>NC_086080.1:7078828-8328828 GCF_948474715.1 Cydia amplana
AGATCTCTTTCACTCTCTAAGTGTTAAATGTAGCGACCGTTATTAATGCTCTCGGACCGGCTCACTGAGATCAAACAATACCCAATACCTAACCAACAATGAATATCCTAATATGAACCGTATTGCCACCCCACACTAGAGTTTCGAGCGTCGGCGTCTAGTCAGCGCTATGGCAAAAGGCGTCGCGGCGCAGTTGAGCGTTTTCCAAAAAAAATGTACATTTTATTAATGTCTTCAAAATATTGACTTCTTGGGCTCATTTTACTCAGAATCATTTGTACATTCACGCCTCATACATGAAAAAATGTGTCCCAAGATTTCCTTTCCAGATCGTCACATTTTCGTATGAATCATTTTTTTTTGTATGAACGTGACGCACTGGAAAAATATATTTTCATGTATGAGGCGTGAATGTACAAATTATTTTGAGTAAAATAAGTCCAAGAAGTAAATATTTTGAAGACATGAATGAAATGTACCTTTTTTTTGGAAAACGCTCAGTTGCGCCAACGTTCCGTCGAGCAGTAGCCATAGAGTTGACTAGACGCCGACGCTCGGGAGACGCTAGTGTGGGGTCTCTCTAACAGAAACTGCAATGCATATCCATTTGATTTGAATGTCAATTTGAAAAGGGAATCTTTGGATATTATTTGATCTCAGATCATTTTACTGTAGATGAAACGATGCGTTTAACAAATTCTAGTGGTTAAATTCAATTGTGTCACAGATATGTATGTAATAAAAAATATCTGGAACAATTTTCAGGACAATTGGTTGTTGTCACAGCTGTTAAGATACTTAAGACTATCATACATTTGAGTCACTTTACAATAATATTTACACTTCAATTAAATAAAGCAAATAAAATTGTAACAATCCTATTGTTCACGCCACTAGAATCAAGGACACAATCGTTTCATACACTTTTGTGCAAAAAAGCTATTTATTTCGTTATTTTTTAAGTTTTCGATGATTTTAATTGTTCTCGTTACTTTCCTTGGGAATCTTTATCGAGTAGTATTAGTAAGTACAATTTTGAGCAGTAAAGGGCCCGGGCTCCGGTGGTCGCCGGGTACTTTTCTAGTGTACAATTCCATTTTTTCTAAACAGCTAAATGTGCGCTTGATGATGATCTAAGGTGGTAGTGGTACCTTCAAATTTTAAAACGTCTGAAACTGCGGACTACTTTAAATATCAATTGAGTCCTTTAGCGTTGCAGCAGTAAAGGTCGGTTTTCCTAGAATAGCGGTGCCGTCATATAGCGGCCGTCTCCATACTAAATAATTCGGCTAAATATGGATGTCGTAGTATTTGTATGGAGACGGCCGCTATATGACGGCACCGCTTTCGGAGGAAACCAAAGCTTAAGGGTCAGTATTCCACAGTCTATTATAATTCGACATATTTTGATGGTTCCTAAAATGTATTCCACCCACAACCTCTTAGATATCTCGTGTAGCGACCGGGCCCTCATCGTTAATATAATCATTCGTGGTAATCACTAATCCAAAAGTTTCCTGATGTAATTTATTGAGTCGGATAAAAAAAATACGCTTCTAAAGTGTACTATGACATATGTAAATATAGGACAAACTAATATTATAATAGTGAATGTTGTAATTTGTATATAAGTAACGAAAATTAAATTTTAAATACATAGATAACATTGTGCGTATTTATTTACTTTTATTTCAGACATGGCCTATAGTATTTTTCACATATCTCGATACAATTTTGAATTTTAAGGTTATAAATTGTATGGAGATGACAGCTATCACCGTATCCAAGCTTCGTGAAAAATATTATACCAGAGACCTTTTTTTCATGGACGTAATTTTTACCTTTTAACCCTTAAATGCATAGTGATGCATTTATACACACAACATAAACATCAAATGTTATGCATTATTAAACAAATTCTATTTGTTCTTGTATATTATTTCAATAGTAAAACTAATAAATTTTCCGAATCATTACATAAATTTACGCAGTATTTTAATTTATAAAAATTACATTTGTTTATAGACGGAATGTCGGAAAACTTGGAAAAACCTGGAAGTTGATGATTTTTAGTATGTCATTTTGGGCAGATTTTTCGGGGTTTGTAATTATTTTATATTTAAAAACTTTATCATAGGTATATCACAAATAGTGTACCTTTCTAATGGTAGTATGGTAGTAAAAAATTTCATATATCTATTACTGAAAATTACATATTTACATAAATATGATTTAGCCAATTCAACTTCTAACACTGATTTCAAAGTGAAAATCGAAGTTATATTTTTTTTAACTATTTTTCCTAGAATCGGCAAACAATTATGTGATACATATATTAATTTCGGGTAAAAAGAAAAAGTCATGCATTTAAGGGTTAACAGAAATAACCAACACCCGTGTAAAAAGTACGTCAATGAAAGTTGGACCTAGCCAGACCTAACTAAACATCAATCAAACGTCTAGAAAGGCTCTTAAGGACCGGATACTTATCCATACAATGTTGGACCTTTATATGAAATCAAGAAATCATAATAAAAAGTAGGTAAAAAAATTACCTAAAGATAGTTGATAACTACCATTACAGAGCCTAGTATCATATTTAGTAGGTACTTGAACATAAAGGTGAAATAAAAAGAAAAAAATACTCCAATAAATTATATTCACATAACGAAATATCCGTTTGTCGGGGGCCTTAAATTCACAATCATCATATCATTATAAATACAAAGGGAAACATAAATAAAATTAAAGTGGATACTTCTTTGTTTACTTCACTTGCGCATACTTTTTTAACCCCCGACGCAAAAATAGAGAGGTGTTATAAGTTTAACGTGTCTGTCTGTATATCTGTTTATATGTCTGTGGTATCGTAGCTCCCAAACGAATGAACCGATTTTCGTTTAGCTTTTTTGTGTCATAGATAATTTTATCCCGAGTGTTCTTAGCCATGTTTCATGAAAATCTGTTCAGCCGTTTGAAGATCATCAGCTCTTATAATCTTATAGTCGGGGGTTTTTTTAATTTTCATTAAAGGTCAATTTTAATATTGATTTAATAATTTCCTGGGAGTGAGGCAACGAAGAAGCATTCCGCTCACAATCTTACAATTTACGGCCGCGATTTGCCGTATCTCCGGCATTTTAACACATTCACTGCCAGTGACCCGCTAGGCGGGTTCTCTGATCGTATGCGCATTTCGCTACACACGGTTTTTTCCGTGTTATCAGCTACGCTCGTAGCGCGTAGCTCGCGCTAGCAGTGACAGTGAGTGTGTTAAACATGTCAAATACCGAGCACATTTCTTTTAAGTCTACAATTGACACAATCCTTTTATTGCCTTTTTAAGTAAAAAGATAAGACCTAACTAGAAATCTACTAAGAGACTAAATATACTTACTATTTGGGCCGTAGAGTCAAAGTTAGAAGACACATATAAGTTTCAACGAAATAAAGTTTATTTGGACATGTTAGGACACTCCTCATTAGGTATACCTTCGTGCGATTACCTCGAAATAAAACTTACGAAAATCGATTATGCTTACTCTCACATAAGTGTAAGGCCTGAGTGGCCGCTCGGAGCGGAGCGTTCGGCGGGGCGTGCAGCGTGGCGTCGGGCTCAGAAGTGATTTGAGCAGCGTGCACTAAGGCCGCTCCTATACGCTTGCATTTGTTTAACATGCACGCCGCACGCCCCGCCCCGCTGCACGCCCAACTCGAGCGTCCACTCAGACCTTACACTTGCCTTCATTAGGCATAAAGGGTAAAGGTACAAATAACGAAGGTTACGTCAAGGGAGTTTTTTTTTTTTTCTTTATATGGCATCGCGCTCCTGGCGCATTCAGCCAGACGAGTAAAGCCCTTGCTACACGGTCGCCGACAAGCCCCTCAGACCGCGTGGCCTTGGTTTGGACGGACCGTGTAGACAGTTGTTTCCAACAAAATTTGACCAAAACTGATCAAGGACAGACCAAGGTCAGACGGTTAGAAGGCTTGTCGGCGACCGTGTAGCAAGGGCTTAAAACGGGGAAACGGAATTAAAGGATATTATAACGGGTAAGTCGGAATTTTGGAAAAGGATCAGGGAAAGGTAACGTGTAATAAATTATAGTTTTATATTATGATGTGAAAGGAATGAATATAATATTTTAAATGTATCTGGAGAGGAATCATTAGGGGAAACTGGGGAGGGTTGATCACCCCTTTTGTTTTTAGCATACATTTTCTTAACTATTTGTAGTATTGAAAAACTTTATAGACCATACGATTCAGAATTTATCTCTTCATTAATAGTTTGAATTAGAACAGATTTGTGCAATAAATTAGACCATTATTTAATGAAAACTCATACTGTTGACTTTTACCATGTGTCCCCTATGTAAGGGAGACTTGTTTACCCCTGGTCGGGAGCCTTGATCCTAGGGGGATCAAGTGACCCTGGTTCTTGGGACACATGGTAAACAGATTTTTACCATGTCTCCCCATACCAGATTCTCATTGATTATATAACTCGGATCGCTATTAGCAATGCATCTATAATTTGTAAAATACACAGCAAACATATACATATTGCATCTTCCATGCTTTGAAGTTGTATTTCCGGTAATCAGATGTCTAAGCCGAAGGGATCAAGTCTTCCAGATTTGGGGACACTTGGTAAAAAGATTTTAAGCGGCAATGTCATAATTTCGAGGGTAGTATCTACATTAATTTATTCACTTTATCTACAGAAAATTAATATATGAAGATATCAAACACATATTAATCCATAATCTTGTACTTTTAAAAAACAATGTAATTGTATTATCCATAAAACAACATAAAATAGGGAATCAATTTTTGAACAAAAAAAAAGTTAATAAAAAAACAAAAATCTAAGTTATTAACATAAAATTCCTTGTAACAAGCTAAATTTTATAAAGTTATTATGAAGGTATTTTTAGCGTCAGATACCTACAGTAATTTTAAATTTTTTACCCATCTCTGGTCGTTATTGTTTACTATAATAAATAAGTTTAGAAATTTACTGCTCACGTTTCGAGGACGGTGTTTGAGCTGCATAATCCTAAAATCCTTTCTATGGACCGTCGGTTCTATAAGACATAAGGTCGGAAAGCCATTGAAATAGCATTTCATCCATAAAAACAAATATCGCCGGTTGAAAACCAAATATCGTTATAAGTGTTGTTTGTCGACCGAGTAACATCCCCTGTGTGTAAAACGTTTAACTTGATAAACAAGACCAAGTGCGGGTAGTTCGTAAAATGTTGATGTCAACTTTAGTTAGTCTTTTCAAAGGCCACGGGGATAATTCCGTTTTCGGAGTTCGGAGTCGGTTGTATAATTAAAAACTGAATTATACGCCATTAAATCCCGTTTTAATAAACAATAATGAGTCAAAAACTTTGAAAGTTTAAATCAGTGTTTCTCTGGTCGTACTTTTGCGGCATGATTTACTAAAGAAAAGAAAATATTTATGATAGCTTTATGAATCATTTTGTAAGTAAATTTATTACAATGTATACTTGATCGCTTTGGGGGTGACATGATCCCGGAATCATATCTCCCCTGAAGAAAAAGACAAAGTCTCCCCATACATAGTAAGATTATAAAACGTGCCGTACTCGAAACGTGTGTTCGCGTATATCAATGTAATCCAAGTTAATCATCACTTCAATAAACAACAAATAAAATAAGCACACTCTTTAACATTATTTCCATCTCATATTATAAAATAAATCCAGTTAAAGCTTTCCGAAAATTGAATATAGTACGCAGAAAATCTTTCACCGTCTGCCATTTTTGAACCACTGACTTTTCCGATACAGTGCCATGACAGAACGTGAAGTTAGGAACGAATGAATGAGTGTTACTAGTGCAAAAAAATGTATCTCGTTTGGTTTGATTAAAAATGAAGTTTACCAAGTGTCCCCTAGGGATCGACCCTCCCCACCCTCACCTAATATACAGGAGTGTTGTAATAGATGTGGGAAACGGAACTTTCAAATCTGACAGCTGTCGTAATAATATAGAACGGTCATATAGAGTACAAGTACATGCAAAGAATATATGATTAAGATCAGCGGGATCAGCTCCACAAGTACACGCAGAACTGGTCACGCGATTTCGGCGATTTAGTAGTTTCAGGTGTTCCGGTGTACATACGTGACCCAATCTCATTCGAATTAACATACTAGTTGCAGGTTTTGGCAAAGAGATTTTAGCAAACCAAGGTTTGGCAGGAATTGATGTTTGAATGCTCCGATAATGTAACGCAGCGGCACCCGCACCAGATGTCCATAATTTCGTCCAATCCTTTCGTAGGTATAATTTAGGCAGTGCCAACAGATCTTCAGCAACATTCTTAAACGGAAACATATCCCCACAACTGATGGCATCTCGAGCTATGTCATCCACCCTTTCATTACCCTTAATCCCTCTGTGCCCAGGGACCCAGGCAATGGAAACCGAATAACCTTTGCGGTGACATTTTAACAGTAGGCTACGGATTTGGTAAATAATTGGGTTATTAGATTTAGATTTGAAAGGAAATTTAGATATTGCCTGAAGTGAACTTAGGGAATCTGAGAAAATAATTGTTTTTTTGAGATGCATTATAATGATGAACTCTATTGCTTTCAGGATTCCAAAGCACTCACCACTGTACACAGAGGATTCCGGTGGCAACTTTATATTCAGAGGGCGGAATTGCTCATGGCAAAAATCAAACGTCAATAGAGTTGGAACGCTGAATTTAATCGACTATCGAATAAACTGAAATTATATTTACCTAGCGTATCTTTATTTATTTATTAACAAAACTAAACCTCAAATCCATAAGCAAACAATAATAGACTTCTGTTCAAGATATGAACATTACGGAATAACATTTAAAAATAATAATAAAATAATTATAATTACGATAATTTTAAAAACTACTTAACTTAGTACACTACATTATTAAAACTAGCTAGTCAACTAGCTAATCAAAGAGGTTAATGTTAAAGTGAAAAAAATGTAAAAGGTGACTGAACTTATCGATAGCTGAAAAAGTCGATAAATTCAACGTTCCAACTCTATTGACGTTTGATTTTTGCCATGAGCAATTCCGCCCTCTGTTTATATTACTCGTCAAAATAAATAGAGAGAACACATAAACAAAAAAATATAATGTCAAAATTTAAAGCAAAGGATGAATATTATTTTGATACCACATTTAATTTCAATTTGGAAAGATATAAGAATATTTATTGCATAGTTTTGGACAAATTAATAATAATAACTTACCTCAATAAAATACTTATTGCACAATAATCTTGGCTTACCGAAGGAAAACACTTTAATATATAGTATTTGTTATACGATTAGTATCAAATTTTCTTCTGTATGTATCCTTTTTATAGTAAATTAAAGTGAAATCTTACAAAAAGCCAAACCGACCTAATAAACAAATGATTGCGTCCTAAGAATACTTAATTAGGTAACGCTAACATATAGGAAGTGTAAATGTGTGTTTAACCTTAAAGCGTAGGAAAGGTAATGTATTTTATTTTATTTATAACACATTTTTTATAAGATTTACGGTGTAAAAATAATTTTACAGGTCGTTCATCGTACAACCGCTCCATACTGAATTAGTTCTTGAACTCTTGGGGCTCAAAGTTCTAAATTATTACCTAAGTAATACCCATTACCTCCACTGAAATTGGAATCATTACTAAATTATGGAACAGAAGTGCTTTTGTTTTGTATGGTTTTAAAACGAAACATTCAATTCAATTTTGACCACAGAACATATTAAAGAGGTTAGAATGGCTATCGCGCGCAATTAGTATCGGAACCGGTGTCGCCGCTCGTTCCTCTCCACATTTATTAACACTCGCGCAACGGTAGTAAAAACTTGTGTGCCTGGTTAATGAATACGCCTCCTTTAGACAGATTTGATGTCTGGCTTCTTAATCTGAAGGTTATTGTGGCATAAAAAGGCATGTTTACTTCGTTTTTCGGTCAGCGCGGGCCAGTAGCATGCGAGCGTTTGCTCAAAACCGGCGGCGACACGTACCCTGCTCGCATCGCCATTCTAACTTGTTATGTGATTTTGACTATATTTTTTTCTTGAATGGTGGACCGGAAGAGGATATACTACTACTACCCTAGTAGTAGTATATCCTACTTTGCAGTTTCAGATATATATAGATTCTCATAGCGCCTAACATTACATACATACATACATGTAAAAAATACGCACATACATATCAGCACGAATTTTTCACGATCAGTGATAACAGTGGCTGTAAGTTGTATAGGTACTACTAAAATTGTATCTTTAGTAGCTTCATTCTAAACTTCTGATGTGTCGACAGTAAGTTTGCAAGATAGCTAAATTTACACTCGGAGAATTTCAGAAACTTCTCATATTTCTCTCTTATTTCTTTTCAGAAAGTTTGTTTCAGACTGTAATTTTTTCCTGAAATCTCCGATAACTTAAAACTTTTTGGAAACATTCCGCAACTTTCACACCAGTATTCTGTAGTCTAAACTAACTCTGCACAAACTTTGAAATAACGAAGTTTGGAGTGCCACTGCAAACGCCATAGAAAATTGACGTTTTAGGCGTCAATTCCACACGCTGTCGCAAGTCGGTGCAGAATTACCTTGGTCTGACTCTAGGCGTTACTTTAAATTATATCTACTTACAATTAAGCCTAGTAGGTACGCTGATAATTAATGTTAAAGTCAAAATAATAGCTAGCTCACGCTATAAGTTATTGCTCCCATTCTTAAATAAAAAGTGAAATTCCAATATTGCTAATATATGGCGTTATTCATAAACGGCTGTCAAGTTAATCAGCTGGTGATCATCGTTTGTCCCTCTCTATGGCATAACGACGGATAGGGACAAACGACGATCATCAACTGATTAAGTTAGCAGCCGTTTATGAATAACGCCAATCATAGACTAGAAATCCTCTAGACGGAGTTTAGAGCAATTATTTCATGAAACCGATGCTGCCAAAAATACGGGGGTGCGGGGGACGAGGTAAGCGAGTCCCGTGCCGTGATTGGTCCGTTCAAAGACACGGACCAATCACGGCACGGGATTTTGACACATTGACTCGAAGATGGAGTAAAACTACCGTATATAGTGGCAGGGGGGTAGCGTTACTATGCTCAGTCTAGAGGATGTCTTGTCTGTGACGCCAAGAGTCCAAAAGTATTGAGCACGCATTTTCAATATAAGTGAAATTGTATGTAAAACATTTTTTTTAAATACATATTTGAAAATTGTAACACTTTACACTCTCGCGTTTTGTACACGTATTTAATCGCGTTAGATTAGACCCGTTCATGACATTAAATATTTGAAAATTGTTTACACAAATTATGTTCACTTTACGGACTTTATGTAAAAATGGGGTTGGCAACTGTCAAAGGTTTGCATAGATAGCGCCATCGTAGCTTGTCCCTTTTTCTATGAGATTTGGCTTAAAGAGCATTAAAATTTGACACAATTCTAGGGATTGACAGGGCAAGCTATGATGGCGCCATCTGCTAAATATAAGTTAGTGAATGAATGAATGATTTATTTGCTTAAACATGGTACATTAAGTTGCCATTATGAGTATCACATGTTTAGCCAAGGGCAGCATGCAAATACCATTATACCTACCATTACCAATAAATTCATGCTCAATTCTTTTGGCTAATATTACAAATATAAATATGTCTACAGCTAGCTGTATTACGTTTTACGTTACTGTATACATAGTATGTTTAATTTACAACACTTTTATATCGAGCTTGTAGAATTAGAAAAAATTAAACGACTAAATTTCAACTACAGACTTCGTGAGACTCGAACATATTAAAAATTTAAGGTCAGTCGGGACAAACGCGTCCGTGGGGCACCTGCGTCTCACAACAACCATAAATTAAATAAATTAAAGAAATTAGAGCACACTGGTACGGAAACTATGGAAAAGAAATGGTTGGTCACGATGAAATGGCCTCTAAAGCTTTGGATTCCTCCGAAAGCGGTGCCGTCATATAGCGGCCGCTATATAGCGGTGAATGACGTCACTAGAACGTTGTCTATGTAAACAAGATGGCGCGGTTTCCTAGACGGCGTTGATTGTCAACGTAACGTAAAAAAGCGGTGCCGTCACTTGGATGACGGCCGTCATAACGGTGTCGATAGTTTCGTGAACGTTTTATTAGATAGCGGTGAAGCCATTTTGAATAAATGACACGAGATTTGAATAAATGATCTTCCGTACTAAGATTATTTTCCTCTTCTGATGATATTTCATCCTCCAAGTAAATTATAGATAGTCAAGCAAATCTTGTCAGTAGGAAAAGGCGCGAAATTCAAATTTTCTATGGGACGATATCCCATCGCGCCTACATTTTTCAAATTTGCCGCTTTGACCTTGGTGGCTGACGGTGTGTTATGACGCCGTGGTACTTTCCACATGTCGTCACCGTAAAGACGGCCGTCTTTTGCGGCCGCTATATGACGGCACCGTTTTCGGAGGAATCCAAAGCTTAACCCTTTATGATTAGGGTATGCGCAGTTGCCCCTATGAACGTAACTAGGCGTGGCTCACTCGGCGATTTCGTCGCGTCGCTACAAGTACCTACAAGTACATGCGGCCCACACCAATTATGGTGTCAAGCCATAGTAGTTGCCGCGCACCGCTACGGAACGGACGTCTGATCGCGCTTGCGCTACCTAGCGGTGAAATCTGACGTAATAGACGCGTTTTGTTAGAGAGTGAAACTTCTGTACTAGTAGGTACTATTATTTGTTCTGTGACGTAACTTGTTCCGACTGATTAAATTGAATCTAATTGATTATGTTTTTCTTTAGCCAGGTTCAATAAGCCTCAGACTTTTACAGGTATATATATTATGATAATATATAAATATTCACCAATATAATCAGGCGTGGAAAGAGGCACAATACACGTATTATTGGTGGCAATTCGTCTTCATACAAACATTAATTTTCGGTAGAAAATGTTAGTGAATTGAATATTTTAAAATCACCTACATTCATAGTCTTTTATATGGATTTTAAAACAATATACAGTCAGCAGAAGAGGTAACTGAACTTTGTATCAGTGGAATCACGTGATTTTTTTGTTAAGTTTTTTTTTAAGATACATATACATATGGAATATACTAAAGATGCTTGTGTACATGTACTGCCACTAATAGTTGTATGACCACCGTTTGTCATAAATAAATGTACAATTTAACTATATTATTAATAATATATGTATAGGCTAAGTCTTCTTTTGGTGGACGCTTTAGTGTACCGTATATTTGAGATCTGAAAAAAACATAAAATTAATCATTTTCATAACATACAAAGAATGTTGAAATTATATTATCTAAAATTACGAGTAAGAGAGAATATCATCTATATATTTTAGAGGGTCACTGCCTGATTTGACTGGAATCTAACCCAGTAAGTACTTAGTATATAGAGTCCACTCGATTTTTAAAACAAGGGATCATAAATTAATTATTTCTTTCCCCATCACAGTTCCTCAAAATGTTACGTGACTATTTATTTAATACGAGTATCAAAAAATCCTTGTAAAATATTAAGCAACCCCTACAGTGCTCTACATAATATATACATATTTTAAATGTAACCTCGAGCTCCGCTCTCCTATTGGCCAGTTCCCTGGCGGACTCCTCTATGGCCTCCTGCAGCGCGGGGTCGGTCGGTGTGGACTCGTGTTGAGGGAGACGGCACGATGTGTGAGAGAGACTCACCCTCAGTGGTCCAGCAGCGACCGGCGCAGCGCCTCGTCCAGCTCCCTCTGCTCGGCCTCGAGCTCCGCTCTCCTATTGGCCAGTTCCCTGGCGGACTCCTCTATGGCCTCCTGCAGCGCGGGGTCGGTCGGTGTGGACGCGGGCGACGGTGTGGACAGCGTGATGGCCGCGAGGGACGCTTCGATAGCTCTGTGGATGTGTGCTAGCTTACGGGTGGGCAAGTGATTGAGGAACATATTTTTAATTGAAAAGGGTCGGGATCTAATAGGGAATATTACGCGAAACTCTGCGTAGGGGGCGCAACTCCCACAATAAGTCACAATCTAAGGGTCTACCGCAAACGAGAGAATCGAAATTTTGTTAACTAACCTCTCTATCACTCTTGCATAATCGAGCGATAAAGAGGCAGATAGCCGAGTTAAGATTTCGCGTTTCCCGGTAGACCCTTTGTAAACAAACCACCTTGATGTATCAATGTCATATTTGATTGTCTGTGAAAACTTGTCAAAAACAGTTTAAGGTACAGTATGTATAAGATACTCTATGCTTTACTAAAGGCGCTAGTGCTGCACTCTGGCGGCAAAACATTGCAGTAATACTCCCTATATTAACCATAATTTTTAGGGCAAGTAACAACCCTGGAGCTGCAGGCTCAGAAAGACTACGGTCACCGCTTATGTATGCTTGTTTGCCACCGTCGTGGTATTAAAAGAAGACGTAACCAGAATCAACGCGAGGGCGATAACAAACAGCATTTTCACTTGGTGCCGAAATTGAAATTCAACCTTAAGTATTATTATTTTTTAATCTTAAAAAAAACTAATAAGAATACGCTCCTCATTTATTTTATAATATGAGATAACTTTCATATTGTAGTATAAATCGACAACTAAAATTATGCCAAAAAATTAAGAGTCCGTCTAATAAAGCTATCTCTTCACTGATTTTGCAGAAACATAGAGTGGAAGTGTCACTATAAACGTCATATTTTTGTTAAGTAAAACGTTGGCAGTTCCAACTTTCATGCTATGTCGCTTGCCAAGTTGCTGCAGAGTTGATTTGGACTGACTACGAAAGTTATGCCCTATTATGTGCATGTGGAATATGGATAATTATTATTAAAAAGAATAGTAACATTATTTCTAAATGATGAAAAAGCACGATAAAATTATAAGCAACAGAAAAAAAAACTATTTTACACGTGGAAAATTCCTGTGAATGATAACATAAATTATTATGGTAATAATTAACTTAACACTTGTATTGTTTACAGTTTACAGTGCATATAGAATCGGAACGGGATCATTATCAAAGTTTAAATATAAAAGATTTACCGTACAGTCACCATCAGATATATCGGAGCGGCTAAGGCGCTCACAAATATCTGAACACGCCTCTATTGTCAGGGCGTTAGAGCGCGTGTTCAGATATTGTGAGCACCTCGGCCGCTCCGATATATTTGATGGCGACTGTATAAGTGTACAGTCGGTCGGTCGTTATCGCGTCTGTGAGACTCGGAGGTAATTGAAAATGTATGACAGAAACATTTTGTATGCGGGACTGCGTTTAAGATACAAGCTAACAAATTCACCCGATATTATGCTGGTATTCCACCTCTCGTTAAGCAAAATGTGAGACGCAATACACATCGGACAAAGAAATTGGATAGGTGGGATACCGCCCTTAGTTATATTATAGCATAGAGAAAAAAATACATAGAGTGCTCACTCCATATATCAGTTTTAGTACCAAAAAGACTATTAGCATCTAGCATCGAGTAGCGGAACTATCAGTACTGCTACTTGACAATAGATGTAGCACCGACCGGAAAGTCTTAGTCTGTTGAGATAAGACTTTCCGGTCGGTGCTACATCTATTGTCAAGTTCCGCTACTCGATGCTAGACGTAGACACTGAAATGAATAGTCTGAACTGATGTATGGAGTGAGCACTCTTGTCTTACTTATTTCTCTATGATTATAGTATAGTTTGTAGCTTTCTAATAGACCCCGAAGGCTAATCCTATTGTCTATTGTTCAGTAAAACCGCACGTGCTACTTACCTGCAAAAAAAGGTCCTAGATATTCTATTTGGCACCTGAGCGCGGGCTAGTCCAACGCTCAAAAAACCAGTGTAGGTGCGCTCTCCGATAACGCGCCTTTGTTACGCATCTCGATGACACATTTTAGACTGGTTCTGTAGCGTTCGACTCGCCGGCACTCAGTAACCGAAGTACCGATTTTTTATGCAGGTGGTTGTGGCACGAGCGGTTTTTCTTAACAATAGACAATAGGATTAGCCTTCGGGGTCTATTAGAAAGCTACAAACTATATATACTGACTTTTGCAGCTGTCTCTCCTCGTGTGCGAGCAGGTCCACGTCGGCCGGGCCGCGCGGCGAGCGCGGGCGCGGCGTCGGCGCCGGCGACGCGCCGCGCAGCGCCTCCCACACGTCCACCTGCAAACAATTATATTATATAACCATAGATAGGTTATACCTAGTTAGTAAATTGTTTAATATAGTTAGTAAAATGTCCTAGATAGTTAAGTAAATTGGCTTTATGAATAAACGAGTATGAGTATGGGTATGAGTACCCATACTTGAGGAACACAAAACCCGGCCAAGTGCGAGTCGGACTCGCGCACGGAGGGTTCCGCACCATCAACAAAAAATAGAGCAAAACAAGCAAAAAAACGGTCACCCATCCAAACACTGACCGCGCCCGACGTTGCTTAACTTCGGTCAAAAATCACGTTTGTTGTATGGGAGCCCCACTTAAATCTTTATTTTACTCTGTTTTTAGTATTTGTTGTTATAGCGGCAACAGAAATACATCATCTGTGAAAATTTCAACTGTCTAGCTATCACGGTTCGTGAGATACAGCCTGGTGACAGACAGACGGACGGACGGACGGACGGACAGCGGAGTCTTAGTAATAGGGTCCCGTTTTTACCCTTTGGGTACGGAACCCTAATAACCATAGATAGGTTATACCCATACTTGAGGACCACAAAAAATACTTCCATATTAATTTCTGTGCCTACGAAGAAATCTGTTATTTTTGATTAATTTTCTCATTCCATCCATCTTTGTCACACTCGTTGTTAAACATAAGGTCGTCTCTTTCTCTTTCGGGAGCTCGTCAGCACGTGCACATTTCTCGCTTGTCCAGCCGCGACTAAAGGCAACTTGTCCAATTTGTCACAAGTTAAGCGCTTCAATTTTGGAACGCCTATAACCTATCTTGAGTTATAAATCATTGCCTGCAAAGGGCAATATCATGTCGGCTGTACACTCTACAGGTAAGAACAGTCTACGTATTTTTTTTTAATTTTTAAAAAGCAGAAACGTCTGCGATCGATGCTATTAAGCTTAAAATAAATTACTGTCTTGGGTGAGACTTCAACTCACGGCCTCTGGATCGATACTCCAGCGCTCTGCCATCTGAGCCACCGAGACCTCATCCATAGCCAGCAAATCTTTCCACCAGAAGTTCAAGTCTCACCCGAGACAGTAATTTTTCCATTTTTAAATTTATTTAAGCTCGCGCTTGACGGACGCCTGCTCGCAGTGAATCTTCTGTACCTAGTACTATTATTTATTCTGTGGTTCGGGTAGTAACCGCAGTGGCACACCGCGCGTCGCACTCGCTCCAGCCGTTAGTGTAAGGCCTGAGTGGACGCTCGAGTTGGGCGTGCAGCGGGGCGGGGCGTGCAGCGTGCATGTTAAACAAATGCAAGCGTATAGGAGCGGCCTTAGTGCACGCTGCTCAAATCCCTTGGGAGCTCGACGCCACGCTGCACGCCCCGCCGAACGCTCCGCTTCGAGCGTCCAGTCAGACCTTACACTTAGGCGGTTTCGTGGTGAAAGCGGCACATATTTTCATCGAAAAATAAATCGTTGAATGCGAATTCCTAAATGTTCCAAGAATACAGACTTTCTTTATAATTTAATAATTAGAGATATGGAACATTGAAATGTAAAAAAAAAAGCGGCCAAGTGCGAGTCGGACTCGCCCATGAAGGGTTCCGTATTTAGGCGATTTATGACGTATAAAAAAAAACTACTTACTAGATCTCGTTCAAACCAATTTTCGGTGGAAGTTTACATAGTAATGTACATCATATATTTTTTTTGTTTTATCATTCTCTTATTTTAGAAGTTACAGGGGGGGGGGGGACACATTTTACCACTTTGGAAGTGCCTCTCGCGCAAACTATTCAGTTTAGAAAAAAATGATATTAGAAACCTCAATATCATTTTTGAAGACCTATCCATAGATACCCCACACGTATGGGTTTGATGAAAAAAAAATTTTTGAGTTTCAGTTCAAAGTATGGTGAAGGGTGCGCACAGAGGCGCAACCCAGTTATGTCCTTGATCATAGTCGACCTCATAGGTGTCCGTGAAAGGCTTAACATTTAATACGGCATTAGTTTATTTTATTGTCAGAATTATGGGAGATACCGTAACTATAAACAGCGAGAGTGTATATTTTAAAGTTGAATACCAAATGTTTTTTTAAATGTTAAGCCTTTCACGGACACCTATGAGGTCGACTATGATCAAGGACATAACTGGGTTGCGCTGACACAAGCAATATGCGTTTATGTCGCAGTAAACCAAAGCGTTACTGCTAAACACTAAAAGTGGACATTTACCACATTACAATGGGGAACCCCAAAAATTTATTGTTTTTTTACTATTTTTGTGTGAAAATCTTAATGCGGTTCACAGAATACATCGACTTACCAAGTTTAAACAGTATAGTTCTTATAGTTTCGGAGAAAAGTGGCTGTGACATACGGACGGACAGACAGACGGATAGACGGACAGACAGACAGACAGACAGACATGACGAATCTATAAGGGTTCCGTTTTTTGCCATTTGGCTACGGAACCCTAAAAATGTACTATTTAAAATTACAAATACACAATATATATATTACCTGATCCTCGTGGGTGCCAGGGTCCATGAGGCTCTGCTGGATAGCGTACTGCAGTAAGCTCTCGTCGTGTTCCATACTGCATGCTATCCGTTCGTCGCTCGCGAGTGCATCCCTGGACAAACATATATTACATTAATCAATTGGCCTTTGCGTCTATTTGCAAACGATTTATGGTACAAATCGGAGAGACAATGACCTCTCCAGACTTAAGAGGCCGGTATTGATTTTAGTCGCAAAAATGTAAAATTGATAGATTTAGTCGATGAAATTGTGCACCTTTTGTTATGTAATAGAAACAACAAGTACTGGTATCTATTAGCACGTCTTCTTATCTTGCATTTGTACAGATCATTTTTTTGAAAACTGACTCACTAAATTAGTAATAATTTTTTTTCTGGTGGACGTTTAGGTAAACGCGCGTAAAGCACTGATTTAGTCGATCTTATTTGTAAATTTCGTAAAGTTTGGACTGCTCAAAATGGTAATTTTGTATTACACATATTCTGTACTCCAACTTGCATAGACTACATTTTTGTTATATGATATCGAACAAGAGTAAATGAAAGTTAGACGAAATCAATTTTCACCAGAAATTACTTCAACACAAGTGAACATTTTTCGTGAAAATCGACTTAATTTCAACGTTATTTTGATACTTAAACAATCTACAACATTTGCTAAAACTGATCTTATACATAATTTTTTATAATTTAAAACTATAATTTTTTGATGAATTTTTAAAAACTGCCCCTTCTCGTCATATATTGCCGGTGACGCACGCTCGGGACCTTATTATCAATGATCGGAATAGGTAGTGCCATTTGGGGTCAATGGCCTCAAACATTGTACTTAACATGGATAAGACTCGGGATTCCAAGACTCTTATTTTTTCACGAAAATATTTCTTGGTATGTCTTTAATAGGCTACAGGACTAATGTTCATTTATGGTATCAATCGATCGGCTTTGTTTTTAGGATCATTTGTCTATATGGGACCCATTGCATTAAAGCAACACAAAAGTCAGAAATTATAGTCAAAGTCCGACAGTCGCACTTCACTCGCGAAACGCCCCTCACAAAAGGATAAGTGAACGTGACGTCAAGGTCATTGAGATCCCATCTTGAAGTATGGACAAAACAAGAAAATTACGTTTT
This sequence comes from Cydia amplana, assembly GCF_948474715.1. Classification (NCBI taxonomy): domain Eukaryota; kingdom Metazoa; phylum Arthropoda; class Insecta; order Lepidoptera; family Tortricidae; genus Cydia; species Cydia amplana. The sequence goes on from NC_086080.1 coordinate 7,096,717, forward strand.
TGTCCGTGAAATATTGCGTTTATGTATATAGTTGCTGTACAATATTTTTTTGGATAAAATGTAAGGAATCGAATGGTACCCTTACTTTTATCGTTTTTGGAAGTTAAAAAAAACTTAAATTTTGAAACTTTCTGGTCCTGTATTTTTGTAACATTTCCGTATTTTATTTTAATATCCACATTATTATGATAAACTGCTCATTTGCTATAAGATTTTGTTATAAAATTCAACATCCCTATTGAAGTAGGTAATATGAAAACTCGGGGTGAAAAGGTATATTCATACTAAGCTTACGCACCGAAGTCCCGTGAAATGGCACTACCAATTCCGATCACTGCTTATTATTAAAAGGCAAGATGAGAAGACGTGTTAATAGAAACCAATACTTGTTATTTAGATATTACGTAACAAAAGGAGTACAATTTCAACGACTAAATCTATCAATTTCACATTTTGGCCCTAAAATCGTTAACGGAGCCTTAACACCGCCTGGGACGGAATTAAGGAAACGCAGGGATGCCCGGCACCTGCATTACCCTCTCGGCTTCACTGTCTTATCCCACAGGAAAGGCGAGCCAATACGTGTGGAGGCAGGTCGGCTGCAGGAATCTGCCGCTTATTTCAGGTTGGACCCTACTCGCGCCCACATACATTAATAAATCAACATGAATTAATGTAGCTCAAAAAGATTTAAAAGATACTATTTAATTTATGATTGAAACTAGCGACGCGACCCGCCCCGGCTTCGCACGGGTTAACAAATTATACATAAATCCTCCTCATGAAACACTCTATCTATTAAAAAAAAACGCATCATAATCCGTTGCGTAGTTTTAAAGATCTAAGCATACATGTAGACAGACAGCGGGAAGCGACTTTGTTTTATACTATGTAGTGACTAGCGGGTTTCAACGAGAACACATAATTTTTTTATGTTTTAAAAACCTGTCCTGTTTCGTAATGTTGCCGAACTTTATGTAATATTTCACGTTATATATGTCGGCGGCCGATCGTAAGATCAGGCATATCGTGAAATTCCTAGGCATATCGTGAAACGTGAAAATCTTTGACCCGTTCCCTGAGTCGACGGAGCCCCGCTACGCGGGCTCCTATTTCTGGGCAGTTTGCCCTTCGGGCATCTAAAGCAACCTAACGAACCTATCCTACCTATTGGCAAGGTGCGAAGTCGGTGGAGGGGGAAGTGGCGCTGATCGTCACAAACACAGATAATCTTATGAAATGTCCGCCATTAGTACTAGCGGCAGCCGCTTGAACTAATTTTACTCCATAAGATTTAACGTAGAAAGTCTGCCAAAATGAGGGCAGCACCAGTCGTGCACCTAGCGAATATATTGGTTTTATGTCACTATCGTCAAAACATTACACAGGAACATTACGATCTACCTGATCTTACGATCGGCCGCCGACATATATACTTGGTCAAGCAGATCTTGACAGTAGAAAAAGGCGGCAAATTTGAAAAACCGGCCAAGTGCGAGTCGGACTCGCGCACGGAGGGTTCCGCACCATCAACAAAAAATAAAGCAAAACAAGCAAAAAAAACGGTCACCCATCCAAGTACTGACCCCGCCCGACGTTGCTTAACTTCGGTCGAAAATCACGTTTGTTGTATGGGAGCCCCACTTAAATCTTTATTTTATTCTGTTTTTAGTATTTGTTGTTATAGCGGCAACAGAAATACATCATCTGTGAAAATTTCAACTGTCTAGCTATCACGGTTCGTGAGATACAGCCTGGTGACAGACGGACGGACGGACGGACAGCGTAGTCTTAGTAATAGGGTCCCGTTTTTACCCTTTGGGTACGGAACCCTAAAAATGTAGGCGCGAAGCGATCGTCCCATAGAAAATTTGAATTTCGCACCTTTTTTTACTGACAACATTTGCTTGACCAGCTATAATAAAGAACCGTTAACATTACCTGTATCCCTTGGCCAGGTTGAAGCACGCGTCGTCCACAATACACGACAGCCGCTCGCCCTCTTGTATGCACTCTACGTGAGGCACCGGCGTCTCCGTGCCGAATATGTTGCCGAACGTTATACGCGCGTTCAGCACGTGGAATAGGGGGATTTCTAGAAATAATTAATAGTAAAAGTAATTAAAATATTTCTTCGAATGTATCCATTAATATAAAGACGTGAGCAGTTTAGGTGTAAAGTGCCTACGAAAAGCGTGCCGTGTACTAAATGTTTCGCAAACAAAAGGTCACAAATTCTCATTCGCAAATTATTTCATTCTAATCTACTAACCATTATGGGCCATTGTTGTCTTTTAAAATAAATAAATAGAATTGAATAGAATATTTTTTTATTCGGTAGACTGAAATGACAGTTAATAGTATGAAATGACATTTCATGTTCATACTATTAACTGTCATTTCAGTCTACGGAATAAAAAAATAGACTTTAGGGATGTTGACAATTTTTTGGAACTGGTTTCATTTTGTAGATAGGCTCGTAATAATTACAGAAAAAAATATTAAAAAATATATTCATTAATTTTGAATAAAAAACATGTATAAGTTTCGTGTTTAAATTTCGCGCCTAAACGCTCCAAACTGTCACGTGACCTTGATGAAGTAACGGCGTTTTAAAGAAACTGCTTCAGTATTTTTTTTTTAATTCTTTATACGGCAACTGACAATGTTTTTAAAGCCTTAACACACTACCGCATCGGACAGCGACCTTCTTTCTCGCTCTATCTTATAGCTGTGTCCTTAACGCACCACCTTACACACTATCGATTCGTGCGCCGCACCGCACCAAGATCGCTTTTCGGTACGATAATCTGTAGACACTTAGGCAGGTTTTATAACTTGTCTTTGGTGATTCCACTGTGATTACGTCACGCGCTCCGATTGGCGTTTGCAGTCACGTGATACTGGGCATTATTTTTAAATACTTTTGATTATTTTTAATTAATTTATTACGCATATTTACACTTGCAAAATATGATTTTCCGCGTTCTAATATTCCCTGCTATGGTAAAAACATAACATGTTATATATTCGCGATTCATGTCAACATCCCTATTAATCTGACGTCTGATTAGCTTACGTGCCAACTCATGTCGCCTTTTAGCTTTTTCATTTTTATTGCAAGCCCAGAAATTTTATGACATCGTCAGGTGACAAGCAAAAGTCACTAATTACTATAAAATATTTAAACAAAAATCAACCTTCTTTTCGTACTAATATGGTTCACTATGGCTATGAACTTGTGGTGGTACTTAGTGACTTTTGCTTGTCACCTGACGACATAAAGTTTCACGATTAACTTTTACACTTTTTGTACTTTGATGTGAACTTTTTGTATCTAAAAGGATCATTTCACAGACTGAAGCTTTTGTAAAAGATACATTTACAAATACAAATACAAACAAATACAAATACAAATAATTTATTGAGAAAAGTATAGTACAGTGGTTGCTCTTAAAGACTAAGAATTTATAAAGACAAGTGATTTACAAATGCCTGAACTAGGATTTCCTGTGTTTCAGGCAGCGAAGGACAATATTAACTATTTATTAATTATTCACTTAATTATAAACTATAAGTAGTACACAATATAAGTCTTATTACCTAAACAAAAAGGTAGGTTCTTAAGTATTAAATATCAGAATACAGTAGGCAGTAGGCTTATTTACAACTATGTACTTTATTTTGACATTTAGCTTACCTATTTTGACGGGGAAGCCGGCGGGCAGCTGCATCTGTATGAAGTCCTTGAGCTTGGCGAAGTGCGGAGACGACATAGACGCCATCAGGTCCAGGATCGGCATTATCTGCTCTTGGAGCTGAAATATCACATCACTTGATATTAGTCAACAACCCTATTGGACTTATGTGCTTATTGTGTCTTTTTTCTTTTTCTGTTTGTTTTTTTTTTGAAGTGAAAACTTCTTTAGCGGCGCTGTGCACTTTTTGTGATGGGGAAAAAATGTTAAACTCGCGAGAGGTAAGATTCGTAAGACGTAAGATTTTATTAATTTAAATTCCATCTAGTGAGTTTCCCTCTAACTGGTAATAATATAACTCGAGTACTAACAGTGATGTGCTTAGAGGTTTCAAATAATGCGACGAAATAACGCTAGATGGCGTTAACCTCAATAATACATAGTGCTGCAGACATTTTGCACTAGTCATTGAGTTTTCAGTTCTGCCGGCACTCCCGGAGTGCAACCCGTTTTTTTTGTTACCGTATGTTTTCTTTGCGACAATAAATGAATTTTTACTTTTAGTGTTTTCACAGCACCATCCGTCTATGATGACTGTGCACCGATTTAGCAAGCGACAGTGTGGAACATAAACCTCAAATTCCTGTAAAAATAAAGTCACCACGGTTAGTGCTAGTTGCACCATCCGCACAAATGTGGTTGGTGCAACTGGCCCTTAGTCTTCATGCCAAGTTCTACGTCAAGTATGGCGTTTCTATAGGATACTTACGCATTGTCACTGCCAAATGCGTGCAAATTAAAATTGCCTTTGGACACTTTACAGTTTATACTGGCGCTGCCAAGTAGGTTTTGAAATAGCTTAGATGGAATTTAGAGTCTATTAAAGTTACTTTTTTTAACTATCAGATATAGGACACGCACAAAACACCACGTCATCGTCATGTAATGACACTGGAATTGTGAAATTAGTGTTCTTTCGTGCCGATAGCAGGATTAAAAAGAAACAGTAATATACCGAAAAGTTTTACATTTGCTCATTCGTTTAGTCATTCCGCTCAAGTTAGCACCAGTTGTGTAAACCGACCAACTTAAAGCAATAACTGTTACAGTCTATGAATTTGCAATTCAAATCAAACTCAATACGATATTGTCTCACCTCTAACGGGTAGTCTTCACACAGCGTCGCTCGGAACTTCTGCACCTTGTAGTCTTTCTCCAGCGGTTCGTCGGAGAAGTGTCTCTACTAGGCTCACCTCTAACGGGTAGTCTTCACACAGCGTCGCTCGGAACTTCTGCACCTTTTTGTCTTTCTCCAGCGGTTCGTCGGAGAAGTGTCTCTACTTGGCTCACCTCTAACGGGTAGTCTTCACACAGCGTCGCTCGGAACTTCTGCACCTTGTAGTCTTTCTCCAGCGGTTCGTCGGAGAAGTGTCTCTACTTGGCTCACCTCTAACGGGTAGTCTTCACACAGCGTCGCTCGGAACTTCGGCACCTTGTAGTCTTTCTCCAGCGGTTCGTCGGATAAGGGTCTCTACTTAGATCTGTATAATAAACTTTTTCATTAGATGTAGTCTCACCTCTAACGGGTAGTCTTCACACAGCCACAGCGTGGCTCGGAACTTCTGCACCTTGTAGTCTTTCTCCAGCGGTTCGTCGGATAAGAGTCTCTACTTAGATCTGTATAATAAACATTTTTCATTTAGATGTCTCACCTCTAACGGGTAGTCTTCACACAGCCACAGCATGGCTCGGACCTTGTAGTCTTTCTCCAGCGGTTCGTCGGATAAGAGTCTCTACTTAGATCTGTATAATAAACATTTTTCATTTAGATGTCTCACCTCTAACGGGTAGTCTTCACAGAGCCACAGCGTCGCTCGGAACTTCTGCACCTTGTAGTCTTTCGACAGCGGTTCGTCGGATAAGGGTCTCTACTTAGATCTGTATAATAAACTTTTTCATTAGATGTAGTCTCACCTCTAACGGGTAGTCTTCACACAGCCACAGCGTGGCTCGGAACTTCTGCACCTTGTAGTCTTTCTCCAGCGGTTCGTCGGATAAGAGTCTCTACTTAGATCTGTATAATAAACATTTTTCATTTAGATGTCTCACCTCTAACGGGTAGTCTTCACACAGCCACAGCGTGGCTCGGAACTTCTGCACCTTGTAGTCTTTCTCCAGCGGTTCGTCGGATAAGAGTCTCTACTTAGATCTGTATAATAAACATTTTTCATTTAGATGTCTCACCTCTAACGGGTAGTCTTCACAGAGCCACAGCGTCGCTCGGAACTTCTGCACCTTGTAGTCTTTCGACAGCGGTTCGTCGGATAAGGGTCTCTACTTAGATCTGTATAATAAACTTTTTCATTAGATGTAGTCTCACCTCTAACGGGTAGTCTTCACACAGCCACAGCGTGGCTCGGAACTTCTGCACCTTGTAGTCTTTCTCCAGCGGTTCGTCGGATAAGAGTCTCTACTTAGATCTGTATAATAAACATTTTTCATTTAGATGTCTCACCTCTAACGGGTAGTCTTCACACAGCCACAGCGTGGCTCGGAACTTCTGCACCTTGTAGTCTTTCTCCAGCGGTTCGTCGGATAAGAGTCTCTACTTAGATCTGTATAATAAACATTTTTCATTTAGATGTCTCACCTCTAACGGGTAGTCTTCACAGAGCCACAGCGTCGCTCGGAACTTCTGCACCTTGTAGTCTTTCGACAGCGGTTCGTCGGATAAGGGTCTCTACTTAGATCTGTATAATAAACTTTTTCATTAGATGTAGTCTCACCTCTAACGGGTAGTCTTCACACAGCCACAGCGTGGCTCGGAACTTCTGCACCTTGTAGTCTTTCGACAGCGGTTCGTCGGATAAGAGTCTCTACTTAGATCTGTATCATAAACATTTTTCATTTAGATGTCTCACCTCTAACGGGTAGTCTTCACACAGCCACAGCGTTGCCCTGAACTTTTGCACTTTAGTGGTGATCTCCTTTGTCTTGCCGATGTCTCTCTCTAGCGGTTCGTCGGAGAAGTACTCTTCCCACGTGACAGCGAGCTCCTGTTGCGACCGCGAGTTTGTCATCCTGTTTGCGATGTCTTCTTCTGGGAACTGTAAACATCAAACATGTATGACAGCATACCATAAACGGCTTGGAACCGTTTAACGGATAGTGTTGTGACTGCCCCCTCGGTCAATGTGTTTAAAAACAGATTGGACAATTGGCTTTTAAACAATAAGTTAGACTGATGATTACTAGTGAAGTGATATGACTATACAAACTTTGAACTATATAATACTGGACACTGTGTGACATAGGCTCATCAGCTCAATAGCTGCTCGCTTATAATTATATAATAATAATATCCTTGACTTTGATTATTGAAGCGCTGGTGACCTAGCGGTTAGGGCGTGTGACTTTCAATCCATAGGTCGCGGGTTCGAACCCCGGCTCGTACCAATGAGTTTTTCGGAACTTATGTACGAAATATCATTTGATATTTACTAGTCGCTTTTCGGTGAAAGAAAACATCGTGAGGAAACCGGACTAACCCCAATATTATATAAGGTCTAGTTTACCCTCTGGATTGGAAGGTCAGATCGCAGTCGCTTTCGTAAAAATTAGTGCCTATGCCAATTGTCGGGATTAGTTGCCAAGCGGACCCCAGGCTCCCGTGAGCCGTGGCAAAACCTAGGACAATGCGAGGAAGAAGATGATCCTTGACTTTGATTATTTTTAACAATGACACCATTAACCATTAGTAGCTGAGAGCCAAAATTTGTTGGCCATGTAGGAACTAACTTGGCTTGCTTTTTCTCTAAATCAGTCAGAACAGAGAAGACACAATAGTAACAAGTTTATGACTGAATTTTGGTTGTAATCCTAGGGAATTAATTAATTTTGTGCTTGTTTATAGTGCATTCTGTACATTTTAATAGCTCCTACCAATCAGTGATGTTGCGGATGCCGATTATTTGACATCCGCGGATGCAGATGCGGATGCGGATTTTTAAAGGCTCACATCCGCGGATGCGGATGCGGATGTGGATGTCAAGATAGGTACATAAAAAACGTCAAATATTACATCTTAGTAATTTTTATTTCAAAAAACCGGCCAAGTCGAGTCGGACTCGCGTTCCAAGGGTTCCGTACATTAAGTCCCACTCACGCTTGACTGCTAATTTCTAATAGGTTTTTTTGGCTAATAACTAAATTACCTAGCAGTCTAGCACTTACGCCGATGTTAAGACGTTCCTGTACCGACCTGTTCCACATCCGCATCCGGATTAAATCCGCATCGATTTTATGCGGATGCGGATGCAGATGCGGATGTTGAAAACAATGCGGAAGTTCCGCGGTTGCGGATGCGGATGCGGATATTCGCAACATCCCTGCTACCAATGACGCTCTACCATTCTATCAACTCTTGTACTCTGCACTAACCGAGTCGGGCGTGGTGGGGGTGGTGGCGCCACTGTCGCGGTCGGCGAGCGCCAGGAGCCCCGCCAGCGGCGCCCGGGGCGCCAGCTTGTTTTTATCGGCCTTAGACAGGTGTTCGGTCCTAGTCTTAGAAACTAGCTCGACGTTGTTCGCGCTGAACACTTTACACTCGTACGTGTTTACCACCTCCGTCTTGTCTTGCCTCCATCCCCATATTCCGCTTTTATTTCTGAAATATAAAAAAAAAAACTCAATTAGTCTATTACAATGATAGAGGAAACGTGTCTAGTGACCGGTTGCATTGTTTGCCTATCTAGTACTACAGTTAATCAAAGTTGAGATAGTCGAGGGCGGTGAGCTGAGACCGTCGTGGCGCGACCCGTTGAGTCAGCATGGCCGAGTCATAACAACCTAGTATCAACCCTAAAAACAAATGGCGTTATTCATAAACGGTTGCTAACTTAATCAGTTGATGATCGTCGTTTGTCCCTCTCTGTCGTTATACCATAGAGAGGGACAAACGACGATCATCAGCTGATTAACTTAGCAGACGTTTATGAATAAGGGGGTAATAATTTAGGGCCGTGAGCTGCAACTGGCCGAAGACATGTGTCGCAGGATGTTCTTGTTGGTGTCGATGTCATTGAGCGTCGTGGACTGCGACAATTAACCAAGAGGGCGTGTGCGTTGCGGGTTGGCCGTGTCGACGCTAGAATTTACCAAATCCAGCGAACTCACTTCTCAAAACCGCGGGTACCCATTGCTGATAAGAACTATTTGTTACTTCAACATCACGTTAACAATAATCTTCGTAAAATATTTTAATTTCTCCCCAACATTTCAGCTTCATCATGAGTCAGGATGGCCAAGTTGTAATAACCCAGTACCAACCTATTCAATTACACAAACGGGTCTACCTTAAATTCCGACGTTTTAGCTGATTTGCACCAGCTGAATTTAATGTAAAAACAATGAAACTATATCGCGGTAGACCCGTTTGTGTAATTAAATACTAGTACCAACCTCTCAAAGCTAATCTTGTCAGTGTCTAGATAGTTAAGCGCGATGGGCTGCGACAGTCTTGCAGCGAGCGGCGGCCAGGCGCGACCCGTCGCCGGCTCGAGGGTCTCGCTCCACATCGTGCCCAGCTCGTGGTCCATTGCTGAATGAGTCAGAATGGCCGAGTCGTAATAACCTAGTACCAACCTCTCAAAGCTAATCTTGTCAGTGTCTAGATAGTTAAGCGCGATGGGCTGCGACAGTCTTGCAGCGAGCGCCGCGGGCGCGGGCGGCGGCCAGGCGCGACCCGTCGCCGGCTCGAGGGTCTCGCTCCACATCGTGCCCAGCTCGTGGTCCATTGCTGATTCAGTCAGAATGGCCGAGTCGTAATAACCTAGTACCAACCTCTCAAAGCTAATCTTGTCAGTGTCTAGGTAGTTAAGTGCGATGGGCTGCGACAGTCGTGCAGCGAGCGCCGCGGGCGCGGGCGGCGGCCAGGCGCGACCCGTCGCCGGCTCGAGGGTCTCGCTCCACATCGTGCCCAGCTCGTGGTCCATTGCTGAGTCAGTCAGGACGGCCGAGTCGTAATAACCTAGTACCAACCTCTCAAAGCTAATCTTGTCAGTGTCTAGGTAGTTAAGCGCGATGGGCTGCGACAGTCTTGCAGCGAGCGCCGCGGGTGCGAGCGGCGGCCAGGCGCGACCCGTCGCCGGCTCGAGGGTCTCGCTCCACATCGTGCCCAGCTCGTGGTCCATTGCTGATTCAGTCAGAATGGCCGAGTCGTAATAACCTAGTACCAACCTCTCAAAGCTAATCTTGTCAGTGTCTAGGTAGTTAAGTGCGATGGGCTGCGACAGTCGTGCAGCGAGCGCCGCGGGCGCGGGCGGCGGCCAGGCGCGACCCGTCGCCGGCTCGAGGGTCTCGCTCCACATCGTGCCCAGCTCGTGGTCCATTGCTGAGTCAGTCAGGACGGCCGAGTCGTAATAACCTAGTACCAACCTCTCAAAGCTAATCTTGTCAGTGTCTAGGTAGTTAAGCGCGATGGGCTGCGACAGTCTTGCAGCGAGCGCCGCGGGCGCGGGCGGCGGCCAGGCGCGACCCGTCGCCGGCTCGAGGGTCTCGCTCCACATCGTGCCCAGCTCGTGGTCCATTTCCGTTAGAGTTGCGTTCGCACCTGGTAGCAGAGAGTGTTGATGAGAAAGAGAATACACGAATAAATTAATCAAGAGTCAGTCATTCGCATATTTTTATTTTGGGGCCTCATATAGCAGTAAGGTGACAAAAATAAGTAAAAATATCTGACACATCTTATTCGTACATATGTATTGCATTGCAGGTGACCGTTGTACGAACACACACGCTTTCACATGTACCTACCTTGTCCCCTAAATATACACGTCCTGTCGCCTTTCTGCCAGTGGTTGTTCTCGAAGCCGACGAGCGTGGTGTCCACGCGCACGTTGCCGCCATGCTTGTACACTATGCACGTGTCGAACACATACACTACGCTTCATGTACATAATACCCACCCTGTCCCCTGAATATGTACGTCCTGTCGCCCCTCTGCCAGTGGTTATTCTCGAAGCCGACGAGCGTGGTGTCCACGCGCACGTTACCGCCACGCTTGTACACTTTGTACGTGTCGAACGGACACATACGCGATACTAAAGGCACTGGGGGCAAAAACACAGACTTTATTTTAAGTACGTGAATAATATTAATTTTCCTAGTCCCTTCCTTCTAAGGTTCTAGCTTTTGTTATTTGATAAAAGTTTAAAATAAATGTATGTATATTGTATTCACGAAGTTACAATTTCATCATTTTTGATTATCTGCCAGCTGCCCACATTGTCACGCGGACATTGCAGTATTTTACTTGGTAACTATAGGGAAAATTATAGGGATATATTAACTATAGGGAATATAGTGTCGTAGCGCTTGTATGGCCCTCTATCGAAATTTGAGAATAGAAAACATTATGAATAATTCATAATTTCGGGTTGAAAAAATCTTATTATGCATGAAATTCGTAATATAGCGGTCTTTTGTAAACCACTATTTGGGAATCTCGTTAACGTTTTTGAAACACTCATACTCACCCCAACTGGTAAATTCCCATTTCATCTCCACATAGAAATCCGGGGCCAGACTTAGTCGGTTCAACAGGTCCGGGATGCCCCCCGCCCGCACCGCGTGCCGCAAATAGTCCCGCCGGGACAACACTAAACCTAGGATACCGGGGTCGCCAGTCGACGTCGCCTCTTGGACCACTGGACCAAGAACAAACGTAACATAAAGCATATGATATAAGTACAGTCGAGGTCAAAGATATGTTTACACTTTTGCATATTACTCCTTTGTAATGAGGTGATAATTTTAAACATATCTTTGACGTCCACTTAGGGAATGCAATCCTGATCCCGCGGGATCCCGATCTCGCGAGATCCCGTGTAATTTTTCGGGATCAATCCCGACGCATAATATGACGGGATCCCGTTCGGGATTGACGGGATTGGGCGGCAGTCGTCAGCGACGCTATACACGTCCACTCGGGGCATATATAATTGCTTCGCCACGCTGTTGCCAACCAGTGTTGAGTCGGAGAGGGAATTCTCGGCAGCTGGGTACATTGCAACGGATGTAAGATGCCGTTTAGCAGATAACACTCTTAATACCCTTGTTTTTTAAGAAGTCACTTTCAAAATCACCTTTAATACTCTCTAATTCCTTATTGTTTTGATTCTTCTTAGTTAAGCCGAGCGTAAACACCAGCAGTAGCTATGTCTCCTGAAGCTTCAACTACATTTTTTTTCAATAAGGCTTGTCTTACCCGTCCAACCATCTTTCTCGCAATTGACGTCAGCGCCGGCGTCAATCAGCACTTTAACGCACTCTGTCAAGCCTAGTGTCACCGCCAACAACAGAGGGGTCCGACCCCGGGGGTCCCGGAGCTCTAATACTTCCGTTGAAACCTGAAAAGATTGCATATACTTACGTAGGTAACAAAAATGTACGAAATCGTTTTGTTGATGAATGTGAATTGATGACCTGACCTGAGAACATCTTTGAAATAATTATTCCTACTACTGGAAGTTGATGTAAATAGAACTGTAAAACATAAACATACTCAATTACTCAGAAAGAATAAGTGAGTTACTAAACGATAAACAAACAAGGTGTTATTGTTGACGTATAATTTCAAAACAACCTTGCAATTTTACGAGAAAGAATCAAGAGCATAATTTTGAAACAGTGAACCGAAAAAGTGTGTATACATATAATACCATTGACGTATATCTCAGGACGGGCCTTACTGGCACTAAAAATGATACTAGTTCAGCGGTGTCACTCACGAATTCGAGCCTATCGTGCAGTCTAACGCAACTAGTTGGGACCAATCGCGCGTGATGCGGACGCATCAACCAATCGGGTTGTAGCGGTGTCACACCGCTGTACTGGCCCCATTGATGCCCTAGCCCTATAGCAGTGGTACTAAACTCAACTGTTCGTGCGCGCTCATAACTGCTCCGAGCAGTTTTCAAAGGCAGAGTCCAGTGAGCGAGAAAGAGAACGCTTCATTTGCGTCATGCGTTAGTGAGGGACAACATGATTCGTCACCTTTCGCAGTCAAACATCGGTTTTGTGAGGCAGTAACAATTTTGTACGTACGTATACGGACAATGAAACGTTAAATACTAATACGATTTAGACGATGTAGCTGCGTGGCTTCGTAGCGTCTACGTTACCACATTTTAGCAAAAATAGCAAAATTCCGTTCATTCTGACCTGCTACAAGTTACTTAGTGGTCGCCCTCAAATCAAAATGTTGGGAGCCCCTACACCTAATAATGTTGGGGTAACATAGCACATAGCTCCATAGCTAGTATAGCTACCGAGATTTATAAGTCTTATAAAGTAATTTTGCTTGCTCTGACTCAGGATTAGCCAGCACGACATTGCATTATCCAGAATATCACTCTTAACATTATTGGAGTGACAGAGATGAAGTATTACGTATTTCGATTTTCGAAGCCTGTGCATAATCGCGATGCGATATCTTGGCGTAGCGACAAGTACAAATCGTATGTTATTTAATCGTACGTAGGCGCGAAATTAAAATTTTCTATAGGACGATATCCCTTCGCGCCTACATTTTTCAAATTTGCCGCCTTTTTCTACTGACAAGATTTGGTTGACCATCTATAATAATCTACAGTATGCTAATTACACTTCCTAGTCATATAATGGCTGTACAGTAATAGACAATAAGGGCTCATTTAGACGGGGCGAGAACTCGCATGCGAGTTTCATTACATTGCGTAATATGATCGGTAGGCTGAATTGATGTAACCTCAATGGTCCGCAATGTAACTAAAATCGTATACGAGTTCGCGCGCCGTCTAAATGAGCCTTAAGTAGGGTACCAGACGTCAGGAATTTTGGCCGTTTGTCACGAATGCGGCCGGAATACGAAAATGTCAGGAATTTTAGTGAATTAACAATATGTGACGTTCCACGGCAAAAGGTAGGTTATGGCACTTGGTGCTTACGCCGCATGGCGCCGCAATAATAATAGCGCGCGGCGACGGAGCGGCGTTAATAATAGCGTAAGCGCCAACGGCCATAAGGCTTAGCACGCACTGCGGTTTTTAAAAAGCGGTTCCGCTACCGCAAAAAATGTAACGTACGGCATTCTTTATAAGCGCACGCACTTGCGATTTAAGAATGCCGTACGTTACATTTTTTGCGGTAGCGGAACCGCTTTTTAAAAACCGCAGTGCGTGCTAAGCCTTAGGTACCTTTACCCGTGGGACGTCACATATGTACCTAAAAAGGTACTTTATTCAATTTTACTTATCAAGCATAAGTACATAGATATCGCATACGGCTAGACCTCCCCCCCCCCCCCCCGGTTGCCCGCCGATATGAGCGTCAGGAAAAAAATTCGCAAATCAGGAAATGCCACATTTGGATCTGGTAACCCTAGCTTAAGGCTCTAGACACATCACCAACGCTATCTATGTCAATTTTATTCAAACTATTTGGCAATGTTCTTAGTGTTCAGCTTACACTACTATGGCTTCCCTCAAATAATGGGATTATATTAATGGCTAGGTTGTTTGGCTTCCCTGGATCCCTCATATTTTTGTTGCAACTAGAAACTTTTACTAGCATAAATACTAGGTTTGGTTTAAATATTGGAAAATATTAGCTCTACATTATAATTATAGTCATTAGATTTGATTACCAATGTTGGACAATGTATGGATTTCATAATCATATTTTTTCCTCCTAGATAATATCATAACATTCATAACTCTAGATAAAAAATATACCACAGCCCACATACCAGACCACATTTTCATATGATTAACAGTTCTAAAATGAAGCTTATCGGTTACCAAAAATGTCAAAAGCGAAGTTTCGGTTTTCGCAGGTATTGGCATAAAAATCGTGTTTCGACCAAAGGTTCAGTTTTGGTCCCAGTTCAGTTCAGATGGTCATATATCAATGATATTTATTGTACCGCGACAGCGCGACACATATAATTCTAGAGGCAACATTAGGTGAGCAAATTATTTCCTGAGATATACGTCAAGGCCCCAGGAATACCTGGGGCATTGACGTATATCTCAGGACGCGCCTTACGTGCACTAAAATGGTACTAGTTCAGCTGTGTCACTTACAAATTCGAGCCAATCGTGCAGTCTAACGCAACTAGTTGCGACCAATCGTGCGCGCGATGCGAACTCATCAAACAATCGCGTTGTAGCGGTGTCACACCGCTGTACTGGCCCAATTCATGCACCATTCTTATTTGCCGAAGGCCAGTCCTGAGATATACGTCAATGCCTGGGGCCTACTGCATATTAAAATACAAGCTATGATTTTGTATGTATAATCACAAATAATATTAGCTATTTTATTATGCAATAGGCCCTGGTGTGCTTCTACCTAAGGTCAAGCAACAAGCAATCTTTCACCATCGAAGGAGTTTCTCATAATTTTCAATAAAATTTTTCAACATTTTGTTGGAATGATTTAAATACCCATATAATAGGGATGATGACACATGTTGAATTTTATAACAAAATCTAGTAAAATAGATAGCAAACGAGTAATTTATCACAATAATGTGGATATTAAAATAAAATATTGAAAAATTACAAAAATACAGGACCTGAAAGTTTCAAAATGTAAGTTTTTTTTAAGTTCCAAAAACGATAAAAGTAAGGGTACCATTCGATTCCTTACATTTCATGCAATAAAATATTGTATAGCAACTATATACATAAACGCAATATTTCACCGACAAAAACGCAATTTTCTTGTTTTGTCCATACTACAAGATGGGCGATGACGTCACGGCCCTTGGCCGTTTTGTATAGGGCGTTTTGCGAGTGAAGTGCGACTGTCGGCCTTTGACAATTTCTGAATTTTGTGTTACTTTAATGCAATGGGTCCCATATAGACATTTGATCCTAAAAACAAACCCGATCAATCGATTGATACCATAATAAAAAATTAGTCATGTAGCCTATTGTAGAATGCCTGGATTTCTAAGAAATTATTCTAAATGGTAGAAGAACCCTACAGGGAACTTGTTAATAATAAAATGTGACTAACAATCAGCACTTAGTTTCAAGATGAATGAGTCAGACATGATTCACATAAAAAAGTTTTATTTTATTTATGTAGATGGAGACGGGAAAAAGAAGAGTCGTATTCCACGACTCTTCTTTTTCCCCTGTCCTTTCCTGTATTAGGCCCCATACATTCCACAACTCTTTTCTTTCCGCACAGACTATATATTAACCATAGCTATGCCCCTTGATTTGACTATTTTTGTTTTTTTTTATTATTCTATAACAATTAAGAGTGAAAAACAATTTCCATACAAATGTTTAAAAGGGCTCTTTTATTTAATAATTAAATAATGTCACACACAAAACAGGATTTTAATGGTTACCAGGGTATTAATGTGCGGGGATTGCATAAAACCTAAAATTAGATGGACAGAGAAGTGACCTATAAAGTCATAGAATTTTGAAAGTGCATTTATCTAGTTTAAAAAGTTTACACCTACTTCTTTTACACCATAGTACATTGTTACGCCAAGGTAAAAAATAAACTTGCAGACTTAAAAACCTTTGTTTGACTACAGTAAGAAGTTTTATTCGTAAAACTAATTTGCCGGTCCATAGAACAAATTATGTAAGTCAACGATTCATTTTCTCTTTAACTGCCGGACAAATAATGGTTTAAATTAAATTAAAGGGGTAATATACCGTATTTTCTTCTAAATGCCTCTTCAAATGTTCATGATTATTGTTCCACACCATCCAATGTAGAGGATAGCGTTGTTTAACTTCTTCAGCCGTTAAAGCCATGGTATCCACACATTTGATGTTCTACACAAACACAAGGCCGTACCCTTAAGTTGGAGTACACGACACTAACACTATCTAATTAGTAATAATAAGCCGTGCAAACTAATTAATTGAAAATACTAGTGAAATCCCAACCCAACACGGGTCCCCCGCTGAAACGTCAACTGAAACCACAGACAAGATAGGGTCAGTCACACCACAGATTCACTAAATAGTACATAGGCAACGTTTCCAAAACACATTAAGCTCCCGAGTTAATGTTCTTGAAACACATAAACGGAAAGTTTTCCAGCCAAGTGCTACGTCAAGTATGGCACTTTGGTGGAATATATGCTGAGGGTCTACCGCGAACCACGTTCGATGTGTTACCTCCCTGTCACACTTACGTACGAATTTACAAGTGTGACAGAGAGGCAACACGTCGAACGTGGTTCGCGGTAGGCCCTCTGGTCTCAAGCAAATCTTGTCAGTAAAAAAAGCCGCGAAATTCAAATTTTCTATAGGACGGTATCCCCACGCGCCTACATTTTTCAAATTTGCCGCTTTCTTTTCTACTGACAAGATCTGCTTCACTGCTATAACTGTATAAGTTGTTCCTGCCAAGTCAGTGCAAAAAATAGGGTAGTCGTTGCCTAAAAACGGATTCACTGAAGCCATTGACATAGATATCTAGGGACTGGCTTTACGGGCAATAATAATGAGGCATGACAGGGGCCAGTACAGCGGTGTGAAATCGTCACAACGCGATTGGTTGATGAGTTCGCATCACGCGCGCGATTGGTTGACGAGTTCGCATTACGCGCGCTATTGGTCGCAACTAGTCGCGTTAGACTGCACGATTGGCTGGAATTCGTGGGTAGCACCGCTGAACTAGTACGATGTTTAGTGCCCCATTAGCTCGTCCTTAGATATTATACGTCAATGACTAAAGCATACTTCGATATCACACATTTGTAACGCTCCCTTATTTTCCTCATGGTGGCTGTCTTGCAGGAATGTCTATTTTCATATACAGTGAGATATGTCAAATTGACAGTATCTATCAATAGTATCAGTCGACACCAAAATATTTTCACTTCAAACCGTGTTTATTTTTACGTAATATTGCACTAAACAAAATGTCAGTGTTTTGGTAAACAAAAATGATCAAATGCATCCTGTTCTCGGAAAGACTTGGTCCCTTAACTTATATACTGGGATCAACACAAATTAGAACTTTGACAATAGTGACCTACACACAAATCGAAGTGAGGTCGCTTAGTATTTTAATACGTTTGGTACATGAACGTAAGAAACTGATTAAAATTGTCGTCTTACTGTTTTCAGGAATGCTACAACATCCTGAAAGTCCCACTTAATTCTAAGCAACATGTAGTGCGAGCAGCGTTTTTAGATTTGGCCAAGATTTACCACCCTGATTCTGGTTCACCAGAAGCTTGTATTGAGAAATTTGTAGACATCGAAAATGCGTTCCGTATACTTACTAAGCACAACACGGGGAAGAGCAGCCAAGAAGATGTGGAGAAAATAGTACATGATATTAGAGTAAGTTAATTTTCTAAAATATTAGGCGTTACTTTTTTATTGGTAGGTAGGACTTGCTGCTATTAAGCTTTGTTACAATCCTTATTTTACCTTCATACAAACTCCGATGGTGAAAGTAGTGTGTCAAAAAAGATTAAAAAAAGTTGGGGCACTTTTTTAGGGTTCCGTACCCAAAGGGTAAAAACGGGACCCTATTACTAAGACTCCGCTGTCCGTCCGTCCGTCCGTCCGTCTGTCACCAGGCTACAGCGTGAGATACATCTCACGAACAGTGATAGCTAGACAGTTGAAATTTTCACAGATGATGTATTTCTGTTCCCGCTATATGCATACCACCAACCAACAAACGAGCGACATCACCTTCATCACCACAAAACATGGAAGCCAAGAGATTAGCCATAGATTCCTATGAGAGTCTGTCAGAATCTGATTATGAACAGACTGAAGATTCAAACCAAGACTAGTAGACAACGTTAAGTAGTTAGTTTTAGTATAAATATGATAGAGCATAAGGACCTTATAACAGACAATTGAATAGTGTTAGTGAACTACCAATAAACAGTGAAACTTAGTGTTAGTGAATTATCAGTGATTAGTGAAACTTAGTTGTAGTGAACTATCTCGAGGGGAAGGCATGTAGTGTATTGAAATATGAGGGTACTTCTGTGGGGTACCCCAACAAAACCAGTCTGGATATGTCAGGTACGCAATTACATGTGCTCTCCCGAATTTCGGCTATAATATCGCGATATAATAACAACAAATACTAAAAAAACGTGATTTTTGACCGAAGTTAAGCAACGTCGGGCGGGGTCAATACTAGGATGGGTGACCGTTTTTTTGCTTGTTTTGCTCTATTTTTTGTTGATGGTGCGGAACCCTCCGTGCGCGAGTCCGACTCGCACTTGGCCGGTTTTTCTTCTAGAAGTAGGTTAGGTACCTAGGTAAAGTGGGAATAACACCCTTAATTATGCCTTCAAATACAAATTGTGCCCTATAAATAGTTAAATAAAGGTGTCATAATAACACTGATTTACTCATGTCAGCACACAGCGCCACAGCACCGGCAGTACCTGAGCTTCGACGGCGTAGGCTACGGCACACCGTTCCAGAGAGAGAAGCAATGGGCTCAGGCCCGCGCTCAGCGAGCTGCATCCAACGTAATGGAGCACCGGGTCTCTAAAGCTGTAGCTTCGGAGAACACACTTATGAAGAAGGGTCAGGTTGGTACACATGTATACCAACTAATAATATTTTTTAGTGTCCGACCGAAGATTCGGTTTCGGCCGTAGTTTCGGTTTCGGCCAAAAAACGGCCACACCTTTCGGCCGAGCCGAAACATACGAAATAGTACTATAGTACTATGAAACTATGTGACAAAGACCAACAGTTGGGGAGCAAGTAGGACAACAATATTTATGTATAAAGAAATTAATTGGTTTATTAGAAAACACAATTCCCCTAATGATGGCGCCACTGGACAGTCAACGCAGTCTTAATATGTGTATAAAAGCGGTTTAATGAAATTTATTCAACGATTTTAATAACTGCAAAAGTTTCGGTTTCGGCCAAAACTTGAGCCAATGCCGAACCTTCGGTTTCGGCCTCGGCAAAAAAACATGTTTCGGTCGGACACTAATAATTTTACAGACATTTAGCACCAGAGTCTACCAAATATTTTACAGATTGAATAGACAGTTTTGGTTATTTGCAGATTTTTATAGCAATTATGTTTTTATGTGAGGCAGTAATGAAAGTGATTTTTTTCGTAATACACCGTCATAAATTCCTTTCCCCCTACCTCAAGCCCTGTCACCATATCGCGCGGCAAACCATCGAACATTGGCTCGCGCGGCAGCCGCGCGCAATGGATACCGGGCTGCCGCGCGAACCAACTCGATGCGCCCGGTATCCATTGCGCGCGGCTGCAGCGCGAGCCAATTGTGCGCGACGCAATTAGATTTAAGTTTTTAAATACCAGTTTTACGTTTGTCAAAGCTAGGGGACGCACGGGGAAGGCGGGGTGCGCGGGAGCGGCCCTGATAGTTTACTTCACTAGAGCAAAATTAAACCAGTCGATATAAGCTGTTGCACTCTCCGCACGTCCCTTAACGCTAGTATTTTGTGGATGTACCGCCCTCTTAAAAATATAAGTAGTTTCCATAATTTTGGCTATTTTTTCACCGTGAAAAGAACCTACAAACCTTACACCAATGTTCGATGGTTTGCCGCGCGATATGGAGACAGGGCTTCATAAAGCATAATTGGCTCTTGAGTATTTTCATATTTGCAGGCTTACGGAAAGAAGCACGACATTAAAACGAAATACGGCTTCGACCGTCTAGTGGAAGACCTTATCCAAGAATCGATGTCGAAAGGCGAGTTCGAGAAGCTCAGCGGCATTGGCAAGCCCTTGAAGGATCAGAACACAAACCCTTACGTCGACTTTACTACGCACAAGCTGAATGAGGTGACTTTTATTTTGAATCCTACAAATAAAGTTGAATGATTAACAATCTACATTCTAGATGTTGGAATAAATTTTGTAATGGCTCAGACTGTTACCAGCAGAATGGAGACCTCGATCTTTTTCAATCATCATAGGTTTTAGTTTGTCTAAAAGGATTGAAGATTATTATCTTAAACTGTAACTTTGAATATGAAAATCGGTTAACAATTGAATTAAATTCTTAATGTCACTTCCGGTTGGCACGCGTGGTTGGACCAAATCGTGCCTGCTTCTTTACCTACAAAAATAGCAAATAACTACCAGTCTTGGCCGGTTTTTATTTGATTTTTAAATAAAAATATACGGAAATCACTTAACATTTCGTACCTGTTCAATTCAAAGTGTTTACAACCTAAAATTATTACTGTACGAAACTGTATTATATTTAAATAAACACCTACCTATTTTTAATAATTTCCAGGTGCTAATAAACAACGGTTTCGTCCCAGAATGGATAACGATGAACAAAGAAATAGACCAGGACATAGAAGCCCTAAAGGACGAGATCAGACGCGACAGGAGCTACCTCGGCCCTTACCCTTTATCAGAACAAGACATCCCAAAATGGGACCGCATATGCGAAGCGAACAGGGAACTAGCCAAATCTATAAACACTAAAATTAATACGTATAATTTAATAGTCCCTTTGATAAATAATCAGAAATTCCATGTAGATTTCGACAACATATGCGAAGATGTTTTGTTGAGTGGAATACATTCAGTTAAACCAGATACTAATGTGAAAGAAAAGTCTGTACCTATAGTTTCGAATAGCTCAGACCACGATTTTATTGGAGTGTTTTTTAAAGCTTTAGGGGATTTATTCACTTTCAAATCTAAGAAAAATGTAGATAGTTAAGTGGAATATTTATTCAAAAAGTGGCCATAAGCCGACATTGACATAGGGCGCGAGACACGGCATTGGGGTAATTATGAAAATCCGAGATTATATTAAACAACAACACTTGACAAGCGTTGTTAGAGTATAATGAAAATTACCATATTCTAGTTATTACCCCATGTGTTGTTTATAGTTATCATTATAAAATACCCTATGTGTAGCTTTAATTAGGGTTTAGGGTAACCCTAGTTTTAATTATAATTGAATGCTGAAGCTGACGAAAAAAATCGTATTTTGAAAATAGGCATTTCGCATCTAGATTCTCTAGATTGAATGAAATATTAATACACGAATATTTGTTGCACTTCAGCACTCAAGTATATATACAATTCTGTCTTTTTCAAGCAGTTTTTTCTGCTTATATGTAACAAAATGATTGGCATGTAATGCATGATTCCCGTATTTTTGGCTAATAATATAATTCTAGACAATAATCAACAAATAACGGGTTAAATTGAAACTATTTGTAGCTGTATCAAGATGTATAAACAGAAGAGAAGTTAAAGTAGTCAAACAATAATGTAATCCTCTTTTAACATTAAAAACGGAGCCAATATACTATTTTAGACCTTATTTCTCTTTAATAAGGTAGAAAATTAAGCAATTATTAGTTACTCTAGTTAAAATTAGTTTACTCGGTAGTAAACTAGATAAAGCAAACTGTGATAAAAATGGGTATATTTTAAATAAAAACAGTAAAATTGATGCAAAACGTTTTATTTCTAACATATTTTAAACTACACAATTTCCTTAACAATACATTTATCACTGTTGAGTACAGTGCTACACTATACCTTCATTAGCGATTCATAAATGCTGTAAACAAAATACCTATAACAAAACTGATTGGAAATCATAAATATCAAGTTATTAAACAGTGCTGCTGATTTAATAACTCTATTCACTGTAAAAACAAATACACATAATTCTAGCAATAAACGAAAACAAAGCTTATACACAGTATAACATGAGACGTGTTAATGTGATGAGTGAATAAGTATCACAAAAAATCTACACCACAGTCAATATTTAGGTGTCATATCAAAATACAAAAGTTCATATAGATTTACTACAGAAGAAAAACGTCGTAACTTGTATGTAAACATAGCCCAATATCATTTAGATAATAAGTCTATACATTACTTAACACTCCTATATCTAAGTTTACAGGTATGTGTTAAATCACAAGAAAGAAAATATTCGAGTTTTGCTTTCACGTAACAAAATTATTGAACACTATTGGTCCCTTACTGAGCAAGAAGATACAATTTGTTGGAATGTTACTTAATAAATGGCACTTCAATGATAGTATGTACAAAATATAAACGCTTCTTAAGCTTGTACGAGTAATCGTACGTCAAAAAGATACTTATCACATCATAAACTTTACTAAATAAATATTTATGACAGGTGCCTATAAAGATGTGGTATAAGAATAGAAAATCTACTGCTGCTTTCTTGAATTTCTTATAAAGAAAATGTTTTATGTTCATAATATCCAGGTAAAGTATACCCAAAAGAATAAGTAAGATGCATAAAGCAGCGCATCTTTTACCTGTCGACTTTGCGACTAATAGTATTTTATACAATCGTAATATAATGGAGAGCTTTTCAGTCGAGTACCGTGTTAAGGCCACGAGCTTGCTGAATGGCCTTAGTAGGTAAGTGGGTGTTTTTTTTTGTTGTCCCCTACACTTTTTTTTTTTAAATTTGGGATTTTTATGTTATTTCTACTCAGAATCACGAGCTCTTTCTATCCTAATAGGAGAAAAAAGTGTCCCAAAATTTCCATACATTTTTCAATCTTTCCATTCCGCGACCGCCATACAAAGTCTATGAAAAATGGTGACGTAATGGAAATAAAAACCTTAGGACACTTTTTTTCTCCTATTAGGATAGAAAGAGCTCGTGATTCTGAGTAGAAATAACATAAAAAAATCCCAAATTTGAAAAAAAAGTGTAGGGGACAACAAAAAAAGAAAACGCCCAAGTACGAGATTGAAAAGCTTGATTATTACACTAATTCTCGCGTCTATTATTGCATTACCTATGCTATTTAGTGTAAAGAAACCACTCAGTGGTGTCGTCGAATGCCTATTTGAGATATAGCTCGGTCGATGTATCACGGACTACATATCTAACCAGAGTACCACATGATGTTGCCCTGCTGGCTGAGCCTGACGCGGCCGGTGGTCAGTAGGCGAAGGGCCTGCGGGAAGGCGCGGTGCTCTGCGGAGTGTATGCGCTCCGTGAGGGTTTCTACGGTGTCATCCTTGAGAACTGGCACGCGCTCTTGGAGGATGATGGGGCCTGTGTCCATGCCCTCCTAAAAAAAATTTTTTTAATTTTATTCCAGACGAGTACAAAAGGCGGATTAATGTTCTCTACCAGTGTATAGCCTGACCAGTAATATATGATAATTGTCAAGAGGGCGCTGTTATTCTCATGTATAGGGTGACAATTCAGTGTAGTATGAAAAAATTAGTTCCAGTGAAATTCCGCAACATGGCGCACCCTCAATAGATCCTGGTTCACCTATGCCAGTCAAGCTTTATAAAGTTTTTGAGAAATTCGTATTTCATAAATCAAATTGCGACTATTCATTTCGCCAAATGAGTCTTTTATCGTGATGCTTTTCCATGGCTCGGCTAAAAATAGTGTCAACAATAGTAGGCTTGTTAACATTTTTTAAAAAACCGGGCAAGTGCGAGTCGGACTCGCGCACGGAGGGTTCCGCACCATCAACAAAAAATAGAGCAATACAAGCAAAAAAAGCGGCCAAGTGCAAGTCGGACTCGCCCATGAAGGGTTCCGTATTTAGGCGATTTATGACGTATAAAAAAAAACTACTTACTAGATCTCGTTCAAACCAATTTTCGGTGGAAGTTTACATGGTAATGTACATCATATATTTTTTTTAGTTTTATCATTCTCTTATTTTAGAAGTTACAGGGGGGGGGGACACATTTTACCACTTTGGAAGTGTCTCTCGCGCAAACTATTCAGTTTAGAAAAAAATGATATTAGAAACCTCAATATCATTTTTGAAGACCTATCCATAGATACCCCACACGTATGGGTTTGATGAAAAAAAAAATTTAGAGTTTCAGTTCGAAGTATGGGGAACCCCAAAAATTTATTGTTTTTTTTCTATTTTTGTGTGAAAATCTTAATGCGGTTCACAGAATACATCTACTTACCAAGTTTCAACAGTATAGTTCTTATAGTTTCGGAGAAAAGTGGCTGTGACATACGGACGGACAGACGGACAGACAGACAGACAGACATGACGAATCTATAAGGGTTCCGTTTTTTGCCATTTGGCTACGGAACCCTAAAAACGGTCACTCATCCAAGTACTGACCCTGACGTTGCTTAACTTCGGTCAAAAATCACGTTTGTTGTATGGGAGCCCCACTTAAATCTTTATTTTATTCTGTTTTTAGTATTTGTTGTTATAGCGGCAACAGGAATACAACATCTGTGAAAATTTCAACTGTCTAGCTATCACGGTTCGTGAGATACAGCCTGGTGACAGACGGACGGACGGACGGATAGCGGAGTCTTAGTAATAGGGTCCCGTTTTTACCCTTTGGGTACGGAACCCTAAAAATGAGAAGAGTAACGTTTGGAAGCGATACGAACGAAGCGCTCCAGCTGGTATATCCAAGACGGAATTACTACTTCGCGTGTGAGATTGTGATTATTGTGAGGTCCTTATCGTGTGTCAGTATAGTTTAGTTGTAGTATATAGAACTTACGTCTAGTGTTGAGTCGCTCACTCGTGAGGCACCTCATTTGTACCACTCATTTTGTTAATTTGTCGCAGTACTTCGTACCGCAAAAATGTCTTACTTCACTCCTCTATTCATTTTACTTGATTCTAAAATCATCTTTCTCCTAAAAGTTCTATTCTTAACCTCCAGAATTGCACTCCAATTAAATGTTACTATTTATTTATTTATAAAGGAAGTGATGAATACATAAATATGTATATACATTAAATATTTTCGTCGCCGTTGGAATTAATGGAATAGTCGACGCTGAAAATATGCTAGTACCTCACCTCATTTGAAGTAAGACATTGTAACACCTCATTTTAGAAAATGAGGTACTCATACAAACTCATTTTAAATTGATGTCCTACCCATCACTACTTACGTCGACGAAGTGTATCGTGCACCCGCTCTCGCGGTCGCCAGCCTCCAGGCACTGTTTCTGCGCCCCCAGGCCGGGGTGTAGGGGCAGCAGTGACGGGTGGATGTTCACCAGCTTGCCTTTCCATCTGTACAAAAATATATACAAATACAAATAAATACAAATAATTTATTGAGACAAGTATAGTACAGTGGTTGCTCTTAAAGACTGAAGAATTTATAAAGACAAGTGATTTACAAATGCCTGAACTAGGATTCCCTGTGTTTCAGGCAGCGAAGGACAATATTAATTATTTATTAATCACCTAATTATAAACTATAAGTAGTACACAATATAAATATTTACCTAAGCAAAAAAGTAGGTTCTTAAGTATTAAATATCAGAGTACAGTAGGTAATCATATATGTACAAGCAATCGTAATTCATAATATCAGCTTAGCACAACTCCTTGTTGCCATAAAGGTGACCTTACTCCCTGAACAATTTGCTTATGAAACCTGTTAGACACCATGATTATCTTCAGCCTGTTATCACTCACTGCTAAAGCGGTCTCTATTATGATGAGGAGCCAAGCACATTCAAAACGCGAACTCTCTTTTACTTTTGTCGTTTATGTAGTTTGTAGGCTCATCAGTTTATCCTCTGAAGTTAACGGCTTTTGGACAGATTAGTTACTTGACAGATGTCGAATTTAATGACAATTTAGTGCCCACTACTTGCCACTACGCACGTCGCACATAGAGCCAATATCATGCATTGCGCCGGAGCTTAACAGACCACATAGGAACTTAACTTAGATTAGACTCCACGTCTACTAAACTTACTTTTTCACAAATTCGCTGGACAGTATCCTCATGTAACCGGCGAGACAGACGATGTCGATTTTATGTGCCTCTAGCGCCGCGGTGATGGCGCGGTCGAATTCTTCGCGAGACTTGTAGTCTTTGTAGTTAAATACCTGCAAAATAGGCTACATGACTATTTTTTTTTATGGTATCAATCGATCGGGTTTGTTTTTAGGATCAAATGTCTATATGGGACCCATTGCATTAAAGTAACACAAAAGTCAGAAATTGTAGTCAAAGTGCGACAGTCGCACTTCACTCGCGAAACGCCCTATACAAAACGGCCAGAGGCCGTGACGTCATCGCCCTTCTTTTAGTATGGACAAAACAAGAAAATTGCGTTTTTGTCGGTGAAATATTGCGTTTATGTATATAGTTGCTATACAATATTTTTTTGTATTAAATGTAAGGAATCGAATGGTACCCTTACTTTTATCGTTTTTGGAAGTTAAAAAAAACTTAATTTTTGAAACTTTCAGGTCCTGTAATTTTGTAATTTTTCAATATTTTATTTTAATATCCACATTATTGTGATAAATTGCTCGTTTGCTATCTATTTTACTAGATTTTGTTATAAAATTCAACATCAGTCATCATCCCTATTATAAATGTTAGTACTCGTAGTGCGTGCGATTTAGCAGGGTCGCCATGTGATGACGAGAACAGCGTTTATATGAAACACAGACATGTGACGTCACGGTCAAGTTTTCAACTCTTTATCCTCGTGTCACCCAATACTAAATTATAGTTCCCAGTAGGGAATTTTAGATCTATTTTAATTGGTTTGTATTTCACTTTGTTTTTATGAAAGTTGAATATCTATCGAGTGTACATCGTAATGTACATTGGACGGCACGATGCTATAATTCTTTCCACAGAACAAGTTAGAATGGCGATGCGAGCAGGGTACGTACGTGTCGCCGCCGGTTTTGAGCAAACGCTCGCATGCTACTCGCCCGCGCTGACCGAAAACGAAGGAAACATGCCTTTTTGCGCCACAAAAACGTTCAGATTAAGAAGCCAGACATCAAATTTGTCTAAAAGAGGCGTATCCATTCACCACGCACACAAGGCGCTAGCTAGTTTTTACTACCGTTGCGCGAGTGTTAGTAAATGTGGAGAGGAACGAGCGGCGACTTTGGTTCCGATACTAACTGCGCGCGATAGCCATTCTAACCTCTTTAATATGTTCTGTGGTTCTTTCCGATTAATTAAATTGATTTTTGTCAAAGCAATAACTGCGGTCTAGGGTTTTCCAATCATTTTCAAATACTTTATTTCGTGCATGGTGTGAAACAATGTACTTCCACTTCTTCCCTGTTAAATTAAATCGACGTAGTTCCTTACAATTATAACATTTTATCTATCTGTTATAAAGAGTCAAGGTGTTGCTTTACTATTTTTCTGTTAAATGTATAAATACTACAACAAACACAAAGCATAAACCCTACAATGTAACTTACCAACGCCGGAACTCCGGCCTTCTCCGCCCTCTTCAAAGCGAAAGCGTCCTTTTTGTTACTGATCACAAGGGCTATATTCGCACACATGCACTGCGCAGGGTCGCGAGTGGTGTCCAGTAATGCTTGCAGGTTGCTGCCGTTACCGGATACTAGTACTGCTACCTGAAATGGGCCTTATTGTGAGGACATATAGTTCAGAATACAATGTATCCGTAGCTTCTAGCAAGTCATAGTGCGTTTATAGTTTATAGCGCAAATTATATTGATGACATCTGAGACTACTTCGGGGTGTATAAGAAGTGTCTATATACAGTAACAATATGAGAATTTTTGATGAGGAAAAGTTGTCTACAATGAAGCGCTCCCCTCCCCACCGACAAGCCACGCTTGGATGCTCTAACACCATGCCGCCGAGTGTCCTAATTTGCAACACTTATAGCATTATTACTGATTGGTCTTACCTAGGGTTTGCACGACGGATCCGAAATGTATGGGAAGATCCGCGGATCCGGATCCAGATCCGGATAATTTCATACATTGCGGATCCGGATTGCAAACCCTAGTCTTACCTTCTTGCTGGGCAGAGTGGGCATCCTTCTGGTAAAGTCAAGCACCGAGGAAAAATTATCGACGATTAACCCCCTACCATCATGCCAATCAAATTGCCAAATGACCTAATTTGCAGCAGTTATAGCATTGTTATCGATCTTACCCTCTTGCGGGGCAGAGTGGGAATCCTCGATAAGATCGAACATCGAGACAAAGTTTTTAAACACGTACACATACACGTTCCGCCCGCCAGCCCCGCTCGGATGCTGCCATCACGATGTTGCAGAGTGTCCTAATTTGCAGCAGTTATAGCATTGTTATCGATCTTACCCTCTTGCGGGGCAGAGTGGGAATCCTCGATAAGATCGTACATCGAGACAAAGCTTTCAAACATCATACAAGTTCCGTCCGCCGGCCGCGCTCGGATGCTGCCATCACGATGTTGCAGAGTGTCCTAATTTGCAGCACTTATAGCATTATTATTGATCTTACCCTCTTGCTGGGCAAAGTGGGCATCCGCCGGGTAAAGTCGAGTGCGGAAGCGAAGTTGTCGACGATGACTCGCGCCCCGCCCGCGGGCCGCGCTTGGATGCTGCCGATCACCATGGCGCCGTACGCCCGTGTGATGTTCATCACCTGTGTGGTATTTGACATTTTTAATATTTTCCGTACACAACAATTGTGTTCCGGACATTTTGGAGGACAGACAGGACAGGACAGAGCCGAAATCAACACGTATCCGGTTCGTCTCATCGGTTTTTCGATAATTTCATGAAATGAAACTTACAAATCCGATTAGACCATGCTACACCGAGTGGTAGCTACCCTTTCCCGTGTGATAGGACGCGCTCAGAAGCATTACCCGCCAGGGTGTAATGTATTTATGACAATATAATCTTATGTTATAATGAATATGATCAGAGACAAACTGATTCTAAATTCGTAAGGTAAAATTGGACAGCTAAGTATAAGGCGCTGACCGGCAATATACATTTTGTTATTAGCGGATAACGTTAGCGAATATCAATGTCATAATGTCCGAGGCCGAATACTTATTAACCAAAGGTGCAAAATATATCTCACCTCAGCCTGATCTTCGGGGGAGACGATGAGAACCATACCGATGCCGCAGTTGAAGGTCCGTACCATTTCTTCGTCGGACACTGAACCGGCATCCGCGATCCATGCGAACACCTACAACAATATAGTGGTAAGATTAAACAGTGCTTGTCCGGGAATTGTGGACATTTACCAATTCGGTAGATGAGGAGACGAAAAAGCTGGCGTCCAGTTCAATAATTTAATGACAACTAAAAACAAAAGTGTTTTATAAAAACCGGCCAAGTGCGAGTCGAACTCGCGCACGGAGGGTTCCGGACCATCAACAAAAATAGAGCAAAACAAGCAAAAAAACGGTCACCCATCCAAGTACTGACCCCGCCCGACGTTGCTTAACTTCGGTCAAAAATCACGTTTGTTGTATGGGAGCCCCACTTAAATCTTTATTTTATTCTATTTTTAGTATTTGTTGTTATAGCGGCAACAGAAATACATCATCTGTGAAAATTTCAACTGTCTACCTATCACGGTTCGTGAGATACAGCCTGGTGACAGACGGACGGACGGACGGACGGACGGCGGAGTCTTAGTAATAGGGTCCCGTTTTTACCCTTTGGGTACGGAACCCTAAAAATAAACAATAAAATAAAATAAAACTTGTCTGATTTTAGTAAGAGTAGGGGCGTTAAATTGCTCGTTGTTTATGGAGTTAGAAAAACATATTACTGATCACGACTTAAATGTCAACCTGTATATATAAATAAGTTATCTTACAGGGTGCACGTTCCACCAGTGCGCGTTGAGCCGCGCGCGCACCCACTCGGGCGTCACGCGCGGGATGTTGTCCAACAGGCCTCCGCCTGTGATGTGTGCCGCGGCCTTTACTAGTCCTCGCTGTAACGCCGGGAGTACTGCGCGGACGTAGATGCGGGTCGGCTTGATTAGCTCTTCGCCTGTACCATAGAGAAATATAGTAAGACAAGAGTGCTCACTCCATACATCAGTTCAGACTATTAATTTCAGTGTCTACATCTAGCATCGAGTAGCGGAACTATCAGTACTGCTACTTCACAATACATCTATTGTGAAGTAGCAGTACTGATAGTTAGCACCGACCGGAAAGTCTTATCTCAACAGCATAAGACTTTCCGGTCGGTGCTACATCTATTGTCAAGTAGTAATACTGATAGTTCCGCTACTCGATGCTAGATGCTAATAGTCTTTTTAGTACTAAAACTGATGTATGGAGTGAGCACTCTATGTATTTTTTTCTCTATGCCTGTACATTACAATATTCAATTAGGGCCAGAGGGGCTACTGCGAAAACCGAAATACGCAAATTGCGGGGATCTTTCTCTTTTACTCCAATGAAGGCGTAATTAGAGTGACAGAGAAAAATGCCCGCAATTTGCGAACTTCGATTTTCGCTGTTATAGCCCAGTTGCACCAATCATATTTGACAGACTGATCAACATCACTCGGCTGAGAACTGTGATAATTCCCATACAATAAAATTTAGCGAACGCTTTAACGGTGACAGGCGGTTTGGTGCAACCGACCCTTATAGTTCGTTTTTTTTAGCATTAGAAAGAAGGTAAGCTATCTTGACATGTCTTTTAATTGAAAAACGCTGTTTAAAAATCAGTAACTATTACTTATGAGACCAGAAGAATATAAATGATCGTATTAGATTCCTAATTGTTACATATTTGCCGTGACTTATTTTTAAAACGTGTTTTTCTATAAAAAGACGCATAAAGTTTGTTTACCTTATTTCTAATGCTAAAAAAAACGAATTATAGTGAGAATCGGTCGTGTTACTAGAGACTCGTTTTTCTTAACATGACCGTGACACGATGAAATCGTCTTTAAAAAACAATTTGTCGATTCAATAACTGTACCAAAGAGTTATTGTTTGTAATAGAGGTAAAGTCTAAAATAAAAACGTACCTGCTAGTGTGTCAGTTGAAACAGATGGCGCTGTACTGCACTATATATTTATGTTTCCTGGTCACTGACTTGACGTGACGTGTACATAAGTCCGAAATCCGAAATTGTTTTAGACGTTCCTTATCGTAAACAATTAATCTTTCACTGTACTTTGAATACTTTGTGATATCTAGTGCAACAGTAATTCATTATTCTATATCACACGAGTGTTTAATGGTCGGTTAACCACTTGCCGTGTGGTGGCCGGCTTTAGAATAGCGCCAACCCTCACATGGGATAAGGGTGTCGTACGAGGCGACTAAGTCCACAAACGAAGCAAAAAGCTGTTTCGTCACAGGGGAGATGGACCTCTTAGCATTGGCTTGCAATCCATCTAGGAGAAGGATACTCCGAAATTAAATCCCGGAATGGAGATACCGTAAGGCGCGAGTAGGGTCCAACCTGAAATAAGCGGCAGATTCCTGCAGCCGACCTGCCTCCACACGTATTGGCTCGCCTTTCCTGTGGGATAAGACAGTGAAGCCGAGAGGGTAATGCAGGTGCTGGGCATCCCTGCGTTTCCTTAATTCCGTCCCAGGCGGTGTTAAGTCTAGAGAGGTCATTGTCTCTCCGAATTGCACCATAAATCGTCTGCAATAAACGCAAAGGCCAATGGTTTAATGGTGTCAAACTCACCTAAAGTCAATCCTTCCTTGCTGAACGGCGCCTTGTCGCTGAGCGCCAAGCCGGCCTTCTTCACGAGTTTATGAATCAAACTGAACCCGTTGCTGTGAACTCCGTTCGAGGGCAGACCGATGATCGTGTCACCGACCTGTAAGCAGACAATCAAATAAGAAAAAATAAAGTTTACTATTCCAATATTTAGATAAATGACCAGTGCCCTGTTTATCAAAAGCTTGTAACTTGTAATACAAGTGGAAATCCCTTTCTAACACTAAGCTGTCAAAAAATGACATCCGCTTGTATTACTAGTTACAAGCTTTTGAGAAACGGCCCCCGGGCCACATCGGATTCGTATGCAGTCTCCGACTCTGCGTAGTAGATCGCTAAATATTTGCGTGCCGGATTCGATGACGAGTAACCTTCGAGCTTTTATCCGGACTGTGGTTAAACCTAAACATTAGACAGAAACACGGCCAAAAATTACTAGCCAAAATGCATCGCGGCCATAGTGTGTGATTTAGTTTTCAAGATATGTTGTATGATATGTATGCTAGTTTTGAAGGTATTTATCTATGGGCCAATAGTTGCCTGAAAATAAATATTTTCATTCATTCACTTGTTCCTACCGTGATCTCCTGTATCTTTGGCAGGATATGGCTCCTCTCAACAACGCCAAGCGCGAAGCCCGCGATGTCATATACACCGGCATCGTACATTCCAGGCATCTCCGCAGTTTCACCGCCTGCGAGAAGACAAATACATACAAAATGAGCTAACTCCTGTAGTATACAGTATTTTCTCCTATAATAAAAAAAAAAACTCAGGACCACAGCCCTTCCCACACTCACAGCCAATCTTCCACAAACAAAGTAATTTAGGAACGTAATTGGAGAGTATGTCACCACCAGTGTTGGCCGAAACGTTAATGCAATTGAAAATGTTGGCCATTAACCATTATAAATTGAACCTTAAACCGTAACGGACGATTACAGTTTACGGTTCAATTTATAATGGTTAATGGCACACATGGCGATCCAGCCAACATTAACATATTGATTTAAAGGAAGATACCTTTAGGATACTACTTACCTATAAGCGCAGCCTGTGCCTGTCTGCAACCCTCAGCCACTCCGGAAACCACAGCTCTCGCCACAGTAACATCCAATCGGCCACAAGCGAAGCAATCAAGGAACGTAAGAGGACTATCACCGTTCACACACATGGCGACCCAGCCAACCACAATGTTAGTGAAAACATCTAATTATTAGTAACAACAATAGTTAAAAGGTGTAATTACAAACTTACCTATAAGCGCAGCCTGTGCCTGTCTGCAACCTTCAGCGACCCCGGAAACCACAGCTCTCGCCACAGCAACATCCAATCGTCCACAAGCGAAGTAGTCAAGGAAGGTAAGCGGACTGGCGCCGTTGCAGAGAATGTCGTTGACACACATGGCGACCCAGCCAACCACAAAGTTAAGATCTAATTATTAGTAACAACAATAGCTAAAAGGTGTGATTACTAATTTACCTATAAGCGCAGCCTGTGCCTGCCTGCATCCCTCAGCCACTCCGGAAACCACAGCTCTCGCCACAGCAACATCCAATCGTCCGCAAGCGAAGTAGTCAAGGAAGGTAAGCGGACTGGCGCCGTTGCAGAGAATGTCGTTGACACACATGGCGACCCAGCCAACCACAAAGTTAAGATCTAATTATTAGTAACAACAATAGCTAAAAGGTGTGATTACTAATTTACCTATAAGCGCAGCCTGTGCCTGCCTGCATCCCTCAGCCACTCCGGAAACCACAGCTCTCGCCACAGCAACATCCAATCGTCCGCAAGCGAAGTAGTCAAGGAAGGTAAGCGGACTGGCGCCGTTGCAGAGAATGTCGTTGACACACATGGCGACCCAGCCAACCACAAAGTTAAGATCTAATTATTAGTAACAACAATAGCTAAAAGGTGTGATTACTAATTTACCTATAAGCGCAGCCTGTGCCTGCCTGCATCCCTCAGCCACTCCGGAAACCACAGCTCTCGCCACAGTAACATCCAATCGTCCACAAGCGAAGTAGTCAAGGAAGGTAAGCGGACTGGCGCCGTTGCAGAGAATGTCGTTGACACACATGGCCACCAGATCGACGCCGATGGTGTTGTGTTGGTTGATCCTCTGGGCGATCTGTAGCTTGGTTCCCACGCCGTCGGAGGCCAGGACGAGGACTGGGTCCTGAGATAAACAATAATGGGGTCTCTATTGTTTCCCAAATAGTTTTAAGCCATAATGTATTGTTTGCCCGAATTTTCGTTCAGTCGTAATTCATTTGGTTCAGAAACGCGTCACTTTGACACATCACAGGATTGCCATAAAACAAACCTAACCTAACCTAACCTGTCTATAGGATAACCTAACGAAAATCCTGAAATGTTAACGGTTTCAGTTTTATGACTAATGATAATATGACAAACAATACATTATGGCTTAAAACTTTATGGGAAACAACGGGACCCCACAATAATGGTATTGCCGTTGATAATCGTTTGTCCTTTCCGTATTCTTGGCATTTGTTTTTGTTGGAAAGAGACAAAATTTAACAGAGGTGTGTCAAGTTTTATGAATAAAGGGGAGAATGTTGGATATTATCACAAATTTTATTTCATAGTTTCATCACCAAAAATCATACGATAAATTACCTTGTATTCCTGTTCGATTGCTTTCAATTGGAAGCAACCTCCAAAACCACCGAGACTGCCCAATACACCCGAACGCGATGTGGACCTGCGTTAAAAGTATCATCTTTTTAAAAAATGGTAAAAAAATCCTAAGGTACGTAAAGGTAAATGTAGTGCATGTAAAAGACGATGTATTTTTAGATATTGAATTTAAATCATTTATATCCACCGTCAAAATTGTTTATGGAACTTTATGTGGTAGTTCTGTAGGGCTAAGATGGCCGGCTCTTTATCATTTATCACCATACCTGTCAAGGGGAAAGTGACACATGGCATGACAGGTGATAAAAAAACGGCCAAGTGCGAGTCGGACTCGCGCACGGAGGGTTCCGCACCATCAACAAAAAATAGAGCAAAACAAGCAAAAAAACGGTCACCCATCCAAGGACTGACTCCGTCCGACGTTGCTTAACTTCGGTCAAAAATCACGTTTGTTGTATGGGAGCCCCACTTAAATCTTTATTTTATTCTGTTTTTAGTATTTGTTGTTATAGCGGCAACAGAAATACATCATCTGTGAAAATTTCAACTAGCTATCACGGTTCGTGAGATACAGCCTGGTGACAGACGGACGGACGGACGGACAGCGGAGTCTTAGTAATAGGGTCCCGTTTTTACCCTTTGGGTACAGAACCCTAAAAAGGCGACCACGATACCGCTGCTGGTTTGACAAATAAAGTGTTACCTAGCGAGGGGCTTGATGAGCGACACGAGCGAGTCCCCCGCCTCGATGTCGACACCGCTGTCCTTGTACGAGAGCGACTTGAAGCCCTGGCGCTGCGCGCCGCCGAACGGCTCGGTGAGCGGCGCCATGGCTTCCTTGAAGTTCTCCACGACCACCTGGTGTCCGCGTGCAGACACAACTGTTACAATAAAGTGTTACCTAGCGAGGGGCTTGATGAGCGACACGAGCGAGTCCCCCGCCTCGATGTCGACGCCGCTGTCCTTGTACGAGAGCGACTTGAAGCCCTGGCGCTGCGCGCCGCCGAACGGCTCGGTGAGCGGCGCCATGGCTTCCTTGAAGTTCTCCACGACCACCTGGTGTCCGCGTGCAGACACAACTGTTACAATAAAGTGTTACCTAGCGAGGGGCTTGATGAGCGACACGAGCGAGTCCCCCGCCTCGATGTCGACGCCGCTGTCCTTGTACGAGAGCGACTTGAAGCCCTGGCGCTGCGCGCCGCCGAACGGCTCGGTGAGCGGCGCCATGGCTTCCTTGAAGTTCACGACCACCTGGTGTCCGCGTGCAGACACAACTGTTACAATAAAGTGTTACCTAGCGAGGGGCTTGATGAGCGACACGAGCGAGTCCCCCGCCTCGATGTCGACGCCGCTGTCCTTGTACGAGAGCGACTTGAAGCCCTGGCGCTGCGCGCCGCCGAACGGCTCGGTGAGCGGCGCCATGGCTTCCTTGAAGTTCACGACCACCTGGTGTCCGCGTGCAGACACAACTGTTACAATAAAGTGTTACCTAGCGAGGGGCTTGATGAGCGACACGAGCGAGTCCCCCGCCTCGATGTCGACGCCGCTGTCCTTGTACGAGAGCGACTTGAAGCCCTGGCGCTGCGCGCCGCCGAACGGCTCGGTGAGCGGCGCCATGGCTTCCTTGAAGTTCTCCACGACCACTTGGTGTCCGCCTGCCGACAAAACTGTCACATATTTACTTACAAAAGTAAAACTATATGCCGGAAAAGTCGGGTCTCTATTGTTTCCCAAAAAGTTTTAAGTCAGAGCGGTTTCGCACTACGTCCGATCCGAATCCGATCCGAACCCGTGAAAATATGGTCCGAAGTAGCCGTAGAACAATTTCTATGGTAATTTACGCACTAGATCCGATCTCCGTCATCCGATTTCGGAAAGAAATCAGACGGATCTAGTGCATAAATTACCATATAAATAGTTCTACGGCTACTTCGGACCATATTTTCACGGATTCGGATCGGACGTAGTTCGAAACCGCTCTTATAATGTATTGTTTGCCCGCATTTTCGTTAGTTTTAATTTTATTTGGTTCAAAAACGCGTCACTTTTCAGGATTGCCATAAAACAAACGTTCTACTTTTAGAAGACAATTTGTCTTTTGACAGGCATACATTGATGAAAAATACAGAAAAAAAAAACATTCAACAACGGACAGAATTGTTATTGTGCTGAAACTATTTACCTTTCTGAAAAATTATAAAACAAACCTAACCTAACGTAATATTTTCGAAAATACTTTCTATTTCAGCCGGAGAAAAATTATGCGAAAAGAGTTTTATGCGTAACATTACATTAGCTCAATCAATTATTATGCGACGAGATACGACCCCGTTGTAAAACAGTAAAGACATATCCAACTATGTAACTATGTACACATTGAACTTACCTTCCTTCCCCAGGTTCTGCACGGTGCCGATGACCTGAATCTCGGGCACGGCGGCTAGGACCTCGTTGAGGCACACCGGGTCTACGATCACCGCCATCCCCACTCCGCAGTTGAACGTACGTAGCATTTCGAAGTCAGAGACGCCACCTGGTGGTGAAAAACATGAGATTATTAACATCATCTGATGTGCTGTGCACAATAAAACGACCTCGGTCGGCTGAATTGATGTAACCTCAATGGTCCGCAATGTAACTAAAATCGTATACGAGTTCGCGCGCCGTCTAAATGAGCCCTAAAACGACCTTAGTTTTCAAACGTGGTTCTAAAATTCCAAAATTGTTTTTATGAAAAAAAACTGAAATCCCCAACTCGTACAGCACTCAGCAGTCAGTATCAACAGATAGTGACGGCCAAAGCAGCCAAATACATATATCGGAACAAATCTTGATTTCTATGGTAATAAAGATGTATTACGATATACATTTGCCCACTTTGAACGTGATATAATAATATTCATTTATTTAATATATTTACGATAATGTAAACATTATTAAATTGTACACCGGGACTTACATACGCGACAAACTTAGATACGCGATTAAGTTTTTTTTTTTTTCAAGTCCTGGTGTACAATTTAATAATGTGTAAAAATCGTGAAAGTTTAAATCAGTGTTAAAGTGAAGATTGACGGCAAAACAATCCATTAATAGCTTGAAAGCTTTAAGCTAAACCTTAAACTGTTATCTATTTATCTACATATAAGAGTATCAGGTTATAGGTCAGGAAACTCACCCTTAGCCTGTAGCCATCCGAAGATAGGTTTGATCTTGAACTTCAAAGCATCAAGCACGACCTTGACCCCAGCTGGCAGCACCCTCGGTATGTTCTCAAGCAGGCCTCCTCCAGTAATGTGGGCCAGGGCCTTAATGGAGCCTTTCTTGACGGCCGGGAGGAGCGCGTTCACGTACAACCCGGTAGGTTCGAGGAATTCCTCGCCGAAGGTTTTGTTGGCGGTGCTGAATGGCGCTTTCGCGAAGTAGCTGCGGGATTAGATAGGTTTAGAGACAGTGAGAGGAAATTAAAAAGGACACAAATAACGATAGAAGATATAAACGATCGAAAGAACTTAGTATAACGCAGACTTGTGTGTGAGCTAGTTTTCTCAACTGGTATAAAATTAAGTGTATTTTCCCAATCAGTAAGATTGTGTCTATAATGATGTGGGGTACCACACCTGTGTCCAATCTAATGCGAGGCGGTTGTTTGTGGTTGTCCACCACTCTTACAGCGAAACGGGCCATTGGTTTCCCGTAACAATGCAAGAAACCTTAGTGTAAAGCCTGAGTGGACGCTCGAAGCGGAGCGTTCGGCGGGCTCACAAGTGATTTGAGCAGCGTGCACTAAGGCCGCTCCTATACGCTTGCATTTGTTTAACATGCACGCCGCACGCCCAACTCGAGCGTCCACTCAGGCCTTGCACTTAATGTGAGAGAGATAGGCTCCATTTTCGTGTACATACCTTTGTCCAGTCTCCGACATGATTTTCTGCACCAAGCTGTACCCGTTACTGTGCACGCCAGTGGACGCTAGAGCGAGAACGACGTCGCCGGCTCTGATCTCTCCGGTGCGGGGCAGTTGTTTGTGGTTGTCCACCACTCTTACAGTGAAACGGGCCAATGGTTTCCCGTAACAATGCAACAAACCTTAATGTGAGAGAGATTAGCTCCATTTTTGTGTACACACCTTTGTCCGGTCTCCGACATGATTTTCTGCACCAAGCTGTACCCGTTGCTGTGCACGCCAGTGGACGCTAGAGCGAGAACGATGTCGCCGGCTCTGATCTCTCTGGTGCGAGGCAGTTGTTTGTGGTTGTCGACCACTCTTACAGCGAAACGGGCCATTGGTTTCCCGTAACAATGCAACAAACCTTAATGTGAGAGAGATTAGCTCCATTTTTGTGTACACACCTTTGTCCAGTCTCCGACATGATTTTCTGCACCAAGCTGTACCCGTTGCTGTGCACGCCAGTGGACGCCAGAGCGAGAACGACGTCGCCGGCTCTGATCTCTCTGGTGCGAGGCAGTTGTTTGTGGTTGTCGACCACTCTTACAGCGAAACGGGCCATTGGTTTCCCTTAACAATGCAACAAACCTTAATGTGAGAGAGATTTGCTCCATTTTTGTGTACACACCTTTGTCCAGTCTCCGACATGATTTTCTGCACCAAGCTGTACCCGTTGCTGTGCACGCCAGTGGACGCTAGAGCGAGAACGACGTCGCCGGCTCTGATCTCTCTGGTGCGAGGCAGTTGTTTGTGGTTGTCCACCACTCTTACAGCGAAACGGGCCAATGGTTTCCCGTAACAATGCAACAAACCTTAATGTGAGAGAGATTAGCTCCATTTTCGTGTACACACCTTTGTCCAGTCTCCGACATGATTTTCTGCACCAAGCTGTACCCGTTGCTGTGCACGCCAGTGGACGCTAGAGCGAGAACGACGTCGCCGGCTCTGATCTCTCTGGTGCGAGGCAGTTGTTTGTGGTTGTCGACCACGCCTACTGCGAAGCCGGCCAGGTCGTATTTGCCGACGTCGTACATTGTGGGCATTTCTGCGGTTTCGCCGCCTGAGGAAAATTTTGAGGATTAGAAGGACCCATGTACTACACATAATAAAACTTCGCAAAAATTCATAGGGACCATAGGGAGGGATAAAGGAAATAAGAAAATTCTTACCTAATAGCAAAGAGTATTTGAAATAGAGGCGGATTGTCAAAGTAAATTACCTATGTAGCCACAGTAAATTCACTGCCATCTTTTGACAAAAGATTAAATCTGTTAGAACGCCATTTGACTTTGACCCTTATTCTTTCACCGATGGTAGGCTTAAAAAATACCTTTGGGTATGGTGCAATTTTTTCGAGCGATGGCGCAATACCTTTGGCCTACACTCGGATAGATGGCGTTAATTTCAATATTTAACAAATTAACACATATCAGTGAAAGAATAAGGGTTAAAGTCAAATGGCGTTTTCACAGTTTTAATCTTTTGTCAAAAGATGGCAGTAAATGTACTGGTGCTATATAATTTACCATGACAGTAACTCTCTATTCACTCTATTTTCTTTGCTAATAGCATAGAGAAAAAAATACATAGATTGCTCACTCCATACATCAGTTCTGATACCAAAAGACTATTAATTTCAGTATCTACATCTAGCATTGAGTAGCGGAACTATCAGTACTGCTACTTGACAATAGATGTAGCTCCGACCGGAAAGTCTTATGTTGTTTAGCATAAGACTTTCCGGTCGGTGCTACATCTATTGTCAAGTAGCAGTACTGATAGTTCCGCTACTCGATGCTAGATGTAGACACTGAAATTAATAGTCTGAACTGATGTATGGAGTGAGCACTCTTGTCTTACTATATTTCTCTATGCTAATAGTTATGAAATGACAAGAAAACTTGCCTAGTAGGTAACGCTCACGCGTACCACCTACCTACCTACCTGTTAAGACTGTTATTATGACAAAAGAAGAAACTTGCCCAGCAGCGCGCAGCCGGACTGTATACAGGCATTAGCGATGCCGCTGACAATGGTCGTTGCAACATCAACTTGTAGCCTGCCACATGCCATGTAGTCTAGGAACGCGAAGGGCTCCGCTCCAGCGCAGAGGATGTCGTTCACGCACATAGCGACCAGGTCTTGGCCGATCGTGTCATATTTCTTCATGGTTTCCGCTATCTGTTGAAAACGAAAACGAAAGATAGCGAGCTAACTCACGCCCCCTATCGATCCTTTCTACAACTAACTAGCCTTCAGACCGAGGCAATACAATCAAATACATATGAGGCTTAAAAAAAATTGTTACAATATTGGCTGCATTTCTTAAACCATATTTGGCCAAATGTTCAAGTACCATAGGATGCAGATATGCGTTAGAAGGAGCAAGTATTATAGCGATCTCATTCCATCGTATAGCTGCGTTTAGACACTCCAAGTTTGGTCCAACATGTGGGTCGGGCTTTAAACTGCGACAAGATACCTTAAGCTTAGTCCCGACTCCATCGGTCCCCTGCACCAGCACGGGATCCTTAAGCAGCGGGTCCATGGCCGCGAGCTGGAACAGGCCACTGAAGCACCCCAGGCGGCCTAGGACGCCACGGCGATGCGTCCCAGTAGCTAGAGGCTCGATCTTGCGCACTAGCAGCGCTGCGGCATCGATGTCGACACCGGCTTGGAGGTACGAGAGCCCGTTGATTCTGGAAAGAAAATGTTTCATTAGAAACGGATTGTATATAAAATACATATTGCTATATTATATAGTTACCACATCCTCTACATAAAAATATGCGAATCGGCCCCTTACATTCCTAGCAATCGTTAATCATGTATAGTCTGTGGGTTTTTAACCTCATTAAAATTTCAATAACGAGTCCAACGTACGTCGGTTCTATACCTTGACTCTGCTTGGCGGAAAATATAGCGAAGTGTTTAACGCTGTCAAATGCTTTGCTATAGTCTACAAAAGCAAGTTATAGAGGCACGTTGAACTCGTTGGACTTTTCTATTAATTGATTTAAAGTATGGAGGTGGTCTGTTGTGGAGAAACTAGGGCGAAAACCAGCTTGCTCGGGCGGCTGATGTTTATCCAGCAGTGGGGCAATTCTATTCTATATTACCTTTATGAATAATTTGTAAATATGAGAAATTAAACTGATAGGCCTGTAATTGTTTAACAATTAAAATAACATTTATTAATTTTATTTGAAAGGTTACATAAAATAAGACATTAACAAAAAAACTGTCTTAATTCCAAATGCTTGTTAAAAATTCTGCTCTTCCTTCAATCTAGGATTACAGAATTTGGTTTTAAGTTCTATTATTATATAGATGTAATTTAATTTAATTTTAATTGTGTGTTATATAGTTTTTTTTTTGCAGATTCCCAGGACGTGATTGCTATGAAAATAAAAAAGGAAGAATTATATACAGACGAGGAAGACACAATTAACATGCTTTGAATTAACTTTGAAGATTATGTTTTATTTTATAGCTCTCAAATAATTATTTATATATCTGATTGTGTTTTTATTGACACATTTTGCAAAATGGTTGAGAACATAAATGTTCGTCGTTGCCATGAAGGCGTTGCATGAAGGTACGCTTTTGTTTCTACACATTCTTTTTACAATTTTAACTAAAAACATTACTGAAATTACATGTTTAACCCGTTTAAATTGTTTTTCTACTCCCGTACTTTTATTTGTCATTTAAAGGGTCGTCGTGCACACATCTTTAAAACCCTATCTTAAAGTTGTCAAGACAAGTCTTTAGTCTATTCCCTAAAAAAGCATTTGTGCATACACGCAGTATCTTTTTGGCTCTTTTACGATACTTCGTGTAATGGCCACTTAAAAAATACATTGTTGCCAACCTTATAGTCGTAACACACTGTCGCACCGCAACGCGATCTTGGTTCGTCGCACCCATAAGTGAGAATGTCATGTATGGGTGTGAATGTCATATCTGACAAATAAGTGAACCATAGACATGTTTTTTTTAATTTCATTCATTCTTTTCCCGCTCGTACCCTCCATTCTTTGCTACTTCTTGAATATTGTGAATCTTGAATATGAATACTATTGTGCCTGTCGAATGAAAACTTAACTTTTGTGTTAAAAAACAGTGTGTCTTTCAAGTTAAAATGGATGAAGACAAAAACTTAGTGTCTACACCTGAAGAAATATCAGTAATAGCACAAGAATCACTAAAAACAGGTAGATAACGTTGATGACATGAAAAATATTTTGTTAAATTTACAATTTTATTTCAAAGTAAGTGTTTGGTCGTAGAAAAAGTATTGTATGCAACGTTGTTTAACTGAGTCAAAAAATACTCGTGGCGTCTTTATTAACAATTTTCGGCTTCGCCTCAAATTGTTACTCACGCCACTCGCCTTTTTTGACCCCTCTTAAACAACGGTTGCATAAAATACTATTTTCTACTCCCGTACTTTTATTTGTCATTTAAAGGGTCGTGTTGCACACACCTTTAAACCCCTATCTTATATAGCTGGTCAACCAAATCTTGTCAGTAAAAAAAGGCGCGAAATCTGGGGGCACGCTGGTCAACCAAATCTTGTCAGTAAAAAAAGGCGCGAAATCTGGGGGCACGGCAGTGCCCCCGCCAAGTCGAGCAAAACAATGAGGCACCGCCATACCATCCTTTTCTGGAGGGGATTCAGGCCATTTTCGACGTCCTGTAATTTTGTGCTGGCTGAAGCTAGAACCCTGAATTTTCAGTGACATATAGGGCTTAACATGCTTAAGATACATTCTCAAAAACATTAAATCTGAACTTGTAGTTTAAGAATTATTGTACGTCAAAGTTCCTTAGTTTCGACACTGACACATTTATACACTCACCGATCATCATTCTCGATCTCATACTTCTAGCATACCCACAAGTTTCAAATTTTAAACATA
Organism: Cydia amplana; assembly: GCF_948474715.1. Taxonomy (NCBI): domain Eukaryota; kingdom Metazoa; phylum Arthropoda; class Insecta; order Lepidoptera; family Tortricidae; genus Cydia; species Cydia amplana. Next base: position 7,140,470 of record NC_086080.1, read on the forward strand.
AGTAGTTTTTAGCTTATCAAGCCATAGAAAACCTAAAAATATTGCAATATCAATCACGTTTTAAAGATCTTAGAACTGCATAAGTAAGTTTGTAATCCTATATAAATATATGATATTACAAAGTTACTGTTGCAGTTCCTACAAATAGTAGGTAAAGTAAAGGTACACAACGATGTACGATGTGAGTATGAATGAAGATGTGTTTAAATATGATATGTGTATACATAGTATGGGTATGAGTACCCGAAAAGAAGGACTGTCTACAAAAAGAGATGAGATCCCATCAAAAACATTACATGTAAAAAGGTGCCAGTTTCGCACCGCTTTTACTACAAAAAAGTTTTGAGATATAATGTGAAACCAAGTCGGTTATTGGCCAAGTCATTATACGTATTACAAATTAAAGATATCTTATTGATACGGTTTTAACACCCCCTGGCACTGATTAAAATAACCGACTTGGTTTTACATTATAAAGTCCGTCAACCAAATCTTGTCAGTAGTAAAAGGCGGCAAATTTGAAAAATCGCGGGTTAGCAACACTGTGTTCAAATAATTCCAAAACGCGTGTCATCTGTGTTTTATCTGTGGAATTTGGATCGTGAATGACAGCCGTCACCTTATTTGTTTTGATTTGGTTTTCATTCTGAATCGTTTCTGTTTCAAGAGATATTTCTGCTGTCACCATTAAATACCAATACATTAAATAAGAATAAGCAAAGCTAAGGGGCCTACAATGTACAATCATGCTCGTTGATGGTAAACATTATTGAAACAAACAAACAAGTACTGGAAGAACTCTTTCGAACTTTTAAGATTATGTTCAGTTTTTTTTGTTTTAGGGTTAAAAGGCATAAATAAAATTAAAAAGTATGCCTAAATCTATCTAACAAGACCATAAATTGTGTCCTGGAAACCGTCCATAGGCCCACATGTCTAATATTTTCAGCAATCAGTTGTGACTATTTACAAAGGTAAACCTTTTAAACAGTATTAAGAGCCTTGATTATATCGCCGTTCTTTCGCAATATCTACCTAATCCATACATGTTTGTTGCAGGATTAAATCTTGCCCAATATAAGGCGTTCGTTATCTCTTCAGACAATACTTACGTATGGCGGTTTATGTACGTGTACAACGCAGCCAAGTCGAAAAGTGACCCTTATCTTATTTACCTTTAAATTAAATAAACACCCAAATATCAGTTGTTTTATTTTTAATATGTATATTGTACAATATATACCAATCAAAAAAAATACACAGGTATGTCATATTCATCCAGAACAGTACACTAATTTACATTAACAAGTGGCATATTATATTGTAAATAACAAATATATGCACTATCTAATTATCTGCATTTTGATATGATTTTATTTTAGTAAACTTAGAAGACATAGATAGGGAACAAAGAGAATATAAGCACTACGATAGGGAGTTGTTTTTGATATCTTCAAATTTGTTCATCATTTTGATTAACATTGTTTTAACATCGCTTTTAAATTGTCCGTCCATGTTTCAATTTTTTTCAATAAACCGCGAGTGACAATTTGAATTGACGTACGCAGGGCGCGCTCAGCGGAAAAAAAATCTTTTGGTTCGATGTACATTGCTGCTTTTCTTAGCGCAATACTGCTCTTTGAGTGTTGCCCTACTTTAGTTTGCTTTACATTGCTACTGACAAGATTTGGTTGACGGACTATATCTCAAAACTTTTTTGTAGTAAAAGCGGTGCGAGACTGGCACCTTTTTATTACATGTAATGTTTTTGATGGTATTCAAATTTTCTATGGGACGAAATCCTTTCGCGCCTACATTTTTCAAATTTGCAGCCTTTTTCTACTGTCAAGATCTGGTTGACCGAGTATAGTTGTCAAGACAAGTTTTTAGTCTATTCCCAAAAAAAGTATTTGTGCATACACGCAGTATCTTTTTGGCACTTTTACGATACTTCGTGTAATCACCACTTAAAAAATATTGTATGAAATACATTGTTGCCAACCTAATTTTAATTGTCATCTCTGACAGATGACTCAGATGAGTGAACCATAGAGAACATAGTTTTTTTTTTATTTCGTTCATTCTTTTCCCGCCCGTACCCTCCATTCTTTGCTACTTCTTGAATGAAAAATATTTGTTAAATTTACAATTTTATTTCAAAGTAAGTGCTTGGTCGTAGAAAAAGTATTGTATGCAACGTTGTTTAATTTAACTGAGTCAAAAACCTAGAGTCAGACCAAGAAAAGTCTGCAGCGGATTTGATAGCCCACGCAGTGCAAGTGTTATTTTAAACGTAAAACTTCTATGAAATTATGACGTATAAATAACACTTGCACTGCGTGGGCTATCAAATCCGCTGCAGACTTTTATTGGTCCGACTCTATCTGTCTGTGGCATCGTAGTTCTCCAACGGATGGACCGATTTGCGGTTTTTTTTAACGTGAAAGCGAGTTTTCTTGCGGTGGTTCTTAGCTATGTTCTTGCAGGATACAACTAAACGGAGTAGCCATTAACAGGCTTTCCCCTCTGTCGAAAATAGGCGGCCAATGGTCATACACAATGTATGGACTGACGTTTATCTGACATGGCTATTTTTACGTTACGCATACATTTGACGTTCCCCTCCCCCGCAAAAATCGGCAGACTGTTTTGTACAGAAAATTACACACATGGCGTCTCCGTTTGATTATATCCTCCAAGGCTATGTTTGATAGAAATCGAGTTTGAAGTTTGAACAAAAATTATGTAAAGCATGTAAAATATAAGCAGTGTTCCATTGGTAAATATCGGAACGGAACGTAACCCAAACAAAATGTCATCAAAACGTAAACGTCAAGTCAAACAAAAGTGACATTTCGCTTCGCTTATTGCAATAATTGCATGCTTATTGCATTGATTGGCCGACTGACGCTGTAGGAGTAGGAGCCTTCTTTTGTTTATTTATAGTTGATGTAATGATTGGAGACACTATAAATTTTAGTTTATTAGCCTACCAAAAAAGAATTGTGATTTGCGTGATAGCAAAGTATCACGAGTTCTCTAATTTACGTTGAAGTGAAGTAGACTCGACAACGCTAGATGCAATGGAGGAAGTGTGTATAAAACTTGAGCCCTGCGATGATATCTGTGTAAAAGAATCGACAGCAGAGGCAATCGACGAAGTGTGTGTAAAAATCGAGCCTGATAACAGTGTGCGCGTAACAGGAGAGCGCCCGTCGGATGATGAGAATGTAAAAACCGAACCGAACGCTACGGAGACTTCAGAGTTGTATGCTGACCATATTGTAAAAGATGAGCTGGTGCTCGGCCCCGAGATAATGGAGAGGCCAATGCAAGGTCAGTTTTTAATAGGGTTTGTTTACTATGGAAGTTATCACAGCGAAATTTGTTAAGACAGACAAGTATCACATTTAGCAGACTGATCGTGATCAATGTCACTCAGCATTGAACTACCTATCAAAATTCCCATACAATAAAATTTAGTAGAACCTTCAATGGCAGCAGATAGTTTACTGCCCTCATTAACCCATAGAGGTATCCCAAAAATAAAATTATGGCAGAAATCTCTGTCTTTGTCTCTGTTGAGTCTGTTTCATTGTCTGATTACAGATTTGGGCAAACTTTTTCTAATACTTTACATCTGTGCCAGCTTCATAGAAAAACTTGTGTTTCATTCAATGGCAAAGTTTGTTTAAGCCTAGTGCTTTGAAATTAAACCCTCGCTACAAGATTCTACTTTTAGAACAATCAAGTTAGGAATACTTCGCTTGCTCCTGTATCACTGTATCAGTATTGGCATGAGGGGTTAAACAACAACTTTACCCCCTTTGTAAAACAAATAACTATTTGTTTTCTATTGACTCATTGTTGTTACAGGGAAAACTCAAGAAAAGGAACAAAGTGGGAAACCCTATAATTACAAATGTGACAATTGTAGTTTCGCAACAGCCAGAAAGTTTTCTTTAGTACGTCATATGAAGGTGCACACAGAGTCTCACCAGTCTAATAAATGTGGGCTATGTGGATATACTAGTAAGAAAAAACAAAAATTAACGCTCCACAAAAAGAATTGCACCGGTAATAAGCCTTACAAATGTAGCCAATGTAGCTTTACCGGCGTCTCTAAATGTAGTTTAAAAATGCATCAAGTGATTCATGGCGACAAAAAGTACAAGTGCGACCAGTGTAGTTACAAGACTGGCAGAAAATACTCACACGTACGTCATATGAACACACATGCTCGTGTGAAGGCCTACATATGTAGCCTGTGTAGCTATGCTGCTGCCTCTAAACATGATTTAATCATTCACAAAACTATTCACATGGACAGAAAATACAAGTGTGACTATTGTGGTTATGCAACTGCTAAAAAGGCAGCATTAGTAAATCACGTAAGGACACACACCGGTGAGAAGCCTTTTGATTGTAAAGAATGTAGTTATACCACTACCGCCAAATCAAATTTAATGCTCCATATTAAAATGCACGCCGCACAGAAACTTTACAAATGTGGCCAATGCAGTTTTGCTACTGTACACCAACGCAGTTTGAAAAGTCATAAAGAAAAACACTCTAATGTAAAGCCTTACAAATGTGGGCAATGTGATTACGCTTCTGTACGCAAAAGTAATTTAAAAAGCCATGAATTGACGCACACTGGTAACAAGCCACACAAATGTGGCCAATGTAATTTTGCTAGTGCACATAAAAATAGTTTACGAGAACATGAAAAGATACACATTGGAGACAAGCCTCACAAATGTGGCCAATGTAGTTATGCTAGTATTCACAAACACAAATTACGATATCATGCTGAAAGGGTACATACAAAGCTATGCAGCGTTGAAAAGCCATACAAATGTGACCAATGTGATTTTGCTACTGCCGACAAAGCTAGTTTCAAGTCACATTATTGGATGCATTCTGTTGAAAAGCCATATAAATGCGATCAATGTAGTTATGGAAGTGCCCACAGACATAATTTACGAACCCATAAAATGTTACACACTGGTAAAAAGCCCTACAAATGTGACCAATGTGGTTATGCAACTGTACGAAAAAATATGTTGCGAGACCATATAATGTCCCACACTGGTGAAAAGCAACACAAATGTGATCAATGCGACTATGCTGCTGTCCATAAAAGTACTTTACTGAGCCACAAGAAGAAGCATAAAGGAGAAAAAGGCGATAAAACTACCGCAGAAACCTGCCCTCCAGACACATCAGAACCACTTGCTGATCAAACTTGTGTGAAACTTGAATTTGTACCAGTATCTTTTGAGGCGCCACCAGGTTTGTGTACAAATACTATTTTTGAGACTCAGTAGAAATAAACCCCCTACTGAGTTTTAAATTTATAACGTATATCTTATAGACAATTAAAATAATGTGTATTGTACTTATTGGTTTTTTTTTTCAGATTCCCAGGACGAGATTGCAATGAAAATAAAAAAGGAAGAAATTGAAGAATATACAGACGAGGAAGACGCAATTTTAAGCTAGGTGCTTGGAATTTACTAAAAAAATTATGCTTAACTATCCAATAAACATTTATGGAACTAAGTGTAATTTTTTATCGATTGGCACGTTTTGAAAGGTTAGCATTTGAAGACTTGATACTCGTAGCAATTGAGTTAAGAACATACTAATAGACAACATTTACCCGACCCGAATCTTAAAAACTAGGGCATAGAGAAGTCAGTAAAAAAGTTTTACAATTAATTATTTTAATAACATAACTACTTTACTGCGAAGACCATGACAGGACGTAACGAAGGAAAATGAAATGCTAAATGCGAAGAAAACAACATTTATTTAGAAAACATAACATGAAATGGAGATTTTTGAAAACAATGCGATTACAACGATACAAATGCAGGTTGGAATGTAACATGGAATGTGAAGCGAAAACTCATGGTCATTCAAGGTGCATGCTGAAACAAATAAAATATGTGAGGAAAATGAATACGACATGAAGAAAATAATGCTGATACCTGCAACAGGAGCTGAGCTCAAAGAACTTAAAATCATGCCAAATCCTAAGGTAGACTTCCGACCAAAGCGACTCTGTCGCAACGGCCGCAGCGGTAACTGACGCAGATACACTTCCGAGCGGCGCGACTCCGGCGACAGTCGCAGTTGTTATTCCATACAGTGCAGACGTGTTGATATATGATGAACCGATCAATTATGAAAATATTAGGTATTAGAAGAAGAGGAGGATGACGATCTTTAGCTTCGCTTTTATTATAGTATGGAGCGAAGCGTACCCAACTCAACTTTCAAAAATAGAAAAGATGAAGGCACTAGCATCTTGATAAATAAAAACTATTTACACGAGAACAATGAAAAATTCAGGAGCTTTTGTCAGTTATTTTATCAATGTTACATGAAGAACTTGCGCCAAAAACATCAAGAAACTACGAGCGATAGTAGCGACTGCGCGACAGTGCTTGCGCAGACATAGCACGGCCGCTATCGCCGGGCGATACTGACGCGGCGGCACTGTCGCTGCGACAGTGACGCTGCGCTCGGAAGTAAGTTCATACATTTCCATACTGCATAATACTATCGCTCTGTCGCCGTGCCAGTGTCGCTGCGTTAGTGACGCCGGAGCCGCTTTGCTCGGAAGTCTACCTTTAACCGTCAATTGACAACTCAACTGAAACGCGCGGCTAAAGCCCAATATCAACCTTCATGTATGCCGACAAGGTTTACGATGAGGCGTGGCGTTCAGAGGGTTAAATATGTAGTTTCAAAAATATATAGAGCCTAAGTTAGGTACTCAATAATTATAAGATTGATCAAACGTCAAAACAGACTTAATTACTTAAATAATCCAGAGCCCGAAGATTATTTCAATAATGCCAATTTTTCGGACTATGGGTGGTAAACACACTTGCTTTCTTGTAAAAGGCCTTGAGAGAGTCCGTCTTGTACAATGGAGTATATAATAGAGCACACGAGGCAGCGCCAACTGTACTGTGCTGTTATTGGCTACACCGCTCTAGAAATACCACTTACTTGGAGAAAGCCTTGAACAGAAGACGCTCGAGCAAAACTCGACCACCAGCGTTCTTTAGTGAGCCGTCATCGGCTACCACGCTATAGATATGTCACTTACTTGGAGAAGGCCTTGTGTGCTATGTCCTTCCTGTACTGCTTGCCAGGGAAGTCAATGGCGCCCGCGGCAGCGGCGGCGGCCGCGGCAGCAGCGCGAAGAGATGCCGCTCGAGCACAAACGAGCAAGACTCGGCCACCGGCGGTCACTAGAGTGCCGTTAGCGCCGCGGGCTACGCCGCTGTGGAACACCACTACGCCCGGGTTTGACTGGACTTGGGCGAGACCTGAAAGGAATGGAGATTTAGAAGATCGCGTACGTTGAACACTACTGTAAAGCAGGTAAGTAAATAACAAAATCGTAACAATGTTTGATTTAATAATTATGTGTACTTTTATTTATATTTTATGCGTTTAATTAAATGTTAACATGTAAGCACTAACTACCTAAAACAAATACAATAAATATAAGGCTAAACTTAGTTAACCTTTTCAACGCCAAGAGCCACTAAAGTGGTCGAGTGCTGTCGTGCCCATGATGCCAACAGCCACTAAAAAGGCTATGACGGACGCTGTCAAAGCAATTTTCCTGCTGACAGATAAGGTTTATTTTCGCTCTTCATATTGCAACCATTTGGCGTATAAGCCACATTTTAGCATGGGACGAAAAGCGTTGAAAAGGTTAAGATAATCTCCAAATATAGAGATTGTAACTGAGTGTAAATGTACCTCTGAAATTTATTTATAATAAACAGTTTTTTTTTAATCGCTTTCTCGATACACGTCCTAAAGTAAATTAAATTTAGATGTTCTTTTTTTTACTTAACCTGGAATACCTGGCTAAGACCTGTTCAAGTGTAAAATAAAATATAAAACAATTTTAAATAAATATGCTAGTGTGATTATAAATATCAAAACATCTTCAAAATTCAAAGTTCTAATTACAATATATTTGTTGAATCTTAAAGTTAGCGAATAGGAGTAGACAAGCGAGCATTTCACCACTTACTAGTTTTAATCATGGTGTATAGTGCGACATAAAATAGTAGAAATTAAATAAAATGGAACTAAAAAAAAACCATACTAAATTGTTGCCATGTTTAAGCATTTTACATCAAAAATTACAGTTACGTAGGAAGTGGAACGTTTTCTACAATTTCTTGTCGGACTATAGATGTGAGATGTATTAACACAATCTTGAAATGTTATAAGTTAGTTACAGTTTGGTGCCGTGACCAGGATCTTTTCGTAGACTTAAAGATAGGGATAACAGTTATAGGAAGTTATGTTTGTAGGAAGTGGAAAATCAACTCACCACTGATGACGCATCCCTTGGTGGATGTCTCTGGGTATCCTTTTGAGGCTATGACTACACCGACCGACGATAGTTTGGTGTTCCATGTCACTTGTAGTTGTTTTAAAGTGCCGTCCACGCAGGCCTGAAAATGTTAAATTGTTATATTTGCTTTTCAACTCAGGCTGAAATTCGGGGTTTTACGATATTTCGAGGTAATTTAAACAGTCGCTATGTTTGTCGGGTACAATTCGGCGTACGAATACAAACTTATGCCCCGTAGAATAACTCTGAATGAATGTAACTTGGTTTTTACAAGGGCTGTAACAAGACATTCCTAGTAAAGCAGAGACTTCATAAATAAAATAAATAGTTGTTAGGCCTAATAGGTACCGAACCCTTTATTGACATACCAGCTTCATAACAACTTTTGACTGCGTGCGTGTGTGTGTGTGTGTGTGTGTGGTCCGTCTCCATGAGGATTTTAAGATATGACTCTCTGGGTCTCCAAACTCCACCGCCATGCATCACCATATTTGACTATCGTAACAGCAAAATTCAACTTATACTGACCTTCAAGACAGTGTAGAGGTCTGTCTCCATAAGTGTCATCAGAATCTGCGTCTCCGGATCTCCGAAGCGACAGTTGAACTCCAGTGTCATGGGGCCAGACTTCGTTATCATCATGCCAGCGTATAGGACACCTGGGGACAAAGTCATTCTGAAATAAGGTCTCAGAATTTTTAACCATAATCAGAACATAATAAGAGTCTAAATCCAAAAAAGCTAATCGGCTTGAGGCTGTTTAAAGCTGGTAGTTTAAAAGTAACTTTTTAAGCGTTGTCTAAATACACGCATAGACATACATACAAAATACCTAGTGACGTAATTTACGAGTATATTTTAAGAAATCGTTTTATCGGGGATCATTTAAAAAACAATTTAATTAGATTGCCGCAAACAAAAATAAGACATCGCAACATTTACGTAACTTTGCTAATTGACAGTTTAAAATAGAAACACAACTTTATGCCAATAAAAATAAAGTCTGTTTTTAAATGGACAGGTTTACAGATTCTGTTGTCGTATATATAAATATATACGTATGTATTTGCTCGAGTTATCTTTATTTATCTATCGTTTATATGTGAACGTAAACTGTACAATGGCAGGTCGTAGGGCATCCATGTAATTGCATAGCATTTATGACGTCAATATTGTGATTTTAATATGTAATAAACATACATATTAACACACATTTTGAGAACCTCTATCAGAGTAGCATGACACGTGACACGTGACATTGAAATCGATGAACGGCAGTTCTTATCCCGGCTCATTTGAAATGATGCGCGTATTAATGTGTACTGACTCAGTGATATTATTCTCAGTATCTGGGTATGTGTATGCATTCGACATTTTACCAGCTGGTTTTCGGAGAAGGAAAGAGACTAATCCACCGAGGGAGAGGGAGGAAGGCCAGATGTTTCCTAAAACGAGTTCCTGTACCAGTTAGTGAGGATAGAATACCGAGCTCTTGGGGTGCAAATAGCAAAGCTCTAAGATAATGAAAATTTGCAAATATTGCCGCTAAAATAAGTGTAGTAACTCCAAAAAATATGAATTACAAATTACAACAGTCTATTTATTGATGACCCCTTCTTAGATCCGACTTTAAAAAAAATGTGCTATTTAAAAGGCGAGAAACAACTTTGAATGTACAATCTTTAAGGAAAAGTGAAATAAATATAGCAAAATTTCATAGGTTGTCTAGTGTCATAGGGCAACTGGTAATAAATTATTAATACATTACAGACGTATATTCTAGTGAAAGTAGAATGAATTCATGACATGATAGAGAAGAGCACGCGCCATCTAGGTAAACAAGACGAGTCCGGGTAAATAAGGTCATCGAAGATAAGATATTGCGTTCAATCTCATCCATACTAATATTATAAATGTCTGACATGTCTGTCTACTAATATACCTATGTTATCTCTTCACGCTTAACCCTTCGTATGTCTGTATAAGCACTGATCAGTGCGAATGAATTTGAACTTACAGCCATATTCGAACTTTAAGATACGTCAAATATTAGATATCTAATATTAGACATCACCAGGATATTGGATAAAAAACAACACAAGAAGCAGATTGGATAAAAAATAATCCTAATTACTAATTCCACGCAGGCGAAGTCGCGGGCAAAAGCTAGTGTTAAATAAATCCTATATCTATTACAGTCATTTTAAACTACCGTCTCTAAACCCATATTTAACTGCCATGTCGATACAATATGTAGGTCCTTATATTTCAAGTTCACAGTGGGACAATGTTTTCAATAATTTGTATATCTTCTCAATATTAACGTATATTGAAAGGGTTTCAATATAATCGCTATCTTTACCAACTTCGTATTTTTGACAGACATAACTATTATTTATTAATACAATTTAGTTATAAATACAGTAAATACTAATAGGCATTTCATGCGATAGAGGTCAGAGATAACAATAAGCCATCAGCTGATGTAATTGTTAGGCCAAAAACATACAAAAAGCCGTATTTGCCCAAACAATAATGTTGCATCGCTCTTCTTAATATGACAAACGAAAGTGACGCAGATATAATGCGATAACAAACCACGAAGTGAATTGCTGTCACGATACCTAATCACTGCTCGGAGACTGTATGGGGTCATTGTATCTACTTTCGCAATGATTGGGACGAACTTATCTGTTACTAATGGCGAGTACTATTGTCCACACAATTAAGTATGATTTGATAACATAGCCGGGTCCACACAGAGAGCATACGCGTGAGGCAATTTCCTCGCGCACAAAACGGCCAGTGTAGACGTGCCTTGCCTCGGTGCGGTGATCGACCAAGTGTGAATGCGACTTTAACGGCACATACCGCATTCATATTGACAGTTACCTTTCCCATTGTACAATAACATAGAGCTTAACACATTCATTGCCACCCAGCAAAACAAGACATCCGCGCCAGGCCATAAAAAAATCGTCATATAAAGCTGTAGTACCACGATCCCGACTATCGGGTCGTTCGGCCTGGGAACGAAATCATAAAATACCCGATAGTCGGAGTTTCGGCACTGAATGTGTAAATAAAAGTACGAACATGGCTATTCAAATTTTTTCACGACCATGATGAATCTCTTGTCCGTATAGTATCGAGGTTTATCTAGAACTCCAAGGGAACCTTAACCAAATGATAATCGTATGTCTACAGCGGGTGTGGCTACGGGTTATCAATCTATAACATAATCAATGCTTGGATTCTGTTTACTTGTTTTACGACAAACAAACCTAATTAAGCAGGCGTGTGATGCAACTCCCTTAACATAGATTTTACTAATATGATACCTTGAAAGGAACTAAGGTTGTCGCGCTTTATCGATACTTTCTGATAAATGTGTATGTACGAGGGTGACGCTTGTGGTCTTAAGCATCTTAAGGACACCCACAGATAGTACTAGGTACAGAAGATTCACTCTCTAACAAAACGCGTCTGTTACGATTACGACAGATATGACCGCTAGGTGGCGCAAGCGCCACGCGCGGCTTATGGCCACCAAAATTGGTGTGGGACGGATGTACTTTTAGGTACTTGTTGCGACGCGACGAAATCGCGGAGTGAGCCACGCCTGCTACTACCTAATATTTGTCATTCACCAACTCACCAACATATTTGATGCCCTCAGCCTTCAGTCCATCCACAGCCCTCTGCAGCACCTGATCCTTCACGTCCAGCAGCTGGTCTGGAGTTATGAGGGGACATGGGCAGTATGCGCCCATGCCGCCGGTGTTGGGGCCTGTGTCGCCGTCGCCGAGGCGCTTGTGGTCTTGCGCGGGGGGCATCATGGAGACGGTCTCGCCGTCGGTGAAGGCGAGGACCTGAGAGTGAAATTTCAATGTTATTATGTGTGTTCGTATCGCAAGAACTTCGGTTCTTAGATATTATCTTAGATGAATTATCTTCGGATAATATCTAATTTTAAGGTGGTCTTTACATCGACGAGGCAACCGCGGTGCCAGTGTGATAACCACCTTAACCCTGTCTTGTCGGAAACGGTATAGGCATTTAAGGTGAGAGGCTGTTTATATGTACAAATTATCCCTTAGAGACCCCCCACACTAGCGTCTTTTGAGCGTCGCTGTCTAGCTAACACTATGGATGCTGCTCAACGCAAAGTTGACGCAAGTTATTTAATTTTGTGTCCAGTATAACAGGATACCAGATTTTTAGCTATATGCTGGTGTGGCGCCTAATCATTATTATAAAACTTATGCTGCATATGAAGCCCAACTGGGTTCTACTGGATTTTGTAAGTAATAAGATATAGCTTTTACTTTATTGGCTTTGTCGATTGAGATTGGTTAGCATTTATAAACAAGATATGTACGTATTTATATAGGTATGCGAACTTAGTCTACCATTAACTATAGTATGAATAAGTATGATGTATACCTTTATACATCTACCTAGCTACATACAGATTTATCGATATAGCCCGCGCGTGCATGGTCACAGGTCAAAGGTTAGCAATATTTCTGATACTAATTAATATAAAATCGATTTTATGCAAATGTACTCAAAGTCCAAAGTCCCTTAACCGTCTCAAATAATTTTACAACTATGCAACACATTCAGTTGGCATTGGTACCGATACTGTTTATGTTTCTACATTTAAGATCTAAATCAGAATAGCATGGAACTTTTTGAATGCTTTGATGACGAGTATATAGGCAGTAAGATGCAATTGATTATTGTATTGAGATACTATGTAGGTAATGTAGTAATGTTTGTTACATAATAGTTTAGTGTAGATTGTTCCACGCTATTTATTGGGGTAGACTAACTCATCAAATAGATTGTGAAAGTCTATTGAACTTTGATAACAACAATTTCATTGCTAGTTATTAGCAAGTCTGGTACAATGTGATCGCAACAAATATACGTACATATTTATATTTAACATTATTCAAATACGCTTCGCTCGTTGTTGTACCCAAGAGTGACTCCAGAGGCAATCCTCTGGATAGGTTGCCATTCATCAGGATTTTTGGTCCTTTATTGACAGGTTTACCACATTCAGTGCCGAAAACCCGACTATCGGGTATTTTATGATTTCGTTCCCAGGCCGGACAACCCGATAGTCAGGATCGTGGTGCTACAGCTTTATGTGTATGATGAAATTTTTGTGGCCTGGCGCGGATGTCTTGTTTGGCTGGTTGGCAATGAATGTGTTAATTCATGGAGTCATTAAACACGACACAAGGAGGAGGTCAGGTTTGGACAACCCTTATTGCAAAGACTTAAGTTCCATTGATGGTCATTTAAGATTGTTGCTGTCTAACTCACCGAAACCTCTTCTCCCTCCAGCAGCTCTTCAACCACGACAGTTTCCCCGGCAGCGCCATACTTGGCGTCAGTAAGGATGTCGTCCACGGCTTGGCAGGCCTCTTCCTTTGTGGCGGCGACCACCACACCCTTGCCGGCCGCGAGACCGGAGGCCTTCACGACCAAAGCTGGGTAGTTGGCGCTAAAAATAGAAAACAAAATGCTTGTCTATAGTCAGCTTCAAAGGAATAATAGCCCACTTTGCTTTTATTTCCACTCCAATATCACCATACTTGGTGATTAACTGTTTAGACGACAACGGTTTCACTCACTTGAATTTTTACTGATGTTGTTTGTTAAATAAGATCACTGCTTGATACACGAATAATCATAGTTACTACTTTAGTTATTACACTTATTACTTTAGTGAGGGGTTGGAATTCAGAAGAAATGTTAGCCGCAGTAGGTCAAAACCGCAATAGAGCCGTAATAGTATTTCGAACTAAAGCGAAAGCACGCCGCGGTTTGCCGACTATTACATTAATTCGATACTTTCAGTGAGACACCATATATGAATAAGTTATCTGACAAGAAAGAAATCGGCCAGGCCATTCCTTGAAATAAATTTATGTCCTTTATCAAAGTCTAGACTGCCCTTATCAATTTATAATGTATTCCGCTGTAAGAATAAAGAGATAATTATTCTTACAGCGGAATACATTATAAATTGATAATTTAAAAATACTTGCCATTGGCCTATTTCATCAGGCTTTGTTTACGCGGGTCGCGGGTCAATGGCGGCTGGAGTTCGCGATTCGTTCGAATTGTTGTTTATTAAGATGAGTGTGGCGAAGCCAATACACGAGCGTCACACTAAAAGCAACCTTTGTCCATTGAAGTAAGCTTTACTCTTTGAAGTGAAAACTTCTTTAGCGGCGCTGAGCACTTTTTGAGGTGGGGAAAAAATGATAAACTCGAGACAGCGTAAGGCGATTACGTGACCGTAAGATTTAGATGGCCACTCATTTAGATGGCATTTAAATCAATAAAGAAAAACTCAATGACATTACATGAAAAAGGTTCTAATCTTGTACGGGCTGAAATACGAGGATCTCACAGTTACATTCTAACTTTATATCACTCAAATATAATTCAATAAAGCTACATCTTGATGAAATCTCTAATAAAAGTGAACTCTAGTACTGGTGAATAGAACTCAATATATCATGACCAAATATATTTAGATGCGAGGTCTGCAAGGTAACTTTACAATTTCTATTCGAATTTTATACAATTAACGCTACAAATTTGAATTTCGAATTTTAAACAAGCTCACTGACCAGCAATTTCGGAACTAAAGTTTTTCAATAGAAAGGAGGATGGGTCAATTATACATAGTGCTGCAGACATTTTGGACTAGTCATTGAGTTTTCACTTCTGTCGGCACTCCCGGAGTGCAACCCGTTTTTTTTAAAGTATGAATTAAGCGTTAAGATTTCTTTAATTTTATATTAGGTGGGTATTTAACCACACGCGTACCACCTTACCTTATATTCCCACGGATGGGTGCTAGCCTTTGATAGAAAGACGAGGATTTGATGTGTCAACAACTTAAAGGATTCCTCCATACATACAAGCAATAGGCTACATGACTAATTTTCATTTATGGTATCAATCGACCGGGTTTGTTTTAGGATCAAATGTCTATATGGGACCCATTGCATTAAAGTAACACAAAAGTCAGAAATTGTAGTCAAAGGCCGACAGTCGCACTTCACTCGCGAAACGCCCTAAACAAAACGATAAGGGAACGTGACGTCAAGGTCTCTGGGAGCCCATCTTAGTATGGACAAAACACGAAAATTGCGTTTTTGTCGGTGAAATATTGCGTTTATGTATATAGTTGCTATACAATATTTTTTTGGATGAAATGTAAGGAATCGAATGGTACCCTTACTTTTATCGTTTTTGGAAGTTAAAAAAACTTAAATTTTGAAACTTTCAGGTCCTGTAATTTCTCAAATTTTATTTTAATATCCACATTATTGTGATAAATTGCTCGTTTGCTATCTATTTTACTAGATTTTGTTATAAAATTCAACATGTGACATCATCCCTATTTCAGCAAGCATGAAGTTACATATACTGTAACTGTAGTCAGAAATCAGTACTTCTACAATGAACAGAAAATTTTCAACCAACTTACCTGTTAATAAAAGCCTTAGCTGCCACAGCATCCGTGAATGACTTATACCGCGCGGTGGGTATCTGGTGACGCGCCATGAAGCCCTTAGACCAGTCCTTGCTGGCTTCAATCTGGGCTCCGGCCTGTGTGGGCCCAAACACCTTCAAACCGTGCGAGATCAGTCCATCCACTATGCCATTGGCTAGTGGGTCCTCTGGCCCGACTAGGACTAGGTCGATGGAGTGGTCTTTGCACCATTGTGCTAGTACCTGAGGGAGAAATGTTTAGATAAGTATAGGTAACAAAGATTTTTTGAATGGGTATGTCTATGTTTTATATTTATGCAATGCAGTTTGTGCAGTAAAATAAATTCTTGCTAATTTTTTTTTACTTTATTTTCTAATATCATCAATTCATCATAAAATGTATATTAAGTGGGCATAGTAGCAAGTAACATTACATTGTTCAATTTCCGAAATCATTGCAAACTTCAGTTTTATTATCTGTCCCACCCTTTACGGCATATGCAGCCATTTAAGGTACTTATAATATTCAACTCTATTGGTCTTCTTCTTTGTCCAACCCATGTTCCCAGTTTATCTGGGGTCGGGTCTCCCTGTACATTTGCGCCAGAGAACTCTATTCTGGGTTGTCTGAGTAGTAAGGTTGTCCTGGTCCATCTCTTTCTTAATGTTATTCCACCAAGTGGCGGGTGGCCTGCCTTTTCCCCTGGCCGAATTTGGTATGTTGAGTACTTTCTTAATCACATAGTCGTCTTCGCGTCTTTGGATATGGCCATACCAACGTAAGCGACTTTCTTTCACTTTTTCTACGATAGGAGCTACTCTGAAGGAACCTCTGATATGCTCGTTGCGGACTTTATCCAGGCGTGTCACACCGCCAGCCCATCTCAACATTTTCATTTCATTCGTGTGCAGTTGTTGTAGGTGGGCTTTTTTCATAGTCCAGCATTCTGCTCCGTATGTTAAGGCTGGTCGCACCACTGTCTTATATACTTTTCCCTTGGTCTTAACGGGCATTTTGGGGTCGCACAGAACACCGGTTAGTGACCGCCATTTGAGCCAAGCAGTATTTATTCGATGGTTGACATCTTTATCAACATTGGCATCGGGTGTTATGACGGACCCGAGGTACTTGAACCTTTCTACTTTGGGCAGTGGTGTACCGTCTATGCATACGTCAGTATCTACGTCTGCTGTTACTCCATGATTGCACACCATGTATTCCGTCTTACTGCGGCTAACGCGTAGTCCGTGCTTTTCTATTTTCTCTACCCATTTATTAAGTGATTCTTGAAGGCCAGTGGCAGATTTGCTTAATAGCGCGATGTCATCCGCATAGAGCATGCACCACGGGGTAGGTTCCTGTATGTCACGTGTTATATAGTCCATGCATAGGTTAAATAGGAGGGGGCTCAATGCTGAGCCCTGGTGCACTCCCACTTTAACCGGAAACGGTCCACTTAGCCCTGCGGGACTTTTAACACAAGTTGTGGTATTGCTGTACATATCTTGGACCATCAGCACGTATCGTTCTGGGATCGCGTGTGCTCTCAAGGACTGCCAGACGAGCTTCCGAGGAACTCGATCGAAGGCCTTCTCTAGGTCGATGAAGAGTAGATGTAGGTTCTCTTTATTTGCGCGATGTTTTTCCATAAGGATTCGGATGGCCTGGATTGCGTCAATTGTGGATTTGCCGGCTACGAAACCAAATTGATTTTCTGTTATACTACTGGTATCTGTTATGCGTCTGCCAATGATTCTTTCCCATACCTTGAGGGTGTGCGAAGTAAGCTTTATACCCCGATAGTTACCACATTGAGCTATATCTCCCTTGTTCTTAAATATGGGGCAGTGTGCTCCTGCGCCAGGACAATGGTATCTTTCCCTCATTTAGAATATGGTTGAAAAGCTTTGTTAACCACGGTAGAGCTGCGGCTCCTAATTTCTTCCAAATGTCGGCTGGGATCTGGTCGGGGCCAACTGCCTTGTGGTATCTCATGGCAGTTGGCCCCGACGTTGTACATTCAACTCTATTGGTATTGATAGCTAATTGAAGTTCATACAAATATTTTTTATAATAATATTTTTTTTTAATCTTATTTAGATATGCAGTAAGGGGCTAAATTAAAACCTTTGCCTCACGGAAATTACAAGGCTAGAGTCAGTTGGAAATGTTTTAATTTTTAACTCGTACATGCTAGCAATTCACTTTGCGGTATGCTACCACAGTGCATGGCTATGTCACTTTTGTTTGCAAAAAACTATCAATAGAAATAGATATATCAAAAGTGATGGTTTTTAGAAGCAATGTTAGAAAAGGAACCCTGAGAACAGGGATCGGAACCGGTTTTTTGCAAAAACTTAGAAATAACCATATTTTTCGAATTATTTTATACTCGAAATGTAGGACTCAGTTGTGTTTTTAGGTTACGGCTTCGTATTATTAGATTGCCCAATTAGAAATGAAGTAATTAGCAAAGAACGAAAAAATACCGTTTCCGTTCCCATACAAAAAATACCGGTATCCGATCCCTGCCTGAGAAGCAAGGCTCGGAACCGGTTTTTTCTTCATACAAAAAATACCGGTATTATTACGTTCTTTTTCGTTCTTTGGCTTATTATTTCATTTTTAATGGGACAATCTAATAATACGAAGTTGTTACCTAAATACATGATTCAGTCCTACGTAAGGAGCATAAAATAATTAAAAATATTGTGCTATTTTGGGTTTTACAAAAAAACCGGTTCCAAGCCCTGCTGAGAAGTATCTTCAGACTTAAGGTCTGGTTTTTTTTTATTGTTACGGATTAAATAACAATGGAAAAATTATGTGAAAATATATGAATATCTTATCATTAAAATTTTTATGTAAATCATTAGTATTATCATTACATAATTTGTTTTTAAATGCCACCAGTCAAGCTCCAATTGTCTCACGACATAATATATCTACTCCAAGATGAAGGTTAGAGGTTATCAGTTACTGGCATAATAAGCGAGTTGATCCCTTAATATAATTAACATGTTATGATACTATTAATATTCAATTGGCAGTGGATCACTTTTTAACTATACTCTATAACTCTTTTTAATACTGTCCCTTTAGAGGAACTTGGTACTTGGAAGTAAATAGAATGTATAGACTTAACGAAATAATTTTTTTTTTCGAACAGGAACTTCAAAATCAATTGAAAGTTTAAAATCTCAAAAGATAGAGATATTTTAAAGAAGGAATATTCTGGATCTTGTACAGTCAGCAGCAGAAGTTGATAAGCGGGCGAGGCGCTTAAAATTACCTTGACACACTCTTATTCTCTTAAAAATAAAGTCACTTTAAGACCATTTTTAACACCTGGCCTGCTTAATTTCAAAAAGTTTTTGAAGGAATTTGAAATCATTTTTAAAAACTTATAAAGTTGTTAATGAGTTTATGCTGCCTGGATACAAATGATAAGTAATTTTAATGTAAAATAATTATTACAAACTAAAACAATGTTACTTTTGGCTGGCAGAAATCCTTGAATAGGAATAAGTTTGCCTTTGTACTTTCAAATGTTTATCTCTTGTAAACTTGTTTCATAAAGTGTTTATTACTTACTAATTCTACCACACTGCTAACATGTAAATGCAATGGAACACTAGTAAATGTACACAATTAAAAGTTTAAAACTACGATCTTTGCCATACAGATAAAACATTAGCATGCACATGTTAACATAACAAGTTTCTGAGTTGCATAAATATTTTTCGAATTTTGTTCTTATTAGAAACTTACTGGATAGTTCTTGATGTCGAGATCGACGGATTGAACTTTGTTTGTTGTTGAAATTCCGACACTACCCGGCGCGCAGTAAATTTGACGAACGAACGGGGAATCCGCCAACTTCCAACACAAGGCGTGCTCGCGGCCTCCACTGCCGATCACTAGTACATTTTTCTGATCAACCATTTTAAATTCGGCGGTCACAACAAATTAGGACCACTTGTTTATACTGAACAATCACGCGTCGATTTATTCCGATTTTATATGCTACCGTTAAAAACTATAAACGTCAAACTTAAATGTAGCGTTGCTAGTAGTAAGTCTAAATAAATGAATTATTGCAACTTAATTACGATCTCTTGATTTATTTACAAGACCCTGCCGTCTCCAACACGCGTAAACTTTCGAATGACGTTTGGTTGAGTTATCAGAAACGGTCGCGTTCACTTATCAGTGTGAGGAGCAAAATGACAAAAGGTAAAAGGTCAAAACTTCTCCTCATGATAAAATTACATCATGGCATAGCTCAGTGGCATAGGCAATCAAATTAATAGCGAAATCATGTATAAACAACATCAACAATGGAATTGTATCCAAGTTGATGTAATTCAATAACGTTTTCTGGACATGACCGGTTTGGAGCCAGGACGGCTACGCGAAAACCGAATGTCGCAAATTGCGGGGATCATTCTCTTTTACTCCAATGAAGGCGTAGTTAGAGTGACAGAGCAAAATGCCCGCAATTTGCGAAATTTGGTTTTCGCAGTAGCCGCTCTGAGATCTTGCGTTTACCTATCAAAGAATTACCTATTGTAATTTGTAACCAATGTAAAGTGGAATCCAGCCGAGTCAATTTTTCGCCAATCTGATGAAATTGTCCGATCGAATCAGTCCGTGCGGACGTAAACGCCAATTTGATTCCCCGATCAAATCAGCAGGTGCGGACACAAAAATGCCAATTTTCGAAGTTAGTATCTATGGAATGCAAATTGGTGATTAAATTGTGTACGTGTGGACGCTAGATGAGATTGGCGCCAATTATTTTCCTGATCAAATCGGTCGATTTGCCCAGGTCGTCTGGACCCTACTTAACGCTTCTTCGATACGACTTCATCCGTAAAGGCCCCAGTACACAATGGGCCATCGCCGGCCACTCCAAGGGACGCATTTATGCGTTAGAGGGAGCAAGTGATATTGCTACCTCATTCTACCGCATGGCTGCGTCCCTTGGAGTGGCCGGCGATGGCCCATTGTGTACTGGGGCCTTTAGATTGCGGTTTGGCTCGAAGTAATATGTATATATATAGTGTGTCAAAGGTCTGTTTGATTTCAAACATAGACAGAGAGAATCATACTATCTTTGTCTTACACTCAATGCCGGCCCGAGCCCTTGATCAGAGTAGATAGAAATCGGGTTTTGGCGCCCTTCGTTGAAGTTTTTTCCACCCCCCCCCCCACTCTCCTCTCGCCACACTCGCGTCTTTTAACACTTTTTTTTCTCATTTGCCATTTTGGAGCGGCCGCTCCACTTGCTCTATTCTAGATCCGGCCCTGCTTACTCTAGTATTAGGCATTAGCACCCAAAAGAAAAGGATGAGTATAGTTTTTTTTGTTCCTATTTACTGACAAGATTTGGTTGACCCAGTAGACTTAACATACAATACACGATCAACCGTTCAGAGGAGCTCATGCAATCGGATAACGGTAGGCAGTCATAGCATTGGATGCGGTTGCGGATCCGCACGCTGCTGCGGTGTGCTAGCATCATCTAGATTCTAGAATTTCTAGATAGATAAACAAAACAAACATGCATATAACAATAATATAAACATGCATATATCGCGCTATCTAGGTCACACACCGGAGCGGTGCGGTTGCGGTGTGCAAACTGAAAATCCGCATCAGTGTGAGAACCTCGTTATGAAGGAAATTAAATTTGGGTTTAAATGTGATGCAAGTGGCCCAAGTATCTTCTTTAGTAGTTTGATACGTATTCTAGTATCTTCTTAGTAGTTTGTGAAGTGGCCGTTTGGTACTGGTACACGATTATTCATTGCAATGCATAATAATCATGATATTGAACTTAGCCTTAACTTAGCTTATTTTTTTATTTTTTTTATAATTTAGATCGGCAATTAAAATATTAATTTAGAGTAATTTTTTTCATTGTGTGACGATTAATTTCTAAAAATTAAAATTAATTCCTTTGCGTTAAAAATAGACTTAATTTGAACGCAGTCTTTATTTATTTTTTGCAGTTACGTTCCATTGTAAGCATATACCATTAACAAATTATTAATTTGGAAAAATTACAAAAATCGAATGAAGGTAGATTTGATTTATAAAATGAGTGGTTGAAGAAACTATAATTTACAGGACTAAAATATCTTTCAATATGTCTAAACTAAAAGCGTGATTATAATCTTTTTTTGAGAGTACGGAACGGTTCCAAATATGGCGATTTTTATCCATTCGTTCTTGTCATTTTTGCTGTGATGCTTGCTTTTGTGTAAAACTAGTGTTTTGTTGCGTTAAAAATGGCTGACACCGGTCTACGTATGAATTTTGCTGCATTGAAGAGGGCAGATCCATACGCGCGAGAAATAATTGACAGTGCTACCCACGTTGCACTTTATACATTTGAAGAGAACGAATGGGAGAAAACGAACATCGAAGGAGCTTTGTTTGTGTACAGTAGGAATGGAGAACCGTATCACAGTTTGGTGATTATGAACAGATTGAATACGAACAACCTAATCGAACCTGTATCGAAAGGAATAGAATTACAATTAAAGGAACCTTTCCTATTATATCGGAACGCCAAGTGTTGTATTTACGGCATATGGTTCTACGATAAAGACGAGTGCGTTCGAGTGGCGACGAAACTCAATTCTTTGGTTAAGGAGTCTATTAAACAAGCACCCGCCGAGAACATGCCGCATACGCCTGCGTACAGTTCCACGCCTTCTAACCCTCCGGTGGATATTTTCAGCATGTTGAGCAAGGCGCAGGACGACTTTAATTCCAACAAGGGTCTCGTGGTGAACAAAAGTGAGGCATCGTCGGCGCGGGCGCCGGATATGGCGTCACAGAGCGTGATGGACTTCTTTGCGAAGGCGGGTGGAGGTGGTGCAGTACAAATGCCCGCCGTGTCGTCACTGCCGTCGCCGGGAATTTTCGGACCGCGGCAGCCGGACTCGCGGGAAGCCCCCGGTCTGCTCCAAAGGCTTATGAGCAACCCTGCTCACTCCGTCGAACATATAGAAAAACAGCAGCGCTCGGTCACACCTCAAGAGGTACATGCTAATGGTAACATCTCTCTGGATACCTCATTGAGACAACCTAGTGGGTTCCAGTTGAAGTCTACCCCCATTGAGAATAATAGTCAATCTCAAAACCAGCAAAGGATACCGGGCATCCAGAAGGGTCAGTTGCTAAGTGGGTTAGATACAAATGGGCCTATTACATTGGAGAATGAATTAAATCTTATGCATATGTCTTCTCCTAAGCCAACATCTCCACCGGCTGCTTATTTGAACCAATCACAAGACATCAGTTATTTAGAGAAGGGCATTTTCCCACTGAATAACTCTCTACCGATGCAGTCTAAGCCGGCATTAATGCCTCCAACAATGTTCACGGCCACTGTAGGAGATGTGCATCCTTCACCTGAACCACTGACGAGGAATCAGCTTCTGCAAGCCTTCAATTACCTACTAAAGCACGACTCTGATTTTGTCAACAAGCTTCATGAAGCCTATGTGAAATCCTTCTCAGAGAAGACATTCTCTGTGTCATAAAGATTCATTCTTTCTGACTAGCAACTGTTATTGCCAGTTGCTGTTGTACATTTGCTAATCAAAGTATAAAGGTTGAGGTACATGTATCATGATTTAACTAAACATGGATTACTATTTCACCTTGTATTTGCAAACATATACTATAAAGTGTGTGTGGAAGTACACATTAGATTAAACCCAGTTGTGGCTACTTTCTGTTTAAAAGTGTTGATCATTCTGCATGTACTCAAACCATAAATCCTTTGAAATATGTAGATTCCTAGTTTTGTAGACACTCCTTTGTTTGAACAGACTTCGTAAATAAGTTTTAACACTTTGACTGTCATTTATACCTGTATAAAGAATGAATTTTAGTGACATGCTTTAATCTGAGTCATGTAAATTATTTCTTGAAAAGCTATTTGTGATATTTATATTGGCTCCTTAGGTTACAGCAAAATCTTAAAATTGCATCTTAACTTTCATTATCTAGTTTAGTTTAACTAAGTTAGTTCATTGCAATATTAAAATAGTCCAGGAAAAAAAGAATTTCAATGACAATACTTATTTTTCTAAGGTATTTTATCTGTAATGGATGTTAAAAACTTTATTAGAATATTTTGTTTGTTGCAATGGACTTGAGTAAGGACATCCTTTTGAAGATAGTTATTTCTTTGTAATAAGGACTGCAAACATTGCTATAACTTTACAAAAAGTATTTGTTACTTCACCTTAGTAGTTTATGTATCAGTTCTAGCTTTACTTGTGTTTAAAATTTAGTAGTAATCTAGAATGATCATAATCTCGATATTTAACTTCTTCAATACTGTAATTTGTGTAATCTTTTGTATTACAGGGAAAATCAGATTCTAATCGGTTTTTTTTGTTTTTATATTTCTGATTCACATTTTCTCCTTATATTCATATTGGCCTTGATATTTTCATTTCTGATTAAGAGTAAAGAGATTATTATTGCCAGTTTGTGAAATAAAATAAGTAATAACTTCCTGAAACATAAAACAGGTTGACAGATATTTAAAAAATCTTTTATGTTATGCAATATGGATACTTTACTTTAACCTGTAATTATTATTTAAAAGTGAAGATTAACATTATGAATGAAATGTATGTAACATCTGAAATTCTCTTAGAATTTCCTTGAGGGAAAACATCACCCTAACCATTTTGTGGTATTTTTGACAATTGGTCATTTTCATTTCCTGGCCATAAACGAATTTATTTGGATAATTCGTCAAAAACGAAATACAATCAACGGTTTATGACAGTTGGTACTTGATAATATTCATCATTTCAGTCATTTTGTGTATGGGAGCATTTTAGTTATCATTTGACAAATAATACTTCTGGCTTACTTATTAAATTAAATAATTGTTAAATTCCGATGATTAGTTTGTGTACAAGTTCTCAGTGCTCCCAAAAAAATGCATGTTATGTTAATAGTTTTGTTATAAAGGAATTAAAACATTAGATATTTCGAATTGCATCAAAATAGTCTCAAATTAAAAAGTTCATTCATCTACAACTTTCTTTTATTTGCTCTTAACCCTTTACCCGACCATGAATCTAGTAGGAATAGTAGGATCCTACCATCTATGTACCCGACTGACAGTCCAAAATGATATTCGAATGTCAGTGTTACTGATCGAAAATAGAACACATGTTTGAAGTGCCGTATGTGTGGGTAATAATATATCCCTTAGCCTGCCTAACTAAATTAATCCTTCCTATCAAATCCACACCCACAATGCCACCTGCTGCACAGCACACTTGATGCTTTGAACTGTTAACCTTTTGGACGCCAATGACCGATATATCCGCACCGTAGGTTCAACGCCAAAGACAGATTAATAGTGACAGCTTTTGTCTTTGACACGGCGTGGAAAAGGTTAATGATAGATAACAAGGGTCTTAACCTTCTGAAAATCATTTGTCATACAAAATATGCCACGCACACGCCAACCAAATTGCCCATTGGTACTATGGCAACCTCGCTAAACTTCAGCGGAAGCTGGCGGAAGCCTACTATGGTACCATCGCCCACTATTAACTGTCCATCGGTGGACCTTATTACAAAATAGCATAAGGTCCATCAATGGACAGTTAAGTGTTACTGTTTGTACAAGTTACGTTGGTAGGTATTTACTACCTATGCAAAATATTTTTCTTTGTTGCTATTTGACACGGACTGCAGGACCTGTAGGCACATGAGCAAGAAGAGTAGAATGGCTGTAGGTACAGTCGCCATCAGATATATCGGAGCGGCCAAGGTGCTCACAAATATCTGAACACGCCTCTATTTTTAAGGCTTTAGAGTGCGTGTCCAGATATTTTTGAGCGACTCGGCCGCTCCGATATATATGATGGCGACTGTACACCGTAAGAATTGCCGGCATAGGTACTGAATCACGAAATTCAACCTTTGGTGAATGACAAGGAGTCAGTTAAGAAAGAAACACGCCAGAATATAACTCATAATGCCAATCTTATAAAACGGTGTGGAATGTATGTATGCTGCCAGCTCACTCTTTATGTTATGACATCTTGATCTATAAATAACACAGTACATTACGAAATACTGTATACTTATATTGTATTTTGAAAAATAAAACAAATAAACATTCAAAAATTAACATTTAATTCTTTGAACAGTGCTTCGCTTCATCATCCATTTATTTTAGAATGCATAGTAAACAAAATCAGGTAATAATCACTTTAGTCACCAAAACTCTCCCAGATGAGTTTTTTTAACCTTTTGACCAATAGGTATGCTTGAAGAAACGTGCACTAATTGTTAGTACCGCGTTTTTTTTTAATTGCCGTTATGGGTGCAACCAAAACGTAGATACGTTTCATTTGGTACATAGACACTGCAGCCAAAGGACGCTTGCAACTACATACACGTTGCAGATGCATTAAATGTTCTAGAATTGAGGGACACTGGCGGTTAAACATATATAGTACCGTTATGCATTTTATGAAGTTGGCGTTAACGCCCTACACTAACACTATTTACATACAAATAATGAAAAAATTGTAAGTAACCGCCAGTTAATAAAATCTTATAACAATATATATATATATAATGGAAATACCTACCTATTAAATATCGTACCTATAGGTATGAGCGTGACAATTACGTACCTATGCGTCAGTATACGTGTGCCCCGTGCCCCTTTTTTATGGTACAGAAGGGAAATAATCAGAATAATCGCCTGATGGTAAGGCAAGCACCAGAGGGGTGCAAGTGCGTTGCCGGTTATTAAGATGGGAGTACGCTCTTTTCTTGTCACTACTTTTTGCCCATATATCCTTTTGTAAACCTTACTGCAATAACATAATGTTCAGCAATTGACAATAATGAAGGACACAGTATACCGCGTCCAGTTACATGTGCACTTAATGTTTTTATCGTAGCTCTGTCTCATACAAATATCGCCTTTAAACCAGGGATGTTGCGAATATCCGCATCCGCAACCGCGGAACATCCGCATTATTTTCAACATCCGCATAAAATCGATGCGGATTTAATGCGGATGCGGATGGATGTACAGGAACGTCTTAGCATTCGGCGTAAGTGCTAGACTGCTAGGTAATTTAGGTATTAACCAAAAAAACCTATTAGAAATGAGCAGTCAAGCGTGAGTGGGACTTAATGTACGGAACCCTTGGAACGCGAGTCCGACTCGCATATGGCCGGTTTTTTGAAATAAATAAAATTACTGAAATGTAATATTTGACGTTTTTTATGTACCTATCTTGACATCCGCATCCGTGGATGTGAGCCTTTAAAAATCCGCATCCGCGGATGTCAAAAAATTGGCATCCGCAACATCCCTGCTTTAAACGTAAAATTGCAAAGATTGCAATTTAATGAAAACATGTCGGTATAAAGGTCGGTGTTAATTTTACG
This sequence comes from Cydia amplana, assembly GCF_948474715.1. Taxonomy (NCBI): domain Eukaryota; kingdom Metazoa; phylum Arthropoda; class Insecta; order Lepidoptera; family Tortricidae; genus Cydia; species Cydia amplana. Next base: position 7,167,871 of record NC_086080.1, read on the forward strand.
ACTGCTATATAAAAAGATAGATTTAGGTGCTATTTTTTAGTCCTTCATGTGACACAATTTAACTTTTGATTAATTTATTTCTTGACCATATAAAAATTATAAAACATGTGCTCCACTAAGGGACACGGCTCACCATTTTGGGAATCCTGTTTTACTTTGATAATTATAGTTGTTTTTCAGATAATCTCATGTCTCACTAAAACGTCTCATAGATATGCCAACACCCTTAATTGTTTCTATGGTATATAAGGTCTAAATCTTATTTTTTACTCAACTACGCGCAGGGTTATTAAACATAGCTGGTCAAGCAGATCTTGTCAGTAGAAAAAGGCGCGAAATTCAAATTTTCTATGGGCCTACATTTTTTAAATTTGCCGCCTTTTTCTACTGACAAGATCTGCTTGACCAGCTATATGTATACATGATTTAGGAGCCTATTTATGCTTGTGTCCTTATTATCATAGATCTAAAATGACGCTTAAAAATTAAAAGTAAAATAAATAAAGGAGAAAAAAAAAATGACGCTTTATGCTTTCATTATAGACCTATGTTATTACGTGTATTCTAATTGAAAACTCACTTATTAAAATCGGCCGATACAGGCTGAAAAAAAGGATTCGCCTTAATGTTTAAAAGTTTTTTTTATTATTATAGTAAAGCTTAAGGCTCCGTTAACGATTTTAGAGCCAAAATGTAAAATTGATAGATTTAGTCGTTGAAATTGTACTCCTTTTGTTACGTAATATCTAAATAACAAGTATTGGTTTCTATTAACACGTCTTCTCATCTTGCCTTTTAATAATAAGGTCCCGAGCGTGCGTCACCGGCAATATATGACGAGAAGGGGCAGTTTTTAAAAATTCATCAAAAAATTATAGTTATAAATTATAAAAAAAGCGGCCAAGTGCGAGTCGGACTCGCCCATGAAGGGTTCCGTATTTAGGCGATTTATGACGTATAAAAAAAAAACTACTTACTAGATCTCGTTCAAACCAATTTTCGGTGGAAGTTTACATGGTAATGTACATCATATATTTTTTTTAGTTTTATCATTCTGTTATTTTAGAAGTTACGGGGGGGGGGGACACACATTTTACCACTTTGGAAGTGTCTCTCGCGCAAACTATTCAGTTTAGAAAAAAATGATATTAGAAACCTCAATATCATTTTTGAAGACCTATCCATAGATACCCCACACGTATGGGTTTGATGAAAAAAAAAATTTTTGAGTTTCAGTTCGAAGTATGGGGAACCCCAAAAATTTATTGTTTTTTTTCTATTTTTGTGTGAAAATCTTAATGCGGTTCACAGAATACATCTACTTACCAAGTTTTAACAGTATAGTTCTTATAGTTTCGGAGAAAAGTGGCTGTGACATACGGACGGACAGACAGACGGACAGACAGACGGACAGACAGACAGACATGACGAATCTATAAGGGTTCCGTTTTTTGCCATTTGGCTACGGAACCCTAAAAATGATGTATAAGAACAGTTTCAGGAAATGTTGTAGATTGTTTAAGTATCAAAATTACGTTGAAATTAAGTCGATTTTCACGAAAAATGTTCACTTGTTTTAAAGTAATTTCTGGTGAAAATTGATTTCGTCTAACTTTCATTTACTCTTGTTCAATATCATATAACAAAAATGTAGTCTATGAAAGTTGGAGTACAGGATATGTGTAATACAAAACTACCATTTTTAGCAGTCCAAACTTCACGAAATTTAGAAATAAGATCGACTAAATCAGTGCTTTACGCGCGTTTACCTAAACGTCCATCAGAAAAAAAAAACATTACTAATTTAGTGAGTCAGTTAAAAAAAAAATGATCTGTACAAATGCAAGATAAGAAGACGTGCTAATAGATACCAGTACTTATTGTTTCTATTACGTAACAAAAGGTGGACAATTTCATCGACTCAATCTATCAATTTTACATTTTTGCGACTAAAATCGATACCGGCCTCTTAATTGCATTGTTATATTTCTAGTTGTATGATTTCTGTACCATAACTTTAATTCGGTTGGGCATTTAACAACTAAAGTGATTATGTCAGTATTCATACCTTATTATCAGAACTGAGCCTGCATACTTTGTACATGATTTAAGTAGCATAATACCCTATTGTCATAATCCTGTCTCACAGCATGCGACCCGAGAATGTGCAGTTGAAATTATCTGGAACTAAGAGTTCACTGAACTTATAAAAAACTAGTTTGCATCTTCTTGCTTGGATAGGAAGGTTGGTATTACAAGGTTTATGTTTATCTCAGATAATTTCGACTGTTATACCGATTCTAACCGCAAGTGACGATTTTCTGACAAAGTGTGCAACGAGCACTTGTAGTCGAATTCATATTGTTTAATTTTTTTTTAAACATTATTTTTAAGCATAGACAAAGGAACCATAACATACCGTAGGGACAAAACGTTAAATTTGATTTATATGAGAAAATACCCACACAAATTCGACATTGGATTTTAAAATAATAGTAGTTTTTGTATGATACAATTTGTGTGGGTTGTTATTAAAAAATATTCAGGTAAATCAAATTTTAAGTTTTGTCCCTAATCACTCTGGTTGACGGTGCATAAAACGGAGTAAGACGAAGTAACACCCAAAATTATATTATGTACTTAAGTTAATTTTGGGTATACGCGCTTACCATATCAAAAACTCTTAACAGAGAACACAATGGTAACATTGACAAACTCTGGCCAACACAATGATAAGGTAACCATTTAATAGGGTTATATACCTACACTATCGAAAACATTAATCAAATGAAGGGGTTTTCCGGTCCCCGAATGAAACGAAGATTATGTGACGGCCAATGCGAGTAAACTACCAGATAAAAAAAAGTTATTAGTGAGATAATATCAAACTGTTGATAAAGTTACGGTTAAAATATTCATCGGTAATAGGTACCTACACAATCTCGGCGTGACAAAAAATGAAATTCTCGTTGTAGTGATCTGCCAATTAAAAAACACTAATCTACCTCACAATAATATTTTTAAAGTCATCAAAATTCGGTTTCGAAAGTTTGTACAAAACGAAAATTAATTTCGATTAAAAACTATTATAAAAAAATGAGAGATCATTTTTTAAACATACCGAAGTGAACAAACCACTGAAACCGTTTACATTATACTATTTACAGTTTTCTCGAATGGAAGGTTGGTATTTTAAAAACATTATTTTCCAGAAAATAATATTTAATGACTAGTCGTTTCAGTCGACCTCGCACCTTATATCAATATTTTGCTATTTAAAACTATTTCCATGAAACATCCACATTTATAATATATATATTTACGATTGGGAATAAAACTAAAGTTTCCTTTTTAGACTTCATTCGTTAACCTGAAGGCATATACAGACAAATCATTTTCTAAAGTTTACTAATAACTGACTTGGAAAATAATGTTTTTAAAACATACAGAACATTATATTTGAGCAGAGCACCTCACGTTAGGTTAAAAACAGTTTCTGACGTTTTAACCTTTTTACCGTAGTAGCTGAGAGTGGTGTATCTTCTGTAGTGTTATTTAATCTGTGCATTAGGGTGAATGGATGTAACATGACAAAAAGGTTATTATTTGGGCTTTTTCTAAAATAAATATCGAAAATCCGATTCTTTCAAATCTGGACGTTCTTGGGCTTATTCTACTCAGAATCGACAGCACTCTCCATCCTACCATTAAAAAAAGATGTCCCAAAATGTCCATTCCATTATGTCACGTTTTTAGTATGAGAAAATTTTTCACTTGTATGTAACGTGACGTAGTGGAATGTACAATTGTCATACAAAATTTTGAGACATCTTTTTTTAATGGTAGGATGGAGAGTGCTGTCGATTCTGAGTAGAATGAGCCCAAGAACGTCCAGATTTGAAAGAATCGGGTTTTCGATATTTATTTTAGAAAAAGCCCATTTAACGTCATAGAAATGGCGTATAAAATTGTAAATATTAAACATTTTAAATCGAGTAATTGCTATTACAAATCGATATTACATCGATGAATTATCTGAGTGAGGTGCTTGATTAAAAAAAACTAGCGATCATAAGTTAAGGTGGGTTACTCTAATTATTTCAGGTTCATTCTAAAACTGGGTTTCTCACTCTTTCACATCAATATAGAGCGAGACACATACTTAAGAACAAATAATAATATTTCATACAAATATTGTCTAATTTCTAGTATTAAGTTAAGCAGCCTATGACACATTTAAATAGTAATTAGAATCTTATTACAAAAGAGGTAAAATCTAAATGTGTCTTCAATTGTATTCGTACGATTTCGTACTAACGAAAGTATATTACCTACTACATTCGTTTTAGTTACCATGGATGGTAATTATTAGGTAAGATCTGCCAATAGTCACTATAGTGTCTTTACAGTAAGGTAACAAAATAAAGTACAAAGGTTTTGTTAAACATAGGAATACTACAAAATCTCAAGTATACAATTTAAACCCTTTCGCATACAGATAAGCATGGGAAATACAATCACTTTTTTTTTGCGATTTTTTTAAATGTCAATCAATTTATTTACTGAAGTTATGGACTACAATAGAATGCAATGTTTAAATAATTACAAACATACAGCCAATAGATGGCGTTTACTGTGGTGAAGAAATGTCAATACGAAATATTCGCTATTTCACTCAATACGAAGATTTTTTTTTTAATCTTAAGAAGTATTTATTAACTATTGAGAAGTAATTCAACATAAAAACAATATTTGTATGAAACTCTCGTAATAATCGCCTGTATCCTAACATTACTAGATATACGAATATACATAATGTATAAGCGTTCACTTTTCAAGTACGAAAAACACAAAAAAACTTAAACAAACGTATTGAACTACAGTTAAATCTATATGTATATTTAAATAAGCGGCGAACGGCGTATTTTTTAACGAGTGAAATAATAAATAGTTCCAGGCCAGACCGTGTGAGGCCCATTTTGTACAAAAGCTGATTCACCTCTGTAAAGAAAAAAAAAACATTCATTAGAATGGTATATTTCATTCAAATATAAAATATTTGTAGCCAGACATCATAGAAGGTAGGATCCTATAGTTCGTTTTTTTAGCATTAGAAAGAACTTGCAAGAAGGTAAGCGATCTTGACATGTCTTTTAATTGAAAAACGCTTTTTAAAATCAAAAACTATTGAAACTTATGAAAGCAGAAGAATATAAATGATCGTATTAGATTCATAATTGTTACATATTTGCCGTGACTAATTTTTAAAACGTGTTTTTCAATTAAAAGACACATCAAGATTGTTTACCTTTTTTCTAATGCTAAAAAAAACGAAGTATAATAGAAGTGGTATACGCGTGGCTCCGTAAGGGACAAAACATACGCAATGCGATACTATGATTGGTCGAATTTATTTGTTGCCCACCATAATACATACTAATTTACAGTAGGTATTTACGGTACGGTAAATGTGAGACTGTGACAAGGACAAACAATAATAGCGCTTTCGCTGCTACTCCTACTGAAAGATACATAAGACTATCCCGTTCGGTCATTTCCCCCCACCTCTCATGCCCGATCCAGTTAAAATACTAGATTCATGCCAAACATGCTTACAGGTCCCGAGAAGATTGAATGATCGGAATGATATTAGTCTTAATCGACAACCAACATGTGGTACCTTTTGATGAAAAGCATTATATTTGATTTTGTCCAATAGTCCCGAAATTACCGCCCGAAGTAATAAGGTCTGTGTCGACTAGATATGCCACGAATATTCGGCCGAATGTTGCCTACTATTTGGCCGAATACCGAATATCTATTACACCTACATAAAAACACAAAAAATGACCAAAATACTAGGTACTTATGTTTAATATTTAAAATGTATTCTTGGAAAGTAAGTAGCTAAATACGAAGGCACTTTTATAAGTATTTGTTGATTACAAAATATTTTATTTTTATCATGGGTGTGATTTGATTGACTCTAACTATATTCATTAATTCTTTTCAACAAAAAATATATCTTAGCAAACGTTTTGCTTTGTTGGCGAACAGTTTTCATAATAATTGTGACTCAAAATGTTCGCATGTCATGCCGAATATTCGGTCGCCGAATATTCGGCGCTTCGGCCGAGAGGGGCCGAATATTCGGTATTCGGCCAAAATAACTATTCGGGGCATCTCTAGTGTAGACGTACGAGGCACGCTTCGCCTGTGAAAAACGCGGACGCGACGTCTCGAGTGGAAATTTCCTCACGAAGCGGCTCGTTCTGTGTTTCATCGCAAGGCCCTCCATACAAATTTTTCCTATTTTTAATTTGAACCTTATTGTTTGGTAAATTGGGATGAGTTTAGTTTGTTTGAGAAATCAATGACACAAAAGAAATGCTACTTATGTCTATGAACTAGCAACCCGGCCCGGCTTCGCACGGGTTACACCTAAACCTTCCTCAATAATCATACTATTAACAGGCGAAAACCGCATGAAAATCCGTTCAGTAGTTTTTAAGTTTATCGCGAACATACAAACAGACAGACGCGGCGGGGGATTTTATAAGGTGTAGACGGTGTAGTGAAAGTGCTAATGAGATCACATTGGGCCTTTCGAGGATAGAGTGTTATCTATCCTCCTAAGGCCCAAGGTCCTACCTATAGTACCTATTCAGTTCGATGTAATTTAAACCATGTTCAATTGGAACAGAATCGCTTTTGCTTTGTTTCGTTCAATTTTCAAACAACGCAAAATCAACTCTATTTCCTACATTTTAGATTCAAATTTCAGTGGCAAATTTTGGACGTTTCGTTTGTATGGCTAGGCCTTAAGAGGCTATTACTCGAGACCAGGGTCTGAGTGTGCGTCACGTGGACAAGGTTTCAAAGATCCTATAACCGGGTGATAAGTGGGTGGATCAACTATGTATTTCTTGTTTTTATTCTCTCCGGTCAGCCAAGAGACAATAGTAACATAGTTTATTAGAAGACATTGTACACCACCTTCTTCTGACACGCTTGGTAGACGACCCTCTATGGAAAGGGTTCATAAGTATCACAAAAAAGCGTGTTTGGTGAATTTAAATGCGTAAAAATCAGGTTTTAAACAGTGACCCAGGAGAACGTAACCATGGCAACGAGTGACATGCAAAAGTTGTACCACCCAAGTATGTTAGGTATGGGCCAGTACTCACGCACGCTACCACAGCCGGTGCAGGTGCAGGTTGCGCGACAGCACGGAGCGCACGTCGTGCGTGAAGCGCAGCGCGTGCAGCACGGGCAGCAGGTTGAGCAGCGCCGAGTCCATGTTAGGTATGGGCCAGTACTCACGCACGCTACCACAGCCGGTGCAGGTGCAGGTTGCGCGACAGCACGGAGCGCACGTCGTGCGTGAAGCGCAGCGCGTGCAGCACCGGCAGCAGGTTGAGCAGCGCCGAGTCCATGTTAGGTATGGGCCAGTACTCACGCACGCTACCACAGCCGGTGCAGGTGCAGGTTGCGCGACAGCACGGAGCGCACGTCGTGCGTGAAGCGCAGCGCGTGCAGCACGGGCAGCAGGTTGAGCAGCGCCGAGTCCATGTTAGGTATGGGCCAGTACTCACGCACGCTACCACAGCCGGTGCAGGTGCAGGTTGCGCGACAGCACGGAGCGCACGTCGTGCGTGAAGCGCAGCGCGTGCAGCACCGGCAGCAGGTTGAGCAGCGCCGAGTCCATGTTAGGTATGGGCCAGTACTCACGCACGCTACCACAGCCGGTGCAGGTGCAGGTTGCGCGACAGCACGGAGCGCACGTCGTGCGTGAAGCGCAGCGCGTCCAGCACCGGCAGCAGGTTGAGCAGCGCCGAGTCCAGCGGGTCCGAGAACCACGATTTTATTGGTATCGCGTTGTCTGGAAATATGTTGTTAACACATTCAGTGCCGAAAACCCGACTATCGGGTATTTTATGATTTCGTTCCCGGGCCGAACGACCCGATAGTCGGGATCGTGGTACTACAGCTTTATATGACGATTTTTTTTGGCCTGGCGCGGATGTCTTGTTTGGCTGGGTGGCAATGAATGTCTTAAGTTGTCACGTTAACTCTTTCAGAGACCCCACTGGCATCTTTATCTTTTGAGCATCGGCGTCTAGTCAACTGCATGGAAAATGGTGTCGCAGCGCAGTTGCGCCAACGTTGCGTCGTGCAGCAGCCATAGGGTTGAGTAGACGCCGACGCTCGGGAGACGCTAGTGAGGGGTTTCTCTTTGGAAGGAAGTAAATCTATAAAACTTCTGTTTTTTCTACACCTTTTTTCTTTGGGCTACCCATAAACAAAATCTTAACCGACAAAGAATATGGAGTTAAGATACCTATCCTTGGGGAATAGGTAATATAGGTGGGGGCCCCTGAAAAAAGGGTTATCCGGATCATACACACAAAAAATATGTATCAAGTTTCACTAAAAATTTTGGCTAAGAACGCCACGTAGATTTCCCATGTCCTTACCAATATTGTGAAGAAAAAAAAAATGTCGTTAATTAAAAATTATCCTTTGCTTAATAAAGTAACAACAGATCCCAACCTGGAAAGTCCCGGTAGGCCCCGGGCGAGTTATCCAATATGAACACCCTGTTCAGGTCGTCGCATATCGACGACAGGTTCTTGGTGTACGAGCCGTGCTCGGCCGTGCAATGTTGTCTGGAAAAGAAACCTTATTCTTATACAAGTACGATACATTATTGATTGAACAGGTATATTTTTTGATAAACCCTTGCTTGTGCTTGTAGGTGTAGGGCGGGCATAACAGGGCGTGATTTTCATTCATATTGCTAGTGGACACCTATTTACTTTGTGACTTTTCAAAAAAAAATTGTATGGTATTATGTTCAAAAATTACAATATCTAACCTCAGACACCAATATGTGACACCTACATTTAAGAGGAAAGTGGAAGACCACCTCTCCATACAAACATAATCATACTTATAATTGCCCGTCGTATGACTTTTTTAGATTTTTAAAGTATTATGAGCAGAGCTCGGCGGGGGTGAGCAATTTTCCTTATAATATGACGTAAGACTTGTCAAATTATAATAAGGTAAATAGCTCACCCCCGCCGAGCTCTGACTATGAGGAACTAAAAAACTCACCAGGGTTGAGTAAGCTTCCGTAGCTTAGTTGGTTAGTCAATAGAGCAAATCGAGCAGTGTTCCAAAAGCTCTCAAGTTCACCAGTCCCTTGAAGCATTGAATTGAGTTACCTATAAAACCGGCGGCGCAGTATACCGCGCCCGTTGTCCAGCTTATCGGCGACCGCCGCGCCGTATATCTCCATCGAGGCTGTGAACACCACTAACTCGTACCACTGCGATACCTGGGAACAAGGAGCGCAGGGTAACCAGGAATCGATGTAATATACTGTGTAATATACGATGTAATCGATGTAATATAGGGCGCGTGTACACGGTGCCGCCTACGCGCCGATACCGCACCGCCGCCGCACGGGCTCGTGTACACGGTACCGCCTCCGCGCCGACACCGCACCTCCGCGCTATGTACACGAGATGCCGCGGCGGGTTTTACGCGTCTCGTGTACATAGCGCGAAGGTGCGGCGGCGGCGAAGTTGAAGGCAGCCAGTTTGGAGCACGGAGCCTATCAATTCAATAAAACTGTTTTGAAAATATGAATAGGATTTCATTTCTCAGAGAGTAGGTTAGGGTCGATATTTTTATTTTGTGGAAACTAATTATATTACTGTATATTTTTTTAATTATTTACTGTGTCATTGAAAGTTACTGTATCTTTTATATACTTGGTCAACCAGATCATGACAGTAGAAAAAGGCGGCAAATTTGAAAAATGTAGGCGAGAAGGGATATCGTCCCATAGAAAATTTGAATTACGCGCCTTTTTTTACTGACAAGATTTGGTTGACCAGCTATATATATAAAGTATCTGCCATATGCCAAACGACTTGTGGGCCAAGAAAACTACCGAGTGGACACCAAACATAGTGCGGCGTCACGGCCCGTGATTCACGGCAGACCTCGAAGGAGATGGCAGCACCATCTTGACGTCTTTCGGAAAGATTGGCCTAATATTGCCACAGAACGAGATGCGTGGAAGAAAGACAGGGAGGCCTTAGCCCAGCAGTGGGACACAACATGATAACAAATAAAGTATTCGTTTTGTGGAAAAAATGTAAAATAAAGTTCTTGTGGAAGAACACGAACCGTCTCCGTTTGAGCCTAGGCAACATTCTTTCGACCCGGCTGTTCTCCTCTCCTGTAATTACGTGTTGCATTACTTAACCGATTCTAGTAAAAAGTTGCGTGGGTTCGATTATGAAATATATGGAATTTATTTGTCGATCCTGTCTGTGTGGCGTGGCGTAGCTCTAAGGGGTTCGCGAGATCGCGAGGTCAACAGCTCGCAGTGCCACTAGTATATAATCTCTACCATGCCACATGCGGCTAACAAACATCACCCAGCCATTTTTATTTCATTCACAATGCCCCGTCGAGCTATTTTGCAGCCCTCGTGCAAAAATGTATACCGGTTTTGTATATTTATTAACATATCTCATAACCACGCCACATGTGGCAAGCATGTGCTAAGTGTTGATCACACCTCGAGTAATGTTGGTTAATTTAATTCATTTGCTTGTTTCATTCATTAACGTAAACCTAAGGGAATGGAATGTTTCAAAACAACAATACTTACTCAAATGTATTGTCGAGTTCACAAACGTCTCTACAAGCCAACTTTCCAAAAATATATTTACCTACACGACATTATTGCCAGTGTCTTAGCGGCGTGTAAACATATTTTTGGAACTCTGGCTTGTACAGATGTTTGTGAATTGTACTGTAGGTACTGTACGTAACTGATGATTCATAATCAATCCTTATTGCAAAGACATAAGGTCGACCAATGATCAGTTCTGTTAAGTGTTGTATGGTACATTTAGGATAAATATTCAAAACCTTATTACAGCCTGATAAAGTCGTTTATTGTACTGTATCTTCGTTTGTACGTTACGCACGCAATATACTCATAATCGTAGTTTAACATAGCATTAAAGCAATTTTAACAAATGGTCCTGTCTCTCTGCATACATTAAGAAAGATTTATATGTTTGAAAACAAAGACATTTAATAGATACATGCAAAGCAAATATAGACAAGTGTCTGTGCCATCTATAAATAAATGTTATGGATTGCAATCTCATAAAAAGCAACTCATTTCCGTTGCTCTCGAGTGGCTTTCTCAGGATCTTCAGAGGATCTTAGCGGTTTGTACTCTTCGAGCGTGGCGTGAGGTTTATTACGACTATGCTCTGTTAACATAGTAGACACACTCTCTGTAGTAGCAGCCGCAAGTGTCCATAAGCTACAATCCGTTGCGCTTTACGCTATTTGCCTCTATCATAATAAAATAAATAAAATAAAATAAAAAGCCTTTTATTTCCTGCTACATATAAGACACTTACTATGTCAAGGAAGTAGTCAACATGCCGGGATGCTTGTCTATAATGTCTATGGTGACCTTCAGCACGAAGTCTGGCAGCGCCCCGGCTTCACCGTCGGCCGCAGCATCGCGTCGTGGCGCTAATGGATTAATCTTATAAAAGACACTTACTATATCAAGGAAGTAGTCGACGTGTGGCCGCTTGTGTACAAAGAACCGGACAGGATGCTTGTCTATGGTGACCTTCAGCACGAAGTCTGGAGGGGTCCCCGGCTTCACTGTCGGCCGCAGCATTGCGTCGTGGTGCGAATGGATTAGCGTCTCATCCAGGTCTAGGACCAGCATCTTTCTCTTTACTAGACCTGGAAATAGAGAAAATTGGTTAGGCAGTTATTAAATGAAATTGTGGTACTCATAACCATATTTTAGGTTAGGCAGAGTATAGAAAATTTGCCAACATGGCAGGCTACAAGCTGAGGCTACAAAAAAAGAGCTTTTTTTGGGATTGAGGCATGAGCTGCAATTACCTTTAAAAAATATAATGCCTCTGCAACTGGAGAGCTTGTTCATGTTTTCTTTAGTACCTATATGACTTTCATTTTCTTCTAATGATTACAATTTTGATGACCAAACCCCATTGTTGTCAAAATGTGTAAACATGACAACTATAAAAAATTTCTGAACATACCTAAACTATAAGAATCTAAATTTGTGTGTCTACATTTTAGAAAATCCGACAATGTAAAAGTGATGGACATACTAATAAACAAGTTAAAAAAATATTTACATATCCTACTGGACTAAAAAAGCAACATTATTAAAAAAAAACAGGTCACAGAAAATCTCTCATATATTATAATTATAAACAATGTTTGTATTGTGTTATTTAATATGTAACAATTGTTTTTAATAAAGTGCTGCAGTATGTGGTGTTGACAGTTCATATTTCATGTTATTTCCTTTCATAATAAAAACAATTGATAAGAATTGTTTGCCCTCATTCATTGCATACAAGTATTAACATGACAATATGGTTACTTTATGTTAAGCCCTGTCTCCATATCGCGGATATGGAGACGGGGCTTTATGAGAGAGGAAACATGAAAAATAAAGTTATGACTTTTCCTGTAAATGTATTTTCCCGTTTCCTAGGTGTCCTATTCATACATATTCTGACTACTTTGAAAAAAACTTGCATTGTGTATTGTATTCTCTCTATCAAAAGAAAAACATGGTAACTAAAGTGTCATTCAATAGAACTTGCTAACTATGTAAACAAACCCCCATACTAAAATTGACACCGAATGTCAAATTACTAGTAACTTTTGTTTACATAGTTAACAAGTTCTATTGAATGACACTTTATGTATGGTATGCATACAGAGTTACTGCATTTTAACTTTGAGTAGCAGAGAGAGATAAGAGATACTTTCAAAGTAGTGACGATTTATTAAATAAAAGAAAATTAGGATTCATGAATATCTATGTTTGAACCCAATCATGTTTTTGCCCCAAGTTTTTGATTTAGCAGCTTGCTTTTTTTAATTATATAGGAGACTGACAAGGAGACAAATTGCCTGGCTTGCAAGTGCATTGCCGGCCTTTAAGAAGGGCATATCATCGTTGAGAATGCCAAATCCGGTATGTGCGTGATTTTAATCAAAGTAATTAATACCTTATTAATTTGTTGCTAGGTAACTATTTGTCAATCAAAAATCGAGCACATAACGGATTTGGCATTCATTACGACAATATGCTCTTTTAGGAACATTATTAAACTTGTCACATGAGTCCATAGAAGGGATATCCCTTGTGCATTGGTTGCCATGACAATACACTAAAGTATAACAATTACTATTAAAACATCCTGTTGATGGTTTATTGAGTAAAAAAAGTAAATACAAATTTAGATCTAAGTTTAAAACTACAAGGTTCATTTTCGGCTGCCACATTTAGGCCCTGGGAATTGAGGGTTCAATGTTGTCCAGAGAGCATTCCGACACTGTTACCCAATAATGCTACTTTCTGTAAATGACAGGAAAACAATGTTCGGGAAAGCTTGGACCATTGTCAGATAAACCAAAAGAAATATTCATAAGTAACACCGGTGAATTGCTTTCTACCTGCCTTATAGAATTTGGTGCATACTGTAGTTGAATATCTTATCAATAGACTTTAGTAATATTCTATATTTCTAAACTATGTAGGATGTATGTTATCATAAAGGTATCTTTGGTAATGTTATCAGAAATCATGTTTGTTGATAGATCTATGTCAATATTGTGGTAAACATGTTAATGGTATTATGATAAGATTTATACAATAAAACTACTGATATATATGAAAATACAAGGCTAAAAGAAAGTTTCAATAGCACAAACAGATAAAAGGGTATATTTAATCCAAGATATATCATCCGGACTCTGACAGAACATGGATATGATAAGGATAAAGGGAAATCTAGTGCGATTTGCATTAACAAGAGAGATAAAGTATACAAAAAAATATAATACTTACTCAGCCTATGTCTAGATACTGGGGACAGTGGGTACACCTCATACTTGACAGATTGGTATTGAGCCAACTGAAACCAAACCACGTGAACGTAGAGACGTCTGCGCAAATACAATAAAACACAACATAACAATCACTTAAACTTATAATTACCACTCGGTATTGCTTCTTAAACATATAACAAACACAACTCCATACTTTCGAAGCAAGGAGCATAAACGCGCGAAGGCCCATTTGCAATTGTTTCAGCATTTGAATTGTTTAAAAAAGGATCAATACTAAATAATCAGGCGTAGTTTTAAACAATGAAGTACACGACGGGATCATTGACGGCGTAATTCAAAACAAATCTCATTGAATCAAGTGCCGAAAACATCTAACCCGCCATGACATAATCGACCCAATTCCCGCACCACAAGCAACATAGAACGATTTTCGTCCTTTCAAATTTTGTCTGTGACTTTATAATGCGTTCAAATTTCCAGGATTTTGCTTAAAGCCATAACACACTACCGCACCGCACCAAGGTCACGATATCACGATGAGTGAGATATCTCTTTCTCGCTCTCACTTATGGGTGCGGCGCACCGTGAACTTGGTGCGGTGCGGTAGTGTGTTAAGAGTTTAAAACTCATGAACTTAAATTGATACCGATTTAATAAATTGTTTAGTAATTTTTGTTACATTGATTTAAATACAAACTTGATACAAACGAACTAATTGAATCTTGACTGACCTAGACATTTGATTTTGACCATACGTCGCGAAAGGACCTTTTGAAAAGAACGATATTTTATTATCTGTTGACAGTATTGACGTTTCATTTTTGGGGGCGGGCATCATCTTCTTCGATTGACCGAAATACAATTAAAAATGCTGTAATTCGTCAATCCTCATTAGTATTTAGTCAGCTATTTAAATACTAACACCTCATGTTTGCATCCAAAGTATAGCAGGTACGTTAACTCAGGGAAAATGTCCAGTAAACTAATTTCGTTCATGGTGCCCTATCAGATTTATTGGTCATATCCTGTCTTTAGCTTTTTATCGGTCTCAATGCACTCCCATAGGTATTGTTCTATTGATACTTACGTATTCGAGTGTATTAGATTTGAAATAGTACGAAAAAAGTATAAGTGCGGGTATCCGCCCATTAAAACTGACGTATGATAACTTGCAGGGTACAGTCAAGATGATCGGTGGGTTGTTCGTGTACAACCACAAGGGCGAGGTGCTGATCTCGCGGGTGTACCGCGATGATATCGGGAGGAACGCCGTGGACGCGTTCCGGGTGAACGTGATTCACGCGCGGCAGCAAGTCCGCTCGCCCGTCACCAACATTGCGAGAACCTCGTTCTTTCACATCAAGGTAAGTTTTTAAGTTTTATGTGGATGCATCATAGACTAGGAATCCTCTAGACGGAGTTTAGAGTAATTATTTCATGAAACCGATGCTGCCAAAAATACTGGGGTGCGGGGGACGAGGTGAGCGAGTCCCCGTGCCGTGATTGGTCCATTTAAAGACACGGACGTCACACAAAGACACTTTGACTCGAAAATGGAGTAAAACTACCGTATATTTGTAGTAGAGGGGGTAGCGCTACTATGCTCAGTCTGAAGGATGTCTTGTCTGTGGGGTGCATCTTGTTCACTAGGAGTTGGCTTTCTTGCTTAGGTTGTGACAAGTTGGCTTCGAGGAGCCTTGTAGATTGCCCCCCTAAGAGTTGTCATAAACTTTTCTAGAACTGACTGATGCTTTAAACTTCCAGTTTAATCCATGTGTAATCTTAATAGAAATTCATTCCAAGACTAACTTTTAATTTGATATGCAAAAACCTTCATGAGTGCCTGAGAGTATTAAGTAAGTAGTAAAAAGCATAGGTATTAGGTATATTAAATACTAAGATATGCTCTCATGGACTCAGTTAAATGCACATTCATGAACTTTATTGCACAGAGATAAAAACTACTTCCAGTAAGTCAGTTGTATGTGTTGCTGTTAGTTAGTACAGTCACTTGCAATGTTACTCTCCGAAGGCCGCAAAAATATGTGACACACTCTTATGGCTCTAAAAATAAGATTGTGTCAGATATTTTTGCGGCCTGCATTGTGTAACATATTGCAGGTGACTGTACATTGTAGCCAGTCCAAACGCGTTTTTAACAATGAATTGTTTTCACCAGCGAGCCAACATATGGCTGGCAGCAGTGACGAAGCAGAATGTGAACGCGGCCATGGTGTTCGAGTTCCTCCTGAAGATCATTGATGTGATGCAGTCCTACTTCGGCAAGATCTCGGAAGAGAACATCAAGAACAATTTTGTTCTTATTTATGAACTGCTTGATGGTACGGATAAGTTATATAGTAATTTCTTATAAATATTGTTTATGGAGTTAAGTCACACAGATGTCACTCCTGTACTGAGATCAAGTAATATTGTAGTAGTGTAGCATTACTTACACCACTACATTATTTTTAAGTATAGGTTGCACATCATCCTGTTGCAAATAATTTTGCTTTAAGCAAGTAACTAATTAGTTACTAAATAGTAAAATTCAAAGAACCATGGGTATTAGGTACTTTCTATAAAATCAATAGTTACTTCAGGTTTACTAAAATCTAATTGAGTTCCAATTGGAAATTCACATAAATGTATCTCAAATGTCCAGTCCAACATATACACTATATTTGAGTCAAACATCTGGGGCCCGTTTCTCAAAGTGGAAGTCTTCTGGAAGTCCCTTTCTAACAAAAGCTGTCAAAAAGTGACATCCGCTTGTATTACAAGCTACAAGCTTTTGAGAAACGAGCCCCTACTGCACGCGTATCCATAGTGCGCTCTCAATCACACTTACCTGCGGCGGGCGGCGTGCTGTCTCTTTTATAATTACATGATATTGCATGCAATAAGCAGGTGTTTGACTCAAATCTAGTAATACTTAGTAACCCAGTATAAGTATGGAATTGTTGCTGTTATAAAACCTATATCTGAAAAATATTAAGTAAGTTACATGATTTGTATTGTTTTTAAATTGGTGTATCTTGCAGAAATCCTGGACTTCGGTTACCCTCAGAACTCAGACACAGGAGTGCTGAAGACATTCATCACTCAACAAGGCATTAAGTCTGCCTCTAAGGAAGAACAAGCTCAAATCACCTCCCAGGTAAGTATCTAATACAATTCACACAAATACAGAAAATACCCTCCGAAACATCTCGCGCGAGTGACTTAAAACAAGTGAGTCTAAACCGTAAAATTATTCAATGTTTAAATTCGACAGAAAATAAAGTTATTCACTTAGTCACTTAAGATTTTCCTGGTTCTTACTGACTGAAAATTTGGTTTGACCAACTATAACATGTACACTAAATAACCTATCTACATATAGTATAATGGGCTACTAACTACCACAAAAAGCATCTAAATCCAACAAAAAGTTTTTTCAAGGCTGACCCAGGAGACATTACCATGGCATTAAGTGAAGAGAAAAAAATGATTGACCCTGATGAGGTCTATGTATGAGTCTGAGTATAAAGGCTTGGCCAAATACACAGCACAACGCAGCGCCGCGTCCGCGCCGCGCGACCGCGGCACATGCTAACAGGTTACCGACGTCAAACAGACTGCGTCCCGCCGGTATCACGCCCCGCTTCTGTCGCGCCCCGCGCCGCGCGGCCCCCGTGCGTCCACGCGGCGGCCCGCCGCGTCGCGCTGGGTCTAGGGCTTGCAATTCGAATATTCGAATTTGTCGAATATTCGACCTGTTTTGATATTCGAATATTCGGCCGCTCAGGTTTCGAATATTCGAATATTTTTTATTACTATAAAAAAAAACGATGTCATCCGCTGTAGTTACAGTTTTACGGGTATTTACAGTGAATGAGGAACGGTAGGTACCCAAATACGAAGGAAATAATATTTTTACTGTATTCCTCTCGATAGACTTCGTGAATACAGTGAAACCTAACTCAATTTAAAAGAAAACGAAATCAAAAAGTATGTTATTTTTACGGTGCGTAAGTTTTAAGTTAAAGGGTCATTCTGTATATCCAGTACAAGCGTACGTTAAGCGAATTTTTGAAGTCTAATCTAACTTATCGCAATTCTCAAATTTAATCATACCAAACCTGCCCAACTTGGTAATCTAACCATGCACCTTTAGCTGACGAATAATCCACCCAGTACTCACTCAACTAACTTTTCCCCTTAAATATTCCAATATTATTATAATTAGCCGGCCATTAGGAATAATAACTTGCCAAGACAAATAAAGTCAATAAAGATTCAAAATACAATGAAATTAAAGGCCTTTTTACAGGCCTCTGAGTGACAAGTTAATTTAAATCGGAAAATAATTACCTACTAAAAAAATATCTTACATACCTAGGTGTTTGGATGGTTAAAGTTATATTATTTCACGCAACGACGCATTTATAATAAGTTTTATCAAGAAATATTAAATACGTCTAATTTTGGCGTTTTACTTGTTTTTATAAATGTGGGCATCTTATAAATAGTAGGATGATAAAATCTAGTAAATTAAGTGGATTTCTGCCAAATATCCTTAGTTTTAGCAATATGTGAAAAAAGCTTTTGAATAAAACGATAATAAACCGATTTCTCGTTCCTTTTCTTATTTTTTATAATATTCGAATAATTATTCGAATATTCGAATACGTCGTCAGAAAAAGTCGAATATTCGAATATCTGAAAGTTTCGAATATTTGCAAGCCCTAGCTGGGTCACATCAGTCGGATCGGACGTTAGTCACGTTAGGCAGCGAGCGGTGGCGCGCGGCCGCGCGCGCGCACGGTGAGGGCGTGTTGAGAGCGCGATCCGCGCGCGCCCTGTTTGAACAGGCATCGCGTCGGCATCACGCGGCGCGGACGCGGCGCTGCGTCGCGCTGTGTGTTTGGCCAAGCCTTAAAGGAAATTAGTATTGAAATAACTTTTTGTATGACAGGTGACAGGGCAAATTGGATGGAGGCGCGAGGGCATCAAATACCGACGCAATGAACTCTTCCTTGATGTGCTGGAATACGTCAACCTCCTCATGTCGCCTCAAGGTAATGTATTACAATTTTTAGCGCACGTGCACGTCTACGCAAACTCAACCAGTGTGCTCGGGCCTTAACCCTAACCCTATAAGGCATATCTGTGTCAGAAATTAAGCAAATTTGAACCCTATCACTTTGAAAGTAAGTCCAAAATCAGATGTGAAATATATTCCCCCTGCCTTATAAAGGCTTAATTAAAACGTGAATTCTACAGTTGCCATTTAGGACACACCTTTGAAATTTTGTGATCTTTTTACAAATACGATTTATCACAAACTTTAGGGGCCTGATTTAGTTAAATTATGTTTTATCCCTTTCTTACAAATACATTAGTCAAAATGACAGATAAAGACGAGAGATTCATAGCTAATTTAGGCCAATTCGCGTTGTGCGCGCGTGTGGACTAAGTCCACAAAAGTAGCAAGAAGGTATTTCGTTACAGGGGAGATGGTCCTCTTAGCATTGGTTTGCAATCCATCTAGGAGAAGGATACTCTAAAATAAAACCCGGAATGGAGTTTCCGTAAGGCGCGAGTAGGGTCCAACCTGAAATAAGCGGCAGATTCCTGCAGCCGACTTGTCTCCACACGTATTGGCTCGCCTTTCCTGTGGGATAAGACAGTGAAGCCGAGAGGGTAATGCAGGTGCTGGGCATCCCTGCGTTTCCTTAATTCCGTCCCAGGCGGTATAATAGGATATATCTCCGGTTTTACACCATAAATCGTCTGCAATAGACGCTATAAGGCCAATGATGATGAACGCGTTTATGAATAACGCCATAAATGTTTATGTAATATGGTTTCAGGGCAAGTGCTGTCAGCTCACGTTGCTGGCAAAGTGGTGATGAAGTCGTACCTGTCGGGCATGCCCGAGTGCAAGTTCGGCATCAACGACAAAATCGTCATGGAGGCCAAGGGCAAGGGGAATGGTGAGTTGCTTTATAGATTATATTTATAAACTATAACATTAAAATGTGAAGTAGTATATACTTAAATTTAATAAATATAAATCGGGTCAAAACGTTTTATTGTTATAAAATATTCCAAACATTCAGTGCCGAAAACCCGAATATCGGGTGTTTTATGATTTCGTTCCCAGGCCGTGGACCCGATAGTCGGGATTGTGGTACTTACTACAGCTTTATATGACGAAGTTTTTGTGGCCTGGCGCGGATGTCTTGTTTGGCTGGGTGGCAATTAATGTGTTAAGTCATAAGCAGGGGTCGGACAAAAAGTGCGGATGACGTAAAAATGACGTAATCTTGCACACAGGATGATGTTTGAGTTTGTATTTAAACTTCCGTGTGTCATGTAGTAACAAAGTAGTATTAATGAAGTAACAAAATAATCGTAAATAAATCCATGGAATTAATAATACAGGTGGTAGGGTGATGTAGTGAATAAAATAAATTTCACGAAACTTGTTACCATAAGGTATAATTATTTGAAATTAGTTAGAACATGTTATTATACTTTTATAGCTAAATTTTAGCTAAATATAATCGTGAAGACACAATAGCTAAACAATAACGAAGTCAATTTATTGTTCATCTGATTGACAATGTGTCAGTCAAAAACGTACTTACTCATTTCAAGTGGCGATATCGTTTAATAAAGAGGTTGATAAATGATAAGTGATAATTGTTTATGAAAATCAAGAATACTATTTGAAATCATCCTATAAGTGGTTTGACGTCATCCGCACTTTTTGTCCGACCCCTGGTCATAAGCTGTTTGTGGTGCGATAATTACGGACTGACCACAGACCAACCCCTATAGACCGACCTTATAGGACGACTCGCGGTCATCGCCCGTATGGTGTATAGGTCAAATATAAGATTGTTCGCGCACCGCTCCGATCAGTTGCGCCCAAGGTTACGACCTGTTAGCAGTATGCACGAGTCTAAGAAAATAAATCGTAAACTATTGAATTCATTGGGAAATCATGGGATATTGCAGCGTAAAATGGTGTGGCAAGTCATCTAAGACTTCTACTTACGAAACAGATGGAATAACATCCCACAGGAAAGTCAAATTCATTATTTCATTGAATAATATTTCTTGTCCGCGGGGTTCATTTTATACTGGTCAGTAAGCAGAGGCGAAGTATGTCCGTCCCTTTTCGTCAACTTGAAAATGCAATGCGCTATCCCTTTCCCTTTCGACTAGTGATGTGACGATGATGGTTTCGTCAGTTGCGGAAACTTCGTGCTTCGTCATACCGTATTGTACCATTTTAGACATAATATATAGGTAATATGTTGTGTAAGTTTTTTTAGAATCCTCTAGGCCAACGGAGCAGTTAGGCCGCGTGTCACGAGATGGACCTGATGATGAACTTCAAAGAGTGCGAGGGAACGCGGTGTTGGTTTGTGATAGACATATGTTGTATGGGTTTTTTAGAATCCTCTAGGTGAGCAGTTAGGTCTCATGTCACGAGATGGACCTGATGATGAACTTCAAAGAAGTGCGAGAGAACTCGGAGTTGATTTTTAATAGGCATATGTTATTGGTCCATTTGAATATGTTTTCAATACAACCTTCTATGACCTTAATAAAACGGACAAAAGAAAATAATTGTACTTATGAGATTTTGGCGACACTTTTTTCTCGTATCGAAAGAGATTACGATTCTGAGTGGAAATAATATAAAAATTATAAACTTTAAAATTCAAGTTCTGAGTACTTTAAACAGAAATGCCCTAATAAGTTAATTAAAAATTTCAGGTACATTGTTAAATTAGTTAATGAAATATTAAATTAATCAATATAATTATTAAGTAAGTTTACTCTAAGTATACTAAATTGGCATTAAATTGGTAACAATTTTACCACAATAAATTTCGGTATCACTGGTAGCAGTACCCACTACCTGTAATGAACATGTCCCATCCCTATGCGTACACGTGTTAGCGCGCCATGTTTGGGACGACCAATCGCAACGCCGTGAGCACCCCTCCCGCACCTCACAGTTTGGTGATTTGCGTCGGGAACAAAATGGCCAATATTAGGTTTCTATAGGCGGTGTTCTGTGGGACTGACTAACAAATATTGCATGTCAACCTAGATCTGGCACGAAAAAAAAACGGTTTTAAAGTTTAGCACATAAATGTATCTAAAAATGTAACATTTTAGTAATAAAAATATGGTTAAAACATATTTTCCTTCGTATATTTACGGAAACGAACGAACGTGGCTCGCTATTTCAGCAGTCTTGGTACAAAAAGTACTGAAGTTGATTAAAGTAGCATGATAAATACCAGTGGCGGCGCGTCAAACATATCCATAGGCAAGCCGGGGCTAATTTGGCTTACATAGGGTTTGCAATCCGGAATCCGGATCCGTAATGTATGACATTATCCGGATCTGGATCCGGATCCGCGGATCTTCCCATACATTTCAGATCCGTCGTGCAAACCCTAGGCTTACATATTTGCTTTATAACTTTGCTCAAACGCCCAAAAACAGGCAAGCCGGTGGGAATCGGCATTTATGGACGCGCCGCCACAGATAAATACGAACGTTTCCGAGAAAATACGAAGGAAAACAATTATACCCTACATCTGTATATTTGAAAATAATGCCGATCAAAGGTCGGTCGTATTCCTCACCTCGCTCCAATTTCTGTGTAATCCCTCTAATTCACAACACCTATATCATTAATATTCTCCAATTCCCCCACTGACTTCTCAGGTGGCATCTCCGGCAACACGGACAGCGACCCGGCGCGCTCCGGCAAGCCGGTGGTCGTCATCGACGACTGCCAGTTCCACCAGTGCGTGAAACTCAGCAAGTTCGAGACGGAGCACAGCATCTCCTTCATACCTCCGGACGGGGAGTTTGAACTCATGAGGTGAGATTACTATCCCATTCCCCCCACTGACTCCTCAGGTGGCATCTCCGGCAACACGGACAGCGACCCGGCGCGCTCCGACAAGCCGGTGGTCGTCATCGACGACTGCCAGTTCCACCAGTGCGTGAAACTCAGCAAGTTCGAGACGGAGCACAGCATCTCCTTCATACCTCCCGACGGGGAGTTTGAACTCATGAGGTGAGATTACTATCCCATTCCCCCATAGACTAGGAATCCTCTAGACTGAGTTTAGAGCAATTATTCCATGAAACCGATGCTGCCAAAAATACTGGGGTGCGGGGGGACGAGGTGAGCGAATCCCGTGCCGTGATTGGTCCGTTCAAAGACACGGACCAATCACGGCACGGGATTGACTCGAAGATGGAGTAAAACTACCGTATACGTGGCAGAGGGGGTAGCGTTACTATGCTCAGTCTAGAGGATGTCTTGTCTGTGCATTCCCCTCACTGAATGGGGTTGGCAACTGTATCGTTCTATGGGATTTGGCTTAACTAGCCCTTTAAGCCATCTGGATCATAAAAAAAAAAACAAAGTTATTGACACTATGGGTAGGATTGGCAGGGTATAAACCTATATTGGCGCCTTCTGTAAAAAGCTTCGACCAGCCAACCCCATTCTCAGGTATATACCACCTGAGAATGGGGTTGGCTGGTCGCAACAACACGGACAGCGCCGGGTCAGGCAACCCGGTGGTGGTCGCCGACGACCGCTACCACCAGTTACAGATCGGTTGGCCAAATTGGGGCAATCGGATTGTCATTATCTCTGATGTAAAACCAAGGCTTACTTGGTTGACAATTCCTTTTTACTCGGCCTCTGGTAATTCACTATCGGCGTTATTCATAAACGTCTGCTAATTTAATCAGCTGATGATCGTCGTTTGTCCCTCTCTATGCCATAACGACAGATAGGGACAGACGACGATCATCAAATTTATAAGTTAGCAGCCGTTTATGAATAACGCCATACAACTTTGTCCCAGATACCGCACAACAAAAGACATCTCGCTGCCATTCCGCGTGATCCCCCTAGTGCGAGAAGTGGGCCGCACTAAGATGGAAGTTAAGGTGGTGCTGAAGAGCACCTTCAAGCCTTCGCTGCTCGGGCAGAAGATCGAAGTCAAGATACCGACCCCGCTCAACACCAGCGGGGTTCAGCTTATCTGCCTCAAGGGGAAGGCTAAGTATAAGGTACTAAAAATTTTCATTTATTCATTTATTATGTCATTTTTCGTTGTTTGATGGTGAGAAAGCAAGGTGGCAAGATTGAGAAGGTGGTGCTCAAGATCGACGGAACATACCTACGCCGCTGAATACCAGCTATGTGCAGCTGATTTTGCTTAAAGGGAAGGCTAATTATAAGGTATTTTATACTGCAACCGCTATATCGACGTTTTTAGTTTGGCGTTAGAGCGGTTTCGCACTACGTCCGATCCGAATCCGTGAAAATACTTATGGTCCGAAGTAGCCGTAGAACTATTTCTATGGTAATTTACGCACTATATCCGATCTCCGTCATCCGATTTCGGAAAGAAATTAGACGGATCTAGTGCGTAAATTACCCTATGGTAATTTACGCACTAGATCCGTCTAATTTCTTGAAAATATGGTCCGAAGTAGCCGTAGAACTATTTCTATAAATAGTTCTACGGCTACTTCGGACCATATTTTCACGGATTCGGATCGGACGTAGTGCGAAACCGCTCTTACTGTTGTTGGCTTATTGTATTTTGATGATAAACCTCAAATGCCCTGGGAGCTAAAGGGTGGTATTCCACATATCCAATTTCTTTATCCATTGTGTATTGTGTCTCACATTTTGCTTAATGAGAGATTGAAACGCAATGACATTGGACAAAGAAATTGGACAGGTGTAATACCACCCTAACCAGTTTGGGCGGGCAGCGTAGCGTCAAGGTTCAGCGTCAGCAATGCATTAAAGCCCCTCGCATACATTTAAATACTCTTAACATGGACGCGGCATGTCCAGTAGGTCGCTCAGTTTCATTTTCTTCAGGTGCCTCTCCAACTAGTGAAGGTTTAACTAGTGAAGGTTAGCAGCAGGGATGTAACGGATGTGGTTTTGTCGGAACCGAAAGCGGAACCAGATGTTTTAAATTTAGTTTATCGAAACCAGAAACGGAATCGGAACCGAAAACGGAACCGGAACCAGAACCGGAGCCTGAGTCAGTATTATCAGTAGGTATACATTACACAACACAACACATACGAATAGGTACTTTAAATTCGAAAACACGGATATACCAGAACATCTAATTACTGCAGCACGTGGCAAGCGGGGCTATGAGCGAATGACTGGTATAAACCTGTTTGTTTTTGATGTACACCGCTCATGTCCCGCTGCCGCGCTAAGCATTGACATCCGATATAACTTCCGTTTCAAAAGTAACGGAACCGGAACAGAAACGGATGTGTAATACCAAACGGGAGTTCCGACTTAACGGAAACGGAGCTCTGTAACATCCCTGGTTAGCAGTCAGCTGCGCATATTTTTGTTTGTCCTTCGCGAGGCGAAAGAGTTCGGCCACTCTTTTAATCCCGGTCCATTCTCGGATGTTACGCAACCACGATTTCCTTCGACCGCCACCTTTCCTTTTTCCAGCGACCTTTCCCATCATGATCAACTGAAAGAGTTTATATCTTTCATGTCTGATAACAAAGCAACTTTGCGTGGTTTGATCGTCTGCAAAAGCTTGCGTTTTATCGAACGAGCGAGCGAAGCGAAGCGAAGTTCTTACATTCGACTTGGAACACGCGGCTGGCTAGCAGCACGTCCCGGCATTTCGATGTTTTTAAGCTGAACTGTCAGAAGATAGTTTGATACACAATAACTTTAGTAAATTTGTTCTAATTTAAATGAAATTGGGTAAACGTGTAGTCGAGGGCATTATATTTTAGTCATTAAATTATGAGCAGGCTCGATCAAGGGGTTATTGAGCTAGAAGAGCTAAGAAGGCCAAAAAGCTGTTTGTGAGGGGTCTTGCTATTCTGGTCATTTTATTTGCAAGAAAGTATGGTCGAGTTTGGTATCAAATGAAAGTGCTCGGCTTACACTTATATGATATCGTTTTTAAATTTACCATTTTGAAATAATTAGCAAGATAAGAATAAAATAAAAATAAACATATCGTATTTGACATTTGACAGGAAATTGGCAAACTGCGAGTTCTCAGTTCGGGGCGAACTACTAGTACTAAAGTTGGTGTATTTTCCAGGCATCGGAGAACGCGATAGTGTGGAAGATCAAGCGCATGGCGGGCATGAAGGAGACTCAGCTGTCTGCCGAGATCGAGCTGCTGGAGACGGACACTAAGAAGAAGTGGACCCGCCCGCCCATCTCCATGGGCTTCGAGGTGCCTTTTGCGCCTTCCGGCTTCAAGGTACGGACGGACAGTCGGACATGCAACACAGTTACAATACACATAAAACGTTCACGAAACTATCGACACCGTCAAGACGGCCGTCATTCAAATGGCGGCACCGCTTTTTGACGTTACGGTGTCAATCACCGTCCTCTAGGAAACCGCGCGATTTGGTTTAGATAGACACCGTTCTAGTGACGTCATTCACCACTATATTACGGCCGCTATACTTCGTTTTTTTTAGCATTAGAAATAAGGTAAACAATCTTGGTGTGTCTTTTAATTGAAAAACACATTTTAAAAATAAGTTACGGTAAATATGTAACAATTATGAATCTAATACGATCTTTTATAGTCTTCTGCTTTCATAAGTAATAGTTATTGATTTTTTAAAAGTGTTTTTCAATTAAAAGACATGTCAAAATCGCTTACCTTCTTTCAAGTTATTTCTAATGCTAAAAAAAACGAACTATATATTATGACGGCACCGCTTTCGGAGGAAGCTTTACACTGGAATTTTAGTCAATCATAATTATCCGCCTATATACATCCGTCGAGAAGTGTGTGTGGTGTGAGGTAAGATTACAAGATAGTACTAGGAACAGTGCGATAACGGAAAAGTGTGTTGTGTTGTGTAGTGTAGTGACAAAAATTGAGGAAGGTATTGAGATGGTTTGGATACGTGAAAAAAATTATTGAAAGAAGGCTGACAAAGAGACTGTATATGGACTATAAGAGAGAAGTAGAAGAGGGTGTTGAAAGGGGTAGACCCCGGCTGACTTTGTCTAATCAGATCGGGGAAATCCTGGAGAAAGGCCAGGTCAAGAGCACCCTAAACCGGCGAGCGTGTATGAGGAATGTTATGAAAGTAACTGAAGCGAAAGAGGTGTCAGGATCGTAGCAAGTGGAAATTCGTGGTCTCTGCCTACCCCTCCGGGAAATAGGTGTGATTATATGTATGTATGTATGTACCTACCTAATTTTGAACAGAATACTTTTCCTCTTAGGTCCGCTACCTGAAAGTGTTCGAGCCCAAACTGAACTACTCTGACCACGACGTGATCAAATGGGTGCGCTACATCGGCCGCTCCGGCCTCTACGAGACCAGATGCTAGACTGCTGACTGTGAGTATATCTTTACTTCACTTTTAGTACATTTTTGAGCTATGTGATACACTTTTTTATCGGCTTATGCGACGATACGATACAGAGTTTTTTTGACCGAGCCATATTGTAACTTAATTTTACGAAGATACGGTTGTAATTGCAATAATTTTGAGGTGTTATCATTTTATTTACATTTTAAGCGAAATCTAAATTTATTTCCAGGATTTCTTGAATCGGACTCGAAACTACAAAAGGCGCGTTACATACTGTTTATATTTACTGTTAACCGGGCCAGCGAGATAAAATCAGCTCTATGGCCATTGAGTTAAAGTTGGAAGTCGCTCAAACATTGTATGTAATCTGTTAACCTCTAGCCGCCCAGAGACCTATAAAAAGGTCTCCTGTTCCATTCTAATTTGAACTTTGTGTTGACAAAATAAAATTTCATTTTGCTTGGCAAGGTTTGACGTACGGCTAGAGGTTAAGGGCATTGTTTTGAACTGAAACCAGCCAGCAAATAATTGGACCATGAAATGGTGCCCTTATCAGAATATACACTTGTGAAAAGACAGCTATAATATTTGCTCGGCTCTTGAATAAACACTGACTTTTCAGCTAATTCATTTATGTAAAGAAGTTTCCTAACATCAAAGTTATGAGATTTTTATTTTATTTTTTTATTTCATAATTTTTAAGTAGATCGTTCTTATTTTTATGCCTATGTGCGATACTGGGCAAAATGTATGATATGTTTTGTATATGATTATTAGAGGGCTGGAAATTAATGACATTTTAAAAGATTTGTTTGTCATTGAGGTTTTATATTTGGTCAATTTCTGGTTTCTGAGCAGCGCTCATTCACCCAAGTACTATTAAAACATACATATATGGTGTATACAATTTAATTCAGTCCTCTAATGATTATATATTACGTTATTATGTACCTACACACTATAATATAATTTGTAAGCCACATCGAATCTCAAAATGAAATGTTTTTATGAAATCTTATATTTATTATGATTTTGATTGTGGTGACACAAGTAGGAATTAAAATATAATATATCTGTATATTTTATGCGATTTAGGATTTTATTGCATCGTGAGGTGCTTATTTGTATTCGACCAAAAATGTAAGTATTATTATTGCAGTAATTTGTCCAACTTATTATGTATGTAGTATATCGTTTTTGAATACTTATGCACTCGTTAATATGTTGTAGGATCGTCGTATAAAAAAGTGTTTTTTTTTAGGTTTTATAATACTCTTGCAGTCAAACATGTTTTTCAACTTTTTTATTCAATTCCGTTAAACACTTTGTGTGAAATATATTAAGATGAATCTACCCTTGTATGCATCCATCGATTTTTAATGTACCTATTCTAAAACAGACCTCAATGCGTATCTGTATATATGTTTTTATGCTTTATTTTTCCTGCGGATAGATGTAGATATAATGTCGTCGGCATCAAATTGACTCTATACATTATGGTGTGTTTTTTGTCACAACGTAACTAAATTGACTTTTTAAAATGATCACCAGGGGTCGGACAAAAAGTGCGGATGACGTCAAACCACTTATAGGATGATTTCAAATAGTATTTTTGATCTTCATAAACAATTATCACTTATCATTTATCAACCTCTTTATTAAACGATAACGCCACTTGAAATGAGTAAGTACGTCTTTGACTGACACATTGTCAATCAGATGAACAATAAATTGACTTCGTTATTGTTTAGCTATTGTATCTTCACGATTATATTTAGCTAAAATTTAGCTATAAAAGTATAATAACATCAAATTATCTTTTTTTATTTTTACTAATCTTACCTACTGTTCCCACTTTTGACTATTAAACCTATTTATCTGAGGATCCCACAGACTTGTTCTAAGTGTTCTAACTAATTTCAAATAATTATACCTTATGGTAACAAGTTTCGTGAAATTTATTTTATTCACTACATCACTCTACCACCTGTATTATTAATTCCATGGATTTATTTACGATTATTTTGTTACTTCATTAATACTACTTTGTTACTACATGTCATGATGTCACACGGAAGTTTAAATACAAACTCAAACATCATCCTGTGTGCAAGATTACGTCATTTTTACGTCATCCGCACTATTTGTCCGACCCCTGATGATCACCATAATGTCTTTAAGATACATATTTCGTGCACCTCAGAAGTCCTTCATCAGGTTCGCTTCGCGCTAAGCGGCGCCGATAGAGCACACTCAATCTGACTCCGACTGTACATTTTATAGTTCTAATAATATAAAACTACCACGTTAACATACCATTCCTATGAAATATAGAAATGCTTTCGTTTCATTTCATAACAAGTTATTGAACTAAATATATAAATTATTGTATACTTTTAAAAAGTATCACTAAATATAATAAAATTAGTGTTAGTTAGATTTATCGTAGGGTATTTGTTCGGTTAACATCTTCGAAACACGCATTACAATAAGCTATTATGGTAGGTAAAACTTGAGCTATAATGAGCCTTGTTGCTCGGGACTAAGATCTATTTTACCGCAACATTTTGATGAAACTTATTACGGAATTTTGTATAGATACGAGGTATCTCACTTACTATCGTACACAATATACAAAGGACGTACCAGTGTCAAGGCAAGAGAACCCGATTCCTATCGGCTGGCCTATTTCATGACCATTAATAATAATAATCTGTGTTGAAAAAATCATTGCTCTAGCTTCAAAACCCACGGAGGAAACAGTCGAGTACGTTTGTATGGAGAAATGACCACTTCTGTTTCCTCTTAATCTACAGGCCTAAATAAAATAGCAAGCCGCCGCTGATACGATACTATTTAACCCTATAACAAAAGCATAACATTCCTTGTGAAACTGAACATTAAGAAAAACAACGGGTTGCACTCAGGGAGTGCCAGCAGAAGTGAACATTCAATGACTATTGCAAAATGCACTAATATGTGTAATTGAGGTTTACGCCATCTAGCGTTAGCGTTAATTACTTGAAACCCCTAAGCACATCACTGTTAGTACTCTAGTTATATTAATACCAGTTACAGCGAAACTCACTAGATGGCATTTAAATCAATAAAGAAAAACTCAATGACATTACATGTAAAAGTTTTTCGATCAGGTCACGTGTCCGTCTTACGGTCACATGACCGTTCACGTGATCATCTTATGCTGTCTCGAGTTTAACATTTTTTCCCCACCTCAAAAGTGCACAGCGCCGCTAAAGAAGTTTTCAATTTAAAAATGTATATTGACCGTAGAGCCAAAACGTGCGTGTTTCGTAGACGCTCAGTGTAAGTGCATGCTGGTATAGGAAATGCTTATATGTATGGTGTTACAAAAAGGTTCATGTACAATAAATAGTAAACACAATACGCACGTTTTATTTCACCATGACTTCATTAGGGAAGACCGGGGTTAATTGAACGTGAAACAACCGCTTATAAATCAAGAATTTAATGTTTTCAAGTTAAAATTTAACAGGTTAACAAAAGAAATTCTAATTTCTAAGTGCATTAAGCGCTATATATTTTTGGTGCACTATGTATAATGTTTCTAAAGTTATGTACAGTAAGAAATCTAAAATCTGTGTAAGCGTGTGTCAATCGTATCGAAGTTGTCTGTTGAAACTAGTAAACTTGTATAGTCCGACAAGAAATTGTAGAAAATTATTGAGGGCGCCACTTTCTACGTAATTGTGACATTTTTGACGTAAAATGCTTAAACATGGCAACAATTATGGAAATGTTTAAGTTCCATTTTATTCTATTTCTACTATTTTATGTCGCACTATATCTATAACCATTTGACCGGCAAAGACCAAGGAATTGCGCGGCGCCTGCTACAGCCCAGTATCAACCTTCGTGGAATCCAGTAAGGATCACGTTACACGCGTTACATCAGCGTCACCAATGTCACCATAGAGAAATATAATAAGACAAGAGTGCTCACTCCATACATCAGTTAGACTATTAATTTCAGTGTCTACATCTAGCATCGAGTAGCGGAACTATCAGTACTGCTACTTGACAATAGATGTAGCACCGACCGGAAAGTCTTATCTCAACAACATAAGACTTTCCGGTCGGTGCTACATCTATTGTCAAGTCAAGTAGCAGTACTGATAGTTCCGCTACTCGATGCTAATAGTCTTTTTGGTACTAAAACTAATGTATGGAGTGAGCAATCTATGTATTGTTTTCTCTATGGCGTCACGCACGTTAGGCGTGGCGTTAAAAGGGTTAAATAATAGGGTCCTTCGAATTATACACGTATTAGTAATATATAATTTTATTTTATTTTATGGCACTTTTTTAAGTACATCTAGCTTTTATTTTTCAAAGCAACCGTTTTCGGTATACCATAATGTTTAGTGGTAGTTGTTGCAGTCAGATCACGATTATGACTAAATTCGTAATAAAATTGCTTAATAGTTAACACGAATTACTAACTCTAATAACTTAATTAACTCTAATAAGCTTTTTAACTTATCGCATAATTTACTTACTATACTATTGAATAGTGTGCCAGGGTCTTATGAAAACTAAAGTAAAATTGGACCCACTTCCCCCTTGCAAACGGCACTTAGTATACTTAGTATTCGTACAAAACATTTACATTTAACATAAGGAAGACTGAATAAAAGTTTAATGTTTGTATTTGTATTCATAGACATATGACATTGTACCTACATTTTCCTTTAAAGTTATGCACACTTTATCTGCCTGTGCTAATAAGATAAAGTAAAATGTACAAATTATTGTAGAATTTCCTTACGTCTTGACATCGTCAGGTGACATCTAAAACTCACTAATAACTACCACACGTTCATAATCCATAGCGAACCGTACGAGTAATAAAACAAGGTCGATTATTGTTTAATTATTTTTTTGCAATTAGTGAGTTTTGGGTCTCACCAGACTACTACTCTTAATACTGTCTAGGAACATCATTCACGATATTCCCGCACTCTTAGTATCACAGAATCAACATCATATAGCTGGTCAACCAAATCTTGTCAGTAAAAAAAGGCGCGAAATTCAAATTTTCTATGGGACGATATCCCTTCGCGCCTAGATTTTTCAAATTTGCCGCCTTTTTCTACTGTCAAGATCTGGTTGACCAAGTATACATGCATTTAGCATCTGGATGTCACCAAGGCCTCCACGGTTTGTCATCTAGTGCTTTTCTCGTAACTAAAGCTAGAGGGGCGAGGTCTGCGGGGCGTGGGGAGCCCTCTGAACTGGCAGGCGAGTAACAAGGGTCTCGGGAGAAAGGTACTAGGGTCGGTGCCCCTACAGCAGCTCCTAAAGACCCTAATGTGTTAACGTTCACGTTGGGTGGGAGAAGCAATGCGATGTCGCCGTTGGGTAGACGTGTAGGGACTAGGTGAACTGAGCCGGGGCTGGCTGGAAAAAAGAGGAAAAAGTAAAATACATAGTTGTTAATATATTGAGCTTTATGCAGGTATGATGGACAAGGCTGTCGATGTGTTAGCGCATGTCATTTTTGACGCCGCTGCATAGAAATATAGCTGGTCAAGTAGAAAAAGGCGGCAAATTTAAAAAATTTAGGCGCGAACGCGAAGGGATATCGTCCCATAGAAAATTTTAATTTCGCGCCTTTTTTTACTGACAGGATTTGCTTGACCAGCTATACGTGGGCACCTCGTACGAAGAAAACGTCGTCAGATAGTTGGACTAATTTTAATCTGCAGGTCAGATAACAGTGCTTGTATACAATTATAAATGTGCCAGCGCAATATTAGGGATTATGTTTCAAAATCGGACTCGGGTTTCTTTAGGATGCTTCCAGGATAGCTTTAGATGAGATGGAGGAGTGTACACAGACAACTTACCAGAGATCAAAACAGTAGACGGCAAAACTGCATCTTCTACATCTAAAGTCGAAGTGGGTGTGACAGGACTGACAGGCCTGACGCCCGGCGCCAATCCTTCCAAGTGTTTCACCAACCTCTTCCTTAATTCGATATCCAGCCCTGGAAACCGGGCAACCTCGGACAGGCAACGCCGGTAGCCCGCGCGGAATCTGTCTGGTGTGCTGGAACGTAAACCGCCTAAATGTTTGACGGTCATCTCGAGGATGTCTGCCTTTTCTAATTTCGAGTGACTTGCTGGCTGGAAGGAAAATATTCGCTTTAATCACGGGTAACAATGGATCAAAAATTTGGGCTCCAAAGAGAGAAAGACGCTTATACATATATACATATTATAAAACATATACTACTTACGTCTTTTTTCATAACATCTAGTATAAGCGCTTTCAGCTCATTGAGACAATTATTGATTCGCGCCCTTCTCCTCTTCTCCATTATCGGCTTATTGCTCTGAAATAAATAAATATCCTCATTAGACATAGGCATTAATTTATATGTTATTACGGATACGGTGCAGCTGAGTCGAATAGCTAGTAGTCATTTTTATGGGTTTCCGTGGTCTTGAGCTATAAAATTCTATGATACTTTTAGCTATTATATATTGGAGGCATATGCATAGTCGTGCGAACTTGTAGGTATGTAGATGTCACATGCGTGTTGCCTTCTCATTATACAAGACTACGAAGATTCACTAGGTTTACAGTGTAGGTAATGGGCTAAGTGCTGGTTTCGCGGACATCAATGCATAATTTCGATAAGTAGATTCCTCAAAAAAAAGTTGTGAAACATATTAACTAGGTACGCGTTGATGTCTTTTATTGATTGGACGTCATTTTAATTTATTGAGCCAATGAATTTAGCTTTTTTCAAGATACTATTTTAGTTGGTTGGTTATCCTGAAATCCAACACATTCTCCACGTAAACTCACCTTCCTATTATCATCCCTTTTCTCCAGTTGCGGTACCACCGCTGTCTGTCCAACATCAGCCACCATGATGTGCTTCTTGAAATCAAGGTTTCCGCCAAACACCTACTGTCAGGGACACCTCCTTCTTAAGGACAAGATTAACTTATCCACTTTTTAACTGACTGTCTTAAAGACGCGAACACAAGTTGTCACAGTTAACGTATGTGCTTAGCTAAACTGTATCGAAAGTTTGACAACTACGAGTATTATTATCACTGGTCAATGCAACGTGTGTTTGGCACGGATGTCGGCGCGCGACTGAGGGTCGGAAGCTACCGAGGTAGAAGCCGAACCGCCGGCCACGCGACCGGCGTGCTGTCGGAAGTCGCACGCGACCCGACATCGGCAGCGACAGTTAGGTCGCTTTTCTACCTGACCCTCTAGAGAAGCGACCTAATGGCCATAGGCTATGCAAATGCGAGCAAAAAGAGTTCTACCGCGCTCTTCTTAAAATATTAATTTTAGTACCTACTCCTCAGGTAGACCTATGGTACATACCTAAGCCTATGCCGTTCTAGAAAAAATTTGCTTTTTTTTTGAGGCAAACATACCTACCTAATTGTATCACTTAAACGCTGCAATTTACATAGCTAAGAAACACTGAAAACTGTTCTGCCAAACACCTCGCTTTTAAGTCATTTTGCACGAGCACCAGTAGCACCACCTATAAGTATCTACACAAAAGTGGCATTTATCTCAGCAGGCACGTGTGGTGTGATCCATCAGGACATAATAATAGGTCGCTTGTTGCAATGAGAATCAGCCTGATTCAGGCAAAACTGTGGTATAACTTTATTGCAAGCCGGCTTCGCTACGACTATGGCGTAGCACAGGCTAACTACATAATTAGGTAGTAATCTCGTAGCATTGAATAGGTAATATGAATCTTTATATTTATACGTAGTAAAGACATAAATTAAAATTACTATAGGTAGTTAAGTAACTTACATAATATAATTAATATATACTCTGACGTCACTGACACAATCCACATTGTCAGCAGAAAAAGGCGGCAAATTTTAAAAATATAAGCGCGAAGAGACTTAACTCTTCTTAGTACAAAATTAGTTGACCGAGCGTTAGCGAAGGTCTCCCTTTCAGCTTAGGCAATAATGCTTTTGTAAGTCCGGATGATTGGCATAAAGGGCTTAGTGCCAAGAGGGTTTATGGCACTTAAGACCATTGTGAGTTCGCTGTGATAATGACTCAACGATGTGAGTATTTTTTACTTTATTAGCTTATCGCGAGGTCTACAGCTCACAGAGGCCACAGAGCCACTAGTACAATTGTTTTATCATGATCACCCTTGAAAGAGCTGTTGTAGCAAGTGTGCTAGTAATTCCAAAACATTTCTCGCCTTTATAGCTATGTACCTATATTATAACTAGCTGTTGCCCGCGACTTCGTACGCGTTGATTTGTATATTGGTGGTTATATATTCTACATTAGCTTAGAACATTATGCAGCAAAAGATAGAAGTAGGGACGGTTAATACAACTTAATTATTAGATTTGTCTTTCACAACCTGGCTACGAAGTTTCAAGCCCCAAACTGAATAAAATTGTTCTCGATATAATCCCTCTCAACCCCCAGAAGATTTTCAAGTCCACTATGTAATAAAACCTACTACGTATGTAACTACCTATTTACGAAGCTTGAAGTTCCTAATTTTAAATAAAATTTGAACCCTATACAAACTTTCAACCGTTTTTAACTGTTTTCAGGGATGAATCTTTATAAACGCTGAAATTACTTTTCTTGTATTCAATAATATGGCTTTGTACAAAGACTCAAGTCCAGCACTCTCAAAAATATTTGATTTCCATACAAACTTTCAACCCCCTTTTCACCACCTCAGGGGATGAATTTTAAAAAACGCTGAAAAGTAGTTTTATTCTCTTTTAATGAAATAATCAAGTTCCTAGCTTTAAATAAAATTTGAACCCTATACAAACTTTCATCCCCTATTGGACCCTTTTAGGGGATTAATTTTTAAAAACGCTGAAAATACTCTTCTTGTATTCTAAAAATATGTCATTATACAAAGATTCAAGTCCCGTACTTAAAAAAATGTTTGACCTCCATACAAATTTTCAACCCCTTTTTCACCACCGTAAAGGATGAATTTTGAAAAACACTGAAATTAGTTTTCTTCTCTTTTAATGAAATTACAAATTCGTAGCTTAAAATAAAATTTAAACCCTTTACAATCTTTCAACCCCTTTTTAACCCTTTTAAGGGACGAATTTAAAAAAATTCTGAAATTACTTTTCTTAAGTTCTAATAATATGGCTTTATACAAAGATTCAAGTCCCGCACTCTCAAAAATATTTGATCTCCATACAAACTTTCAACCCATTTTTCACCACCTTGCGGGATGAATTTTTAAAAACGCTGAAAGTATTTTTCTTGAGTTCTAATAATATGACTTTATACAAAGATTCAAGTCCCGCACTCTCAAAAACATTTGATCTTCATACAAACTTTCAATCCCTTTTTCACCACCTTGGGGGATAAATTTTTAAAAACGCTGAAATTATTTTTCTTGAGTTCTAATAATATGGCTTTGTACAAAGATTCAAGTCCTGCACTCTCAAAAATATTTGATCTCCATACAAACTTTCAACCCCTTTTTCACCACCTTGGGGATGAATTTTTAAAAACGCTGAAATTATTTTTCTTGAGTTCTAATAAAATGGCTTTATACAAAGATTCAAGTCCCGCACTCTCAAAAATATTTGATCTCCATACAAACTTTCAACCCCTTTTTCACCACCTTGAGGGGTGAATTTTTAAAAATGCTGAAATTAGTTTTCTTGTTTTATAATTTAATACCTTTTCGCAAAGTTTGAAGGTCCTAGCTTAAAATAAAATGTGCACCCCAAGACAAACTTTCATCACCTTTTTAACCCCCTTAGGGGTTGAAATTTTAATAACTTTAAAATAATGTTATTTTGCAATCTTATGTTATGCCTTTATAAGAAGTTTTAAAGAATTTGTAATGGATCCCATCTTTCAACCCCTTTTCAACCCTGTTAGGGGGTGAATTTTTAAAAACGCTGAAATTACTTTTCTTATTTTCTAATAATATGCCTTTGTACAAAGATTCAAGTCCCGCGCTCAAAAAAATGTTTGATCTCCATACAAACTTTCAACCCCTTTTTCACCACCTTAGGGGATGAATTTTCAAAAACGCTGAAATTAGTTTTCGTGTATTTTAATAATATATCTTTTTACGAAGTTTCAATTTCCTAGTTCAAAATAAAACTTGAACCCCATACAAACTTTCATCCCCTTTTTAACCCCCTTAGGGGTTGAATTTCTCAAAATCGCTTCTTAGCTCTTATACATTTTATAAATGCAACCTAGTGTCCAAATTTCAACTTTCTAGCATTTGTAGTTTCGGCTCTGCGTTGATGAGTCAGTCAGTCAGTCAGTCAGTCAATCAGTCAGGACACGTGCATTTATATATATAGATATAGATATCGTGCCGAATAGGCGGCCGCGGCGCACGCTTGTTATTATTCAATCCTCTGACGTCACCCGTCCCGTGCGTAACGTGTTGACACCATTGACGTATAATATCTAAGGACGGGCTAATGGGGCACTAAACATCGTACTAGTTCAGCGGTGCTACCCACGAATTCCAGCCAATCGTGCAGTCTAACGCGACTAGTTGCGACCAATAGCGC
Organism: Cydia amplana; assembly: GCF_948474715.1. Taxonomy (NCBI): domain Eukaryota; kingdom Metazoa; phylum Arthropoda; class Insecta; order Lepidoptera; family Tortricidae; genus Cydia; species Cydia amplana. Next base: position 7,205,825 of record NC_086080.1, read on the forward strand.
GCGTAATGCGAACTCGTCAACCAATCGCGCGCGTGATCCGAACTTATCAACCAATCGCGTTGTAGCGATTTCACACCGCTGTACTGGCCCCTGACATGCCTCAATATTATTGCCCGTAAAGCCAGTCCCTAAGATATCTATGTCAATGGTTGACACTGCGCATAATGCTTGCGTCTACCGCCGACACTTCAAAGCAGTCGCGCTGCTTCCTAATGGAGTAGCAGCACTGGCACTTAATTTAGGAGCGCAATAATGACTCCATATTGTTTTTATACCACATCGGTGGCAAACAAGCATACGGCCCGGCAATATACCTATGCCTACATAGGTAAGTTAGTTGGACAAAGCAGTCGTGACACTTCTGGAGTTCTGGGATTGCAATCGTAAACTTGTTTGCCACCGTCATGGTTTCTAAAAAACTTCTAAGACGGCTCACGCCCCATCTGTAGAGTCCCGTTCCAAAAACATATTTCTTGGAACCTAACGGCCTTCTAATGTTTTACTATAAAAAACTGTTACAATTTCGGTATTTTGGCCAACAGTCTCACTTTTTAATGCCTTTGTTATGTTGTTGCTTAACGGATTCAGAAAAAAAACACAAAGGAACTGCTCTATTTTACGAGTTTAAAATAGGGCGATCTCCTTTTATTTTTTTAGAGTCGGGTAATGAACATATCCCGTATTTTTTTTCAGACGATATTAAGTTGGTGGGTAGAAACATTATTATTTTACTAAGCATTCATGCTTATAAAAAACAAATACCTGATTCCGGGACTTCATGGGTGAATACTGAAGAGGGATTAAATTAGCAATAAAAATAAGTGTAGGTATATCTTGAGTTTGTAAATACATACTTATAATGTTGCACAAATTCGTAACGTAATATTACATGTCATTTAAGTAGATCTACCGACCGATTGATTTAATGCTAGTCGTGTGTATTAATTCTCTTTCAGAATTTTTTACAATTTCTTTGACTTTAACACGACGAATTTTTCCAGTAGATGTTAAGGGCAGCTCGTCGACAAACACGACACCTCCGTACAACTGCTTATGAACAGACATTTGACCTGAAATAAAAACAAATGTTTACATTACGAGTAGGTAGGTATACCTAGCTAATCTTGCCTTTACACAACTCTTTAGTTTAAGGCGATGCCTCGACAGAAATATTTTGGAGCTTAGTAGCTTTAATAGTCGTAACACACTATCGCACCGCACCCGCGTCTTTGGTGCGTCACACCCATAAGTCAGAGCTAGAAAGAGATATCTTCTTCTCGCTCTCGTTTATGGGTGCGACGCACCAAGGTCGCGGTGCGGTGCGATAGTGTGTAACAGGCCTAAGAATTGTCTGGTCTTGTTCTTCATCCTTACTTACATACTTACAGCAACACTCTTTATTATAGTAGGTATTTATACGAATTGTTAGTTAACAGAGATGTGAACGACGGTAATAGTACTAACAATAAGTAAGTACTATACAAAGGTGGATTACCTAAGCCAGGTCACTTTGTCAAGTGCAAAGAAGTAACATCGTCCTCGAAGTTAACTTAAGTTAACTTTGTAAACATTTCTTGCAATAAATAACATAATAGTGTTTACAGACGACCGCACTGGACCGCTACCTTGGTGGTTTTGGTGCGGTCCGGCGCACGTTCGATCGTGTGTAAAAGTGGTCCGCCGTACGTCCGTTAAGCATGCAGCTATACCTACGTGATAGCCAATTTTTACACTCGGTTTAGACTCTCGCGCGAGCCACGAGACGAGCCGCGAGCCGCGCCACGAGACGCGAGTCCACCGTTTACACTCGCGTTCGGCTTGTCATTCGGTTATAAACCTTATGCCGTGCCGTTAGTGTTTAAATTATATTAGCTCGATGAGCTTGCGAGCCACGAGACGAGCCGCGAGCCCACCGCTTACACTCTCGTCTCGTGGCTCGGCTCGCGGCTCGTCTCGTGGCTCGCGCGAGAGTCTAAATCGACTAAGACTCTCGCGCGAGCCACGAGACGAGCCGCGAGCCGCGCCACGAGACGCGAGTCCACCGCTTACACTCGCGTTCGGCTTGTCATTCGATTATAAACCTTATGCCATGCCGTTAGTGTTTAAATTATATTAGCTCGACGAGCTTGCGAGCCACGAGACGAGCCGCGAGCCCACCGCTTACACTCGCGTCTCGTGGCGCGGCTCGCGGCTCGTCTCGTGGCTCGCGCGAGAGTCTAAATTGGCTATGAGAGCGAGAATGAGACATTTTGACCGCACCAAGGTCGCGGTCCGGTGCGGCCGTCTGAAATTCAGAAATGAAAATGAATGCCATGTCAATGATCTTAGTCACTGTTAGACTAGTATTCTGGTCTAAATTGGCTTTTGTCTTGTACGTCAAGATCATTGCTATAAGATAAGGTACGAGCACAGAACAAGTTAGAATGGCGATGCGAGCAGGGTACGTGTCGCCGCCGGTTTTGAACAAACGCTCGCATGCTACTCTAAACATGCTCTAAACATGCCTTTTTGCGCCACAATCAAATCAAATCTGTCTAAAGGAGGCGTATCCATTCACCAGGCACACAAGTTTTTACTACCGTTGCGCGAGTGTTAGTAAATGTGGAGTGGAACGCGCGGCGACATTGGTTCCGATACTAACTGCGCGCGATAGCCATTCTAACCTCTTTAATAATGTTCTGTGGGTATAGTTTGTAGCTTTCTAGTAGACCCCGAAGGCTTATCCTATTGTCTATTGTTCAGTAAAATCGCACATGCTACTTACCTGCAAAAAAGGGTCCTAATTATTCTATTTGGCACCTGAGCGCGGGCTAGTCCAACGCTCAAAAAACCAGTGTAGGTGCGCTCTCCGATAACGCGCCTTTGTTACGCATCTCGATGACACATTTTAGACTGGTTCTGTAGCGTTCGACTCGCCGGCACTCAGTAACCGAAGTACCGATTTTTTATGCAGGTGGTTGTGGCACGTGGCACGAGCGGTTTTTCTTAACAATAGACAATAGGATTAGCCTTCGGGGTCTATTAGAAAGCTACAAACTATACGAGTATACTAACTCGCAACGAGATCTTTGATATCCTGAGCGGACACGGTGGACCCTGGACGCCGCACGACGCACGCCGCCACACGCTCTCCATCCTCAAAGTGCGGTACACCAGTAACACACACGTCTTGTACGTCCGGGTGCGTCAGGATCACGCCTTCTATCTCTGGAGGAATAACCTGAAAACATAACTTTTTAATTATCAACGTTCAACACAATAAAACACAATCGAATTTAAACTGTTGCGAGACATACTAACATTGCACGCGACATACATAGTACTGGATACACGGCCGTCGTGAACGCTGCTCGTACTGTTATAGTACTTGAGAAAGGAGACCTAGGATCTCCGAAACATGTCGCGCGAGTGAAGTGAGTCTAAACCGTAAAATTATTCAACAATAAAACACAATGTTGTAACGCGATTTCGCTGGGATTCTATTAGCATAGTTTTATAAATGGTACCTTCATAAGAGGTGTTTCCATTTTGCAACACCTAACTCTTTTCGATTATCTATATTTTCTGATTACGCTACTTAAAGAGTTGCTGGAAAAGATCGTTACTAAGCGATTATTGTTTTTTCTAGCTGTATATTTTAAAGAGTTGTGCTAGTTAAAGCTGATAAAGAAAGACTAGATATATGGTTTTTCCATGTCCATGTCCAACTGTAGCTTACTTGATAGTTTCTATATTTCAGTAGCATTTTTATTCTATCTACAAAGAAGTAATAGTTGTTTTCATCCCTATACACAAGATCTCCTGTTTTCAAGAAGCCATCTTCTGCGAATGCTTCCGCTGTTGCTTTTGGATTATTGTAGTAACACTGAAAGAAAAAAATAAAATCATAAATACTCTACCTTGGTTATTTATAACTAAAGATACACGTCATGGAGGTAATAGCTTATAGGCCCTTTACAGACTTCACCGATACCCAATTGCATGCAATTTGCGGTACATTGCCGGCTACTGAGGTGCAGCGTATTACGTCGATTGATCAATTGAAATTGCGATACCGGTGAGATCTGTATAAGCCCTAAGTATATCTGTACTTACCTCCATCCTAGGGCCTTTGACTCGAAGTTCTCCTGCCACATTGGGTTCTAAAATAAGTTTTTCTGTTTCTGGATCAACTATCTGAAAATAATCAATTAGTGATGTTAGTACGATGTCTAATGGTGTACAGGTATACCTAGGATTCGTAGAGGAGAAAAGAACAACGCAACCATCGCTTTCGGTTGCAATCCGCTGGACGGAAGCCGTAGTGGCTCCGGGCGTCCGCGAAACCCGACATTCGCAAATTGCGGGGATCTTTCTCTTTTACTCCAATGAAGGCGTAATCAGAGTGACAGCTAAAGATGCCCGCAATTTGCGAAATTCAATATTCGCGGTATAGCCCTGTACCTACACTCTTGGCGAAAATCAGCGAGGCCAAAAGGGTCGTACAAGATAGGAAGGCGTGGCGCGCGCTTGAGAAGGCCCTTTGCACCTCTATCGTCAACCATTAACAACATTTCCAACATTAACAACATGTTGCATTAACGAAATGTATTTATTTGTCAGAATAGAATGAATCGTCGAGAGAATGAGTCGTAAACAGACCTTTACTTCATATAGTGGATATTCTACTCCAAGGTTGCCGAAAGGTCCGTCGGGGCAGGGCTTAAATACTGTTCCTCCGCATTCGGTCATTCCATAACCCACGATTAACTTAGTATCTTTTCGCACCCGGGCCTGAAAGAATTAGAATATTTTAAGACTTAAAAAAAACTCGCATAGGTACCTACATACCTAACATGTATTGACATGAACCCTGAAAACATTGCACTCCATTTTCTTGGCAGACGTAGACTTATAAAGAGTAGGTATCAAATATAATATAGCATTAGGTAATGGTGTCAAACACTTAAATTGTTAAAACAACTGTTGGAAGCAATTTACCTTTAGGTAGGTACCTAATGAACTAAAGGTAGTTAGGTAAACTACTTTCACATTGTAAGTATTAACACATCGTCACGTCAGCGACACTTACCCGTAAAGCGTTGAGGAACTCCACATGAATCTTGGAACCGCCAACTTTAATGACGTCGAAGCAAGTGAGATCGCAATGCTTTTCGTGATGCAGGATGGGCGCCAACAGTGTTGCCGTTGTGACAGTCCCCACCGGCTAGAAAAAACATCATATATCATATATAAGTATATAATCAATGTACACGATGGTTACACGTACCTACTTTTATTTTTTATCACCCGCGACTTTGCCATAGAAATTATTAATGACACTCTCATATCTTGAATGACATATACAGCAACCGGGTGTCAAAATCGTTCAGCTTTAGTGAGCTGCCAACAAAAATACAAGCAAAAGCGTTTCATGCTCCGCTTTGCCTTTAACCGTTCGATCAAATACAGGCGCATATTTTGTTACTTCCGAATGGTTTTGGACTGTCGAAGCCACAAAAGTTAATTTAAAAGTTCTCTTTTAAGTGTTAATTGTTTGGGTGTCTTGAAGAAGTGTAGAGGTCTAAAGATAAAAATGCGGCTCGTTGCCGACCCCTGGACGAACAAATTAACTTGTAGTGTTGACTGACTTTCTGACTGTTCAAATTTAGATATATGGTAGACGTAGACTATAGACAGTGTTGGCCGAAAGTTAATGCAAATTGAAAATGCTGGCCATTAACCATTATAAATTGAATCGTAAACTATAATCGTCCGATACGGTTTAAGGTTCAATTTATAATGGTTAATGGCCAACATTTTCAATTCGCATTAACTTTCGGCCAACACTGACTATAGACCGGTTGGTAGAAATATTAACACTTATCTTGAAAGTGCTTAGTAACATGCCCCGACAGTCCCGCCACTTATCTCGACTCAATTTATCTGAATCTAAGTAGGTACATGTAATTTTTTATCATTTTATGAGGGGTGCAAGGTTCAATAATACTAGATTAAGCTGATTAGGGTCAACTAATCTCTACAGCCAACTGTACCTACTTTGTACAGACTTATTATTGATGAGATAAATGACATGTTCAGTAGGTAGTGATGGGAGCCGAGGTCTGCAGTTTGATGTGGTGTATACTGTATGGACATCAGCAGCATGTTGTAACACGGCGACACCCACTGGATGGATGACAGGTTCATGGCTGTTCTTTCTTTTTCTTTTCTTTTTTCTTTTTTTCTTATAGAACATTATTACACAAATTGACTAAGCCCCACGGTAAGCTCAAGAAAGCTTGTGTTGTGGGTACTCAGACAACGATATATATAATATACAAATACTTAAATACATAGAAAACAACCATGACTCAGGAACAAGTATCTGTGCTCATCGCACAAATAAATGCCCTTACCGGGATTCGAACCCAGGACCGCGGCTTCACAGGCCAGACCGGTCGTCAAACCGGTTCTCCGCTCCCTGATGTTGGAGATAACCTACCTTGTACTTGTTGATGAGATCAATGACGTGTCCAGTGGTGCAGGCGGCAGAGGTCTGCAGTTTGATGTGGTGTATGGGCATCAGCAGCACGTTGTAGCACGCCGTCACCCACTGGATGGATGAAAGGTTCATGGCTGTTCTTTGCTCACTGTTGGAAGATGACACTCAAAGAGTACAAATAAAACAGTGACGGTCATAGTAGCCAGATATATCGGAATCTCAACCTTATTTCTATGGAAACAAATCTGTGTTACGTAGCTTTGGTCACTTTGGCCGTTACTAATTCGATGCTGATTGAACACAGTTCAACATTTTGATCACCTTTATTAGAAAGTTTAGAGGGATGAGGTAGGTAATAAAAAGAAGGTATATTAGTTAAATGACGAAATTACAGTAGTAGCATTGCACAAAACAAGCAAATAACACAAAGAGACAGTAAATGCATGTACAAAGGCGAACATAACCCCCTGGTTAGCCAACCAGCCACAAAATAATAATATACTAACCCCCCTGGAGGGGCTGCATGACTGAAGAATTCCACATTCTGTAGCACGTTCGAGTGCGACAGAGCCGCGACCTTCGGGAACCCAGTCGAGCCGCTCGTGCTCACCAGCCAGCAGTACACTTTGGAAACATCGAACTCGGCGACTCTAAAAAACATTTCAGGGTTTTTATTACGTCTACCATTTCTTCTTCGGTTCTTATATTTACATTGAATTGCAGTGCACTGTCTTTCACTAGTGTAGATTAGATTATATATTTACTTAAGGTGGAATATCAACGCACTGCACGTCACCGTGTGCTAATTAGGATTTCTGCATACGTATACAAATATATTTACTTACTTATGAATGCAGTGTGCTAAGCGAATTAATGGTTTTGCTGACTGTTCCTGCTGCAATACTGTCTTAACTTTCAAACAAAGAATAAGTAATTAGTCTTTCAAGTTTCAATAGGTACTTACTTAAACTGCTCTTCAGGCTCGAGGTCTGTGTAACTGTCCATGAACTTAGTCATGGAGTTTTCACCATCAAACGTAAATATCTTAACAGCGAGTCCTAAATCTTGAGCCGCTCGGCTATAGTACTCGTACATCGCATTTTGACAAAAAGCCACCTTCGGTTTCACTATTTTAAAAAGCTCCTTTATTTCAGCTGCAGGGAAAAACACAGCAGTGGTCAGAGTAAGTTAGACAGTTTAGGTATCAATTAGGTACAGCGTCAAAAGTGAAAATAGCCCTATTGATAGCCAACCTCCGTCAGGAGACGGCACCATAAGAAAAAAGAGAGAATCAATTACCAGTAGAGTCTGTGCGGAAAGAGAAGAGTCGTTAAATGTAGGGGAGCAATAGAAGTTGACATACTCACTATATTTGAACTGTGGATCAACTCCAGCCATAGGAAGGCCGTTAAGAAGAGCCGCATAGTATGGGATGTGGACATCCAGATGATTACTTCCACCCAACACCAGCACGTCCCCCGGCTCCAGCCCCAGTCTCCTGAAGCATTGTGCGAGCCGTATGGTTCGGGAGAGCACAGATTTTCTAGTTTCTTGCTCGCCAGTTGCTGCATCAATCTGTTCGTTCATTAGGTAGGGTCGCCTAAGATCGGATGTGACATAAGACCGGATTTATAAATAGAATTTACCGCAAACGAAACGATATTTTTAACTGATAGCAACATAGTTTGCTGGGTAGAACAAAATGGCGCAGCAAACTATGTTGCTATCAGTTAAAAATATCGCTTCGCTTGCAGTAAATTCTATTTATTCGGTCTTATGTCACATCCATAGTACATTGTCATATTGTGATACAGGTGTGCTACGTTGGTCATTACACACGAGGCGATATTGTGCGCGCGACTGTAAGCGAGCACGCAATAAGAAAGCCGATGTGTGTAATGACCAATGCACATGTGTGCACATTGCACACGCGTTTTATACGACGTCGTATGAAACGCGTGTGCAGCATTGGTCATTTTCTAGCGTGCAACTAGAAACACATACTTGTTTACTTACCTGACAAATGTACTCCGGATTTTTCTTCATATAGTTTACAAAGAAATGGCCGACATGGTTGTCGTTCTTAGCCTGTATTAGATCACCCGCCATTATCAAAACGATCTTATCCTTCCGGAGACCTATTACCAACTGCCGTATCTTATTACATTACCTATACCTAAATATAATTAATTGTTACCAATAACAATATATTGCAGATATTTCGTGTTATCTTTTATCTTAATGTTGCGGTTATTAGGTACCTAACTAATGAGATAAAACTCAAAGGCTAATAGGTATTACTTGATAGTGTTTAGTGCAGGCACACCGCGTAAAATTATACCTATGACACAGAATAAGTAATAGTATTATCATCCTATGACCTTGTCATACCTGAACTTACCTATGTATTTTATGAAAAACATAGAGTTGATAGAGTGCTATTTCCCAACTTTTGATCATGCCTACAAAAGCAAATCCATCAATTCCTATATACATATATTATAAGTATGTATTGTGCGGTGCGCGTGACGCGGCATTGTGAAATTAGGAAAGACACGCCAAAGATCTAAGATGGCTTACAGTCCCATTTGTAGAGTCCCGTTCTAAAACATATTTCTTAGAACTCAACGGCCTTCTATAATATTTTACTACAAAAACTGTTACAATTATGCTAACGGGCCCATTTTTTTTATATATAACTACGCAAAATACCTAATGTTCGCCTCCCGTCCTCACAAAAAAACGACCAATGAACTGCTCTATTTTACTAATTTTTTATGAGCTTAAAGTAGAGCGACTGGCATTTGTTTTTTTTCTGACTCGTAGGAACAGGAACCGTTAGGTGATATTGTTTATAAGGATAAGCATCCTGTGTTTGTGTTTTTGTGGCTATGCTATAATATTTGCATATATAGAAAAGTTTTCAATACAGTACGTGTACTTTTTTAACTTGAATATATGTTTTACAACCGTTAGGTACACGACTTACGTCGACGTTGGGCTTATTGCCGAATTAAAATGTTTTATGTCGGCCATGATTGAATCCCATTATGTTTAATATATATTTATAAATATAGTAATTAACTCTATAATATTCTCGGCTTCAACAAATTCTTCTCTAAATTAAAACATCATAAACTTTAGGGTTGCGAACCGTGGTCCAGCTTATTGTCCCTTCTTAATATTCACTAATATAATATTCACTTAGCAACCACTAAATAAGTATTGGTAATTCGTGCGGTACGACCACAAAGCATTCGATACTGGAATTACTGGATCCATGCCTCGTCGAAACGTATTTACTCCTTAGGAACTTCATGGGAGTTAAGTCCTTTTTACCAACACGAAATTCGTTGCGGTGTCTTAGTACCGCGAAGACTATACCTATTGTTTGTGTGAAGTTTTAATATGTTTGTGTAGTTCCAGGAAGGAACAAGCCGGGAAACCCTTTGTTGCCACGCAAGTTTATTGCTACTGAAACCGACAACACCGTAAGTAATTGCTTTTCTAAAAAGCCGCTAGTTGAGGCATGGAGGTATTTAACAATGTACCTATGTATTTGTACGTAACGAAATCTGGGTTCTAGCTGATTATGGTTTAATTTGTGCGTGGACCTCCGCGGTAGAGCTGAGTGTCGTTGATGTCAAAAAACACTAAGTTTAGATAGATAACTGGGTAAATAAGAAAGCGATAACTTTAGCTACAATTTTCGCTTATAGATATTAGGTAGATAGGTAAATTGTTATGTTGCTTCTTTCCATGCACGTCGAATGAAATTAGAAGGGCTCGCGGGCCGTAAGTAGCTTTGGAGAGCTAGAATAACTAACCTAACCTAACATGCACTCCTGATTAAGCAAAGCAATGCCCCTCAGGCTCTGTCGATTATCACATAATGATGCTACATAATATTTGTAAACAATCTATTACTTAGACGATAAATTACTAAGAGCCATGGGGCGTCCAGGCTTCACATTGCCATTTCTCCTTGATGCAATTACTCGTAGTATCTACTTACTATTGTTAACTGAAAAAAAAATGTTTAATAGCCCTGCCATAAAAACTTTGGCCGCGAAGCTTTAGTATAAGTACATAATAGTTTCGCTTGCGCCCTTTGGTCGTAAACCTTTTCTTAAATATTATCACAGCGCCCGCAGCATCGTTTTTAAACAGTAAAATGACCGGTTAACTTCACAAAAATTTACAAAAGAACAACGGCCGAATGTTTAGCAAACACGCGTCAGGGCCGGCGAAATACTTTGTATATAACGACACTTAATTGCAAGGGTTCGCCATCGCCAATAACTTCGCCATTGTTAAAAATCCGTTCGTTTATTTGTTTTTTTTATGACGTCGCGGAAAGGTTCTGTTTTTTATATTTTTAGGCGTGCAGTTTACGACCCGAAACAGTTAAAATATTAAAAAAACTGCGGCTCCTTGATCCTGATCGGTTAAATTTAGGTAGGTAGATGTAATTATTTATCTTTTAACTTGCAAAAAAATTTTTGCTTGGTCAGTCTGGCGTCTGGCACAATCTTTCCATGATAGGTATATAGATAGCTACCTATATCTATATTTGCCGTGTGGTGGCCGGCTTTAGAATAGCGCCAACCCTCACATAGGATAAGAGTGTCGTACGAGGCGACTAAGTCCACAAACGAAGCAAGAAGGTATTTCGTTACAGGGGAGATGGTCCTCTTAGCATTGGTTTGTAATCCATCTAGGAGAAGGATACTCCAAAATAAAACCCGGAATGGAGTTTCCGTAAGGCGCGAGTAGGGTCCAACCTGAAATAAGCGGCAGATTCCTGCAGCGGACCTGTCTCCACACGTATTGGCTCGCCTTTCCTGTGGGATAAGACAGTGAAGCCGAGAGGGTAATGCAGGTGCTGGGCATCTCTGCATTTCCTTAATTCCGTCCCAGGCGGTGTGATAGGATATTTCTCCGGTTTGACACCATAAATCGTCTGCAATAGACGCTAAGGCCAATGATATATCTATATCTTAGGTATAATGGAAAAATGTACATGCGGCCTAAAGTCGTTATGTAGATTGCGTTGCTACAGACTGATCAAAACATTGTTGTAATTATGATATGCAGAATAATATAAGACAAATCCCTTCTTATTGATAAGACCGTCGCGCGTCGGTTGTTTTTTTTAGGGGCGTCTTAATCATATTGGGCACACGAACGCAAAAATCTACCTGCGCCTCACTTACCGACCAAAAGCCGGCCAAGTAGGGTTCGCGCTCTGAGGGTTCCACATCATCACAAAATTTGTATGTTTTTTTTCCCTTAAGTCCAGCTATCGTTTGGCCAGTTTTTATTTTTATTATCATACCTAGTTTGAGGTTTGTAGGTTTGTCCAAACATTTCACCCGCGTTTGCGCAACCTGTGAAAAAAGTACTCCTCTGTGTGGTTCTAAGGCCATTCACACACTGACACAGCACTGTGGGCTGAAAATTGGCTCTCATAGACACAAAAGAGAAACTAAAGTTTAAATTTTAGGCTGATTTGAAGATAAGGCAAGAAACTATGCTGGGCAAAGGCCATAATTTAACCTTTTGGACGCCAATGACCGATATATCCGCACCGTATGTTCAACGCCAAAGACCGATTAATCGGTCACAGACCACAGAGCAACATCGACCGACGTGCATATACATAAAGTTCAACTTCAGTTTTGACACTTCAATGATGTGGCGCCTGAGTGACAGCTTGTGTTTGACACGGCGTGGAAAAGGTTAAATGAAAAAAATACATATAAACTTCGGTTTCTAATGTTTCTATGTCTATGAAGCCAATTTTCACTCCAAACCACCAGGCGAGCGGAGCGAGCGAGCGGATCACATTATTCATATTTTGTGTTACAGCTTCCTGCACGATCATTCAGACAGCCAAATTACAACAAACCCAACCCAGGTATGTCGCTCGCAGCTGTCGTAATCGGTCATCTTCATAATTATACCACACCTCGTTAAACTCGGCGAAAAATCACTCCGGGGCGAAAACAAATATTAGCATTGACGAGGCCGCTCACACCCGACAATTACAGTCGTCCACAAACATGTACACAACTTTGAACCTTCTACCTTTGAGATAAGTTGTAAAAAAGATACTTTTTTTTATAAGTTCCAACGCCTCTAGTGTTAAAGTTTGCAGCTGACCGTCGCGCCCTTGGTGCGTAACATATAATTTTCTCCCCAGTTTTAAGTTAGACCCGCAAAAAACTAAAGTGTTTCATAATAAGACCCGTTCGCGGCAACTCAAAATTACTAACTTTGTTTTGGTTTAAAATGTTGGTGACAGCGAATAATAACACATTTTTTTAGGAAAAAATATTTATGTAAATATAAAAATACACTTTTTCTAGTAAATATATTGCCTAGATTTCCTAGATGAAATTAAGAGATGAATAATCACAGCAACTTATTTTTTGATTACTTATGATATTAATGAATGTAATGCGTAACACTTGTAATTGAAATGTGAGAGATTCTTAAATCCATAAATAAAAGAAATACAAAAATAAAATTGTTAACATTGACAAGCCTAGTTATAAACATAGTATTGGTATAAATACATGTATGTATAAATGTATTATTAATTAAAGGAAATTGACGTACGCGTGTCAGTTAAACCAACCCCCTAGTATGACTTGCATTGTCGCGTGCGACTTCATTATGTCCAGCCACGCGCAACAACAACAACACACAACAACACAACGTGACAACCTCAACGTGACAGGCGCGACATCGCCAGTCACGTTAAGGGGTCGGAATTTCACAAATGTACTAGTTGTGCGACTCTTCAAATGTTCTAATTATTTTGCGACTACCTCATAAATGAAGATACCTACGTGAAAAAGCATTTCTGTCTATATTTTAATAAATTCTATGCCTCGTCAATTTACTCTAGCTTATTAAAAATATGACTTTTAAGTATATTCTTTTCATAACTTGAGCGCAAAAAAGAAAAACAATATTAACATGTTTATAAAATATATTTCATACATGCCTGTAACAAAATCACATATGAATACTGATCTACGAAGCATCTCACTAAAACATACCGCAAATTGTATAATCTTAATGCATTCATATTTAGTGTATTACATTTATAATTGGAATGATATTACTTAACTAAGAGCGTTTTGCCTTAAAACAATATGACGATGTATTTGAAGAATAGTAAATTTATAATCTTGTGTCTTGATCTCGTCTTTTACTGTTTATTAAAACTATAGCACTGTGGAATTGTTAGATTTTTTAGTAGTTGCATAAATACTAAATACGTTTAATTTGGTGATAACCACTGGGTCCTTAACCCTTCGACCGCCAAAGATATCAACTGACGCGCGCGGCTACAGCCCAATATCAACCTTCGTGCATTCAGATAAGGTTCACGATGACGCGCCGCATTTTACGACAGGCGTGGCGTTCAAAGGGTACAGGTAGATGTCATATGAAGAACAGGAATGAGGAATTATTTTCGTATGTAGATGCTTTTAACCACTCGTTCTGACGAGTATAGTCAGCAGCAATATTAGTTGCTAAGCGGGCGAGGTGTTCAAAATGATCTTGACGCGACATTCTTGTTAAGAGAATAAGAGCGCGTCGAGGTAATTTTGAACACCTTGCCCGCTTAGCAACTTCTGCTGCTGAGTGTTCCTATAATTAGGATTTTAAAGTAAAAAAAAGTTACATGTCATGGCTCCAAATAATTTTAAAATTTGATAGATCAGTTAGAATAACACTATGCACTAGCACTTGGTGCAAAATTGGCGCTAAGGAATGCTAATAATGCTAGGAACAATTGACTACCTACTATAGGTAACATAAATACATTATTTTTTAAACTAAGGATTACGCATGCACCTTAATTAGGTAATGAAGAATATGTTAGCCTGATTTCTTAACCTTTTGAACGCCACAGACGGCAATTGACGTCAACGCAAAATCGTGACAACGACGCCAAAGACGGCATTTGACGTCGATCTTTTTTTGATGAAAATCTACTGAAAAACATCCCACTTTTAGGTTGGCATTATTTATTCACAAAACTAAATTTTACCCCCGTGGCGTCAGTGGCACGGCAAATGGATGCGCCGTTTGGCGTTCAAAAGGTTAAAGAATTCAATAATCATTATTGAAAAAGAAGTCATCAATCATCATTGCTTTCGGGCAGGGTAACGGTAAGAAAAGTGAACTGACCCTCTACCAATAGTGGTTCATTGATAAAGAACCGCTTCATCATATCATACTAATAAATACGTTAAGCCGAAAACTGGTTTTATATTTGAATCAAAACATTTGGTTTGACATTTTGGTTGTTGAATACACGATGTTTAAAACTCGTATTGTCTTTGATTATTTTTTATTGTATTTTTAATAATAGCAACACGTTTAATACCAATTGACAATACCTATTTATATAGGTACAATTCCTTTCCTTAGTCTCATTAAAATCACAGCCCGCTAGGTTTATACATCCAACACATGATTGCCATTCCATTTAAACAGTAGAGTACACCATCGGTATCGTCTTGGGTCGTCCCATTCGTTTTTCGTCAAGTTCTTAAATTAGTCCTATTCTGCTTTCGTCACCCATTCTACATTCGTCACAATCGTCGGTGGCTTTCAATGGGTGACGAAAGCAGAATAGGACTAATTTAAGAACTTGACGAAAAACGAATGGGACGACCCAAGACCATCGAATGGTTAACACTTAAAAGTACACTTAGTTTATTGGGAGAGTCGGAATTTCGCGTTATGGTTGAAGGTGAAGGTGCCTACCGTTGGAGGGGTGCCGACAGGTAATTTTTAATTTACCTTATAAGTTAACGTTGAACAGACCATCTGACTACAGTATTGTACAGTCAAGTGTAAAAATATGGGTGCATACAACCTACTCAAAAATATGTCCCATGGTTCTTAATTCGCTGACATAAGAGCTACGACATAATCCGGTCTGAAGATGGAGACTAAAGTTGGTCATAAGGACTCTGTAATAAAACAACGCTACCTCATTCAGTTTGAACTCGTTAGAATCGTCCTGAAGTCAGTGAGAATGATAAAGCTTCTGTTGACGACGCAATTTTACCCAATTCTTGGTAATTTCGTCCCAATCATTGTAAATGTCATGAACTCATACCGAGTAACTTACATTTATCTAAACATCGGATGACGTGGCTAACATTAAATATATTTTTTTGACTTAAAGCACCACAAGCTGCGACTGTGTACATTTATAATATATGTATCTCCTACTTTCACAGCAATAAAATAGGATTAGGGATTTCAAGTAGTGTCCGACCGAAGATTCGGTTTCGGTTTCGGCCAGTTTCGGCCAAAAAATCATGTTTCGGCCGTAGTTTCGGTTTCGGCCATAAAACGGCCGAACCTTTCGGCCGGGCCGAAACTTACTAAATAGTACTTCGTACTATGAAACTAAACTATGTGACATAGACCAAAAGTTGACGAACAAGTTAATATGTATACAGACATGAATTGGTTTATTATAAAACACAATTCCCTAATGAGGGCGCCACTGGACGGTCGACGCAGTCTTAGGAGGCTGTCAATACCTAAAACGCGCACACTGTCTAATTGTATCGGAGTAAATGAGATAGCACTGTCGCATGTTAATGGGCCTGGGCAAGGGAATAATAAGAAAACTCATCATCTTCCTCGCGTTATTCCGGCATTTTTGCCACGGCTCATGGGAGCCTGGGGTCCGCTTGACAACTAATCCTAATTGGCGTAGGCGCTAGTTTTTACGAAAGCGACTGTGGATTATTTGTGTAATATTAGGTACTCGTTAGCGGTCTAGGTATAAATGTTTTGACATTGTGATTTTATTTCAGACCCATAAGTCAAAAAAATAAAGACAGCACCATTCAATGGTGATTTTAAGACCAATCTTGGCAATAGGGAATATTACGCAAAACTGCGTAGAGGGCGTCACTAGCTCAATCACATGGCCTACCGTGAAATACGACAATCGAAAGTTCGGTTTCTGCTTTCTGCCTCTCTATCATTCTTGCCTATTCGATTGATAGTGAGGCAGATAACGTAATTTCGATTTTCGCGTTTCGCGGTAGGCCACCTGTAAACAAACCGCCTTGATGCATCAATGTCCTAGTGAAAACCTGTCAAAAAACAGTTTAAGTATCTAGTATGTATAATTTACTTACTCTATGGTTTTAGTATGTGCACTATTGCTACACTCTGGCGGCAGAACATTGCTACTCCCTATTATTTTCTATCGAGCCGATTTCGTTCAATCATGTATGGAGTACGACCACGGTCTTTAAAATATAATGAATATTAACATAATTTATTTTTGCTTCATTAAAACAAATAGTTTTTCTTAATAAACTGCTTAAGTAACATCAGGTTCTTCAAAAAAGGAGTGTACCTACAGGTTTTTAAAAGGTCGGCAACGCGCGTGTAACACCTCTGGAGTTGCAGGCGTCCATAGGCTACGGTGACTGATTACCATCAGGCGGGCCGTATGCTTGTTTGCTACCGATGTGGTATATAAAACAAAAACAATTTCAAGGACATTGGGTGTTGACAGCCCCTTAATATGTGTATAAAAGCGGTTTTATGACATTTTTTCAACGATTTTTACAAGTCTACAAAAGTTTCGGTTTCGGTTTCGGTTTCGGCCGAAACTAGAGCCAAAGCCGAACCTTCGGTTTCGGTTTCGGCAAAAAAACATGTTTCGGTCGGACACTAATTTCAAGTCAGCTACGCTAGTGACGGGCAAAGTGGCCAAATGTATTGTAAGTAGACATGTGTCGTTCACGAGTGAGTGATTTAAATGAACTGTATCATTAGCGAGTGATTAAATGACTGAACTCACTCACTCTTCAACTCAGTGCAGATTCAACTCGCTCATTTCGCTCAGTAACTCATCTATCTCAGCGTTCCTTGCTCGCTCTTTCCCACTCATGATTGGAATGAGCCGGCCGAGCGTGACGAGCGAGACGATGCGAATAGGTTTCGGACCGGTTCGGAAGAATTCGGGAAAACATGGCGGGATCGTATCGCGTGATTCGCCATCTTGGTCGCACTTATGGCAGTGTGTATCTGATTGATTGACATTTCTCTCTACTCACTCGTGAACAATATAGCTTACAGATCCACTGAACGAAATGAGTGATACATATCACCGCGAGCAAAAGATAATATATGAAACAATCTTTTCACATCTAATAGAGGTTCCAATATATTTGACCACTTTGGCCGTCACAATCAATTTAATGTTGACTGCACAAAGTTAAACTGGTTTTTTAACAGCGTAATTTTACTTTAATACTGGTTGACTTCCGTCTCTGACACCACTGGTTAAATAATAACATAATGATAAATGAAATAAAATTTGGTATCAATATTACTTTTAAATACATTATTTCTAAATTTCACTAAACCACTTTTCTGCCCTGCTTATCGCGGGTGCAGTACTTGCATGAAAACCCTCATACAAAGTACATACTGCGTTTGCGATAAGCAGGGCAGTTTTATATATCAATGTGGCCAAATTTAAGTCATAAGCATTTATATTAAATTAGTTGTCACTTGATACTATTAAGAGTTGTTATTATTGTTATTAGAAAGCACGTATATAACTTGGACAATAGACTAACAGCACACTTAAGTGGCTGGTGGCTTTGGGTAATTGGGTGGTATTCCACCTGTCCAATATTTGTATTTGCGTCTCACATTTTGCTTTATGAAAGAGTGACGCAATGCACAGGTGGAATACCACCCTTATGTCCTTTGCAATAAGGTTGAAAAGTTGACAATTAACAGTTGTCGATGGTACGCTTCTGCTGCTGACTGTTACCTATAACTTCAACGTTTCGTTCATTAGTATTAAATTAGTACTAGAGTCGTTCACTGCTGAGCTAAAAGTTTTGTCAATCTTTTGACCCTTTGGACAATAACGGTGGCGTCTTTAGGCGTTGCCGTAACAAGTGTTAACTGTGTTCTGCTAAGTGTACGCACAGAGTGTCACCTGAGCGTCGCCGGCGTGGAACGAGGCGAAGCCCTAGGACTCGGGGTACATGATGCTCTCGACTGGCGCTGAGGCGGTCATGTCGTCGCTTTCTGGTAGTGACCAATCCTGGAAAATGAGAGACGTCAGTAAATGGCTGTAAAAGAAGATACGAGGGGAGGCCGAAATATTTGCGATCTGAGGCTAGAAAAAAAATAAAAATTAAAAACAAAAAAAGAATACTATGCTTCTTGTTTTAATATTGCCGCCATTAGGTACTAACGATTGTTAACGATTAATTATTAACGATTAATATTTCATTTAATACTCTCTTTTTTTCTAAGGCCGTGAACTTTCAGTCGCTCCTCGTCAGCTAAATAAAAGGTAAAGCATGACTACTAGCCCCAATGCAATGGAGTTTGTCTAGTGAAAAAACATATTTTGTTTCTTTTAATAATTTTTACACATGTAAAACAAACGGCTTAGTACCTAATGATAATCTACTTTGATCGTATAATACAATCGCATAGGAATTTTATTGCTGAAAACATTTGGATGTTTAAAAAATGTTCTCCAAATCATACTCTCCTATTTAAGGCTTATAAGGTCCTATTTATTACCAAATGAGTCTAAACCGTAAAATTATTCAATGCTATGTCTCACAATAGTTTAAATTTGATTAGGACTTATTAAAGTTCGATGAAATGGAAATCATTTTCAATAGGAACAGAGTTGCATTTGTTTTGTTCCGTTCAATTTTCAAACAACAAAATTAACTCTTTACACTGTAACACAGGGATCGGAACCGGTTTTATGCAAAAACATAGAAATAACCATATTTTTCGAATTATTTTATACTCGAAATGTAGCACTCAGTTGTGTTTTTAGGTAACGACTTCGTATTATTAGATTGCCCAATTAGAAATGAAGTAATTAGCAAAGAACGAAAAAATACCGTTTCCGTTCCCATACAAAAAATACCGGTATCCGATCCCTGCTGTAACAGAATAATCCTTTAGAGTTAGGAAATAATGAATGAGTTATATTATACACGTGTAAAAAAACACAAGACATATTTGAACTCTCTCCGTAAAAAAATTGATGTACCCTTTCAAGGTCACGTTTTTAGATTTCATTTGTTACTTTCGCCGCATGGAATGAACATTTTACCTGTTCGTCCGTGCTGGCGAAGAATAAGTAGAATAGATTGGCCCCGAGGTCAATGGCCGCGGCCAAGTAGAACACTTCACGCCACTGGCCCAGCGTTTGCTGAAAAAAATACAATGATTTATAAGGTTGTCACAGAAATCAGGAAGAGTTACATACTACACACACACACTACACACACACTACACACTACACCACACACACACACACACACGACACACACACTACACGTCTTATGTACACTTTTTGTACATAAGACGTTAAGATACAGTTAAAAAGAAAGTATACAATGTACAAAGGCGAACTTATCCCTACAAGGGATCTCTTCCAGAGATCCTTAGAGTAACTAGGAAAATAAATTTAATAGACTTAAAACTAAAAGGTACCATGTACAGTCAGCAGCAGAGAGAGAGAGAACTGACCCCCCACCCAAACAAGTCTCTATACAGGGGGTCAGTTATCTCTGCACATGTGATTAATTGAAGGTTTTGTCGCTGATAGTGCACTTTTTACAAAATCTGTAAATGCCAATCGTCCTTAAGTTAGGGAATGTCTCCTAAGTCCATTTTCGCTTAGCAGTTCTCGAATATATGTATATTGCAGTCGGGGCAAAAGCAAAGATTCTATAGGGATGTATTTTTAAAACAGATAGCAGCTAGCTGATCGAGAACTGCTAAGCGAAAATGGACTTAGGAGACATTCCCTTGTATTCAAAAACTTTGGTTTTTATGATATGACATCATTGTTGAACTATCCGTGAACTAAATTTACCTATAAGGTGCAGTATACTATAGTTTTTCAGTGATTACTCTCAGCATTACAGATTCCATACATCGTGGCTCGCGACTTCAGTCACAAGATGGCATGTTAAAATAATCTCTCTTCTCGCCTCTGTCTATGTCGTTGGTTGAGCGAACAAGTATTCTAGTCTGTGCATCCGACATAAGTTTAATAGTGATTTTAATTGAAAATACAAAGGCGGCTGAAAAGTTCGCGGCCTTAGAATTTTTTTTAAAGAGAGTCCTAAATTAAATGTTAATTATTAATCGTTAATAATCGTTAGTAATGGCGGCAATATTCCAAACTGCCAGAGGCGGGGAAAAAAGCAGTATAGTTTTTTTTTCTTTTTTTTTTCTAGCTTAGCCCGCGAATATTTTAGCCTTCCCTCGTACGTTCTTTGTCTCCCGAAGCCCATAATCTATAGTCTGTCAAGCTGGATAAGTCAGTAGCAATGTAAAGCAATCTAAAGTATGGTATCCCTAGGAAACGAACAAAAAGCAGCAATGTATATCGAACAACGATGAAATGTAAACAAAACAGTTCCACAGATAAGATATAAATGACACGCGATTTTCGAACAATTCAAACGTAGTATGTATGTATGTATAAACTCTTTATTGTACAAAACACAAATTTATGGCACAGGATAGGCAGTACAAAGGCGAACTTATCCCTTTAAGTAAATGAGAATTGATGAAGAACGGTAGACAAATATAGCACTGAGTACAATAGACTAGAGGAAAGTCAATAAAATTATAAAAGAGGGCGAAAATAAATAATATAAGATAAAAATTAGAAGTAACAATATTTCAAATATAAAGAATACCTACGTTATATATAATAAATAAAAAAAAAATATATATATAAAATATCTATAGTCACGAACAAGTTAATTCCGGTCCGATAGCCAACCCGTAGTGTTGCTAACCCGATTGCGATTGAGTGTTGATTGATTGTGTTGCGATTTTTCAAATTTGCCGCCTTTTTCTAGTGACAAAATCTGCTTGACCAAGTATATGTTGGCAGAGGCTATACTTCGTTTTTTTTAGGATTAGAAATTTGGTAAACAATCTTGATGTGTCTTTTAATTGAAAAACACATTTTAAAAATAAGTTACGGTAAATATATAACAATTATGAATCTAATATGATCTTTTATAGTCTTCTGCTTTCATAAGTAATAGTTATTGATTTTTAAAAAGTGTTTTTCAATTAAAAGACACATCAAGATTGTTTACCAAATTTCTAATCCTAATAAAAACGAAGTATAGGTACATACTTGTTCGCTGCTAATGATGCGGCCTATGGCATATGGCGCGAGGAACCCGCAGAGGTTACTGGCGGCGTTGGTGATACCGTACATGGTTCCCGCGAACTGCGGCGACAGGTCGATGTGGTTCATTTGGTTACCTGGATAGGAAAGCAATGGTTACACGTGTTCATTTGTAACTTGTTGGTTACTACTACTTAAACGTGTCATTTCAGTACATTAAGCATCACCGGCAAGGAACCGCTCTCTCCTTACGGCCCGGCCACGACATTGAGCGACTTGCGACGGCGGCAGCGATAACCATAGGTTGGAGCGAAACACAGCGATCGGACCTTTCGTTCCCACCTATGGTTGTCACTGCCGCCGTCGCCGGTCGCTCAATGTCGTGGCCGAGCCGTTAGCGTCCCGCGGACTCGACATCTCGTCGGCAGAATGTTTAGTTAGAGGCTTTTAATTTTTTTTATGTCTGGGACTCGAGGGGTTGATTATTCTGACGATACATTTCATTTATTTAATATTATATCAGTTGCTTTTCAGTGAAGGAAAATATCGTAACAGTAGTCCATCCAGGTTCTCTAGAATGGCAGATGGAAATGGCTTTCGCAAAAACCATCATATATGGATCAGGGGGCGTACCCAAGATGACAATCGTTGATAAAAAAAGCCAATCAAAACAATACTTTACTTTTGTTGTCGACAAACGACGATTGTCATCTAATCTACGTTGCTAAACGCTACCGGAAAAGCTTTAAGGTGAAGAGAAGGAGTCATACTGTACATATTCATAACAATGCAAACGTAAATCAACTAGGTACCCACAAAATGGCCATATATTTCAAAGGACACACTCATTTAACACATTCATTGCCACCCAGCCAAACAAGACATCCGCGCCAGGCCACAAAAATTTCGTCATATAAAGCTGTAGTACCACGATCCCGACTATCGGGTCATCCGGCCCGGGAACGAAATCATAAAATACCCGATAGTCGGGTTTTCGGCATTGAATGTTAAGCTGGCTACTTACCAGCGTAGACTGCCCCTCCGAAGGCCGAGGTGATACTGAGCAACAGCATTACAGCGGTGCGGTCGCAGCCCGCCCAAGCGATGCCCAACAGCCCAAACGCTGGGATGAACGCCGCTAAAAAAAAAATTACGCGTTTTTTCAGCACAAATAGCAAATATATAACCCGGTGAAAACAATTTTGACAGTAGAAAAAGGCATCAAATTTGTAAACATGTAGGCGCGAAGTGTGAAATTGGTACTGACAATTAGTTACATATAGCCTGGCTCCGAGACAAAAGAGAAAAATGGTCGAAAGACATCACAACATGGTACCCAAGAGACGAAAAAAGGAATGATGGTGGACACAAAATCATATGGGAAGACGAGTTCAGGCAGCCTGGAGCCTTGTCGAAAAGACGGGCTCTGGACAAGAACGCGTGGAGGAATATGGGAGAGGCCTATGCCAAGGGCAACCAGACAAAACGTCTGCGGAAAAAGGCTAGTATCAGTAACTAAGAAGTAAGTATAGTCTGTCTAACCATTTCCGTCAATAGGGAAAGGCGTGAAATTCAATAATGCGGGCGCCGGGCGGGGAAATTTTCGTATATTTTCGTAACGTGTAGCTTTTTTAATTCTGGTAACGGTAGGCATCGCCTGCCTAGGCGACTAGTACCTATGCAAATACATATTTCAGTTAAGTACTTTATTCGCATTTAGGTTTTCACCAAAAAATATATATCTTTATAAACTTTCCCTTACCAACTGTGTTCCAAAGCTTCATGCTGTTGAGCCGCGAGATGTATCCCTTCGCCAGCAGCCAGTCAGCGAAGATACTGATGATGATACCGGCCACCCACGACGTGAAGTACGGGATCGCTGACAGTCTGGCATTCTAGAAATCGATCGATCTCATTTAAATTATTATCATTATTGTATTTAGAAGACTTTGACATTGACATTGTTGCTAATTCCATAATTATTCGGTATTGTACATATAATTTAAGTTTTGATGTAATCCGATTTTATTTTATTGAATTTACTGCAGTTAATGCATGTTAGACACTAAGTAATGTAACGCCAATTAGCACGTAAGGTTTATCTGTAAGTGCTGATTGATTGAATAGAATAAATGAAATGAAAAAAAAAAATGAAATGAAAAATTCTGGACAAAATAACCATAATTGGCTAGAGAAATAACGCAGCGCAACTTATTTATAGAACTTGTAAATCAACGAAGAAATTAACGTTAAGCGCAAAGTTATAAGACTTATAAGAAAGGCCCCCTTTTTAATTTGATCATTTTAGGGATTCGCTTCTTTGATACTTCCACAATCCGTCACAATGTAAGGGTCTACCGCAAACGAGAAAGTCGAAATTTTGTTATGTAACCTCTCTATCACTCTTGTATATCCGAGCGATAAAGAGGCAGATAGCTGAGTTTTGATTTTGTAAACAAATGTATCCTTGATGTATCAATGATTTTAATGTCTGTGAAAACTTGTTAAAATCCGTTTAGGGCAGAGTATGTATAAGACAAAAAACATAGAAAACGGTTGGAAGCTTTCGAAATGTGGTGTTGGCGGAGGATGGAAAGGATCAGCTGGACTGGGAGGAAGACGAATGAAGAAGTCCTGAGTATGATAGGAGAAAAGCGATGCTTATTAAATACAATAAGAAATAGGAGAGGCATGATGGTAGGACACCTGATCGGCATGACAAGTTTTTCCTGAACATCTTGGAAGGCAGGATTGAAAAGACAAGAGAAGAAGGGAAACCTAGAATAACTTATCTTAGCCAAATAAAAAATTATACATCGTATGAGGAAATTAAAAGACTGGCACAAGAAAGGAATGATTGGCGATTACTCCACCGACAAGAGCAAAGCTCTTAAGTTATGATGATGATGATGATGTATAAGTTACTCTATGGTTTACGATGGGGGCTAGTGCTGCACTCTGGCTACACAACATTGCAGTAATACCCCCTATTGTAGACAAGTAGAAAAGTATTTTCACAGAGAACAGTAACATTACTTATAAGTGTATTTTCGCACTTACTGAGACAATGTCAAAGTGCAGTATATTGTTCATGTAGCTCGGCAGCTCAGTCAGCTGCGTGTAGAACAGCCAGGACTGCCCGCATTGCGCGATGAGGATGGCCCACAGTGGAACACATGTCAGGAACTTCATCCAGGGTATGGCCATACCCCTTTTATCCTCCTGAAGCAATTAAAACGAAACTGAAGTTGTTTTAGTTAATTTTAAACCTTATATTGATGTAGTTTGAAGCTTTACTTTATACTACGGACGAACTCCGAGGAAGCGACGCTGGTAACACAAAGGAACAAACATACATAGACAGACAAACACATTCCTTTGCGTTACGCTGCCAGGTCAAAATATAGCCAGCATAACAATATAAATACTTCAACAATGCAATTCGTGTTATCGAAATCTAAAACACTTGCGTTATAATCATACATCGGGGTTTTGGGTGCGGGAATGATTTACACTGTCAAAAAATATAGGTAAAAACTGTAAACACCGATACTATTTTAACATTTCTAAGCACATTTGGAGCTTACTAACTATTTTTAATTCATAGTTTGGTAATTATACTAATTATTTTACAAAAAAACAAAGTTATAAATACACGAAATCATTCCCGCACCCAAAACCACGATGTATGGTTATAATTAAAGCAAATACACAGATGTTTCGGGGCATTACACTTTAAAGTACCTCTACGTTCATTTGAATAACTATCAACAGTATCAACACGTCTTGTTTCTGTTTTTAGTCTAATAAACAGTATTACAATTTGTGTATGTAGGTATGTCCTGTATTCTTCTAATAATCTGTATGACTAAGTCCACCGCCGCGTCTGTCTGTCTGTATGTTCGCGTTAAACTGAAAAACTACTGAACGGAAATTCATGCGGTTTTCACCTATCAATAGAGTGATTTTTGAGGAATGTTTAGGTGTATAATTTGTTAAGGTTTTGTGTAACCCGTGCGATGCCGGGACGGGTCGCTAGTCTTCTTCTATATCTATCTTATTATATCTTCTGTATTTTATTTTTATTTTAGTTATTGTTGATATGGTTTATTTCAAATTTGATCTTTATAACAATCGGCAATAAGTAAAGATAAATTCTAGTTGCAAACGAGATAGTTGATTGTCATTTAATAAATCATTCAGTCAATTAAACCCCTCAATAACAAACGGAGTGCATGTATGCATCGATCGGCCCAGTTTGTAAGCGATACGGTGTCGAATTCGCGTGTAATCGGCGTTTTGTATGACGTGAGGTCAGCGGCTGAGGCTGACTCACTCGCAATTGATAGTGCGTGAACGGTTCATTTATGGACTAACAAAACTTTTCTTACTAATACATTACAACTATGTAATATATAGTAGTGGTTATGATTTTAGCATGTACGAGTATGTATGTTTGTGTTTTGTTTTAGTTGTTTTCTACCGATAAAATGACTAAGGGCCAGTTGCACCATCCGCACTTGACAGACTGATCAACATCAGCCGGCGCGCCCCGGTGCTTTACTATGAAACTTTCGATACAATAAAATTTAGCGAACTCTTTAACGATGACTAAAGTTTGGTGCAACCGACCCTAAGCCAGGTTTTTAACGTTGTTATGGTAATTTATAAGTTTTATGGCATCCCACTTCCAAAAAGGAGGACGACGAAAAAATTCAGTTGAGAAACAAGTTTTTTTAAATATTATTTTAAAATTCTAATACATATTCCTTAGTAACCCTTATGATCAGTAGCAGAAGCAGAGTGCAAATACTTCGTAAGTAATTTTAGACCTAAGACATCTGAATAGAATACTTAACAAACTTACCTGAGGTCCTATACTCTGCGTAATATACTCAATCTCCTTCGGACATATCCTTGGATGGCTCTGCGGAGAATCATAGACCAGGAACATCCATCCGACAAACCAGACCACTCCAAGACCGCCAAATAGGTAGAAACAGAGCGGCCAGCCGCCACCCCAGTTGAGGGTGCATAGCCACCCGGATATGGGTAGTGAGATCACTGTGCCGAAGTTTGAGCCTGGAAAAGGAACCTTAATTGTGAAGCAGTAAGATGTAAATTCAAATAAGAGAAATGCCGGTTATATTGCGGATCACTTGTAAATAAGTTGAGTTTAGAACCGGAGTGGCTTACTTGAAGAGATGCCTATGCAAATGTGGCCATAACAAGCTCGAGTTGAATCATGGTGAAGAAACTCTAATACTAGTAGACACCAGACACAAACTAATACAGTAATGTTTAATACGATTTCACGCGTAATACGCCATTTTCCACTGATCTTTGTTTTGCACTTTTAATTGCAAGCATC
Organism: Cydia amplana; assembly: GCF_948474715.1. Classification (NCBI taxonomy): domain Eukaryota; kingdom Metazoa; phylum Arthropoda; class Insecta; order Lepidoptera; family Tortricidae; genus Cydia; species Cydia amplana. The sequence goes on from NC_086080.1 coordinate 7,232,900, forward strand.
TATAGCTTTTATGTAGGCACACACTATCACTATGATCTGCTGTGGTGAGAGTAGGTAGCAACATAAACTAGCTTTAGAATTTGATTTCTCCAAAGGCTGAGTAAGCATACCAGCTGGATATGATATGTTACGCCTTCTCCAGCTCTCTCACTCCTATGAAGAGCTTGAAATCTGTGTATGCTGCAATTAGGTTAAAAAAGGTGAATATAGTGGGTGGGTGTCATTCTAAATCCCTAACAACGTTTGTCCTAAAGTCACTTGCCCTAACTGGTTTGTCCTAATGGGCACATGCCCTAACGATCAATTGTCATAACGATTATTTTCCATAATGTAAGGTTCTGAAAAATGGTTAGGTTTTAGAACTTGCTGCCACAAAAGTGGGTTAGGTTAGGGTTAGAACTGCGACCCTCGCAAAAAAGAAAATATGCTTAATAACATTACGATAAGTACTCAATAATTAGGGAAACCAAATTTAGGGTTTTTACTGTTAGGACAACTGATCATTATGACAAACAATATTAGGGAATGCAAAGATAGGAGAAAAGACTTTAGGGATTCAGATATAGATCCGAATATAGTAGATTACTAGAATGCTTACCAGCATAAACATATGCTGCAAATTTCGACCTCTCCAAGGGCGGGATCCACCGAGCCAGCATTGCGTGCATGGCTGGATAGGTCACGCCTTCGCCCAACCCCTCCAACGCTCTTACGGCTATGAAGAATTTGAAGTCTGTATAAGCGGCGATTGGGCTAAGGATGGTGAATAAGGCGGTCAGTAGGACGCCGACACCGTATACTAGTTTACCGCCGAATAGCTCGGCTATACGACCTCCCGGGACCTGTGGAAAAAGTAAAAGATATAAGATTAGCGAAGAATTTAGAGATGCCCAGTTCGACAGCTATGGGCTGACACAGGCGGGTGTTTTAAAAGGCGTCTTATTATTTAACTTTTTAATTAAGAGGTATCCCAATAAATCATTTTATTTTTGATATATTTATTCTAGAGTCTGAGGAAAAATCAAAAGGAACCCAGGTACGATAAAAACCTAGTTGTTCAATACCCTAATTCCAATAATTATTAATTCTGCGATTTTATGTTATGCGATGGTAAGTTTCTGTTTAATGAATTTATGCGTAAATAATATTCTGCCTCAGCACAATTAGGAATTCGTCTTAGTTTAGATATGCGTAATAGCATTCTGGGACATATATTTATGCGACATCAGTTTCTGCGTATCTACTATTATGGCAATACTGCGTATACAATTTTGAATTATTCCAAAATAAATTATGCGTATACAAGGGGAACCAATTGGATTGGGTGGTGATCAAACATTTATTCAGCAAATAAGCCACAGGGGCACTTTTACATGTTAAATTTTTGCAAGCAATAAAATAACCTTGTAATAAGGTCTTAACAATTTTCTGGATTAGGTTTGTAATTAAATTCCATCAAATATTGTTCTGTTGATCTCGACCTCTATTGCACCAGCTAATGAAAGGTAGTCATGCTAACTTTTTAATAACCAAGTTAGGTTCAAAATGTACTCCTAAGTTTGCGATCTATAATGTGAATGTCATGTCTAAGTAAGGATATCTATCAGAATTAATATGTTATACCTGTGTCAGCACATATCCATAGAAGAAAGAGCCTAGAATTATACTCTGCTGTTCAGCAGACCAATTGAAGTCACCAGTTTTCTGAAACAAATTATAGTTAAATTAATTTTTAATACAAATCTCACAAATTCATCAGCCCATTCTGATTGAATACAAAAAAAGGTAAACATGAAAATAAATGTCCAGTTACCACAAAACGTACAGCACTACTTTACATGTCTTAATATTCTTTAGTCTATGCGTGAACTAAACTAACCACACTTGGTGACATACTTACTGGTACTACTGTACTATTATCGGGTATTCCAGCCGGGCATACATCTAACGTGGAGTCGTTTGTCGACGGCACCGGGGCCGTGGAGTTGATCATGGCCACTATAGCCACAGAGAGGTTCACTCGCATGGCATACACATTGGCAAACCCCAGGAAGCCCATGATGCCGAGAACTGTGCGGCTTTTGATCCATCCTGTTGTTTCTTCTGCAAGAGTACATATTTAACATTAAACAACATTTAACATAAAAGTAAAATATCGTTCTATGGAACTTGCTAACTATGTAAACAAAAGTCACTAGTAAATTGACATTCCGAGACAATTTTAATATGGCGGTATGTTTACACAGTTAGCAAGTTCCATAGAATGACACTTTACATGTTGTTTAGTAATGTATTGATTGTTTTAGATTATTTGGTGGGTCTACTATTTCTTGTTGTTAATCAGTAGTCAGCCAGGAGACAACAGTAGGATAATTTGTTATAAAAAATGTTGTGGGTACCATGTTGTATTAACACACTTAATACATGGCCCATTGTGGAGAGGGAGTGGTAAGTTTAAATACCATAAAACCAGGTTTTTAAGTGACCCAGAAGAATGTAACTATGGCAACAAGTGACAAGAAATTGATTTTAACCCTTAATTTAAGACATATCATAGTAAAACTTACATGTCAAGAATACAATCAGCAGCATAAATAGACACAATTATTTAGAATAAATTAGCTTCAATATCTAATCTTAGAACTAGAACCTCAGTTATCTGAACTAATTAGGACCGAGACTAGCTACGATAATCAAAAGTTTGTATACTCAAAACGAGGGTTTTTTGAGACAAGATCAAACAAAAACAACAACTTAATAGGTACATAAAAACTGAAGTATATTCCAATTTGAGGTACATACAGATACTTTTAATAATAAAAAAGTCTGTTTGGCACAGAAAGTGCTTAAAATCACTTCAGTTTGAAATATTAACCAAATATCAAGTGCTGAGGGATAAAGACATGATAGCAATGTATAGAAAAGGGTATAGTTAATTAGTTATTGATAATATTCCGTCCTTTACACCCCCTGACCTACATACATAGATCAGTTATATTATTATGAGTTATGACTTATAATAGTAATAAGTAGCACAATCTTTAGAATAATTATGTACTAATTGTAGTAATAGTAATATATAATAAGGTTGAATAGTTTCCATAAAATAGATAACTAAGAATAATATTAAAGTTGCAACGTGACCTTGAATAGGATCGGAGGATAGGGTAGGCGTACTCAAAAACATAAACAAATCATGTACCTCGATCTTCCACAATTAGGTTTCGGCTGCTACTGGTCACATTTTCGTCAATGTCCGAGTTAATTATGGGACTTTCTTCTATATCCAAAGACATCTTTAATTTATAAGACCATTCCGTGCTCCACTTATCATTTGGATGTTTAAATTAATACCAAATTCGCGTTTTGAGAATCTAAGATGGATACTGATTACAATTACTTGTAATCAATTTAATTAGAACTAGGTCCGTTCATTTCCCTATAGAATCTGTTTTATTCAATTGTGTTGTTACGGTGACTCACTCGCGTTTTTTGTATCGAACGATTACGTCGTACATAAACAAAGAAAAATTGTTCAGCGCAATCCGTGCTGCGATCCGTCTGCAGAATAGTTGTCACTGTCAGCTCAGCTGTCAAAATGACAGCGTTTTACACAAAAATAAAACGCTAATTAAATAACTTACCATATTCGGAACCTAAAGTAATATATTGAGAGTGGCAACACTGTAGTTAGTCGTATTGTCCTTTTCTAGCATATACGTCCATCTCTCTCCCACACCCCCACCACTTCAGGCAGTTGCGTTTGACAATTTTGACAGTTAGAAACAAACGCAAATTACCTCATTGTCTCAAAATTATACATATTTACACCAGGCAGGATTAAAACTTTAGGTTCCGAATATGGTAAGTTATTTAATTAGCGTTTTATTTTTGTGTAAAACGCTGTCATTAAACAACTGTACCGATATTCGGAACCTAAAGTAATATATTGAGACGTGTTTGTTATCGCCTGGTGGTGGGAAGACGCCAAGCCAATGTGATTATACATGTACTTACATATTATGTATATGTAATATTATTATATTAGGAGTGTTTAATTAATTAATTAATTATGTAGTACACCCTTTATTTTAATACATGTGAGGAGAGAGGTATTTAGTAAAGCATACAATTTTATATACCATTATATTATGATACTAACTTTCCATTTTATATACGTATTTAATGTAGGTACTTATAAATTTTCAACGAAAATAAGTGAGTCACCACAAGGGTGCTATAGTACTTAATTATATGTATGTGAGACTATGTAAAAGAAGATAAGTCAGTCTACTCTTCAGGGAGCATACAACATCTGTGATATGGAGTGATGTAATTAAAATATGAAAAGATAAAAATCATAAAGTACTCGAGTAGTTTTTATTTATAACTCCCAATTATTGACAAATTTGATAATAATTATCTAGTAAGGTAAGCAGTTGCAGGATATAACAAGGACAAGACCTTTCTTATTTCCAGAATCCCTCAGGATTAAGTAGACGAATATTTTAAATATTCGTTATATCACTATCACTACCCACAAAGTTAATATTGGGTAGGTACTTAATAAAATGTCATAGGGAATACTTTTAATGATTTTACTGAATTCTTTTAATGACTGTGAGCCAGTGTGAGCTATTTATTTGGTTATAGCTATAAAATGCATTTAATCGTTTGTACGCTTTACTAACGCGAACGCGAGCTAATGGACCTAAACAAACCTTACTTGAAATTGTGAAGGTTACTTTGAGAGCTTAAGCCATATCATAATACTCATGTGGGCACTAGTTACGACGCTTTTTGGTGCTCTTGGCGTTCAAATGGTAAATGTAGAATTGCCACAGAGCTTTATCAATGATATTTGTATAGGTGCAGCTCATTCTGCTTATATTCATGTTTAGCTATCATCAAGTGACCTTAATTGTACTCATTATTGTCTATATATGCAGTATGAGTAGTTTACCTTATCTGGTGCCTACTAGTAGACATAAACTTGATTGTTTCTGAACGCTAAAGTGGCTTAATTTATGTAAACCATTCATAGACATAGCTTAATTCTGAATATTCAGTCTTCTCTTTCCAGATTAAGAATAAGGTACTTAATTCGAAGCCTTAGCTCATCGCATATGTGTTTTTAACCAAAATGAAAATTTGTGTTTATTTTGTGATTTTACATTATTTGCAATAACTGTGCGGAACCATGGGGTCCCCGACCTTTTGCCGGGCACCCGTGGGCCCAAAGCCAACAGCGCAGATGCCGTTTAAGAGGAACCTCTATTTTATCCAATGCTAGGGTCAACACTTTGTCGAATATATTTGATATTTATGTATATTTATTCTCCTTATGACCTAAGGGTAGGTAATTGTAACTTTTTGATATCAAATATACGCAGAATAGTCAATTATTTTGTATTCTGAAGTGCATATAATATTACTGGATTTGGGCCAGTGTGCTTTTGTATACTATATCTCTGGCCTACTATATAGGCTAGTCTATTAACATCCCGCCTCCTGGAAGGCAGTATACAGACTTCTTAGATATATTCACGGTAGTGCTAAGAGTGTGGACCTGGTTTTCCGACACTTGACTGCATGAGATTATTTTTTCAGGTCTCGAGCAAGAAGGGTGCCTAGATAGGTTGAGGTCCTCAACTTGTGGATTTGGTAGGAGCAAGACACAGACGGGGTGTAAATTAGTTAATCCACCATGTTTCAAGAGATTCATGTGCATTCATGCCTTCAGGTTACACTGTAGAGACAGACTAACACTTTGGCAGAGTTTTGCTAACATATAATAAATGATTGCATTTGTTTGGGTGTACAATTACATGTTCCACACCAAAAACATAATTATTTATATATTTCAATCTATTTTTGAAAGGTTTGCGTTTCAAAATAGCTTCGCCTTTTCGCAAGGCGTGCTCCTGTTCCCCTATTTTATTGTGCAAAGCGAACAGTATCACAATGCTATAATTTTGTATAAATTGAGAACTAGAGGGTCATGCCCTAGACGTGACCGCCCAGAAACTGTGCTAGAACCGTTCGTGCAAACCATTCAGTCACTATTTTTTAAAAACCTTTTGTAGTGGGTACATTCCACGGTCTTAAATTTATTAAACGTGTAGTATCAAACTATGACAAGTCATGATAAGTGAAATAAGTGATAACAGTATCTGGTCCGTGCATAGAAGCACTTGCCCTTGAGGTTAGGGCATGGGTAGTTTATTATAAACTTAATCCGTGCATAGGAGCACTTACGATACAGGTGGTTTAAAACTTCCAGGGTCACAATACAGACACAAGGGTGTAAAATACATAATTCATAAACGCCCGTTAGGCCAGTTTTGTATATTTTATTTCAAACATGCTTGTGCAGCACCGCCAGCACATGATAATTTTCCTAATATACCATGGCAGTCAGGGATATAATAATTATGTAAAAAGGTAGGTAACCTTGGTCATGTCGTGTACATAGGTAGGTACTCGTAAACATGTTAACTGAAAGACAAGTGCTCTCCAGCCAAATATAATTTATGCAACTGTGAGCTGCTCTTACATTGGGATCATATGTATTTATTTCTAGTCTGTCATATTGTAGCAGGACTAGACTTCAAAGGTTTGTAGATGTTTATAGGGCCGTTAAACGGACCCTTTGTACACCTTGAGCAGGCTGTTTGTTTCACACCATGGGTAATATATATTGTAAACATAGCTTATTTCAGAATGGAATCGTAAGCTCTGTCGTGTCGTGAGCTTACCGAGCCTGATTTAATTAGAGTCCACAGATTGTATGGACCTTGGAGAATTGACCACTCCTTATTCTAATTATCAATATTCTGCCTGGGCTTATAGTCGAAATTAGGTGACTAAATCTCTTAGTATTATCTATGCCACCCAAGTTATGAGGCTTAGCGTCTCCAGACCACAATTTTATATTAGGGTGCAAAGATTTTTTCATCTTTAAAATAAAAATGAGTCGAGATAGGCCTGGAATCTTAGGTTTTTATTTTACCTATTATAATTTTAGAAATGTTATGTAAATGGAAAGCAGTTTTCACTTTTACCACAGTTAATTAGCCCAATTTCGGGTTTAGCCAATAGGGTGTTCGGGACCCTTGAAATAGATTGGTAAACAAAAATGAAAACTCTAATAACGAAGCCTATTTCGACTGATTTTTACCCAAAACATTATTTTAAACCATTTTTACTTTCTCTAAAAAGAGATATTTACAACTTAATCTTTGTAATATTTTTGTGATTGTGGTCTACTCGCACGCCTGTGTTATGACCATATCATTTATATTTCTGTGAATATGTCTGACGTGCCTTGCGCAGGCTTACATAGGTTATAATATCATCATCAATAACTTGACGTCAGTTTGTGAACGAATCAAAGATTCTTTTGGCACACCTTACGCAGGTGTAAACATGGCAGCCTTGCGCAGGTTTAGATAGGTACATAATATATTGGTTTCATCACAAATAACTTGACGTTAGTTTGTGAACGAATCAAAGATTCTTTTGGCACACCTTACGCAGGTGTAAATATGGCAGCCTTGCGCAGGTTTAGATAGGTACATAATATATTGGTTTCATCACAAATAACTTGACGTTAGTTTGTGAACGAATAAAAGATTCTCTTAGGCGCACCTTAGCAGGTGGAACCATAACAGACGTAAGTTTAAGAATAAGTATCATTCAAATCAAATGTCAAAAAGTTTATGGGTAATATTCCCTAAGTTGCGGGTTCCTTGCTCGACAAGGTGAAAGGCTTTACGCCGGCTTTAACAGGCACTTTTAGAAAGTGTCATTCACGGTGACGCGCAGATTTGCCAAAAACTAAACTTTAACTCTACAGTTAACTAATATAATTTGACAATATGAACCAAACCATGCGTCTTCGTCAATGAATCAATCTAAAGATTCCCGTATCGTTAATGCCCTTCCATGTCACAGGCTTCCGATTTTATTTGAAACGTTTAATTTAAGTGTACTATTTATGTAGGTAGGTAAGTAGGCTTAAGAATTGACCCTCTTGTATGTAGTTACGTATAGAATTAATAATCAAGTTATTCAAATTCAAAATAACACAAGCACATATAGCACCTACATGCAAGAGTTCTTTTCCTTAACCTTTAAAGCTGTAAGTACCTGCTAAGTTATATATTTAAGTAGGTACCTACCTACATAAATCAAAGATCTAGTTGGAGAGATATAAGTTGATAGTTACAGAGTGAAATACTTCACGAATTCGCATGTCATTCTTGCGCAGAGCCATGCTAATCTCTCTCTATGTCTAGTCAGATTTAAGTTTATGTACTGCCGAAGTACTCACTTTCCACAAAAATAAATGCAATGTTTGCGATGTAGGTTTGTTCGTTATTTATCAGCAAGTTTATTACCAAAAAATTAATTTTGCAATATTATATTAACCCGGAACGGGATAAAAAGATAAATTGCTGATAGATACTTGGACAGATAAAAAACCTACACGTCTATAAGCTTCTACCTTAATACGTAGGTTCTACGTAACACGTATTAACTATCCGATCCATTCGTATTCGAAAACACAAATCACTTGAAAGGGTATACCTCCACACATCACCATTTAAGTATTATATAATTTCAACCGTTATTATACACACACAAAGATTTAAACTAACAAGACTCGGAAGAGACTTAATAAAATTAAATTATAATGGTGACACGTGCACGCTTTACCAGCTCGATGTGTTTTCTACCATGTGTTTTAGTATTTTCATTGGCATAGCCACGGTGCGCGCAGGCAGCCTTTGAAAACACTTGCACATCACTATTCCGGATCATTTTTATTTGCTAGATAGTTTAACGGACAACTAAATTTAAATATTTATTTCGAACGGCAAAAGCCGTTAGAAACTGTTTTTCAATATAGTCAGCTAAACTGGGGTACAAATTCAAAAACTCACCAGCAGTTTAGCTTCACGACCTTCCAGATGGAAAAACAGCAAGCCAATGAGGTAATTTGCGTTTGTTTCTAACTGTCAAAATTGTCAAACGCAACTGCCTGAAGTGGTGGGGGTGTGGGAGAGAGATGGACGTATATGCTAGAAAAGGACAATACGACTAACTACAGTGTTGCCACTCTCAATATATTACTTTAGGTTCCGAATATCGGTACAGTTGTTTAATTTACCACAGATTACAACATACATACTTTTTTTAAGTGGCTACACACAAACGATGTTGATAGTGAATTTGCACTCGGAGCATCGGGAACTCGCAAGTCGCTATTCTACTGAAGCTACCTACTAAAAGCACCGGTTAGTACTTGTATTTGTGGCTCCAGTCATTTCCACCACGAAGACTACACACATATACAAGCCTACTAATGGTGCATCCATCCAGAGTGATCATCAAAGAATATAATACTCACTAGTGAACATATGAACCATATTATATTCTTTGATATGAACATACTGATAAATGACTGATACGGAAAGTAGATCGCGCCTTGATTTCTTTCACCAACATGCAGTCTAACTAGCTCAAACTAAGGACAAAGAAAATAAAATTGGCTATGTGTACTACATTTTTGGATTTGTAGTTGTAGACACGTCTGTTTAAATGTTAAAATTAAAACTGACACAAAAAGCCTATGACCCTTGTTTTACAATATATATTTTGCGGTGTATTCCCATTTGTCCTCGTCGGGCACAGATGGGAATAGGTTCATTCATATGAAACAATCCAAAATCAATCTCACTTATCCCCGCATTAGTGCGTATTGCCTAATTTACCTTTTTGGTTCGAAGTTTTGACTTAAGGGTTAGTCAATTTTATCTGGTATTGGGACCATGCACGATGACAGCGCTGTTTAGCTTTCGCAACCTTCGAAAAACCCCCTCCACACTCGTGCGCGAATCGAAGCGCGAAGCCGCGAACGCGAGTGTGATGTCGATTTCGCAGATCTGGGGCTCAACGTTGTAGGCGCTGTTAAATAATGAGGGGCTGTAATTAATGTATACCTTCATAAATCAAAAAACAAGTAATATATTAAAGTATTATTTTTATAAGAACATAATGATCATTTACATAACAGTTAACCTAACGCTGACTTTATTAACAACATAAAAACACCCAACAAAATTATTATTATTAAGTACTTAAAGTATACAAATTAAAAATACATTACATTTTATAAAGTCGATTTAGAATTAATTAATAGTTCCATAATATATAATCTATCAACAAGCCAGAACGGCAGTGTGTTAAAAAGTAAAAACGTTAAAAACTTAAATTAAAAAATATAAAATGGACGGACAGACAAACGACGACGACTGCCTACTCTTTTTTTTTATTCTACAAATGGAATAATTCTTTTTAGGTTCCTATTACATTACATTCAAAATGAAAAATCTAGTTTTTTTGCCATCACTTTCCCCTATATTAGGTAACTAACTATCCATTAGCTAGAAAACGTACCTTATACCATAAATATTATAATTAAATCTGTCGTCCAATTATACAATTTCCAACCGTATGTAGTTTCATTTCATCAAATATGTAGTTAGTCTTAGTACAGTCGAATTCAAAAACATCTTTACAAGACAATGTTTCAAAAATATTCCACGACCTTATATCAGTGTCTTAGGGGCGTGTACGGTGTAATATATTTTCGGAATGTTGGCTTGTCTGATGTTTGTGAACTCGACTGTATAAAGAGAACAATAAAAACCAACAAAAAATGTATCCTACATAGTATTTTTTGACATAACATGACATGTAACATTCAATAATTATAAAATAAGAATGTCCAGTTATCTTGAAAACTTACTCGTAATTCTAAAAACATTGACTCGATTTTTGACTGGTATCTGGGGGCACGGCAGTGCCCCCGCCAAGTCGAGCGCGAAGCAAACACTGCCGTACCATCCTTTACTGAAACCATTTCGCCGCATTTTCAGGCCCCTATTTGAGAACCTCTGGATAAGACCAGAACGCAGAAATTTCCGTCATCCAGTAAGCTATAATCACATACTTAAAATCCAAAATTTCAAGTCTGTAGGTCATTTAGTTCTGAAGTTAAGCGAAAGCAAAGTTTCGCATTTAGGACACTCACTCACTCACTCACTCATGATCATCAGAGTAGAACTAGTACTTCCCATAAACTCAGAGAGCTGAAATTTGGTACAGAGTTAGGGTTTAATGGCCACATAAAGGGTAAACCTAAAAATATTGCAATATCAGTCACGTTTTAAAGATATAAGAACTGCATAAGTAAGTTTGTAATCCCATATAAATATATGATATTACAAAGTTACTGTTGCAGTTCCTACAAATAGTAGTTAAAGTAAAGGTACACTACGATGTACGATGTGAGTATGAATGAAGATATGTTTAGTTATGATGTGTATACATAGTATGGGTATGAGTAAGTATCCGAAAAGAACGACCCTACCTCTCTACCTACAAAAAGAGACGAGATCCCATCAAAAACATTACATGTAAAAAGGTCCAAGTCTCGCAACGCTTTTACTACAAAAAAGTTTTGAGATGTAATGTGAAACCAAGTCGGTTATTTTAATCAGTGCCAGGGGGTGTTAAAACCGTATCAATAAGATATCTTTAATTTGTAATACATATAATGACTTGGCAATCGCACATAATGCTTTACTCGTACCGTACTCGTAAATATGCAATTAGCGCTAGCGTTATGTTCAATTAGAATTATTTTTAATAGGTGACGATGATCCTTTTGTCATTATGCAGCCGTGCGATGGCCAAGTCATTATACGTATTACAAATTAAAGATATCTTATTGATACGGTTTTAACACCCCCTGGCACTGATTAAAATAACCGACTTGGTTTCACATTACATCTCAAAACTTTTTTGTAGTAAAAGCGTTGCGAGACTTGCACCTTTTTACATCTAATGTTTTTGATGGGATAAAAATTACTGTACATAGCTGCTTCTTGAGTAAAACTTAAATTTTCCCCTTAACAAAAACAAAATACAGTCAACCTCTTGCCACATCACTCATTGTAATACTCATTCATAGAGCAGTCATACAGGCAATATAGAATATCGGATCACTTATAGTAAGATGTCATGGTGGCGAGGTCCCAAGTGGCCTGAGAATTAAATTGATGGATTGTACGGGCTGTACTGTGACTTGTCTATTTTAGGCACAATTCTCTACTCAGTTCCTGAGAAAAGCCCTTGATATAATTTAGTATTGCATTGGTCTGCTGATCTTATTTACTGTGCTCTATCAGTTTTAAATACATCATATGATTGGCCATAATGTTTTACTTATAGTAGGCATAAGGAGACCCATGATTACGGTAGTAATGAGGTTCACGCTGTGGTTGTCCAGAATGTTTCTGCCGCTAATATGCTTCACTGTTTTGGAGGAGTGCGACACAATTTTGCCGTCTTTGTCTAACCCTGTAAACATACGAAAATCCTGTTTAAATTTTACGTTACATTTACATGTAGTGTGGCAGAACAAGTTTTTGCTATTATTTAGAACAACAGTATGAAAGAGTTTAACAGGCAAACCAAAACAACAAGGCGCCTACCGCGAACACTGAAGGTCGCAAATTGCGGACATCTGTCTCTGTCACTCTAATAAAAGAGAAAAATGCCCGCGACTTCGCAATTTCGGCGTTCGCGGTAAGCCCTCAGTATTGTTGTCTCGTGTATTGCCAGACTGAAAAAATGCCAATATGTTACCAGCTCAAATAACTTACCCGAGTATTGCAATGTTGCTCCCATAAGAGAATCAATTAAGCTGCCCAGAAATCCAGCTAGGGCTCCAAATAAAATAATAGGCCACTGGGGCGGAGCATTATCCCACGACGCCTTGTCAGAAAAGTACAAAATTGCCAGATACTGCGATATTCCTATGACCGTGCCGCCAAGTATACTGAACAAAGTGCCTATGATTGTGACACCGCCGTTAGTGCCGGGTGGAACTCGTTTTAGGGATGTTATTAGGAAGGGCTCAGATTTGGCTAAAACGGTGCCTAGCTCGGAGGCCCACGTGTCACCATTACAGCAGGAGAGTACACCTAAAAAAAAGAAGATTTTCAACTAAATAAATTATGAATTATGAACACTTATACTTCTTTAATATATAGTTATATTTAACATTTATTATCGAGAACTTTGAGGTTCTGTCTTAGAACCAAACAAAAAAGTATACTATGGTCAAGTGCCAGTTTTTTTTTCAAACATGGGTAAGCCAGTTTTTTTTTTCAAAGTATTCGAACACATACAGAAAGACAGGACACTAACCCTCAAGGAGGATAGCCTTTTAGTCACGGAACGTAAGGTGTTAAGAGACGATGGCAGTTGGAGGATCCGAAAGAATGCCGAAATAAAACAGCTAATAGCTGAGCCGAACATAATAGGTGAAACCAAAGCGCATCCTCTCCGTTGGCTTGGCCACCTCGAAAGGATGGGTGAAGATCGGGCAGCCAAAAGGGCCTACTTGGGTCGACCAACGGGACGCCGTCCTGTTGGTCATCCTAAATATCGTTAGCCGGACAGAGTGGAGGCAGATCTCCGTGAGCTCGGCGTCGGCGAAAGCTAGCGTGATACCGCTCTGGACCGAGCAAAGTGGCGTGCTCTTGTGTTGGAGGCCAAGACTCATTTTGGGCCATCGCGCCGGCCAAGTAAGTATGGTTTATGTTTTTATGGTGTTGGCATATCTAAAGACATATTTTTTAACGATTGCATCGTCATCACCCTTAAGCTTCGAGTTATTAGCCGATTACCCTCTTTCGGCTTTTTCCGCCCCTAAACAATCATGTAAATGGCGCGAAATTAAATTGTCTAACAGTGATTCATACCTAGGTGCCTTTATGTGTCCGATAATAATAGTGATAATGTTGGTCAGCCTATCTGTAAAACTACCTAAGATATCAAACTCACCAAGGATTCCCATAGATAGCCAAGATGCTCTGTAGTAGTTTAAAAAGTCGATGGGTCTCTCAGCAGCACCAACATCCATCAGGTAAAGTATCCCAAGCTGTGTTGCCATGCCACCATTACACAAAACTTGGATCCAGTTCCTCTGGCCACCTGAAAGCCAAAAAAAAACGTGATAATAAATTCAAAAACAAAATTTTACAACATAAAATATGACGTAACGCTTTGTGATATGAGGACTCAAAGGGCTTGGGTAGGAGTAACTTAAAAGTGGGATGGGAGCTGCCGTCATGTAAATTAAGATTCTTATGAACGATATGAGTACGTAGCTTTGAATGTGTTGCTTCAGGAACGATCGTTACATATAGTTTTAGTAATATTACAATAGTAGTTGTTGTACTTAATAGCACTACCTACTACATAATTCTCACCACCATCTAACTAAACCGGTCTTCGAAAGTGAATCACGTTGTCCCTCTTTAGCACATGCATCGCACGACGCGTTTCTTTTCTCGATTATTTGCCTGTGCTATGACTGCTCGGAGCAGTCGTGAGCCGACCCGAGTATTGAGTGAAATACCGCTAGTAGTAAGATAATAGTTTCACAAGGACCATACTTGGCTTTAGTAAGGCCGCGAACTGAATTGGCTTCAGAAACGCAGCTCGAACGAATCAAAATGTATAGACGTGAACGACCCTGGCCTGGACGCCCACCGCTGCCATCTAGTCCCAGAGTCTGGCTTAAGTGTAAATTGCTTATAGTGTAAAGGGGGTGGCCAGACTGAAATTTGGTAGCAAATTATCATTTACTCCAGAAAAGTGGAAACCAGCAAGGTAACCTTGGTCGGAAGCTGTGTTGGCGACCGTGGCCACCCCTTAAGTACTAAATCCTTTATCGTAATAAGAATATATGTATGTTACTTTGCCAATGACCTAATTATAGCGAGGTATTTAAGACTAGATAACATTTGACTTTAGATACTGGAGAGGTGAGACTAAATGTGTTTACGTTTATAGCATAATCATATTTAAAAGAAGTATCCAACCAATATTATTAATTATTATTTATGGGTGACCAGTTAATTAGAAGACTGTTTACTGAGGAATATGATAATAAGATTATTTTTATATCATACCTATATTATGTCAAACCAAAGTCCAAATAAATTTAACTATCTAACTTCTAATCAGTCAACAAAATATCCTGCTAGGATATCCTGTTTTAATTAAATAAAAATGTTTAGTAAGACATTACAATTCATTCATTGTCAGTCAATTGTTTTATTGTGTATTAATTAAATGCAAAAACATTTTTTCAAAGATTAAAATAGATTAGGTAGGTACTAACAAAGTATAACTTCGCCTTTTAGTAATGTAAAACCAGATAATCAAATATTTAACAAGAGTGTTTATTTAAAAATGCTATTTATTTTGAGCTGAATATGAATATAATATGGATACATCCAATTATTACAAAAAGTTGTTTTTAATAACTGACCTTCTTTGAAATCCTCTTCAATTTTCCGTTTTAAGTGTGGCCTGAATTTGGTTGCTTTAGATGAAGATATGAAGAATGTAAACAGTGTTGCCAGGAAGCAAAAATTGCTCAGTGTTAACACAAATCCCACAAAGAAACCAAGTATGGCTCCGCTTAGGTTGAGGCTTTTTTTTCTGTAGCCGTAGAAGGCTATCATAATAGGGATGAAACATGCTGCCAGCCAGCGAGCAGGTGATATTACCACAGGCTCTGCAAAAGAAAGCTTTGCATGAGAATATCAGGTTAAATAGGGTACATACTTGTACATACATAAAACTTAATTTTGTAAGGCTTTCAGGCAGTTTGTCAATCTCATGTTTCAAGGTTAGTATCAACTATCAACATCAACTGCTGAGTAATAATTATCTCTTGAAGTGGCATATGTCATTTATTAGTAGTTGAAATTTTGATTTTATCTCAATTAATCAAATTTTAAATTTAAATGACTTAATCGACCACGAGCAGGCGTCATGCCACTTGAAGGGTTATAATTGTTGAAGATCCTTGGGTCTTAGCAGTGCGTCTGTACCGCGTGACACAGAGATGGGAGCGAGGGGCCGGCTGAAGACGTTGGAATGATAACTCACGTAATATTGAAGCGGTCCTTTTATTTCTCAGAATAACGTACAGCTTGCAATCGTCAAATGGTAATAATATATATTAGAAAAATTAATGAATCTAAAAATAGATCCTATCGCTATGGCTGACAGAATGGAAGAGAGTTAAACCATAGACTACATGCATAGACATGAAAAGCTACGGGCATAGTGTAAGGGCTCTACACATGATGCTACCAAATTATATGAGGACAATACATTCTAACACTTCCCCTTATTGTACTCAATGCAAATAACCAAATGCAGAATATAAAACAATCACAAAAAAAACTCTACATTAAGTGACTCTACCATATTTCTATGTGACTCTACATTTGATAAGGCATTCCTCTATGTGACTCTACATTCAAAAGAGTACAATACAAATGCTTATATCAAATTCATTACTGTGACAAAACGCTCATGCTTGACCTTGGATAACGGTTTAGTTAAAACATCTGCGAGCATTTTGTCAGTAGGCATGTACTTAACATCAATCAATTTCTTATTGATAAGATCCTTGACATAATGAAACCTTAAGTCTATATGCTTCGTACGCTTATGACAATATTCATTAACATGCAACAATCTTTGTGCGGACTGGTTATCATTATAAACAACATATTGAATATCCTGACTTTGTGTAGGTAAAATTTCAGAAAGTAAATTTTGAATAAATGTGACATCTTTACATACATCGCTTATAGCTAAGTATTCCGATTCACATGATGATAACGCCACGCACTTTTGCTTACGAGCTTCCCAATTGACCGTATCATTTCCGAGTTTAATGACAAAACCAGTATAACTTTTCCTATCCGTCACATCATTGGCCCAGTCCGCGTCAGTAAAGGCATTTAAAAACCAATTCTTACTTTTATGATAACATAAAGAGTACTGAATCGTTCCTGCCAAATAACGCAGAATCCTTTTAGCTGCCAGCCAATGAGTCCTATCGAAGCAGTTATTGAACTGGCTCAGCTGACTGCATGCATAAGATATATCTGGTCGCGTACAGACGGACAGATACATCAGGCATCCAAGCAGCTGACGATAGTTGTAAATGTCATCCTGTAAACTATCAATATTTTTAGATTTCAGTAGCTTACAGTTGACCTCCATTGGTGTAGATACGGCCTTACAATTTTGCATATTAAAGCGAACAAGCAATTTACGTATATATTCACTTTGGTCGAGTTTTAAAATGCCTTTAACTCTATCCCTAGTGACATTAATACCTAAACAGCTCTTTAATTCTCCTAGGTTCTTTACATTAAATTCTTTTTCAAGAACTGAAACCAACAAACTTTTATTAAAGCTGTTTGGACTGTAAAATACATAAAAATCGTCTACGTATAAAGCAATTATTACAATATCATTACCAGAACATCTCATATAGACACACGGTTCGCATTTAGATTGAACAAAGTTGTGTTTACATAATAAATTGTGTATTTTACAATTCCACATCCTGCTCGCCTGTTTTAGGCCATAAATACTTTTCTTAAGCAAGCAAACTTTATTAGGATCTTTATCACAAAAACCTATTGGTTGCTCCATAAATATAGTTTCATTCAAATCGCCATTTAAAAAGGCTGTGGCGACATCTAAATGGTCTATATTTAAATTAAATTGATTAGCAATTGAGAACAGAATTCGCATAGTAGAATGACGTACGACGGGTGAAAAAGTCTCCTTATAATCAATACCTTTACATTGAGTAAAACCTTTGGCAACTAGACGAGCTTTGAAACGGTCAAATTTACCAGATGCATCATATTTTACTTTGTATACCCATTTGCATTTAACTATATTTTTATCTACGGGTCTATCCACTAGCTCCCACACATTGTTGGCAACTAGTGCGTCGTACTCACGCGTCATGGCCTCCAGCCACTCCTTACTATGAGCTGAATTCACCGCCTCGTTGTATGTAAGTGGTTCGGAGATAAAAGGATTTTCAAAGACCATAAAACTGTTATCAGTCATATCATAGTCGGAAAATCTCGGAGGTTGTACGTTACGTGTAGAGCGGATTGGACGACCAGTGTGCGAAGCGACAGTCGCAGGACCAGTCGCGGCACCATCCCGAGCTGTGGTCTCGCATGGCGAAGTTAGAGGCTCGGAGCTTGGCTCCCTTGCAGGCAGCCCAGCGGGGTCGAGCTCGTCCTCGCTTGCAGACAAACCAGCGGGTTCGGACTCGTCCTCACTCCCAGTACAGTACACGCCATCTGAAATTGAAATATTATCTCCGTTAATATCATTACTTTCACTATCACTTACACATAATTGATCATTATTAAAATTTAATTCATTATTATTAGGATTAAATTCATTAATATTTTTATCACAGTTCTGTTTTGTTGTATCACAGTCAAAGTTAAAAATATTTATTTGCTCTTCGCTGTCAGCTTCTGAAGGTTGAGGATAGGAACCTCTGAACTTGTTCTCAATAAATGCTACATTTCGAGAGATAATCACCTTAGTAGGACATAAGGGATCAGCTAGTCGATATCCCTTAGAAGTCTCACTGTAACCTACAAATATATATTCCTTCCCCTTAGCGTCTAGCTTATCCCTTTTATTTTTAGGAACAAGCGAATAAGCCATACAGCCAAACACCCTGAGATGGCTGAGGTCCACCTTAGACCCAGACCAAACTTCTTCAGGAATGTGTCCGGACAAAGCAGTTGTGGGAGACCTATTTTTTAAATATATGGCTGCCATGATGGCCTCTCCCCAAAAACGCTTTTCCAAGGACGCATGCTGTAACATGCAGCGCGCTTTTTCAAATAAAGTACGAAATGCTCTTTCCGCCGTACCATTCTGGGAAGACGAATAAGGAACTGTGGTTTGGTGAATTATACCATGTTTTTGCAAATACTCAGTAAAATTTAAATTACAGTATTCTTTACCATTATCTGAACGTAAGCATTTAATAGGCAAATTTAGTTGCTTTTCTACTAAGGCTTTAAATTGAATAAAATAGGACATTACCTGCGATTTGTTCTTCATGAGGTATCCAAAGGTCTTCCTTGTGAAGTCATCGGTAAAGGTGACCAGGTAACGCGCCCCACCCCAGCTTGCCTCTGGTAATGGTCCACAAACGTCACTATGTATGAGCTGCAGCGGTTGGGTAGTCCTGCTTGAGCTGGCTTTAGGGAAAGGCTTGGTGGCCATCTTCCCCTTAAGACAAGCTTCACACTTGTCATAAGCATCACCCTGAAACACGACACCACACACATGCTTTCTCAAGCTATTCATACCTGCAATGTTCAAGTGGCCTAGACGGCAATGAAACAAATTTGCCGCCGCAGAGGTAGCGACTGCTGCGCTCGGTGTCTCCTGCCTCTCTTGCAGGAGCAAAGAGTGCATCCTATTGGGCAAGTTACCTTTACATACAGAACCCTCTAATTTATAAATGCCATTAGTACAGTTTGCTTTTGCTAAATAATTGCCAGAAGTTCTACTATTTTCATCATATATGAAACAACCATCAGCATTAAATTCAATAATGAAACCATTTTGACATAATTTAGAAACACTCAAGAGATTTACAGACAGACTGGGGACAAACATAACATTTTTAATTTGTCTAACCTTATTGTTCATAACGAGGTTCAGCTCTCCTGCGCTCGTACTGGTCATCTGTTGTTTATTTGCTGTTGATATTGATTGCGCACTAGTGTCCTTAAGATTGCACAGTAACTCCTTGTCCTTCACTAAGTGATTTGATGAACCCGAGTCCAAAAACAATTCAGCGGCAGCAGCATGGGCTAGGTAGGCAGAGGCATGTTGATCCTTGTTGTCCCTCTTCTTCGCCATCTTCTCACGTCGCAGCTTAAAGCATTTAGCCTTCACATGTCCTGGTTTCCCACAATATTTGCATGTGATCTGTTTCTTGCTTACAAACGCTGAAGTAGTCGAAGTCGAAGACGCATTCATGGAGTCCTTCCTCTGCTCTTCTTGTAACAGCCTAGTTCTCACTACCTCGCTAGAAAGTTTGGATGTCAAACACAGGGTCTCTAGGTTACTAACAAGCGAGTCATATTCTGGTGGCAATCCACTTAACAGTATTTCTGCAATTTCTTCGTCTTCAACGGTCTTCTCTATGTCTGACAACTGGTGTACTAGAGACATAACTTTCTCAATATATGAAGACATTGAACTAAAGTGCGAAAATTCAATACGGTGCAGCTGTCTTAAGAGTAGTACGCGCCTATACAGGCCGCGATCCTCAAAAACGTCGGACAACTTCTTCCAAGCGTCTTTTGCTGATTTGGCGTCTCGAACATACTGGTATAACCCAGGTTTTAAGCCTAAGCACAGACGGGCCAGCGCGCGCTGATCGCGCACGACATCAGAGCCCGTGAGCGGCGTATCATCCAATCTCACAATGAGGTCCCACAATCCTTCCAGTGTGAGCATCATTTTCATAGTGAACTTCCAACTTAGAAAATTGCCAGCACCCTCAAGCTTCTCCATCACGCCTGCGCCACCTAACATTAGCGTCGACGTACTTGTCGCTGTCGTCGAAGCACCCAGCGTGTTCGCAACCGGTGGTGTAACATTATCAATAACCTCATCACCATGCGGTGGCATGTTGGTAGGTTGCTCAGCGCGTAATTCCAGGTCACGCCGATAATACAGACGTAGGATGAAAACGGATTTGATTTACCTGTCGGGCTGGGCACATAAACTGTTGAAGATCCTTGGGTCTTAGCAGTGCGTCTGTACCGCGTGACACAGAGATGGGAGCGAGGGGCCGGCTGAAGACGTTGGAATGATAACTCACGTAATATTGAAGCGGTCCTTTTATTTCTCAGAATAACGTACAGCTTGCAATCGTCAAATGGTAATAATATATATTAGAAAAATTAATGAATCTAAAAATAGATCCTATCGCTATGGCTGACAGAATGGAAGAGAGTTAAACCATAGACTACATGCATAGACATGAAAAGCTACGGGCATAGTGTAAGGGCTCTACACATGATGCTACCAAATTATATGAGGACAATACATTCTAACAATAATAAGTGCATTAAATATAAAATTTTAATTATAATTAAAATTAAAAAACTGGTTAATTGAAAATGTATTTTACAACCTAAATGAGTTTTTTCTGGAATCACCAGTTTGTTAAGTATAAGTTAGTCAGTAAGCTAGTATAGTTAGTAGTTTTAAGATCATATTGTATGCTCGAAATGGGCAACTGTTGATTCGATATCTCATGTTTATGACATCTTATGTACACAGTTTACAATTAATAAATACTTTACTTTACTTTAATGCAATTATCATGTGTACCTAACACCTAGTTCAAGCCTAATTAATGCTGCAGTTACAGAACATAGGGCCTTATTGCCATGCAATAAGGATCAATAGGGATCTTTATATGTTCTCAGGTGATGTAGTCATTAGCAAGCTGACCTTTGCTTTGTTAATACTGCAATATACTCACTAACGATAATGTAAACATGATAACTTTATGAATATAAATTACTGAGTAGAATATTATTAAACAGCTCTTTTTAGTACTATGCACTTATGAGATAAATTTATTATTTTAAGTTATTAAAAATGCAAGCTAGAATTGAAGTTTCAATGTCGTAGGAGAATGTTTCGGTATTCAAAATTAGTACTCACCATCAAATCCTGCATTCTTAGCTACATATTTAGTATATATTATATTAATTATCCATAAAGACATAGATAGAGGTATTGCTATAGCACAAACTAGTACAGTCACGATGTGATCATTTTTAATACGAGATTTAGTATTCTCATTCGTATTCATTTTACTTTTCATTTTATTTTGTTACTGTTATACTAGATCCACAACAGACTGATAAACTACTTCTCAGTTAACACACATTTGTTTTGATAAGCACGTAGCAGCATAAAATATGTGTTTATTCACAACTTTCTCTTAAAAGAGTTGAAAGTAAGAAAACAAATCACGTTCAAGTAAGTAAACCACAATCGGCCGCGAGCCGCAAAGCCACACAATCAAATCGCTGTTATCGCTGGCTGTGACACTGAAGAACTGACATTTCTGACAAGCCATTTTATCAGCTGTTTATGACACTATGCAGCTGTATTTCCGGGACGAAAAGCCAAAGTTCATATTCAATTTTATTTTCTCGACGTTGGCTATCATGCTTTTATATGCAAAAATGTAGCCTGTCTTCATTATCAGTTTTGCATTATCTGTACCACTTGACAGCTGTGTGACGTTCTGACGTTTCGTGTCGGATTTGTGAAAGAGGTGGATCGCCAGCTTTTTGTTCGACACGAAGATAAAAACACTCAATTAAAATATCACATATCGTGTAATTAAATCAATGAAATTGTGTTCACAGTTTTGATTATGAAACCTTTAATAGATTTCGATGAGTGCCTCAGAGATTCGCCAAAATTTCGGTAATTAATTGTACCTAATCAATGAAAGTTATTCTTGTTATGATAGAAAGTGAAATTCATACGTGCTGTGTGTGTTAAATATTTGTGTAAGAGTTCCTTTTTTGTGTGTGCAGAGAACAGCTGGAAACGGAGGAGGCGAGCATCGACGGCTTGGAGTTGAAGCTCGATAAAGTTCTCAAAGCATGTTCGGTTATGATAGAATCAGGAAAAACATACATGACTCATCGAGGGTAAGCTTGTAGTGTATATTTCTTGCAAATGCATTGCTGTGCAGTCATCTGAGACTGTTATATCATTGAATTGTTCATTATGGCTGTGGGAATGCTATTCCATAATTAACAATGCCTTTGTGTATGCCATAGACTCCCAAGACAGCTCTATAAAAAAAGTAAATACTTATGTTATCAATAACAAGTAATGCTGATATGATTACAACATTACTATTTTAAAAGAAATTTAATATCAAATGTTTCAATTAATTGCCTAATTGTAAGAGCATCCTAATTTATGTTTTTTTGGGCATTTGAGACTTAAATTCAATAACATCAATATTATTCAATTCTAAACCAATTATTACAATTTGTCTCATTTTCAAGCGGAGCGTCTACTATACATTTTATTCACGTTACATCTCTAAAAATCAGTTTAAATTAATTTTGAGTTTTTATTGTCTATTCAAAATTGTGTAAATATTTGTAGTGCTTTCACAAATGCTCTATGGGATCTGAGTGGTTACTTCTCGGAGGACCCCACGGTGATAGCCACGCTGAACCGGATGATCCATGCACTGCAGGAGATGAACAAGTTCCACTCCATACTTCTGGACCAGGCCTCCAGGACTGTACTCAAGAATCTCACAGCTTTTATTAAAGTGTAAGTCCACAATTGTTTTGTATTATTGATCTCTTCTGCACTTGGGTACGTGACAAGAAATCAGTTTACCTAGGTAAACTAGGGATTACACATTTGTTGCCACAGTAGTGTAATTTATGCATTAATTTAAGAAAAGCTTGGCTTATTCAATTTTGTAGATCTGTATGCTGATGAAAACATATGCAACATCTCACCCTAGTCTTATCTTTAAACAACTGTTTATTTACAGATTCACTTCTGTCAGTTCTAACTCTTGTTCAAGCTGATGTAGCTTTATTTGACGTTCATAAGCGCATTGTAATATGCCTACTTGAATAAACTATTTTTTTTATCTTTTAAGCATTTGGTACAAATAAGCATGTGTCTAAAAACTTAACCACTTGATTAAAGTACAGAAAAGGGTAAATTACAAAGGGTATGGTGACAGCCCCACCATATAATTTATACTGAGATGACATCTGTCAGCGTGCCCTTCCTGTTTGAAAAATACTATAATGACAATGTCTTAACCGAATTGACTAGCCAATCATTTTGGCTAATCATTGGTCAGTTTAACTGTAAACTTGTTTGACTTGCATTAATGAGCTATAATTAGATTAGGTTTCCTTGAAGGAAATGTTTACCTAATGGTGCAATGACTCATGAATGGGCAGCTTTCATGTTTACATGTGGGCTTAATAGCTCATTTAGAAAGGCACTTGAGGCGTTTTTTGTTTATGTTGGATTTATAGACTCATAATAACTGTTTATTTTTGAAATACTACACATGATCAAAATTGGTTTTTATACTTTAAAATAATAATAGCAAAGTCTATTTTAAGCATTACAGTTTAAAATGTTTAAATTAAGAACTTTTCAGCCATATAGAAGGAAATACTACGGATTAAAATATCTGCGATAAGTTATACAGTGTAATTAAATTTACAAGACCATGACACTGTATTC
Organism: Cydia amplana; assembly: GCF_948474715.1. Classification (NCBI taxonomy): domain Eukaryota; kingdom Metazoa; phylum Arthropoda; class Insecta; order Lepidoptera; family Tortricidae; genus Cydia; species Cydia amplana. The sequence goes on from NC_086080.1 coordinate 7,257,197, forward strand.
AAAATTTAGTTCTAGTCTACCCTTAGGTAGTTTCCAAATCTTTTTATGACAGGATATGAACAAAACTGTTAATATAAGTATGTGTATCTATATCACAAAATGATAATGTGGGATTACACTAAACCCAAATAAACTAGGTATTTTATCAATGTTCATTACGCACATATGTACACATTTTATTTTATTCGTTTTGAGTAAATTAGCAACCACAAGTGATTCATCATTATTGTGATAAAAAACTGTAATAAAAATACAGACAATATCCTATTGTGACCACATGTTATACAACTTAATTTGTTCATCAATTATTTAGTTACCTAATGATATTATATGCATAATAATTATATTTAGACTCAAGTTTCCGTTTTGTTTCAGAGATATTAAGGGTGTGAAGGAGAGCAAGCACCATTTCGACAAAATCTCAAATGATCTGGATATAGCTTTAAATAGGAACTCACAGGTGAATAACATTGATTATCAACTTAACCTATAAAACTCCATGTAAATACTATACCTAACTATTGAAAAAAAAAATCATTTTGCAATTTATTCCCTGTATATATTTTAAGTTAAGCATTAGAATTTTAGATTGAGCCTACATGTTAAAGTTACCACCCAACCACATTTAACACCCCCCCCCCCCTCCCCTGTTTGTATTTACACCCATTACCACCAGTTTCTCCCTTTTTTAGTTTCGGTATATAATAGATGTTTTCAAATAGATGTAAGTAATATCATTTATTTTTTAGGGAAATTTACGATGCAATACTATGAGATGGAAAAAGACCAATAGAGGATCCTTGACTTTGCCTGTTAGTTATATTTTTTATTTATTTATGGCGTTATTCATAAACGGCTGCTAACTTAATCAGTTGATGATCGTCGTTTGTCCCTATCTGTCGTTATGACATAGAGAGGGACAAACTACCATCATCAACTGATTAACTTAGCAGACGTTCATGAATAACGCCGTTAGTATATAGTATAGTGACAAGTAAAAAAAAACCGGCCAAGTGCGAGTCGGACTCGCGCACGGAGGGCACATCAACAAAAAATAGAGCAAAAAAATCGTGTTTGTTGTATGGGAGCCCCCCTTAAATATTTATTTTATTTTATTTTTAGTATTTGTTGTTATAGCGGCAACAGAGATACATCATTTGTGAAAATTTCAACTGTCTAGCTAACGCGGTTCATGAGATACAGCCTGGGGACAGACGGACGGATGGACGGACGGACGGACAGTGAAGTCTAAGTAATAGGGTCCCGTTTTTTACCCTTTGGGTACGGAACCCTAATAATTACTATTTTAAGTTGCATAACCTTATAACTATTCTGTTAGAATTCATCCTAACTGCTAACCCATGATTGTGCTTCATTATAAACAGTATTAGGGTTTAAAATCCACATACCTACACTTTCCGCCACTAATACCACAAATCCGTTTAAGTAAACGCTAACTGTTAATTAAATTTGAACTCTATTGCCCAGGTGTCAAGACACAAACCCACCGACATGGAGGAGGCGATGAATCTCTTACTGGCCACTCGCTCCTGCTTCCGTCACACAGCGCTCGACCATGTCCAGAAAATCACCATGCTGCAGGCGCGGAAGCGCCACGAGATATTAGCCACTGTGAGTTTATTGAATTTATACTTTATTATCTAGGTGTCAAGACATAAAACCGCTAAAAAGTGCCACGAGATATTGGCCACTGTGAGTTTATTGAATTTAAACTTTATTATCTAGGTGTCAAGACATAAAATAGCTGACGTTCAGAAGGCTGTAACTCTTTTTCTGGCCACGCACTCTTGTTTTATATGTTGCTCAGTGCTCGATCACGCCCGGAAAATGACTATAGTCGCGAAAGAGGTATCAGATATTGGCCACTGTGAGTTTATTGAATTTAAACTTTATTATCTAGGTGTCAAGACATAAAACCGCTGACGTTGAGAAGGCTGTAACTCTTTCTGGCCACGCGCTCTAGATTTCGGCACATGTTGCTCAGTGCTCGATCACGCCCAGAAATGACAATAGTCGCGAAAGAGGCGTTAGAGGAAAAAAAATCAGAAAAATTTCCTCGTAAATGGTTAGTCAAAAAAAGTAACAGCTAATCCTAATTAATTGTAAAGTTAGGCTAATGTAGATGCTGCTGTACGCACCTATAAGCGGTAACGTCGTACATCGCAAATATCGCAATGTTCTTAAGCGGTCAAATTCGGAACACGGTCTTTCTTAGACTTCAGTTTTACACATCTTATACAATCGATGTTTCTTTGTTTATAACTATTTTTTTACTGATGTACTTCAACATAATAGAATTGCAACGAAGACCGGTAACAGCAATTAAGTAACAATAACTATCCGTCGATTGCTATCTCAAGGTGAAGCTATGCACATTCATTCACGACTTTAGTCATTAGGTACTATTGTATGTGACTAGTCGTATATCTTATTGCAAGGAAATAAGGTCTATCAATGGTCTTAAGTATTTTTATTAGTACACAGCTTAGCTGTTAGGCATGTCGGAAAACGTAATAAATTATCAAGAAAAGTGCGAAACTCATATTTTTAATGGCAAGGTGCGAAGTCGGTGGAGGAAGAAGTGGCGCTGATTGTCGCAAACACACGTAATTTTATAGAATGTCGCATATAAATGCTAGCGGCAGTCGTTGGAACTAATTGTACTCCACAAGATTTAACGAAGAAAAACCAACAAAACGGGGGAGGCACCAGTCGTGCATTTAGCGAATATAAATTGTGCACGAAATATACTTAAAATTAATGTGACAATTAATCGAGTGGGTATAAAATCCTACAGGACTGGCGGGCTTGTTCCTTTATATTTTTCATACAGCTATGTATTTACTACCTTTATTCGTCTATGTCTGACAGAAAACGAGCATCAGGTAGTTAAAATCTGAATCAACTTGCGAGCTAAAATATAAGTTGCTATTGTTTAAGTAATTTAAATTAGGCATTGTCTGTACAAGAATTTCATTCCACTAGTAGTGCCGACACTGTAGCTTGTATAGTCAGCGTCAAATAGATAGTGGCGGCCGAAGTGGCCAAATATATCATAACACACCATACCATACCATATTACCATAGAAATAAAAATGTGTATCGATATATTAGGTCACTTTAACCGTCACTATCAATTTGATTTGATACTTACAGCCTGTATTGCACTTAGCCTTAAGGTGCGATAATTGAATTGATACCGGACGCTTCATAAATATTCATATGAGTTGAACTTGTCCTGCGCGTATCGCGTATGTAACCCACCGCGTGTAACATGCTAGTATTTATTTATACTTCACACCCATCGTTGTACTCGCAAAGGAATGATACGAGTATATAATTACTTAGCCTCCGCCAGCAATTTCGTCCGAATAAATAAGACGTCGTTAAACTGCCAAGTTTAGTACTCCTACTTCCCTCATTTCGACCCATTGGGAGTAAATACTGGGATAAAAAGTATCATATGCTATCTTTCAGGCTATAGTCTACCTCTGTACCAAATATCATTCAAATCCATTCAGTAGTTCTTAAGTGATTGAGGACCAAAATAGAAACACAAACTTTCGCATTTATAATATTAGTAGGATGTTTTATATAAGCCGTGTCTTTACAGCTGCCTGCAGCAGCCTGTAGGTAGATAATATGTTAGGATTATTTTTCCAAAATATATGTCAAGGAAAAAAAAGTTACTTAATCTCCCGTCTAGGTCTGTTTCCTAACATCAAACTATGCTTGTTTCAGCCGTCGAGTGGAAACATTACAATGTTGTATTCGGAATTCCGTATCTATAAATTACATAAACTAACGTTTGCGGACTCGTTAAATATTGGACAGGTAATAGCACTGTTTGTAAATGCAGTAGGTTCATACGGACTTCTGAGTATCACTTTAATTATCCTCATTCAATGAACTTGGTACGACTATATTAAATATGGTTGGTCGAACCAATTTGTCAGTCAGTAAGAACCAACCAGGATAACTATACTCATCCTTTTCTTTTGGGTGCTAGTACTAGTGTAAGACAAAGATAGTATGATTCTCTCTATGTTTGAAATAAGACAGTCCTTTGACAAACTATAAATTACAAACGTAAAGGGGCCCACTGATTAACAGTCCGCCGGACGGTATCGGCCTGTCAGTTAGAACAAAAATTTGACAGTTCCGAACAACTGACAGGCCGATACCGTCCGGCGGACTGTTAATCAGTGCATGGGCCACTCAATATCGTCAGGAGACAAGCAAAAATCACTAATTACTATACAATATTTAAACAAAAATCAACCTTCTTTTCGTACTAATATGGTTCACTATGGCTATGAACTTGTGGTGGTACTTAGTGACTTTTGCTTGTCACCTGACGATATGTAACTGTTAAACGGTTACCAAAAAAGTGCAAAGTTGGGCTCATAGTCGAATGGTTTAATTACTACAACTTGCTATTGTCCGTGATTTTGCTATGTATATGTACGTGGGAACATCCTATCCAACTGCGCGTATCGGCCACAATTACATATGAATAATCATGTGTCTTCAACTAATATAGTATCCGTACGTTACTTCACGCGCACGGTATAGTCATAGCGGAGTATTTACAGTGACACCAATGAATTTTTTTGAACGTACGTATGGACGAAATATCATTTGATAATGGTATGGTGCAATATTTTCGAGCGATGCGATATATAACAAATTTAACACATATCAGTGAAAGAGTAAGGATCAAAGTCAAATGGCGTTCTAACAGTTTTAATCTTCTGTCGAAAGATGGCAGTAGGTAAATTAACGGTGGCTACATCATTTACCATAACAATACCTAACTCTTTTTATTATTACACTCTATTATCTTTGGTACAATCATCATCATACTTTCCTGGCCGGTTTCGGCCACGGCGACTGGGGTTGTACTAGTTATTGAGAGCGACGATCGTGGGCTCTTAGTGGCTGACGTAGCCTATCTTTGCAGTGAAAGTACGACCGCACTCACCGCAGGCCAGCACCCCTCCGACGCAATTGTAGTTGATGACCGCAGGTGGTCGGGCCTTTAACTCGTCACGCTTTGCGTCGAGTTCCACTCGCCTCTGCTCTTCGAAGGCTTGCACTTTTGTGCTCACTGTATGCCTCCACTTCCGATCTTGTGCCGAAGTCTCCCAGTGGTACAATAAAGTGATTAGTATTACTACTACTACTACGAGGAACATATTACGAGTATTTATTCGCTCCACCCTAGATATAGTTTAGAAATAAATTCCTCCATATTCGTGCATAACGTGCGCCCCGTTGAAAACTGACCAGGGATGGGCCATTGTCTCATTATCATTAAGCTAATAGTCGCATGGTTACGGAAAGCTACAACGCACAAAGTCAGGCACAAGTCAAGACACTTAAATATAATTAATATTTGTTTTGTTAATTTACAAATAAGTACACAAATATTTAAAGCCCCACTTAGAGCTGTGTGGATATAAACCTGTCCTTATCGATCGTTATCCATTCGATGCAGTAATTTCTGTATCTATGCCAATACGAAATATATTATCCGTAATTGTTTACCTACATATATTACACACACTTCCGCCAACGATACCATTATCTAAACACAGCCAATTTACTTTCCAATACTCGTATTTGTTTTATAGAGTGCTTGCAAAATCAATTTTCTTGCCATCATCATTAAGTTTATTTTTATGTGGATGTCGTCGCAAAAAAACAATAGTTTGAGAATTTCATTCAGATAAGCTTATCCATAACCATTGGGTAGTTGCAAAAGGGATCTTGCTGCAATGGTTATAAAGTCTACATTTAATACATCTTCAATTGTGAAATCTGTGAATGAAGATTTGACAAGGTGAAGAACTTGAAAGTATTCGATATCGTCAATGGAACCAATGGAACCATGTCACAATGTTGCATCTCTGTCACACCTGTATTAAATTGAGGGATAGACACAGTCGACTTTGAAAGGATTATCGTTTCGTATCGATGATCGCTGTCACGATGTCATATCGCGTATTCGCGGTCTCAGTCGTAATTGTACAATAGTACGGAGTGTTCTATTGTCGAGTGCGTCTTTATAGTGCAGTGTTGTGATCCTTTGGAATAGTTGCATTTTGACATATATGTGTGTGTAAATTTGATAAGGATTTGGGAAAACCTTCACAAATATAGGTTTGGTAATTTTCTTAAGAGTCTTGAAAACTTCACACGCGTCGGTTTTGTTTATTTTTATGTGCGAAGGAAATTGCTGTCTTAATATATGATTTTATTGATATTAATTAATCATGTTATGGTTTTTATATAAGACTTGTTATACATATGAAACAGCCGCAAACCCCTGGCTTTGCAATTTGGTTGCGGTTCGCAAATACCTTACAGAAACTGAGTTTAAGTTGCTAAAAGTGCACTTGTGCAACTCATAAAAACAAAAAGTTATAAAAGAATTGTTTAAACATTTAATATCCTAAGATATTATGGACATATTTTTACAAGGTTTTAATAGCAGGTTTTAAATGTACACAACTAGGTATTAAATTTTATACACATTAAAAAAAATACATTTTATGTTAATTTAAAATTAAATTGATATAAAAATGAATAGTTGCGTTGGACATCGCAATTTAGCAAATTTATAGAATGGCATTATCCAAATTTTTACAGTTTTGTATGTTTAGTCGTATTTAGTTAGGTACCTATATTTTATATAAAATAAATCCCTATTAAGAAATGGTTTAACTTATCTTGCAAGATAATCTTAACTGAGCAATTGGAACGTCCGTGCGTCCATCGCAAAAAGGTGTGTCAGATACTTTTGCTCCTTTATATCGTGCCATTTTATATTGTATTTGATTATAAAGAATCTATGTTAAATTCATACACAAAAAAGATGACCTAGGCTATATCATGATATAGCCTAAATCACATATACATATATCACCTTGTATGATTAGTTTTTAGCAATGACCTGTATTTGACTTGCTAGATGTAACGTTCTTTTGTTACTTGGCCAAATAAAGAAACTTGAAACTAGGTTCAAAGATGAACGTATAAGGGATCTCTCCCATTCACATCGACCTTCATTAATCCTACGTGCATATGATGTAGGTGCTTACAAATGGCCCACAAATAGTGTATGGACTCACAGTTACTCACGAATACGTCTGCACGTACTTGTTTGTCATATTATGACTCATAGATTAAAGATAATGTAAGCAAACAATTAATGTTTTTGTGCGAAATATGTGTTTGTAAGTAAAATTAGGTATTTTCGTGTCCTAATAAGTTAGTATAAATTCTTGATCCGATGCGAAGAACAATATCTTCAGAAAAAATGGTAAAAGTAGCCTTTATTTTCTTTACCTGTCAGTCTGTAGATACCTACCTTACCTTCACACAATTACGGGCGAATTTCTTTATACAAAAAATCAGGGCAACAAAATAAATACATAATAATGGGGAACTTTCTTTGATAAGTATATGAAAATCATATTGGCACAGGGGCAAAGTGTCAAAAATATGTATAAATGACCTTATTCCCACACATTAAGGTAGTATACATATTTTTGGCACTTTTTACGTGTCCAATTTTTAACATCTTGAAGTACATTGTAATGTTCATTGGGCCTTACTAGGCTAAAATAGTATATTTCTCTCTTGCCACACTATGCCCAGTGATCAATTGTTTTCCGATTACAATAACTATCTCGTAGACCGAGCTTAGCTCGGAAAACATAATTACAAAACTCAAAAATGCGTGTTTTCCCAGAGATAAGACCTAGTTAGATCGATTTTTCGCCCCAGAAAACCTCCATAAAGCAAGTTTCATCGAAATCGTTAGAGCCGTTTCCGAGATCCCCGAAATATATAAATAGGTATACAATAATATAAGATAAGATATAGCCAAGTCCAGAATGCCTACGTCGATTATACAGATTAACACGGTCATACAAGGATTAATAATCTTATTTTTATGTATCTTTCGTCAGCATTTCGCATTTGACGCGTTACTATTCCCCTATGGCCTATATCGCCTTTGATGACCATACATTGTCTTGTTGCAGTTCCTGTCGTACATGCAGGCGTGCTGCACGTACTACCACCAGGGCGCGGACTTATCCGAGGATCTGGAGCCTTTTCTCAAGACTACCGCTGAAGAGGTACTTCTACATTAAACAATACAATACAATACAAATCCTCTTTATTGCACAACCTCAATAAAACATTTAAAGAGAGACACAAATAATACATGAAGACAGAGGTAACAACAGGCAGTCTTATCGCTAAAGAGCGATCTCTTCCAGACAACCTTTAGGTAGTGGAGAAATGATTATCCTCCTGAGTAACACTTTAAACTCTCGCGTTTTGTACACATATTCCTCCTGAGTTCCAGAAAAAATGATCTGTGAACTATAGTCAGCATTCAGCATTTTCATTTAGAATATGTGCAATATAGTGTACGTAGGGCTTTGCGTGGTCGAACTATTCATGATATATTTTTACGGCTTACTTCAACAACACTCATACTATACTCAGTACCGTTCTATCACATCTACATGATTTGCAAAATAACTTAACACTAATTACGCGTCACATTACCCAAGTGTTATACGGACTCAAGAAAGCATACGTCTAATTATCGACTAATTGGCACAACCAATGTTATTCCAACTGTCTAATTGCAATTGCAGGTGTCAACAATGCGTAACGACACCAAAATATTGGACAAGGAGATGGAGAATCGGCATACGATTGTCAATAGTAAGGACAGTGTGTTACCGAGCTGTAAGCCCCCAGATGGGAACTGCAAAGATGGCCTGCTTAGTACGCCTTGCTTGAAAAGCTTGCCCAAAATGCAGGGGTATCTTTTCAAAAGGACTTCAAACGCGTTTAAGACATGGAATAGACGCTGGTTCTACTTATATGACAACCGATTAGTCTACAGGTGAGTTTGTTTCGTAATTGTAGTGTCGTAACGGTAAATGGTTGCATTGCAGCGGTCCTTGTAAATCAAGCTAATAATTTAATTGGATCGCGTTGCATTTTACGACCGTAAAGCCGACGATACGCGTAATTATAATGAATTGGAAAATAGAAACTTAACGTGAAAACAGTGTAATGTGTTTAAAATTACTACAAAATTGCTATTTGCGTTTCAGTAATACAAGTATCTTATTTGATCTAGATACATTTGTAATTAACTAAAGAAAATTACTTAATAACTTCTGCAGATGTATGCGGCTTGTGTCTACTGGATTATCGATCTTAATGGATTGCCTTAAGGTCTTAATCTTTCGCTTATTTCGGCGACGAGGTTTCGTGTTTATTTACACAGATTCGTACTAAATGTAACTAATCAGTTAAAACATTTCGCAACGGACAAGGCCGGGGTTAAGTCCTCGCAATGTAGGTCATTGGTCGTAGTCGTGGAACTGACGAATTAGCATCGAATATTCAATTTACAATTCTGTATTTTTTTGCATCATTGTATTTAAATCTATTACCACGGAGAAGACGCCACTCTCACTGAAAAAAGACGGCTGACTTTAGTTTCGAAATAACAGGAGTATTGAAACTTCGAGCTATTTATTACTAGCGGCCCGCCCCGGCTTCGCACGGGTTTTCAATTTATACATAAACCTTTCTCTTGAAGCACTCTATCTATTAAAAAAAACCGCATCAAAATCCGTTGCGTAGTTTTAAAGATCTAATACATAGAGACAGGCAGACAGCGGGAAGCGACTTTGTTTTATACTATGTAGTGATAACAGTGTATGTATAACTATGGGTTTGTTTTGTTTACATTTATTTCTATCCCTAAAAAAAGAGAATAGTTCTCAATTGCTCCACTAATGAAGCTTGGTTTCGCTGTTTCACTTCCTCCATAGACAAAGGATTATTAAGACACGTATAGTGCAGAATATTGTATCTTAAACGTTTGACAACCTTGTTACATTTGTACCTGACATGTCTTAATATTTCATAGTCTTGATTTATGTGAAATAATTTATTATTTTGCCTATGCGAAATAAGCGCAATAATACGGCTTGACCGTGACCTATAACCTATTTGTTTGTAGGAAAAGGACGGGAGAGCTGAATGTGACAGTGATGGAAGAGGACCTACGATTGTGCACGGTGAAGCCGGTGCTCGACGGCGAGCGTCGGTTCTGCTTCGAAGTGCTTTCACCCTCCAAGTAAGTATTACGTTACCAACATCGACACTGTTACTTAATACCAAACCTTACTGTAAAGACATAAGGTCCACTAAATTAGTCAAGGTCCATTAAATGGTAGGACGGCAAAGAAAACTTTGGACCTATGTTTGCTGTTACTATATAAACATTCTTTATGCTGCGGCCAGATTTTATGAAATATTAGCAAATTACTTGCCAAATTTTGTCCACAGTTTTCTAACACGAGCTATACTCAGATTTTGTATGGGTTAGGCCCACTTGCACCATCCCACTAACCCAGGGTTAAACGGTTAAACCGTCAACATAGTGTCAAATTGTACTGGTAACCATGGTTTACCATGGTTAACTCCAGGTTAAACCGATTAACCCCGGGTTAGTAGAATGGTGCAAGTGGGCCTTAGTGTTTCTATTTGTGTAATTTGACTGTAACCTTTCTAATTCAAGGAGCCACATGCTACAAGCGGATTCCGAAGAGATGCTCGCGTCTTGGATCGCAGCTCTACAACACGGGATCCGGTCTGCCATACAACAAGGCCGCAGCCGCGATGACTCGAGAGTCCAGCACGACGCACCTTCTCTGGAAACCATGCCTCCTGGCATGAGGAAGATCAGGTAAAGAAACCATTCCAGGCAAAATTGTTACACACAAATTGTCAATTTGTCACCTAGATTGACGATTCGTAACTTATCTGCCATTAATTTCAAAATATTTCCTATAAGTCCCTTAAAATGTAGGTATAAGTTTGCAAGTCTTACCTATCCAATAAAAATACCTATTTATTGCTCTCACATAAACACCATTCGGAAAAACAAATTTAGCACAATAGTTTAACTAGGCTTACTACTTTCGTACAAAATGGTTATGTTTTATTTATTAATGCGAAATAAATAACAAATCGTGTAAAAACCTAATTTTGCATAAATGCTGTTAAGATTTGTATTTACATTTCACTTTGTACTTTTGTTATATGAATAGAGAAGATTTTTTATTCGACAAGACCTATTTTAACTCCTATTGTCGCCAGCATCCTTGGTACAATGCCTCAAGGGCCTATTCTAGATATAAGCTAGTTTTTAATTTCTTTTAGTAATACCTGTATATATCTTGTTTGTAAATAAATGATTATTTACCTTTTAACTCTTCATATTTGTTTGTGCAGGATATGGGAGCAACTGCTAAATATTCCCGGCAATAACTTCTGCTGCGACTGCGGTGGCCCCAACCCGCGCTGGGCAAGCATCAACCTCGGCATCACGCTTTGTATTGGTACGTCACAATAGGGATGATGACACATGTTGAATTTTATAATAAAATCTAGTAAAATAGATAGCAAACGAGCAATTTATCACAATAATGTGGATATTAAAATAAAATATTGAAAAATTGCAAAAATACAGGACCTGAAAGTTGCAAAATTTAAGTTTTTTTTTTAACTTCCAAAAACGATAAAAGTAAGGGTACCATATACATTTCATCCAAAAAATTAATGTATAGCAACTATATACATAAACGCAATATTTCACCGACAAAAACGCAATTTTCGTGTTTTGTCCATATGTACTACAAGATGGGCTCCCAGAGACCTTGACGTCACGTTCCCTTACCGTTTTGTTTAGGGCGTTTCGCGAGTGAAGTGCGACTGTCGGCCTTTGACTACAATTTCTGACTTTTGTGTTACTTTAATGCAATGGGTCCCATATAGACATTTGATCTTAAAAACAAACCCGATCGATTGATACCGTAAATGAAAGCCTATGCACATATCCTCTAGACGCCCAGAGACCTATAAAAAGGTCTCCTGTTCCATTCTAATTTGAACTCTGTGTTGACAAAATAAAATTTCATTTTGCTTGGCAAGGTTTGACGAATGGGCGGCTAGAGGGTATAATAAGTAAAAGAACCTTTACTGGTCAAGATTATTAACCCAATATTCGTATCTGCGAACGTTTGGCCTCGTATAGGTAATTATTTGTTAATGGATATTAAATCACGTGTACACCGAATATAAAGAATTATTTCTTTTAAAATGTAATGTAACAAATTGAAATGCCACTTTATGTGCATTAGAAAAGGTTGAAATTTAAAGTAGAATGAACATTTTATTGTACATTTAACATAACATGGAGGTCGTTCTTTGGAACCATAGGCGCCATTTCACGCCTAAACGGTTTAAAATAGTTCCATTTTTACTACAACAATAGGGTATTTGACCTTATTTAAAATAAATCATTTTACACCATGCATGAAATAAAGCACCAATAGTTTATTAGAGAAACGTAGACATCAGTTATTTTTAGACACAATTTCTATTTTAAAACCCGGATAAAACTATAAAGAGTAGATAATTTGATTGTGACGTCACATGCTAGTGTTTCATATAAATTCCATAGTAGCATAATAAATATATTAGTGTTCCGTACAAAACTTTGTTTTTTAAGTTAAATTTAGTTTGTAGTTAGTTGTAAGTGTATGGACTCAAGGTCTGAAATAAATGATTTTTATTTTATTTATTTATTTATTTATAATCTTTTTGACAGTTCGAAAAAAGAAACTGATTTGACTAGTAGTCAAATACCCTATTAGATCCGCTTTTAGTGGATAATGTGTAAGTAAGTATCGTAAAAGTTTTAATCACTATATTATGAGGACAGTTTCATAGACACTTCTATTCTCTCCAGAATGTTCGGGCATACATCGATCTCTTGGAGTACATGTCAGCAAAGTAAGGTCTCTTACACTCGATGATTGGGAACCTGAAATAATTAAGGTATGTGCTTTATGAAGGACATCGTGCAATTTTCGTTATATGTAGTTATGTTTAAATTAAATAATAGTTGCGAAACCCAAGGTAACAGGAAGTTATCTACTGTATATTCTATTTATAGTTTGTCAAAGGACTGTCTCATTTCAAACATAGACAGAGAGAATCATACTATCTTTGTTTTACACTAGTACTAGCACCCAAAAGAAAAGGATGAGTATAGTTCTGTTCCTATTTACTGACAAATTGGTTTGACCATCTATATATTAATTTTGTATAATTTTTTTCTTGTTGAAGGTTATGGCAGAACTGGGCAACAAAATAGTGAATTTAATCTATGAAGCTAACACAGAAGGGACTACTATCACTAGAGCAACGCCGGATTGTGAAACGTGAGTTGTCATCTAATGAGTATTAGCATAGAGAAATATAGTAAGACAAGAGTGCTCACTCCATACATCAGTTTTGGTTCAACAACATAAGACTTTCCGGTCGGTGCTACATCTATTGTCAACTAGCAGTACTGATAATTCCGCTACTCGATGCTAGATGTCGACACTGAAAATAATAGTCTTCTGGTACCAAAACTGATGTATGGAGTGAGCAAACTATACTGGGTCAAGCAAAACTTGTCAGGCAAAAAAAGGCGCGAAATTCAAATTTTCTATGGGACGCGTTATCCCTTCATGCCTACATTTTTCAAATTTGCCGCCTTTTTCTACTGACAAGATCTGCTTGACCAAGTATATGTATTTTTTTCTCTATGGTATTATTTAGAAGGCTTTAAAATGAGCCGATAGAGGTATTCGTAATCTTTTCTCGCGTCACAATTTTTGTTGAGGCTTTGTATCCTAACGGCGACAAACGAGTGTAGTTCCGTTTGTCACCGTTCTCCTTTCGCTTTCCGTACGTCCATCTGTCTAATCTTGCAGAGGGGTATATCTCATGCGTAATGCTAAGGAAGCCTCGAAATACTAAATGAACTCGCAGTCAACAGTACAGTCAGCTGCAGGGATAACTGACCCCCCTGAATAAAAACTTTTTTGCATTTGAGTATTATACCATAACACTGACAATCCAACCTCTAGACTGAGCTTAGGCCAATTCTTTCATGAAACCGATGCTGCCAAAAATACGGGGGTGCGGGGGGACGAGGTGAGCGAATCCCGTGCCGTGATTGGACCAATCACGGCACGGGATTGACTCGAAGATGGAGTAACGCTACCGTATGTGTGGCAGAGGGGTAGCGCGACTATGCTATGCTATGTCTAGAGGTTGGATTGTCTGTGTACCATAACCAATGAAGCATCACCGTTGCCTTACAGCGCGGTACGCGAAGCATGGATCCGCGCCAAGTACGTGTCGCTGTCGTTCGTGAAGGACATCACGGCGGCGCGGCTGGACGCGGACCCGGGCGAGCCGTCGCCGCGCCGCTGCCGCAGTCGCTGGTCCGTGCGCCGCGCCCGCCGCAGGTCCGTGTTCTGTACCATGGATGTTGCGAATATACGCATCCGCAACCACGGAACTTGCGCATTATTTTCAACATCCGCATCCGCATAAAATCGATGCAGATGCGGATGTGGAACAGGTCGGTACAGGAACGTCTTAGCATCGGCGTAAGTGCTAGACTGCTAGGTAATTTAGTCATTAACCAAAAAATCCTATTAGAAATGAGCAGTCAAGCGTGAGTGGGACTTAATGCACGGAACCCTTGGAACGCGAGTCCGACTCGCACTTGGCCGGTTTTCTGAAATAAAAATTACTAAAATGTAATATTTGGCGTTTTTTATGTACCTATCTTGACATCCGCATCCGCGGATGTGAGCCTTTAAAAATCCGCATCCACGGATGTCAAAAAATCGGCATCCGCAACATCCCTGTTCTGTACTAACGTAGAGTAACTTCTGTTACTAAGGGCTAGTTGCACCAACCACATTTGACAGGATGATCAGCGTCAGCCGGTGCGCCCCGGCGCTTTACTATCAAACTGTCCATACATAAAAATTTAGCGAATTTTTAAACGTCTCTGCCCACTACACCGTATCATACCATGACCGTGCTATGAACGTGTCAGGCAAAAAAAATATCTTTGTATTAAAAAGTATGAGACTATGCCCACTAGCCCGTTCCGTCACCGACCATACCCGTAGCGTGCCATGCACGGACCGTCAAAAATTGTCGGCGAGGATATTTTGCCGGTGCCGAAACGCTACGTGCATGGCACGCAACGTTGCCAGTACGGTGCGTGCAGGCGGCGAAACGGTGAGCATACGGGTTATAACCGCGTATGGTGACAGTTCTAAGCCCGTTATAAACGTATTGCCGTATCTGTTGCTCGCTCTTGCCAGTATGAGAACCATTCGCTCGCTCTTTCTGACGAGTCTGGCTCTCGCGAATAAAACGCGGGTACTAATGGGATGAAACGCGGATGCTACGGGGATTATAGGCGGATGCTATGGGGATGATACGCAGTTACTACGGGCACTTAACCCGTTATGCACAGATATGAAACGATGTAGACACGGTGTAGTGGGCATAGTAGTCCGTGTAGCGTTACATTCCGTGCCTGATACGTTCATAGCACGGTCATGGTATGATACGGTGTAGTGGGTAGAGACCTTTAACGATACGAACAGTTTGGTGCAACCGACCCTTACACTATTTATGTGGCTAGTGTCGGGCATTTCTGTATTACGGCTTCATCGTTAGTGGTCATAAAATACGAATTCGTGCAAATAACTTGGCGTACTATTCAAGAAACATCGAGTAAAATATTTATTTCATTTGTTCTTGTAAGGACTAATTTGCTTTACAAGTTACACGCAGTTTTGATGTCATTTTAAATAATGAGATTTTAAAGCTCTTAAATAAAAACTTCTAAGGCTGGTTTTAATGTCACGCGGACCGTCCGTGTGGATTGCCAAATTGTACGAGAAAGCTGTCTACGCGGACGATCGTCCGCGCGAACCACTCTAAAACGCTCCCTGAACTTAATACATATTGGGCCGGTGTGGAGCGATCCGCACGGACGGTCCGCGTGACACTAAAACCAGCCGAATGTCTACCAAAGATACTAAAGGATCAAATTAAACCACGATATAAAAATGCTAAAACATATTACTTATCAAATCGTTGCATTTCCAGAGTCCGTGCTCCGCCAGCAGTCCCGGAAACGATTCCTGACGAAAAGAGCGACGCGAACAGCAACACCAGCGGTAACTTATACTATTATTTGTCAAATCATCTAATGTATTACTCAATATACTATTTAATTTACGCGACGGTTTTTAAATTAAAAAAAAATGCGGTAAAATTTGTGTAATTGATTGATAAGTAGAATTGAATCGATGCAATTGGAGTTTGCAAGCTTGTTTCGATTACAAAGATCCGATTCGCCTTATTATAGAATAAAATAGAATACAATACAACACCAATAATGTTAAATAATAATTATCACAGATTACTAACAGCAAGCAACACTCTTAACAAAATATTGATGCACTATACCTAAATATGACTTTGTGATAAGGTTTTAGAAATGTCCGGCAATATTCTAGACGTTGGTACATATTTAAAACTTCAAACTTCGTTATTTCGTTGACCAAAGTGATAAATGTTACAGTTATTGCGATGACGTACGAAAATGTGATTTAGTTTGAATTATATATCAGTACCTCGGAACCTTACTATCCTCAAGCCGTTCTGATCTTGCCTATTTTTTTAAGTTTTTTCAATGGGCAAGTTTAATACTTTTTTTGTATAATCTAATATTGAGAGACCTTATTTTATTATTATTTATTCCACCAGAGAGCTCAACAAAGTCCGAATCGGGGGAAAACAGCCCGGTGCTACTCATCGGGTCAGAGTTGGCCACCGAGCGGCAGGTCAATCTCACCCTTAGCCTGCCTTCCGACCACGATTCTACTGAGGGCGAGGACGAAGATGACTTGGGTAAGTAAGTCTGAAAACAGTTAGCTTAAGAGCCCATCAACGTGCACACTAGCGCCACTGCTAAATAATCGTGATTATTTAAATTTATCGAAAGATATTTAAAAAAGGGGGCCGCTACGTACTGTATCTTGTATTAAAGTACCTTTTAAATACATCAAACTAGTTTCTATGTTGCTGGATTCGTCAATCTATGCGTCCAAAGTTAAAACGGCCGTTTTTGTTTTGCGTTCATAGAAATCATAGATTGACGAATCCGGCAACATAGAAACTAGTTTGATGTATTCAAAAGGTACAAGATACAGTACGTAGCGGCCCCCTTTTTTAAATATCTTTCGTAAAATTTAAATAATCACGATTATTTAGCAGTGGCGCTAGTGTGCACGTTGATGGGCTCTTAAGTTCGAGTGGACGCTCGAAGCGGAGCGTTCGGCGGGGCGTGCAGCGTGGCGTCGGGCTCACAAGTGAATTGAGCAGCGTGCACTAAGGCCGCTCCTGCACGTTTGCATTTTGTTTAACATGCACGCCGCACGCCCCGCCCCGCCGCACGCCCCGCCCCGCCGCACACCCAACTCAAACGTCTACTCAGGCCTTACACTAAGGGCCAGTTGCACCAACCACATTTGACAGACTGATCAACTTCAGCCGGCGCGCCCCGGTGCTTTACTATGAAACTTTCCAAGCGAACTCTTTAACGATACGAAAAGTTTGGTGCAACCGACCCTAAGAGGTTGGGGCTGCTATCTTATCCTATCCTATAGTGTATCGCTCACCGGCCGCATTTACGCTGGTGTGACACGGATGCTCGCATTTAGCCGGAGTATGCGTCCTAAGTCCCTCGCACTGGTTCCAGAAGCGGAGGAGATCTCGTCGCTGTCAGCGCAGGCGGTGCTGTGGCAGGCTGCGCGCGCGCACAACGTGCCGGTGATGCGCGCGGCGCTGGCGGCGCGCGCTGACGTCAACGTGCCCGGCGCGCGCAGCCGCGTGCCGCTGCACAACGCCGTGCTCAGTGTACGTATCCGTGTACAAGTGCTAAAAAATATCGATCGCTGCTGGTGAAAAAGGTACGGCACATGGGCAGGCCTATGGAACTCTCCGCGCGAGCTCGGATTTATACCTACGATTCTATTCCCGTTCACGGTAGAAAAGCAAGCCAGTTAGTTGCCACACGCGCTCACGCAAGCACGTCACCGC
Source organism: Cydia amplana (assembly GCF_948474715.1). NCBI lineage: Eukaryota > Metazoa > Arthropoda > Insecta > Lepidoptera > Tortricidae > Cydia > Cydia amplana. The sequence continues at coordinate 7,275,308 of NC_086080.1, forward strand.
GCGCCGCACTGACAATTTTTACGATAGTTACAAGCTACGTAGGTACTTTACGGTAGTTACTTTAATTAAACATGTAGTGTTTATTACGACAAATGTACCTATATTTATTAGATATCTATTTGAAATAGGTAGCTAACTTGGTAAATGATCATTTTATCGACAGTAAGATCTTAATTTTACACCGGAAAATAGGTACTCATTTATGCTCTGGTTATTTTATAATTACCTGTAATCATGGGTTCTCTATTATTTTTCTTTATTATGTAACATTAATATATATATCTGGTTTTAAATTACACGAAGTTTTAAAACTAATTCTTGCTGGGTTCATTGCGTGGTTTATAAAACGGCGTAAACACTGCGGTCACTGCAGGGTCATATGACCTTTTAAAATGAGTATTTTGCAAACACTAACCTAACCTAACGCATAAACGGAATATTATAAATTATTGCAACTTAACTTGCTTAAATGTAGTTATTTAACGCTATGCTGTTATGCATATACTTTATGGCAAGTTCTAATGTTAGTTTGATCAATCGAATTAGAGACCGGTCTTCACACGTATTAAAATTTTTAAGCGTCGCGTCGGCAACCCTAGCGCTGTGCCGGTGCGCGCGGTGCGGGGAGCGGTGCGCTGAAGGTCACTCCATTGTATTTTTGTGTAGGTATCAAAACGGTAGGTATTTTCTTTTTCTTTGAGAGATAAGTATCTGTTCGTAAGAACTATTATATAATCTGTGACATGGGCATGTGGAATGCAGCTGTTTTGTGGCAGAAGGAGATACCACCCAACAGACGAATGTTTCAGGGGAACGTGTCGCCATATTCCAAACGCATCAGCGCCTCACTTTATCCAACCGCTAGTGCGTATAATCTTAATCGTCACCGTGACGAATGGCACGGCACAAAATTGTATCACTCTCTAAAAAGTTAAGGGTGCCAATATTAATGTTTCTATCATATTTTTTATTTCGTTTTCGTACAGGGTTCCGTGATGGCGTGTTCGTTCCTGCTGCTCAACGGCAGCAAGCTGAACCCGCAGGATGAGGACGGCAAGACGCCGCTCCACCTCGCCACCGAGGCCGGACACACCGCTCAGGTAACATGTCCACCTTATCACAGGAAACACTGGTTAGGGTTCCGTACCCAAAGGGTAAAAACGGGACCCTATTACTAAGACTCCGCTGTCCGTTCGTCCGTCCGTCCGTCTGTCACCAGGCTGTATCTCACGAACCGTGATAGCTAGACAGTTGAAATTTTCACAGATGATGTATTTCTGTTGCCGCTATAACAACAAATACTAAAAACAGAATAAAATAAAGATTTAAGTGGGGCTCCCATACAACAAACGTAATTTTTGACCGAAGTTAAGCAACGTCGGGCGGGGTCAGTACTTGGATGGGTGACCGTTTTTTTGCTTGTTTTGCTCTATTTTTTGTTGATGGTGCGGAACCCTCCGTGCGCGAGTCCGACTCGCACTTGGCCGGTTTTTTTGCTAAGTGTAAGGCCTGAGTGGACGCTCGAAGCGGCGCGTTCGGCGAGGCGTGCAGCGCGGCGTCGGGCTCACAAGTAATGTGAGCAGCGTGCACTAAGGCCGCTCCTATACGCTTGCATTTGTTTAACATGCACGCAGCACGCCCCGCCCCGCTGCACGCCCAACTCGAGCGTCCACTCAGGCCTTACACTAAGGCCGCTCTTATACGTTTGCATTTGTTTAACATGCACGCCGCACGCCCCGCCCCGGTGCACGCCCAACTCGAGCGTCCACTCAGGCCTTACACTAAGGCAATTCCAAAGTCTCTGAGAATGTGGCACTCTTGCATAATGCCGCTAGGCAGGGTCGCCATGTACGGACGGCGTTAGTCAAACAACAGCTTCGATGGTTTACTGCTGATAATATTAGGCAAAATATACGTTTAAATAAACGTGTATCATCTCACAACATGGCTTCGTCGAGGTTACTCTTTCAATTGCAACCCTGTAAATAGGCTACATGACTAATTTTCATTTATGGTATCAATCGATCGGGTTTGTTTTTAGGATCAAATGTCTATATGGGACCCATTGCATTAAAGTAACACAAAAGTCAGAAATTGTAGTCAAAGGCCGACAGTCGCACTTCACTCGCGAAACGCCCTAAACAAAACGATAAGGGAACGTGACGTCAAGGTCTCTGGGAGCCCATCTTGTAGTATGGACAAAACAAGAAAATTGCGTTTTTGTCGGTGAAATATTGCGTTTATGTATATAGTTGCTATACAATATTTTTTTGGATGAAATGTAAGGAATCGAATGGTACCCTTACTTTTATCGTTTTTGGAAGTTAAAAAAAAACTTAAATTTTGAAACTTTCATGTCCTGTATTTTTGTAATTTTTCAATATTTTGTTTTAATATCCACATTATTGTGATAAATTGCTCGTTTGCTATCTATTTTACTAGATTTTGTTATAAAATTCAACATGCGTCATCATCCCTATTGTGTTTATGTAAATGGCTGTTTATTGTGTTGTAGGTTGTCCTGTTACTGCGGTACCGGGCAGACCAGTCAATAGCGGACAACGAATCGCAGACGCCGCTCGACATCGCCGTCAGCCACGCTAACGCCGATATTGTCACCTTGTAAGTTTGAATTCACATTATTGAGGTTAAGAAAGACAAAGAGGTCTAGTATTTAGCACGATCCTTTTTCACGCATCTTGCAATAGCTTCAAACAGCGGGTCACGTTTTTATAGTGGTTGTGAGTGCAAAACTGATGCGTTACACGGGAGACGATAAAAATTGCAACCATTTTGTTACGATTATAAATGTCTGTAATCAACTTGGAGTCTTGTAATTTCTAAAAAAATGTGTGATGTAATATAATAAAGCCCAGTGCACTTGTTATGTGCACTGGGCTTTCAACACTCCATTTTAATCGAACTCGATTCCTTGGCAAAAAAATCTGGTAGTTTTTTCGAACTAAAAAAAAATTAACTACATTCAAATGTTCAAACCAAACTTTTTATCAACTCTCGAACCTAAGCTACTGCAACTGGGGTAGAGAAAACCTTCTCTATATTTAGCATTACGGAAGACTGTCTAGCTGTTGGCCATAATTATAAGAGGAATGATAGGAAATAATGTTACAAAATTAAAATTTACTCCATAGTTTTTTGTTCCGCAGGTTACGGCTAACAAAGCTGAACGAGGAAATGCGCGAATCCGAGATGTCGTCTAATGACGACACGTACAACGAGGTGTTCCGTGACTATACCCAGCTCGCTCACTCGCACCCGGAGCGGCTAGTGCGAGCGAGACACAACAACAACGAAGGTAAGTGACTGATAACGCTGAAGTCTCCGTTTCATTGGTCTCATTTCTAACGTTTGTTTAAAACAAATACAAGCTAGGTTTGGCTGTTAGTAATTAGACTGTGTTAGAATATTTAACAATTTTGACATTAAATTGATTGTTTATGTATGTTTCGATATTATAACTTTATCGCATTGCTTGGTTCCAAATTGGTATTTTGATTTAGTGACTGATGACGCTGAAGTCTCAGTTTCAAATTCGACACGGGACTTGTTTAAAAATGTATTAAAAAAAAATGTTATCCAAATTACAGCGGAAGTAGATGGCTCTGTATCGTTAGAAGTCCTGTTTTGAGTTCTTTTTTGTTTTATTTCAGGAGAACAGGCTAGCGAATGACGCAGCGGTGCCGCGCGGCGGCGTTGGCTGTGGTAACGACTGAACGGACCGGGCTTCGATTCCAGCCCGTTTTAAGGTTGGACTATGCCGTAGACTAGAGCATACAGCTTGTGGATTATGTACTACACTCAAACGTTCATTTAGTATTTTGATCATAACGACTATTAAAAAAAAAACAAATGGTTGAGGCTATCAATTCGCCTGTATGTTTGTTACTCGATAAATAATCATGAATTGATTTTGATGATTGTTTTTATAACAAGAAGTAGTAAACCTGTTTGGCAATGTACCCGATGTCGCGTATCGTGGTGGCGTCCACAAGGTTAAATTATGTATTTTCTCCATAGATCAATTTGGGCGATACATAAAATGGCTTTATAAATTTAACAATTAATTGTTCAGTTGTACCAGCCGTACTTTACATATGTAGCGTTTAGAACACAATTTCATTCAGTGTCATGTTATATTATGTATTACATTTTGTTTTGGTTGGTGGAAAACTAGAAAAAATACGAAATTATGTAGATTTACTCCTCATTTCTTCATTCATTCAGGCTTAAGGCCAGTGATATATTTTTAGATTTCTCAGTCACACATAACGCATCAAAGATTATTGCAACATGCAACTATTTCAAAATGCAGGCAACCTAAATATGCTTTAAACTAAAAAAAGTGTGCAAATAAACATAATTTCCTTTTTTTTCATTAGTTTGATTACATATTTGTAGAGTATAAATTTTATATAAAATCGCTTCTTATTTGTTATCAAATATGCGTTGTTGGCAAGATATAGAGTGTCCCTAGATTCTTGTCTCATTTCTAACGTTTGTTTAAAACAAATACAAGCTAGGTTTGGCTGTTAGTAATTAGACTGTGTTAGAATATTTAACAATTTTGACATTAAATTGATTGTTTATGTATGTTTCGATATTATAACTTTATCGCATTCCTTGGTTACAAATTGGTATTTCGATTTGATTTTCCATCTATAGTTCGTTTTTTAGCATTAGAAATAAGGTAAACAATCTTGACGTGTCTTTTTATTGAAAAACACGTTTTAAAAATAAATAATGGCAAATATGTAACAATTATGAATCTAATACGATCATTTATATTCTTTTGCTTTTATAAGTAATAGTTACTGATTTTTAAAAAGCGTTTTTCAATTAAAAGACATGTCAAGATCGCTTACCTTCTTTCTAATGCTAAAAAAACGAACTATAGCAATCTGTTTGTGATCATATAACTGTTTAGGATTTTAGCTACATACATTTCCGAACTAATTAAAAAATTTAATCGAAAATACCAAAACCGACCTTTTACAGAAAATATTTCGCAGAATGTCATTGAATTTATGTATATTTAGTTATACAAAAATCTCCGATAGAAAAAGGAGACTTGAGTGATTAATTAGTTTCTTCTAAATGTTGAGTGTTTCGTATTAAGTACTGATATATTAGATAAGATATGAAATGCATTTTGTTAAAAGTATTATATGTTAGTATCTTCCAGTTTCCTAGAATCTAACGAATTTTTGATAGTGATCATAATTTGATATTACAATAAGGTGAATTACTCATTTCAATCGGTGTCCGTTTATGAGGTAACCTCAGAGCTTATTGCATATTTGAGTGTGATGCGCGAATGGCTTGTGCTTTGTGTGGGGGTAAAGAAACTCAATACAAATCGGCCGGCAAGTCCGATCTCCTTCTATTCTTATACTAGCGACCCGCCTCGGCTTCGCACGGGTTAACAAATTATACATAAACCTTCCTCTTAAATCATTCTATTTGCTTAAAAAAAACCGCATCAAAATCCGTTGCGTAGTTTTAAAGTTCTAAGCATACACATGCAGGGACAGACACAGCGGGAAGCGACTTTGTTTTATACTTTGTAGTGATTTATGGAGATAACAGTATTTCAAACTCAACTCTGTCCTCTAAAGCAGTAGCATGTAACGGGAATAATCGCTAATATGATAGAGGGGAAAACCGGTAAAGGCTACTTATAGATGGCGCTTTCGGCGATGATACCTACTTTAACACCTTGCATCCCAGGGATAAAACATTGCCAGCCTAAAAATTACCTTGATGTATTCAATTAAAAATTGATTTGTCTTTCTCACCCGATATCTCGCCCGTAGGACTCAATGGTTTAATATCAACATTTGTCTGCCGGTCGAAGCTAATAAATAGATGGCGTATCAAGCGTTTGGATCTTTTATGTCATAGATAGACTGTCAAATTGACAGTGGTTTTCCTAGCTCCGATTGGAATCAGTAACTTATCTATAAACAATCTAATTATACTTCGGCTGTACCGTAACGATATTGATTCTATGACTGTATAACATTTTTAACTCTTTGACCGCCAAAGACGTAAAATGACGAGCGCGGCTGCAGCTCAATATCAACCTTCGTGCATTGCGACAAGGTTCAGGATGGCGCGCCGCGCACGGTAGGCGTGGCGTCCACAGGGTTAAATTATAAGTCAATCGTGTTCAGGCTGTGTTGGACAAAATTTACATAACAAAATTTTCTTCCAAGTCATTTTTATGTGGCAGTTTAAGAGTATTTTAATTTCTACGGCAAAGCCTATTACTTATTAGAGTACTTGTCCCTGGCATAATACACGACCTATATTTGTTGGTGTGCTATTTTATATTTAATATTGTATTTTATTGGAAATTTATGATATTGTTGTATGGACCTGATACATCGAGCGTAAGAATTTATAATGTTAATCCTTATAAAATTAACTGTTAGTTCTAGACGACTCCGAGTAATGTTATCCATATAATCAAATCACACAGGTGAAGAAAATTAAAAACAAAAAGGTGGGCATTGAAATGTTTTTATCCTCATGCCGCCCAATGTGCATTACAATGCACACTCAATTTTAATGGAATTATTACCTTAAAACATAAAATACAAAGTCGCATTTCTTGTCGTAAACTTTTCGGACAAATGAAATTCAACCTAATTAACTACATAACAAGATTCAAACTAGGTACGTTTGCAAAAATGTTGTACCTATAGTGGGCGGCACGAGGCTATACCACAGTACAAGTACTGTGGCTATACCTCTACAATCGTTGACACAAATTAAGCTGACCATCGGTAACCCTTATTGCAATGCGATAACGTCTATCAACGATCAACTAATCAGAATCGCATTTTAAAATGATAGATGCAATTTGTTGACTGACTGTCGTCTATCTCTGTTACATCACAATGTTACACCGAGACAGCACGATAAATAATAAGTTTGTTATCACGGCGTGTAACTGCCGCGTTGTTATAACGAATTTAGTGCCACCAAATGTATGAAACAAAGTCGGTTTAGGCTCTATATACATGTTTATACATATAATTATACACTTTTTTATAGATTTAATGCACTTGGTCAGTTTCAACGTCTCCCAATAAGTTATACACTCTACCTACAGAATTATGATAACATAGAGGAAAAAGCCTTTATGATTTATATTTCGAAATATTAATATGTTCTGCTTTTTACTTTTTCCGCGCTATCGATACCTTGCAAGAATTAACCTGTTATTGGCACCCTACCAGTGGTGAGTCTCTTCAGTCTTATTTTAAGACTGCAGGTGACTTGACTTTGACATTTGGTAGTTTACTATTTCAGAGACAAAGTCGGAAACGCATCTATTGTATGTTATTGAATTTGCCATTAAAAATATGTAGCTTGTGTAAAGCTTATTGGAAGAAATTGAAATCGACGGTATAAATACTATAACATAATTGATATTTGATAAGTATATTATAAAGGGCCATAGTTAATATAATAAAGGTTGGCTTGGCGAGATATTGATTTAGTAAACCAAAGATTTCGTATATTGGTTATTTTGGGATGTAAATCGTGTGTTGATTCATGAAAGTTTTTTTAAAATCCTAACACAACAAATCGTGTCACACTTTCAAGGCCACGTAATTTCTGCATGACCAACCAAATTATTCACGTGTATGATCAAATGCCGCAATGGCGGTCGTAGCTTTGCGGTTCCTGAACACATCATTGAGAGCTTATAATATTATTATGTGTGTAGATGAAACAGTGTATGTAACGGTACATAATAAGGCATTACTCATAAATACTCATGTGATCCTATTATGAAACTCACTTCGTTCGTTTCATAAACCCATACTAGTGTTTTGATTTCATTATGTAACAGTTACATAAACTAATCTTTATAAACCAAATTAGTTTGCGGCTATGAATGGTGTTATGTAATTCGCTTCCTGTTATCGTCATATAATTCATTCCTTCATTATTGGTTATTATTTTAAAAACCAAATCATTCCTAAAGCATTTCTGTCGAAATATACAACGTGTGGCACATTTATTTAATTGAATCTCAATTTACATTTAAGCGAGGTTTATTTTTTATATTTTTTTTTATTTATAGTCCTATTTACATAAATCGTGTAAATAAATAGTTACTTAAATGACTACTCATTCACTTGCCAAGATTTATACAACACAATCTACACATTTATACATTAAACAAACTCCTGTTGATATTTTAGTTTACAAACTCCTGCTTGCCAATATTTTACTAAAATTGTTATTGGATCTAATCATAATCAACTTCAATTCCTATACTATTCCAATATCAATGTTTTGATGAATTTACTCGATCGATTTTAATCTTGGACGTACTGTTATGGAATATTTATACTGAGATGGCAACCGCATACTGCAGCCATCCCTGTGTGAATGTGCCCTTAGATTCTTGTTGTAACTTTATTATACCTATATTATAGAGTAGATAGGTATATAATACTTACCCATAATAAATTGTCTGTTTGTTGTTAGTGACAAATTGTATTTTAGTCTTAAATTGTATCGAAAATATAACTGTTTCTTTAAAAAAAATGCACTGTACGTATGCTTTAAAAAATTCGATTAATAACTTTCTGTTTGCCTGATTGTTTAACAAAACGTGTATTTATAATTCAATAAAAATATATTAAATAATTTTCCTATTTAGAGTCTAAAATAAACCACAGGCTTGGCAAAATTATGATCCAACGCATTCCAAATCATTATTTAGATAATTGATGTGAAATGATGTGACTGGCTTGGTCAAGTATAGGGTGTAAGGTGACAATCGCTTGCGCTTCGCCATCGAATCGCATTGTGTCTCTCTATCACCCTTCCATATTAGTGCGACAGTGACAGTTGCGTTTCGATCGCTACGAAGCGTAAGCGATTGGTATCTTGGCTACACGGCCTCTACCTATTGTAAAAGATCGCTTTCGTATGCCACATTGAATACTTCGTTGTGACGTTGATGTATTTATTGTACTAAGTTGTATTTGAAAATAAATAATTAAATTAAATATATGAGGTGTTTAAATGAAATAGCCAATAATAAATGCTCATATTTAATTAACCCACACCAAAAAGAGTAAATTTTTCATTGGTAAAACGACACTTAATTATCATATCATTAACATTTGCCAAAGCTAAAATATCAGAAATCGATGTTTAATTATTGCATGTATTAACAAAATTATTTGAATGAATCAGTATTAGCAATTAATTCATTGAAATTTGCAATTGTAATGATTGAATTGTATTGTCTATTAATCGGAGATGATACAATGTTGTAATTATTATAAAACATGTGTAATTTTTCAATAGTAAGCTGTAATATCATTCTTAAACCCCAATGAAAAATTTGAAGGAATTGAAAATAATAACTAAGGGTTTAGAGTTGCACTCTAATTCGAAATGGCGATCCTAAGAAATTCAAAAAGAGTATGACCCGCATAATAATATTTGAACGGACTCTATTACACCTGGATCTAAAACAAGACTCTTTCTACTATTGAAGAAATTTCAAGTGCGAAAGGGACGAAAGCAGTGTACATAATATGCCAGTGTAATAAAAGGTCAGAGATCGCATTTACTCGAACACATGTACTATTCTACGATAACGTAGAGAAGTCACATAGTCCAAGTAAATATAGATTTTTCATTTACAAGGATTTTAATTTTCTATTTATGCCATTAGTTTTGGCAAATATTTGTGAAATGAAAAATCTTTAACGGAATAAGAACGCAACTCAAGTAGATAATGTATGATTATCAGCAAAAACCCTTAGCGCGGTACTCGATGTCCAGCAACATACCATTGTCGTGCCCATGGGCAAAGAAATTGAATTTATCATGAATTAGTATCATAACTAATAGGTGCTATTTATAAACAACACTTAAAATTACTAAGGCCTTAGAATTTAACAACAAAAAAAACATTTATAGCAATAATCAACAAAGTGACATTCAGAGTTCACCAAATCTGAATAACACTCGTTGAAAGAATTTGCTACAATTTCTATATCAAACCTAAACTAAGACAATAATATTTTTATACCAACAAAACCGATTTCAAACATTGGTCCAAACATCAGTGCTCGTGCAAGCTTTGAGGCCGACAATGTCGACGCCAATGTTAGGACCAATATTTGACATCGGTGTTCATTAACATCGTTTTCACGTTGCGCGCGCTTTGAACATGAAAACGAAACGCTAATGAATAATTGTGACAAGTAGCCTAATTGTTAGGCCGAGTTTCCACTGCGAGCGGAGCGGATTTCTTCAACCAACAAACACATCCACCCTCGGCCATTACGTCCCAGTGGAAACCCAGCTTTTTTCAGAAGATAATTTAGTTTACAAGCCGTAGGAAGACCACGAGAAGGGCGACGGCGAGAAGGCGGAGGACGGTGATGGTGACGGCGCAGGCGGCGCGGGGGTCGGGGGGCAGGACGAGGGCCCGCTTGCGGGGAGCCCGGTTTGGCCCAGCAGGAGCGACGACGGAGGCCCGCGCCGGCGGGACGATAGACCGTTGCGATCTGTACAGGTAAATAACATTAGTACGTATTTCCCATACAGTTTTATAACACAGGTAGGTATTGATAAGTTTTTGCAAATACCTAGCTTATGCTGATGTTAATTTACTAAGACAAATACGGTATATAACTGACGTGCAAGGTAAGGGACGCTCAGATCAGTCTGTAGGTATGTGTATGGCCCTATATTTGCTCTGTGCGAAGTGGGAAAACTGCCCTTGCAACGCGGGCATCGGAAAGCCCGCAACCCCGCAACACGGGACATAGCACACGACCACGCCAGTTCTAGCATGCGATGAGAAACATTCTTCATGTTTTGACTTAGCATTTACCCTTGTCGCCGTTCTCCGGGCAGTACTTGATGGTGTGCGCCCGGTCCCCAGTAGCCCCGCAACGCGGGCATCGGAAGGCCCGCAGCACGGGGCATAGTACGCGGCCACGCCAGTCCTTTAGGGCGTGCGATGAGTAGCACTCTTCGTTCTCGCCGTTGTTTTTGCAGAACGCGCATTCCTGTATCATTAAAACCACTTATCATTTCATTTAACATGATTGTATTTACTTAGGGTGCAGCGATTTTAATGAGGTGGGGTAATGACAGTGTTTATCGCAAGAAGTAGTAATTAAGGACAAGATAACAGACGGCCAAGAGCACAGCAGCCCTTGACATAGCAGCCACTCTTACAACAACCGTTTCTGACGAGCTGACACTCGAAACTTACGTTTGGCAAGGGGCGGCGTGTGCGCTTTTCCGTGCGCGCCTTGAGCACCTCCTGAAGGAACTCGTACAGCAAGCTGGGGCGGATACAGCGCAGTAACGCGAGCTGTTCGCGCGTCAGCATGGACACGTAGTTATTTGCTGAGGATAAACCTGCACGCAAACAACGTTTTCTTACTTGGTATTTAGTCTTTTTACGCCGCACCTCTGTTTAGTTGCTCATTATAGAGCATCCTGCATTAAATGTCATACATATAGAATATAATGTTTTTATTCGTAAACACACAGACATACATAAAAAGAATAACATAGTGAGAATAAAGTGTCACGAAATTGCCTCATCTCAGCATGTTGCTGGCTATTTCCAGCGGCGATCTTCCGATGAGACCATCAAGTGAGAAATAAGAAATAAAGCAATATGAATCGGTATATCCGAGTAGAAATTCAAATCATTTCAAAAAATCTCCAATTAGGGGGTGTAGTATTGAAACCGCGTCCAGTAAAAGGGCTAGTTATAAGCTGTTAACCTCGTGTCAAACACAAAAGCTGTCACTCGGACGCCACGTCACCCAAGTGTCAAAACTGAAATTGAACTTTCATGCATATGCACGTAGGTCTATGTTGCTTTGTGGTCTGTGACCGATTAATCGGTCTTTGGCGTTGAACCTGCGGTGCGGATATATCGGTCATTGGCGTCCAAAAGGTTAATAATGAATAGCACAGTAGGCGGCTGCTAGCTGGACTTTGGATTGATCGTGTGAAGTTATAAGTAATTTGTTCGTACTAACGTCAAGGTTCATTACAATTAAGTATGTCGAACATAAAGATAATGAAATGAATTATTAATACGACTCCATTAACAGTTCTACTCGATTACAAGTCGTATGTACTTAAGTAGGCATTTTTTTTCTCCAAAACGAGAGTAATCCTTCAATTTTAAAAGTTCTTTGAAATTAAAAATGTCTTTCAATGAAACAAAAACAACCTATGACTAAGAATACTGTACTGTACTTTTGATAAGAAACTCGAAGGTGTCCATCATCTCAGACTTGCCGGAAGCCACGCCGCTGCCGTTGGTCCATATGTTGCTCGATGACATCAGGTCAGGCCGGTTGGCACCAGCACCTTGTTTGAAAAAAAAACATTGTTATTACCTAGGGCCTGTTTACACATTGATTAAAAGTGTTTAGTGCGAGTAGGTAACTCTGATAATAATAAAAATATCGAAAAAATCTAACGAGTGGGTAATGTTATTGGTCAATTTACATTAAATTGTAAATTTTTCTATTATAAATCCTGCACCTAACAACAGTCTCTTTTTCAGGCCAGTGGTTGACTGGTAGAGAATGCCTTATGGCATTAAGTCCACCATCTGTACTTATAATTTCATGTGGAATAAAGTTTAAATAAATAAATAAAAATTCTATAATGTTAATATCCAGGGAGGAAAATGGGGACTACGTTTGGATGGAGAAGCGGTCGTCCACTATCCTCTTAACCGGTCACAGTTAACCTTTTCGACGCCGTGTCAAACACAAAAGCTGTCACGCTGACGCCACGTCACCGAAGTGTCAAAATTGAAATTGAACTTTATGCATAATATGCACGTAGGTCTATGTTGCTCTGCGGTTTGTGACCGATTAATCGGTCTTTGGCGTTGAACCTACGGTGCGGATATATCGGTCATTGGCGTCCAAAAGGTTAAGTATAGATACAGTCACCTGCAATAATACCATGCAGACCGTATAGTATAGTTAAAAATTACGTACCTACAATACCTACATGACACGTTCTTGGCTCCACAAAGAGTTTAGTGCGCATCCTAAAAATATTCTCAAAATCATGTTGATCACCTGACTCACCCGCATAGCTAGGTACCTACTTCTGATGTAGACTAGAAAAAGTAATTATTTCAAGGATGATAATAAAAAATCTTGTAACGAATCATACCCAAGTAATAGTTAGAAGTGTGTTCATCATCAAACAGCAGATCGGTGCCGTTCATTCGGAAGTTCATCATGTCATCAGTCATCATGTCAGCAGCTGTTGGTGCTGAAAAGGAGAAAATCATCATAATTACATTACAGCAGCCAAGGAATCCAGAGCAGGAGCCCAATTCAGATTTAACAATCGGTTATGGTTCTGATCTGGCTTTGCTGCTTGGTGCAAGCGAAATGAAACGAAAATGGTGCGTGAGATGCGCTCAATCACAAAGAAGATCGTTGAAGTCGTATCAAAACCCATAAAAATTGTTAAATTAGAATCGACGGCTTTCCGTAAAGAACCCTTGCGATAACTGGGAATGTGTCTCATTTTCATCGGTCTGCGTATGCACCACTTTTGTAGATTCTTTCGTAGGTCTCTACCTGAAGATAGCTTGCGTTGCGTAGCGTAGGTAGGTATTCGTAACGAATGCGGCACGGAAAGCAAGCGATGCCGCGATGTACTACGCAGAGAGCCGAAGACGTGACGTAGCCGCAGACCGTAGCCGTAACAGATGATCAATTGTAATTTTATTGGAATTGTGTACCGTATTCTCGAGCTATTAATTCAAAAATAGTAACCTGGTTGACTGGCTGGTATACAGGGTGGCCCATTTAGATCGGTCAGTATGGGAAAGTCTGAAACTATAAGACATACGAAGATCTGTTCTTAGGAACCATGTCATCGATTTTAATAACAAGTTAAACTGCATTCATACATTTAAAAAAAAAAACCTGTACTCGGCTTGGGAATCGAACCCGGACGTTTTGAAAAATAAAACAAACTATTTCTATTTCGATTTCGATTGTGTAGGTCTTAAGCAGTAAATTTTACTATGAAACATGATGTCTAAAATGAATAAAATGAATTGTTTGATATTCTTTAATTTATTTTAGTAAGTGTTCGAAATGACCACCGCCTTTTTAGGGTTCCGTAGCCAAATGGCAAAAAACGGAACCCTTATAGATTCGTCATGTCTGTCTGTCTGTCTGTCCGTCTGTCCGTCTGTCCGTCTGTCTGTCCGTCCGTATGTCACAGCCACTTTTCTCCGAAACTATAAGAACTATACTGTTGAAACTTGGTAAGTAGATGTATTCTGTAAACCGCATTAAGATTTTCACACAAAAATAGAAAAAAAAACAATAAATTTTTGGGGTTCCCCATACTTCGAACTGAAACTCAAAAATTTTTTTTTCATCAAACCCATACGTGTGGGGTATCTATGGATAGGTCTTCAAAAATGATATTGAGGTTTCTAATATCATTTTTTTCTAAACTGAATAGTTTGCGCGAGAGACACTTCCAAAGTGGTAAAATGTGTGTCCCCCCCCCTGTAACTTCTAAAATAAGAGAATGATAAAACTAAAAAAAATATATGATGTACATTACCATGTAAACTTCCACCGAAAATTGGTTTGAACGAGATCTAGTAAGTAGTTTTTTTTTTATACGTCATAAATCGCCTAAATACGGAACCCTTCATGGGCGAGTCCGACTCGCACTTGGCCGCTTTTTAGGGTTCCGTAGCCAAATGGCAAAAAACGGAACCCTTATAGATTCGTCATGTCTGTCTGTCTGTCTGTCTGTCTGTCTGTCCGTCTGTCCGTCTGTCCGTCTGTCCGTCTGTCTGTCCGTCCGTATGTCACAGCCACTTTTCTCCGAAACTATAAGAACTATACTGTTGAAACTTGGTAAGTAGATGTATTCTGTGAACCGCATTAAGATTTTCACACAAAAATAGAAAAACAATAATAGATTTTTGGGGTTCCCCATACTTTGAACTGAAACACAAAATTTTTTTTTTCATCAAACCCATACGTGTGGGGTATCTATGGATAGGTCTTCAAAAATGATATTGAGGTTTCTAATATCATTTTTTTCTAAACTGAATAGTTTGCGCGAGAGACACTTCCAAAGTGGTAAAATGTGTGTCCCCCCCCCTGTAACTTCTAAAATAAGAGAATGATAAAACTAAAAAAAATATATGATGTACATTACCATGTAAACTTCCACCGAAAATTGGTTTGAACGAGATCTAGTAAGTAGTTTTTTTTATACGTCATAAATCGCCTAAATACGGAACCCTTCATGGGCGAGTCCGACTCGCACTTGGCCGCTTTTATTATTTTGAGTACAGGTTTTTTTTTAATGTATGAATGCAGTTTAACTTGTTATTAAAATCGATGACATGGTTCCTAAGAACAGATCTTCGTATGTCTTATAGTTTCAGACTTTCCCATACTGACCGATCTAAATGGGCCACCCTGTATACTCGGTAGTGGCCGAGTTGATCTGACGTCAGACTTTCGCGGGTTCGGAACTTGTGTAAAAAATACGAGTACATACCTGCTCGTATTAATTAATATTCACCACTAGCTCTTCCGTGAAGGAAAACATCGTGAGGAAACCTGCATACATCTACGAAGACATTCCAAAAGTGTAGGTATGTGAAGTCCCCGACCCGCATCGGGCTAGCGTGGGGACTATAGCCCAAGCCCTATCTCGCATGAGAGGAGGCCTGTGCCTGCAATGTGCTGTGCAATTACGAGTATGCATGTGGGGCAGGGTGGTCTATCACAGAATAAGGAGCTTTTAATAATCATAAAATTCATAAAATAAGACTGAATCCTGAACCACCGTGATACAGTTCACACTAGTACGGGGGTTAGATGACACTTAATTGCCTGTTGGTTTTGTACCATAAAACAATGTAAGTTCTTTTGTAAATAATCCAATATTGATTACCAGTGTCTCCGGGTCGGGGCTCTTGCTGAGCCAGCAGGTTCAGCAGACCGTTGCCGCCGGGATAGAACTCCTGGCCGCCCGCCATGCCTCGGTTCGATGGTGCAAAACTTTCCTGTTTCAAGGTAAGTACGTAGAGATATTGAATTTGGAAATTTAAGCAAGTTACTTTATTGTCTGTCGACTCGGCCTCAATTCCTTGCAAGTGATTTTCGATACATATATTGACGATTAAGACCATAGGTACGAGGCGTAGGCGTGAGCGTCACGTGAGATTTCTGTCGTCGTTACGACAGGCGTAAGCGTGAAGAACTTGTACTTATGCAAACAGAACGATCACGCTTACGCGACGCTTGGTGCTCAGAACTCTACGCCTCTCGTAACACGCCACGCTCACGCCACGCTTACGCAACGCTCGCGCCTACGCCTTGTGTGCTGTAGGCCTAAGTCGGTGCAACCAAATATGTACAACAATGTATTTAAAAATAATAATATCTGAGAGACAGAGCTTTGCTCGGAAGGAGTTTTTATTAGTATTTAACTCTAACAAAATTTTTAGTGGTAACTACTGGGAATAAAAATTCCCAGTAGTTACCACCAAACCGAGTTGGTGGTAACTACTGGGAATAACCCGAAAACCCCCATATACAGGCGTTTCCGAGATCCCCAAAATATATATATAAATAAACAAGAATTGCTCGTTTAAAGGTACATATTAGATAGATTAGTCAGCGCTCTCTCGCAAGGTGTGCTCTTTATCAACAATGGGTTTTTTTCCTTAATCTAACTAGGTACATTTTACATAGGAATTGGCATAAAATTATTAAAAAAAATTTGCAGTATTTAAGAATTACTTTGTTGTACTTTCCTTGAAAGAAATAACATGCATTGGGATAACTTCGAAAGCGGGATAATTTTGAAAATGACAAATATAGGATACTTAACTAGAAAGCACTTTCTGCTGTTAAGACCTATATTACATTTGATCCAGTAATTTTATATATTTTGCGTTTGCGTCAAATCCGGTAGTTCTGATTTTTTGTAGACTTGTTTATGATGTTGGCCCAATGAATAATCCAAGTTTGTGACCTCGAGCGCAGAACGCAACTTTGTCAAAATTCGAAAAAACCGCGAATTTCGTTTTATTTTTAGTTTTGGGCGATTCTAACCCTAAAGGACTAGTTTTTGATAGTACCTTCCTTAGACGTTTTTAAAGAAGACTAAATTTGCTACAATACGAGATTAGAACTGTCTCTGTAGATTGAACAGTTTCCGAGATAAAGGCTTTCAAAATTTAGATGTTTTTTAAATTGAGCTCGTAAGCTAAGTGAGTGCAGTGAGTATGCATTTTGATTCGGGCGATGCCGCTTGGCACGATTGTCCCTAAGGTCAAACAAAGCTGATTTGGCCCAGTAGCTACGAGATCGTACCGTGCCTACCCCCCAAAAACGGAGGGGAAAGGTCGGATCCCCAGGTCCAATCTTTGCTATATTTCTTTCTACTATTAGCAACTAGGGCAAGTTATATATTATTTTCATATAATTTAGGGATGAAAACATTATATTCATACTTTTAAAACGCCAAGTTAAATGTTAGATTGGACCTGGGGATCCGACCCTTTCCCCTCCCTTTTTGGGGGGTAGGCACGATACGATCTCGTAGCTACTAGGCCAAATCAGCTTTGTTTGACCTTAGGAACAATCGTGGCAAGCGGCATCGCCTGAGTCAAAAGTGCATACTCACTGCACCCACTTAGCTTACGAGCTCAATTTCAAAAAAATCCAAATTTTGAAAGCCTTTTATCTCGGAAACTGTTCAATCAACAGAGACAGTTCTAATCTCGTATTGTAGCAAATTTAGTCTTCTTTAAAAACGTTTAAGGAAGGTACTATCAAAAACTAGTCCTTTAGGGTTATAATCGCCCAAATCTAAAAGAAACCCGAAATCTTCGCGGCTTTTTCGATTTTTGACAAAGTTGCGTTCGGCGCTTAAGGTCACAAACCTGGATTATTAATTGGGCCAACATCATAAATAAGTCTGCAAAAAATCAGAACTACCGGATTTGACGCAGAAGAGCCACGTTACAAAATTCTACAATTTCACTGGATTAATATGTACGTCTGAATAACAAACTATTCAAGTAGCGGGTAAGTGTAAGCATATTCGCGTTACCCGCTCCTTCGGCAAAAACCACAAAAAATTGTAGTGAGCATGTTGCATAAATTGTAATCTTCCCCAGAAGTAAGATTGACTTATAATTTTGGCAATTTTTCGCCAATTAAAGTTACATTCAAAATAAACTAGTATGTTTTTACATTGATATAAAAATAATAATTATATTTAATTTTAGAAATGCTCACAGATGATAATAACGTATAGGTAAATATAATCAACCCCAAAAAACAATCTCTACAAGGAACCAATCTTATACCTAATTAGAGCCAAACCTTTTCATTTAGGCTGACATACAAATTTCATTTCAATGTTTTTTCTAAATCGTGTGTTTATATATTTTTATCGTAACAAAAACTGTCACAATAAACTTAATGACCAGAAATCAAATAAATTCGATAAAATTCTTACCGTGGTCGTTGTAGATACTGTTTCACTCGCAGTTGTAAAAATCGGTTTATTGTCTGCCATATTATTAAAATTAAACGGCATAGAATCCATCCTCAAACAAAGGTTTTGTAATTAAATCGTACAACCGATCCTGCGCGTCGCCACGGAATGAAAAGAAGGCTTCAGATGCCGCGGATTTTATATTGCCACTGCATTCCTAGAAAAAACACGAATGTGCAAAACTGGTAAACAAGCAAGCGAAACGGGGGCACTTCAGCATCTACCCTCGATTTAACAAAATACGGCGCGCTCGCGGCCAATTATCTCAATGCACCCGCATTCTACAAGAGTTACCAAATGGCGATTTGAAAATAAAAGCGGCCAAGTGCGAGCCGGACTCGCCCATGAAGGGTTCCGTTATTTAGGAGATTTATGACGTATTAAAAAAAAAACTACTTACTAGATCTCAGAAGTTTGCATGGTAATGTACATCATATATTCTTTTTAGTTTTATCATTCTCTTATTTTAGAAGTTACAGGGGGGGGGGGGACACGTTTTACCACTTTGGAAGTGTCTCTCGCGCAAACTATTCAGTTTAGAAAAAAGCAAGCAACAACGGTTGCACTCCGGGAGTGCCGATAGAAGTGAAAACTTACCTCACTATGTTACCGACGCACGGTAACACGATGCATACGTTTAGCGGAGGTATTCTATTTATTTATTATATATTATTATCATTCTCAAAATAAGATCACACTTTTTCATTGACATCTTTATTTACATACTGACATGACAACGTCAAATTATTTGAACATAGGTAAAGAGACTTGAAAAGGAGTCCGCAACATAAATGTCAAATAACATTGAGTTTTTCTTTATTGATTTAAATGCCATTTAAATTATGAGTGGACACCTTACGGGGCTTACGGTCACGCCCCTTACGGTCACGTGATCGCCTTACGCTGCTCGAGTTTATCATTTTTTCTCTACCTCAAAAAGTGCCCAGCGCCGCTAAAGAAGTTTTCACTTCAAAAATCCATAGATGCCCCACACGTATGGGTTTGATGAAAAAAAAAATTTTTGAGTTTCAGTTCTAAGTATGGGGAACGCCCAAAATTTATTGTTTTTTTTTCTATTTTTGTGTAAAAATCTTAATGCGGTTCACAGAATAGGTACATCTACTTACCAAGTTTCAACAGTATAGTTCTTATAGTTTCGGAAAAAAGTGGCTGTGACATACGGACGGACAGACAGACAGACAGACATGACGAATCCATAAGGGTTCCGTTTTTTGCCATTTGGCTACGGAACCCTAAAAAGGTAACAACTGCATTGAAGATTTAAAAACAATTCGTATTCTAAACGAGATGTATAGATGTACATAATAGTTATGATCTAAATTTGTCACTTTTGGAAAATGTTTGGGATGTGGTTGAAACTAACAGAATAAAGTTATGTAAAACAAAGTACGATTTCTATTTGTAATTTTCCACATAATTATGTTATGTTATGTCCATGGTGTATAGAGAAAAGTTGGTTTTAAAAATGTTAACATCTTAACTCATTTATATCAAATTAACTTATGCCCGCGACTTTGTCTGCGAAGAATTAGTACTTAAATGTTCCAGTTCTATAGTAAGGGGATGGCCGTTCCTCCATCTAACGTAGTTACCATTTTCCTCTCTAGATATTGACATTACGGAAAATATTTTTACATAATTGGATGTATGTAGGAACATATATGTATGTATTAATAATAGCTATGCCCCTAGGTTTGACTTTGTTAGATTTATTGATTATTGTTAAAATTAGGAGCGAAAAACAGGTTTCATACAACCAAATGCTCCTAACTTTTATAATAATTAAAAAATCAATTAAATCAAATTATAATACTGTTAATATCCAGAAAGGAAAATGAGGACTACCTACGTTTGCCTTTGTATGGAGAAGCAGAAGGGGACGGCTGCTCTTAAGTAGGTACAGAAGTAGGTACTTGTTTGTACTACCTAGTACCTACAATTAGATACATAATACAGTTTGCATTATTATATGTAAGAAATCCGCAACGCAGGCTTCGTCCGGTGGCCACAAATGCAAATCAGCAACATGCTTCGTCCCAAACATACCAATGATGATATCCGCAACAGGCTTCGTCATTAAATAATCTAAGTTAAACAAAATAACAGAGCGGTTTCGCACTACGTCCGATCCGAATCCGTGAAATTGTTCTACAGCTACTTCGGATCATATTTTCACGGGTTTGGATCGGACGTAGTGCGAAACCGCTCTCACGAATCGTATACATGGCTCAAATGTCCCCATTATGGCTCCTCTACACGATGGGTCAGCGCCGGCCACTCCATGGGACGCATTTATGCGTTAGAGGGAGCAAGTGATATTGCTATCTCATTCTACCGCATGGCTGCGTCCCTTGGAGTGGCCGGCGCTGGCCCATCGTGTAGAGGAGCCTTTACGCTGGCAGCGTACTACTACTTTTGTCCTACTTGTTAGGCCCACTTGCACCATTCCACTAACCCAGGGTTAACCGGTTAAACCTGGAGTTACCATGGTTACCAGTGCAATTTGACACTGGGCTAACGTGGTTTAACCGTTTAACCCCGGGTTAGTGGGATAGTGCAAGTGGGCATTAGTCAAGAAATATGAGTTTTTTGCTAGGTAGCCTACAAAATAAAGGAAACGAATAAAAAATAGTCATTCATTTTATTTCTTTAAAAAATAAAAATTATTAAGAAAACCTTATTAATGAAACATATTTAATAATACAGTTCAGTATGTCATAAAAAAAACTAGATACAATTATTACAAAAAACATGTTTTTAATGAAATCTAACCCTCACTCTCGCATACTCGTTAATGATTAAAGAAAAAAATAGGAACTGCAAATGTGAATATTCGAAAGACGAATATCACCTTAATATTCTACTTATTATTTATAACTATTAAGTACTTTAATTATCGTATCATTACTCATACCATCAAACTTTGTATCCATCACACATTTACTATATAGATAGAAAATACTACAAATAAAAATTAATGAGCAAAGAGTTATTCATTGTAAGAGAGGTAAAGTCTAAGAAAGAAACGTATCGCCTAGTTTGACAGCTGAACCAGATGGCGCTGTATTGCATTTTATAGTCACTGAATTGTTAAAGGTCAACTTTTAACAACTAAAGTTACAGGACATTGTATGAAGCCGTACAGCGCCATCTACATTATTTGCCAATTTTGAGGTATGTCAATTTTTGACAGCAAGGTAGGTCAGCGTTTAGGAATTTGTTTTTATTTTACACATCTTACACAATCAATGGATCTTTGGTAGTAGGTACGTTCACCTAGTAATGAAGAATGTATGGAAGTAACAGCAACACAACTTGTTTAACCATTGGCTATTTTTTTTGTACAGATTGATGAAAAATCTTACTGAATTTAACTTATAAATAAATTTAAATTGTAAATTTACAATAACAAACAAAATTGTACTCGTATTTACTTGAATTGCGTTACTGCTTTTCGTGAAATGAATTATCTGTAGTGTATCATCAATCCATAGAAATTGCAAAAACAATAACGTTACAATTTGAATACAATTTTGCCTTTTTTGTGCCTAAAAATATAGTACCAAAATTAACTATGTTAAAGGTGTTTACGTTTGGTTTCAGAAAAGTATCTGTTGTGCGTTTTTAGTCAATAATGTAAACATATAATTTAGTTACAGAATATTTACTAATTTAAAGCCAAGATTCGCCTGTCGAATATCACTTTTAATTTCACTTTATATTTTTTAATGTAAATGGTCAACTTAATATCAGTTGCGGTCACACGAGTGATTTAAAATCGTGTCAACATAAAATTAAAAAATAATAAGGCGGAATACAAGGGAGTCAAATGCTTTATCAAAGACTGCACTAAAAGTAAAATAATCGACTGCACTAAAAGTAAAATAATCTTAAAAAATGGCAAATTAACTATGTCCTTTGAGCAACATTGAGCGCCCTTTGCTAAGAATAGACAGAACCTATTAAAAATCCTCGTTTTTTCTTATGGTTTTAGTTCGCCTCTAACCTAAAAGTATGTACGTCATTTGAGCTCGAGTATGAAAGCTTGGATCATTTCCTGACCTACTCGTATTTGTCTTATAAATGATGCTTTGATAGCATCTACTAATAACTAAAATTAATCTCCGACATAAGCAGCTGATAAAAATCTATTCTGCGTTGGACAACATCCGACATTACGATAAAATTCTTAGTGCTTTCAACATTATCGCTCCGATATCGAATCAGCTTTTTGTCTGATGGCTGATGGTGCTTCGACAAGTTTGCTTTGAAATCCGTTATCGGTTGGGACAATGTGAAAGGAAAGGGCAATTTTACACATTGTTATAATATAACTACCGATGTGTCGTGGGAAAGTTTCCAAAACTGCCAAATTCGGATTTTTTAATATTTTTGTCCAGGAATCAAAATTAGAAAAAAATTTTTGGTAACTTTGCGTAACTTATACATCTGTAGTTATACCGTTCGCCTACGTCAATGATTAATGGGATGACACAGATAGGTTCTTATAGAGAATCGGATGCTTTGTCGTCGATAAACAGCTTGAAGTTTGTTGAAGCGGAGCACGCTAGCTCACCGGCACTTTGCACCTCTTGATGATGGCCTTGCCCGTGGTATCGTTTTCGTCTTCTTGACATGTCAAATTTGAGGCGCATACACAACTGGAAATGATAAATATATTGATATTAGACATTTATTAGTAAGGATAATAAAAGCCTTACAAAGCCTGTTTAAAGGGGCCCACTGATTATCAAAACGGATTCGTATTTCAAATTAAATTAAAACCATTTAATTTTCGGTTTGGAACACAATATTAAATAATATAAATTAGGTAGGGTCAGTTGTCGAACATTGAAACAATAGTACACAGTGAAACTTTGCGATATCTCGGAAACTAGGTGTTACCAGCTAGTGCCGTCTGTCAAGCAAGGACAGGCTCAGGGTCCCCCAGCACCTCCCCAATACGCGAGCGTGCCTCAGAGAAGGAGCACGTTGCTACGAGCGTTATTGTGAATTCGTACGACAAAAGTATTTTTTTTCATTTATGTTTCGCAATTTTTTACCAAGATATAGAATCGAGTTCCGCGTTATTTAATTTTTTCTTATGTTCTATGTGTATTAAAGTTTATTTGGAGCTAAATATTTTTAAATTTCTTTCACTCTTTGGTGCAGTTTTTTTTTAATTGTTTTAAAAAACACCCCCTAGTCTCACAATGAAACATTTTTATGTAGTATACAATGAAACATGATGTTCACTGAACACCCGTACCAGCACACAATGAAACAAACTCATTATTTTTTTTAATAATTAAATACTATGTGCGAAATTTGTGAAAGTAAAATACCATGAAAATTGATAATAATTTGTCTATCATATGACAAAATATAAGATACTTAACTTTAGAAACGGCTGAGATAGGATGGTTTATATGTTGAATGTTTCATTGATGGCAAGGTTAAAGTCACATGTCTAACATTGAAACAGTCGCTTATAACCACTATGTTGCAAGAAAGTGTATCAAGCATGGAGATACTCAAAACCCTCCCGCGTCCACCTAGTTGGCAATCATGCTCCTTGGACATAAAAGGCGTACCTTTCTCGCAGCATGCCGTACATGCTGACCAGATTCTCGATTCACAATGAAACTCAAGTTGTGTATAATGAAACAGGCCTTTCGCTTTTATATATTTCAGCAATCTTATAATAATTCCATATGTCGGAAACCTTTTAAATAACTAATTTCAGCCTACCACTATTTCCTCCTTTCTTTTTTCATTAATTGATTGAAAGCATATATGTATTAATGTCACTTATTTATAACACCGTTTCAATGTTCATTAACGATGTTTCATGGTAGATTAAAATTATTACATTTGTTTCACTGTAAAAATTGAGGTGTTTCATTGAAAACATGCATAAGTACACAATGAAACAAAACTCATTTTTTGAAAAAAGGATTATAATACAAAAACTGTTAAAAATAAGTAGAAACCGAGAATGCCATACGATAGCCAACTAAATGGTTTATCTTCATACGCAATGGGTACACAACATAATTCCGAAATATTTAATGCCGAATTTTAGAATATCGAACTTTATTATTCCGATTTTTAAATGCTCGATCCATCAAAATTCCGACTGTCGTAATTACGAAGGATGAAAATCACGAAGGTATATATTTCCGAATAGCAAGAAAGCCGATTTTTTTAAATTCCGAACCACATAATTCCGAATTTAAAAATTCCGATAGTGATAAACACCGAATTTAACATTTTCGATTTTTGAAATCACGAATTCCGAATTGTCATTATTCCGAAATTTTGAATTCCGATTTGACGTGATTCCTATTTTATCGAGTCGTGTTCCGCATCTGCTCCGGCGCTACGGGCAAAGCAGCCCCTTCGCCCTTGCGTTTGCTACGGCGGGCGAGGGCTGCTTCCCCTCCGCGCCTCCGGCTTTTTACATACACTCTAGGGGTAGGACAGACAAGACCACGTGGATAGTGGGGTGCTCCGATTCGGATTTTGGTTAGTTATATAGACTTTTAAAAAGTATAAGTGCGTTTAAATTTTATTTTGAAAATCACGAGTTTCATTATTCCGAGTTGACAAAAGTTCGAATTTCTGAATACCGAATTACTTTTTTCCGATCGGTCAATGATTTTTTCGGAATAGACAAATTCGGAAAAAATATTTTCGGTTTTTTTTTAAATCGGAATTTTAAGTTTTCGTGCATATGACAATCGGATTTTAAGTTTTCGGTAATAGCATAGTCGTGATTTTCTTCTTTCGTGGTTTTCAAAGTCGTAATTTCGATATTTCGGACATATAAAAAATCGGGATTATGAAAATCGAGGTTATGAAAGTCGGAAAAACATATTTCGGAATATTTGGGTGTTCCCCATTCATTTTTGTAGCTGTCACGTAAAATGTTTGTAAGTAGACATTTATTGGTTAGCACATTAATTTACATATAAATAATTAAAATATATTTCTTCAATTATTTTTCAAATTAAGCCCAATCAAAAGAGACTTAAAGGAACTGTCAAAGTGATCATAATTCGTCGCAATAGCCATAGGTATAAAGCGCACCCCATACGGGCTGAAATTAACAGAAATTAAGCACCGGAATCTGGAATCTCCTTGTCCACAGTGTTTCCGGTGCTTAAGAGGAAAGTGGAAGACCGCTAAAAATGCTTCTTACACACGTGGACCACTACTACTATGTATTACTAGAGTGGAACTCTGGTTATTAAGATTAAATAAAATATTTTATTATACAAGGTTGTATTTAAACAGCTATTTACCGTCAAATCCGTCCGTTGGTAGAACCCACAAAACTCACCTACAAAGAATATATAGCCTACAGGTAAGAATACTTAAATCCATTGTACCACTAAAAATCAAATATAAATATAAACATAATTATGAAAAGTTATTCCAGCATTGTAAGGTAATGAATGTATATGATAAAGTGAAGCTAGCGATAATATTAGAATATAGACATAAACTGGGAAGTCTGAATAGGTATGATAGGCCAAATAACCTTAGAGTACTGATAAATAAAAAACATTTCAATATACATACCAAGTAGTAACAATTATTATGGGCAAAGAGTCTGGTCGAGTTATTTGCCACACATCCTAAATAGTCTTCCTAGACATATAATAGATAAATTAGAAGATAAGCCTCATAAGCTGAAACTAATGTTAAAAAAGTACTGCTTGAACTGACTAAGTAGTAAGTCAAAATAGAATTATATAAATATAAATTAGATTAAAAATAGTAACAATAACGTCATTGATGTAATTAAGGGAAAACCTCTCACTTAGCTAATAATCTATTATAGTGTAGATTAGGTTAAGTTTCCGAAAATATTGTACATTCTTATTTATAATAAACAGTTTAAATTTTATTATTTTTTTTTTACCGGGGTTATTTTGATTTTTTCTATTTTTAAAATGAATATAGGAGCTTCCAAAAATCTATATTAAATTATTTTTTCGCTCATAATTTACTCTTATAATAATCAAAAGATCAAAAAAAATCTAACTAATGGGGCATAGCTAATGGTTGATATACTATATACATCAACTTATGTTAAAATATTTTCAATAATGTCAATATCCAGAGAGGAAAATGGGGACTACATATAGAGAAACGGCCGTCCAACGCGAGTCCAGTGTGCGAGCTCCGAAGGGACCGCAATCGCGACATATTCTTTAACAACAGGGCTATAACCGCGAAAATCGAAGTTCGCAAATTGCGGGCATTTTGTTCTGTCACTCCAATGATATTTTATAACCATAGATAGGTTATACTCACACTTGAGGACCACAAAAAATACTTCCATATTTATTTTTGTGCCTACGAAGAAATCTGTTATTTTTGATTAATTTTCTCATTCCATCCATCTTTGTCACACTCGTTGTTAAACATAAGCTCGTCTTTTTCTCTTTCGGTGGGATGGAGCTCGTTAGCATGTGCACATTTCTCGCTTGTCCAGCCGCGACTAAAGGAAACTTGTCCAATTTGTCACAAGGTAAGCGCTTCAATTTTGGAACGTCTATAACCTATCTTGAGTTATAAATCATTGTGTCACTCTAATTACGCCTTCATGGGAGTAAAAGAGAAAGATCCCCGCAATTTGCGAATTTCGGTTTTCGCGGTAGACCCTCAGTTACGCTTTACCAGTAACAGCGCAAACTTTAATAAAAATGCCCATATAAAGATAAAATATCTGGGAGACCGAGCTTTGCTCGGAAAACATATTAAAACTCAAAAATGCGCGTTTTCCCAGAGATAAGACCTAGCTAGATCGATTTTTTTGCAAATTTCTTCTAAATCGTTAGAATCGTTTCCGAGATCCCCGAAATATATATATAAATATATAAATATACAAGAATTGCTCGTTTAAAAGTATAAGGTAAAATTAAAGTTAAATACTTACTAGTCATTAGTCCTTTCCCATCTCTCATGTAGATAGTCAATATTATCCTTGTAAAAGATCCAGCCGCATGGCGTCTTCGCCTCGCAGATTGGCTTCTGGATGCCTGTGGGGCTTTGGTTGTCTTCCATCGCCCTCTGTAAACGGAAATGGAGGGTAATGCAGGGTTGCTCAGAGATACAGTTTTGTCGGAGCGGAATGAGACTCATATTAACCTAGCCGCCGCCATACAATTTAACTTACGCTCTCATTCAATTTATAACGAGAATTTTTACATGAATATTCAATTAACATTGTACCTAAATATGTCTATTACTTACTAGTTTTTATACTAAATATCTGAGAGACCGAGCCCTCGGAAGTCGGAAAACATATAAAAACTCAAAAATGCGCGTTTTCCTAGAGAAAAAACCTAGCTAGATCGATTTTTCGCCCCCGAAAACCTCCATATAGCAAATTTCATCGAAATCGTTAGGGCCGTTCCCGAGATCCCCGAAATATACATATATACATATAAATAAATAAATATACAAGAATTGCACGTTTAAAGGTATTAGATAGATATATATAGATAATATGTATAATATAAATATTATAATAACTTCTACTCACTCATTTCTTTGTATAACAATTTTTAGAAATGAAAATACTAGACCTGGAGGGCTATGATGGTCGACTGTATAAATGATATAGTTGTATAAATGATGATAAAACTGACATTTTATCCAGTTCTTATTGATTTGTCGTCTTTTCCACTTTTGACAGCGATAGTCGTTAAACGATTAACTGCATAACATGCTCGTTGGATAATATGTCACTTGTCTACTTTTCCAACTTAAACTTAGTTGATAAGTGGATAAGTTAAATGATATAAAAGTCACTTGTCTAGATTTATACATTTTTATAACATTCATACCGTTTTGTCCACTTTGACAGCGATAGACGGTAAATGGCTACGTTTGTTGGATAGTTAGACATATAGTCGATTTTTGACGGCTAGCCTTTGATTAATTTATCGTGGTGCTCACTGGGCACGATAAGTTGCTCTCATGGTATAGAAGTGGTGAAAAATACAATTTTTAGGGTTCACTCGTGCGTCTGTCTGTCCGTCTGTCACAGCCTATTTTCACGGAAACGACTAGACCAATTAAGTTGAAATTTAGTACACATATGTAAATTAGTGACCCCTCACCCAAAGACGGACATGGCTTCCTCGCGTTGTCCCGGAATTTTGCCACAGCTCATGGGAGCCTGGGCAGCTTGGCAGCTAATCCCAGGAACTGGCGTGGGCACTAATTTTTACGAAAGCGACTGCCATCTGACCTTCCAACCCAGAGGGTAAACTAGGCCCGTATTGGGATTAGTCCGGTTTCCTCACGATGTTTTCCTTCTCCGAAAAGGGACTGGTAAATATCAAATGATATTTCGTACATAATTTCCGAAAAACTCATTGGTACGAGCCGGGGTTTGAACCCGCGACCTCTGGATTGCAAGTCGCACGCTCTTACCGCTAGGCTACCAGCGATTTTTTTAAGTACAATAAATAGGTTAGAAGTTATTTAAGAAAATAGCCAAAAAATTACCCCCTCCCCCCCACCTTTATCTCCGAAATTACTGGGTCTAAAATTTTGGACTCGCACTTGGCCGGATTAGTTTTTTTTTTTTCAAATATAATATATACTATTTGAACTCCATTTGTATTCATATAAGAATATCATTACATTATTTGTAGGGATGGCAAAGATATCATTTCTTCTTGGCAGCTGCTGCCATGGAAGAAAAGCATCAACAAAGAAAAATTCAACGACGTGCCATAAGGGATACATGGAACCCTTTTGATATGCCCAACGAGGAGTTTCGGCACATATATAGAGTGCTCAAAGACTTGGCACTCTATTTGTGTGCCGACCTAGACGCCGACCTCAAACTCAACATGGCGACGGATTGCCGGCACATCTTAAAGTACTTAATTAAAGATATAATGTAGCACTGAGGACGTCACTTTCTGAGAACGCCACTTTCTGAGGACGTCACATTTGGAGTTCGTCACTTTTTTAGCATAGGTACGATTTAACAGTATAAAATACCAGCACGAAAGATGTATGTAATGCCAGCAACCAGATTACCTGTTCGACATACGGTCGCTTTTATATCCTACATACCAACACCAATCTCTGTTTGCCTTACGCCTGACTGGTAGAGAATTCCATTTGGCAAAACGTCCTATGTTTCGTGCAATAAAGTGAAAATAGAGAGATTAATAATAATAAAAAACAATCTAATTATGTTTAAATCAGAGTATTTAGTTCAGAATACTTAAAAACTACAAGCACCAAAACATTTAGCCACAGATTGGAGTTAGGCCGGAAACAGCTTCGATTCCATACACATAAGGGCGCGTGTACACGGTGCTGCCTCCGCGCCGCCGCCGCACCTTCGCGCTATGTACACGAGACGCGTAAAACCCGCGGCGGCGGCGCGGCGGCGGACTATACTTGTCTCGTGTACATAGCGCGAAAGTGCAGCGGCGGCGCAGCGGCGGCGCGGCAGCGGGCTTTACGCGTCTCGTGTAAACAGCGCGAAGGTGCGGCGGCGGCGCGGCAGCGGCGCGGAGGCGGCACCGTGTACACGCGCCCTAAATGTTTCGCACAGTAGGAACCATGATTTTATCATACGCCGCTGTGATTAGCTCGTGAAGGTATCACGGCAAGCTCGCTGACACCAGTTGAAGGTCATTCCAACATATTTACATTTAAACGGACTTTCGCTCCTTTTGTGACAACATATTCTTCAGCATACCGCGTCTTCTGTCATGTCTCCATAAACTCTAACGTCTTTTTTATCTGCGTATAAAATCAGCTCTTGCAGTTTTTTTTTTCAGACAATATTTCCTCTCGTGTCACCTGTGGAGAATAGGCGTCCAAGGATTTTTTCTTCATAGCGTTGCCGAATTTCAGAATATATGTTCAGCCATCAATCACTTCTGCGTATGGAGTGATCCATACTCTCATAGTTCTCATGTTCTGCATAAATTTAATGCAATTTATTTGTTTGTTTTCTTCCTATAGGTATAGGTTACGCAATGAATTTTTAAATTAATATTACATTGTACTTTTAGCCTGACTGACAATGAAAATCTATCATGTCGCCGATTTGACATCGCTGATTTTTTTTCTATAGATGGTCAACCAAACCTTGTCAGTATAAAAAGGCGCGAAATTCAAATTTTCTATGGGACGATATCCCTTCGCGCCTACATTTTTCAAATTTGCCGCCTTTTTCCTCTGACAAGATCTGGTTGACCAAGTATATTTAAAATGCGAAACTACAAATAGGTTATATCGTTTGTCAAAGCACTGTTTCATTTCAAATATAGACAGAGAGACATACTATCTTTGTCTTACACTAGTACTAGCACCCAAAAGAAAAGGATGAGTATAGTTTGTATTGTTCTTATTTAATGACAAATTGGTTTGACCAACTATATTTACAAGAATGCACTTCGTTTTTCGGGTAAAATCGGACGTAATCGCGTAATAGAAAATGACAGCGTCGTACTAATTTAGTTGCAATCCAACACTCAAACTATACAGGATGGTCTATACCACAACGTTCAAATTTTTTTTTAGTTTCCTCATATCGTGGGCTATTAGGCGATTCTCAGAGATGACGTTCGGTGCCTGACTTCGGTGCCGAATTTTATTTTTTATTTCTTTGATACACAACTTTATTTCCTAAAATCTAGCCTTAATATAAAAAAATATTGGTAGTAGCCCACGCAGTGATAAAATAAAAAAAAATGTTGGACATCGAGGTTTGTACCACCCTGTATAGAGTAGTTAATAGAGTCAGACCGAGAAAAGTCTGCAGCGATTTTGATAGCCCACGCAGTGCAAGCGTCATTTTAAACGTCAAACTTCTATGAATTTATGACAGGTAAATATAGCTGGTCAACCAAATCTTGTCAGTAAAAAAAGGCGCGAAATTCAAATTTTCTATGGAACGATATCCCTTCGCGCCTACATTTTTCAAATTTGCCGCCTTTTTCTACTGTCAAGATCTGGTTGACCAAGTATAACACTTGCACTGCGTGGGCTATCAATATCGCTGCAGACTTTACGAGTAGCAAGGAACTAGGACCGCCTTAGATTGCGATGGACAGTCTTTGCATCAGGAAAAATCCGGAGCGGGGGCCAAGGCCCCTTTCAAACAGGCGAGGTCCCAGCTCCCGGAGCATCCCGAAGTCTCGACACCGAGGGAGACGAATAAATACCCGCTCAGCGCCGAGTATTTATCTTTTTAGGGTTTCAGGAAAAACGGGACCCTATTACTAAGACTCCGCTGTCCGTCGGTCTGTCTGTCTATTTAGATGATATATTTCTGTTGCCAACAACAAATAATAAGTACTAACAACAAAATAAAATAAATATTTAAGTGGAGCTCCCATACAACAAACGTGATTTTGTTGCCGTTTTTTGCGTACCTAATGGTACGGAACCCTTCGTGCGCGAGTCCGACTCGCACTTGGCCGGTTTTTAAGAGACGCCGCATGCTCAGCAGCCGCTCCTGCCGACCGCATTGTACGACTAAGATGCGGGGCGGCAAAAGTACTGACGCACGTGGCGTCCCACAGTAAGCACTTACCTCTTTCCCACGGCACCAGGGTCTAGCCGTCAGACCTTATGCCGTCCGATCGGCTAAAGCCTGGCGGCTCAAGCATACATGGGATATTAGGTAACTCTGACAATAAGGCTCTCCTAACGATGTCATTAAGAACATGGTGCCGTGGGAACCTCCCAGCGCAACGGCAGCAGCTCAAGACATGGTGGCCGTTGCTCCCCACAGTGGAACCGTAGATGCATTGGTGGGGTTGGCATAGCCATGGCAACCTATTAGGCGGAGAGCAACGGCCACATGCATCGAGCAGTTGTCTTAGTAAGGTGGCTAAGTTTGGGGAGGGCCTACAATTTAGTTGATTTTGACACATGGTTTGACGTATAAAATTCACCGTATTTGAGGTTAATAAGGTCTACTGTCCTTAAAATTTTGTATGAATTTACAAGCAAATATGAGCCTTCGTTAATTAAGTATTGCAGCCGGTTCTACCTTAATTCGATAATGTAGCTTATTTCAATAGTAGTTTATGCAACAGTGATATAATAAGGGTTCTTAAAATTCAAGGGTCGAAGTTACAAAACGAGACGTAGTCGAGTTTTGTAAAAAAAGACCCGAGAATTTTAAGAACCAATTATGAGCTGTTGCATACATTACTTTTTCTATGACAGCTGCAGCAAAAAAAAAAAAAAAAAAAAAAAAAAAAAAAAAAAAAAAAAAAAGTTATTATTAAAAAAAAGAGTTATTATTAAAAAAAAGAGTTATTATTTAAAAAAAATTGAGTTATTATTTAAAAAAAAAAAGGGTTATTATTTAAAAAAAAAAGAGTTATTATTGTAAATGAAAACATACCTCTTTCAATCAAGATGATCGGAACTTGTATCTTTAAAAAAATAAAGCAGTTGTATTATACTCATAAGATGACTGCTAGCAGTCATCTTATGAGCCTATAGACAAAGCATTCAAATGACATTGCTTTAGATATCACTGTCAGTCATTTAATTGACACATTTAAGTGCTGGAGTAGAAAAAGACTATAAACTCTGAGTACTTAGAAATAAAGCTTCAAAAGCTTTAACCGTGGATAACTTTTAACTATCAACGTCACATGTGGATAAGTGGTGATAGGATGTCATTCATTAAAATACGCTTTAAGTAAACTTGTTTAGAATTGATTTTTCAAAAGCTGAAACCACGGATGATTTTTATCAGTCAATGGCAAAAGTAGATAAGTGGTGGAATGTGATTAAGTAATCTATTCTTTAAAATAGGCCTTAAGTCATCGAGATTAAAATTGATTTTTCAAAAGCTCAAATCATGTCACGCTATCATTAGTCACTTGTACTTTATCCTCGCGTCTTTTTACCAAATTTAATCACTTATCAGGTATTTCACATATCACGCAATAAATGATTAATGATTTGGTGACAAAGCATCATAGCCCTCGAAATAGACAAATGTTACGTAAATGTGTATCCCAGTTTCATGCATGTGGTTTTATAAGAGTGTACCTAACATGGATTGTTTAATTTGTATATATGGGAGTGGCCTTTAGGCGGCGGATTCGTGGGTTCGTGAGACTTAAACTTGCTAAAAATAGACAGACTGCCTCATTACAATGACTTTACAAGCTAATTGTCTTTACACATGTTTTTTTCTTAGTTTTCTTCATTCAGAAAGCTAAATTTACCCATGTCTAAAGCGGTCCGCTAAATATTTAAATATAGGTATTTTAAAGTGATTTCATTTCCAGGTTTACTCGTAAGTCCCATTAGGTATGCGAACAAGTATTTCCGAGATGGACATGATTACTTGTTCCTCTGGTATTCTCTATGAATATATAGTCAAAATAATACTGTGAGATTCATAGAATAATTTATTATCTACACAATACTAGGTATGTAAAGTCAACTAATTGTAAGTAGGTACACCATCGAATCATTGAGTATGATTTAATTTCTTTGACGACGTAAAAGATTAGGTACCACAGAAATGCGTCACCTACTGACGCCAGTCTTATGATAACGGTGACAAATAATAATATTTTGCTTTTGTTCTAGACATAATAAAAAAATATTTACGGTTATAAAAGTTATAAGCAGTTATAAGACAATAATGGTAAGTGACCAACTCGTGAACTAAAGTTTACCTACGTTTTAGAGGGTTTCTCAAAGGATGCCGAAGGGTTTATGTACAGTCGCCATCAGGTATACCTGAGCGGCCAAGGTACTCACAAACATCTGAACACGCCAAATTTCTGAGCTATCGTAAGTATTCGTCCTATTTATCTTTCGGAGCGGATGCTGTCCTTGCCCGTGTCATGGGACGCACGAGAGACGACAGCACAAAGCCATGGTGTAAGGACTAATTTAGAGTTGATGGAATCTAAAATTATCTAGGTTATTGGGTGAAAGCGATGGAATAAATACTGAAATAGGTACGGACGCCTGCCTAATATTATAACGGTATACAATTTTATTTCCGGCAGATTGATGGAGACTCGCCCCCACAAGATGGGTCCCCACAAAAAGCGACATCTAGGATGGCTCAAGGGCAACACTGGTGTGAGGGCGGAGGGTAGAGAGGTACCACTGGACTTTACATATATAGCCAACTCGCCACTAACGTTTCCACATCTACCCTTGAGAACGCAACTCTCGTGACTCCTAGACGGCCGCCGGCCGGCTAAGGTAAGTCAGAGGCAGAGGAACCTGTCCTACCAACCCGCCTTTGGGGTGACAGAGCTCCTCTAGACTCCCCTGACTGATTGCACTGGTAAAACCAGCGAGCGATGGGGTCGTCATTGAACTTATTAATTGTATACGCGAATAATACTATCTCCTATCATGCTCACAACATTTCGGAATGGAATGAATTTCGAATGCAGCCGTATAACGTTGCATTACGGTTTATAACATTCTTATTGTAATAAACCGTAGTGGAACGTAATACTGCGTCCTTGAGCGTATCCGGCACTCTTGACACGAGCCATGAATGAGCCATGAATGAATTGGGCAACGATTCCACCCGATTACCACGTGGGAACGCGATACCACGTAAACAGCTGGCTCAGCACGGTTCCATTTTTATCGACTATCACTATACCCGTCACTTTCGCACTTACATACTTGTTAGAACGTGACAGGCATGGTGATAAACGATAAAAATGCGACCGTGCTACTTGGGCAGGAAACAACGTAGGTCGTTGACCCATTCATAATTTGTTTACTGTGCAGAAATATGTCAAGTTTCCAACCCGTGGCGTGAGTCAGTGTGTATTAGTGGCTCGCCCAAATAAAATGTGAAAGCATATGAAAGGGCTATCGGAAATAGACTCTTGTCAGTGTCTCGTAGACTTGCACCAGACGCTCTCTTTAATCTCATTACCAGAACCGCTCCAATCCCCTTTAATCGGCCTACTTCTAGCTTGGGCCCATGACGCATCAGCTATCATGCTATCGGTACTGAAATTTCGTTGGTTACGCAATTATGTGTGCGTATATTGCGGTTTATCTGACACTGGAGTTCTGAGATACGAGTAGGTACGTAGATTCGTGAGTATTCCGTGATAAAAGTAAATAACGTAGGTAAATATGTAATATTGAACGCAGGCAAGTATAAGCAATTTTCACTGTAGATAACAATTCGATTATTATAAGCACAATTAGCATCATAAAGATCACAAGAATAATGGAGTTGGCAATCCCTAGAATTGTGTCAAATTCTTGTTTTTTGGCAGCCCTTTAAAGAAATCTCGTAGAAGAAAACTAGAGATAGGGTGTAAGCTGTGATGGCACAATATAAGCAAACTCTTTGACAGTTGCCAACCCCATTAGGAGCCTATGTATAATTATTACCTAGGTATGTGTGAATTTCGATCGCCTTACCTAGATTTTTATCTTATGCATAAATATATCCACCTGCGTGATCATTGTCCATGATGTTCAACGTTTATCAATCGTAATATACGTATCACGTTTATAATCAATCAATCGTTAATAATGGCTGGTTTACAGTAGAGCTCCCGAACCGATACACGTGTTACACGCTGACACGTGTACCCGTGTTCTTAAGCCCGGCGGTATTAAGAACCCGAACTACACGAACCCGCCCGGATTCGGAAACGTTTACACGGGTACCCGTGTACATGGGTATCCGTGTCCCGTGTACACGGATACCCGAAATAACGGATCTTATTTACCCGCGGGTCCGACCTTCACCTTCACTCTCGTGTTGGGGAGATTCGTGCTTTGAAGACATACGATTGAATTGGAAAATTCGATTACTTTGCAGTTTTGCCGGATTGATTGGTAATGTCTATGCAATAGGTAGGTAAGTACACTTTGTTTCAATAATTCATATTTTTAGTTTACTCTAAATAATGTTATAATTAACAATAGGTATCTTATTATCCGCCCATTCAGTTACCCGTTTTGTCCCTCTTCTATCTGTGATGCGATAGTTACGTGTCCCGCCCATCTCCATTTCAGCTGTAGAGCGTGTTGTCCTGCGTCTATTAATTTAGTTTTTTCGCGAATGTTTTCGCTATTACATCTGTCACTGAGCTTAATGCCCAGAATACTTCGTTCAATAGCTCACTGACATGAACGTATTTTTGTTTTTATCTTTTTGAAGACCCATGTTTGTGCACCGTAAGATAGACAAGGCAATAAGCACGCATTTATGACCTTTTTACAAACATAAGTAGGTAACCTAAAAGCCCTCTTACATTGATTAGCGTGATCGATCAATTCGCCGCCGCTCCAGTGTATTTACAATCGTGCTGATAAATAAACTGTGTTGTTTTATCTAAATGTTGAATTGCGTGAAGAAAATGTACAAGAATTCATACATACAGTTCATCACAAAAAGGGATTACCTAAGTATTTAAAATGGCCATATGGTATGCAATAAACAAAGTGCAGGTGTTTCATTCAATATACCGTGTTGTTTTTCAATATGAATTGGTGCTTTTGGTCTTATCTCTTTGTAATAAGCTTAACACGTCTGCAAAAAATACAACAACTAATCATTCAGGTAGAATTATCTCATTGTTTTGTTGCAACGCGGCACTAAAGAGCATTTTGCCAATGACAAAGACAGCAAGTAATGAATAATATCTGTGCCTAAGATTTATAAAGTATCTCATCACGTACGGTATGGTCTTTATTTTATCTATGCATGTTATTCTACGTCTACGACGATAAAGAACTAAACTGTACATGTCTTTTGCTACTAGCTACCTAATTATTACTTGAATAACGAGTTATTTTGTATATCTTAAATGATGACAAAGGCAATACAAAATTAAATTAAATTAGTACAATACATATCAATCACATTGAAAATCCGATAAAACTGATCGTATTCGATTCCAATCGGAGCTCCTGATCCTGAATCTTTGTTTTATTTAAAGCTCTATACATTACTTCAATCTCCGCTACACGCCAAGGACGGGTTAGGCCCGCGTGTATTTAAGGTCCGTTCACCGTGTACACGGGTACACGGATCTTAATTACACGGGTACCCGACTACACGTGTAGAACGGGTCAGAAAATCGTGTACGTGTAGTACGGAAACGGGTACCGAACACGTGTACACGAGACCCGGACACGACCGCGAGCCCTAGTTTACAGGTGTTAGGTGTTATTATATTTTTTTTATGTAGGTACATTCCTTAATTAGCCATAATCTATAGCATGCAAAGATTCTCAATTATTTACATACCTATGTACAAATTCAATTGAAACTTAACTAACAAAACTAAATAATATTTTTATATTTATCGACGCGATACCAACATACAAGCCACTAATAAGAACCACCGCTAATAAGATCCACTATTTCTGAAAGCGCCAATTTTTAGATTTTTTTTACGGATGCCAAAAATGTACATAATTATTTATATATATATTATTATTTATAAATATATATATTACTTGAGGCCTTTCTCTAGCGATTAGAATCCTGAGTTATTGACTTTTGACCGATAGAAAAAAAACACGAACATAGATAGGTTTAAAATGAACTTTAAAAAATTATAATAAATTCTGCACAAAAACTAAAAATATGAACATGATTTCTAAATGAGCTTCCCTCAAGCATAATGAGCAAAATAATCCAGTAAATTTGTCGAATTTTGTAACATGCCTTTTCCGCGTCAAATCCGGTAGTTCTGATTTTTTTCAGACTTATTTGTGATATTGACCCAATGATAATATGTATAGATAGGTTATACTCATACTTGAGGAGCACAAAAAAATACTTCCATATGTATTTCTGTGCCTACGAATAAATCTGTTATTTTTGTTTAATTTTCTCATTCAATCCATCTTTGTCACACTCGTTGTTAAACATAAGGTCGTCTATTTCTCTTTCGGTGTGCGGGAGCTCGTTAGCACGTGCACATTTCTCCCTTGTCCAGCCGCGACTAAAGGCAACTTGTCCAATTTGTCACAAGGTAAGCGCTTCAATTTTGGAACGCCTAATAACCTATCTTGAATTATAAATCATTGTATTGACCCAATTAATAATCCACGTTTGTGCGCTCGAACGCCGAACGCAACTTTGTCAAAAATCGAAAAAACCGCGAAAATTTCGGTTTTCTTTTAGATTTGGGCGATTATAACCCTAAAAGACTAGTTTTTGATAGTACCGTAAAGAAAATTCTAAAACATGATAACTGCGGTCCCGAGCACGCACATCCCATCCCTCTCTCGCTCACGCTTACGCTCAGTCAGAGTGAGAGAAGAATACGAACCTACTGGGCTTTAAATAACAATAATTGGAATTGGATCACAAAAAAATGTGCAAGATCAACACACTGACAATCCAACCTCTAGACTGAGCTTAGGCCAATTATTTCATGAAACCGATGCTGCCAAAAATACGGGGGTGCGGGGGGACGAGGTGAGCGAATCCCGTGCCGTGATTGGTCCGTTCAAAGACACGGACCAATCACGGCACGGGATTGACTCGAAGATGGAGTAACGCTACCGTATGTGTGGCAGAGGGGGTAGCGCGACTATGCTATGTCTAGAGGTTGGATTGTCTGTGGATCAACAGAACAGTTTAAATAGTTTACGTAGGCAACTCAACTGTGATGTGATAAAAATGTTCAACGCTGTATGTTTATCTACTGAATATGGGAATATCGGTTCACGGTTCGCCCATAATGCCATGGCGATTATATAACGAAGTAAAATTTTAGATAAGAAATTAATAACGCTATAAATAATGCGTAAAAGAATAACAATCTCTGTTACTAAGTTATAAAATGAATTGTCCGAATTAAAAAACTTACGAATGCGGTGTTTCAAAAAAAACCGGCCAAGTGCGAGTCGGACTCGCGCACGGAGGGTTCCGCACCATCAACAAAAAAACAAG
This sequence comes from Cydia amplana, assembly GCF_948474715.1. Taxonomy (NCBI): domain Eukaryota; kingdom Metazoa; phylum Arthropoda; class Insecta; order Lepidoptera; family Tortricidae; genus Cydia; species Cydia amplana. The sequence continues at coordinate 7,314,909 of NC_086080.1, forward strand.
CAAAAAAACGGTCACCCATCCAAGTACTGACCCCGCCCGACGTTGCTTAACTTCGGTCAAAAATTACGTTTGTTGTATGGGAGCCCCACTTAAATCTTTATTTTATTCTGTTTTTAGTATTTGTTGTTATAGCGGCAACAGAAATACATCATCTGTGAAAATTTCAACTGTCTAGCTATCACGGTTCGTGAGATACAGCCAGTGTTGGCCGAAAGTTAATGCAAATTGAAAATGCTGGCCATTAACCATTATAAATTGAATCGTAAACTATAATCGTCCGATACGGTTTGAGGTTCAATTTATAATGGTTAATGGCCAACATTTTCAATTCGCATTAACTTTCGGCCAACACTGTACAGCCTGGTGACAGACGGACGGACGGACAGCGGAGTCTTAGTAATAGGGTCCCGTTTTTACCCTTTGGGTACGGAACCCTAAAAAGGGGATTATATTTATCAAGGAAACTTACTGGAAAATTAACTATTACTGTTAATAAAGTCAATAAATAAACCGCTGCAACCGCTGACTACTATTTCATTTTGGTTACGTAGATAATATAATACAAGAATTATTCCTTGCAACTCTAGAAAGCTTTTAATACTTGTTTAAAGCTGCACCATAGAGAAAAAAATACATAGAGTGCTCACTCCATACATCAGTTTTAGTACCAAAAAGACTACTAGCATCTAGCATCGAACACATATCTCAACAGCATAAGACTTTCCGGTCGGTGCTACATCTATTGTCAAGTAGCAGTACTGATAGTTCCGCTACTCGATGCTAGATATAGACACTGAAATTAATAGTCTGAACTGATATATGGAGTGAGCACTCTTGTATTACTATATTTCTCTATGGCTGCACTGACAAAGTCACCATGGTGCACCTTTTTCATATACAACACAGACAACACAGTAATAGTTTTATTTTTTTCGGCATATTGAAATACAAGTTTTTGCCCGCGACTTCGTCTGCGTGGAATTAGTTCGTGCCGTTAGAGTAAGTATAAGTATAGCGCCTAAATAAAATCTAAGGGCAATAACTTTGAGCATAATATGCTTAATTGCTTACTTACACCAATTAACAGGCAAATAATTAATTTTCTCATTTCCACGGGTTATTCCCACTAGTTACCACCAAGTTCTTACCAGTGGTAACTACTGGGATTTTTTTTCCCACCTTTTACCACTGGTAACTACTGGGAAAAAAATTTAACTTAATTAAATTAACCAAACCGAGTTGGTGGTAACTACTGGGAATTTTTATTCCCAGTAGTTACCATTGGTAAAAGTTGGGATTTTTTTTCCCCAGTAGTTACCAGTCAAAATATTGTTACAGTTCAATACTAATAAAAACAGTATAAATATACAGGGTGTTTTTTTAAGTCACCTGCATTAATTTACGAGGTGAATATGTAGGTCATACTAAACAAGTTTTACTGTGGAACCAATACTGCAATTGCGAAAAAAATTTACTCTCCCATACAAATATCACTATTTTGGTGGTAACTACTGGGAAAAGAAATTCCCACCTTTCACCAGTGGTAACCATTGGGAATTAAAATTCCCAGTAGTTAGTAACTACTGGGTTTTTTTTTCTCAGTAGTTACCAGTGGTAAAAGGTGGGAAAAAAAATCCCAGTAGTTACCACTAGTAAGAACTTGGTGGTAATTAGTGGGAATAATAAACCCATTTCCACCCCCCTTTTCACCCTCTATAGGGATGACTTCCGACATAAAAACTAAGTATCCTATGTCCTTCGCCGGGACTCAAACCAGGGACCGGTCCGGTATCCCCTTGGAGAGTTTTGCAAGGGGTATTTCGTAAGGCTTTGCTTACCAAAGCCGTTGCTAACTAAAACCCTTTCATTTGGCTTTTTAAGCGCTTCATAATACGGTCCGGGTAAGCTGAATAGCCGTTCCTAAGCGCTAACCACTTGAAGGGGTATCGATTATAATTTATAACGCTTAATGCCATTTTCCGCTTCCACACTGTCTCCCCAGCGGTATCTGGGCCGACCTACCGGGCGGCCACCAGTCGGTCTTCCCAGGTACGCCCTCTTGGCAGCTCGGTCCTCTCCCATTCTCAATAGGTAGAATAATTCACCATCGTGTAAAGATCGGCTTTTCAAAAGAAGTATCTTTGATGGAAGAAACCAATTTCATTTGTTCTTTTATGTAATTACTTAATTTACATTAGGTATAGGTAGTTAGGTACATAATAAGTCGACTAACTTAGTTTACATTAGGTAGTTACATAATGTAACTAATGTAAATTATATAGGTAACTACACAAAAGTACAAATTAAATTGGTTTCATCCATCATTGTAATTGTAATGTAACTTTACATTACAAATAAGTACAATTTCAGATGTTGGGAACAAAGATTTAGAGCATAAAATGACGAGCGTCCTTAAATCCAATAGTAGGTACATACTGCAAAAAAAACTTTTACTACCTGAGTATTACCAACCCTATTAGGGTTCCGTACCCATAGGGTAAAAACGGGGCCCTATTATAGTACGGCTCTTCTGAGGTGAACTTTTCGCTTCGAACCTTAATCTTTCAAACAAAGGCCATTGTCTCTATTATCGCAAAACCGCTTGCTCCCGATAAGTCGGGTCTGGCGGGTGCTAAGGCACGTGCCAGTACAACATTCATATTGAAAAACAACCGGTATCGTCATAGTATTAAGGTTCAAATTTAATGTCACTGATATTCTAGATATTACGTTTTGGTAGTGTAGGACGATAAACCGGCCCGAAGCGATACGGCGCTCATATTATTTTGATACTTAGTGTGGTGTTAAAAATGAAACGTGGTTATTTATTATATTGTTTTATTTAAATTATTAGCTTGCGGTGGTAAATGTAATAATTTACAAAGGTGCAGCTGCAAGCATTGTTATTTTTTCTTATCTTTAAAATAACGATACTGTGAAATTAGCAACTCTGATGTGATGCCGACGCATAGTGACAATAAAAACACTGATAAGGCAAACGTGGAGCTTTGAAGCGTGTACGCTAAAGCAAAGAAAGAAAAGCTGTAGCTTTTCTAACAAAATGTCACGTGTCAACGGTCAGAAGAAAGGTCGGTTATAAGAAATAAATTGATTATATCTGATTTTTTATGACACGATTTTATCTAGTAGTACGTATAACTGTTTATATACCTACACGGAAAAATGTTGATTATACCTATGTTAAACTTATTAATCTTAAATTTACATTGTTACCTTAGATTTTGTTATATAACAAATATATATCATAAATAACCGGGTTTCATTTTTAACACCACACTAAGTATCAAAATAATATGAGTGCCGTATCGCTTCGGGGCGGTCTATCGTCCTACACTACCAAAACGTAATATCTAGAATATCAGTGACATTAAATTTGAACCTTAATACTATGACGATACCGGTTGTTTTTCAATATGAATGTTGTACTGGCACGTGCTAAGTCGGGAGCAAGCGGTTTTGCGATAATAGAGACAATGGCCTTTGTTTGAAAGATTAAGGTTCGAAGCGAAAAGTTCACCTCAGAAGAGCCATACTATACTAAGACTCCGCTGTCCATCCGTCCGTCTGTCACCAGGGTGTATCTCACGAACCGTGATAGCTAGACAGTTGAATTTTCACAGATGATGTATTTCTGTTGCCGCTATAACAACAAATACTAAAAACAGAATAAAATAAAGATTTAAGTGGGGCTCCCATACAACAAACGTGATTTTTGACCGAAGTTAAGCAACGTCGGGCGGGGTCAGTACTTGGATGGTGACCGTTTTTTTTGCTTGTTTGTTTTGCTCTATTTTTTGTTGATGGTGCGGAACCCTCCGTGCGCGAGTCCGACTCGCACTTGGCCGGTTTATTATTTCTTTTATAGGTAGGTATATATCTTTGTTAGGTATAAATAATATAGGTAACGTTAAACTAATCTTGTTTTCGCATAACATGTTTTACATGTTAATCTTGCACTCCTGAACTGTGGATAAATTTTACGCGTATACCTAGCTATAATTGTTTATTTACGTTTCTTACGGTCGTATATATAAGTCGCATGTTTATTTACGTTTGAGCCTATGAAGATAATGATTACGAACGTGTGCTAAAAACATTGTAGGTGTAGGTCATGAGTTAATTCATATAATAACTATTAATCAAATCAGTCAATAAACGTCGCTCACTACTTTTAATAAAGATGTATAAAATCAAAAACACGGTTCACACACTATATTAAACTACGTTCAAACTTACTTCTTCACGGCAGTTTTAAAAATTTAAAATATCCGTTAACGAAATTCAATTCCAACAAACTAAAACCGTTTATGTTTAATTTATATACGCCAATGATATTTGCCAAATGCGTAGTTTAAAAACAAATGAATTTTAATAACGGAGTATTCATGGCGTATTTTTCAAAATTATTTGATAAATAGGGGTTGTACTCACCCTCTGCCTAGGGACCATGGCCACGGCGAAGGTGCACAGGGCTGCGAGAAGAAACAGTCGTTTCATGGTCACGTTTTCAAGTCTACAGTCACTAGTGGAGTGTGTAGTGAATCGCGCGAAGGCGGGACGTGATGTGACGGCCGCGCGTCGCCCACCGGGTATATGTAGGCATTGCCAGTGGAGGCCCGCACGCCGCGCGCTTTACCAGATTTTCCTAACGAGATCTACGCCTCGCGCCTACTACGATACTATGGTTACCATGATTTAGCAATATTTTTTTCACCTCAGCATCTCGAACAAGGGTACATACTTTGCTACTTAAAAACAGTGAGCAAAATCGCATTTTGCTCACTGAGTGAGACAAAATGACATTCAAGTGACCTTAATATTCAAATGTCATTTCAACATGCGGGGTCTAATACAAGTTCGAAATACTTGGATTCTATTATCTCTGTCCCTTTCACGTCTTTAGCAAAAAGAAAGAGACAAAAAAAGGTTCAAACTACATTCAACGGTACATTGACGGTTTATAATAGACCCCCGAAAAACGTCAGAACGCATCGTTCCAAAATATAGCTGGTCAACCAAATCTTGTCAGTAAAAAAAGGCGCGAAATTCAACTTTTCTATGGGACGATATCCCTTCGCGCCTACATTTTTCAAATTTGCCGCCTTTTTCTACTGTCAAGATCTGGTTGACCAAGTATACATACGAATATGGATTCTTAATAATTAATTAATGAAAATAAAATTTAAGATTTCATAAAAACTGATAAAACACTATATTTTACGTTATTTATTGTACGATTAAAATAATGAACTCAAAAAATACACAGAATATCACGTAAAATAAATAATGATAATTTTAAGAATCTCCACTATAGTTTACAAATACATAGTAAGTATCCGCAATTCGGACCGTATCTTACAATGTTTTTTTTTTACAAAAAAAAGTTGTCGATTGAAGTGTCAATCAATTGATGGTCGTTGTTTCCATATATTACCTATTTAGGTAACTGAAATTTACTACATTTTGTTTTTGTGTTTGATTGTGGTAATTCAACTTAATTGTTAGTAGGTATATCTTAAGAAAGCATGAGCGCATAGGTACCTAAGTGATGAAGAAGGATAAAAATTTTCAGGTTGTCTAATATGTTCTCACTGCTGAGGTGAAAAGTTTTGTGAACTACACGAGATCAAAGTTATTTACATCTCGTGCGCTTTTGAGTCCCTTACTACGCTCAAGATTCTAAATTAGATTCACTCGCTACGCTCGTGAATCTACTATAGAATCTTTCGCTTGCACGGGACTCAAAATAAGCACTCGAAGAAATATCAAACTTTGATCTCTTGTTGTACAAATAACTATTTTACATATTTATAGTTGAGTTGAGGCTATCATTTATACCTATCTACTGGTTCAACTATAAGACTAAATTATTCATAACAAGGGTAGGTATATTGTTCATCTTCTGGCACTTGTTATTTTTTATAAACATAGCTTTTCTAACATAAAATAAAAATTCTAAATTTTTGGAGTATGTAGTCTCTTAATCGTTCATTATACCATTAACCATACCTTAGTACCTAATATAATAAATTCAAAGTAATTCGACCTTTATCTGCCTTTTAGCCATTTATATTATAGAGTAGGCAGTGTAGTCGACAAGTTTAAAATGGTGAAAATCGAGATACTGCTCCTAAAAATACGTGCCTATACATCATTGGATTCGGAATTATTTCTAGAAAAATGTATTTGAAGCATCTATTACCACAAAAAAAGTAATTAAAAAAAGGTATTTCGTTTATGGCCAATATCTAATAAACTGTTAACAGTTAAGTAATTAAAACAAGAGATTACTTAAGAGGAGGAAATATCTAATAATAAAATCCTAACTCTAGGAACTCTAACTCTATCATTTATATTTACCTAAACAATAAAACTAAACTACATGCATTATAAAACTTAAAATAATCTTATAAAAAAACTTATAAATAAAATAAAAAATAAACTTATAAAAATAAAAAAAATTAAATGCTCCCCAGGTCGCTGTTATGTGTTACGGTGCCCAGAAGACTGGCAGCGTTACCTCGTTATTTATATTTTATTTAACTTTCATTTCCGCGCGGCGTCAAATGCGAGGACCTACCTTACCTACGTAACATTCAATACCTATTTTTTAAAGCGTTAGAATAGAATGAAATAGAATAGAATAGAATAAAATTTATTCAGGACGCTTATACAACATTTTACAAAAACATGTCACAAAAAAGGTTTAAAACGTCGCTGAAAAGGTTTCCACTCAGCTTGGTGTCAAGGTATCTTATGAGTACCTTGACGCTGGTCTTCCGTGGAAACCCTTCCAATTAAATACAGTGCACTGCAGTGTATTTTAAACAGCGTTTTAACGGTAATACATTTTTTGAAGTTTAGAAAATTACGTTAAAACTAATTTTACAAACTAGTTAGGCAATTGTTAACTAAACTATTTTTCTGGGGGTCGATTTTTGAATCTCGATCGCTCGATTTCGTCACTCGAAAATCGGTGGAAAACGGCGAAATGCTAATTTTTGAAATACGAGTGATAGAAATTTGGAATCGAGTGGTATTGACCACTCGTTTTCAATTCTATTAGTAGAATTTATATGCCTAGTAGTGGAGATATTACTGAACGAAAACGAAATACACGAAATCGAGCGTTTGAATTTCAGAAATCGGCCCCCTGGAACTTTACAATGAAGACGAAAGTTTGAGAAAATTTTGATATTTGAAATATTAACTTTAAGATAAATTTTCAACGGGCATAAATTCTTTGAAGTGTTTAAAATACACCATTTTTTTGTAATACTTTAAAATTTGATTGTTATGTAAGTATACCTACGAGGGGTATTCAAAATATTCTCGGTATGAGAATGAAAACAAACAAGTACGAAAAGTTTGATATTTTTATTTTTCAATATACTCCCCCCCTATGTTCATACACTTAAAAGATCGATCAATTATTTTTTTTAATCCCTCGTAAAAATATTTTTTATCTTTCGTGTAAAAATGCTCCTCCACTGCCGCCTTCAATGCTTCATCGTCAGAAAATTTATTTCCACGCAGATCCTTTTTAAGATTGGGGAGCAAAAAGAAGTCGCTGGGGGCTAAGTCCGGACTATACGGTGGGTGAGTAACAGTTTTAAACCCACGTTCAACAATAGCTGCCTTGGCAATATGAGCAGTATGGACGGGGGCGTTGTCATGCAGAAGCAGAATACCTTTGGTTAACTTTCCTCGCCTCTTTTCTTTAATTACATCCTTTAATTGACGTAGAATGTTAGCGTAGTACTGTCCTGTGATATTTACACCTTTTTCTTTATAATCGATTAGTAATACTCCTTCACAATCCCAAAATATCGTGGCCATGACCTTGCCAGCTGAAGGGATGACCTTCAACTTCTTGGGATGAGCTGAACCCTTAATGTGCCACAGCATGGACTCTTGTTTACTCTCTGGGTCATAATGATGAACCCAGGTTTCATCTCCAGTAACTATTCTTTGCAGCACCTCATCAGGATTTTCACCGCACAGGTCAATAAAATCGGAACAACAAGCTACACGCATGTCTTTTTGAAGCCGAGTCAGCATTCGCGGAACCCATCTTGCACTTACTTTTGACATATTAAGATGGTCATGTATAATATCATGTACGGTACCAATAGAGAGATTGGTTACTTGTGCTATAGATTTTACCTTCACTCGACCATCTTCCAATATAAGTTTTTCCACTTTATCAATATTTTCTTGTGAAGTAGCTACTACAGGCCGGCCAGGTCTAGGGTCATCTTCAATACTCTCCCTTCCGCGTTTAAACTCGCTTGACCACTTTTGAATGGTAGATAAAGAAGGAGCAGACTCACGGTAAACACAATCCATTTCCTCTTTTATGGTTTTTTGATTTTTACCCTGTTTTGTCAAGAATTTTATCACGCATCGATGTTCTAATTTAGTTAACATTGTCAATTCGCACAGGATGTTCATGTTTGTTCAGCAATTGCAGAAAAACAAAAGACTATCTCGGTTCGAATTATACTTTTTTTTAATGTCAATGAATAAACCTTAGCGGCCAGTAACGAAAGAAATTTTAGAAGAGGTCGTAAGATATCAATACCGAGAATATTTTGAACGCCCCTCGTATACCTATTCGCTTATGGCGCCGTGCGCGCATCCCGAAAAAGACGCGAGGAGGCTATTTTACGCGTAAATTAAAATGATAAATAATAGAGTTAGAGCTCCTAGACATCATTTTTTATTGGAAATTTTGTAACGATTATGTTCAAGGGCTCTTTCCAACTGAACATCCCGTTTTTTGTGGGTACGGTTTTCTGCAGGATCCCGTTTTAGTAACAATATCTGGGTGACCGAGCTTCGCTCGGAAAACATAAAAAAAACTCGAAAATGCGCGTTTTCCCTGAGATAAGACCTAGCTAGATCGATTGTTCGCCCCCAAAAACCCCCATATAGCAAGCAAATATTCATCGAAATCGTTAGAGCCGTTTCCGAGAGAAATATATATATAAACAAGAATTGCTCGTTTAAAGGTATTAGATGCGTGCAGTATCCTACCAACAGAATGTTCGTGTGAACAGTTTGCACGTACTCAACTAAAACGGGATACTACAGAAAATTGTATCTGCAAAAAATGGGTATTACAGTGTGAAAGAGTCCCTTGGCAGAATTCCATGAGGTGCTGATAACGGCCTTAAGAGTCAAGGCTGGTGGATGAACAAAAAAAGTCTATTACCAAAATTTCTGAGATAACCACTAGGCTATCTGATAGCATGAAACAATTTTAATATAATTTAAATAGTATTACTTCCTTCGAAACAACAAAGCGTACATCTGTTATAAAATGTTTCCCAAATAAAGGACCTACATAATGGTTACTCTTATCACTACTTTATGAATGAACGTACTGGCTGGTCAGTAATTCCAATTGCTTTGACTGCCTGTTATCACAAGTGACCGAGACTATCCAATAGAAGTGACCTTAATATACGTAACAATTGTGAGTAATCATAGCTCAGATATTATTGGTTCGCTAGCAAGAGGCCGGCCACGGCAACATCTGTTGTATGTAGGATTGTAGATTACGTACTAGATTACGACGAAGTGGTTTGTTATTGTATATCTACGTGGGTGTTGTTCCAATGACTAAACCTTGACGAGTTGAACGTCCAGCTAGCTATCTAAGCGCGTTCCGATTCTGCTCGTTAGTAATTGATTCTGAGGTTAAAATTACAGTGGCGGGCATAAATGTTCGCCTTTCCTGTACTCAGGAACATAATACGCCGTGTGTTTGTTAGAATTGTTAGTGTGCACCTACTTCATGTTATGTACACGCGGGACGAGCCTCTATATCACTAAGTGGTTGCTCCAATGACGTTGAAATGTTTTTATGGAAAATTACGAGTTGAGGGAACGGTGACAAACAAAGCAATTATTACATATTGTCTATGTGCTGAGAATTTCCGATTCTAATAGCTCCTTTCAGAGTCAAAACAGACGGACTGCGCTCCTGTAACATCTGAAAAATGTATGGAAACTGCACGCCTAAAAAATGTTTTCATAGTTTTTATTCTACCGTTCTGTAGCCATGCATGATTTATGTATCCATGCCAAATTGCAGCTTTCTAGCACTAACGATTACGGAGCAAAGCCGTGGACGGACGGACAGCCGGACATGGCGAAACTATAAGGGTTCCTAGTTGATTACGGATCCCTAAAGAACACGACTGCACAAAGGAGTTTCTAAATTACGAGTAATCTGTATTGATCCATTTTGAAATGCGGACAGCAACAAATATGTACATTGTATCATTTGCATAACAATTCGTAATATGTACTTACTTACTACAAATAATACAAATTGTCACGTGTGTTTGTTTTATTAAGCCTTTTGCTAGAACCTCTGCGCATCTGGGTGCAGTCATAATTATGGTTCTTAAACTTTTTACGAACACGCAAAACGGAGAATCGAATGGTATACAGGCACTAGCTTTTAGATTAATTAATGATTACACGGATACATTCCATATCTGGTTAATTTATTGCCCGTATTGGACTTACACACTGTATTATCTTACATTTCTAATATGAAAGCCGGTCCTAAATAAACATCAAATCGGGAAATTCCGCGGGAAGAATGCCATCCTTAACGTTAATCTGTTTCACAGAAGTATGCCAAAAGGGACTCTTTTGTCATCAAACAACACTGCGGGCTCAGCACGATTCCATTTTGATCGACTATCACTATGCCCGTCACTTTTGCACTTACATACCTACCCACTTGTTAGAACGTGCCAGGCATGGTGATAAACGATGAAAATGCGACCGTGTTACTAGCTACTAGGGTGGTAAGAACTATCGCATGCTGCCCGTGTAGACGGGAGTTTCCATTTTACGATAATTGACGTTTTTAAGTACTTGATAAAGAACTACTGGGTCAACGTGAGATAACTTAAACGTCAATTAATTACCTATTTATCAATTGACATTTTGATGCCTGAAAAATGACGATTCAACTTAATTTGTAATATAATATACTTATTACAATTACACATACAAAATAAACAGCTACCTATTTAATTTAGCATCAAAAGATAACACTTTAGTGCGATCATTTAAAAAAAAGCTGAATTTCACCACCTAATTAATAAGTAGGTAGATAAATAGTATTTCTTCGTTACGATGTCTGTAATTAATATGTATTCAATAGATGAAGTTGCGTTGATAACGAATTGTCATTATGAATGACGCCGATCGCTGTAACGTTGCGTCAGATACGATACGAATCATACGATCGCGCATCGCGCACCGCTGTCTGCCAGTGCCAGCGACTGCCGGTCAAGCCCCCATTTCATTTGAAAGAAAGAAAATACATTTATTTAACGCCACAACATATTAAATATAGAAATGAAAACATACAGGCATAAAAACATTGGATGCTAAAACAGGACCCACTCAACATAATGAAATGAAAATGAATATAGTTATTTATAATCCGTGGCGCTGGTTTCTGCAACATAGGTAGCTCGTAATTGTTTTCGACGTTTTCGTTGATGCATTTTGGTGGCAGCTTATTTTAAGTTATTAGTAAAACAATTGGTCCCTATATACGAACAATAAATAGTCAAGAAGACCGGTAGTAGCCGTAGAAGGCGTATCCTCGTAAGTCTCATCCTGGGTTTGAATGTCTCGCGGCTCGCGGAGTTAAAAATATTTTAGTAATTTTTCGATAATCTTGAATCCTACTCTAAAATCGCGCAAAATCGTAAATTTTGGACTAGGTACGCCTTGAATATGTTCTATACCTAAGTATAGAAAAAATAAGAAAATGCATTACGCAACTTCCCCGCAAGCTCGTACGATGACATCATCGGGAATATTTAGTAAGTAAACTTTAATAATTCATTTTCTGGTTCGACTCTCGTTTCACTCATATTTAAAAGACATCAGAAATTTTCCTTTCGAATAAAAATTGCAACACGTTTGTTTTCCTGTCTTGCGAGAGTCAGCTTTAGGGTTCCGTTTCCCACAAAATAATAATAACAATAACAATATTTTTACTGACAATAAAAGTTTATAAGGCACGTCAATAAGTCCACTTAACAGTCTTCAAGAAAGTTTATTTAGTAAGAAGTAACAATTGAAGCTCTTATTTAACCGGAAGAAGTGGAAATTGTTTTTTTTTTTTCAAGAAATAAGTATAAATCTAAATATGCTAGTAAAAATTATAAAAAACGGCCAAAAATATATCGGGCCGTGCGCGTTACATAGTAATATCAAGGGTTTGTAATTTTTTTATTATCAAAACCGGTCTAACACGAGTACCGTGCCCTCTTGAGCATGTCTTGAGCTAACTGAACTGAAGTCGAGGAAGCAGGAGGGTGTGCGCCGTCGCCGTGGTCTTGCAACAAGCGCGGACACGTGGAAGTCGTGGAAGGCAAGGGGTTCCCCTACAACTTCATGGAACTCACGTGCTGCACAACGGGTACAATGGCGGTGCAAAAACTTCCAGCAGCTTACTTTAAAAATATGACAACTCAATAAATTTCATCATTTTTAATTACAGGAAAATTAACACATTTACTCGTCTCAGATCAAGTAAATATAGAAAACATCGGAGGCCTTGAGACGTGACCGTGGAAAGCCAATACTCGGGAACAGGCCCAAAATAGCATGTCTGCACCTGTCGGTGAGAGCGACCAAGTGCATTGGAGTGCATAATATCATTCGTTCAGACAGGCGTAGTGTTATGAGTTCGGAGAAAAAGAATTAAGAGGGAGATTAGATGGAAAAAAACCGGCCAAGTGCGAGTCGGACTCACGTTCCAAGGGTTCCGTACTTTAAGTCCGACTCACGCTTGACTGCACATTTCTAATAGGTTTTCCTGTCATCTATAGGTAGATAACTAGTTTGTGTATTTTTTCAAAATTTAGACCCAGTAGTTTCCGAGATAAAAGGGGGGAATAGTCGGACAGACAGACAGACGCACGAGTGATCCTATAAGGGTTCCGTTTTTAGGGTACCGTACCCAAAGGTTAAAAACGGGACCCTATTACTAAGACTCCGCTGTCCGTCCGTCCGTCCGTCCGTCCGTCCGTCCGTCCGTCCGTCTGTCACCAGGCTGTATCTCACGAACCGTGATAGCTAGACAGTTGAAATTTTCACAGATGATGTATTTCTGTTGCCGCTATAACAACAAATACTAAAAACAGAATAAAATAAAGATTTAAGTGGGGCTCCTATACAACAAACGTGATTTTTGACCGAAGTTAAGCAACGTCGGGCGGGGTCAGTACTTGGATGGGTAACCGTTTTTTTGCTTGTTTTGCTCTATTTTTTATTGATGGTGCGGAACCCTCTGTGCGCGAGTCCGACTCGGACTTGGCCGGTTTTTTTCCTTTTGAGGTACGGAAACCTAAAAAACTGAGAGAAACTTGAGACGGAAGATATGGCCGTCGCGTCGTGCGGGTTTTTAACTTTTATCTAAATTTTAATTATTATTTGTCTGTCTTATTCCATATCTCGGGACCATGAATTCCCGGATCTTTGGGAGGCGTGCGTGGAGTAAGATAAGTTTGATGTCATGTAGAATGCCTGGTGGAACCTATTCACGGGTACAGAATAGGTAGGTGAAAATGAAAATGAAAAATGATTTATTTAGGCATCAAAAATGCAGCTTATTACATAGTAGAAGGGTATTACATTTTTAGGAGTAAGTATTCTATTGTTAGACAGCCTAGGAATAGTGTCCTGAGCCCTAAACTAGGTAAACCTGTCTTATAGGGATCAGGGAATAAACCACCGCTACTTCTAGCAATGCAGGTTGGTTGTGAAGTATACACGCTAACCGTGAACCGGTTTCGGCAGGCATACCTATTGTAACAAAAATGGAAAGATTTCAGGGCAGGCACCGGATAGGTACCGGTATTATTTGTATGGGAACGAAAACAGTATTCGTCATGTCTGTCTGTCTGTCTGTCTGTCTGTCCGTCTGTCCGTCTGTCCGTCTGTCCGTCTGTCCGTCTGTCCGTCCGTATGTCACAGCCACTTTTTTCCGAAACTATAAGAACTATACTGTTGAAACTTGGTAAGTAGATGTACCTATTCTGTGAACCGCATTAAGACAAAAATAGAAAAAAAAAACAATAAATTTTGGGGGTTCCCCATACTTAGAACTGAAACTCAAAAATTTTTTTTTCATCAAACCCATACGTGTGGGGTATCTATGGATAGGTCTTCAAAAATGATATTAAGGTTTCTAATATATTTTTTTTCTAAACTGAATAGTTTGCGCGAGAGACACTTCCAAAGTGGTAAAATGTGTCCCCCCCCCTGTAACTTCTAAAATAAGAGAATGATAAAACTAAAAAAAATATATGATGTACATTACCATGCAAACTTCCACCGAAAATTGGTTTGAACGAGATCTAGTAAGTAGTTTTTTTTTTAATACGTCATAAATCCCCTAAATACGGAACCCTTCATGGGCGAGTCCGACTCGCACTTTTTTTCGTTCTTTGCTAATTATTTCATTTCTTATTGGGCGATCTAATAATACGAAGTCGTTACCCAAAAACACAACTGAGTCCTATATTTCGAGTAGGTATTAAAAAAATCGAAAAATATGGTTATTTCGAAGTTTTTGCAAAAAACCGGTTTCGATCCCTGGTTCAGGGTTAAGGATGAAGTTTGGCTGGAGCTTATGATTGGGCCATTGTAAAGTAGAGGTCTGAAATCGCTCTTTGTATTAGTTGGTATTAGGTGTTTTTTTATATAGCGACGGCTAGTTTCTTGTGGCTCTTACTAACTGTTGTAAGGTGATGGTAACTAAAACAAAACGGAGACCGGCTTGAACAACTTATCTACTTTATAATATGCATATTATTGAAGTCGGTTAAATGCCTCATTAACTTGATACCACATCAACACAACCATACTATACAACGTGTTACATCAGCCACTGAAAGTGGGGTGGGTACTCGTTGTACAGGTCATACTGAGCAACTTTTAGTATTGGACCAACCCCGAAATTGCGATAAAAAAATTGACACACCCATACAAGATATCAACATCAGCCAGCCAAAATGTATGGGAGAGTCAATTTCGCGCTTTCGGGCTTGGTCTCATAGTAAAAGTTGCTCAGTAAGTATGAGCTATATACAACGTGTCGTGTACCCATCCTACTTTCAGTGGCTGGTGTAACACCTTGTATATACAGAGGTAGGTACCTATAGGGTACAAATAAACCAACCTACACTTATATACAGATATTATTATGAGGAAAATACTACTCGATAAACACACTATCTCCCTTTGGGGGCGGGGCCACACAATGCAGTCCAATGCCTGTTCTCGGTCTCGTTTTGTTTACGGAACTTACGTGGCCAATTGCGATCGGCGTTTAGGGTTCTGTAGTAATAAAAACAAGGAACCCTAATGGACATTAATAATAATAATATAATAATTCAGCCTTTATACGTCCCACTGCTGGGCACAGGCCTCCTCTCATGCGCGAGAGGGCTTGGGCTATAGTCCCCACGCTAGCCCAATGCGGATTGAGGACTTCACATAGGTACACCTTTGAATTTCTTCGGAGATGTATGCAGGTTTCCTCACGATGTTTTCCTTCACAGAAAAGCTAGTGGTAAATATCAAATGATATTTCGTACATAAGTTCCGAAAAACTCATTGGTACGAGCCAGGATTTTAACCCGCGACCTCCGGATTGAAAGTCGGGCGTCATATCCACTCGGCCATCACCGCTTAATGGACATTATTTAAAGAAATTCTATTCTACAAAAATTAAGATTTTTTTTGTCAATATGGAAAGTCATTTAATTTACCTAAATGTCGAACTTTTAAAGTGAGATCGGTTTCGCTAAACCGGCTAAACTACGTCCTCTTATAGTTCCGTTATCGCCATGTCCGTCTGTCCGTCTATCCGTCCGTCCGCAGCTAACCTCAGTGACCATTTATCCATTTATGCTAGAAAGCATATACTCGTATATTATAAAAGTTGATCAGGACGGTAAAGTGATGACAGATTATTAAATAAATAAAAGTTGTACAAATTTAATGTCAAAATATTATTATAGATGTCTTAAACCATTTTTCGCAAAATATTCAATTACAAATAAAATAAAGAGTGACGGCCTAATTACACCAATTTTCTGATTCTAAAAATTTTAGTTTGCCCCTCCCCTCGTAAAGTTTGGTACCTATAGGATAGGTACTAGAGAGCTTTTTAATAGCTGCTACGGATCCCTATACCGAGAGCTGCCCGGATATTCTTGGAAGGATTTTAAAATGTTGTGATAGGTGGACGTGAGCAGATGCACGCAATGCCCCGACTTCGTTTCCATAGGTACAATATAATTACCTACATTGTCCTCCGGCCATATTGCACATTAATTGACTTTATTACTTTTATTAGCAGCAATCTGCCATTTGTGACTCGCACGAATGGGAATGAAAATCAATGGGCAGTATCAAAAGTTAGGTCATATATAAATACCTACTATGGCGTTATTCATGAAACGTCTGTTATTTAACTCTAATAAGCCATTGATAATCTTTTGTCCTTATCCGGTAAATTGTCATTTGTGTTTGTTAGAAAGGCTAAATTCAACAGAGCTTTGCTAAGATTTATGAATAAGCTCTGGTTTTCTAGGATAGCGGTGGCGTCATATACCTAGCGGCCGTCTCCATACAAAATACTACTACATACGTCCATATTTAGCCGTAATTTTTTGTATGGAGATGGCCGCTATATGGCGGCAACGCTATCCTATGAAAACAGAGCTTAACAGTGCCGAAAACCCGACAATAGTCGGGTATTTTATAATTTCATCCATTCCTGGTGAATTTATTTTTTAAATATTTGTTTTAAGGGTTCCGTACCCAAAGGGTAAAAACGGGACCCTATTACTAAGACTCCGTTGTCCGTCCGTCCGTCCGTCCATCTGTCACCAGGCTGTATCTCACGAACCGTGTTAGTTAGACGGTTGAAATTTTCACAGATGATGTATTTCTGTTGCCGCTATAACAACAAATACTAAAACCAGAATAAAATAAAGATTTAAGTGGGGCTCCCATACAACAAACGTGATTTTTGACCGAAGTTAAGCAACGTCGGGCGGGGTCAGTACTTGAATGGGTGACCGTTTTTTTGCTTGTTTTGCTCTATTTTTTTGTTGATGGTGCGGAACCCTCCGTGCGCGAGTCCGACTCGCACTTGGCCGGTTTTTTTAATTTATTGTGAAACTGCTGACATACGATTTGTAATTTAATACCTAAATTTTGAATGAAATTTTGATTGTAACTGTTATTCTTCATACTTATTCAATTATTCGTAATTTAAAAAAACTGACAATCACAATATAAATCCCTGACAATCTACCATGTGTAATTTTAAGTGAAATTGTATATTGTGAGATAAATAAATCATATCATATTATCATATCACATAATTCCCAGGCCGGACGACCCAATAGTCGGGATCGTGGAGGGAGAAATTTCTGTGGCCTGGCGCGGATGTCTTATTGTTTGGCTGCATGGGCATTGAATGTGTTAAGGGGATAAGATTATACATGTTCTTCCCCTTTCCATGACTCATTAGGAAAAACAGCAAGAACTTAAAAGTCGCAGTCAAAGATCAGCGCCACCGGGTAATCTTATTGGATTACATAAATGTAATAATATGGATGAAAGCACCGTTTTGTTTATAGCTCGGCGACGAGACTTGTTGACTCGGTGCCAGCTCGTTAATCGTCCCTCAGCACCCAAACATGTCCAGAGCCCTTTCACACTATTGGCCTGCCGTGTACGATATCGGAAACCGGATGAAGCGGTGATTTCCCCAAGATTCGGGCCCGAGTCCGGACGGCTGCTGGTGAGATCGCAGAAGAATACTTCGGCGTTCCTGGGACCTCGCCGTCTAGCAGCGAGGAGGGGTTTTAGTGGGTAAACCTGGGGTCTCATTAGCCCACAACAGAGAGTCCCACATAACCATCCCGGCCCGTCCCCGCGCCGGGTGGTATGCGTAAAACATTTCCTCTCTTAAAAATAAAGCGTGGGAAGATGCTAGTATATGATGACGGGTAAGTTGGTAGTGGTCGTACCATAGAGAAATATAAGTGAAGAAAGAGTGGTAACACCATACATCAGTTTTCTTACCAAAACGCGAGTTATTTCGTAGTCGCCATCTAACGTCAAGTGGTGGAACTATCAGTACCGCTTCGTACCGGGAACATCTGAACCCAAAATGTAGTTATTGGCTTCTCTATCGCTTTTGCCCATTCGATGTGGTGGAGTGCATTCGTGAGAAGGAACGCTACGACTTGAGGGTGTTCCAGTTCCAGCACACTTCAGCTCATGAATTTGTTATGCGGGTGCCGCATTGGTGCTGCTGACTTCTGCGCAAGCGCGGACTTCTGGCTGGAGAATGCTATATTTCGAACTTTCAATTTCAATAAATTATTTATTAAATCAAAACATACTTTATATGTGAAATCAATTTCACCGGTCTCGTATGCGAAAGTGTGGAAGCACTTTCAGTTTTACGACTCAACCAAAAAGCACACATTATGGCGGATAAACAACAATATTATTGTGTAAGTGGGCATTTCTATAAGCGTAACAGCGTCTCGTGAGTCAGGCCTGTCTGAGGCCATTTTGGCTCATACTCATAAAGCTTGCCACTTTACTGTCTACAGACAGGCGTGTCTCACTCCACGATTTCGTCGCTTTGCTACAGGTAGCTAAAAGTACATCCGTTCGGCCATAGAGAAATATAGTAAGACAAGAGTGCTCACTCCATACATCAGTTCAGACTATTAATTTCAGTGTCTACATCTAGCATCGAGTAGCGGAACTATCAGTACTGCTACTTGACAATAGATGTAGCACCGACCGGAAAGTATTATCTCAACAGCATAAGACTTTCCGGTCGGTGCTACATCTATTGTCAAGTAGCAGTACTGATAGTTCCGCTACTCGATGCTAGATGCTAATAGTCTTTTTGGTACTAAAACTGATGTATGGAGTGAACACTCTATGTATTTATGTGTTTTTTTCTCTATGGTTCGGCCCCAATTTTGGGGAAAGCCATAAGCCGCGCGCGGCGCTGTCGTCACCTAGCGGCCATATCTGTGCTGATGCTGATCGTAACAGACGCGTTTTGTAAGAGAGTGAGTCTTCTGTTCTTAGTACTATTATTTATTCTGTGCTACAGACGAGCAAGTGTACTGTATTTTGACAGTCGATTACATACATAGGACACTAGATTAGTTATGAAACACAGAGGATACTTTTTAAAACTATATTTCCATAGACAGTGTTTGGCGGGTAAACATTTACTTTATTTTTAAATCTACCTACTTATTAAAAAATAGAATAAGAAATAGATTTAAATTTTGTATGAAATGAAAATACATATTGTAGGGTAGGTGTGTTAGTTTTCGTCCAGCTCTGGTTTTCGTCCACTTGAGGAAGTTTGAATATAAACCTGACATTGCTGCACTTTTTTTTTGCGATTGCAATGTCAAAAAAATATATCTGTCTACATAAAAATTATATTTCGCAAGTAGAAAATTAGAAACTCAAATATATTATTTACGAATCTGTCAAGTGGACGAAAACTAGAGCATGGATGCAAACTAGCGCAATGACCTTATAAAATATTCGTAAGTCGTCTCTATCCCACGCCGACATTTTCTATTTTTATAAGCAAATTTAAAAATAATTTAATTTGTTTCATATTTGTCTTAATTGCAACTCTTATCTAGTGACCTATGTATGAATCATTCAACTAATAGAATTTTCCCACGTAGGTTTACTAGGTATATGTATTAAGGTGTTCAAGGCACGAGGCCTTGAAACCCTCTCAACGCTCAATATTACACTTTTCGAAAATATTAGCACGAGTGATTAACAACAACTTTGCCCCCTTGTAAAACAAATAACTATTAACTCTACTGCATGTAGCGCCCTCGGTCACTTTCTTGAGTCAAATTGGGCCCCTATGGTTATTAACTTATTATAAACTAGCGACCCGCCCCGGCTTCGCTAACAGTTAACAAATTATACATAAACCTTCCTCTTCAATCACTCTATTAAAAAAAACCGCATCAAAATCCGTTGCGTAGTTTTAAAGATCTAAGCATACATACATACAGACAGACAGCGGGAAGCGACTTTGTTTTATACTATGTAGACTGTAGAGTGATACCGACGGACTGACTTTACTCGTTTATTTTATTATTTGTTTTCTGACGAAACAGATGACGGCACACAACACACAACGTAACGTGCGTCCTTTAGAATCCATTGCTTAAATTGATTCAATTGCTGCAAACGAGATTGTTTTTGAGTGAAAGTACTTTGCATTGTTTAGTAAACAGTTTAATTTCAGGGCCGATGCCGGCTTTCTAATTTGGTCTGTGTCGTCGTTTCTCTAAGTCTAAAGGACAGAGTCGTCAGAGGCCTACCGCGAACATTGAACAATATGCAAGACGACAGAGAGGCAGATAGTATATCTTATACCTTTAAACGAGCAATTCTTGTTTATTTATTTATTTATATATATATATATATATATATATATATATATATTTCGGCGATCTCGGAAACGGCTCTAACGATTTCGATGAAATTTGCTATATGGGGGTTTTCAGGGGCGAAAAATCGATCTAGCTAGGTGTTATCTCTGGGAAAAGGCGCATTTTCGAGTTTTTATATGTTTTCCGAGCGAAACTCGGTCACCCAGATATTTAGGTACTTAATAATCGAAATTTCGTTTTTTCACGATAGACCTTGGTACACTAGGTACAGTCGAAGTCAAAGATTTTTTTACATGTATGCAACTTACTCCCAATTTACTCCTATGTAGGGTTACCAGATGACAGGAATTTTCCTGACATGTCAAGAATTTTGGCCTTTTGTCAGGAATGGGGACGGAACAAGAAAATGTCAGGAAGTTTTTGAATTAATAGACTTTATTATAAAGTACCTTTTTATTTACTTAAATTAATCAAAAACATTGTACTTCGTAATTATCAATTAACAAATCTTTAATATCAATCATACATATACCTATACATGACGCGCGCGGCTCGGCTCAATAGAATGGCCATCGCTAACGGCTAGACACCCCCCCCCCCCGTCGTCTATGAATGTCAGGAAAAAAAAATCGGAAATCAGGAATTTTGACAGGAAATTCTAAATCTGTATCTGGTAACCCTACTCCTATGTAGTACGGTGAATTTTTTTAAATATCTTTGACGTTGACAGTGGCTGTGTTTTTTAAAAACCGGCCAAGTGCGAGTCGGACTCGTCCACCGAGGGCTTTATATTTTTTACTTTATTTAGGTATAGGTTTCAGATTTTTTCCTGTAGGTAAGGTTTATTCGGGTATTTCCGAATAGACGAATAATGGCGGATAATTCCGAAAGCTTACTCTTACTACAACGGAATAGGAGTGATTTTACAATGATTTTCGGGATTACCCGATTTCCGGAATTACCCGAATAAACCTTACCTGTAGTGTATTAAGTAAGGACAACAAAGTGATCCTATAAGGTTCCGTTTTTTCTTTTGAGGTACAGCACCCTAAAAATGAAGGTAGATTTAATATGGTAGCCGCGGTAAAAATGTCATCCAATACCTATCTATCAGAATGAAAATGATAACTTTCTATGATAATGTATTATTGGTTTCATTATCTATAAGTATGTACATTGCATATTGTTCAGAATTTTTAGTCGTTACATAAATTACATTTTACATTTACTTTTTGGTTGTTTTTTTCTGTGTTCACATTTAAGTTTTCTCATTAACAACACAAGCCTCTATCAGGAGAATGATCATGCCTTTTCATTTCTGCTCTGAAAGAGGGTCATTGTTGTTCTAAAAAGTGTGCAGAAAATGATACGTTTCTGCACTAGAGCATTTTACGTTCCAAGTACGACTATATTACATACCTATTTTACGATGAGCAAATGAAATTTGGGTTTAAATGGATTGGTTATACAATTTCCATTCTGATATTTAACTTCCCATTCCATAAATAAATAATACTTTTGCCTAAATTGTTAGTTGAAAGTACCCTCAAGATTTACTATAAAAAAATCTACTTTCTCATGTTTTTAAAAAAACACATGCATTTTACTTTCCTCGTATTCGAAATGAAAAGTAGAGTGTTTAACTCGGGTGAAAGGCATCATTTCATCCCTTGGTTAACAATCTTCTATTGTAGAAGCTTTGTAGGTACCTACACCGACTACAAAACTGTTATTTCAAATTACCCTCATATAAACTTGATTGTATATTTTTATAAGAGGGTTTTAAGCTCGATGTTTTTGGTAACAAATGGCACAAATGCACAATCTATAATAACATCGCCAATCTGATGAAATTGTCCGAATGATTCCCCGGTCAAATCAGCAGGTGCAGACACAAAAATGCCAATTTTCGATGTTAGTATCAGTGGAATGCAAATTGGTGATTAAATTGTGTACGTATGGACGCTAGATGAGATTGGCGCCAATTATTTTCCTGATGATCAAATCGGTCGATTTGCCCAGCTCGTCTGGACTCTACTGTACGAGTAAGTTATAAAATAAAATAGGCTCTTAAAGTTGAAGAGTTGCGGGCAGACAGCCGCACTTTCAGTGCTGTCGTTATTAAAAAAGTCTGCAGAGTTCAAGAGGCATTTACAAAGTTATTTTATAGCCGGCAAATATGCCTCGTAGATTCGTGCCTCAGTTCAGTACCTATCGACAAAAGTTATTCGTAGTTCTAGTACCTACTTATACCCAGCCATATTAATATCGAAGAGAAGATGTGCAAAGTATTAAGAAGTAATAATGCCTGTTTTATTATTTGTTATTAGCGGTACCCTTAAACATTAGAGAACAATGACATTCATCACAAGATAATCCCTCGGGAGCGAAATTAAATTGTCAGTTCAGAAAAAAAAACAACTATGTACCTATTGTTTTTAGGTACCTAGGCAATTAGAGGCAATTAGGCATTATACAAGGTGATTCAGGAGCCGTCGGCAGAACCAACCCTACATAGACAATAAGGCCTTAGTATCCCGTCTGGAATGGAGGGTCAGATGGCAGTCTCTTTCGTAAAATATCAGTCTAGTGCCTATGTCAATTCTTGGGATTATGTTGCTGAGCGGACCCTAGCCCCAATTTCAGCCGTGGCAGAATGCTTGGAGAACGTTAGGTTAATTAATTGTTTACGTGTGTTTTTCCTATTAAAATAAACCACCTTTCATGCAAGAAACTTAAATATTTCATGTTCTGAATTTTGGAAAATTTTCGAAAACTATACCTACTTATATTTCTTAGAATAGAATAGAATAGAATAGAATAGAAATGGTTTATTTGGTGTAGAAATTTGAAATACATGCTTAACCTATAATACATCTTATTCTAGTACAAGACACCAAAATGGATGCCACTCAGCATATGCCGATGACTAATGTCCTTAGCCATGGTGCTGGTTTTCAGGGCAACCAATTTAAATACACATAAAAAATATATAAAATAAAGCAAAACTTAAGAGAGAGATAACATATGGGAGAAGAGGTGACAGTTCTTAAAATGTTTACGCTTAAATCCATTTGAGGAGGTAGGAATGGATAATCCAGATAACAAAGGATGACTCACGTTAGACCGGGCCAACCGGGCCGTGTCAGGGCCGGACCTTCCGGCGCTTACCTTTATATGACGGGTGATCACATGATGCTTTCCATAGAAAACGAAGCTCC
Source organism: Cydia amplana (assembly GCF_948474715.1). NCBI lineage: Eukaryota > Metazoa > Arthropoda > Insecta > Lepidoptera > Tortricidae > Cydia > Cydia amplana. The sequence continues at coordinate 7,338,691 of NC_086080.1, forward strand.
GGAACCTCCGGCCCGGACACGGCCCGGTCTAACGTGAGTCATCCTTAACACTCTTTACTCTGGCTCTGACTCTTTAATTCGGCCTGATTACATTCACTAGAATTAGGTACCTATATGTTTAAGTAGGTATTAAAATCCTTCGCTTGCTCGGCAATCTCTGCTTACAAGACCTGATCAACCTGATGTAGGTAGGTACCTACATAAAATGGCCCGGTCCACTTTCGAGTTTATTTTTGTCAATTTAAATATTTATTTAGCATTTCTGCAATGGATGATCCATAAGGCGCTAGCATTTATTGCGAGCAATTTATTGCAAATATGAAAGAAGAGAGTTATTTTACTGTGAATTTTACAACTTGCGATATTGCGGAGCGAAAGGTGCGGTGAAGCGCGAGCATAATACTTACTTACGACTTGACAGTATATTGACTTTATTCTGAATCAAATAATGTATGTACTTATCTTCTTCTTCATTACCTACATATGATCTAAATACCTACATTTTTTTTTTTTTTTATTAAAAATGGGCTTACTCATGGCCACAGACTAGCCGGGGCGAAGACGTGGCCTACGATGGAGCGAGTCTGCCCAGAAGGTGCCTGTTCACCCTTGATTTGAAGGTTGCCGGGTTATATGAGCTCGGAAATATAGACGCCGGCAAGGAATTCCATTCCTTGGCAGTGCGCATAAGGAAAGAGGAAGCAAAGCGCTTCGTGCGGATTCGTGGAATATCTACCAGGTAAGGATGGAAACCGGCCGTGCGTCTAAAAGTCCGATGGTAGAATGGGGACGGTGGAATAAGCTCGTGTAGCTCTTGAGCACACTCCCCGAAGTGCAATCTGTAGAACACCGACAGACTGGCGACATTCGCGTAATACAATAATGAGGTACCTGTACCTACCTTATTATTTATTTTTTAGGTATTGTTTTTATCCCTGCGTTTTCTTAATTCCGTCCCAGGCGGTGTTAAGTCCAGAGAGGTCATTGTCTCTCCGATTTGCACCATAAATCGTCTGCAATAGACGCAAAGGCCAATGGAGGCATTGTTTTTATTACAACAAATTTAGGTAACACATCGAATCAGTCTGCGTAGTCCGTATCGTGTTTTAACTATTAGGATTGACTTGTACGAGGGTCGTAAACCATAAGACATTCAGTAAATCGAATTATTATGTGCCTTCTGTTCCCAAAAATTAAGCATCATGGAGCCTAATATTAATTTTTCGTCTTACTAAAACCGGTAGGGATTTTATAAGCTGTATCAAAACTAAGACATTTGTGCCACCAGTGTTTTTATTTTTTAGGTGGTGCTTATATAAAAACACATTATTCCTTGTTTTTATATCCCTGACGCGAAAAACAGTTCTCGCTAATTAATAAATAACGTACCTACTTAAAAACAGGATGGTTGGCGCCTTGCCGGTAAAAGTGCTTTTATTTGACACATAAGTACCTAATACGAAACTGGAATAAGTAAATAATAAATAAAGCATTCAATAAAACTATTAAAACTACTTAAATTAAAGCTAGCAGACAAAAAAAAATAGAAACCTATCGAAGTAAAATACTGGTAATATTTTTTACTGCTGTTGTAAAGAAAGGTTGTGTAGAGGACGAAATGCAATGAACTTATAAAAGTTATTTAGGTACCTATTGTGTAAAGTGGGTTACTAAGGCCCAGATAAACTCAAATTATTCAGCCCAACGACTCAAATGCTCGTACAATTTAATAACGGTGAAATATACCTAGTTAGAGACTTTATTATAGTCTGAGATAGAAAATAGATTAGAGTAGGTGCCTAGATTGACAATAATACATATAACTATAGTTACTAGTGGCTCTGTGAGCTGTGGCCTGTAGGTCTCGCGAGCATAACTTAAAACTGAATGAACAGAACTTAAAAATATGAGACTCCGCCATAAAAAAAAACTGAATCAATATAAAAATATATTTAATCATCGAACCTGCGCACATAATTTCACGAGAATCGATTGAGAATTGCGACCTGTTGAGTCTGTGCGGAAGGAGAAGAGTCATGGAATGTAATCATAATCATGTAATCCTCATCGTGGAATGTATGGGGCCCAATCAGTGTTGGCCGAAAGTTAATGCGAATTGAAAATGTTGGCCATTAACCATTATAAATTGAACCTTAAACCGTATCGGACGATTATAGTTTACGATTCAATTTATAATGGTTAATGGCCAGCATTTTCAATTTGCATTAACTTTCGGCCAACACTGGGCCCAATACATTCCATGACTCTTCTCTTTCCGACATGCGAAAGCATTTTTGCCCAAGCTGAAACAGATACCTTCGCTAATACTCGGTCAAAGATAGCAGGAAACGGTTGGATCAGCGGGCCTAGCCAAGATGAGGCCCTAGATTTATGATGATTATATAATAACTCGCATATCTAGAGGTGGACTTGTCTGAGGACAGTTTTATGTTAATAATGTAACATTTTGGAGCACGTTTTTTTCCTACTAGGATCGAATTAACTCGTGATTCTGAATCAAAAAAACATAAAAATTTCCAAATTCAAAGAAATAGCGTTCACTTACGTTTACCGTGTTGTCCTATTCATACGTGACCGAGCAACTCAGGTAATAAGTAAACCAGTGTACAGTGATTGTGATGCGAGACCGAGATCTAACTACTTAGGAACCCGATTCAGAAAAACAACTTGCTACGGTTTTGATATTATTTTATTACGACCTTTTGAAGATCGCTCACGCTCATTGGTGCATGCGAAATGAAGGGAAATTCGTGCGTAAGATGCACGCCACCGCCAGTCTCCCAAACGATCATCAAGGTCGTATCAAAACCGGAACAAGTTGTTAAATCTGAATCGGGTTCTAGGTATTAGGTTATAAGTAATTTTTATACAAATTCGCCTTTATTTGTGTGCTTATCACGAATGTTCCTGAGTTATGGATGTTTTCTACATATCTATCACTACACCTTATAAAACAAAGTCTCCCGCCGCGTCTGTCTGTTTGTATGTTCGCGATAAACTCACAAACTGATCGGATTGTCATGCGGTTTTCACCTTTTAGTAGAGCGATTCTTGAGTTTAGGTTAGGAGTATAATCATTAACCCGTGCGAATCCGGGGCGGGTCGCTAGTCATATATATGTATTACCTGTACTACTAAAGTACTCGTCTCACAGATATAGTGTATATTCATATCTGTGACTCATCTAAATATTTCAGTAACTATGTATAAGTACCCACAAACTCGCATGCGTATACTAAAAAGATCGCGTGCCGTCTAAAAGAGTCCTAAGAGTCCTAAGCCTCGGTAAGCGATTGATACAATAGCCCAGTTGGCCAGCGGTCAAACTGGCCACGTGTGGGTGTAAGACGATCGCAGACTGCTGGGCGGCGGCGACCGCAACCGCAACGGACTCGAAAAGACGCCTCGTCTGAAACATAATAACACATAATGACACTCCTACTTACTCTGTATGTATGTATTGTTGGATTATGTCCAGTGACCCCAAGGTCAAGTCTCTGTGGACATTATTAAAGTTCTCAAAATTAAAGCCCATAAAGCCTCGTTTGTTGGTTGAATTGAATGTTATCCGCGAAAAAAAAATCGGCGCGACCGAGATTTGTACCCTTTTTTGACCCCCAACACATAAGAGACCGAGACCCCCAGACACCACGCAACTACAGCACGCGTTCAGTTCAGGTTATTAGAATTTTGTAGTTCTGAGTTCTAAGGCAAAATATTTTTATATTTTTATACCAAAACAAAAATAATGACTAATGGCAGTAATGGCTGGACTATAGTTGGGTAGTTTTACTATGTAAACCCAGAGAATCCTTATATAGGTAGTAGGTACCTACTTAAACAAATTAAATAATAAATAAATATAAATTTAAAAATAAACATTATAGGACATATTTACACAAATCGACTAAGCTCCACGGTAAGATCAAGAAAGCTTGTGTTGTGAGTACTCAGACAACGATATATAATATACAAATAGAAAACAACCATGACTCAGGAACAAATATCTGTGCTAATCACACAAAATAAATGCCCTTACCGGGAATCGAACCCAGGACCGCGGCTTCACAGGCAGGGTCACTACCCCTATAGTTCGTTTTTTTAGCATTAGAAAGAAGGTAATAAGCTATCTTGACATGTCTATTAATTGAAAAACGCTTTTTAAAAATCGTAAGTTAAACTTATGAAAGCAGAAGAATATAAATGATCGTATTAGATTCATAATTGTTACATATTTGCCGTGACTTATTTTTAAAACATGTCTCATTATAAAAGACACATTAAAATTGTTTACCTTTTTTCTAATGCTAAAAAAGAATATCCCATCAAAAACATAAAGTACCTACTTACATGTAAAAAGGTGCAAGTCTCGCAACGCTTCTACTACAAAAAAGTTTTGAGATGTAATGTGAAACCAAGTCGGTTATTTTAATCAGTGCCATAGAGTGTTAAAACCGTATCAATAATATATCTTTAATTTGTAATACGTATAATGACTTGGACACTTTGTCTTCATGGGAACATTTTATTTTGTTTGTTTTATGCATAAATTCTCGAAGACGCTGGCCGTTTTGATAAAAAACCCTGAACAAAACCTGCTGTTAATTCTATATTTTTCCTGTGCCAAAACGCAACACAATCAAAGCCGCTTTTAGATCTGTTAGGCAATACGTTCAGTTCATTGCACTAAGACAAGCCAAAGGGCCGAGCAGATCGAAGCGATCAATTTAGCGTGATCTTTCGTTGATTACACGTCTAACCGGTGTCTGTCCAACTGAGTCTGGCTCGGCTGCCGACCCAGAAACGTTTGGCAGGTGCCGACGGCGTAGTTCATCGGCCTATCACGTGGAAACAGGATAAAGCGAACCGGACTCAAGATGGCCGGGTTCTGTAGGTTTAGAAGCGATTTTACTCTCCGCCCAGCATAAGAGCGGCAAACCGTGCTGGATATTGGATATCCGTCTCAGCAGTCGGCCTACCGCCATCATTGATAAATTGAAATCATTATCAACCTCTCAGCTCTTTCATACTTATTAGAGCGACACAGAAGAATAATGATTTATATATAATGATTTTCGATTTTTCTATGTGGGTTAAACACAAAACTATGTTAGCGTCCTTTCCTATTATATAAGGTTAATTTTCTTGTACTGTACATACATATACAAGTTTTCTCTCCTGTGGGCATTAGTTAACAGCTTGTGGGCATGTAGGTAATGATTTTATAATACTTATCCAAATAAAAGCAGTACCTTTTCATGTGGACAAGGGTTAAATAGACAAATTATCCAATAGCCCTTAACTTTTGTGTATGTCTACAGGAAAGACGCGAACACAGTTTTGTGTTTAACCCATGATGGTGGTAGTCCCTCAGATAGGTACCACTAATTATCCCGGCTTCGTCTCGAGATTTAAATTGACCATGTAGTAGCTCCGCTACACGCTATTCCACTCGCACTTTAGCTAAATAACGTTAGAGTAAGAAAGACAAAAAACTAGTTTTCCCACTCCAACACTACCCTGTACGGTAGGTCCACTCCGCCGCTCGCCTGGACCGTCATCATCATCATCAGCCGTCCCGGTACCAGATGACCCGGTTGTAGACCCTGATTTGCTTCTTGCACTTGGGGATTCCGTCACAGATACCCCTGAGTGGGGAGACGATATTTTGCAAGATATATCTCAGCGATGGGAGCCCATTTTTAAAACGGGTCTTGCAAAGGAGATCAAAGAAGACCTTTTAAAGAAATATCTTTTTCCTAAAAACGTTCCCCTGTCAAAGCCTCCAGTGCTAAACCCCGAGGTGTCTGCCATGCTAACCGAAGCGTGCCGGAGCAGAGATGCCCGCGTTTCCTCCAAGCAGAATCAAATAGGTCGCGCTATCGCAGCCTTAGGAAAAGCTATGTCCGGCATACTGACAAAGTCTATGAAGGGATCGGAGGTAGTTAAAATACTTAACGACGCCGGTAAACTTCTCGCAGACTCTCACTTCTTAGAGACAGACACACGGCGGTCTCTAATTATGCCGTTATTAGATAAATCATATGTCGTCTTGTTCAAAGAGCGGCAACGCGATACTTTCCTTTTCGGAGAGAACTTGGGGGAATTCATAAAGTCATCAAGAGGAATAAAGAAGACAGGAGAGTTGATCGCGCCTACGGCGCCCTCTACGACAACCACAAATTTAAACTGGACGGGCCCGCCGCGCCAGCAACGCGTCAACCGACCGCCAGTACAACGCGGCGGCGGGCAGCGAGCACCGAGGGCGGCCCCGCCGCCACCGCCGCGGCCGCGCCGAGCGCCGGCCCCTCCCCCGCCCGCCCCGCGCCGAGCGCCGCCCGCACCCAGCCGACGGCCGGCGCCGCGGTCCAGGTCCCCATACCGGCGTGCGACGTAGAAGTACAGGCAGGTCGACTAAGATTTTTTTCTAATGCCTGGCGTACTATTACTTCTGATAATAACGTCCTAGATATTATCTTGGGCTACAAAATTCCCTTTATTGAAATACCAAATCAAGATCCCGATTTGTACCCTAAACAATCGTTTAGTAGTAGCGAATCTTCGGCCATTGAAAAAGAAATATCACATTTGCTAGAAATTCAAGCAATTAGACGTTGTGGGCCGGTTAATGGTCAATTTATATCTGGTATTTTTCTCGTGCCTAAAAGTAGTGGAGATATGAGATTTATTTTAAATCTTAAAAAGTTAAATAAGTTTGTACACGCAGATCATTTTAAAATGGAAGACTCGAGAACGGCCGTAAAACTTATGACGTCTAATTGTTTTATGATTAATTTGGACCTTACAGAAGCATATTTTTCGGTTCCGATTGCCGTTGAACATCGTAAATATTTACGCTTTTCGTTTAATGGTATTTTGTATGAATTTTGTGCCCTCCCTTTTGGACTCTGTTCGGCGCCGTATATATTCACAAAAATTATGAAGCCTGTAATGACTCATTTGCGATCGAGGGGTTTTAAATCCGTATCCTATCTAGACGACACTCTATGTATCGGAGATAGATACGAGGAGTGCATAGAGAATGCAACAGAAACAATTAAACTGTTTACCAAATTAGGATTTATTATTAACTATAAAAAGAGTGTTTTGATCCCGAGTCAAACTTGTCAATTTCTTGGTTTTATTTTAAACTCACGAAATATGACATTAGAATTGCCTTTAAAAAAAAGACAGTCTATTATAGAGCTTACAAGGAAATTGAAAAAAATAGATAAGATACGGATTCGAGATTTTGCTCGGTACATAGGTACGCTAACAGCAGCGTGCCCAGCCGTTTCATATGGCTGGGTATATACGAAATCTTTAGAAAGAGCCAAGTATTTAGCTCTCTCAGAATTTGACAATTATGATCGTGTCATGAAAGTTCCAAGGTTTTTATGTGAGGATCTAAACTGGTGGGAGAACAATATCCTTAATATTTACAACCCTATTCGTACATTTAATTATGTTTTAGAGATATTCACCGATGCATCCACAACTGGCTGGGGAGCCGCTTGTGGAGGGGAGAAAATTGGGGGTTTCTGGACATCTACAGAAAGAGAACAACACATAAATTACTTGGAACTTTTAGCGGCTTACTTCGCCTTGAAATCGTTTGCAAAAGACTATAATCATTGTGAAATCCTATTACGTATCAACAACACCACTGCCATTTCTTATATTAATAGAATGGGCGGTGTCCAATTCCTGCATTTAAACAAAATCACACGTGATATATGGCAGTGGTGTGAACAGCATCAAATCTTTATTTATGCCTCCTATATAAAGTCTACACGTAATATTGATGCTGATTCTGAGTCTAGGAAGGTTAATATTGATACAGAATGGGAACTGTCTTCTCGAGCCTTCGACAAAATAGTTAAATTATTTGGCCAGCCTGAAATAGATCTTTTTGCTTCCCGAGTTAACGCAAAATGCCAGAAATATATTTCATGGAAGAGAGACCCGTATGCCTTTAATGTAGATGCGTTCACAGTTAACTGGAATAGGTATTTCTTCTATGCGTTCCCACCGTTTTCTCTTATACTCAAAACGTTGCAAAAAATAATAACCGATAAGGCCACCGGCATACTTGTCTTTCCTAACTGGCCATCTCAGGCGTGGTATCCGTTATTAATATCGCTTTCAGTTAGCGAAATTATTATACTTTCGCCAAGTAAGCATCTGCTTTCATCTGTTTTCAGGCAAATTCATCCCTTACACCACCAGCTTTCCCTGGCTGTGACTATATTGTCAGGCAAGCGTTCCTGAGAAGACAAGTTCCTCATTCGGCCGTACAAGTGATGGTATCATCCTTATCAAAAAATACTTTATCGCAATACTCATCCAGCTTAAAATTGTGGTGGCAATATTGCCAAATTAATGACATCAATGATATCTATGATGTAAAAATCAATAACCTATTAGATTTTCTTAATCGTTGCCTACAAGATGGTGCATCTTATGGTACGTTAAATAACCACCGGTCGGCTATTTCGTTAATTTCAATTAATTGTATTAGTCAAGATGATTGCCTTAAAAGATTTTTCAGAGGAGTTTTTAGATTAAAACCTTCCTTCCCAAGATACACTGTTACATGGGATCCTATGATTGTATTAAATTATTTTTCAAATTTTTTTCCAAACGAATCCTTGCCGATTGAATATATTACAAAGAAACTTGTTATTTTGTTAGCTTTAGCAACTGGCCAGAGAACACAAACATTGTCATTGATTCGTTTAAACAATATTCAAAGATTTAATGATAGAATTATTATTAAGATCACCGACTTAATTAAAACCTCTGCCGTTGGAAGATCTCAACCTATAATTGATTTGCCATTTTTTGATGAAAAATGTAGTATTTGTGCAGCGAAAACACTTCTAGCCTATATTAGTATTACTCGAAATAATCGACCTCCAAATGAAACAAAGCTTATACTAACTTATAAGAGACCTTACCATGCTGCATCGCCCCAAACAATCGGTCGGTGGATAAAGCAGACTATGGAAGAGAGCGGAGTCGATGTCGATATGTTCCGCCCACATAGCACGCGTCACTCGGCCACGTCGGCAGCTAGCCTTGCTGGTGTCTCAGTAGATATCATTCGGAAAACTGCTGGCTGGTCGGGCGAGTCCGCAGTATTTGCGAATTTTTACAATAGGCCGATCATAAATCATAATAATTTTACCGAATCGGTGTTCAAAGAATTATAATGTAATGATTATAAGGATAAATGTATTTTTGTTTCCATTTACAATAAACAAATGCCTGGTTTATGATTGATATATTTGTTTTACTTATCATCGACAACATTGATAACCTCCAAACATCTACATGGTCAATTTAAATCTCGAGACGAAGCCGGGATAATTAGATGATCAAACGAACTTACCTGAAGTGAAGTTCGATCTTAATTATCCCGGCTTCGTCGAAGAGATTTAAAGTCCCAACCCTCCCGTGCTGGCTATTGTTGACAATTAACCAGTACCCATATATCTGACCAATGTTGTCTATGTACTCTAAATATAATGACGGTCCAGGCGAGCGGCGGAGTGGACCTACCGTACAGGGTAGTGTTGGAGTGGGAAAACTAGTTTTTTGTCTTTCTTACTCTAACGTTATTTAGCTAAAGTGCGAGTGGAATAGCGTGTAGCGGAGCTACTACATGGTCAATTTAAATCTCTTCGACGAAGCCGGGATAATTAAGATCGAACTTCACTTCAGGTAAGTTCGTTTGATCATCTAAATATCAGTCTAAATAGGGACGAAGCGGCTAAATGGCATTATATTGCAACTTGAAAGAATATTCACGTGGACGGCACAATGGATGTTACATTTTTGCCCTAATTTTAGCGTTTCCCGATTGCATCCTAAAGGAGCCCAAGATCCGCTTAAAACCAAATCATAAAAATTGGCTCACCTTTTTTAACGAAAACGACTGCCAGCTGATCTATCAAGCCAGAGGATAAACTAGGAGTAGGTACTTGGTACTTGGTTTTCTCAAGGTGTGTTTTTATCATGATTCATGAAATAGTGGGAGTTTCGTCAAGTATTAAATGTACGGTACCTACCTACATTATTCTTTCTTTACTTTGCAACCATGGTATTAATTTCATACAATTGTTATAAATACAGTTTTCAGTTATCTCATGGACCATGATTAGGACATAGCAAATTACATATTTTAGCTTGCCGCACACATTTGATTTTATAAGTACTTACATCTCATTTTCACCTCTAAAACATTTTACGTCCAAACTAAATGGAATAATTGCTTTTCATTTCATTTTCCAGTAATTTGACTAATAAGTACTCACCTGGCCCAGAATAGCTAGGGAGCTAGGGAGGCTAGGTTACACGTGCCTGGGTTGTTTAGACTAGACTATCTAAATTAAGAGACGACTCTAGTATTGAAATGGATAGGGAGTTGTGCCCTTTCAGTTTAAGCGGCTGAAAACGTGTTTGTTTGTGTTGATGAGCTATTTGTTAGGTCACAGTGCTCTAAGGGATCTGTTTAATTGGCAGGTAAACAGGTACCTATAGGTATTAAAATTTCACCCTGTATATAGGTAGGTATCACCCTGTAATCATTGTAATCATCAGCCATGCTCTGCATCGTGACTTTATAGGTCATACTGAACAACTTTTATTATGGGACCAATACCGAAATTGCAAAAAAAAATTCGGTTTTCATACATTCCGGCTCATGGGATGCTGCTGATTTCTATAAGTTAATTTCAACGAACTTTTAACTACGTTACATGCTTTTTATTAAGTAAGTAAGTACCTGAGATTTCAAATGAAAATATTCGCCTCAATTTCCATCTAGGCACTTGCAATAATAAAATTATGTACGATACCTAAACATCAAGTTTAGGTAAAAACAAAGAGAACTTGAAACTCTCTATTCTCTTTGGTAACAATAAGAAGTTTCCAGAAAATCATACCATTAATTAGAGTGTTATCAAACCAATGACATTAAATAAATGAACTTTATTGACCGATATCGGCGCTCGTACTCGTAGCGTAACCCTGCGTAGCTTGAGCCCCGATATGATAACAACTGTAAATATTATGAGTACGAGCGCAATTAATGATATCATATTGTGGGTGTGACGTCTAGGTTCCTTTGTATTACAAGATGATAAATAAAACTCAGTTGCTCAGTCATGTGCTTTGCGACCCGTCCGCACGCCATGACAGTTGACAACAGAATGTCGACTTGCAGGTAGGTAGTTCGCATTGCACTTTTATTGTGTAAACGTCACAGTGGGTATACAGTTTTGATTCACAAATCATAATCTAATCGTGGGTTTATGATCTTCCTATAAACAACTATAAAGTAGTGAAATGAAGAGGTAAATTTAGTATTGGAAGTATTATGCACTATACTACTGAAGGGACGGGCATGACTTCTTGCGGATCCGGAATCAGACCCGGACCCGGATTCTAGCTTGAATCCGGAATTGGACCCGCACACGCACCTGGACCCGGGGATCGAAACTTAAACAATGTATATGGAAATAGTCACATCATGAGACTTCATAAGTTCATAGCTTCTGTCATTCCGATACATTTACTTTTCGTTTGGCGTTTGTCATCTTAGCTAGGCGCCCTGAACGGCTACCATCAGTTTGGCACTGACATAAACGCCGCCGTCGAGAACGTAATTTACTTTCTATACATCTCGTTTGCACTAATATGCGAGTACGAGTGCGTAAATGTCAGTTTTGACACTGTCGGTGACTCATGGTACGGGCTCTGTACTCGGATCAAGATCGGATCCAGATCTTAACCTGCAACCAAACCGGACTGTCACCTGGACGGGACAAGAAATTAAAACCTGAATCTGGCTTCGGCAGATAGTAACTTTGATCTTTTGTTGCACACGTTACTAATAGGTACCTAATAGTTACTACTGTTATCATAAGCCGAACAGGGAATATCTAAAAAAAATCCTCGGCTATGAACTAACTTAGTAGGTACCTACATATACAGGTTGATTCGGTACGTGAGCAGGATCAACCCGGCGCATTCAGTTAAATTATAAGCTACTGTGTCGTTAAAATCTGTGACAAATGCAAAATTGAATTAGACCCGACTTTGGTTACTTTATAAATATCATTGTCATTCACTCAAATGTGACAATTTACGTTCTTCATAATCATAAATTGCTGCTGCTGACATAGCGTTATCATCTTTGTTAATTAAGTGCTGCGATGATAGTAGAGGAACTTTTTTAAAACCGGCCAAGTGCGAGTGGGACTCGCGTTCCAAGCGTTCCGTACATTAAGTCCGTCTCACGCTTGACTGCACATTTCTAATAGGTTTTCCTGTCATCTATAGGTAAAGAACTATTTTGTGTATTTTTTTCAAAATTTTAGACTCAGTAGTTTCGGAGATAAGGGGGAATGGTCATTTTTTGTCTATTTTCTTGAATAACTGCTAAACTATGTATCCTAAAATTATAAAAATTTGAGATTCTTACGATGAGCTCTTTCATTTGATATGTGACACGATATAGTTTGAAAAACTTTATTAATTTTCTCATTTACCCCCCAAAAATGGCCTGATGGCCTCCATATTTAAAATACATTTATTTACGTTACACGTCCATATTTGGGTCACAAATTTACATATGTGTGCCAAATTTCAACTTAATTGGTCCAGTAGTTTCGGAGAAAATAGGCTGTGACAGACGGACGGACAGACAGACGCACGAGTGATCCTATTAGGGTTCCGTTTTTTTCCTTTTGAGGTATGGAACCCTAAAAAGGGAAAAAGTGTTGTAAGTTGCATCACTTAAAATACGATGGGAAACGTCCCATTAACATTTACTGAGTGTTTATTGGGACCAGTCCGGTTTCATCGTAATGTTTTCCTTCGCCGAAAATCAATTGTAAGGTATCAAATCCACATCAAATCATATTTAATAATAATCAATACATGAGTTTCGTGAAACTCATGAAACTGCTAGTCGGGGTTCCAACCCGCGTCCTTCGGCCGACCTTAAAAGCCGCATGTCTTACCCATATACTACTTTACTACATTAATGCCGCCAACGCTTGATTAAAATTGAACTACCTACTTACTTACTTTACCTATTACCTACATACAAAACTTAATTTTAATATAAACCGGTTACGGTTTACTGCGTTGTATTTAAATGTTCACAAAATAGGTAGGTACATACCTATATATGTATGTATGTATGTATGTCACTTTATTGCACATAAACAGGTTTACATAAAACGGACAAAAACAAAACAAAAATAAGAATGTTATGTACAAAGGCGTACTTATCCCTAAAAGGGATCTCTTCCAGCTAACCTTTGAGAAAATAATAATAAATAATAATAATTTTTTTCAACTATACAGGGTGCTTCCTGTAACAGGAGCAATAAATTAAACTGTAGTCTGTACTCTTCAAACTGACCAACATTTGTTCAGCAACTTTTGAAAATAACTCATGTTTTAATTTTTATTACACTTTAAAGTTTATTCTAAGACGCAATATATTGCAAATTTTGTTATGTTTAAAGCGTGACAAGCAACGTCAAATCAAACACACTGATGTCAGCGTACATTGAAGGCAATATTTTTTTGGTATGAAAAAGAGGAAGTCTAAAGTATTCATAATTTTTAAAAGTTGCTGAACAAATGTTGGTCAGTTTGAGGAGTACAGCCAACAGTTTAATTTATTGCTCCTGTTACAGGAAGCACCCTGTATATAGATGGTCAAGCAAATCTTGTCAGTAGAAAAAGGCGCGAAATTCAAATTTTCTATGGGACGATATTCCTTCGAGCCTACATTTTTCAAATTTGCCGCCTTTTTCTACTGTCAAGATCTGGTTGACCAAATATATTCATTCTGTATTTCGATTTTGCGTGTATAATTGTTAATTCAAATGTGTGAGTTCACCGTTTTCATTATAATAACAAATTCTGGTATAATGTTCCGTTCCGTCTGAACGAATTAGCAATATATTGTAAACAATCCGGGTGTTCCTCAAATCTTTTCAGGGTTACCACACGACCTTCAAAATGTTTTGGTAAATCAAATGAGTTTACCTATTCCTACTCGGAGTAATAATCCAATATGGAGTGGTGACACGCACTAATTTCTATGTGAAAAATTCTGCCGTTTTCGGCGCGGGGGGCGAGGAACGCACACAAATAATGTAAACACTAATGCATTTTTTGCATGCGTCGCTACACACGCACACGACAAAATTATCAAACACTAGCATAAACTATATTCACACAAATACAAGAACAAACACAGACAACCCTGTCCGTGAACGACATGATGTCAGTTTTAAGTAAACGTAGAAGTGCGAGGGACTTGTCGATAATATTGTCGATATTTTATTGACTGAATTATAACTGTCTGCTTTAGTCAATTATAACCATCAAAAACATTACCTACATGTAAAAAGGTGCAAGTATCGCAACGCTTCTACTACAAAAAAGTTTTGAGATGTAATGCTAATGTGAAACCAAGTCGGTTATTTTAATCAGTGCCAGGGGGTGTTAAAACCGTATCAATAAGATATCTTTAATTTGTAATACGTATAATGACTTGGCCATCGCACGGCTGCATAATGACATAAGGATCATCGTCACCTATTAAAAATAATTCTAATTGAACATAACGCTAGCACTAATTGCAGTTTGAGCATTACACGTATTTACGAGTACGGTACGAGTAAAGCATTATATGCGATTGCCAAGTCAGTATATGTATTACAAATTAAATATATCTTATTGATACGGTTTTAACACCCCCTGGCACTGATTAAAATAACCGACTTGGTTTCACATTAGCATTACATGTCAAAACTTTTTTGTAGTAGAAGCGTTGCGAGACTTGCACCTTTTTACATGTAATGTTTTTGATGGGATCTCATCTCTTTTTGTAGACAGTCCTTCTTTTCGGGTACTCATACCCATACTATGTATACACATATCATAACTAAACACATCTTAATTCGCACTCACATCGTACATACATCGTAGTGTACCTTTACTTTACCTACTATTTGTAGGAACTGCAACAGTAACTCTGTAATAGCATATATTTATATGGAATTACAAACTTACTTATGCAGTTCTTAGATCTTTAAAACGTGACTGATCTTGCAATATTTTTAGGTTTTGGATGCCTTGATAAGCTGAAAACTACTTATGTTTAAAATTTATTGCATCTTTTGGAAATCTAAAAAAATAAATCAAAATAACAATATATTTATAATGTTCATATAGATTTTATCGATATTGGTTTTTATGGTGTCCCATCACTAACTATGGTAGAGTGATACCAGAGTAATAAATTAAAAGTGCCTATTTATGGAAAAAAGTCGGCAGTAAATACCTTAAAATAAATAAAATACAATAAAAATATTGGACATGTCAAATAAAAAATATACGATAGAAACTAAGAGAAATATTAATTTTCAAACAGTAGTAGGGTAGGTGCGTTAGTTTTCGTCCAGCTCTAGTTTTCGTCCACTTGACGAAATTGAATATAAATCTACATTGCTGCACAAATTTGGACTTAATACAATCCTTAATGTCGAGACAATATATCTATCTACATAAAAAATGTATTTGGCAAATAGTAAATTAAATATCAAATATGTTATTTGCTAATCTGTCATGTGGACGAAAACTAGAGCATGGACGGAAACTAGCACAATGACCCGGTAATATCACGTTATTTATGATTTATACTATTTATTTGATTGAATGGATTATGTTGATATAAAAATAAGGTGTTATAGAAAAATAATGTGTTATATAAATTATATAATAATAAGCAACACAAATTAGAAGTTAGGTATACCTAATGAATATTTAGAAAGTCCTCTTTAAATATTACCCTAAATTAGATCTAGTACCATGAAGTGGTATCACTTTCAGATTGACAATGTTTTTTAGTTTTTTGCTAAATTAGTGCACTATTTGATAATATTTACATGTAATAGTACTTACATATGAAAAGAAAGGTGTCCTTTAAGTACGCTAGATGTTTCCGATCGGTTTTTACAGGAGGAAATGCTACAATTCGGCATTTTCTGCTCCTAACATTCCGCTTAGACTGACGTTTGCTGAATGGCGTATGACGTATGGCAACTAGTTTTATATAACCTCCTTGACCGGCGGCCGCCGACTTTTGGCAGAGGGGAACGCCTGTTAATGGCGGTTCCTGTTGGTTTATTATTCCGAGTATTCCTAGCCTTAAGAGCCCATCAACGTGCACACTAGCGCCACGTGCTGCTAAATAATCGTAATTATTTAAATTTAACGCAAGATATTTAAAAAAAGGGGACCGCTACGTACTGTATCTTCTATTAAAGTACCTTTTGAATACATCAAACTAGTTTCTATGTTGCTAGATTCGTCAATCTATATCTATGCGTCCAAAGTTAAAACGGCCGTTTTTGTTTTGAGTTCATAGATTGAAGAATCCAGCAACATAGAAACTAGTTTGATGTATTCAAAAAGTACTTTAATACAAGCTACAGTACGTAGCGGCCCCCTTTTTTTTTAAATATCTTGCGTTAAATTTAAATAATCACGATTATTTAGCAGTGGCGCTAGTGTGCACGTTGATGGGCTCTTATAGTATTTTATGCAACCGTTGTTTAAGAGAGGTCAAAAAAGCGAGTGGTGGGAGTAACAATTTGAGGCGAAGCCGAAAATTGTTAATAAAGGCGCCACGAGTATTTTTTGACTCAGTTAAACAACGTTGCATACGATACTTTTTCTACGACCTAGCACTTACTTTGAAATAAAATTGTAAATTTAACAAATATACTTGGTCAACCAGATCTTGACAGTAGAAAAAGGTGGCAAATTTGAAAAATGTAGGCGCCAAGGGATAACGTCCCATAGAAAATTTGAATTTCGCGCCTTTTTTTACTGACAAGATTTGGTTGACCGGCTATATTTTTCATTCAAGAAGTAGCAAAGAATGCAGGGTAGGTACGGGCGGGAAAAGAATGAATGAAATAAATAAACATGTCTATTGGTTCACTCATCTGTCAGAGATGACAATTAAAATAAGGTTGGCAACAATGTAATTTCATACAATATTTTTTAAGTGGTCATTACACGAAGTATCGAAAAAGTGCCAAAAAGATACTGCGTGTATGCACAAATGCTTTTTTGGGGAATAGACTAAAGACTTGTCTTGACAACTATAAGGTAGGGTTTAATAATTATTTTACATTGAACTTGTTGCAATCATTCTCATAGTATCTTACGAAACTAATGACTATAACTGTTTAGTCAAAAAAAGAATTTATTGCGAAGCGAAATGAAGGGTTTTAAAGGTGTGTGCGGGAAAAGTACGGGAGTAGAAAACAAATATTTGTTTTATTGTGTTTTTTTTTCGCAAATGTATTAAAAACGTCGTTCATGGTACGGCCTACGGCTCATCTCAAAAAAGACATCTCGGGACTCGTAAGTAATGACTAGTAATGAGTAATTACACGCCATGAAATGTAGGTACCTATATACTATTTTAATCAAAAGGCGAATACGAATAACTTCCTACTTTAGAGTCTTGATTGTTGTTCTTTTGCATATAGGCACCGTAGAACTCTTAAAACTTATTATTCATTATTTTAGATTATATAATGTACGTGTACCTACTTGAAAAAGAGAGAAAAACTAAATACTACATTATTGATCTACGCTGATTGTTTGACAGCAGTTTGTTTATTTACCACAACGTTACATCAAAAAAAAAAAAATGCTCAAGTTCATTTATGCCCTGAGAGAATTAAAAAAATCAACTAGTCTACAATCGGCAAAAATAGCCTATTATGCTTATGACTACTTTTGGCTCAAGTACGGTATTATACTTTGGGGAAATAGCACAGACGTAAACGATTTATTTTTACTCCAGAAGAAATGCGTACGCATCCTCGCGAATATTAGGATTCCAGATAGCTGTAGACCATACTTCATCAAGTACGAAATTCTAACACTAACTTCGATGTATATTTTCGAAATTTGTAAATTCGTAAGAAAACATTCGGACCTATTTACAAAGTTAGTAGACCAGCCCCGACGCTTCGAAACAAGGTTTAAGCATGATCTAGCATTGCCGTCAACTTCTAAACTAAAACTTCATAGTACAAGTCCAAACGTCATGGCAGTTAAAATATATAATCACCTTAAAAACGACATCAAAGCTCAAACAAGTGACAAAAAATTTAATAAAATGTTGAAAGACTTTCTAATAAATAAATGTTATTACGACTTAAAGGACTTTTTCGATGATAATGTTACAGGATATTCTAAATAATTTATTATAATTAAAACAATGACATTTATAAACACTTAGCTAAATAATAACTAAAAATTAATCTTATTATATGAATATTGTACATTAATTATATAAGCTAATACATTTATTAGGAATTTGAACCTGATTTTGAGATAATGTAATACATACAATATAATTTTGTTACATATAATAGAAACAAATTAATAATAATATGTAAATATAATAATATTGTTATAAGAAAGCTATGCTGTGCCCTTACAGGGTCCATGTGAGACATTGTACATTTATACTTGACATCTATACTGTACCATGGTTGCAATAAAAAATTATGAATTATGAATTATGAATCAAGATCACGTGACAGCTTGGAGCGTTTAGGTGCGAAATTGAAACACTAAACTAATTAAACTCGATTTCTTATTTAAAATAATTGAAAAAATAATTTTAACTTATTTTTTGGCATAATTACGGGTCTATCTATAAAATGAAAACAGTTCTTAAAAATTGTCAACATCCCTATTGCACTGCATTTCTTATAACCAGTTCAATCCAGTTCCATCCCGATAACATTGATTGTATGATTTGTATGGAACTGCGCACTACGGCAATTAGGCTTTCATTTCTATGATGAATGATGAACTTATAATAAATAGTGGATAATTTACTACGCAGTTGAATAGTCGATATGTGCGGTGTAGTGCGCTAGCCAAGTTATCAAATTTATTGGTGACATCTCCCGTCATTCATATCAGTCGACCAAGGCTTGTGTCAACTCAAATATCTCTATAGTTCGTTTTTTTAGCATTAGAAAGAACTTGAAAGAAGGTAAGCGATTTTGACATGTATTTTAATTGAAAAACACTTTTCAATAACTATTACTTATGAAAGCAGAAGACTATAAAAGATCGTATTAGATTCATAATTGTTACATATTTACCGTAACTTATTTTTAAAATGTGTTTTTCAATTAAAAGACACATCAAGTTTGTTTACCTTATTTCTAATGCTAAAAAAAACGAAGTATAGATAGATAAAACGTTTAGGTATTTAGTTGCTGCGAGCACACGAAATTTACAAATACACTAACAAGCCAAAAGAACTAAAATACACAATTAAATTCCAGAAAAATAACAAATATTAAACACGAAAAATGGAAGTACCTACTCGTAGTCACAGTAGGTACACGACGTTCCGACTCAGCTGTACGCTTCGACTTTTCGCAAAGCACTACATAAAGGCCCTAATACAGTGACTGGTCGTGCTTTCTCGCGATTTCGACCAGATCAACAGTTTATCTCGTTGGAACCCTTTCCACTCTGTTTTGTAGTTCGTGATTGCTAATCCAGAATTTGTGCAAAAGACGTTAAAGATGTAAATCGGAAACGGCCTTTTGACCTGCGTTAGCTCGTAAAAATGTAACTTGTGGCTTTACAACCTTAAGCCTATAGGTATCGAAAATAAATAAAAAAGACGCTAGAGGAAGATAACTAAATGTCTCCCCTGAGTGCTCAGTTTTACTTGCCACATTTTTACCGTGCACCGTTTATTATATCTTTATCAGTCGCAGCTGCCTATATGACGTCAGTTATCTGAGGGCTGACCCCTGCCCAGCGTTCATTCACGGATCCTCACGCTACTATCGAGTAATAACCCTAGCGATTGTTTTCAAGCGTTGACTTTGTTATCAAGCCGAATGAGGAATGAGTAATCGTTGCTCTTGTTTACAACAGATCTGATAGAACAAAACATGAATGAATACATTACCACCCCTACATATGTATGATGTTACCGAGCAAAAGATTTTAGCAGATAAAAAAGCCAAAAAAAGTTAAGGCATTTCGTTTAATGGCTCCTCTACACGATGGGCCAGCGCCGGCCACTCCAAGGGACGCATTAATGCGTTAGAGGGAGCAAGTGATATTGCTATCTCATTCTACCGCATGGCTGCGTCCCTTGGAGTGGCCGGCGCTGGCCCATCGTGTAGAGGAGCCATAAAATAGGATTCGTGATTGAGAAACTTCGCAGGGTTTAGGATAGGATATCCTAAAACCTCAACCCCACCTTAAAATGAATTATTAGGTAAGGTTAGGTTGCCGACCCATTAACCTTTTGGACGCCAATGACCGATATATATGTAGGATGGAGTCCAAAATTAAACAAAACTTTCACTGGAAACACTTTTTCTTTATTTTTTCACCATTTCAGTTACAGTTCACAATCCGCCATAGCTCTCATCTCCCCTCTCCTTCCCACACTCTCGCTCCTTGTCGCACGCTAATAGGCGCGTTCCGGATTAATAGATGTTACAATCAAAATTAAGAAAAAATACAAATTAGGCTCCTACAATCGGCCGTCCTGTAATTCAGGCTGCCCACAGCCTGAGCCAAGGCTTATTAAATTATCTACCACATTTTATAACAAATAAAACAGTTGTGACTTAAATATAATGAGTATCAGAAACAGTCTCAGAAAATCACATTTTTTTTTTTTTTACAATCTACCACCACCACTATATACTAATATTATTACTTCTTTGAATAGAATTAAGATTCTTATACAAATAGAAAATCTAAGAGAAACATGTAACAAATTATACTAACAGGTAGTACTGTTTTTTATTATTATTATTACATTTTATTTCTAAGACCTTTTACCTACTTGCTATATTATGATTAAACTCCAAGATAGATGCATGCAATGGTACTTGATCACCTTATGAAAATGAAAAGAAAATAAAACAGAAATGTAACTCTGTACAGTTAATTTACAGTTACACCCTTTATTGCCAACACCTATATTAACTGGTACTGCTGCACTAAGGCCACCGTTTCATGTGATCCACAGCGGTTGTGGTCTTCTTTGGTCCCTCTGAGCTATTATCCACTTTTATCACCTCATACCTGTCTCTTCCCAATTCTTTTATAATTCGGTATGGGCCGAAGAACTTTTGTTTCAATTTTAAGGCATTGCCAAATTGCGTGCGTTGAATGGCTACCAGGTCACCCTCTTTGTAGGGTTGCCCTGCTATTCTGTTTTTATTGTAGGTCTTGCGGTTCTCTTCCTGAATTTTTAGTAGTTGTGCCTTAGCTTGCTGCCTCAGCTCTTCTCTATTTTCAATGAACTCATTTCTACTTTCTTCATCCAATAGTTCCACTAGTTTGAGCTCTTCTTTGAGTTTTAATGTTGTACCGGTCAGCAACTCGAAGGGTGATGTGTTAATAGATCTCTGATGTGTACTATTGATTGCCCGCTGTACCTTACTGACATATTTGTACCAATGACCGGGCTCTTCAATGCACATCTTTGCCAAAACCGATATGATGACCCGTTGAAGGCGTTCCACTTGGCCATTTCCCCGAGGTACTCCTGTTGTTACTTTGACATGCTCAATACCCTCTTCTTCACAGTATTCGGTGAACTCCTTTCCGGTAAAGGCAGTACCTCTATCGGTCACTATCCGACAGGGGTTTCCATAGTCCTTCTGGTGCAGTTTTAGTTTTTCAACTGTTTCCTTACTTGATAATGTTTTAACTGGGTATATCCAAACAAATTTGGTGAAGGCATCAATAACCGCCAAAATATAATTGTACATCTTTTTGGTAGCATCCAGGGGCCCCAGATGATCACAATGTAAAGTAGCCAGAGGCGTCTCTCCTTTGTCTATAGGGTTGAGAAGCCCTTCCTTTTTTCCTGACTTACGGCTGGCCAATATGCAGGGTACGCATGTGGACAAAACTTTATCAATTTTCCTATCCAGCTTACTTATGTAATAATCCTTTTCCAAAATACTCATGATCTTCTTTTTTCCAAAATGTCCTACTCCATGAGTTCTTCGAATAATTTCCACATCCATGATTTCTGGTATCACCAGTTTTCTCTCTATGCCCTTGTAAATCACCCCATTTTCCACAAAATAGTCTTCATACGACCTTTCCTTCAATATTTCTCTGATGGTTTTTAAATGGTCGTCCTCTTCTTGTGCTTTCTGTATACGGGCATGTAATTCTGAATTAACAAAACAAATGTTTCTGCTTAATGAGTCTACATGTGGCATTTTTTCCCCAGACCGGTGTACTATAGTGAAATCGAAATCTTGCAAGAACATGATCCACCTGGCAACCTTTGCACATACTTCCTTCTTAGTCAGCGTCTTCTGGAAAGCTTCACAGTCGGTAACTATCTTGAATGGTATTCCTATTAAATATTTTCTGAATTTTCTTACTCCCTCTACCACTGCAATGGCTTCTAACTCATAACTACTGCATTTTTTTTGTGCTTCAGTGGTTTTTCTACTCATATAGTGGACTGGATGAAGTTGCCCATCAATAGGATCTTTTTGTAGTAAAATTGCTGCATATCCCAACTTTGATGCGTCTGTGTGCAGCTCTGTCTCCAACTGGATGTCGAATATCTTCAACACTGGGTCACTGCATAGTATTGCCTTCAATTTCTCAAATGAACGCTTCTGATCCACTCCAAAGGTAAATTCGCCCAGTCTTAAAATTTCAGTCAATGGCCTTGCTACTATAGCATAGTCCGGAATGAACTTCCTAAAATATGATGTGAGTCCTATGAAGCTATGTACTTCTTTTAGGCTGGTGGGCTCTGGGAATTCATGTACTGCGCGAGTCTTATCTTTTGAAGGTTTCACCATTCCATTCGTTATAATGTGGCCCAAATACTCCACCGTTCGTTGCAGCAACTGAGTTTTTTTCCAATTTATTTCTAAACCATATTCTTCTGCTACCTTCAACACTTTCTTCAGACGCTCCAATCCTTGTACTTCATCCTCAGCCAAGACAATTAGGTCATCTATAAATATCAGTACTATTCCCTCCATGATGAACTCTCTAAAGATGATGTTAATATATCTCATAAAGTATTTCGGGCATACCGACAAACCAAAGGGGGCACGCAGGAACTCATATTGGCCCTCTGGGTTACTGGTCACAAATGATGTATATTTTATTGAGTCCTCTTCAATTGGCAAGTGAAAAAATCCATTTTTGAGGTCTAGCGTACTAAAGACCCTGGCTTTACTCAATTTGTCGATGTGGTCATCAATCACTGGAAGTGGATATTCATCTTTGATCATCTTTTGATTGACTTTTCTGTAATCCACACAAACTCTGGTAGTTCCATCCTTTTTCTTCACCAACACCAGAGGACTGGCATACTCTGAATAACTAGGTCGTATAATGCCTTTATCTAACCATTCTTCGATTTGAGATCTCACTGTTTCTTCTTCTTTAAGAGCTAATCGCCGTGGTCGTTGCACAACTGGGATATCATCTTTTAACACTATTCTCAGTTTAATAGGGGCATCTTTTATTTTATTTGGTTGGTAAGATGCTCTCAATTCCTGGACTAAAGGACTCTCAGAATCGTTTGTCGAAAACAAGCACCACCAGTCTATGATATCACCTGTCCGTGGCCTCACTGCAATTGCACCTCCATCAATTATAATCACTGTGTTGGCAATAAAAGGCTGACCCAAAATAACTGCATAAGGCATGGTACCCGTAGGTACAACAAAAAAAATAAAATCATAACGATGACCATCCATTACTAAATTGTAGGTAAACTTACCGATTGCATGCACCTTACCACCTAATCCCGTCAAAGTCGTCTCCTCCCGTTCACAACACTGAATGTTCACGTTCAAATTGTTCAAGTCTGTAAACAAATCAAACGAAACCAAGTTAAGGTCACTGCCCGTATCTATTAAACACTTCGCTTCAATATTAGCAATCTTAATCATCTTCGTGGATTTATTAAACGAACCGTCGTCATTCACATTAAAAACATTGGGTCTCTCCAACTTATAACTGTCACTGTCAGAAACGTCAGTGTCAAATAGAATGATTGAACTGACCTGTGACGTTTCATTCCATTGAGCGTTTTGTTCCGCGCAGCATTTACATTCGTTCTTACGTACAGCGCCCTCTGTGAACTCGGTTTCGGCAAACATCGATCGCCGATCGCGCACGTTGTTTCCGCCTGTATTGCCAACATTACGCGGAGTCGATGCTGTTGCTAGGCCGCCATCCTTACTTCCACTGATGCTGGCCTTGCAATCAACGCCAATATGTCCGTAGGAATTACACCGGAAACACTTAATGCCGCTCGAGCACCCACTAGCCAAATGCCCCGGCTCACCACACTTGAAGCATCTCTGTTGATTATTTTTTGTTGTATTTTCAGTGCGCGTACCTTCACTCCGAGACTCTTGACGAGGTTTCATCTTTAGTTTCATGGCCTCATAAATAGCCAGCTTGTCTTTTAAAGCCGTATACGTAGTCACTCCGTATAGACACATTTTGTTGACTTGACTATCTGGAATTCCGTCAATGATATACTGTATGGACACATAGTCAGGAAACTTAGCCCTTTTCCCAAGTTCTTTCATTGTTAGCATATACTGATAACAGGTTTCGCTGGGTTTCTTTCTCCGCGTACTCATGGTTTCGTGCATTTCTTTTGAATTGATGCTATCAGGAAACTCTTTCACTAGTGCCGCTTTGAGATCATCATACGATTTAAAGGCTTTTTCGGTTTTCAACCACAGCTCCGCCGTACCCGTCAGAGATTTACGTGCAATAATCAACTTCTGTTGTGCAGTCCAGCTAAATATCTCTGCATTGTCCTCGATGTCTTGTGTCCATTTTGTCGAACTGTAGGTCAGATCCTCGCCGCTGAATTTTGGAACGGCTTCGGTCATGAAGAATGCGCTCATGGGTTTTGTTGTCTCGTCTGTCATCTTGATTCCTTCTCGTGATCGACTTCTTAATGGGCTTCGTTACCGGCGCCGCCGCCGCTCGCGCCGGGCCACGCGTCTTTGAGGTTATGTCGTCGTCGTCTTCTTCGTTAATCGTCGTATTTACACCTTATTTCCACTTCATTCGAGCAATCCCGGACGAGATTTGTAGGATGGAGTCCAAAATTAAACAAAACTTTCACTGGAAACACTTTTTCTTTATTTTTTCACCATTTCAGTTACAGTTCACAATCCGCCATAGCTCTCATCTCCCCTCTCCTTCCCACACTCTCGCTCCTTGTCGCACGCTAATAGGCGCGTTCCGGATTAATAGATGTTACAATCAAAATTAAGAAAAAATACAAATTAGGCTCCTACATATATATACGCACCGTAGGTTCAACGCTAAAGACCGATTAATCGGTCACAGACCACAGAGCAACATCGACCTACGTGCATATACATAAAGTTCAACTTCAGTTTTGACAATTCAATGATGTGGCGTCTGAGTGACAGCTTTTGTGTTTGACATAGCGTGGAAAAGGTTAAAAATATGTGGGTAAGCTCCTTTTTTGAAGAACCCCATAATAATAATAATGTACTGTGTCCCTCAATTAAGTAAACCTCGGCAGTTCATATTCATAGCGTCCTCGGGAGGAAATTCCTTTTAAATCACACAGTGCGTGACCATTTAGGTTCCACATGACATGATATTTCGTAGTCAAACTCCAAGAATTTCATACGCACGGGTGTTAGAACGCATAACCGCCGGTGTGAATAATTAATTGCACGCTGTAAGTACCGATACGTTGACCACCGGTCGCATACCGGTCCTCATTTTGATTAGTTTCTATGATTAGTTTCTAAAGCATTCTAATTGAAAAATATCTGGGTAGTAGTTGGGTATAGTAGGTAAAACATTGTAAATATGTAGGTACAAATAAAATAGACGAGTAGAAGTTTTCAAATAGGTACCTATAGCTGATCAACCAAATATTGTCAGTAAAAAAAGGCGCGATATTCAAATTTTCTATGGGACGATATCCATTCGCGCCTACATTTTTCAAATTTGCCGCCTTTTTCTACTGTCAAGATCAGGTTGACCAAGTATATATACCTAAGTCACATCGAGGTCACATCATCTCTGCAAACACCCATAATAATAGTGCAAACTAGTATGGCTTCAATATGGCTTTAATAAGGCTTTAATAGTAAAATATAAGTAGGAAAATAGATTAATATATGTATAGACAAGTAATGTAACCTTAACCGTTACACGTTTCGCCGTAG
The DNA here is from genome assembly GCF_948474715.1 of Cydia amplana. NCBI lineage: Eukaryota > Metazoa > Arthropoda > Insecta > Lepidoptera > Tortricidae > Cydia > Cydia amplana. The sequence continues at coordinate 7,365,060 of NC_086080.1, forward strand.
GTTAACTGGAAGAGATCCCTTAAAAAAGGGATAAGTTCGCCTCTTTTCCTGTTTTGTTTTGATTTTTGTACAAGAAAGTGTTTTACTACTACAACTACTACAAGTATTATAATTTATATTATAAGTTTCGTTGAGGGTGGTTGAGGGTACTTTTATACACATGGAAAAATCAGATAAAAAGCCTCATCATCACCATCTAGCGTGGAGTTTAGACACGAAAATAACCACAGGCTAATAAATAAAACAGTGTCAGTGCTACCACCTGCACGGTTCTTAAAGCCATAACAGACTACCGCACCGCACCGCAACTTTAGAGATTTCTTATAAGTCTTTCTCGCTCTCACTTATAGGTGCGGCGCACTAAGGCCGCGTTACGGTGCGGTAGTCTGTTATGGCTTTAAGTCCTCGCTCTTGCATATTTGAGCGATAGAGAGACGGATAATAAAATTTAAAACTTTAGTTGTTTATGTTAGTATCAGCGGGCTAGTACTTATTTTTTATTTATATTTATACGAATAAAGCAAACGGCAAGGGCTGAAAAACCTTATTCCAAGTTTCTATCTTCGATCAATTAAATTCGTTAGCATCTGTACTGTAGTGTTGGTTAACTTGTCTTAGATTCCAACAGGTTGACGGAGAATACCAAAATCATTTCCTATGTTATCTGTGCGTTATTACTGTCAAAAGTGTCAGTAGTGTCAGTGTCGTCAGTGACTTCAGTGAGTGTCAGTGTGGTGTCAGTGTTGTGAGCAAGTTGTGAGTGTCGTTTGCATTTGCATCTTCCAAACAGAAATTTCGTATCCAATTTACTCCCTAGAATATTCGATACAAGCGCAGAATTGGACAACATATTAACTTAAAAGGCCAGAATGGCTTTGAATTTGGATGTGGTGCCAAAAGATTTAAGAGGCCTTCGGGCCTGTTTAGTTTGCTCCTTAATAAAGGTAAGTAAAGTACGTCACCTCATCGCAAATTCAGTTTTTCATGTGAATGTTACCAAGTTTTCTCATTTCGCACCTGTGATTTGATTCCAGACATTCGACCAATTTGAGTACGATGGATGTGACAACTGCGACGAGTTTCTTCGAATGAAACAAAACAAAGACAACGTTTACGATTGCACCAGTAACAATTTCGATGGGTGGGTAAATTACTACTGTTCACAAGTTTTAGACTCTTAACTCTCTCTCTTCTCTCTTAACATCTATTTGTTTTGTAACCACAGTTTAACAACATAAAATGTATACTAAATCACTTGTCAACTGTTTTGTTCTATTGGACCAACCCACAGGAGTTACTCAAGTATACCAAATTAGTTGCTTTGTAGGGAAATTGCAATGTGAAGCAGCTTAGTGTGTGAATTATTCTTGGTTGTGGCAAATACATGTAAAGCCTGTATTGGTTGGTTGGTTGCCTATATTTGCCCATTTGGTTGCCTCTTATTAGGTAGGCCTTTGCAGCTGCTGTTTGAGAGGCAATTTTCTTTACAGGGTGTTTGTTTCTGTATTAAAATTGAAATTATCTGTGATTCTTTTTTGAGGTTAGCTTGTTTTCACCTATATTACACCTTTCCCCTCTAAGTTGCTCAACAATTCTCAAATATTACATGTATCTGTTTATTACATTTGTTTTCAGAATGATAGCAGTAATGAGCCCAGAGGACAGTTGGGTGTGCAAGTGGCAGCGCATCAGTAAGTTCGTTTAAATTCACAAATTCTATGTGGACAAAGACACTGCATGGCTATTACATACATACTAATAATACATACAGAGATCCCTGTCCATGCTCAGTTAGTGCCCTCTTGCATAGTTTGTGCAGTGTCCTGATGCTCTTCAAGATGTCCATTTTTAGGGTTCCGTACCCAAAGGGTAAAAACGGGACCCTATTACTAAGACTCCGCTGTCCGTCTGTCACCAGGCTGTATCTCACGAACCGTGATAGCTAGACAGTTGAAATTTTCACAGATGATGTATTTCTGTTGCCGCTATAACAACAAATACTAAAAACAGAATAAAATAAAGATTTAAGTGGGGCTCCTATACAACAAACGTGATTTTTGACCGAAGTTAAGCTATGTCGGGCGGGGTCAATACTTGGATGGGTGACCGTTTTTTTGCTTGTTTTGCTCTATTTTTTGTTGATGGTGCAGAACCCTCCGTGCGCAAGTCAGACTGGCACTTGGCCGGTTTTTTTGTTTCCTATATTCTGCTGCACTTTGTCCATAATATTATTATGTTAAACATTGCTGGATTCAGACATGTTAATGCCTTAAGTATTATCCTAGGTCATAGTGTACTCAGATTATTAAGTGATTCTGACTCATAGTCTGGTTTCATCACATGGGAGTCGAAATAACCTAATTTTTTTCTGACAGGCCGGTTTCGTCAAGGAGTCTATGCAATCTCAGTATCCGGTCGACTGCCAGCCGGAGTCATTAGAGAAATGAAAAGCCGTGGCATTGTATACAGGCCGAGAGATACGAGCCAGCGATAAAAACAACCAATAATTTACTTATGTCAATCACTAATTTTTTTAAATAAATCAATTTATTAAATAAAATTTGTAGTATCTATTGTCTATTTACATAAACATACATTCTAACTATTATGTGCTTAAACAGGATATGCCACAAAATGCAATTCATAAGCATTTTAAACAATATTTAAAAATGGTGTGTGCTCTAAGCACATCAATAACTTTTCTGCCTACTAGTGGCACTTACAAGAACTAAACATGGATTTTCATTTTACATACATATTTCTTTTATATTACTGTAACTAGTGTAGTTTACGACCAGCCAGGCTAGCACATGATTGGCGCGACAGTATCTCTCCGTGAGATAAACTACATCCTTTAGTTAGTTCCTCTTTCATTAATACAGTTACAAAATAACCTCGCGGCGAGATACTGTCGCGCCAATCATGTGCTAGGCCTACAGAAACAACAAAACATTGTTTTCAAACTAGTGAGGTATTGTTATTCACATTGTACTCCCAACTGTTGCTGCGGCTTTTGTGGTTTCCAACATGTCATGGCACTCAACGCACAGATGCAACGATACATCTGTCAACTGCTGCCTGGTGGCGGTGCTTTGAACTCGAACTCTGTGCCTAGGACATCTTTATCAATTTCTTTAAAATCGATGTTGTGCGCCTTCATAGCGTTCTGAAACAATAAGACTCCGATAAATATATTCCAAACTCGAATAACTAAACTGATCTCGAGCTGTATAATTGAATCTACCTTAACACATTCTTGATAAATCTTGAATATTCCGGCGCACATTGAATCATCGTGGTCCCCCTTCAGAAATCTGTCCGAAAACCAAGAATTAAAACAATCGTCATATTTCTTCTTAAGCTCAGTGCACTCTTCTCCGATGCTGTTCATTGTGTATATATTTATTGATAGTATTTACTTTGTTCGATAATCAAATAAATCTGATGAAATCTGAAAGAAATCGATGAACTGCTCAGAACTGCTGTAGTGAGTGTAGTGCAAGTAACAAGTAATTTGACATTGAATTGACAGAACAGAATGGTATTTTTCTACTAAGCAAAGAATATAATACTCTACAAGATAGCCTTATCGGTAGATTTTTTAGCTGATGATAAAAATTTGTGTACAGGAACAGCTAGGTTTTAATATTTTCCATCCCAAAAATGTATGCTAGGCGTACTCAAAACAATATTAGTATTGTTTACCACAAATTCCCTTCGAATTCTACACATGAAAATACTGCTTTCGACCAGCTGTGTCATTACACAATCCAATCCAATGTACGCATTTCACCCACGCAGTCAATTCGAAATCTCGTTAAAGTACCCCTTATTTCGAAAATAAACTGCACAGTAAAATTAAACTGCACAGTTTCAAAACAAACAATTTAGCTTTTATTGTAAATGTGTGACTTAAAGCCAACGAAATTAAATTTAATGTTACTCTTTGCGCAATAGTAGCATAATATATTGCGTATATAGGAGCACAGTTTCTTGGTTCACGTTTTTCTGACGTTTTACACTCATCATTTTAGGTTATGATTTCTTTGAAGATTCGGATAGACAGAAAAAAACATTGATTTCTTGTAACATTTGCACCGTTACCCTACAGTAATCATGGGTGATATACTCAAAGATAGTCGTTTTGCAAAATATCTAAATGATCCACGATACAGACAAATACCTAAACATGAAAGGAAGGTTAAAATCGACAAACGATTTCAGTCTATGTTCAATGATTCTAAGTTTAAAGTGAAATATACCGTGGATAAGAGAGGAAGACCTGTAAATGAGACTTCAACGGAGAATTTGAGGAAATACTATGAATTGGAAGAGTCTGAAGGAAGTTCTGATTCTGAAGATGAGGAAGTTGAGGGCGATACTGGTGCCGAGTCTCAAAAGGACGAAGTTACTCCTGGCAGATTCGTCAAACGACCACAGAGCGACGATGCTGGCCCCAAGTTTCAGAATGACAAACTAACGCGAGGCAAATTAAACCCGAAAACTAAAGAGAGGCTGTTGGATCTAGACGTTGATTATGCTCGAGGAGAAGGTAAATATTGAATGTCGCTATTTTATTGTTAAATACGATTGTTAAGTAGTAAATGCAGTCTCATCAATGCCGGACTTGACTTGGTTTGCGCGAGAGACACTTCCAAAGTGGTAAAATGTGTCCCCCCCCCCCGTAACTTCTAAAATAAGAGAATGATAAAACTAAAAAAAATATATGATGTACATTACCATGCAAACTTCCACTGAAAATTGGTTTGAACGAGATCTTAGTAAGTAGTTTTTTTTAATACGTCATAAATCCCCTAAATACGGAACCCTTCATGGGCGAGTCTGACTCGCACTTGGCCGCTTTTTTTACTTAAAATGTAGTGCTTTGAAAGAATCTAGCCTCTGCCCACAGCATTGTCGTTCAAGAAATTATTAAAACGCCAAACACCCTTCCTTCAAACCTCTCCTGCATAACACTCATCATTTCAACCCTCCTTATCGCCCATGGGGTGTAAAAAGTATTCTAGGTCTATTTCCACAGTTTAATCAGCTTGTTTTGTGCTCTGTAACTGTTTTGTGTTATGGAAAAAAACACAATAAAAATAAATATACTGTACACATGAAGAATAAAGGTTCTGCCAAATGCTATGATGTTCTTGGTTGTTGCAGGTGTCCTTTTAACGGACAGCTCTTCAGATGAGGACAGCAGTGAGGAAGAGGCGGAGAGTGAGGTGGAACATGAGTGGGGGGAACTGGATGCAGCGGCAGAGACCACTGAAGAGTCAACTAAAAGGTTAGTATGGCTGTTAATTTTTTTTTTCCCATCAAGAGCAAAATTGGTGTGCATTTTAATACAACTTACATACAATCTATGTTTGAAGAATGCAAAATTGAAGTGTTTGTTTTTTATAAATTTCAGAATAGCAATTTGCAATATGGACTGGGACAATATAAAGGCAGCAGACATCATGGTGCTGCTCAGCTCTTTCCTACCCCCGGGAGGCATTATTTACAAAATAACAGTAGGTATCATAATATAGCATTTCATACAATACAAATCAGAATATAGTTGTAAAACTTACAAACAAGGGTAAAGTATGTGTTTATAAACTAGTTTAAGAAAGAATGCAATGTATCGTTTGAAGGCTCCATACTAGGGTTTGCTCCCGGTACTGAGTTTGTATGGCGAGAACCGGGAATTCCCGGTTCTCGCCATACAAACTCAGTACCGGGAGCAAACCCTACTCCATACCATACCAAACAACTCATGTACAGTCAACTGCAGAGATAGTTGACTCCCCCTGCATACAAATATCTATGCAGGTGGATCAGTAATCTCTACAGCTCACTGTACAGAGAATATCATTTGATATTTACTACCTTTATTAGTTGCTTTTCAGTGATGGAAATCATTGTAAATAAATCTGCAAAGTTGGTTTATTTGAATATATATCATGTGTATTCATAATGGTTTCTATTGCAGATTTATCCATCCGAGTATGGTCTAAAACGCATGCAAGAAGAAGAGGTACGGGGTCCCATAGAACTCACCGAGCAACGCGAGGTGGACAGTGGCTTGTCCGATGATGGCGGAAATGAGGAAGGTTAGTAAACATTCTCTAACACTGTTATTCATAAAACTGAGCAAACCTTTGTTAATGTTGTCTTTTTCTAACAAACACAAAATGTAAGTACTTATGTGTAGATTTACAAACTTTTTTTATGGCAATTGATCCTACTTGATGTATCAAATCAAGGATCAAAACTCAAAAAAAGGCGCGTGCAGATATGACAGTGGGGTTGGCAACTGTCAAAGATTTGCATAGATGGCGCCATCATAGCTTGCCTCTTTTTTTTTTTTTATTTATTTATTGGTTCACCAACAATAGTTTACACTATATAAAGTACAACAACAAACGTTTTGAGTAATTATGCTAAGCGTAACAATTACTTATAGGTAAACACCACTTGCATTGACTAAGGTACTAAAATTACATATACTTAACATACCGTTTACAATAATAATGCAGGCATTAAACTAATAAAGGGGGCAGACATTATTACATTGAGTGGATATCACTAACTTATACTATTATTTTTGCTAAGCAGGCCCGAACAGATTTTTTAAAGTGATACGCAGAGTCAAAGTGTATATCCATTATATGGCTACAGCGATTTACTACCTTGCATAATCTAGGGACAGGCGAGTTGCTGCCGTGGACGGTCCTACGGAGCGGGGGGCACAGGGGTGTTATCGGGTTTCGAGGTATTCTCTTTGGAGCACGGAAGTGCAGAAGGCCAAGGAGTTGCGGACAGTCTATGTCATTATTCAATAATTTATACAAGAACATTGCATCCGCGATGCCTCTGCGTAGCGATAACGACTCAAATTTGAACAGTTTTAATCTTTGAGCATACGAAACGGCTGTTTTGGCTTTGCCCTCTGCAAAAGTCAGGTGCCGCAGGAACCGCTATTTTCTATGAGATTTGGCTTAAATGGCATCCAGGGCATTAAACAAACAAAAATTTGACACAATTCTAGGGATTGACAGGGCAAGCTATGATGGCGCCATCTGCTAAATACTTCGCCCGGCCAACCCCATTATGCTGCTATGCGCACCTTAACAGACCAATAAAATTTCTTCCATGTAATATGTACATTCAAATATTGCCACCAGGATCAACATACCACATGGAAAAACTACGCCGCTACCAGCTAAACCGCTTGAAGTACTACTACGCCGTGGTGGAGTGCGACTCGGTGGCCACCGCCGACAAGCTGTACAGCGAGTGCGACGGCATGGAGTACGAGAGCAGCGCGACACGGCTCGACATGAGGTTCATACCGGACGACGTCACGTTTGACCAGGTCAGCTTTAAACCGCTTGAAGTACTACTACGCCGTGGTGGAGTGCGACTCGGTGGCCCCCGCCGACAAGCTGTACAGCGAGTGCGACGGCATGGAGTACGAGAGCAGCGCGACACGGCTCGACATGAGGTTCATACCGGACGATGTCGCGTTTGACCAGGTCAGCTTTAGGCCCAAGATACACTTGTAAGTTTTTACGTAAGTGACAAGGGACACAGCTATAAAGTGTCATTCTATGAAACTTGGTAACTAGGTATGTAAACAAACAAATTAATATTTTTTGACAGTTTCAACATGGCGGTTTGTTTACATAGTTAACAAGTTCCATAGAATGACACTTTACTACAGAATGAGAGATGAATATCGTTATTTCATTCTAACCAATAGCTTTGTCCCTACTTACGTAAGTAAAACTTACTAGTGTATCTCGGGCCTTAAACCTGTTCAAAGGCTAAACAGAACATGTAATAGTTCCGATTTCTTACTTGTGTTTCAGTAATTACAGTTTATCAAGTCTAATACCGAAACTAGGGAAGTGACTTGTTGCGTAACAGGCACTAAAACTACGTTTTTTAAAGCACCTAACGGTTACTTCAATCCAACAGAGGGTCAATTTGGCCCACATGATAGTTACATAATTATAAAAGGGTCTAATAAAAATATAAAAAGCTAAAACGAACCAGACGACAATGGCCATGATTTCAATGCAATAATAAAACATGCACCGAATTAAAATGCCAATGGCCAAAGTTGCCCTTCATTGGCCAATCTGATCCGAATTTACATTAGATCAGTCTTCCCTTTTGGGTGAATGATCAGATTCTGAAAGCCCAAATAAATTTGGTAATTTGTTTCAGGAACCGCGGGAAACTTGCGTCCAGCTGCCGGACCTGACAAAGTATAAACCTCGGCTGTTCACGACGACGGCGCTTCAGCAGGCTAAAGTGAGACAACTGTTGACATGGATTTACAAATAGTTGCCAAATTAATCAAAACAAAGAAGTGTCATAATGGTGTGTCGATGGCATCGATCGATTGGTGTGGTAACATCCTAAAATCCTTACATTTGTATCGTTAAATGTATCGGTTTTGACATCGAAATCTTGAAAATAAAACAAGAGTTAGAAGATCATCAGCTTAGAAATAAGTAAGAAGGGGTTGGAGCATTTTCTAAAATCTATTTTTTTATTCGGTAGACTGAAATGACAGTTCATAGTATGAACATAAAATGTCATTTCATACTAAGAAATGTCATTTTAGTCTACCGAATTAAAAAATAGACTTTACTTACTCGGCGAAAAACGAAAAATGAGGTCTATGGTGTATTGAGATTATTATTTCAGATTGACTTTCCACTGGTTGCATTTAAGCGTGACGAATTTTTTCATCTAAGACATCGGATTCCTTGATTTTTAGGGTTCCGTACCCAAAGGGTAAAAACGGGACCCTATTACTAAGACTCCGCTGTCCGTCCGTCCGTCTGTCACCAGGCTGTATCTCACGAACCGTGATAGCTAGACAGTTGAAATTTTCACAAATGATGTATTTCTGTTGCCGCTATAACAACAAATACTAAAAACAGAATAAAATAAAGATTTAAGTGGGGCTCCCGTACAACAAACGTGATTTTTGACCGAAGTTAAGCAACGTCAGGCGGGGTCAGTACTTGGATGGGTGACCGTTTTTTGCTTGTTTTGCTCTATTTTTTGTTGATGGTGCGGAACCCTCCGTGCGCGAGTCCGACTCGCACTTGGCCGGTTTTTAGGGTTCCGTAGCCAAATGGCAAAAAACGGAACCCTTATAGATTCGTCATGTCTGTCTGTCTGTCCGTCTGTCTGTCCGTCCGTATGTCACAGCCACTTTTCTCCGAAACTATAAGAACTATACTGTTGAAACTTGGTAAGTAGATGTATTCTGTAAACCGCATTAAGATTTTCACACAAAAATAGAAAAAAACAATAAATTTTTGGGGTTCCCCATACTTCGAACTGAAACTCAAAAATTTTTTTTCAACAAACCCATACGTGTGGGGTATCTATGGATAGGTCTTCAAAAATGATATTGAGGTTTCTAATATCATTTTTTTCTAAACTGAATAGTTTGCGCGAGAGACACTTCCAAAGTGGTAAAATGTGTGTCCCCCCCCCCTGTAACTTCTAAAATAAGAGAATGATAAAACTAAAAAAAATATATGATGTACATTACCATGTAAACTTCCACCGAAAATTGGTTTGAACGAGATCTAGTTAGTAGTTTTTTTTTAATACGTCATAAATCCCCTAAATACGGAACCCTTCATGGGCGAGTCCGACTCGCACTTGGCCGGTTTTTACTATACAACTAGCAATGAATCGTTTTCCAAGGTGGAGTTGACGTGGGACGCGACGGCGCCCGCGCGGGCCGAGGCGCTGCGCGCCGCCGGCGCCGGCCTGGGCGATCAGGACTGCCTCCGGGACTACCTCGCCTCCAACAGCGAAGACGAAGGTACGTTTAAATAGCCGGTTTAAACTCTCGCGCGAGCCGCGAGCCGCGCCACGAGACGCGAGTGTAAGCGGTGGGCTCGCGGCTCGTCTCGTGGCTCGCAAGCTCGTCGAGCTAATATAATTTAAACACTAACGGCACGGCATAAGGTTTATAACCGAATGACAAGCCGAACGCAAGTCTAAGCGGTGGACTCGCGTCTCGTGGCGCGGCCCGCGGCTCGTCTCGTGGCTCACGCGAGAGTCTAAATTAGCTAAAACAAACCATTCATGTAAATACTAAAACACTAAATGACTAGTAAATAAATGATTAGTTGCCATACGGACCCCAGGCTCCCATGAGCCGTGGCAAAATGCCGGGACAACGCAAGGACGATGATGACTAAAACACTAAATAAAACTAAAAACAGAACTACTTACTAAGGATTTTAAAGGTCTTCGTATATCAAAATAATTTGACACTGTAACATTTCTTGCCATCCTTGAATTAGTCCCCATCCACACATAAGACATTCCCGGTTGCCAACAAAGAAAACTAGTAGGTACTTCAGGAGATGATAGTCTATACCCGAGCATAGAGAAAAAAATACATAGAGTGCTCACTCCATACATCAGTTTTAGTACCAAAAAGATTATTAGCATCTAGCATCGAGTAGTGGAACTATCAGTACTGCTACTTGACAATAGATGTAGCACCGACCGGAAAGTCTTATCTCAACAGCATACGACTTTCCGGTCGGTGCTACATCTATTGTCAAGTAGCAGTACTGATAGTTCCGCTACTCGATGCTAGATGTTGACACTGAAATTAATAGTCTGAACTGATGTATGGAGTGAGCACTCTTGTCTTACTATATTTCTCTATGACCCGAGTGAACAAGATAATGTTTATACAAACTTAAATATAGTAACTTGAAAGTTTTAATAAGAATGTATATTTTAAATCAGATGAGGACACACCGCAAGGCGAAAAAGAGGCGAACGAGTCCCAATCGGACGACGAGGATCCCATCCAGAAGTACAAGAAGCTGCTAGAAGAAATAGACAGGAAAGAAGAGAGCAAGAAGAACAAAGACTTGGAGATGGAGATCACGTGGGGGCTCGGGGTCAAGGACAAGGCGCAGGAGCTCGTCAAGAAGATTAATCAAGGTATAACATTCATTCAGAGCTGGGCACCGTTAATCAAAAAGTAAACTTCGTTAATCCGTTAAATAAAAAGTTAACTTCGTTAAACGTAAAAACGTTACTTTTCACAAGTTTTAACGGAAGTTAAAGTTAATCGTTAACTCGAAATCGTAAATATACGCAATAGGGAATAAAACTAGTAGAAATAATCATATCGTCGCGGCAGCTCGCGGCCTTGGTGTGAGTAGGTACTTAGGTATTAACGACTAACGGACTTAGGAAAGTTAACGGAAGTTAACAAGTCCGTTACAGGTTTTTAAAGTTAACTTAAAAGTTAATCCGTTACTCGAAAACTTAACTTCGTTAATTAACGGATTAACGGACTTCTGCCCAGCTATGCATTCATTGTATTGTAGGCGTACTACATATGAGATATCCTTTATAAAACCTTTTTTAATTTACTGATAAGATTAATAGCGTAATAATAATAGTTATAACGCGTGTTCGTATTTTTCACAACGATATTTTAATAAAAACTAATGTGATGACACTGATGACTATAGTTCGTTTTTTTAGCATTAGAAAAAAGGTAAACAATCTTGATGTGTCTTTTAATTGAAAAACATGTTTTAAAAATAAGTCACGGCAAATATGTAACAATTATAAATCTAATACAATCATTTATATTCTTCTGCTTTCATAAGTATAAGTTACTGATTAAAAAAAAGCGTTTTTCAATTAAAAGACATGTTAAGATCGCTTACCTTCTTTCTAATGCTAAAAATAATGAACTTTAATTAATTACTTTCGTTTTTAGATGACAAAAAGCTGACGCCGTTCGAGATATTAATGAACAAGAAGAAAGAGAAGAATAAACAAAAAAGACTAAACAAACAGAAAGCGCAAGATAAAGAACATTCGTCAGAAGCAGAATCCGAGGATGTCCCTTCCGACATCGACATGAACGATCCTTATTTCGCAGAAGAGTTTAACAAACCTGAATTTAAAAATAAAAAATCTAAGAAACAAGAAAAGACCGAAACAGAACCGACTGAGGAAGACGAAAAACAGAAGCAAGAATTAGAACTTTTATTAGACGATGATGATGATAAAGTACACTTCAGTCTCAAGAAAATCCAGGAAGCAGAGAGCACCACAAAGAAATCCAAGCGGAAAAAGAAATTAAAACAGAAAATGTTGGAGCAGAAACAGGCGTTACCCGATTTCGAAATAAATTTGAATGACCAGAGATTCTCTGCACTTTATAACTCCCATCATTTCAATATTGATCCAACCGATTCTAACTTTAAGAAGACGAAGAACATGGAAAAGCTTATCCAGGAGAAGTTGAAGAGGAGACCAGCAGATAATCCGGCGGAGGAGCTACAGCCTAAGAAGTCAAAGGAAGATGCGGAGTTGAGTCTGCTTGTTAAAAATATTAAACGCAAAACTAGAGATGTTCTAAAGAAGTAAATGTTCTGTATGATACTTGAATTTGTGTTTCTTTTAAGACATTCCTGTCTGCCTATTAAATTTTTCACACAAGAAGCAATCACGTCTAGTATGTAATGTATAATTGCAATTTTGTGCTGATACTAACATTTGTTCTGACATAAAGTCTAACAGAATCCATACCTCCAGACATCCAGATATCAGATTAGTCCTTTCTGCGAGATTTAGAAAAATGCATTGTAATAAGATTTAGTCTGGGGCACATAGGGCAGTAGAATAGAATATTAAGATATAAAATTTACAAGTCATTTTATTACAAAAATAAGTACCTAAGTATAAGCTTATAAAAATCCTGTGTATAATTAAACTTAATTTCACTATAGTCAACACATAATTCTATTAGTATAGCGGCAATAAGGCACGTGCGTTAAGCTTTCGTTGTACTGAGCTGGAACGCTTTCTTGATTTCTCTTCCTAACGCTTCTCCTAAAGGAGGGGGTACTGCGTTGCCAACCTGAAAAAGAGTTGGGATATTTAGCTACTTAGAGACAGGACGGATTGTGTAACAACCTGTGTAAATTGCCATAGGTGCCAGAGGCAGCTGTAGAATGTCAGATTTCAGCAAAATATTTGAGTAGATACAAGGGTGGTAAAGCCGACTATACACACTAGGGTATGCATGCGCAGTTTTGCATGTAGTTCAACTGCACAGGTAAAGCTGGCTAGGAAACTGCACAGTCGAATGCCAAAAGGCAAAACTGGGCAGGCATACCCTAGTGTGTATGTCCAGGAAGCTTAGAAGGTCACCCAAAAAGATCGACTTGTCGAAAAAAAAAATGCCCGAGAATATAAATTGCAAATTGTCAACCACAAGCCAACCAAATGGGTTTGTCGAGGATGTAGCAGTTCGGCCCACTTGTACACTGTGCGCCGACAGTTTGTAAACCTTATTGCCGAGACATAAGGTTCTCCTATGGCAAGTTAAGAGTCGGTCTCATTATAGTTTGTAGCTTTCTAATAGACCCCGAAGGCTAATCCTATTGTTTATTGTTCAGTAAAACCGCACGTGCTACTTACCTGCAAAAAAGGGTCCTAATTATTCTATTTGGCACCTGAGCGCGGGCTAGTCCAACGCTCAAAAAACCAGTGTAGGTGCGCTCTCCGATAACGCGCCTTTGTTACGCATCTCCATGACACATTTTAGACTGGTTCTGTAGCGTTCGACTCGCCGGCACTCAGTAACCGAAGTACCGATTTTTTATGCAGGTGGTTGTGGCACGTGGCACGAGCGGTTTTTCTTAACAATAGACAATAGGATTAGCCTTCGGGGTCTATTAGAAAGCTACAAACTATACCTGTCGATGCTTGTCTAGCTGCTGCGGGTGCAGCACGCGGCCCTGCTTGCCCATCGGCTCCGGGTCCGTCACCGTCGTGCTGAAGTACCTGTCGATGCTTGTCTAGCTTGTCTCAGTACCTGTCGATGCTTGTCTAGCACGGAGCCGGCGAGCAGGTAGGTGTCGGGGAAGCCCTGCGAGCGCGCGCACTCGCGCACGGACACGACGCGCGGCTGCTGCGGGTGCAGCACGCGGCCCTGCTTGCCCATCGGCTCCGGGTCCGTCACCGTCGTGCTGAAGTACCCGTCCCACGACAGACGACCTGAGGAAATGGTAATCCAATTATCTTATACCTTTAAACGAGCAATTCTTGTTTATATATATATATATTTCGGAGATCTCGGAAACGGCTCTAACGATTTCGATGAAATTTGCTATATGGGGGTTTTCGGGGGCGAAAAATCGATCTAGCTAGGTCTTATCTCTGGGAAAACGCGCATTTCCGAGTTATTATATGTTTTCCGAGCGAAGCTCGGTCACCCAGATATTATAATGAATATTACAAACCTATAAAAAGATGTACAGTCAGCTGCGGAGATAGTTGTGCTCCTGCCCCTCCCCGCGCAAACAAATTTCTATACAGAGGGGGATCAGTTATCTCTGCAGCTGACTGTAGATACTTAGCTAAGCAAGGCGGGATTGTCGAAATACGTTAGCCTTTATTTTTCCGTCACCTTGTCATATTTATTTTTATAACGTTGTTTTGCGGTTTCACGGACGGAGGTTTCACGAAATCGGCCGGTTTTAGGTTGATCGTCTGATTTTAGTTACCCACATTAGGTTTAGTACAACTCTTGTTGTTTACAACTGGCCTGCTGACTGCAACACAATTAACGAAAGCTGGCTTTGTGTAACGAGCGGCTAAAATCCTGACGAATTTGCATATGGTGCAAAGAGCTGGAGCAAGTAATGGCGCGAGCTACTTGCGCTAGCAATTTTTTTTTTTTTTTTTTTTTAATTTTAATACATGGATAACCAACAGCGCTACATATATCCAGAAATTACAATAGAATCACAGAGCCAATTATAGGTTCTCACTTATAGAAATACAATAAATTATAAAAAGTTTTTGCCCAACTTAGTTACACATACAAGTTCACAAGGCATAAGAACAGATGATCTATATGTATATGATCTATGTTTACAAAAATAAGTGAAGAGAAGAAAAAAGAAAAAACCTTTTGCGAGTAATACACATTCAATAATGCACCGAGCCCTGACCTGCGCCAGAATTATTGTCACCCATGAAGTATCTAGTTAATTTATTTTTTATTACTGGTATGCTATCACTGTATATGTCAATATCACAATTTATAAGAACTTTATTTAAACTCATGCCTGCCCTGCATATGAAACTGTTTTTTCTATATCTAGTAGCAGCTTGGTAATTACTACTAATGGGACGAAAATGCCTAATATATATGCTTTTTATACTGCTGTCCACTTGTCTCAATTGCTTATATCTCACCATAGAGGCCTGCCCAGTTGTTGTGTCGATTGGCAGTGTGCGGCAGACACCACGGGATGAGCGTGTTCTCCTGTCGGTCGGCGGGGTCGCACGCGCCGCCGCCGGCGCACGCGCAGACGCCGCGCCGCTCGCCGTTGCGGGAACTCTTGTCTATGTGACGATATTGCAGTACCTACAAAAACGTTAAATGTAGAAAAATCAAACTCAAATTGATCCGTTACACATAGATACAATTTTAGACAACGTGAAACATGTAAACATGTTGGCCGTCTGATATCGAAAGGAGTAAGCGATACACGGCCGTCGTGCTTGAGAGAGGAGACTTAGGCTCTCCGAAACATGTCGCGCGAGTGACTCAAAAGACAAGTAAACCGTAAAATTATTCAATTATTAAATATGCAATCCAAAAATTTCTGAAAACGACTACCATGACGAATTAACGACTTATCGTTCGTATTTAATGCGAAATGGTTTGTCTTCATTCTTACAACTTACACAAGCATAATTAATTAATCCAGTTGGATCTAAGTCTAGAAAAAACTAGAAATAATAAGTACCTTGCATTTCGTCCCGTCGGAAAGCGTGACCGATATATTCGGCAGGTCTCTCCAATCCGAACCAGGCGTAGTCGGAACCCTACTGATCCTAGCCACGATCAGCGGCGCCATGTTCTTACAAACATGGTCCCTTAGCTTCGCGTTCTCGTCTTTACTTCTAATCATCCTCTGGAAATGGCTTTCAGGCATCGAGCCGTATTCTATCTCGATTTTACTAGCCCCGTTGCTGATATCAGGTAAGTCGCTCATAGCGTCACGGATGGTGCAAGTACGTCGCGGGGCTGAATCGTCCCATTGGATGTTTGAGACGAAGCGTTTACCGTCTATGTTGATAGTGAGCGAGCAAGCGCGTCTGCTGAACACGTGCGTCGGTTCTGGATATAAAGGAAGTTTAAACCCTGGCGCGGCCGCCATGATAATAAGTCGTCGTCGAGTTTGAGGCACGCCGTAATTTCCAGCTTGAAGAACCCCGAACGTACACTGATAGCCCATGTCTAATAAAGTCCGCAGCGTCAGTTTCAAGACCATTCCTTTTTTGAACGCGACGAAGTTTCTCACGTTTTCTAAGATGAAGTATTTGGGGCGGTAATAGTCGCAGAAGGAGAGGTAGGTGGCGACGAGCGAGTTCTTGAAGTTGGAGTACTCGCGCGAGTTGAAGCGGTTCATGCCGGAGAAGCCCTGGCACGGCGGCCCGCCGCACATTAGCTCCACCTGACGAGTGACGAAAAATTTGAAAAAAACCGGCCAAGTGCGAGTCGGACTCGCGCACGGAGGGTTCTGCACCATCAACAAAAAATAGAGCAAAACAAGCAAAAAACGGTCACCCATCCAAGTACTGACCCCGCCCGACGTTGCTTAACTTCGGTCAAAAATCACGTTTGTTGTATGGGAGCCCTACTTAAATCTTTATTTTATTCTGTTTTTAGTATTTGTTGTTATAGCGGCAACAGAAATACATCATCTGTGAAAATTTCAACTGTCTAGCTATCACGGTTCGTGAGATACAGCCTGGTGACAGACGGACGGACGGACGGACAGCGGAGTCTTAGTAATAGGGTCCCGTTTTTACCCTTTGGGTACGGAACCCTATAAAGGCAATGGTTTTGTACACGAATTAATAGCGAAAGGAAAAGCCGTCACTGTACAAATCCAGTAACAAGATCACACGTTATAAACGGTGATAAATTAACGATCATTCGTCATCTGAACACTGCACTGGTACCCTCAGACAGGCGTTTCCTGCTATCAGACTAGGGTCGTGCGTTAGAACCTCGATTCGTACCAATGAGTTCCCCAGCGTTTTAGGCGCAACGCAAACGCAAGAAGCCCTTTCCCTTTGGATTGAAAGGCCAGATGCCAACCATTTTGTAGAGAATAGCGCAAGTTGTTAGAATAAGGCTGCCGAGCAGACTCCCAACACCTTTAGCAAGCTATGCCAACCCTATGGGGGCGTCGCGGACAAAAGAGCACCCGGGGTTGAGGGCGTGTATCTAGGTAGCACTTATTCTAATTAGGACTAGTTTCCGTTAGGGCTGATTTAGACGGCGCGCGGCGGCGATTTTAGTTACATTGCGGACCATTGTGGTTACATAAATTCAGCCGACCGATCAAATGACGCAATGTAATAAAACTCGCATGCGAGTTCTCGCACCGTCTAAATGAGCCCTTAGAGTTTTATGATAGGTTTTCAGGCTGCCTCAGCGAACTGCTAGGTGCTAGAAAAAAGCAAGATGCTAGGATAATAGTAGTTTACTTCGCCAGGAGTGGGTAAGCGCAGCGCCGCGGCGGTGTGCGTGGCGCCGGCCAGCGCAAAGGCAAGATGCTAGGATAATAGTTGTTTACTTCGCCAGGAGTGGGTAACCGCAGCGCCGCGGCGGTGTGCGTGGCGCCGGCCAGCGCAAAGGCAAGATGCTAGGATAATAATTGTTTACTTCGCCAGGAGTGGGTAACCGCAGCGCCGCGGCGGTGTGCGTGGCGCCGGCCAGCGCAAAGGCAAGATGCTAGGATAATAGTTGTTTACTTCGCCAGGAGTGGGTAACCGCAGCGCCGCGGCGGTGTGCGTGGCGCCGGCCAGCGCAAAGGCAAGATGCTAGGATAATAATTGTTTACTTCGCCAGGAGTGGGTAACCGCAGCGCCGCGGCGGTGTGCGTGGCGCCGGCCAGCGCAAAGGCAAGATGCTAGGATAATAGTTGTTTACTTCGCCAGGAGTGGGTAACCGCAGCGCCGCGGCGGTGTGCGTGGCGCCGGCCAGCGCAAAGGCAAGATGCTAGGATAATAGTTGTTTACTTCGCCAGGAGTGGGTTACCGCAGCGCCGCGGCGGTGTGCGTGGCGCCGGCCAGCGCAAAGGCAAGATGCTAGGATAATAGTTGTTTACTTCGCCAGGAGTGGGTAACCGCAGCGCCGCGGCGGTGTGCGTGGCGCCGGCCAGCGCAAAGGCAAGATGCTAGGATAATAGTTGTTTACTTCGCCAGGAGTGGGTAACCGCAGCGCCGCGGCGGTGTGCGTGGCGCCGGCCAGCGCAAAGGCAAGATGTTAGGATAATAGTTGTTTACTTCGCCAGGAGTGGGTAACCGCAGCGCCGCGGCGGTGTGCGTGGCGCCGGCCAGCGCAAAGGCAAGATGCTAGGATAATAGTTGTTTACTTCGCCAGGAGTGGGTAACCGCAGCGCCGCGGCGGTGTGCGTGGCGCCGGCCAGCGCAAAGGCAAGATGCTAGGATAATAGTTGTTTACTTCGCCAGGAGTGGGTAACCGCAGCGCCGCGGCGGTGTGCGTGGCGCCGGCCAGCGCAAAGGCAAGATGCTAGGATAATAGTTGTTTACTTCGCCAGGAGTGGGTAACCGCAGCGCCGCGGCGGTGTGCGTGGCGCCGGCCAGCGCAAAGGCAAGATGCTAGGATAATAGTTGTTTACTTCGCCAGGAGTGGGTAACCGCAGCGCCGCGGCGGTGTGCGTGGCGCCGGCCAGCGCGGCCGCCAGCAGCGCGTTGCAGTCCTCGCGGAACACGGAGCACCCGGGGTTGTTGAGCGCGTACGCGTGTGCCGCGGCCTGCAATTATATTTTCTCAAAAATGGACGGCAAAGTCGACGTTGCCGGTTAAAAAATAGGTCGCGAAGTGCGTAGTTTATGGTCATTCAAAAAATTAAAAAGTTAAAAACATTGCAGTCTCGATTTCGGGACTGCAATGTTGCATACAAATTCCATTATATAACGAGTTCCAAATTTTTTAAAACTTTAAATGGCCATATCAAATGAAGGCATAGGTCCCTTAAACAGCCAAACATGATCAGTATTTATTATTATATAAAGCCTGTAACAGACTATCGCACCGCACCGCGACCTTGGAGCGTCGCACTCATAAGTGAGAGCGAGAAACAGATATCTCTTTCTCGCTCTCACTTATAGGTGCGACGCTCCAAGGTCGCGGTGCGGTGCGATAGTCTGTTACAGACTTAATGTTGGTACCGCGACTATTTAGGTGTCTCAAATAGGTTGGTGTATATTCAGCAGAAAAATACTTCTTTTTTTTAAGGCGGCAAGCATAGGTATCTTTTTAATGGTTTTACTTTTTTATGTGAAAATTAGAACGTTGCTTTCGTAAAATATTTCTATTTCTTGCACCATTTTTGAGAAAAGCACTATATATGACTCGGTTAGAAGGCTACTTGCTGGCTTCGGATTCAATTAAACGGACTCCCAAGGTCGTCCGATTAAAACGAATCCTCAGCCTGCAAGTAGCTACTTCCGAACCTCGACAATAATGTACTATTTCACCTCAGCAGCTCGAACAAGGGTACTTAAAAACAGTTTTTAAGTAGCAAATTACCCTTGTTCGAGCTGCTGAGGTGAAAACTTAATTGTTGGTATATCTTAAGAAAACATGAGTGAATAGAGGTAAGTGATGAAGAAGGAATACATTTTTCGGGTTCTCTAATATGTTCTCACTGCTGAGGTGAAATGTTTTGTGAACTACACGAGATCAAAGTTATTTACATCTCGTGCGCTTTTGAGTCCCTTACTACGCTCAAGATTCTAAATTAGATTAGTATAAAATCTTTCGCTTGCACGGGACTCAAAATAAGCACTCGAAGAAATATCAAACTTTGATCGCTTGTTGTACAAATAACTATTCTTAATTAAAAACAAATGCCAATGAGCGATTTAATGTGAAATTAACTGTGATTTTTATGTTATTTCTCCTACTTAGGGTGGTACTGGTATTCCATCTATCTAATTTCTTTATCCAATGTGTATTGCGTCTCAAATTTTGCTTAATGAAAAGCGAGACGCAATGACATTGGACAGGTGGAATACCACCCTTAGCATCGTGGGCTCCTTCCATTCTAACAGAAAAAAATATTCACATATTTTTTTACTTTTTAGAACAAATAACCCAATAAACACAGAAATTGGCACACAAGTGTAAACTCTTTTACACAAAACCAACTTCATAATAAATTAGTCGCGGCTCGCGACTTCGTTCGCGTAGAAGTCGTCAGAATATTACCACCAGGGCTCGGAGCCGGTTTTTTTGTAAAACCCAAAATAGCCCAGTATTTTTTATTATTTTATGCTCTTTACGTAGGCATGAATCATGTATTTAGGTAAAACCTTCGTATTATTAGATTGTCCCATTAAAAATGAAATAATAAACCAAAGAACGAAATAATACCGGTATTTTTTGTATGAAGAAAAAACCGGTTCCGAGCCTTGATTACCACATTTCAATGACAGAGAGAGACTACCATACATTCCTAAAACTGCTCTAAGTATCAAAGTCAGTAAATTACCTCGACATGTTCGACAGCCCAGCGACACGAGGCGATCCCCGCAGCGTGTAAGCCAGCCGACAGCCCGCCGCAGCCCGCGAACACGTCCAACGTCCTCAGCGGCCGCGTTTCCGCTTCCGCTGCCGCCTCCGCTTCCCCCTTCCCTTTCCCCTTTCCCTTCCCCTTCCCTTTATCCTTCCGCTCCGCTCGCCCTATGTTCGCCGCGTGCTCCGGCACTTCCAATAACTTCCCTGAAGCTTTATCGTACGCTTGTCTGAAGTAGAACCTGCTCGGGTCTTTCGATAACCACTCTTGATGGTTTCCTGGTATGTTTTCTTCGTAAATGAGCTGGCAGGGGCCGGCGACGGCGCTGAAAGGGACCTCGCGGATATCGTCGGTCCAGTATACGAGGTTGAGGTCGCTGTGTCGGCCTTCGGGAAGGACATTTTCCGGTCGCAGGAGCAGACGCACTTTGAGTAAGATATCCTGCGGTGCGACCAGTCGTTGATCGCCACGAGCGACCACTGCCGCTATGTATCCTACGCAGAATGGTTCTCCCGTATCAACGTTGGAGCCTCGAAGGTTGTTATCGCTTTTCCGATAGTATTCTGTATAAATTGACTCGTCCACCTTTTCTAGTTTCGCCCTATCAGGATTTAACTCCTTGGTCTTCAATTTGAAAGTGTCCGGCTTGAGGAAGACACCGCTACCCTTCTTATACATGTGGTCCTGCCACGAGACGTAGCTCCATTCAGATCTGTTCGATTCTTTCACGAATTGAGACTTTACTGCTAACTTATCAAAGAGTTTTGGGATGTTCTTGCCGTCTCGCTTAGTCTTACGCTCGCAAGAGGGACAGAAGCGATGTTCACGTAATGCGTTAGGGCAAGGTGGATCTGCCGGTAAATCCTCAAAGCGCGCGGTGAACCGCTCATAATACTTCTTATAGAAGTAGGTTTTTCCATCATCCTCAAATCCTTCAGCCTGCAATTCTTTCCCTCCTAACCCGAACCAGTCTTTAGGTATCTCTCGCTTTTCGACATTGGCTTTCCTTAAAATAGACGACAGTGGAGCTCCATGGCAACATCTGTCTCCTAGGAAAACTTCTCTTGGATCACCTACTTCGCCTAAAACAGTGTCCGTCGCTCTTATAAAGACTTCTGCATGGAAGTAGCCCGATTTAGGATTACTGGTCTCCATCCACATATAGACAACTCTCGCGACAAGAGCGGGGATTTTAGCCTGCGCAGTTTCTACCATAACATAATCGCCGTTGCATAGTTCTGATCCATCAATTTCGACTTTATCATAATAAACTTTGGTAGCGTCTGCTTTGACAGGTTTTCCGATCCATTTGATTTTCCTAGTGCCGGAGCCGGTGAGTTTAACAGGCACGACGTCTTCAACACGGTCGTCAAGACTGTCCGGTTCATCCTCCTCGTTGTCTGAATCATTAGCCTGTTGTACCGCCATGTTAGGACACCTACGGCGCACACAGGCTTGTTTCGAGCGCCCCTGCCCACCAAATTTAGCCATAGCGCGGCACGCGTTACACTCCCCACAATCCGGCAGTTGACACGCTTCACACACCCCACATCTTTTCCTTCTCAACACTAACTCATGGTTAGTTTTATCGAGCTGGTCCGTGAAGAAGCTTTCAAAAGTTTTTCTAACTAATGGCGTAGTAGTTGCCTTTGTCCACGCCTTCTTATCTATCTTTTTATAGTCGATTTTAGCGCGTATTTTCCGTTTGCCGAACTTGATGCCCATGAGCTTGATAAGCTCGCGCATGCAGGGGAGCGTAATGAGAGGAGCCTCATCTTCGTCAGCCTCCAAGCTGACAACTTGGTCACAAACGAACTGAGCGTGTTTATGCAACATCTCTTCAGTCATTTGTTTATCGGCTAACTCTGGAATGGTGGCTTCCCTTACAACCTCCAGAAGATCTTCGTAGTTTGGTTGCAGGTAGTGGAACTCTTCCAAGTACTCTACAACGACTTTGCTGATCCATATTTTCTCGTACAGGTTGTTCATTAAGGCCGTGTACTCGGAGCTGGGGTTCATGAGATTGTATTCCCCAAATTCGGTAGAGAGGGTGATGCAGTTCTTGCTACCGCCGTCAAAGCCGTGAATAAACCTAGTAACAAAAACAATTATTAAAGCGGGTGTTTGAGTGGGGTTAAACTTTAAAGTCTTCAAACCAAGAAAATTCGGCCACACTAGATGGAGCTGACTATTTTTGTGGCTGGGCTGTGATTACACATTCACTGCAATGGCAAATAAAGAAAACATTATTATTACCCTGATACGTACACTTCTGTGGCATACTTACACACCAAACAGCAGGGTTCATGATACACATAGGCTATACTCATAATAAATGTTTAATCATCTGGTTGTCAATTCTTTTTTTTATTGATTATGTTAATTCAGTTATCTCTGCTATGGTGATATTAACACATCATTTAATAGTTACCATTCAATAATGGGGCCAACATCCTTAACAGGTACTGATTCTTCATCAATCTCTGGTGACTCCGAGCATATAGACTTCAAGTATCCCGACATGTATATCCTTGCGTCGCTCTCCACAAGGCCCCCGTCTATGGGCACCAGGTGGCCCTCTCGGTCGAATATTGAGAACCCGGTGATATTTGTTTGGGGCCGCTCCATAATGTCACCTTCATCACCTGCAGAAACCAATTTTTCTGTTAACATTTGCTACAGTTATAGGTGCAATTCAGAAAAATGTTGGTACATGACGCAATTCTTTAAATACTTCTGAAATAGCTAAGATGCCAACTGCCATATGCGTCACGTCGCCGACAAAAGTTGACCTTCTTGTGAATCTGTATTCACAAAGGGGTCCCTTTGTTTCCCATAAAGTTTAAAGTCATAATTTATTGTTTGTCATATTATCATTAGTCATAAAACTGAAACCGTTAACTTTTCAGGATTTCCGTAAGGATATCCTATAGATAGGTTAGGTTAGGTTCGTTTTATGGCAATCCTGAAAAGTGTCGCGTTTCTGAACCAAATGAATTATACTAACGAAAATTTGGTAAACAATAGAGACCCATTCACAAATGTATTGTGTCACCTTATTTTCAATTTTACATAAATGAGTTTGAGTGTTTATTAAAACAGATATCCATATATGATACATCAAATCAGGGGTGATATGAGATATTTTTGGGTTGGGAGTGATAATATGGTAGAGTTCCACAAGTGACACGCTCATATCCCAGGGGAATTCTAGATTATACCTAGACAAAGATTTTTTTTTTACCCTAGTGACGAAAAATACAAGTTGTCAGTAAAAAATTTTTGGGAACACCCCTGTTTAGTTAACCCAGAGCGCTCAAAAGGGTCAAGGCTAAGGAATACAATAGGAAATTCTATGAGAAAATAGTAAAGTAATTATAGTCGGTCCAACCTATCTCAATCTAATCTAATGGCATTTGCAAACAAAGTGTGGCAGTCATTATTAATATCAAATGTATATAAACGACGACCGGTCTGGCCTAGTGGGTAGTGACCCTGCCTGTGAAGCCGCAGTCCTGGGTTCGAATCCCAGTAAGGGCATTTATTTGTGCGATGAGCACAGATATTTGTTCCTGAGTCATGGTTGTTTTCTATGTATTTAAGTATTTGTATATTATATATATCGTTGGCTGAGTACCCACAACACAAGCCTAGAGCTTACCGTGGGGCTTAGTCAATTTGTGTAAAATGTCCTCTAATATTTATTTATTTATTTATTTAAATAACCCTCACTTTGTTTTATTCAAGTTAGTGCAAAGTTAACTTAAGTCTGGCTTACCAGCAGCAAGAACAAGTTTTTCATTGGTCAACGCTATAAATTCTTCCACAGCATCCTGTGGGTGTCCTTGGAAATATATAATGTCCGAGTTGTTTATAAACTGCCTGCAAGTATTACATCTCTCCATATCAGGTTCAGGAAGGCTTTTCGCATTTGGTTGGAGGCCGTTCTTTTCATCTTGTACGGCTGAGTTTTCATCATAATTATGATTTTCATCACTATCAGTCTTTGGTACATCATGTTTGCCATTGGTTAAGCTTTGTTGTGCATCAGGATTCTCTTTAGGTGTAATGTTGATGTCAATTTTATCATCAGATGAAGTTAGACCATTTGTCTCTGTGCCATTCGTTTTACCAAAATTTTCGTCATCTAAACTGATGTCTTCGTCTTTGATTGCATCAGTTTCAATGTCTTTTATGTCAGCCGCATATTCCACATCATTTTCTTCAGCATCAAGTGATTCATCCAGATTTGTCTTCAGCTTTTTCTGCAAAGAAATATTAATTGTTGATGAGATATATGTATAAAAAAGTGTGTCAGTATCATACTGAGTGATTGACATATATTTAGATTGAGGAGTACTGAGATTTTGATAAGTAACTCTAGATCATGTCAAAGACAAGTTCAGAGGAGTCTCACAAGAGGGTAATATTATATAGTGCCATGGAAATTTTGTATTTTATTTTTGTTACTTCAATTGCTTGAATATATATGCTTTAGTCTGTGGGATATCTAAATTGTATTTCTTTGTTAATGTTCTTGGACTTATTGGTAAGGGTGGATAGACTTGTTTTATTTTTTTTAATTTGGGATGGTTTTTTAAAGAAAAAGTTCTCTTACAGGAGTAAGTTTAGCATCTTCTGACGGACTCCGGCCTCTCTTCACAGCAAGCATGCTGGTAATTGACAGCTGCTTTCCGTTGGATGACCTTAACTTTGCTCTGTAAATACAAAAACAAAAATATAAAATATTGTTTTTCTTGGCCAATTAGCTTAGATTGAACTGAAGTGCCAAGAACCAGGGCTCGGAACCGGTTTTTTTGTAAAACCGAAAATAGCCTAATATTTTTAATTATTTTATGCTCTTTCCGTAGAATTGAATCATGTATTTAGGTAACAACTTCGTATTATTAGATTGTCCCATTAAAAACGAAATAATAAGGCAAAGAACGGAAAAGTACGTAATAATACCGGTATTTTTTGTATGAAGAAAAAACCGGTTCATAGCCTTGCCAAGAACCCCATTTCCAATACAAAATTAACACAGTGAGTATGTTCTTGTAAGATATATTGCCAAGAATTTTTCACTATCTAAGCTGGCTGGGTTATCTTGGCTTCTCTCTATTATAACTCTTCCCTATAATAAGCCACTTTGCATAAGTTTTTACTGTATTTTATACCTACAATCCGATTATTTATGATCTAATAATTTCTGTCTAAAAATTACTACTTGGGGCCACGAACCGACAGCTCATTGTAACCAGGAAAGTAGTTGATCAATCTGAAAGGTACGGCGGAATGCATCTCTGCTTAAAAGTTCCCATGCCATTATGGAGGTGGCCTTTTTTACTAATGTTAACAATGAGGCAGGCAATCGAGTTGTATTTATTTGCCACAATTCATGCATTAAATTTGTAATTCCTACTTTTTGACTTACTTGTTAGGTGTGGTTTTTATGTGCTTGGTTGATTTCGGACTGCCACCGACGCAACCGTTGTCATGATTTTTCTGAATTATATTCGACTTCAAAGGCATAGTTCCCTAAATATTTTAACCATAAGTGTGAACAGGGAATGTACATGTAAACAACATAACATAAATTAATTACATATGAGAAGCGTACATCTTTTGTAAAGAAAAGGCGCGAATGTGAGTTGACACTTGACAATCTTGACATTGACAGCAAAACTGACCACAGGCTAGCTAGACCCAGATCGAGACTAGTGTGGGATAATAAAACTGTATTAAAAAACAAGATGACAACCTTAAAAAACAAAAAATAGCATTCGGATACTATTTGTATGACACATGATGTTCATACTATGAAATGTCATTTTAGTCTACCGAATAAAAAAATAGACTTTACAATACTTTTCGCTATACTGGGTCAACCAAATCTTGTCAGTAAATAGGAACAAATAAAACTATACTCATCCTTTTCTTTTGGGTGCTAGTACTAGTGTTAGACAAAGATAGTATGATTCTCTCTGTCTATGTTTGAAATCAAACAGACCTTTGACACACTATAATTTGATTTTAATTATTTAATTTTTTGCTTATAAATTGTGTAATTATAGTCCGTCAACCAAATCTTGTCAGTAGCAATGTAAAGCAAACTAAAGTAGGGCAACACTCAAAGAGCAGTATTGCGCTAAGAAAAGCAGCAATGTACATCGAACCAAAATATTTTTTTTCCGCTGAGCGCGCCCTGCGTACGTCAATTCAAATTGTCACTCGCGGTTTATTGAAAAGAATTGAAACCTGGACGGACAATTTAAAAGCGATGCTAAAACAATGTTAATCAAAATGATGAACAAATTTGAAGATATCAAAAACAACTCCCTATTGTAGTGCTTATATTCTCTTTGTTCCCTATCTATGTATCCCTATCTATAATATGCCACTTGTTAATGTAAATTAGTGTACTGTTCTGGATGAATATGACATACCTGTGTAATTTTTTTGATTGGTATATATTGTACAATATACATATTAAAAATAAAACAACTGATATTTGGGTGTTTATTTAATTTAAAGGTAAATAACATAAGGGTCACTTTTCGACTTAGTTGCGTTGTACACGTACATAAACCGCCATAGGTAAGTATTGTCTGAAGAGATACTACCTACTACGAACGCCTTATATTGGGCAAGATTTAATCCTGCAACAAACATGTATGGATTAGGTAGATATTGCGAAAGAACGGCGATATAATCAAGGCTCTTAATACTGTTTAAAAGGTTTACCTTTGTAAATAGTCACAACTGATTGCTGAAAATATTAGACATGTGGGCCTATGGACGGTTTCCAGGACACAATTTATGGTCTTGTTAGATAGATTTAGACATACGTTTTAATTTTATTTATGCCTTTTAACCCTAAATCAAAAAAACTGAACATAATCTTAAAAGTTCGAAAGAGTTCTTCCAGTACTTCTCATAGGTAACCTCAATTTTTAGTAATGTTTACCATCAACGAGCATGATTGTACATTGTAGGCCCCTTAGCTATGCTTATTCTTATTTAATGTATTGGTATTTAATTTAATGGTGACAGCAGAAATATCTCTTGAAACAGAAGCGATTCAGAATGAAAACCAAATGAAAACAAATAAGGTGACGGTAAGGTGAATGACAATTCACGATTCACATTCCACAGATAAAACACAGATGACACGCGTTTTGGAATTATTTGAACACAGTGTTGCTAACCCGCGATTTTTCAAATTTGCCGCCTTTTACTACTGACAAGATTTGGTTGACGGACTTTATGTAATGTATAGAACACAGACCACAGACTTGGAAATCTAAAATCATGATATAATTTTCGAACGCTCCGCCGAACTTGTGACAGCTGAGACATTTGACAGAATAGTTATTATACTCTTTGATTGACATGACAGCCGAGCCGAGGACATAGTTCATGGATTTGTTATTAAATTCCCACTTGGTTGTATCATTTATGTACAATGATTAGACGTAAAATAATCTCGCTGTGCCGATCCAACTACAGTAGACTATGTTCTTCCATGACCCAGCCAGATATCGATCTAGGATACTACTGTGATGTAAG
Organism: Cydia amplana; assembly: GCF_948474715.1. Taxonomy (NCBI): domain Eukaryota; kingdom Metazoa; phylum Arthropoda; class Insecta; order Lepidoptera; family Tortricidae; genus Cydia; species Cydia amplana. The sequence goes on from NC_086080.1 coordinate 7,393,285, forward strand.
CAACTCCTCCGAGGTTAAGCGAAACATAACTTCAAGGAAAGGTGTTGGAAATATAGATCGCGTGTTAGATATTTATAATCGCCTGAAAATTATAGATGTGGCCGATGAAGCTCACGACACTTTAAAACAGGAGTTGTATAGGGAGCTTAGTAAATTGCCAAATAAAACTCACCCCTCAGTTCAAGGATATAAAGAGGACCCTATATTAGTACATGAGCTGAATAAGAAGCGTGACTTTGGGAAACACTCCCCACTTGAATTCAGTGAAATTACACGCCTCATGAACCTTATGAGGACAGATAAGTTAGGTCAAACTTGTGGACACAAGAGTTATTATTTCCTCGGTGAACTAGCTGAATTAGAGGAAGCATTGATCAAATATGCAGTTACATACTTGGTTAAGGAGAATTTTAAACTAGTTTCTGTTCCTGATATCTTACCAAAGAATGTTTTGGAAAGCTGTGGCATGACAATAAATAGTGATAGGACACAGGTATGTTTTTGTATTGAGATTAATATGTTATATTATTAATGCCACCATGATGCATTATTAGGGTCCACACAGAGCGAGCGTGCGCCGCCTCGGCCGTCTATACTGGCCGTTTTGTGCACAAGGAAATTGCCTTGTGCATATGCTCGCTCTGTGTGGAATGGGCTATTGAATTTTTAAATTGGAGAATTGTAATTGTTTATTTATTTATTTTGAAGTTGCAGATATACTCCTTAGATCCAATTCATCATGGCCCAGACTTATATCTGTCAGGCACTGCAGAAATGTCACTGGCAGGGTTGCTCATGAACTCTGTCCACTCTGGCATAGACCTTCCTCTGAAGTTGGCAGCCGTAAGCCGATGTTTCCGGGCTGAGACTTCCAGCATCATAGATGAGCGGGGAGTGTATAGGTAAATCTAGAATTATTATTTGGTTAGATGAATCATAAAATTACTGAAGACAGCCTGATTGAGATTTTAATGGAAGTATATTGTTATTTTGATATTAAATCTGTTGACATTGTAAAACAAAAAATGATGCTTGCAACACAAGTCAATGTAGTAAAAGAATGGATGTACTATTTTCAAGCTGTTTTGTAGTATGATATGTGTATGTTGTAGTATAATCCTAAGTCGAATAAGGCATAGAGCTAGCAGAAATATTTCATATCTATACAGCTCACACAGTAAGTCAAAGTAAAAAATTACACATTGACTATTTGTGGCACTCAACAATTTAAGCCTTTCTGTATAAAGAGATAAATAAGTTGTATATTTGATATTTCTTATTTTTTTTTTATTCTTCTTTCCATGTATTTTCAAATACAATCCTGTATTGTTCATGAATAAATACTATGACTATGACCATAAGGTTATACTCTTATTTTTCTGTATTAGAGTACACCAGTTTACCAAAGTGGAAATGTTTGCTGTTACCACGCCACAGCAGTCGGAGGAGATGCTTGAATACATCAGGACCCTGCAGGAACAAATGTTTGTACCCCTGGGATTCAACATGAAAGTGTTAGATATGCCACCACATGAGTTGGGAGCTCCTGCATATAGGTGTGTGAATCATTAAGTTTGTACATTTTTAAGCAAAATGAAAAATTATTGGCCAGGTCAAATTAACATTTTATTCTATTATATAAATGTGAACTTTGATCTGTCATATTTTGTGACTCAATATTACAGGATTGCCAACTATCTCTTTTCACTACACATACCTTAGTTTATATATGCAGTTTTAAGAATGACTATATGACATATTTGATTGCTTGTGCTAAAGATTTTGTTATGTGAATAACATAATTGATACATTATAATTGGTTGTGTTTTTGTTAATATAAAATAAATTTGGTTTTTAAATTTTCCAGAAAATATGATATTGAAGCCTGGATGCCAGGTCGAGGCAATTACGGAGAAGTTTCTAGTTGCAGCAACTGTACAGATTACCAGTCAAGAAGACTTAACATCAGATACAAACAGGACGGCAAAACACACTATGTGCACACATTAAACGGGACAGCATGTGCAATACCAAGGATGCTGATCACTTTACTTGAAACACACCAAGACCCAAAAGGCAAAATTTTCATCCCTGAAGCTCTTCAGCCTTTTATGAATGGAAAGAAATATATAACAAAGAATAGTGCAATACCAGATTTAAAGTTGACAAAGAAAATAAAATAATAATATTTTTATACAGTTTTATTATTAATCTATACAACAATTATCTTTTCTTAACATTCAATTTCTTCTTCAGTCATCTGTGAACTTTCAAATGTTTCTCTAGAAAATACAGTGAAAACACATTCCACTTTCACTTTATCCTATTCACCATCTTCCTTTGCCTTAGATTTTTTCAGTCCTTTGTGCTGTTTTGAGAACTTTTTCATTTTAGCCTTAAACTGTTGTATGTCAACTGTAGACTCTGTGGATGTAGAGGGAGCAGCAAATTTTTCTTCCGGTGGAATGAAGTCCTTCTGCCGCTGTTCCGCACGAGCCCGCTTATTTTGTTCTTGTTTTTCCTCTCTAGCATGCCTTTTCTTAGCCTTCTTCTGTTCATCCTTGAGGAAGTATTCTCCAGTAGCCAGCTCCTTGTCAATCTTGCTCTCTGCTTGAGGCGGGGGGAACGGAGTGTAAGGTTTCTTCTGAACTTTCTTTTTAGGCTGTTTCCTTGGCACATTTTTGCTTTTAAATGTAGGTAAGAACCTGTCCCAGCTTTCATTTTTTAGTCTAGAATCTTTCATTAATTCTCTCTTAATCATTAAACTTTTTATGTTATACATTGGGTGGATGTTTTTCATGGTATCCTCTACTATGCGTCGGACCTGAACTAAACCTTTGTATGGGCCAACAGCGGACACAGTATTGCCTTGAACAAGTACGTAACACTCGGTCAGTAGTTCGATAGACTTGAGAGTGACTCCATTTGGTCCTATCAATCGCTGCCGTCTCTTCAAAAAGGTTTCCTTCTTTCGCACAAATGAGTTTAATTTAATTATGTCACATCCTATTTCGTCCTCTAGAACCCTGACCGCCTGTTCAAACGGGACGCTTCGGGACATTAGCTTCATTAAATCTCTAGCTTTTATTATTATATAGGGGTCCCAAGTCTTTCTCGTAGTTTTAACAATAATGCTACCTTCGATAAGATCCAATTCGGCGACAATGTGATGTTCCTTTAACACTTTCTGCACGAGAGGCCAACATTCTTTCAGGTACTGTTCACGATATTTAGGAAATAAGGTTGCAAATTTACTTTCTTCTAAAAGACCATGAGGGTTATCCTCTGGGGTGAATTTAGGTATTTTCATAGCCCATGCATTATCGACGGGCCCTATGTCCGCAACCTCGTTATCTGATTCCTGCATGCTTGTTTTTTATTCTGTTGTTATCTGGATCAAAAGTACCGTGTAGGGCTCAAAAAACAAAAAAAATATTAGTAAAGCACGACATCGAGCATTGACACATACACACGAGGGATAGATTGACGTCTGTCACACAACGCAACGCACTGTCAAAATACCATGCTAGCCAACACAACGCAAAGAACTACGCGTCTTCAACGCAACCTTTCCAAAAAATTAAAGATTGCGATATTTATGTTTTTCAAAATCGGTCGTTTTTTCTTTAGTAATTATTTGTATACGTAACATAACGAAAACTGAAGGTCTATAAAATGTTACCAGACAAAAAACAGACGTGCGTGTATAATTTTATAAATCTTGTAAATAGTCTGTAGTGTAAATATCTAAAAATACGTGGCATACTAAAGAGAACATAGAAAGTTGACGGATTTAGAGTAACGAAAGGACCACATTCTAATAACAAACAAAATATCTTTCTGCATTACAGTCATAATAGTTTTTCAGGGAATAATTTAGATTGGTCACACTCTTGAAGTAGACTATTCGGGGAATCCATCCCAATGAGCAATTGCAATCGGAAATTACGCAACCAAAGACTTTTTAACCAATCAGCTGCAAGGAGGAGACTTTTAGTACAATTTATACCAATCATCAGTCCGTGCGTGTCTAGATTATTGTCGTGTTGAAGCCCTAAGCACCCCCCCGGTGACAAGACTCGACTGACCTGACTGACACTAGACACTACTGACAGAAATACTTTGGGATTTGCATGAAGAGGACGTTGTCGTTAAGTTTGTTGGATTTTGCTGTGTTCATTAGGTAAGTACATAACTTTACGTTAATAATAAACTGAAATAGATATCATACACTAGAGAAAAAGTGACCAAGCCCACCGGCGGCCGAGGCGACGATCCGAGGGCTCCGATGGTGGATCATTAACCGCCTTCAAAAAAAAGGAGGTTCTCAGTTTGACCTGTATGTTTCTATGTATGTATATTTGTCCGCGATTATCTCGCGTTTGGCGGAACCGATTTTGATGCGGTTTTTTTATTTTCATAAAATAATTTGATTTGTTCCCTAGTTTACGTCAATAGTTTTGGAGAGTTTCCAATAAAATATAGCATACCTAGGTAAAAGTTGCGGACCCTAAACCTTGGTTATAATCTAACAGACCGAAAAATGTAGGTACATTTAAATACTAAATCTAGGTAGATAGTCATTTCACCTTCGTATACCTAATTTTCACAATATTTATCAAAACCTAAAAAGAATAGGAAAGTATTCCCTCTTGGTTGAAACTGCGTTCCATTCAGACAAATGGATTTTTATCCTTACTTCGTGTTTCCTCATTGAAATGAATCTCTATCGACTGCTAGCTGCTATAGAAATATATAATTCTAAGATATTGACCGTGGAAATTTCAAATATCGTAAGTCGTAAGGGACATTTTGTCATAAGTGACACTAAAAACACAATTTTTTTTCTCTTTTGATTAAAAAAAAGTCAGATTTAGTCTTTCACGATTTTTACACATTATTAAATTGTACAACGGGACTTAATCGCGACCCCGTGGAGACGAGACCATGGGGACAACGCCGTCCTCGAAACGTCAGAGGTAAATCTTAAAACTTAGATAAGCGATTAAGTCCCGTTGTACAATTTAATAATGTTTAAAAGAGTCGTTTTATTATCGCTAAAAATAATGAAGGTAAGAAATGCATTGTGAAAGTTGGTTTGGTCGTAACTACCCAAATGCCTGTAGTTGTGTAGAATCCTTTTCGACTATTCTGACAAAATAAATATGAACCTTTAGACTAACAATGGCGTAAGTGACAACTAAAATTTTTTTCTTATATCCCTATACTTATTCCCTAACTACAGTATGTCCAACGACATGACGTTGGTTTTTCGAAAAAAAGAATTGGAAAAAATTTTTTGGGGCATAACTCCTACCTGGTACCTACTTTTACAGTTGTAGGAATAAATTTCTCTAATTTTCGAATATGCGAGAGTGATAGAGAGGCAGATAACGAAATTTCGATTATGATGTTTCGCGGCAGACCCTCGGAGCGGGATAAACAAAAAGGGAGGTCATGTTGGAATCGGTATTTTTAATACAGTTTGGTTCAACTATTTTCACTGATTTCAGGTTACATTACTTACGTTAGGGGATGGTGACTATTAATTGCTGCAGCGTGGATGCGAGCTATAGATATCACGGTCAATTTCCTTGAAAAGTTGGGTTGCTATCGATGCCGCATTGCTGTCGTGATTCTTATAATCAATCACTCGTTTTATCAAGGATATTGACAGTGACGTCACCCACGTCAAAGCTGTATATAATCACGCATAATCATTTATTTTATATTTATTTGTTGCAAACCATGGTATTACAGATGTTCTTAAAATTAAATAAGTACCTACAAGCAGGAGTAACTTTGCAACAGCAAAGCTGCTGCTGTCTCCGTCGGAATACCTATAACCATTTTATTGAGTAAGGTTTAGCGGCGATTACGCCCGTCAAAGGTACAATCCGCCATCAAACCATGAACATTTATTAATCTTAATAAGACAAGAAATAGTGTGGTTTTTATCTTCACAGTTTGTAAAAATACCTACTTTTCTACAAAGTTCTAAATGTGGATACCTACACTTACTACTTACAGTACAAAGTACCTACATATAATATACTCGTAATCATTAGGTATTAGGTGAAGGAAAACATCGTGAGGAAACCGGACTAATCTCAATACGGGCCTAGTTTACCCTCTGGGTTGGAAGGTAGTAGAAACTACGTAGTGCCCACGCCAATTACTGGGATTAGTTGCCAAGCGGACCCCAGGCTCCCATGAGCCGTGGCAAAATGCCGGGACAACGCGAGGAAGATGATGATGATTTAACTCAAGTTTTATATAAATATTTGGGCGCACATTGTTTTGTTGACTATAATGAATTACTTACTTACGTAATATGATGGTGGTGGGTGGTTTGAATTTGTGTTTTCTACCCCCAACTTTTTCATAGACTTTCTTTGGGTAGTTATACAAATCCTTGTTTTGACATTTTGCTGGGGCATTAGTCTTCCGAAACGTGCGTCGAATCGTTGATAATAAAGGTAGGTAAACAAAATAATTTTTACCTGGGCCTATCGTGAAAAACTTAATAAATATATTATGTTTATATTATACGCAAAAAGTAAAATACAATAGGGACCCGGACTGGAGTCCACGAACAGCAATTAAGTAGATTGTTAATGCTATAATTGATATGTTTTTTGCCTGTGAACTTGAAACCAGGGATGTTGCGGATGCCGATTTTTTGACATCTGCGGATGCGGATGTCAAGATAGTACCATAAAAAACGTCAAATATTATATTTTAGTAATTTTTATTCCAAAAAACCGGCCAAGTGCGAGTCGGTCTCGCGTTCCAAGGGTTCCGTACATTAAGTCCCACTCACGCTCGACTGCTCATTTCTAATAGGTTTTTTTTGGTTAATGACTAAATTACCTAGCAGTCTAGCACTTACGCCGATGCTAAGACGTTCCTGTACCGGCCTGTTCCACATCCGCATCCGCATTAAATCCGCATCGATTTTATGCGGATGCGGATGTTGAAAATAATGCGGAAGTTCCGCGGTTGCGGATGCGGATGCGGATATTCGCAACATCCCTGCTTGAAACTTGTCTATAATTCCCCCGTTTGACGGTATACGTACGATGTTACGGACTTACCTAGTTACGATTTTTATAAAAAAAAGTTATATTTTTGGCTCTCCTGAAAATTAGTAGTTTGTCCCTTATGACATTTGAAATTTCCACTATCGATAGGTGTACAGTTATATTTTTATTTTAACCTGGTACATTATGCTTTATATTGCAGATCAGATTTACAAAAGGCGCACACAGAAAATATGAGCGACTTTGGCGGACCAGGTAAATTTCTGTTTTATTGTATACACCAATCAATTTTAATAAATTTATCTCATTGTGCAACGTCCTGTTGCTTGTAAAGTACGTACATTTCGACGCCCCCATAATAGGTAGTTCCGAATAGACCCGTACTGGATCCACGGATTTAGAGTTAATAAACTGGATCGAGTACATTGACCAAAAAGTGTGTCCACATGAGAAGTCAAACTAGAGCCCTGCATCTCGTTCTAATTAGGGTGACCATAAGACATCTGTATGTGGGATATTAGGATAACATGGAATATATCAGTAGGGTGTGTCATTTTCTAAATAAAGTGAAATTTTAAGTGGTCAGGTTTTTTTTTTCATTTGTAGTCGGCCTCTTTCGCACTCACTCATGGTATGTTCATAAAGGTAGGCTTCCCTTTTGTCCACTTCAGTTTTTTTTAAGTATAAGCGTCATTGAAGATCTGTTTAGCAAATATGACGTTTTTTTTAAAGTTGGTGCCTTTTTTCTATTGACGGAAATGTGTCCTACCTATAAAGAATCGATGTCATATATAAACAGTTTAACACACCTAACAAAATATTATGTATAAATGAGAGTCTCTAATGTTTAAGGAGTTAAGCACTTTGGTTTTACATTTTGGCAATTGAAGGGATGTTTACAAAAACAACATACCTGACTACACTGGTTGACACCTGAAACGATTAACAATGTTCTTAAAAAAGTGTCAACCGGTCTAAGCAGTTGTTGTTTTTGTAAACATCCCTTCAATTGTTCTACAACAAATCTTAAATTAAACATGCCGAAATAAAGACATAAGGTACCTATTATGTTAAACTTACTTTTACATTACCTACGTTAATAATAACTAATAAGAATTCTGTGAGACCGATTCAAAACGTGCCGACATCATAGTCACCCTAATGAGTTTGACAATGTTGTCTTGTATTTTTATAGTAAAATGTAATAATTGTGGCTTTCTTGAGAAACAATATTCCACAATTAGCAATTATTTCACTCCAACAACCTTTAACACAACATTTCTTCACAATTTTTAAGAAATTTCGCATTCACGTGTTTTGAAGAAATGTCATCAAGTTGGGGATACCAATTAATATTTAAAGTTACTACAACTTCTACCATACTAAAATTTAGTTTTTTTTTGCTGTGTATGCGCTTGGTTTAATCAGTTAATAATATTGGCATCATAATTATTTACAAATTACTTAAAAGATATCAGAACTGTAGTCTGAATATAGCACTAAAATTGTATAAGAAGGTAATTAAATTCAGTAGTTTATTGATATAATTTCTACCATAATGGTATCTTTTTAACATTGGCAACATGTGCGAGTGAGACACAGGGCTCGGGTTTTTCTATCTCAAGTGGACCGTTTTCTCTAGTCTGGTACGAACAACTTTCTGTCTCGGTGATAAGGTTCAAATTAGTATGGCAAAAAAAGTGACAACTCGCTCCAGTTTAAAAAATATAACTTCATGACTGGATCCCAATTAGTAGGTAAATAACACCATTCGATAATTACTCGTTGGTGCCAGCGCCTACCGCGAACCACGTTCGACGTGTTGCCTCTCTGTCGCACTTGTAAATTCGTACGTAAGTGTGACAGGGAGGTAACACGTCGAACGTGGTTCGCGGTAGGCCCTCTGCTCGTATCTGTATTGAAACGAAAACCATAGTATCTGCATCCGGTCTTCTTGTAGTGGGATAAACACGAAATGAATAAATGTTTTTGAACAAGACATACATAATATCTTATCTACTTGACCATTACTGCGAAAAGCTAACAATGTTAACGTTTATAAATATATTCTCCTATCATAATGACGAACCAGCCAGCTATTAATTGACCTTCGGTGAACCTTATTGTCATTGCAATAGGGTTTACAAATTGTCTGTCGCATAATATCTATATAAGTAGTATTAAGTACAGTGAAACCTGGTTAAGTGGGACCTGGATAAGTGAGAAACCTCTATAGCTGGGACTCACGGTGCGGTCCCGACACTTTAGCACTGAATTACCTCTGTTAGTGAGAAAAAACGAACCTCTATAACTGAGATTAGTTGTTGTGATTTTATAGTCACATTTACCTCTATAATTGAGACAGAGAGTGTATTTTACCTCTTTTACTGAGACTATATTTATAAGATTACATTTTCCTAATTGTTTTTTTAGAATTGTATAGGAATTGACCTGTGTATCTGAGATAACGTCAATCTATGACCTCTCTAACTTGGATTTTATTGATCAATTTCCGTATTCTTACTAACTCTTAGTCTATGCACAAATTCCGCATTTGCTTAATTGTGTCTAAACGACTTCAAGTTTCATTTAGTTACTTTATGTAGTTAAAACTATCGAAACGAAAGCTGGAAATTTGATAAGTAACACGAATAAACAGATTTTCATTTAATACATTTCTAAGACGCAATGAAGTCCGTATCAAATTTAATTGAAAAAATATATCCTTTGGAGAATCATTCGAAATAAATTCAAAGAAATATTTAAACAGACTTAAAAAATATTTAGGGTCAAGGATTATTTTACCTTATTTATTTTTAAAGATACTTAATTACAAAATACCTTATTAACCACCTCTATAACTGAAATATATCCTCTATTCTCACCTCTATTAATGGGACCCTCTATAAATGAGACAGACATTTATTTGTAGGTACCTGGCTAACTGAGAGCCTGGGTAAGTGAAATACCTCTTTAAGTGAGACAAATCTGCTCGTCCCTTGAAGTCTCACTTATCCAGGTTTCACTATAGTAACAAAACCACACTTTGTTGCTCGCTTGCTCGGATAAAACATTTAGTTCAACCGACAATACAGTGGCGTAACTGCCATCCACCCTAAGTTAGGTACTTTTTAGTCGGATGCCGAAAGAAGGGTTGTTTTAAATTATTTATTAAGGTAGGTCATACGAACGAAATACGTACGGGAAATAGTCTTTGCCGTAGTAGGTACACATTAACATGTTAATAACGCGTTTCATAAGCTTAGACCAATTTTAGCGTAGGTATTACCAAATGGCCATATAAGTGTTGCTGTGTAACTTAAGTAAGTAAGAACTTGGCTGCATTTAAATTCAGATTCAGATATATTTATTTTTCAAGAGCGATACAAAATTTTCATTATAAATAATATGTACATACAATGATAAATATTATATAACCATAGATAGGTTATACTCATACTTGAGGAGCACAAAAATTACTTCCATATTTATTTCTGTGCCTACGAAGAAATCTGTTATTTTTGATCAATTTTCTCATTCCATCCATCTTGGTCACACTCGTTGTTAAACATAAGGTCGTCTCTTTCTCTTTCGGTGTGCGGGAGCTCGTTAGCACGTGCACATTTCTCGCTTGTCCAGCCGCGTCTAAAGGCAACTTGTCCAATTTGTCACAAGGTAAGAGCTCCAATTTTAGAACGCCTATAACCTATCTTGAGTTATAAATTATTGTGTACATACCACTAAAGTGTCATTCAATAGAACTTGCTAACTGTGTAAACAAAAGTTACTAGTAATTTGACATTCCGCGTCAATTTTAGTATGGCGGTTTGTTTACATAGTTAGCAAGTTCTATAATGACACTTTAGTTGTCTCATTCGCACACCAATTCCAAAGAATGGAAAAACTGTCTTCATGTGACTATATTAAACTGTCTAGGTCCTTCAACACAAGGTCGCGGGGGCAACGGTAATAGACGGCCATGGCGGCACAGGGGTCGAGGAGCTGGTGCGGCGCGCGGTGGCCGTGGCCGGGGTAGCGGCGCAGCCCGCGGGCATGTCAACGGTAAGAACTCACTCTCCTGTTCATTACTGTCTAGGTCCTTCACGGCAAGCGGGGGCAACGGCGTCAGACGTCCATTGGGCGGTACAGAGGGCCTACCGCGAACCACGTTCAAAATGCTGCCTCCCTGTCACACTTACGTACGAATTTACACGTGCGACAGAGAGGCAACACGTCGAACGTGGTTCGCGGTAGGCCCTCAGATCTCACGAGGGCTGAGGCGCGGGCCTGGCGTGCGGTGTATAGAGACTTTACACTATAGTTGGTCAAACCAATTTGTCAGTAAATAAGAACAAAAAAACTATACTTATCCTTTTCTCTTGGGTGCTAGTACTAGTGTAAGACAAAGAAAGTAATGATTCTCTCTGTCTATGTTTGAAATGAGACAGTCCTTTGACAAACTATAAAGTAGTAAACTATAACACCGCGGGTTAGTTTTTGGCGTAGGTATGTTGTACCTTAATTGTACCTAATTAGTTCTTCGGTTTCCGCACTGCCGTAAATATCCTGTATTCCATAAATATCGGCCCGTTGTGTGGTATTTGTATAACATCAGTTAGACAACGTTATTCATTTGAATATTTGGTGACTGGTTTATTTCAGCTGGCCCTGGAATTCTCGGGGAAAGGCCTGCTCTTATTTCGGCAACACCTGAACAACAAAATATGCTTCAGCAAATCGTAAATAACAATACGGACGGATCTCACGGCCACTCGAAAAATAATAATGCTCAATCCAACCAGAAAAACGACAGGGGCCGTGGTAAAAGGGACAGGCCCATGGGCTTTAAAATGCTAGAGGAAATATCTAAATCTGATAGCGTCGATATAATTGAAAAGATTAACCAGCAGAAAGCATTCTTCACCCGTTTATTAGATACAGCTGTCGACAAGAAGAAAAGCGACATATTCTTTTTGGTCCTTGAACTGATTACTAACGTTTGGAAAACTTCCTTCGAGGAATCTAAGAAGTTGCTTCTTCTGGATTTATGTAACACTAAATTTATTGACCATTTGCAACTGTACTTGATGAAGTTACCGTACACCATGAGCAGGGAGGACAAGTATTTCAACAAGTACTACTGGAATAGGGAGCAAGAATTTTGGAATAATTTCATGAATTTTTGCGAGTATCTTGTGAACGTTTCACCGGCAACGGCGGTGCACAAGTGCGGGGCGCTGATCGAGGCTACCAGCAAAAGCTGTTTGGAGGGCTTGAAGGAGAGACAAGGGTTCGAGTTACCGGAGGAATACACGGCAAGAATGACTAAAATTCGGGAAAGTCTAAAAGTCTGCGATCAGGTACAGGTAAGAGAACCTACTTAGTATGCTCTTAATTCAAAGAACAAGAATATGTGATACCTATAAGTGTTATGGTGGTAGGTATTAGGTACTTAGATAGTTATTATAGTTTTGTGTTTGGCACAAATACAGAGGGGGAGTAATCAACTATAGCTTTGGCCTAAACTCGTGTAGATGGCGCAACTTTTTGATATTTAACAAATTTAACTCATATCAGTGAAGGAATAAGGATCAAAGTCAAGTGGCGTTCTAAAAGTTTTTATCATGTGTTGAAAGATGGCAGCAAATTTACTGTGGCTACAAAATTGACTTTGACAATACGCCTCTATTTCAAATTATCTTTGATAAAATTATCTAGGTACCTAATTGTTGGGTCTGTGTTAATACATAATGTAAAGTAAAATTTGGTAAAATGACGCCGACGGAAATGGTAACGGTGAAATAAATTCAAAATCTTATCGCTAAATGTTGAGAATGAGAATAATGTAAAATAACAGATTGAGAACCAGGGGAGATCAGAAGGGATAGATGAAGTCGGCGAGCCCCTCGAGAGTTTCCGTGAGCTGAGCGTGCTGCCCTCGGGCTCGGAGCTGCTGGAGCGGCGGCCGTTCCTGCGGCCCAACGTCGTGGAGGGCGCCTACGCGGACGTGGAGCACTACCTGGACGTGCAGTTCCGGCTGCTGCGCGAGGACTGCTTCGGACCGCTCAGGGAAGGGATACGTAAGTTTTACCTTGACGACGACACTTTTCTCTACTCACAAAATTGGTCTACTAAGGTAGCTGCGTTTCGAGTAGGTAAGTACCTAAATACTGTCCACATAATTGAATTAAAACAATTCAAGTTTCGATTGACATGTTTTAATTTGGATAATAATAGCCCTGTATTAAATTACTCCACAGATCAATACATCGAAGATCCCAGGAGAAGGAAATATGATAACATACGGTGAGAAAATAACTCGCACATAGTTACTTATTGTCTTGGATTTCGGCCGCTTTATATGTACTTGAAATAGTTGAAAATAGTGACGAACATATATTTATAGTACCTACGAATAAGTAGGTAATCAAGAGAAAAATCTTTTTATATTTTACTTTTTCCTTGAATTAACTATCCAGTCTACAAATATTTGTCACGAGCTATAAAGAATGTAATCATAATCAACTTGTATATATTATGAAATCTTTATTTTGCATAAACATTCTCGCAGTTTGTTTTAGGAGTCCAAAATGATCAATATCTGTATTTTTCAGTGTCTACAAGAACGTAAAATTTTTAGAACCATACGCTTCGAAGCAAAAAATTGGTTCTATTGTACTCCTCGATGAGAGCACTATGAAGATGTTCAAGAGTGTGAACTGGGCGCACAGCAAACGGTTCCTGTTTGGTTCCCTCGTGGTCTTCACCAAGGATAACTGCAAGAGCTTCCTTGTGGGAACCATTTTGGAACGTGATGAAAAATTCTTGCATAAGAGACAGGTACGAAAGATTCTTTAAATTTCAATATTTATTACGTACACTTGCTGCATGGTCTTCCAATTGCTTGATACTTCAACGATGCTTAATTAAAACTTGAGGGTACAACTATCCTTAGGTGCAATATAGGACCTCTAGGTTAAATAGGTGGCGACACTGGCGACGGATCATGTTTCGGGATTTCGGGCGATTACAGAACGCGGCGAATTTTTGTTTGAGCTCACTACTAAAGTATTCTAAATTTCCCAATTCAAGCCTTCCTTTGCACTGAGTGACTTGTAACGCAACACTTAGTTACTTAAAGAGATTATTAAAGTAACCGACAGCGAAAAAGAACACACACATCTAAAACCAATTAAACCTAAACTACACACACGTCAACTAATTTAAAGAAAAAATATTAACAATATTAGTACCCACAAAATGAATTCTTAAAATAATTATATAATCAATGTCCATAAAATCATACACTGGTAATCATAATCACCACTGGTATCATAATTGGTATTAATCGTACACTGTCAGTGTCTAGTTATCATCAACAGTCAGTGTGCTGTGCTCTATTACACATACCCCTACAATCCCTACATCTATTTACATTAGCCTCCAACTTAAAAAAAATACGTCAGCCTGTGCACCCTAAAAATATTTCATAATATTGTTATTCTTTCAGTTACCAGTCAATATTGTAAACTCTGCAATGGGCTCCAACTTATACAACGACGATCCATACATAATGATAGAGTGCGAAGTTTACTTCGAGCCATACTATCACGTGCTAAAAGCGCTTCAGGACCCCGGATTCCCGGAGCACTTGGCTATGAGCAAATACATTGTCGATGTTGAAGTAAGAATACCACCTATACTCATAAACTATGCAACTAAATTTTTTAGCACGGGACCTTAGGTAATAGATATAGGATCTCAATGTTAGATGACGACACTGGCGACGGATCTGTATGTATACAAACAAAATATAAGCCTACACGGCACAAATTACTAAAGCAAGTTATTAACAGAATTAGTAAGTATGATTATCTTTAATCCTATAATCAACCTCTCATCTCAATCGACTCAATCAAATTCTATGTTTTGTGGTCACTTACAGAAAATTCCCGAAAAACCAGCTTACCTCACTCCGGGAACCAATTATCAAATTCAAAATAAAGACCTCGAAGACGTGGAATTCGCTGTTTTGGAAGATCACAGCTGGCCGTTGCAAACTGAGCTGTGCTTGAATAATACCCAGTATGAAGCGTACAAGCTGGCGCTCACCCACGAGTTCGCCGTGATTCAGGGCCCGCCGGGCACCGGCAAAACCTACCTCGGTGTCAAAGTCGCGGAAACTTTACTTAAATACGCACCATTCCCTGAAATCCGATGTTGCATGCTTGTCATATGCTACACAAATCACGCCCTTGATCAATTTCTAGAGGCTCTTTTACCTATCACCGAGTCTTTGGCACGCATTGGCGGCAGATCACGAAACGAAGCGTTGAATCAATTTAACATAAATAATTTGAGGCGTAAAAACAACAGCAGTTATTATCATGAAAGGAGAATTGAGTTAAAAACGCTGATCAGTGCATTAGATCACGCACAAGCTCGTGTCGATGCCTTGAACTCTGGAGTCTTGAGCTACAAAAGTATTCTACCATACAACGAAGAGTGTAAAATACTTGAAAACTTCTATAGAGGGAGAAATATAAAAGATGTTCTAAAACATTGGCTTTTTGAAAATGTGGAGGATGTTCAAATTGATCCTACATTATTAGAACAAGTTGAAAATGATCAGCCAGATGAACCTGTTATTAACAACGCAGATGTCGATGACGATATCTTTGCTAGAGATGAAATCGATTACGATGATTTGGGTGATGATGGCTTTCCGGGAGAAAAACCAGGCTATGACGCCGTTACTACATCTTTCTCGTTGCCTGACAAAGAAGAGGAGATAAAATCTCTATTGCGAAGGTTTCAAGATCTACAAAACACCGGCAGTTCGCGATATGATTTAAGGGAATTAGAAAAGGAGATATGTCATGTGTATTCAGAAATGAAACTTTTGAAAGTGAGTACATCTTTCAAATCATCCTTAATTTTTTGTTTTAGTTCTTTAGGTACCTATATTTTTTCAATTAAAACATCTCGTTCTTCTCCTTTAGGATATGTTGGAACATCGGTCCCGACCTCCAAGGATTCGCCTAACTAATGCACTAGATTTGACTACTGTTCCAGTACATCTTTCAAATCATCCTTAATTTTTTGTTTTAGTGATCCGTTCTTTAGGTACCTATATTTTTTCAATTAAAACATCTCGTTCTTCTCCTTTAGGATATGTTGGAACATCGGTCCCGACCTCCAAGGATTCGCCTAACTAATGCACTAGATTTGACTACTGTTCCCCGTATAGACCGTTGGTCATTGTACTTTAAATGGGCCCATGTAGCCATGGAGGACGTGAAGAAAAGAATTAAACAAATTGAGGTTAGTATTCTAATTAGGTACCACTACTATTTAAATATTAATTAACTTACACTAATCCTTGTTTTACTTTAGGTACTAGTATAAAGCCCAATTTAGACTGTTCAAAAACTTGCATGCGATATTCGATACTTTGCTAACTATAGGGTACAATGAATTCAGTCGATCGACCAAATACCGCAATGTAACGAAAATCTCATCCAAGTTCTTGAACCGTGTAAATGGGGCTTTATTGTAACATTCGAATGTCGTTGAAGGCCAAATCAGATGATTTTCATTTGTCTCACAGTCTCTTTGTTTCGTCTGTTACTTCAGGAGAGGTTGCGCTCTGCCGCAGTGGCCTATGAAGAGGCCAGGATGATGGTCGACCTGTCCGTACTGAAAAGAACTAGAGTCGTTGGAATGACCACGAGTGGGGCAGCTAGACTGCGCAAGTTGTTAGCAGAAATAGCAGCTCCAATAGGTAAAGTAAAAAACATAAAAATGTGTTTGCACCGAGTTACATACGATTTTAAAACATTCAATTGTGAAATAATGTAATGAATTTTAAGCACCTGGCATGACTTTAACAGTCTTGCAGGTGCTACATTAGGTGATATTCTACCTCAACCTCAATGATGCACTTAAACGTTGGTGTTGGTTCCGAAACCTATTTCAATTGAAAAATTGATTGTTTCAGTGGTGGTAGAGGAGGCCGCAGAAGTCCTGGAGTCGCATATAGTAACGTCTCTTACAAAAAGTTGCCAGCACTTGATTCTCATAGGTACAATATTTTTAGGTTAAATTGCTTGATATCATTCTGGTTGTACATGTACGCGTGATGACAGAATGTTTGAAGTCACGGGTTTGCAGGGTCTTGTGGAGTTTCTAATGTGACCTATTAGGTACTCGTAAATACCTGGGGCCTTACCATGATGTCCTTATTGAGATTCTGTTTAGGACCTAAACTGAATTGCTAAAAGGCACGGAGTTATGCGACTTATATAGCTCCGTCCTTTAGGACATCATGGTAAGGCCGCTGAAATGTTTGTGGTCGGAATGACGAGTTGTGGTGTGTAGGGGACCACCAGCAGCTGCGGCCGTCGGCGGCGTACCTGCGTCTGGCGCGGCACTACCAGCTGGAGGTGTCGCTGTTCGAGCGCATGATCCGCAACGGCGTGCACAGCCGCCGGCTCGGCGTGCAGCACCGCATGCGGCCCGAGATCGCGGCGCTCGTCTCGCCGCACATCTACCCCGACTTGCAGAACCACCGCTCCGTCGAGGACTTCCCGCCCGTGCGCGGCGTCGCCCACAATCTCTTCTTCTTTTCCCATGACTACAGGGAACAAGTGAGTTGAAAATGACGTACTAATCGAACGAGCGAGCGAAGCGAAGTGAAGTTCTTACATTCAACTTGGAGCACACGGCTGGCTAGGGGCACGTCCCGGCATTTCGATGTTTTTAAGCTGAACTATCAGAGGATAGTTTGATACACAATAACTTAAGTAAATTTGTTCTAATTTAAATGAAATTGGGTAAACGTGTAGTGGAGGGCATTATATTTTAGCCATTAAATTATGAGCAGACTCGATCAAGCGGTTATTGAGCTAGAAGAGCTTAGAAGGCTAAAAGCTATTTGTGAGGGGTCTTGCTATTCTGGTCATCTTTTTTGCAAGAAAGTATGGTCGAGTTTGGTATCAAATGAAAGTGCTCGGCTTACACATTTATAATATAGTTTTTAAAGTAAAGTAAATTCTTTATTTGCATTAAATTTACAATTTTAAAATAATGATCTAACATTTTGGCGAACCGCGAGTTCTCAGTTCGGGGCGAACTACTAGTATATATCCTACAGTATAAACATATATTTACGTGCTTATATATATCGGAATGTTATTCTATATTCACGCGGGCCATCTTATTGAAGGTGTGTAGGAACAAGCGTCCAAAGTGACTGATGGATTGTTTTGCTATTCGCTACGAGCACGACTGGTGCTGCCCTCATTTTGTCGGACTTTCTACGTTAAATCTTATGGAGTAAAATTAGTTCAAGCGGCTACCGCTAGTACTAATATCGGACATTCCATAACATTACCTGTGTTTGTGACGATCAGCGTCACTTCCCCCTCCACCGACTTCGCACACTGCCAATATCACATACTGGACAATAGTGGACTGCACTGACATCCCACAACTAAACAGTAACCTATATACCTAGTCTATATTTTACAGTGTGAAAACGACAGTTCAAGTCGTACAAACACCCAGGAAGCTGACTTGGTGCTCCGTCTGGCGAACTACTTGATGCAGCAGGGCTACAGACCTGAGGAAGTCACCATTCTCGCCGCCTACTCCGGCCAATTGTTCTACATGCGAAAAGTATGTTTCTCTGCTCACCGATATTTCCGAGCTTGAAATCAAGCTCCACCGTAAACACACTTAAATTTAATAAAAAAAAAACAACGGGTTGCACTCCGGTAGTGCTGGCAGAAGTGAAAACTCAACCATTATTGCAAAATGTCTGCAGCACTATGTATAATTAAGGTTAATGCCATCTAGCGTTATTTAGTCGCATTACTCGAAACCCCGAAGCACATCACTGTTAGTACTCGAGTTATATTAATACCAGTTAGAGCGAATCTCACTAAATGGCATTTGAATCAATAAAGAAAAACTCAATGACATTGAAGTAACAGTTTTTCGATCAGGTCACGTGTCCGTCTTATGTCTTACGGTCACGTGACACCTCTCGCGAGTTTATTTTTTCCCCATCACAAAAAGTGCACAGCGCCGCTAAAGAAGTTTTCACTTCAAAAATTTTCGCAATTTTAGCAACGGCCACTGTACGATCATCTGTCAAACGTGAAGATCACAGTCCTGGACAACTACCAGGGCGAGGAGTCGAAGATAATCCTGCTGTCGCTGGTGCGCAACAACGACAACGACAGCATCGGCTTCCTGGGCACCGAGAACAGGATCTGCGTCGCCTTGTCCAGGGCCAGGGAAGGTAGGACACTGCTTAAGGTCATAGATTTACGACCTATTATGTCCCGTTACAACTAACTTTCGTTGTGTATTGCTTTCTAGAACCAGCTAATATTCAAGCTCTTTCTCATTGACACTAAATATAGTTCGTTTTTTTTAGCATTAGAAAGAAGGTAAGCGATCATGACATGTCTTTTAATTGAAAAAGGCTTTTTAAAAGTCAATAACTTATACTTATGAAAGCAGAAGAATATAAATGATCGTATTAGATTCATAATTGTTACATATTTGCCGTGACTTATTTTTAAAACATGTTTTTCAATTAAAAGACACATCAAGATTGTTTACTTTTTCTAATGCTAAAAAAAACGAACTATAGTCAATATTAATTGGCCATCATGCTTCACTCTTACCTACTCCACCGTTCAGATCGAGTAATTGTTAAAAATTATGCCATTTTAAATTGTATGCTAAATTTAATTTATTAATTTTTAACAGGTTTCTTTATATTCGGAAACATCGATTTACTCAAGAGGAAATCAGAACTGTGGAAAAAAATTGCAGCTACTTTGGAGAAAAATGAATCTCTTGGAACGAGTTTGAAGCTAAAATGTGATAATCACAACGGACAAATTACTACGGTTAGTATAACAACTTTTAGTTTATATTTTTAAATAGCAAACTGGTATTTTAAAACAAGTTTTGTTTACAGATAACGTCAGTGAGTGATTTCGTAAAAGTTCCCGAAGGCGGTTGTCTGTTGGATTGTAAATACAACTTGCCGTGCGGGCATGCTTGCCCTCGTGTTTGCCACGCATATGACTTGGTACATGCGAAAATACAATGCACCAAGGATTGTGAAAGGTAGGTAATCATCATAATTTTAGGGCTTAATTCGTCCGCTTTTGAAGATAAATTCTCCTGCACAAGTCCTCTATGAATGTCTTCCACTCTCCCGTCGGGCTGTCGTTCGGCGGATGAACTCTGCTTGGAATAGAGGAAAGAGAATACTCAACTGCTTTTCTGTAAAATTGCCGCAATCAGCGTAAGTATTCAGAGCTGTACGATTATAATGGTCATATTTATTTACAAACAAGATATTATACCGTGGTATTAGTAAAAGAAATTAAAAACTAGCTTAAATCTAAAATAGGCCCTTGAGGCATTGTACCCATGGTCATATTTATCTACGTAACGTGACAGCGTAACAATAACAGTGTCCGTCTTATTCAACTGCGCGGTGTTAAAAAGTGACACTTATTTTATCACGCAGATACCTAAGGCAGGCGTGGCTCACTCCGCGATTTCGTCGCTTTGCTACAGGTAGCGAAAAGTACATCCGTTCCGCCCCAATTTTGGGGAAAGCCATAAGCCGCGCGTGGCGCTGTCGCCACCTAGCGGCCATATCTGTGCTGATCGTAACAGACGCGTTTTGTTAGAGAGTGAGTCTTCTGTACTTAGTACTATTATTTATTCTGTGCCTAAGGCCCTACATAATTTTAGCCTGCTGCATAGGCAATAGGCAAATGTGCTGATTAATTCCAATATATTACAGGAAAATTTGCCAAATCGAAGGTCACAAATGCCCGTTCAAATGCGCTGAAGAATGCCAGCCGTGCAAGCGGCTCGTGGATAAGTCGCTTCCCTGCGGCCACAACAAAGCAGTTCCGTGCTTCAAGGAGCCCGGTGACACGTCTGTACAGTGCACGGCGCCGGTCGACGTCACTTTACCTGACTGCGGACACCAAGTAAGTAAATAGTAAGAAAGTAAGTAAGCAAGTAATATTTAAATGAGGATCGCGCGCGGCGCAGATCTTAACGCAGTTGACACGGACTTTAGATAATGTAAAAACAAAAGAAACAAACCACAGACTACAAACTGCTTTGGGTTCCTGACGGTTGGAACTCATGAGGGCCCCGTGCCCCCGTGGGTTCAGGTTTTTCTCTCACTCTCACAGAACGCAAGCGTGAGCGAGTCGACTGTGCGTGCCTCAGATCAGGACCCTTATCAATACAGTGTAACCTGGAGAGCTCTGCAGCCTTACTGAGTTAACAAAGTCGTGTCTCTATGGCTGTGAACCGTAGGTATAGTTCCTGACCGTAGGTAAAGTTTTTTTTAAAGTTGACTTTGAATTAATTGATATCCCGCGTGCCCTTTGCCTAAAGTTTAGTCCTATCTACAACCAAGTATTAGAAACGACTCTTTTGGAAACAAAATATTATTTTATCAAATATTTCGATGTGTGTTTTTAAAGTAGGTACATACATTATAATAGTCAGACTACTTTACATAGGTATATAAATTATAAACTGGAGGGCCTCGTTACTTTTTCTTCAGTTTAATTAGTATATGACATCTACAGGGTGGCCAACTTTTTTTTGCCGCCATTTTATTTTGGCGGTAAATATGACAGTTATTGCATGAAAATTTGTTTGTGTAGATACGGCAAATTTATTATGGAGCGTTTTACGACGG
Source organism: Cydia amplana (assembly GCF_948474715.1). Classification (NCBI taxonomy): domain Eukaryota; kingdom Metazoa; phylum Arthropoda; class Insecta; order Lepidoptera; family Tortricidae; genus Cydia; species Cydia amplana. Next base: position 7,415,089 of record NC_086080.1, read on the forward strand.
AACAACGTGTTTTAATCATTAAAAACAATAGAAACATTAAAAATAACGTTTCCCGGTCGATTAATTTCGAGAAACGGTGACATTGACTGGCCCCCAAGATCGCCTGATTTTAACAGCTCCTGACTTTTTTCTGTGGGGCTATCTAAAGGGACGTGTCTATGCTAATAGGCCAACGAACCTTCAGCAATTAAAACAAAATATTCGAAACACTGTCGCTGAGATAACGCCAGAAATGTGTGAAAAAGTGATGAAAAACGCGATGAAAAGCGTTCGCATCTGCAGTGGACATTGTCTGACATTATTTTCCATGTGTAATTGCTGACCCTACATATTATATTTAACAAGGAATACTTAATATTTTTTAAGTTATATAGAGTAAAATTTTAAAAATAAAGTGTATACCTCTTATTTGGCCACCCTGTATTTCAGTTTATAATTAATATAATAAACGGTTTTATATCAAAATATTTCAGGCAACAAAAGAGTGTTACATGAAGACATCCGATGTCAAATGCCAAGACAAGTGCCCGAACAGCAGGCTCAAGTGCGGGCACGCGTGCCGCAGAAAGTGTCACGTCAATGATGATCCGGACCATGTTAGGGTAAGGTGCCCTTAATTGGCTTAAATACTAATTCGTCAGCGGCATAAGTGCCCCACAGACCAAGGTTTTCTGTGAAGTGCTCTAACGACAGGCTTCGGGCAGGCCCTGTGACTATGACCCGGCCCACATGCGGGTAAGGTCCCTTACTGACTCAGCGGTGCAATTGCCCCAACAGAAGGCTCAGGTCACGCGTGCAGGACGTGCCACGTCAATGATGATCCGGACCATATTAGGGTAAGGTGCCCTTAAATACTAATCCCTCAGCGGTGCAAGTGCCCTAACGACAGGCTCCGGGCGGGACCTGTCAAGTCAACTATGACCCGGGCCACATGCGGGTAAGGTCCCTTACTGACTCAGTGGTGCAATTGCCCCAACAGAAGGCTCAGGTCACGCGTGCAGGACGTGCCACGTCTATGATGATACGGATCGAGTGCAGGACGTGCCACGTCTATGATGATACGGATCACAAGCGGGTAAATAAGGTGCCCTTAAAGAACCCTCACCCCCTCAGCGGTGCAAGTGCCTCAAAGCAGGTTTAGGTGCGGCCAAAAGTACCATAGGACGTGTCACGTTAACCACGTGCGGGTAAGGTGCCTTTACTCAATCCCTGAACTTCGTGGTTTTCCGGTTGCAACCTCAAGAATCCGCTCAGTCAACTTCGTACCGTGAACAGGTGACATAAATATTACGCGTAACTTCACAACAGTATCTACTTATTTATTTAATGCTAATTTAAAATATATGGGATATGATTTGCTTGTCTCCATTATATTATCGGAGAGGACTAAGTATTAATATTTTTTTATCAAGGGCGTTAAACCCATCATCGCGCGCCATAGATGCAAAACTAATGATTACTTTTCAATTCTTGAATGAACTCAAATTTCTTTTCTAGTACACTTGCCTGAAAGCGTGCCCGAAAGTTAAGAAAGGCTGCACGGCTAACTTGGAAGGGGATCTCGGCGAACACAAATGTCTACGTTCCTGTTTCGAAGAGTGTGTCGAATGCAACGTCCAGGTATGTGTTAAGTCAAATCAAATTCGTGCTTCGAATTTATCAGCTGAAGCAGATCTCGCTGTACGGCCGTACTTAATCCGGTTGAGCTTACTTGTTAGTACATTTATACCTCATATCAGCAATAAACCGCTGGGTGAGAATAACGTTTGTGCCATACGCCACTTACATTGGTTTACAGGAGAGCGAAAAGAAGCACAAAAAAATAATTTCTCGAAAAGTTTTACATTTAGGAAATATTGAACTTATTTCTCATTTAGGCACATATGTTTACCTACTATTTACAGTATTAAATAAATATTGTTAATATAGTGGTAATCATGAAATAAAAGCACTTTTATTATTGCCATATCCGTTTTTGATGAGTAAATGTTAAAGTTAAACGTACAATGTATGATATGACACAAAAGTTTTGGATATGTCACATTTTTGTGATAATTCTCTGTTAACAGAGTGTAATTAGGTATCCTATAGTAAAATGCGGATATGGCACAATTAGTGTCAATTAAACATAGCATATTTTTTGTTATTTTAGAAATCATTAAAAAACGATTTTGCTAAAAAATGGATATGGCACAAACGTATTCTCAGCCGGCGGAACATGTTATGTTGTAGGTTATCAAGAAGAGGTCCGGATGTACACACTCGAAGAGAGTGGCTTGTCACGAAGATGTGAACGCGGAGCCTTGCCGGGAGAAGTGCGCGCGCTCGCTGCCCTGCGGCCACCACTGCAAGAAGCTGTGCTTCGAGAAATGCGGGGATTGCAAGCAAAAGGTAAATTTTCTGATGAACTGGGATTGGGAGTGAAAAAAGCGTTTTAATCAACGATATTAAGTAGGGATAAGTGCGTTCATATAAATCCGACTGAACATTCTCGTTAAGCAAACACAGGCGCCATCTGTTGTATAGTATGCGTACTACCGGCCAAGTCGGAGACATATGTTAAAGTAGACTGCACTCTCGCGTCGCGCCGAACAAAATACCTCGAGGGAGAGCGGTGTCCCTTTCTTTTCTTTAGGGCAACGACGAAGTGACAATTGAATGAATGTTGCTAGGTATTGTTGCGACAGCTAAACAAGGCATGCGTCTTTTTATTAATATAAATGTCATAATTATAAATTCCGCCGTGCCAGTTTATTAACTCAGTTGATATAATATTAAGTAGCAATAAGTGGGAGTTAAAATATATAAAATATGTTAAAATAAATACATTATATTTTTAATTAATCACGTACAAAATATTCAACAACCAGAGAAGCTTATATTTTCTGAATGACAACATTTAGAAAAATATTGTTATTAAAGGGAGAATTCTTAAGTTAGTTAACCAGCACGTCATAACCCACAAAATAGACACTCTTCATAATGAATGTGGTAGCAAAAGTCTCCCTTTCGGGCCGTCTCGTTCGGCACGCTCGCCGGAGACGAGAGCGCAGTCTATTTTATAATGTGTCTTTGGACGGCGTGCGTACAAGGCCATCATGGCCGCATGCGCAATCACGAAATAATGATCGCTTAAAATTGGTTTTAAGCAAGAAATCAATGTAATCTGTAATTACTTACCGATAAAATGAAATCTCATCAATTTATTAGATTTTTCTGTAACAGTATTTACACCCTTTCACAACACACCTAGACATTTTTTTGAATTGTAAAATGCATTACGCGACAACTTCACCTTGCGCCGCGCGGTTCGCGACTGAGCGCGCTGGTGTTATAAATGCGATTTTCACACCCATAAACTGGCCCCTTTTGTAGTGCCCGTATGTCGCGTCCTTACGAAGTAATATATATGTCCATGGTTTTAATTTAACCCTTCGGGAAATTGAAGTGGGAATGTCCTACTGGATCAAAATCTTTCGCGTACTTACCTAACCATTCACTTCGTAAGGTTTGAAAGGCTTTAAAGTTTAAAGTCTATTTATTGTATGATGTTCACAAGCAAGACGTATAAACGGCAACTTACACAAAAAAATGTTTTGACCCAAATTCCATATTTTTTCAGACGAAAAAACCCTTACCAGGCTGCAACCACAAAATAGTGATCGAGTGCGGAACGGAGCCAACCCGAGACCTGTGCAGACTGAAATGTGAACGCATCATGGCGTGCGGCCATGCTTGTCAGGCGCAGTGCGGCCAGCCGTGTGATATGTCCAAGTGTACTGAAATCACATCGCACAGTTTCCCGTCGCCTTGTGGCCATAACGTGCAGCTGCCTTGCAACGTGATGTCCCAGCAAGCTACACAGACAGGTAACTATCTAACACCTGTTCACGCCTGTCAGGTGCGGCGAGCGGTATGATACATGACTTATACATGCTTATTTATACTCTTTGGATATGGCTACGCTTTTTTCCGTCCCTTTGTGGCCATAACGTTCACAGCTCGGCTGCCTTGTTATGTTTCTCAGCGAGCTATACAGACAGGTTTAGTGTTTACGCTTTTCAATTAAGTCATAAGTTTCCAATATCTGTATATATAGTTTAACCAAATATATTGATTAAGGATCTGTGTCGGTGGAGATGCTGCTCTCTCAGTGTGCAGCGCCGTGCGGCGCGCTGCTCCGCTGCGGGCACTCGTGCGGCGGCTCGTGCGCCGGCTGTCGCCAGGGCCGCCTGCACCGGCCCTGCGCCGCGCGCTGCCACCAGCTCAACATCTGCGGACACAGGTACGCACCCCGTTGTCGGACGAGTTACCCTAAACTCATGACTTCTCTCGTACGTAGGTGCGTTTAAATTTTTACAGTTTCGTACCATTCGGGTGTACCCTACACTGCTTTGTACTAAAACGGATCAGGCTCATCATTTAATGTTGTTATTCGTTATTTACACGCGCTTTCGTGAACTTGGACGCAGCTAAAATGATTTGTTGCGATACAAATCGTTTTATATTTCTTAGTACTGATTCCGATTCCGCGCGCCTTTTATTAGGCGAACCAATTTATCAGTAGAAAATGATGCGAAATTAAAATGTACGGGAAATTGAAACTTCGCGTTTACATTTTCCCACTCATTTCCACCCTATTATACTCATTTGCTAGACTATACTGTATATATGCATATTAACATCTGTGCCCGAGATTGACGGCGTCGCTCGTTGCAGATGCGAGGAGCCGTGCAACCAGGTGTGCCCGCCGTGCCGCCGCAAGTGCGAGGTCAAGTGCCCGCACTCGCCGTGCTCCAACCTGTGCGGCGCGCCCTGCACTATGTGCTCGGTGGGTACTTTTACGGTTTTTTTTAATCTTTTTTCTACTCCCGTACCTTTATTTGTCATTTAAAAGGTCGTCCACACACCTTTAAACCCCTATGTTATAGTTGTCAAGACAAGTCTAAAAAAAAAAAAAAATTGTATCAATGTGGAGTCGGGTAAGAAATAGCCACAATAGCATTCTGAAAATGATTGCAGGCAGATTCGACTGTCCAATTCAAAAATACTGGGTTGGGCAAGTCAAATCAGCTTGGCAATATGTCAAGTGATTTTGTTTTCTGGTTTATAATTTATAATGTTAATTTATAATTGAATTAAATTTACTTTTAATTTAATTTTAATCAAATTTAAATTTAATTAAGCTTAAGTTAACTAATTTAATATTTTAATTTAATCTTATTTATTTTACAATTTATGTACTCTACTAATATAGTTTTTAAGCAGTGTAAACTAACAGAATATGGGCCGACAGACCTGAAATAAAGATTTTCAATTTCAATTTCAATTTAGTCTATTCCCCAAAAAAGTATTTGTGCATACACGCAGTATCTTTTTGGTACTTTTACGATACTTCGTGTAATCACCACTTAAAAAATATCAAGAAAAATCCAAAATTGTAATTTAACTAAGAGCAAGTACCAGGGCCTCATGAGTTACAAGAAGATGTCGCTGACCAACCGGGCGTGGGGCGCGGGGCGCGGTGGCCGGGTCGCGTATCTTAGCTGTATACTTTTGGTTTGTTTACCTACATACGAGTATATGTCCTATATGATTCCACTTTTGTTGAATGAAAAATATTTGTTAAATTTACAATTTTTTTTCAAAGAAGTGCTTGGTCGTAGAAAAAGTATTGTATGCAACGTTGTTTAACTGAGTCAAAAAATACTCGTGGCGTCTTTATTAACAATTTTCGGCTTCGCCTCAAATTGTTACTCACGCCACTCGCCTTTTTTGACCCCTCTTAAACAACGGTTGCATAAAATACTATTATCTTTATCCCTTTTTTTGGAGCTACAATAAGCATAAGAGAAAGGAATTATTTATCTCTGTCTATGCTCCACTGACAAACAACTGCCAAAGTATATCTATTTATTTTATATACCTTATAACTGTCCTGAATACCTACAACGGATGAGTATATTTAGTTAAATTGCGCAGTCAGTTTATTGTACACGCGTTTGTATGCGTAGGAGACTCCGTGCGGTCGCTCGTGCGTGCATTCGGCATGCAAACGCCCTTGCGGCGCGCCGTGTGACCGAGCGCCGTGCTCTGAGGCGTGTCCGCTCGCGCTGGCGTGCGGGCACCCGTGCCGCGGGCTCTGCGGCGAGCCCTGCCCGCCGGCCTGCCGCCTCTGCGACCCCGAGGGCTTCCCCACCGACCTGCTAGGCGACCCGTACGAAGATGATGCTAAGTATGCACCAATTAATTAATCTAAAGTACTACCTACACTTCCTACTTCCTACCACAGTAATACGTTACCCGACAAGATAAGCGTTGAGGTCAAACCACCCTTCTAACTACATATAGTCTTGTACTACAAGTACTACAACTATGGTGGAGTTATGTCTGTGTTTTTTTTTTATTTATAAAAAAAATACATAGCCTTAGAATCTCACACCATAAAGATATTCGAATTAATTTTGCGCCATAGTTAGGGGGTTTTTGATTATAGTTGGTTGGTTTGGTCAGTATAAAATGAACCCTAACACAAATAAAAGTTACTATTGCGTGTTACATAAAATAGCCGTCATGGTCCAGAGCGTGATCACATCTAAAATGCTAACTCTATAATTTCAGATTAATTCAGCTACAGGATTGCCCTCACATTTTCGATGTCGATACCTTGGATACTCTAATGAACAGCAGGGACGATACTGTTCAACTCAAAGCATGTCCTTGGTGTCGTCAACCTATTGTCAATACGCATCGGTACAAAGACCTGATCAATAAATTACTGAAAAACGACATCAATCCAATAAAGGCAAGGGTGTATGGGACGGACGCCCAAAGAAGAACGAAGAAAACGGAAATGCTTCAGAAAGTAATGGAACTAACCGACGCCCATAGGAGAACTATCTTAGGTAAATTCTTAATTATTTACTACGACAAATACGGAATAAGTATTACGCGAAACTCTGCTTAGGGGGCGCCACTACCACAATCCATCACAATCTGAGGGTGCACCGCGAAACAAGATAATCGAAACTTCGTTATCTAACCCCTCAAGGTATCACTCTTGCATTTATAAGCGATAAAGAGGCACATAATTAAATTTCGGGTTTCGCGTTTCCCGGTGGCCCTTTGTAAACAAACCGCCTTGATGCATCAATGTCATATTTTATTATCTGTGAACACAAAACAGTATAAGGCACAGTATGTATAAGTTACTCTATCTATGGTTACAATGGTGCTCATGCTGCACTCTGGTGGCAGAACATTGCAGTAATACCCCCTATTGAATTCTATTATCTTGTATAACCTGTGATTATTGACAAAGAATTTTTTTTTTTTTTTTTAATTACAGAAAGTAAAGAATGGAGCAATGCCTTACATATGATGTATAAGATTATCAAACGAGCGCAAAATGACAGAAAAATATCACTTCTACAGTTGGAGATGAACGATATATACATGAACTTCTTAGATACTGTCGGACAATACTATATGAAGTACAAAGATTTATATTTATCGCAACTGGAAGTGGAAATGAAAACTCAGGTGACACTGCTTTGCAACGTACTCATTACTAATTCACATAAGATCAGTGAGCAACAACAATTGGACATAGACAATGAGCTTAAACGGATGAATTCGATGATCCAATTAGCTAAGATATTAAGCCACGAAAGCTATAAATCTTCGAAGTCTAATGATATTGTGATGCAAGCCACTGCCGCGGCAAACGACGCTGTTCTGAGTTGGCGCGTATTTGACGAAGCTAAGGGAGTGGAATGCTTGTTGAAACTTCAAAATGCGGTGAAGTTGTCGGGCATAGCTAGCATGGAGGAGCGCGCTATGGTTGTGAGAGCGATAGGGCTGAGGGCGGGACACTGGTACAAGTGTCCCAACGGGCACTTCTACTGCATCGGCGAGTGCGGCGGCGCCATGCAGCTGTCGCGTTGCCCCGACTGTGGAGCGGCCATTGGTGGCCAGCGACATGCGTTGACCGCGGGCAACCAACACGCCAGGGAGATGGACGGATCACGGTTCGCTGCCTGGTCTGAGGAAGCTAACAATATGGCGAATTTCAATTTTGATTAGGATAAGCTTTCACTGTCTAAAAAGCGTGTGCACCACAGAACAAGTAGAATGGCGATGCGAGCGGGGTACGTGTCGCCGCCGGTTATGAGCAAACGCTCGCATGCTAGTACTCGCCCGCGCTGACCGAAAAACGTAAACATGCCTTTTGCGCCACAATAACGTTCAGATTAAGAAGACAGACATCAAATCTGTCTAAAGGAGGCGTATCCATTCACCAGGAACACAAGTTTTTACTACCGTTGCGCGAGAAATGTGGAAATGTGGAGAGGAACGAGCGGCGACACCGGTTCCGATAATAACTGCGCGCGATAGCCGTTCTAACCTCTTTAATAATGTTCTGTGGTGTGCACGGCCTCGAAAGAGCATATAATCAGTATAATCACTAAGTTCTACACGGTCTATGAAACTGAAATGTCGGCTACTTTTAACCATGTCATAATGACAAGTGACAAGAACTGTAACAGTACCTACCTACAGCTAAATTTAGGGTAGCTACATATGTTAACACGTTCCCTGCCCGGGTCCTCAATGTGGGGTCATGAAGCTTTTTTTCAGGAGTCCGTGCTTTCACTATAGGTCCACAACTTCAAAGTGGAAGCACACTTGGACGTGTGACTTATATGTTAAGATTGAAATCTGCCTTTATTATATTGTCAATGCTACGCTATGTCACTTAAACTGCTAGAATAGGAAAATATATGATATTTCGGTAGTTAAGCCATCTGAGTGTTAAAATTCAAGGCGGAACTAAATTTAAAAGTTCACGTATAGATGACTAAAATTTTAGCGTCGCTAAATGTCCTAATCCTTTGACCGCTAAAGACGTCATCTGGCGCGCGCGACTACAGCCAAATACTTATCAACCTTCGTGCATTCCGACAAGGTTCACGATGACGCGCCACACAACGGCGTGGCGTTCAAAGGGTTACTTATAGCGGAAGCACGCAGCAAGCTTAGCTTCAATGCAATTCGTAGCTTTAATGAATATAAATTGATAGAAAAAGTTATCTCTGTAGAAATTTAACCCCGATAAAAAAAATCTAGTGTCGTTTGTCTACGATTCAACATATTTTTTTTAGTCCTTAAGATTAGTATGCGACTCATGTGAGGATTGTGAGGGGTTGTAAACCTTTGTTTTATGTCTTATATTTGACTTATTGTGTTTTTAAAATCACATTATAATTAAATATGATCAATAATTATATTCCAATGCTACATAAATTATAATAATAATAATAATGCCGGCGGCATTCTAGGTTAGGTTTTTTATAATGTGTTTATATGTATTTTTTATTGTTTTGTAAGTGTTTTTATATTTTACTTTTATATTCATATTATAAATAACCTAACGTAAGAGGAAAGATAAATAAATGAATTATAATAATAATAATAATAAAATGCTTTATTGCACACTACAAAAGAAATAGTACAAAAGTATGAACAGGTACAAAAATGTAGGTAACAACAGGCGGTCTTATCGCTAAATAGCGATCTCTTCCAGACAACCTTCAGATAGTGAGACGGCGAAACAGATTCAAGTTAACGGGTGGCGCGAAAATAAAACAAATAATAAAAATAAAATAAAATACATACACTACAAATATAAGATATAAAAATATACTACATTTATTACTATATAAACATTATATAAATAACAAATAAATATGTAAATGACAAAGGAGGCTAAAGGACAACGGCGAGGAGTTATAAGAAAACTTTTGAAAAAATTATGAAAGAGATAAATAATGATTTTTTAATAGGCTTTTAAAAATAGATAATGATTTAGCACGTTTGATATCAACAGGCAGAGCATTCCACAGCCGGACAGAGCGAAAACTGAAAGAGTTAATGTAAAATTTTGACGAAGAAGGAGGAGGAACAAGAAGCAGATATATAATGCTTTTGTTTAGTTCCAGATTTTCTCAATTATTTCCATCTTTGTGGAAAGAGACAAAAATAGTCCCAATCCATAAGAGCGGTTCGAAGTCGGATATAAATAACTACCGGCCGATTGCTATCTTGTCTACAATCCCAAAACTATTCGAATCCTTGATTTACCCTGTTATTTATAGTCATTTCAAGCATCAGCTATCAGACAAGCAACACGGGTTTGTTAGGTCAAGATCGACTGGTTCAAACATGGTTTCCTTTGTCGAGACTTTGAGTAATCACATGGATAATAGGACCCAAGTAGATGCAATTTATACTGATTTCAGTAAAGCATTTGATAAGGTAAACCATATACTATTACTGGATAAACTTTCAAGATGCGGCATTGGTGAGCCATTGTTGAGTTGGTTCAGATCGTACCTAATGGACCGTAAACTGTCGGTAACGGTTAATGGGGAGCTGTCAAGACCATTTTATGCCTCCTCAGGCGTACCTCAAGGATCGCATTTAGGCCCTCTGCTCTTTTTAATTTTTATTAATGACATAGTCAACTGTTTCAGGAATTCTGAAGCCTATCTCTTTGCGGATGATTTAAAGATTATAAGACCTATTAATAATGACGTAGACCGTGCAAAGTTACAGGACGATGTTAACAGATTAACCGAGTGGTGCAAAAGTAATGAAATGGTACTTAACTCCGAAAAATGCTACCACATGACGTTCACGCGAAACAAAATCCCAGTACCAACAGAGTTCAATATAAATGGACTAACCTTACAGAAAGTCACAGTTGTGCGTGACTTAGGCATAATGATAGATGATCAGCTAAATTTCAATGCGCATTTTGATTACATCATTAAAAAAGCTTCTGCAATGGTGGGCTTTGTGACAAGGAACACCAAGCATTTTAAACAAGCCCGTACAAAGCTTCTATTATTTAAGACTCTTGTCAGAAGTAACCTGGAATACTGCCCTCAGGTTTGGTCACCTTGTTACGAAGTCCACAAGAACCGGATCGAGAGAGTGCAAAAGCGCTTCTTGACTATATTGAGCTATACATCCGGAAAAGCACGGTGTTTGAGATCCTATCAAGACCGTTTAAAATTTTACAAACTCTCTACTCTCAGTAACAGAAGAAAAGTCCATGACTTGATGTTCCTTCATAAGCTAGTCAACTGCAGAGGTATATGCTGTCCTGAGCTGCTAAAAACTGTAAACTTTACCATACCTAATAGATTACCTAGAAAAGGGACCTACAAACTGTTTAAAGAGCGCTTTAGGAGGACAAGGCTGGGCAGTGGGCACCAACTCCCCAATCTCTAGGATGGTACGGCTATACAACTCCATCCCTGACTCCAAGAGTATAGATATACTTAATGATCCAGAGTTAAAATTCAGAAACTCAATTGTCTCGCATATAGATAAGTCACATTAGAGGAATGGCCTCTACATTTCATCACATGGTACTTTACTACTATTTTAATTCTATGTCTGCATCAGGGATGTTGCGAACATCCGCATCCGCATCCGCAACCGCGGAACTTCCGCATTATTTTCAACATCCGCATCTGCATCCGCATCCGCATGAAATCGATGCGGAGCTTATGCGGATGCGGATGTCGAACAAGTCGGTAGAGGCACGTCTTAGCGGCGGCGTAAGTGCTAGGTAATTTTGTCATTACCTATAACGAAATCGTCTAGATCCAGAAAAGTCGGCCAAGTTACTGTTTATTAAAAATAACGCACCTTTAATCTTGCTCAAATACGTTTTTTTTAAATAAAAAAATACTAAAAATGTAATATTTGACGTTTTCTAAGTACCTAATCTTGACATCCGCATCCGCATCCGCGGATGTCAAAAAATCTGCATCCGCAACATCCCTGGTCTGCATGCTTACATGTTTTCTTGTTTATATTTCTCTACCTTATGTAAATTTAAGTAACTTTAAGTAAATTTATTCTCAATTATTTTAGTTGTTTATATGTACGAGGGGTATTCAAAATATTCTCGGTATGAGAATGAAAACAAACAAGTACGAAAAGTTTGATATTTTTATTTTTCAATGTACTCCCCCCCTATGTTCATACACTTAAAAGATCGATCAATTATTTTTTTTAATCCTGCATAAAAATATTTTTTATCTTTGGTGTAAAAATGCTCCTCCACTGCCGCCTTCAATGCTTCATCATCGGAAAATTTATTTCCACGCAGATCCTTTTTAAGATTGGGGAACAAAAAGAAGTCGCTGGGGGCTAAGTCCGGACTATACGGTGGGTGAGTAACAGTTTCAAACCCACATTCAACAATAGCTGCCTTGGCAATATGAGCAGTATGGACGGGGGCGTTGTCATGCAGAAGCATAACACCTTTGGTTAACTTTCCTCGCCTCTTTTCTTTGATTGCATCCTTTAATTGACGTAGAATGTTAGCGTAGTACTGTCCTGTGATATTTACACCTTTTTCTTTATAATCGATCAGTAATACTCCTTCACAATCCCAAAATATCGTGGCCATGACCTTGCCAGCTGAAGGGATGACCTTGAACTTCTTGGGATGAGCTGAACCCTTAATGTGCCACTGCATGGACTCTTGTTTACTCTCTGGGTCATAATGATGAACCCAGGTTTCATCTCCAGTAACTATTCTTTGCAGCACCTCATCAGGATTTTCACCGCACAGGTCAATAAAATCGGAACAACAAGCTACACGCATGTCTTTTTGAAGCCGAGTCAGCATTCGCGGAACCCATCTTGCACTTACTTTTGACATATTAAGATGGTCATGGATAATATCATGTACGGTACCAATAGAGAGATTGGTTACTTGTGCTATAGATTCTACCTTCACTCGACCATCTTCCAATATAAGTTTTTCCACTTTATCAATATTTTCTTGTGAAGTAGCTACTACAGGCCGGCCAGGTCTAGGGTCGTCTTCAACACTCTCCCTTCCACGTTTAAACTCGCTTGACCACTTTTGAATGGTAGATAAAGAAGGAGCAGACTCACGGTAAACACAATCCATTTCCTCTTTTATGGTTTTTTGATTTTTACCATGTTTTGTCAAGAATTTTATCACGCATCGATGTTCTAATTTAGTTAACATTGTCAATTCCCACATGATGTTCATGTTTGTTCAGCAATTGCAGAAAAACAAAAGAACATCTCGGTTCGAATTATACTTTTTTTTAATGTCAATTAATAAACCTTAGCGGCCAGTAACGAAAGAAATTTTAGAAGAGGTTGTAAGATATCAATACCGAGAATATTTTGAACGCCCCTCGTATACTCTCTTTGATATGTACGTGTGTGAGCTGTGGTCACCTATAAGTGGCTGAGCGATTTGTTAGATGTATTTTCCGATATTTTTTTTTTCTTGTATAATAAATTCCGATCGTCTTTTTTCCCTGTATAAAAATTTCCGCACGCCTTTTTTCCCTATAGATATATTTCCTGGTATATATAAATCTGAACGCCTTCTTTCCGTATAGACATATTTTCCGATAGATTTATTTTCTTATACACAAATATCTGAACGCCTTCTTTCCCTGTATTTTTTTAACATAATGCAATATTTTATAGTCCTTAATTTTACTAGGGGACAAATTCCCGGCTGTCTTTTTTCCTGATCAGAAATTTTAAAATAGATATGATTCTTGATAGAAAATTATATAATATGTATTCGCAATGTAATAAACTAAATAGAAAGAAAGTTATCTACACGTATAAACTGTATAGAGGATTAATAGGCGTACTTCTGTCAAGTGCCTAACTAAGTACAACGTTTCACTCGTTTGATTTGATTACTGATTGGTAAAATTCCTTTAAAGATAACTAACCATGATACACAAAATATTCCACACAAGATTGCAAACAGGGTCCAAGCAAATAAGAAGTTTTGCCCCTAGTAAAATGAATGACCATGAAATTTTTCGTTAAACAACAAAAATACAGGGAATGAAGGCGTTCAGATATTTGTGTATAAGAAAATAAATCTATCGGAAAATATGTCTATACGGAAAGAAGGCGTTCAGATTTATATATACAAGAAAAAAAATATACCAGGAAATATATCTATAGGGAAAAAAGGCGTGCGGAAATTTTTATACAGGGAAAAAAGACGATCGGAATTTATTATACAAGAAAAAAAATATATCGGAAAATACATCTAACAAATCGGCTGAGCATCTGTTGATGTTGAATGTCCTTGTTCCTATGTAATTGTGTAGATGTATTAACCGTTGGTGATCCTTAAATAAATAAAATAAAATAAATAAATTATTAACGGTCTACATACATATCTAAGTTTTATTGAATAAAATTATTTTACTCGATGTTTAGTTTCATTTGTGGTATTCATGCATTTCTCTAATAATGTAACATAAATGCTATTTATTTCAACTTTGACAAACTTAACTTAGAAAACGCAAGTGGCGCAGTTAAGAACGCAGCCGTTAATTAACGGAGTGAAGGCGCTGTGTCAACTTTACAGCTTCACCCGTCCGACTTCCTATTTTAGCATAGGTAGGTATATGGGACAGTAATATTAAAATGACACTGGATTTATTTGAAAAATATTTTAATAATAATAAAGACAAATGGTGCGGTGGCGTCAAACGCCTCCAAGGAAGCGTAAACTTAATGTAATCTTTTTTTTATTTGATAACAAGTTAGAAACTGGCAATTAAGCATTATTCTAAATAATAAAATGATTAGAACTAAGTAGGTAAGACTGAAGAATATCTATATTTCTAAAGCAGTCATTAAAACTCATAGCTGGGCATTAACTCGTTAATCCGTTAATCTTTAATTAACGAAGTTAAGTTTTCGAGTAACGGATTAACTTTTAAGTTAACTTTAAAAACCTGTAACGGACTTGTTAACTTCCGTTAACTTTTCTTAAGTCCGTTAATCGTTAATACCTAAGTACCTACTCACACCAAGGCCGCGCGCTGCCTCAAATATAACACTAGTATACCATCGAGTGCTGCTGTGGAACGCCTGTTTTCGGTGGGAAAAGATATTTTTTCTCCAAAACGGGCGTCGCTATCAGAGGACAATTTTAATATGCTCATGTTCATGAAGGGCACATGCACCTTATGGCAGATGCTAGCGAATGATATTTTTATTGGCTATGCTATTATATATTAATTAGTAATGATTACCATGTTAATTAGTAGATTAGTCTTTAATAAAAATCAAAATTTATGATTATTTCTCCTAGTTTTATTTCTTATTGCGTATATTTACGATTTCGAGTTAACGATTAACTTTAACTTCCGTTAAAACTTTTGAAAAGTAACGTTTAACGAAGTTAACTTTTTATTTAACGGATTAACGATTAACGAAGTTAACTTTTAGATTAACGGTGCCCAGCTCTGTTAAAACTATAAATCAAGACGATATTGACCAACTTAAAAAGATGATAATTTTAAAACGCAAAACTATTTACATATTCGTAATTCTCTATCCACGCTACTCTAATATGTAAGCTAGACAAAATCCACTGCATTTTTTGAGATAATTTGAAAGAGATAAGAAATATTTAGGAGTAGGTATATGGTATATAGGTGCACTACGAAGATATAAAGAACTTTGTATCTCTAAAAAAAAATTAACACAATGTACTTAATAATTATTAATTGTAAAAAATGTCATGATGCTGTTTATGAAGCGAAGTGAATCACTCCAGTGACAAGCTAAGAAAAAAAAAAATAACTAATTTAATTGAAAATTGGCCATGTTATTGGCATGCGTAGACCAAGCGGCGAAGCGCGAGCCGTCCATTTCGCCGGCGTGTTGATTGCCCGCGGTCAGCGTGTGGCGCTGCCCGCCGATCGCCGCGCCACACTCCGGACACTGGGACAGCTGCATGGCGCCGCCGCACTCGCCGATACAGTAGAAGTGCCCGTTGGGACACTTGTACCAGTGCCCCGCCTTCAAACCTATCGCGCTCACTATCATCGCGCGCTCCTCCATGCTAGCTATGCCCGATAATTTAACAACTTCCTCAAGCTTCTTCAGACATTCCACAGCTTTTTCTTCGTCATACGCACTCCAGGTCAAAACAGCTTCTTTAGCAGTTTTAGCTATCGCCAGCACCTCGGCATTGGTTGTATTCTTGCTCAATTGAAGAATCTTAGCCAGCTGAACGATGGAATTCACACGCTTCATCTCTTGTCCGATGTCTACCTGCTGCTGTTGGCTTATCTTCTGTTTACTCGCGACCAGAGCTTCACAGATCATTTTTACCTGGTCTTGCATTTCAGTTTTTAGTTCAGTTAAATTTTCGGCAACGTATTTGGTGTAATAGTCCCCAATATCAGCGAGTATGTCGATGTAGATGTGGTACATGTCGAGATGTAGAACAGAGAGATCTTTATTTTTGCCTCCAATAACATGATGTAAGGCATTATACGCAGTGTTCCAATACACGTTTTCTGAAATTAGAAATAATGTTACAAAGTTTGTTTAAAAAAAAATCTACTTCCGTACTTTTATTAGTCATTTAAAGGGTCGTGCACACATCTTTAAAACCCTACCTTATAGTTATCAAGACAAGTATTTAGTCTATTCCCCAAAAAAGCATTTGTGCATTCACGCAGTATCTTTTTGGCACTTTTTCGATACTTCGAGTCATGACCACTTAAAAAATATTGTTGCCAACCTTATTTTAAACGTCATCTCTGACAAATAAGTGAACCATAGACATGTTTTTTGAATTTCATTCATTCTTTTCCCGCCCGTACCTTATGTGAACACATTCGGTAATAGAATTTATTTCAATACAATTATTTAGTGTCTGCAACTCCATGCATGCAGAATTTAGTTTAAAAAATCTAAATATTGAAAAAAAAAAACATAATTACCTTTGGTTATTTTTTGAGTTTCTCCTAGATCTTTAACTTTCTTATAAAGCTCGACTCGCTTTTTTGACCTTTGCGCTTCCGTTCCATAAACCTTCTCTTTTATGGGGTTGATGTCGTTTTTTAGCATTTTATTTACCAGGTCTTTGTATCGGTATGTATTGATAATAGGTTCGCGACAAAACGGACATGTCTTAATTTGAATGGTTTCATCCTCGCCCTTCATTAAAGTATCCAACGTGTCAACGTCCAAGATGTGAGGACAGTCCTGTAGCTGAATTAGCCTGAAATTACAACATTCAAAATATCAGCGGTAAGTGGGTCGAGATATATGCAAGAGGCATTTGAACCACAATAATGTGCACATACTTGGCGTCATCTTCGTAGGGGTCGCCAAGCAGGTCGGTGGGGAAGCCCTCGGGGTCGCAGAGGCGGCAGGCCGGCGGGCAGGGCTCGCCGCAGAGCCCGCGGCACGGGTGCCCGCACGCCAGCGCGAGCGGGCACGCCTCGGAGCAAGGTGCGCGCGAGCACGGCGCGCCGCATGCGCGTCTACACGCGGAATGCTCGCACGCCCGTCCGCATGTTTCCTGCACACACGCATGCTGTATTACAGTATGTCCTTATCATACCCCGGCCGGCGAGAGCAAAAATGCGTCTACTCCTAGTGCTTAATTAAATATCGACTATTCTATCGACATATGGATGTCGATAGAATAGTCGACTTTTAATTAAGCACAATTTCTTTTTTTTTTAAACTGAGCCATTAGTATTTGTTATTTATTTCAACTTGATACCTCCACGCGTTTCTAAGAATAACCCTAAAACAATTTTAAACTGAATAAATACAAACACTTGGTTTTAATTTTGTTTACAACAATAATTAATACTTCTGCATATCATAACGGTGGTCTAGTACATCGTGTTGTTTTTATCGACATCGACCAAAGTGTGTGTCCTCGCACTATTAAGCTGTCAACGCATTTTTGCTCTCGCCGGCCGGGGTATGGTCCTTATATATCCGTACGTACACGTAGAGATGTAGACGTACCGTGCAAGGCGTGCAGGGTGCGCCGCACGACTTGCCGCATGTTGAATGCGGACACCTGACCTCGCACTTGCGGCGGCACGGCGGGCACACCTGGTTGCACGGCTCCTCGCACCTGTAACATAAGCGATATCATGAGTTTGAAACTCGACGAGTGTGGTGCTTTGGTGGAACGAACGTACCTGTGTCACAGTACACTAAGAACAGTAGTGAATCTAAGGCCGCTCGGCAAGTTATTTACCTACTCTTGCGTGGGCGCTTAGGGTTGTCACTTTTATTTTCAGTTAAATATTATTTGCGTATTATGAGTAGCACTAAGGTTTCTATTTATATAATATAATGAAATGTTCTATCAATTCATAAATTAGGTATAAATTAAGGCCGGTAAGAGCAGGCAAATGCGAGCGTACTCGAATGCGCGCGATCACAGTCGCGGTACGGCCCACACTGCCGCCACCGTATTCCCCCGTATATAATGCGAATGTGTGCGTGGCAGCGCGTGCGTACACGGCGCCCGGCGCGCACGCACACATTCAAGCCGGCAGCGGCACATTTCTATGAAGATTCACTACTGTTGTACTGTGCCTGTGTCCGCAGATGTTGAGCTGGTGGCAGCGCGCGGCGCAGGGCCGGTGCAGGCGGCCCTGGAGACAGCCGGCGCACGAGCCGCCGCACGAGTGCCCGCAGCGGAGCAGCGCGCCACACGGCGCCGTGCACGCAGAGAGTAGCTTCGCATCCAGCATAGACCCTAGAGAAACGTTAGCCATAAAACTGGTTCAGTTTATTATAGTGAACATAAAAATTCAACTAATAGTACATTATTGTCGAGGTTCGGAAGTAGCTACTTGCTGGCTGAGGATTCGCTTTAAACGGACGACCTTGGGAGTCCGTTTAATTGAATCCGAAGCCAGCAAGTAGCCTTCCAACCGAGTCATATATAGTGCTTTTCTCAAAAATGGTGCAAGAAATAGAAATATTTTACGAAAGCAACGTTCTAATTTTCACATAAAAAAGTAAAACCATTAAAAAGATATATGCTTGCCGCCTTAAAAAAAAAGAAGTATTTTTCTGCTGAAAATACACCAACCTATTTGAGACACCTAAATAGTCGCGGTACCAACACTTGCGCGTCGCGGCACATATACTTGGTCAACCAGATCTTGACAGTAGAAAAAGGCGGCAAATTTGAAAAATGTAGGCGCGAAGGGATATCGTCCCATAGAAAATTTGAATTTCGCGCCTTTTTTTACTGACAAGATTTGGTTGACCAGCTATAATAATAAATGCTGATCATCTGTTTGGCTGTTTAAGGGACCTATGCCTTCATTTGATATGGCCATTTAAAGTTTTAAAAAGTTTGGAACTCGTTATATAATGGAATTTGTATGCAACATTGCAGTCCCGAAATCGATACTGCAATGTTTTTAACTTTTTAATTTTTTGAATGACCATAAACTACGCGCTTTGCGACCTATTTTTTAACCGGCAACGTCGACTTTGCCGTCCATTTTTGAGAAAACTCATTGAATACCTGCTTGCTTAGCTTGATACACATAACACGGCAGCTGGACGATGTGACCGCAAGGCGCCTCGGAGCTATGCTCCGTGGCCTCCATGCACGCGGCCGGGTCACACGGCTTGCGGCAGTTCGCCGGGCACGAGTGACCGCAAGTCATGGTGCGTTCACATTTCTCTTTGCAAAGTTCGCGAGTCGGCTCTGTTTCGCACTCGATCTGTATCTCATGATTGCAGTCGGGTATCGTTTTCTTCACCTATTAATAAAAATTCTTTAGAGTAAGGTTCTATTGTGAAATAGGTATGTACCTATAGAAACGAGGGCTCAGTTAGATGGTATTTTTATGTGAATTTAACTAAATGTTGTTTATGATTTCATACCTGTAGGTTCGTTTTTATTGGCCATTTTGCGCAATTGCATTCACAACAAGGGTGCCCATGGGTAAGGGAGCGTTCAAGTATTACGTAACGCAATTTTTGGACATTTTACGCATTAGTAAAACGTTACGTAACCACCAAGTGACCATTTTTTTACCTAAAGGCCACAATTATGTGGCGTAAAGTACCGTAAAGTGGCGAAAAGTTCTGAAGGGTTAAAAAACAATGTTACGTAACGCGTAGTTCAAACCCCCCCTTCCGCCCCTGTAACGCATCGTAACGTTTTACAAGACGCCCCCCCTCCTCCCAAATTCGTTACGTAATACTTGAACGCTCCCTAACTATTGTAATTAGGTGTGGTTCGGGTGATATTTGGCTTAGGTAATATGGCGAAGTAGCGTGAAGTATGTAGACTTTAGATACCTAATAGACAGTGGGTCTCAGATCATATGATCTGAGCAGTGGGTGGATGTAGGCCAGTACGGATATGATGGTGGTTCTTGTCTACGTGACAGCGTGATAAAACGGTGTCCGTCACTTTCTATCCCACGGTGTTAAACAGTGACAGTTATTTTATCACGTGGATAAAGATGGATAAAGCTATCCATAATAGGCCGGCTGATTGATAGTAAACGATACCTTTTGCTTGCAATCCCCGCATTTCTCGAAGCACAGCTTCTTGCAGTGGTGGCCGCAGGGCATCGAACGCGCGCACTTCTCGCGACAAGGATCTGCATTCACATCTTCGCAGCAGGCCCCTCGTTTCCAATGTTTGCAACCAGACCTCTTCCTGTTAACCTGCGTTACGATTTCATCATTTTAATGTACTTATTGGCAAATTCGTTCTATATATATATATATATATTTTTTTTTAATTTATTTATAACACAAACAGTCACATAATGCAAATGGATTTTTTGTACAATGTAGTGTACTTAACATACTTAAGAAACAGACCTGGAGGTTCATTAAAGAGTAAATAATGTTAACATACATAATAACCGCAGAAAGAAAAAGAAATTTGAAATTATGAGCCATACCTACTTAAATTATATTTACCAGTCTTCGAAACAAACAGTATTGTGTGAAGTTATATAGAGGGTAGGTACGTAGAATATTGGAAAATAGGTTTAACATCAATATCTAATTTAGTGTTATCGGATAAGACAAGTAGTCATCAATTTGTTTCACTATTTGGAAGGTAGGACAATCAGAAAGTTACGTTTATACATTTTGTTACCTATTTAAAACAATTTTTAATATCTAAACTAATATTTAAACTAAAACAATTTACGTTTAAGTTCAATTTTGAGACTAGACAAGGAAGAGGATATGTAAAATTAGGCGCTATTAAACAGAACCTATTTAACTATTTATACAACAAAAACTTTTTTCTTTATCTCAATTCTCACGGTTTTCAGATGGATCAAGGTGAGAAGATACTGCGGTTCAAGGGAGGCCTAAAACGGGTAAAGTACCGGAGGGGGCCTAAAAGTTTTCGTTTATATTTGATTTTACAAATGGATTTAATCCCATTCGATAGAAGAACTATCAACATATTAGACAAAAAGTGTGTCATTTTAGTTTTGTACCTAATAATTATTTATTTAAAGAAATATAGACTCCCTAAATAATACTACAATTTAACAGGATTCTGTTAAATGGTACCCACACCATGATATATTGATTGCGGATAATGATTATTGACATAAAAATCGTAGACAGCACATAGGTACTGTACATAATAGTACATATACATACAGGCACAGGCACCTTATGTACTTGGACTACTTGCAGGTTACCTGAACATCACATGGAAGGCAAGGTTCACCACACGATAGTGGACATTGGTGATCACCAAGATCGCCTTCCAAATTTGCTGTGCAGCCTTCCTTCGCTCTCGGGCAAGGTTTTTCGCATTTGTACTAAAATAAGTGAAGCAATGTTACATACTACACATTTTACGACATGAGCTTGTTCTAATAATAAATAATAGATTAAAAATCTTCTTCATAATATGTGTCTTCAGTCTTCAAAATAATTCTTTTGAAGGGATGACATAGAAAACCAATGATGAAATGCCAAACACAACACGTAATCGAGTTTTGAAGCAGATTTTTTGTCATTGTGGCTTTTATAGGTAGAATATAGACGCCAGTTTTCACGGTTTTTAGCAAAGGACCTTATATTTATTTATTTTATTTTCTGATATGTATGGTATTAATTTTCTCTTTGTTTTTGCTTTGATCTAGTACTGAATTCGTAATTTATTTATTGTAAATAGTAAGAATCCTTTTGGTACTCACATTTTCGTGATCAGGATCGTCGTTCACGTGGCATCTACGGATGCAGGCGTGGCCGCAGCTGAGCCGTCCGCCCTCACACTTTTCTTCACAATCTACGTCCGATATCCTCATAGAACATGGTTTGGTTGCCTGAGAAACCGAAGATGAATCGAAGTGTGAAAAAATGCTTTGTGGTTCCCGGTATAGTAGAGTAGAATGGTATGTCGCACTAATATGGAAGAGTGATAGAGTGACACAAAGCGTTTCATTGACGTAGCGCAAGCGATTGTCACCTTGGCTAGGCACCCAGGTACACTTGTGACCAATATGACTGATTTCTCTACATTTTTTTTTTTTTTTTTTATACCACATAGGTGGCAAACAAGCATACGGGCCGCCTGATGGTAAGCAGTCACCGTAGCCTATGGGCGCCTGCAACTCCAGAGGTGTTACATGCGCGTTGCCGACCTTTTTTTAAAAACCTGTACACTCCTTTTTTGAAGAACCCCATATCGTAGACCCTCGGGAAAACCTCGGAAGGGAGCTCATTCCACAGCCGGAGCGTCCGCGGGAGGAAATTCCTCTTAAACCGCACAGTACGCGACCATTTAGGTTCTAGGGTGTGTGGATGAACACCCTGCCGATGGCGAGCGGTGCGGTGATAGAAAGCTGCCGTTGGCATCATGTCAAACAATTCTTCAGAGCACAGCCCATTGTACAAGCGGTAGAACACACATAAGGAGGCAAGGTCTCTCCTCAGACTTAAAGGTTCAATACCGCTTGTGAGTTTGGGATCATCGACGATTCGTACAGCGCGCCTTTGGATTGAGTCGAAGGGTCCAAGCTGGCATCCAGGTGCTCCTGCCCAAAGGTGACAGCAGTACTCCATATGGGGTCTGACTTGCGATTTATAAAGCAGCAGTCTTTGCCGCGGAGTAAAGTATCGCCTCGCTTTATTGAGCACACCGAGTTTTTTCGATGCCAGCTTAGCCTTACCTTCCAGGTGGCTACGGAATTGGACGTCACTGGAGATGTCGACACCAAGGATCCCAATACTCCCTGACATGGTAAGGGCTGTGCCTTGGAACTGTGGGACCACAGTAAATGGGGTTTTCTTAGCGGTGAAGGCGCAAACTTGTGTCTTGGTGGGGTTGAATCGGACTAAATTGTCCCGACCCCACACCGAAACTCTGGATAGAGTGTTCTCAATGTCCGACACAAGCTTTTCACGACTCTCAAGCACCACAGAACGAGGGATGTTGGCACGGCCTGTGTAAAAGGCATCCCCAGTACTGTCGTCCGCATAGCAATGAATGTCGTCGATAGACAACATGTCATTGATGTGCAGCAAGAACAGCGTTGGGGATAGCACAGAACCTTGCGGGACGCCAGCGTTAATGCCCATGCTATCGGTAGTCTACAGTAAAACTTACCTTATGTTCACAGCCAGGCAGCGAGACCGTAACCGTTTCCGCGCAGTAGACGGCCGGGTCGTCTGGTGCCATATGGCACGGCACGGCTCTGGTGTGCCCGCACGGTAGCTGCTTGTCCATGTAACGCTTGCATGGCTGACATTTTTCACTGCAGCTGGATGGGCACGTGTGGCCTTCGATTTCACAGATTTTCCTAGAAAATATTAGTGACACATGATTTTTAACCGACGAAAAAAACGGAGGAGGTTCTCAAGTAGACGCGTATATATCTATTTTTTTTTATGTATGACCACACATAACTTTTTACAGAGTAGTTCGATTTTGATAATTATTTTTTTATTGAAAAGGGTATACCCCGAAGTTGGTCCCATATAAATTTGGAAAAAAAAATCCAACCTTAAGTGTAGGAAAATAGGAAACTAAAAATGGAAAAATAAAAACTTTTTACAAAAAAATAAAACCGACTTCAAAAAGGATGAAATAAAATATTAGGTATCCTTTTTGAAGTCTATGCGTTACCAACTGATATGTTTGAAGTCGGTGCCAAGCCAAGTAGTAAGTAACAATACCAGTTAATAAGTTCATTGACTGATGAGCAATCACTAAATGAACTCGCCTCATAAGGCTAATTTTACCTCTTTAGCCAAATCAGCGACATCTAGGTATGCCGGTGGTAGGTACATGCAATTCCGAGATACCTATACGCCGACTTCTCTCTAAATATCGATATTAAAACTGTGGATAGGTATACTTAGGTATTATAGTTACAGAGATATAAGCCATCGCGTCATAGCACTTTATTAATCTGGTTTCTGATCCGATCCTTTCTACAGATTTTTAAAGATGTTTCACGACAGTAGCTTTGTTTGAGACTGGTTGCCCAGACTCTAGCCCAAATCAAATTTAAAAAATTGGTAATTATGTTACTCTCAAAATGATTAATTGCAAAGGCCTTCACCACTTCCTCTGGAGTGACTAGATAAAAATAAACAAACCTTTCGCAGTCTCTAGTACAATATATCTCGTCATGAGCTATATCGTAGGCATGGCACATTCGCGGACAAGGATGGCCGCACCGCAGGTTGTATTTACAGTCCAGTAGGCAGCCGCCTTCGGGCACCTTTACAAAATCTTCCAGCGATGTAATCTAGAACAGCAACCACGAAATAATTTTCGAAGCTATGAAGGAAAGCGTCACATATAGTTTACTAATTTTTTTTAGTACAACTTCTATCAAACTAAACTTTAAGTTTGCATTCGGATGGCGACTTCAGCGGCGATTCATGGTATTGACATCGCCCGCGTCAACGCTGCTATACAGTCACCATCCGAATGTAACCTTTAGCCCAATGCCATTGTTAGAAATAGTAAACAAAGGTGTCATACTTTGTATTAAACTGATTTGATGATGAAATAGAATCATCTTCCACGCGTTGTCCCGGCATTTTGCCACGGCTCATGGGAGCCTGGGGTCCGCTTGGCAACTAATCACAGGTATTGGCGTGGGCACTAGTTTTTACGATAGCGACTGCCATCTGACCTTCCAACCCAGAGGGTAAACTAGGCCCGTATTGGGATTAGTCCGGTTTCCTCACCGAAAAGCGACTGGTAAATATCAAATGATACGTAGTAAGTATTTCGTACATAAGTTCCGAAAAACTCATTGATGATGAAATATAATACCTCAGTTATTTGTCCGTGGTTCGGGCATTTGAGTTTCAAACTTGACCCCAACGATCCGTTATCTGCCAGAGTCTGAGCTATATTGGTCCAAAGAGTGGAATTCCTCTTCAGCAACTCGATGTTGCCAAGTATAAAGAAGCCTGTTGATCACGAAAAAAGTTCACTTTTCTTTATTACTTCAGGGTAGGGGAATATTCCGATTTGTGGAAAATGTAGGTATATTTCAGCCAAGTTAATGAAAAATTACTTTAAAAATAAGAAAACTTAGGTATAGAACTGTATTTCTAGCGTGAAACAGTCTGATTCTCAGGTCAGGACAAACTTACCTAAAATGAAACTTAAGTAAGCTACGCTGCCAATAAATAAAAGTACAATTTCCACGTATAATATACTAAATCTACTCCTTATAGTCTCGTCTCTCAAACTTTATGCAAAATTCAGTCTAGAAGATTTATTTCGCTTGTATTGTTATTTTACCTTTCACGGCGACCCTGCCTAGTGAACATATACTAGAGTAAGTGGTAATAAGTACTAAATCCGGCCGGAATCAGGGGCTTGGCTCTAGGCGTTACCCTCCCCTCAACTGGGCACGTTACTCGACGGTGACTCGTTGCGGGTGTCCGTCGCTCTCCGCCTGGGCTGCGATGTATGTCAACCATGCACACGTATGCATCTGCGGTTCCAGGGTGGGGGCTGACGGCCATCATGCATTGAGTTGCCGGCGATGTGTCGGGAGGCATCCGCGTCACCATGCCTTGAACGACGTAGTCCACAGGGCGCTCAGGTCAGCGGGAGTTCCATCCGTGCTTGAGCCTCCGGGTCTAAGTCGCACGGACGGCAAGCGGCCTGATGGCCTAACTTTGGTGCCGTGGGAGAGAGGGCGGTGTTTGGTCTGGGACGCTACGTGCGTCAGCACCTTCGCCGCCTCTCATATCAGTCGCACGGCACGCGCGGCCGGTGCGGCGGCCGAGGCTCAGGCGGCGGTGAAGCGCCAAAAGTATGTACCGTTGGGCTCGGGGTATATTTTCGTTCCTTTTGCGGTGGAAACGGCGGGCTGCTGGGGTGCTGACGCGAAACAATTTGTGCGTGACATAGGCCGTCGACTTAGGCAAAAGGGAGAGGATCCCCGCACCGAATCGTTTCTGGTGCAGAGGCTGTCCATAGCCATCCAGCGGGGTAATGCCGTGAGCATTATGGGCACTTTTGCACCGGAAGCGATAAGGAACGGGTTTGACTAGTAGTTAGTGTGTAATTATGTATCAATAAATAAATGTTGTGTGATTAATTTAATTTATGCTTATCTTTTTTATAACTAGTACTAAATAGTAACTTACTAATTATCGACTAGAACATAAATTAAGAGAAAGGGGCTTCAAATGTACCCATAGTACAGAGACTTGTCCTACCTTCCCTGGCCCTGGACAAGGCGACGCAGATCCTGTTCTCGGTGCCCAGGAAGCCGATGCTGTCGTTGTCGTTGTTGCGCACCAGCGACAGCAGGATTATCTTCGACTCCTCGCCCTGGTAGTTGTCCAGGACTGTGATCTTCACGTCTGACAGATGATCGTACAGTGACCGTTGCTAAACATAAATGTTTGGATTTTTAGAGGTAGTACGCATTTCCTTTCCTCCACTACAAATAAAAGTAAAAAAAAACCAGTTTCGAATAATTAAATGAATTTCCAATGACAGTTACGGGTCATATGCACGATGGGGCATAATAGTGAAGCGGTAATCAGGCAAAAAATATGTGCTTGGATTGAGCACTGGGCTAGACTACTTACTCTTCGCATGTAAAACATCTGGCCAGAATAGGCAGCTACAATAGTAACTTCATCAGGCGTGTATCCTTGCTGCATCAAATAATTTGCCAGACGGAGCGTAAAGTCTGCTTCCAGGGTGTTAGTGCGACTAGAGTTCTCATCTTCGTGCTGATAAAAAATAAAATATTATGTTGAAATAGGTACCGATTTGAAAACGCCGGGGGTGATGCTCTTTCTTCAAGGTAGGTATATCAAATAGCAATAGAAAACAATGTAGCATGAAACGTACGTAACATAGGATGTTCATATTTACTATAGGAATCGAAGGAGTGTCAAGTTATAGCAACTGAGAAACATTTGGAGAGAATATGGCAGACCTGTTCCATATAGTTGTGCGAAAAGAAGAATAGATTGTGCGCGACGCCACGCACGGGCGGGAAGTCCTCGACGGAGCGGTGGTTCTGCAAGTCGGGGTAGATGTGCGGCGAGACGAGCGCCGCGATCTCGGGCCGCATGCGGTGCTGCACGCCGAGCCGGCGGCTGTGCACGCCGTTGCGGATCATGCGCTCGAACAGCGACACCTCCAGCTGGTAGTGCCGCGCCAGACGCAGGTACGCCGCCGACGGCCGCAGCTGCTGGTGGTCCCCTACACACCACAACAACCCGTCATTCCGACTATTCTACCGTCCCACTGATATATACAACAACGAACATTTAAAAAACTAAACGTCCACAAGAAGTAAGTTTCTGCTCAAATATTTAAAGGGCACCATTGCATATTTGACTCCCCAGGAGTCACAAACGTTGGCTACAGAAACCATCAAGCGGGTTTTATACTTTTTTGCTACAGCTGTGATGCCCTTCAAATATAAAAATTTATTACAGACATACCAATTAGAATCAAGTGCTTGCAATGTTTCGTGAGAGACGTGACTATGTGTGCTTCTAAAACCTCCGCTGCTTCTTCCACGATCACTGAAAATAATCCGTCGTTCATAATCTTAAGAAAATACACTGTTTCCAGTATGGTATATATGGCCAATCATAATTTTAAAATCTGTAGATGTGCAAAAATAAAATGGAGGTATATAATATATAAACCTACCTATTGGTGGTGACACTTCAACCAGTAATTTTCGCAATCTCGCCGCTGCGCTTGTGGTCATACCAATAACCCGAGTCCCTCTTAAAAGTGAACGGTCAGCTATCATTCGAGCTTCTTCGTAAGCTTCTGCAGAAGATTTGACCACCTCCTGAAATCAACACAAATAAATATTGTATTGTAAGCATATCGAGGTTATTTTGTGTAGGTAATCCGGATTATTCATAAACATAATTGAAGGAACGTTTGAGAGGCTTTCTGACAGTAAAATATTGTGAATGCAGACCACAAATAATATGCGTTTTGGCAGTAACTGTGTGATCGCTCGAATGTGCGCTACGAAAGTGATTCGGGTGGTTTACTAAAAATGTTCACTTGCGTCTAAAGACCACCAACCTGAATAACCACGAATGTACTTAACAAAAATGGCACAAAAGGGTAGTCCAACACTGGAATTATGTATTCGCAAGTATGTGAGTGGCAGACTCAGTGGCAGATTTCCCATAAGGCACAGTAGGCTCGAGCCTAGGGCGGCGAGATATTAGGGGCGGCAAATTGTGGCAAAAAAATCGCTGATGATAACAAGAAATAACACAAAATTAGGCCAGGCAACGAATTCTCAAAAAAAGGTATAGAGAGAAATGCTTGGAACACAATTTTTGACTTCATAACTTTGTTTGAACTAGTTAGGAGGAGAACATATCAAAAGTCCCCGGCCGTAGCACTTGAGCCGGGGGAAGAGGGAGGTTTGAAGGTCCTATTTTTCGGTTTTTCGCTTATATCTCGGAAACGGTATACACCCTTCTTGCCAGAATTTCATTTGCCATAATTTCATCTGCCATAATAGTCAACAGCCATTATATTGTTTCCCATAATTACATATGCAATACTTATTGTTTACTATATTAGTCACGTGCCAGAAACTTTGTTTGTTTTGTAGCCATAATAAAATTTGCCATTCAAATTGCTTCCCAGAAAGTAGGTTAGGTTAGAACTGTGACCTCCTACAAAATAAAACGGCTACCAGAAAGTAGGTTAGATTAGGTTAGAACTGCGAACAAGCGAGCGAGCGAAGGGAGCGAGCAAGACTTTCCGGGGCACTCCGATTAGGATAGGTTAGGTTCAGAAGTCGATGTTAGGTCTTTTTTTTGCGCGCCTTGCTCCGGCTCTTAGGGCGAACTGCGTAATCGTATGCCAGAATTATAGTGACTAGATAGATTCGGGGAAAAACCATTATTTAGTATGGCGTTTAAATATTCTATTAAATAGTATTATTACAATTAATAATATGGACAACAACACGTATGGCACTTGTACGTTCTGAAATCTAATAATCGGGTAAACAAAGAGTATGTCACATCATTTTTATGGTAAACAAACAATTCGGGCAAATATAATTTGGGCATATGAGTATTATTTTATACAATTTTCGGACAAACAATAGACAACCCTCGGAAACTATGCGTTCTAACGACTCATCATTGTACAAAATGAAAGCTGATTAAATTTGCTACATGTTTTATTTAGTACAGTTTATCGATATCTTGAGGGCCCTCCACAGCTGTACGCGAATCGCGGCGCGAAGCCGCGAACGCGAGTGTGGCGTCGATTTCACAGATTGTTCACGCCTTCGCGCCTTGTTCCCCGTTTTTTGTCGGTTTTTCGGCCAGCGTCAAAGGAGGCGCGAAGCGCGAACTTGCAAGACTCCACAATACACACTATTTTGGCTCATCAGTTGCAAGATAAATATTAATTCTATTATACATAGCGGCAACAAAACAAAATGGAAAAATAGCTACAGCAAGTATGATGCCTTAGATAAATGACAGTTAAACTCGATAAGCTGATGCTTTTCAGCCATCTTGGCCTGAACTAAACTGCGAAATCACCGAGAAGTTTGCGAGTGTGGAGTCATACGTCAACGTCGCGATATGTTCGCTCGGCGAAGTCGCGCCGCGATTCACGCACAAGGTCCGCACCGCACAGTCTGGAGGGGGGCTTGTATAGGGCCCTCCACACTCGTGCGCGAATCGCCGCGAACGCGAGTGTGGAGTCGATTTCGCAGATCTGCTACACTGTTAAAATCTTTCGGGTTCCTTTTCTCGTGAGCATCGTGAATATTATTGATGGAAATTTAATGCAAAATTATAGACATTCAAGAGCAAGAACAGAGTCCAAACAAAGTTAATAAGTTAAAAATGTGTCCCAAGCCCATTACCCTCTATACCTTTTCGTTGCCTGACCTAAATGTAGTCAATATGATGGGTGCTGATGCTGAAGGGGCGGCTACAGGGTCTGAGCCTAGGGCGGCAAAGACTGCAAATCCGCCACTGGGCAGACTACATAAGACAGGGGAACACCAAAATATTCCGAAATATGTTTTTCCGACTTTCATAACCTCGATTTTCATAATCCCGATTTTTTTATATGTCCGAAATATCGAAATTACGACTTTGAAAACCACGAAAGAAGAAAATCACGACTATGCTATTACCGAAAACTTAAAATCCGATTGTCATATGCACGAAAACTTAAAATTCCGATTTAAAAAAAATCCGAAAATATTTTTTCCGAATTTGTCTATTCCGAAAAAATCATTGACCGATCGGAAAAAAGTAATTCGGTATTCAGAAATTCGAACTTTTGTCAACTCGGAATAATGAAACTCGTGATTTTCAAAATAAGATTTAAACGCACTTATACTTTTTAAAAGTCTATATAACTAACCAAAATCCGAATCGGAGCACCCCACTATCCACGTGATCTTGTCTGTCCTACCCCTAGAGTGTATGTAAAAAGCCGGAGGCGCGGAGGGGAAGCATTTGTGCCTGCGCTTTGCTACGCAAGGGCGAAGGGGCTGCTTTGCCCGTAGCGCCGGAGCAGATGCGGAACACGACTCGATAAAATAGGAATCACGTCAAATCGGAATTCAAAATTTCGGAATAATGACAATTCGGAATTCGTAATTTCAAAAATCGAAAATGTTAAATTCGGTGTTTATCACTATCGGAATTTTTAAATTCGGAATTATGTGGTTCGGAATTTAAAAAAATCGGCTTTTTTGCTATTCGGAAATATATACCTTCGTGATTTTCATCCTTCGTAATTACGACAGTCGGAATTTTGATGGATCGAGCATTTAAAAATCGGAATAATAAAGTTCGATATTCTAAAATTCGGCATTAAATATTTCGGAATTATGTAGTGTACCCATAAGACAGTTCATTAATTAAAATAATTTCTATAAAAAAGTTAAGTACAAACCTCTCTTTTTTTGGCCTGTTTCTTCAGGTAACCCTTGGCGATGGTGGCCCATTTATAGTAATATGACCAACGTTCTATAAGTGAAACTGTAGATAAATCCTTCACATTTGCGAGGTTTATTCTGGGTGCACGCGACTGGCATATCGTCATATCCTGTTAAAGAAATACCACATTCAAACTGTCGTGTCTCGTGACGTTCAAATTGAAGAACGTGCAGAGTCTCTCTCGGCTAACTCTACACGGACTGGGCAATGTGGAGGCGCTACCAAAGATCGCATTGATAGTGGCACTAGCACATTTATTTAATCACTCTAAAGTCAGTCAGTCAGAGTTAGCTTATAGGGATTGCATTCCACCCGGAACATTGGATTGACCGTCCAATCCAGAAGAATAGTTCTGTTCTGGATTTAGTCCGTTCCACTCCGTTCTAATGTGAAAAAATTGACTTTATCATACCTTGAAAATATTTATCTGCGAGTGCAGTTGAAATATCTTATGTTGTAAATCTTGCAATGTGGCCGTAATTCGTGCTGCCATGTCACCATTATTCGTGCCCTCTTCCTGGTTCTCCCCTTCTAAGTTGTGCTGAAACCGTAAAGTTTCGTGGTACTTTTTCATGAGCATGTTCTTCTGCTCTTCTGCTATTGGCAATGAGAAAGATATTAATAAACTCCCATACAATTTACTATTGTCTTCATCAATCTTTATCAAGACTTCATCAATGTCACCATCATCTAAGCCCGATTCATCCCTGGCGTAGATATCGTTATCCACATCGTTATTTTCATGTAACTTTTCTTTTGCGTTATTTTGAACATGATCTTCTAAATGTGGAATAATTTCAACATTTTCTACGTTTCCGAACAGCCAATGTTTCAAAGCATCATCGTATTTTCCTACTTTTCCTTTGTAAAATCTATGAACGATTTCACACTCTTTGGCGTAATTAGCAACAGTAGTGTCGTTTAATAAAATGTCAGGAGATATACAAGCTTCGTAAAAGTTTTTTAGGTTGTGAATACAATACTCGAGATCGGCTCTTTCATCGTAGCAAGCCCATCGTCTGAAATTACTTAGGTTATGCTTTTCCAAGAGCTGGCTCTGTGATCTTCCACCGATGCGAACAATAGAATCTGTAATAGGCAACAAAGCCTCTAAAAATTGATCCAATGCGTGATTTGTGTAGCATATGACAAGCATTAAACATTCATCATCGGAATATGGGGAATTTTCAATTAGAGTCTTAGCAACTTTGACCCCGAGGAATGTTTTGCCAGTGCCTGGCGGGCCTTGGATCACGGCGAACTCATGGGTGAGGGCGAGTTTGTACGCTTCATATTGGGTGTTATTCAAGCCCAGCTCTGTCTCAGATGGCCAAGTTTCATCCTGAAGGACTTTGAATTTTATTTCCTTTTTATACTCTTCTATATATCCTCTGTCTGGGTAGAACCATTCATCTTCATCTTCAGATGAAGATGAAAACTCGGATCGATATTTTTTTCCGAAACGTCTGAAAGGACTCCGTTTAGTACGAGTAATCTTCCGACGTTTTTTTTTGTTTAAAGTATATACGGTATCCCGAGTGAGGTACGCTGGATTTTCGGGCACTTTCTGGAATCAAAAACGAAAAACAAATCTAATATTTGTTTGTTTTCGTGGTACGTTATTGTTCTGACAATGACAAACACATTAACTGATAAGTGAAGGCAAACAAATTAACTTTTTATGTTTGTGGGATCTACTTACTAGTACGCTTTTAAATAATATTATTATTATACTATACCTACTCGTACAGTGGCGCAAAGGCAATTAGAAAATATTTATTTTATTTTCTGTATCGCTACATTGTTCGAAAGCTTTCGGTACTCTAACATACAGCAACTTACAAGTCATCCGCTCCGATATGAGACCTCACGACTATATGCAGCAAAAGAGCATTATTTAATAACGCTTAATAAATTAGCTTATACTATACAGCTTACCTATATTGTTATCTATTTCTATGCTTAGCTTAACATTTAAATTGACACATTTAGTAGGTATGTTTCAATTAAGTAGGTACTTACCTAGATAAAAAACACAAAATTTTCTTATTTCTCTGTATAAGAAAACTACTTTAATCGATAATTTGTAACATAATATAGAAAGTACCTGCACGTCGACAATGTATTTGCTCATCGCCAGGTGCTCAGGAAAGCTGGGGTCCTGAAGTGCCTTTAGCACGTGGTGGTACGGCTCAAAGTAAACTTCGCATTCTATCATGGTGTACAAGTCTTCATTGTACAAGTCGGACTCCATTGTGGAATCAATTATGCTAACACCGAGCTGTAAAATATACAAAAAAAAACTTCCTTTTTAATGCTTGAATTGTTTGTAATTATGATTTAAATAATTTAGTATTATTACATATTATCAGCGGAATCAGAACTGAACGGATAAAAATGGATTGCCATGCAGTCTAGAAGCAGATTGTTGACAATAGGTAATGTGGGTTGGCAATAGGATACGTACAATTCTTTTGCTTAAAAGTTCTTCGTCGCGTTGCAAAATAGTTCCAACAAGAAAGCTCTTGCAATTATCCTTTGTGAACAACAGGAGAGATCCAAATAAAAATCTCTTGCTTTGCTTCCAATTCATCTTCTTGAACATCTTTTCAGTGTATTGATCCAGTAATATGAGAGATCCAAATTGTTGTTTTGTGAAAAATGGTCCCAAAAATTTCACATTTCGGTATACTCTGAAAATCATAGTATGTGATTAATGGTACCAACAGATAATTATATTATAACCACATTTTTATTGTCATGTTTACAATACCTTAGTAAAACTTTGGCTTTTTATAGTGAAGATATTTTATTTGTATTACAATTAAGTAGGTAGGTACATAATAATCTTTCTTACCGAATGTGGTCATATTTTCTTTTCTTCGGGTCCTCGATATATTGATCTGTGGACACATACCGGAATAAAGTCAATAGAGTAACAATTACTTAAGTACCTACTTCATTCAAATCTGAACCTAATGAATTGCAGGTATTATATTACTGTGAACGTGGCATTAGGTAGATCTGTCGAAGATTTGTGTCAGAAGTTATGAAAGTACGGGTGAAATGTTGAGTCTAGGTTTAATATTGTATGGAATATACCTTAACAAACATCAAGAGGAATTGCCATGATGAATTCAGCAGGACCGTATTTTATACTTAAAGCTACAAATTACAATTTCAAAACCATCAACATTGGCCATCGCTGTTGCTGGTGTACCTGTAACTTGTGCCTTTGCAGTATAACGCCGAGAAGTCAAGTCAGGTAAACTCAAGACGAGACGAGAGAAGGAGCGGCTGCCGCTTTAGCAACTTGTGGGAGAGTACTGCACCGATGAGGTTACTTACGTATCCCTTCCCTGAGCGGTCCGAAGCAGTCCTCGCGCAGCAGCCGGAATTGCACGTCCAGGTAGTGCTCCACGTCCGCGTACGCGCCCTCCACGACGTTGGGCCGCAGGAACGGCCGCCGCTCCAGCAGCTCCGAGCCCGAGGGCAGCACGCTCAGCTCACGGAAACTCTCAAACGGTTCGTTTGTAGCGCTGGTATCCTTTTTTTTCTGAATTTGTGCCTGTAAAAAAGGATTTTGAATCTTGTTGCGTAAATAATTAAGTAGGGTTCTCAAAATAAATGTAAATATGTAGAAACATTATTAAGCTTACCTGTTTTTTCAGTCTGTCCCGTATATTGATCATTCTAGTAGTATATTCTTCTGGTAACTCAAAGTCATGCTTTTCTTTTAAACCATCAAGGCAACTCTTGCTAGTAGCTTCGATCAGAGCTCCGCATTTTCTAACAGCAGTTGACGGCGACACATTTATGAGACACTCACAAAAGGTCATAAAGTTGTTCCAATATTCTTTTTCCTTAGTCCAGTAATGTTTGTTAAAAAGTTTATCTCTACGGCTTTCTGTGTAAGGCAATTGCATTAAGTACAATTGTAAATTATCAATGAATTTAGTGTTGCATATTTCCAAAAGCAGCAGTTTCTTTGACTCTTCGAAAGAAGATTTCCATACGTTTGTAACCAGTTCAAACACTAAAGCGAATACGTCTCGATTTCGATCATCAGGCGGTGAATCGATAAGTTTCTTGAAACTTTCCTTTTGACGATTAATCTTCTCTAGTATAATAACACTTTCAGACCGGGCTATTTCTGCCAAAATGTTGCAGGACATGTCCCGGACATAGGTGTTTTGCTGGCGTTTTCTTTGAGGATGTTCATTACGATTTAGGCTTTGGTTAGCACGGCTAATTAAGCTAGATGCATTTGGGTAATTGGTTTCTTTGGCGAATGGTACTATTCTCTTCTTTTCTTTAACTTGCTGAAGTATAAATTGCTCGAACGTTGGCACAGTAGGGACAAGTGCATTAGTGATCCCGAGACAAGCTGCAAAGTTTAGTGCTTATTGATTATTACAATCAAAACATTGTTTTGATTATAATTGACGTAAATTTAAAGTTTGTCTCTATCCTATATCATTTTTACCTAATTAATAGGTACATGTGACGTTAAAGTAGGGCATAAATAAATAACGGTGTAGCTAAATGTTTCTTTGAAATATGTAACAAATATTATAAATGAAACGCGATTCACTTTTTAGGAATTTTCTACATAAACCAAACCGGAATACGTGGTGATAAGGAATGCTGTCATTAATCTATTATGAAGTAGCAGATACGAGTAGGTGAGTATCTAATTTAAACGGATGCTAATACACTGTTATTTTGTTATCTTTTATTTTTACGAACATGGTAACGAAGTATAATATTAATGCGCAAATAAATTATAAGGTCAGGCCTTTGAGTATATAGCCTAAGGAGATGTGATACACGGGCGACCCCCTCCGGCAAAGTACATTGGTCAACTGTTCAAACACGTTATATAAAACTACTTGAAGTCGCTTCACCGCCATTTTGCATCGTTCCGTGTCGCGAGACGTTTCTCTTAAAAAATGGTGACTTGTGCAGTATTATCGTGTAAAAGGCGATCTGATAGCTCAAATTCGCAACAAGATCGCGTTTTCTATCATAAATAAGTATTTATACTAACTATTAAATGTATATTGAAGTACAATCTCCATTTAAAGAAAAAACCGTTGCGATACATAAACGACAGAAAAATGTAAACATGAATACAGTGGTACGGGGACGAATCGGTCTTAAGGGATGTGACAAAGTCAAAAAGGCGACTCAACATTTGAATGATTGAATGAATCATTCATTCATTCATTCAATCACTGCAGTTTGTTTAATATAGCTGATCAAGCAAATAATGTCAGTAAAAAAAGGCGCGAAATTCAAATTTTCTATGGGACGATATCCCTATGTATCAGCCCGGAAAACCCGCGCGCGACAGTTAATTCCATAGTTTAGCTGTGCGTGTACACAAATACAGACAGCCATACATACAAACAATCATTTTATTGGCTACCTAATATCTTCAATGTACAGAATTTTCATTTTTACAATTTTATAATAAATAGTATAAGACAATTCAGTTCATTCATCAAACTGATTTGACTCATTCTTTAGATGTGACCCATCACTATCATGTTCGTATGTATGCTGCATAGTTATGTGAAAACTCTGTCTGTGTGCGTGTAATTTTTGATGTGTTGAAATTTTTTGTAGTGTGCGTTTGTCGCAACAGCAAAATCTGTGTCTGTTGAGTTACTTATCTTTTGGTGGTGTGCTGTAGGTGTTTACCTCGCCCCCCGCTTAAAGTGGCGAAAAAATTTGTTCGAAGAGTTTACGTTATCACATCTCCTTAGGCTATATACTCAAAGGGTCAGGCAGGGCATTTGCAACTATGTAGCGCAAATGCAACAGCTCTAAAAATACAAGAAGGGTCTACAGATACAGCTAGAATTAGCTAGAGCCATTTATACCATGGGTTAACTCTCTTTTAGGACTGGCGAAAGTGTGCTATACAATTAACTCTAGCTCCAGACTCAATTCTTGTATTTTTAGAGTAGTTGCATTTTCCCCATAGTTGCAATTGCCTTGGCTGGCCATATTTAGTTTATAACATGAAAAACCCTATGTAGGTACTAGGTACCTGTGGTACAATAAATGATATAGTCCAATCAGTATTTACCTTCATTCTGTTTTTGCTGTCTAGCGCGCATGGGTGGAGGTCTATAAAACTTGCTAGGACCTGATCTGCTGGATTCAGAGGTTGGATCAGTGGATTGGAGTCCAGATCCTGAATTGGGGTCTTTATTCTCAGATCCAGGGTCCTTCTTGTTGGCTCCAGGGCTTTCAACCGCGATTTCTTTGGTACTTTCATCTGACCTACTGCTGTTGGTGTCAGGACATGCAGCGGTGAGTTTATCGCTACTTTTATTTGGCCTTATGCTGGTGGTGCTAGAGTTAACAGCTTCTAGTTCTTCGCCACCTTCATTTGGCTTGCTGCTTCCAGGGCTTGCAGCCGCAAGCTCTTCAGTACTTTCATTTGGCTTGCTGGTTCCCGGGCTTGGAGTCACGACTCCATCGCTATCTTTATTTGAGCTGCAGCCGTTGGTTTTAGGACTTGTAGCCGGCAGTCCGTCGCTACTTTCATTTTTACTATTGTGTTCGTTTGTGCTACTGCTCTTCGCTTCAGGGCTTACAACTGCGATCGCATCGCTACTTTCATTTGGGCTACTGCTGTTGGTTTCAGGACATGTAGCCGGCAGTCCTTCGCCACCTACATTACTACTGCTGCTGGTTTCAGGGCGTGTATCCACAACTCCATCGGTACCTTCATTTGGGTTAATGCGACTGGTTTCAGGTCTTGCAACTGCTAAATGTACGCTATCTTCATTTTTGCTACTGCTCCTGATGGTTTCAGGGCTTGCACCCGCGGGCCCGTCGCTACTTTCATTTGGCCTAATGCTGATGTTGCCAGGGTTGGCAGCGGCGAGTTCTTCGCTGCGATTGTTTGGCTTAATGCCGCACGAAAGCATTTTGTCTTTACCTTCATGCTCTGGTGGCGGACCTGTAAAGTCAAACAAGTAAACAATAATTAATGCCTGCGATTTGAGAGTTTCAACAGGTCCTTCACTATTTAAGTCCTTTTTACCCAACGTATGTTATATTATTTTTCACATTATATGTACTACATACCTAACTAGCGACCCGCCCCGGCTTCGCACGGGTTAACAAATTATACATAAACCTTTCTCTTGAATCACTATCTATTAAAAAAACCCGCATCAAAATCCGTTGCGTAGTTTTAAAGATCATACAGACAGACCACAGAGCTTATAGGACGACTCGCGGTCACCAGCCGTATGGTGCATAGGTCAAATATAATATCGCACGCGCGCCGCTCCGATCAGTAGCGCCCAAGCTTACGACCTGTTAGCAGTGTGCGCGTGTCTAAGAAAATAAATCGTAAACTATTGAATTCTTGAGAAAATCATGGTATATTGCAGCGTAATATGGTGTGGCAAGTCATCTTAGACTTCTACTTACAAAACAGATGGAATTACCTTCGACGGGAAAGTCAAATTCATTAATTCGTTGAAAATTGTTTCTTGGCCGCGGGGTTCATTTTATACTGGTCAATTAGCTCTGGCGAAGTATGTCCGTCCCTTTTCGTCAACTTGAAAATGCAATGTGCTATCCCTTTCACATTACGACTAGGGATGCGACGATGATGGTTTCGTCAGTTGCGCGAACTTCGTGCCTTCGTTCGTACCGTCTTGTACCATTTTAAGAAATATAAAACAAAACTGTGATTCTCTTTTACTTTTAATTGAATATAATTAATCTGTAGTTTTAATAAAATGGTAGTTTATCTTATTAAGTAGGTATACCTATTTTAGTTTTTTGCTAGTAGAATAATCATTATATAATAGAGTTCTAGTATTAAAATAAGAAATGGGTGAGTTTTTTTAGAATCGCGTAGGTGAGCAATTAGGTTTCATGTCACGAGATGGGTCTGATGATGAACTTCAAAAAAGTGCGAGGGAACTCGGTGTTGGTTTGTGATAGGCATATGTTGTGTGGATTTTTTAGAATCCTCTAGGGGAGCAGTTAGGTCTCATGTCACGAGATGGGCCTGATGATCAACTTCAAAGAAGTGCGAGGGAACTCGGTGTTGGTTTGTGATAGGCATATGTTGTGTGGGTTTTTTAGAATCCCCTAGGGGAGCAGTTAGGTCTCATGTCACGAGATGGGCCTGATGATGAACTTCAAAGAAGTGCGATGGAACTCGGTGTTGGTTTGTGATAGGCATATGTTGTGTGGGTTTTTTAGAATCCTTTAGGGGAGCAGTTAGGTCTCATGTCACGAGATGGGCCTGATGATGAACTTCAAAGAAGTGCGAGGGAACTCGGTGTTGGTTTGTGATAGGCATATGTTGTGAGGGTTTTTTAGAATCCTCTAGGGGAGCAGTTAGGTCTCATGTCATGAGATGGACCCGATGATGAACTTCAAAGAAGTGCGAGGGAACTCGTTGTTGGTTTGTGATAGGCATATGTTGTGTGGGTTTTTTAGAATCCTCTAGGGGAGCAGTTAGGTCTCATGTCATGAGATGGACCCGATGATGAACTTCAAAGAAGTGCGAGGGAACTCGTTGTTGGTTTGTGATAGACATGCCATCATCTTCCCCGCGTTGTCTCGACTTTTGCCACGGCTCATGGGTGCCTAGGGTCCGCTTGGCAACTAGTCCCGAGAATTGGCGTAGGCTCTAGTTTTTACCAAAGCTTCTGCTATCTGACCTTCCAACCCAGAGGGTAAACTAGACCTTATTGGGATTAGTCCGGTTTCCTCACGATGTTTTCCTTTACCGAAAAGCGACTAGTAAATATCAAATGTATTTTGTATTATCAAATTTTGTAAGTAGGTACATAAGTTCCGAAAAATTCATTGGTACGAGCCGGGTTTCGAACACACGACACTACTCAGAATAGCAAACCATTTCCATTTTTACTGAGAAGAAAACAATGTACCCAATTTTTTTGGCCCATTTCATTATGTTTTCAATAGAACCCTCTATCTATAATGACTAACAAAACGGAAATTAAATTGTATGAACTTTCGGTGACAATTTTTTCTCCTATTAGGATCGAAAGAGATCGCGATTTTAAGTGGAAATAATATAAAAATTCTAAAATTTAAAATGCAAGATAAACAACTTTAAATATAAATGCCGTAATATGTTAAGTAAAATTTTTAGGTGTACCTACATTTTTATATTGCTAAAATATTAAATTGGTCAATAATATTCTTAAATAAGTTTACAGTAAACTTAATTTATAAAAATTATACCACAATAAATTACTGTACCACTGCCTGTAATGAATGTGTCGCATCCCTACGCTGACGCGTGACATTGCGCCATATTTGAAACGACCAATCGCAACGCCGTGAGCACCCCTCCCGCACCTCACAGTTTGGTGACTTGCGCCGCGAACAAAATTACCAATATTAGGTTTCTATATGCGGTTTTCTGTGAGACAAGACAGACAGACAGACAGCGGGAAGCGGCTTTGTTTTATACTATGTAGTGATACAGACCCTGTAAGAGCACAGCAATACTAAACTACAATATTATAACAAACTAGTACTATGTAATTACTTTAAGTATCACAATTCCTATATGATACAGAAAATGACGGACGAGATGGCTACTATACCCTCCTAAGGCCCGAGGTCCTACCTATAGTACTTCTTCAGTTCGATGAAATTTAAACCATATTCAATTGGAACAGAGTTGCATTTCCTTTGTTTCGTTAAATTTTCAGACAAATAAAAATCAACTCTGTTCCCTGCACAATAGGTTCAAATTTCAGTAGCAAATTTTGGGTTTTGTATTTGTATGGCTGGTCCTTAGGATACAGGTAGTAGTAGGTAAAGCACTTCGCCATGGGCACACTTGACACTACGCCCACTGTGTTCGTTTCGAGTGGTCGACATATTGGCTTGCATAGCCACGAAAAACGATGTATCCCTACCTGACACTGTTTGTTTAATGGTCTATACCAATGGTCATTGATGATGATAATGTGAAACGTAATTTTTAGTTCCGAACGGTTATGATCTATATGTTTCATAAACGTTTTTATTTATAACGTCACATCGGCAAAGTTCCGAGGTGACCCATACCCTACACAAAACACTCACAATCTCACGGTACAGCCTTCCCTTTGTTTAATTATATTAAATTGTTTCGTGTCGTCTTACAACAATGAACAGTCATCCGTTGAAATACCTACGACAAGTTACAAATAAACAGTGCCTGAGCTGAGTCACTCGTACCTAGCCGCCGCCATGCAATCGTAGTTATGCTCTCATTTTAAAACTACATTCTGATATAAGATATAACATGACATGAACATTCACATGTAACATATATATATGTAAAGGACGTCCCAAAAAGGACTAAAGATTTGAAATTGATGAAAAACACATTTTTTTTTCGTTATAATATATTTGTATAGAAAATCTTGAAATACATAAAATAGGGTTATTTGTAGAATAATACGTTAGGAAAATGTCCTCCTAGGCTTTGCTGGCACATACGCACTCTTTTGTCAAAATTTTCTATGATCATTTTGCATAGATGCGGCTGAATTTCTCCAATGCAGCTTCGAATTTCCTCTTTTAAAGCATGAGTGGTCGTGGGCTTATTGGCATAGACTTTAGACTTTAAATAACCCCATAAAAAGAAGTCTAAAGGCGTTAAATCGCAAGATCTAGAGGGCCAATTCTGATCACCGAATCGAGAGATCGCACGACTAGGAAATGTTTCATGCAGTAATTGCATCGTTTCTCTGGCTGTGTGGCAAGTGGCCCCGTCTTGTCGAAACCACATTGCTTCCACATCGATATCCTCTAATTCGGCTAAAAAAACCTTGTTATCATGTCGCGATATTGAACTCCATTAACAGTAACTGCTTGACCGGCCTCATTTTGAAAAAAATATGGTCCAATAATGCCGCCAGCCCAAAATCCGCACCAAACACAAATAACCCTATTTTATGTATTTCAAGATTTTATATAAAAATATATTATAACGAAAAAAAAAAAATGTGTTTTTCATCAATTTCAAATCTTGCGTCCTTTTTGGGATAACCTTTACAATTGATAGTTAAATCAATTTGTAACATTTCCGCTTTAACTGTAAAACATTCTGTGTGTTGTTTTGGATCTCGTGCTAATCTTTAAGCCATAATGTGCAATTGTATGTTTCTCATGATACTTATTGTACGATATCTGTTTAGTTTAGATATCTGTACTAAGTACCTACCTAATAAAGTAAAATAAAATAAAAAATATGTTTTTGTTGCTAGAAATATTAACACAAAGAAGTTTTACATACCTACAAAAGTTCTATTCGCTCTATTTACTATTATCTTCGGCGGCTTTTTGGCGGCGGTTTCACGTTACTCTTATTTAAGTAAGTACCTTACCTACACTACAAGTGTTTACAAATGGACGTAGTTTAGGGTAAAAGATCCAATCCACAAAAATCTGTTAGTCAAATTTGAACTTTCTGACAAACGGAAAAGTCGTTCATTTAAATGACAAATTTTAGAGGATGGATCTTTTACGCTAAACTACGTCCAAATATACCTACACCTACGGTTTGTTCAATTAATACATAGTTTAACTTCCATGAATAGGATATAGGCACCTACTATTTTTTATAACTAAAGCATATTTAAGTTTGTACTTCAATCCATTGTTGTATCTTTTTCGTTAGATACACCTAGGTACTTTATTCATA
Source organism: Cydia amplana (assembly GCF_948474715.1). NCBI lineage: Eukaryota > Metazoa > Arthropoda > Insecta > Lepidoptera > Tortricidae > Cydia > Cydia amplana. The sequence goes on from NC_086080.1 coordinate 7,458,161, forward strand.
TACTTCGAGTGTTTTTACAACAGGACAAGTAGCGTCACTATCTATATACATCTATTAGTATGACGACGTGGGTACTTATACGTTCGGGTACTTACCTACTGTACCTACACTTCACAAGTGGGTCAAAGAGTTCTTGGGGCCATCAATTATAGAATTAATCGTGGTAAACAGCTTCATGGATGAAAAGTATTAAGTACCTAGGTATAATTTATTGTTATCACGATCACGATCCAAGTAACTTCAAGTAAGTTTACGTAATAAAAGTCATTAAAAGAACAATAATCTGTTTTCAAAAAGGTATATTTAGAAGAAAAGCTCACTTTGTGTGTTGCACGCTGCCTAATGGTAGGTAAGTACTCTGTGATACACCTAGGTATAGTAAGTGCAGAGATAACTGACCCCCCTACAAGCAAATTTCTATGCGGGGGGAGGGGGGTCAGTTATCTCTGCTTACTGTACACTGTACTGTAATTATCAAAAAATATTCTAAGTATTTATAAGCCACTATTAAGTAATGCGTCTTAATTTTGCTAATAAAGTTGTGTTGGGGTTTTGTTGTTTCAATTTTAATTTTTTTTTAGTGTAAAAACACTTCATATTATAGATATTAGTTAATTTTAATTTTAACTTTATGTGAAATACCCGGGTGCTATACCCACGCTATAGGTAGTTTCACGAGAGTTGAGGCCACGCACACAACAACACTGTCATGTAATGACAGCGAGGTTTTGAAATTACTGTTCTAATCTTCAGCAACACCGGCTTCCGAGGTTCTAATATCGTAGGTACCGATAGCAAGTTCAAAAATCAACAGTGAATTGCAAGATAGACCAAAAAGGTTAATTAAACTATTTTGTTAAGTATTGTATACAACTATTCATCGACTTCATACAAAACAGAAAATAAAATATCTTGATCTATTTTATTTAAATAAATGGGTTAAATGAATATAATATAAAGGTGAGATATGCGTACTCAATCTTAGCGAATCAGATGAGGATATGCCAAGTGACGATGGTTTATAAAAGGATTAGTTTTTTTATTTTTTACTGTTTTTGATACATATTAAAAATATAATTAAGCGTTTTTATTTACATTCACTCACTCATTTAATTCATTCACTTTTTTTGCAATCGTACGTACTTCATGTATCTAGCTGTGTGTGTAATCATTCACCTCAACTCTCGTGGAACTACCTATACCGACGGCGACGCCACTGCTCTTAATCTGTTATTATTATATTTTAGTGAGCGTCACATAACGAAAGAATACATAATACAATTAAATACGCAGTCTATAAACTTACCTGATCCTTCCTGAGGATCCTCGTCCATGGTGAGTCTTCACCGCGAAGTCTTATTCAGCCTTTTAGGGCAATCCGGTACCTTCCCGGTCAAAGTATCTGTAATAATTTAGTTTGTATCAAAAATCTTATTGCTTACTGCACAGTCGCTATTTGCTCCCGGCTAATTGTGTAACGGATCCTGATATAAATTAATTGAAATTATCTCAAAGATTTACCTATTTAGGCAGTCTACTTCAGGCTTACAGCGCAATTAAAGTTGTAGGACCGCAAGACGCGCACAAGTGTAAGAGAACCGGCGTGACTCTTGAGGCAATTAGCGATCGCGATTACAATAAACAAAGCCAGTTTAGTTGCTGTATTTAGCTTTTTTCTTACATAAACCAAGTTTTTATAATACATAGTAAACATTTATGAAAACTTACCTGAAAAGGAACAATTATAACAATTTTTATTCAAGTCACAGGAAAGTCGGCACACTGCACTGCACGCTCTTCCTATATTCCTATACGAACCTGTTGACCCTGTTGTTGTTTATTTTTTTATTAAAATAGGTCACGTCACCATGTGATTGGTTCAAAGTTCTCCAAAGAGCTTTACGGGATTCTGATTGGCTTATAGACTCTATGCCCGGTATTCCCCCGGACCCCGAACGTTGTGGACTCAAATGTTGCCAGCAATAAAACGTTTCGACGTTTCGTTTCGTTTCGTCTTACTTCCAATTTGAACCATTTTCAGAATATATACTCTTCCGGTACATCCATTTTGTCAATAGAAATAGGCGGCTATAAATGTAGGCCTCGAAGGGTGGATCAACCAGAGAACATTTTAATTTCGCGCCTTTTTCTACTGACAAGAGTGACAAGTTGGGTGTATTAATTTAAGTGGGTGTCCAGACGGAACAATGTATCGGAAAATCTGATATAATTGATTATGTGCTGTGGATGCAAAAATAAAATTCAAAGACTCGTCGACATTGGCTCGTCGATTCCATGAAATAGTTTGGACGCTAGGTGAGATTGACAATCAAATTGCCAATATAATTTCTGACCAAATTAGCATTTTTATAGCCCAGTCCAGACGGGAACAATAAAATTCTTCGCCAATGTGATTAAATTTTCTGATCAAATCAGGTGGTGTGGACGATAACGCCAATTTGGCTCGACGATTATGACCGGTAAAATGGAGGAGTAACAGAATACCAATTTGTGACGCTGGTAGGCCCGGATCTAGGGTAGAGCGAGTGGAGCGGCCGCTCTAGGCGCCGGATGGCAAGGGGAGCGCCAAAATGGCAAATGAGAAAAAAAAAAGAGTTTTAAACGTTTTAAAAGACGCGAGTGTGGCGGGGGCTCAAAATACGCTTGAAAACTTCAACTACAACCTGATGATCAAGGGCTCGGGCCGGCACTGGACGCTGGTATCCGCGTTTGGGGGCATTTTTAAAATTTATTGGTGATTAAATTGGAGATAGACGCAAATTTCTTTTCTGATCAAATCCCGTCGTTGGATTTCGTTTGATCATCCCGTCTTGACGGTCTTCTCTCTTCTCTATCCGCTGTCATATAGCTAGAGCCCCCTCCACACTCGCGTTCGCGGTTTCGCCCGCGATTCACGCCTTCACGCGCATAGTCTGGAGGGGGCTTAGCATCGTCAAATATCAGACATTTAGTTAAAAATAATAAAACCCAGTAAAATATGAAATATTTTTAATTACATCCAACCTCTACACGTTCAGACTATGCCCCAATTTAGCAACGAAAGTTTCCTTTTTTAGGATATTAATAATTATAACTAAGGTCTTATTGTATACAATGCAGATTATGGCAACGTTAATAAAACATTAAAGGGGTACTAAAATAAGTAGGTATTTAAATCACAAAAGTCTTTAGGTAGTTAGGGAGTAGATAAAGGCATTGCCATTTCGGTCAGATCTTAATAAGTAGGTACCAACTATATTTGAGTATCATTTTGATATGCATGATCAGATCTTATTAAGTTACAATTAAAACTTATAATAATAACACAAGGTTACAGTTACAGGGGCCCATCTAGTGCGCGGCAAGGCACCACCTGCCTCGATAACTTGGGCAAGCATTGTTATGGCAGGTGTCCGTTCGTCTTTGCAATAACTCAGTCTCATAGACCGGTATACTGTTCACTTTTTCTACAATAGTCCAATGCCTGCTGAGACCGGTTCATGGGTGTCTATTGTTGCGCCTGTGAACGGGTTCCAGCAGGCGTTATCCAAAGACCGGGATTATAGTCCCGTGAAATCTAAGGAGATACACAAGGTTATATTGAAAAAAAGTCGTGAAATTAAATTGTTGTCTTACACATAAACAACGTAAATTATAACAACGGTAAACCTTGTCTATTATCTCACTTAAAAACCTTTAATGGGTTTGAGGGCGTCAAATTTTTTATTACATCGAGTTTTACCTCATTCATAAATAGTAAAGTTCAAAATGTGGCGGGTAACATAATATGGTCCCATTGTCCGTTACTTTTTGGTGTATGAGCGAGACAGCTTCACTTAAGTATATAGAGATTTCCCGCTTGCACACCAGCGGCGGCGGATACGCATCCAATATGAAGGAAGCGGTCTTTTACATGTAGTCAATAAAAGTAGATAAAGAATACAGTAATATTGCACGTTTTAGTGGAGTTCTATTTATTCCAAGTTTCATTAGGTTCTTAGATTAGGATTTTTATTAACTATATTAAAGTAATATAAAAGTAAAATACAATAACACAGACAATATACATATAAAACAATAGCCAGGGTCCAAGCTGCCAGTGGTTGGGGTGTAAGAGAGGAACCTTCGTACTACCCCGCTGTATCCATGACTGTCTTTATTAAGCATTTGACCCTTAGCCTATGCTTCGCTATTATAGGGATAGCCCGCCCCGGCTGTCGACATCGGGAAGCGATATTATTATTTATACAGTGTGTAAGTCTAATACGGGCAATAAATTAAACCAAATATAGAATTTACCCGTCTTATCATTAATTAAGATGTTTTTTTGAGTTACACTTAATTATGACCCCGTGATTAATTTTTTCCACATGTACCGAGCAGCGATGTACTGTAAACATTAAGAAACAGAAGATGATAATGACATTACGAGATACGAGCTTTTTATAGTAACTGCCAACAAGCGTTGACAAATACTTAAAAAGCTCGTATCCCGCAACGTGTGTGGTGTATTACATTGCGGGCCGAATAATTTTGTATGGTTAAAATTTTCAATGCATTTCTAAGTAAAATCTATCTCAATATACATTTTAGGTCCTACGCTAACCACCGTTTAAATATTCGCCCGTATTGGATTTGCACACTGTATATAAATCCGTGGTATCGGGCGAGTTACCTCGGCCACGCGACGCTCTCGAGCCAGTCGAGGTAGTGGCTGAGGCGCGTGTAGACGCCTGGCACGGCCGAGCCGCAGCCGCGCCCGAAGGACGTGACGCCCACCAGCCGGGTCTGCCCGTCCGGCTCCGACAGGCTCTGCAGCGGCCCGCCCGAGTCTCCCTGGAAAACAAACAGTGATCAACCCACAGACAATCCAACAATAGGGTAGTTGACTGCTTAGTCAAATCAGTATCTTTTTTCGAACTGTCAAAACGATTAACCACTATGGAATCTCTATGAAATACAAGATAATGACGTCACGGTCAAGTTACCTACTCTTTATAGTTCTTTCAGATTTATTAAATAGAAATTGTGTCTAAAAATAACTGCGGTCTATGTTTTTCTAATATTTTTTTAGTGCTTTATTTCGTCCATGGTGTGAAATCATTTATTTTAAATACAGGAAACATCCCTATTTCTAAAGCGTATTATACCACACAAGACTACATGAATGATAAAACAAATTGTTATTCGAAATGATTATTTTTTTAGGTATATTTGATTAATGATGAGAAAATTGATATTCCGATGTACATACTTCTTTTGTGTTTTTTATTATTTATTTATTTGACATTTAGATTTTATTCTAGAAACATTCTAGACTAGTATTTTTTTTACAATTTTTTTTTTCATGTTTGACGATCCTTTTGTGAAATTCTTAATTTAATTTAATTTGTGTTTAATTTGATTTGTATAATAATCCAATATTCTTATGGAATAATAACATCAATAAATTGCTCTGATAATTAGCTTAAGATAATTTATAAGTATGTTACGATTCATAAGTGCTTGTTGCTAGGCCTACATGAATAAAGTATATTTTGACTATTTGACTATTGACAACCTCTAGACATAGCATAGTCGCGCTACCCCCTCTGCCACACATACGGTAGCGTTACTCCATCTTCGAGTCAATCCCGTGCCGTGATTGGTCCGTGTCTTTGAACGGACCAATCACGGCACGGGATTCGCTCACCTCGTCCCCCCGCACCCCCGTATTTTTGGCAGCATCGGTTTCATGAAAGAATTGGCCTAAGCTCAGTCTAGAGGTTGGATTGTCAGTGGATTAACCCTTTTACCGCAAAGACGTCATCTGACGCGCGCGGCTACATCTCCATTTCAACTTTCGTGTATTTTAACCTCGTAAGTTCCCGTGTACTTGTACAAGTACAAATTAAATTCGAGTTTTGATTTCATATAGAAATAAAACAAAGTACCAAATTCAAAAGAGCCAATATTGCCCTGGGTGTTACGAGGCTACGACGCGCCGCACACGAAAGGCGTGGCTTTCAAAAGGTTAGGAACAATATTAACTCACATTTATAGACGGGTCTAACGCGAAATCTATTCAATTACCGTTATGACCATGACCAGTGAAACCTGTGTCGAAACGTCGGTAAATAAAGGTAATTGAATAAATTTCGCGTTAAACCCGTCTATAAATGTGAGTTAATATGTGTTCAAAACGCGAAGGTTTTAAATATTATGTTAGGAACAATATCAGGGAAAACTTTCAGACTGCGGACTGTACGCGCTCGCGGCGGCGCGGGTGTCGACCAAAATAGATTCATTCAAGCGTATGCATGTTGATCAAGTCGCTCGGTGCCTGGCGGCGAGGGCGGGGGCTCGCGCTACTCGGGATTGACCTGATGTCCGAGATGCCATTAGGCAACTTGCGCCATTTGGTGGAGGTGTAGGACTCGCTACATATCGCTTGTCTTCTGTCACATTGTATAAACATACTTGACAGGTGTCCCGCAGGCCGTCGGGGTCGCCAGCGCAGACCTGCGTGTCCGAGATGCCATTAGGCAACTTGCGCCATTTGGTGGAGGTGTAGGACTCGCTACATATCGCTTGTCTTCTGTCACATTGTATAAACATACTTGACAGGTGTCCCGCAGGCCGTCGGGGTCGCCAGCGCAGACCTGCGTGTCCGAGATGCCATTAGGCAACTTGCGCCATTTAGTGGAGGTGTAGGACTCGCTATATATCGCTTGTCTACTGTCACATTGTATAAACATACCTAACAGGTGTCTCGCAGGCCGTCGGGGTCGCCAGCGCAGACCTGCGTGTCCGAGATGCCATTAGGCAACTTGCGCCATTTGGTGGAAGTGTAGGACTCGCTACATATCGCTTGTCTTCTGTCACATTGTATTATTTTCCTGACAGGTGTCCCGCAGGCCTTCGGGGTCGCCAGCGCAGACCTGCATGTCCGAGATGCCATTAGGCAACTTGCGACATTTGGTGGAAGTGTAGGACTCGTTACATATCACTTGTCTTCTGTCACATTGTATTATTTACCTGACAGGTGTCCCGCAGGCCGTCGGGGTCGCCAGCGCAGACCTGCGTGTCCGAGATGCCATTAGGCAACTTGTACTTGGAGGTGTAGGACTCGCTATATATCGCTTGTCTACTGTCACATTGTATAAACATACCTGACAGGTGTCCCGCAGGCCGTCGGGGTCGCCAGCGCAGACCTGCGTGTCCGAGATGCCGTTAGGCAACTTGCGCCATTTGGTGGAAGTGTAGGACTCGCTGCATTTAGATCGCGCGACTATGGTCACGTTCGCCTTCAGCAGCGTGTTACTGCGCGCGTCCTCTGCACAAATATAATTAAAAAAAATTGTGAAGTGGAGGTAACTCTTTAAAGCGCACAGTTAAATATTACATGGCTAAAATGACCACTCAATAACACCATCTTTTCGAATATTTTTCTTATTTTTTAAGGAGGCGATGAGGCTTGAATCGTGAATTTTTTTAAATCTTACGCAGCGCACTACGTTGGCGAACAACACGCGAACGCAAGGCGAAGCGATGCGGCGCGGGGTGAATCAATCCTTTGAAACCTTAGAAGTGACCTACGTGACGTGGGCGAACTCGTTGCGAACGCGAACGCCGTTGGCCCGCCGCGCCGCGTCGCTTCGCGTTCGCGAGTTGTTCGCTTACGTAAGACGCAGCGTTAACCGTTAAAAGAGAGAGAGTGAAGTGGAGAAAACTAGTGAGAGGTGAGAGGAGTTAGGATTAGGTAACATTTGTTACTAACTTGTAGTACTAGTGGTGCCCCAGCCCGTTATGGTGAGCGCGGTGGTGGGATCTGTGTCTTTTGTGTAGAGACACGCCGCGTTGAGCGTGGTGTCGAACTGCACCGCTTTCTGCAGCCTGGAATAATGTTTCATTTTCTATTGGATCTTGAGCGTTGCGAGGGTTAAACAAAATTTGCCCCCGAATGAAACATAAAAATTTTCACCGCACTAACCCAAAGAAAATATTAACTGTATGATATCAATCAAAATCAAATCCAAATGAATGTTATTATTATTATTATTTTATTAAAAATGGGCTTACTCATGGCCACAAACTAGCCGAGGCGATGACGTGGTCTACGATGGAGCGAGTCTGCCCAGAAGGTGCCTGTTCACCCTTGATTTGAAGGTTATTAAATATTTATCATTCAAAATTATCATTTAAACGTCAATTCGACCAGCAAACATAAGAACCTACAAATTTGCATTTCATTACTTTGCCTGACATGTGAATAAAATGCAACTTTGATATGGGTTTTTGACCAATCAAGAGAGCCTTTACCAGTTGGTGTGGTGAAAATACTCTTTATTGTGCAACAGGCGGCCTTATCGCTAAGAAGCGATCTCTTCAAGACAACTTTTAGGTAGCAGGAAACTAAGAACTTGCAACATTGAATGCGTATTAGCTATTCTGTTTAGTATTTTTAGGGTTCCATACCCAAAGGGTAAAAACGGGACCCTATTACTAAGACTCCGCTGTCCGTCCGTCCGTCCGTCCGTCTGTCACCAGGCTGTATCTCACGAACCGTGATAGCTAGACAGTTGAAATTTTCACAGATGATGTATTTCTGTTGCCGCTATAACAACAAATACTAAAAACAGAATAAAATAAAGATTTAAGTAGGGCTCCCATACAACAAACGTGATTTTTGACCGAAGTTAAGCAACGTCGGGCGGGGTCAGTACTTGGATGGGTGACCGTTTTTTTGCTTGTTTTGCTCCATTTTTTGTTGATGATGCGGAACCCTCCGTGCGCGAGTCCGACTCGCACTTGGCCGGTTTTTTTTTTGTTTTTTCAAGAATGTTTGTTTTTTGCCGAGTATGCACATGTATCATGTAAAGCAATTTAATTATTATCATCTTCCTCGAGTTGTCCCGGCATTTTGCCACGACTCATGGGAGCCTGGGGTCCGCTTGGCAACTAATCCCAGGAATTGGCGTGGCCGCTAAGTTTTTATATAAAGCAATTTAATATTTAATTTTTAAATGATTTAGTGCATGAGGCATTTGAGGGCATTTATTTGTGTGATGAGCACAGATATTCGTTCCCGAGTCATGGATGTTTTCTATGTATATAAGTATGTATAGATGGTCAAGCAGATCTTATCAGTAGAAAAAGGCGGCAAATTTAAAAAATGTAGGCGCGAGAGGATATCGTCTCATAGAAAATTTGAATATCGCGTCTTTTTTTACTGACAAGATCTGCTTGACCAGCTATATTTATCTATCCTCCTGAAACCCAGAAGCATTTGTTTTGTTTTTGAATTTGGAACCCTATAGTTACTCAATGAAAGTTCAAAATATTTTTTGGAATATGTACAAAAATTTGTACGCAGGGACTTATGAGGCTATATAAGTATGTATATCGTCGCCTAGTACCCATAGTACAAGCTTTGCTTAGTTTGGGGCTAGGTTGATCTGTGTAAGATGTCCCCTGATATTCATTTATTATTCTTGAAAAAATAAAAAAATACTAAACAGAACAGCTAATACCCATACCTGAAAGTTGTCTTGAAGAGATCGCTCCTTAACAATAAAAGCGCCTGTTGCTACCAAGCTTTTAAGTGTATTTCATTGTCTGTGTATTTTTAAGTGTATGGTGCACAATAAAGAATATTTACTTACTAATAATATTTGTCCGCGGAAGAGATTAGACAGTCACGTACGCACAACACAAGCCTTCTTGAGCTTACCGTGGGACTTAGTCAATTTGTGTAAGAATGTCCCTATAATATTTATTTATTTATGAGGGTCTGAATCACTCACTTCAAAAGCGCCAGATCGTCATACTTGAGGCTGCGCGTGTAGTTGGGATGCTTGTATATCGTCTCGACGCGCACGTCGGTCTCCGAGTTAAACTGCGCGTCGCCCAGCTCCGTGACGCCCATGCGCACCACGGACGGCTCTACCCTGGAAACAGATCAATACATAACATTATTATATTAGACAAAAGAAGTACACTGCTATAGTTCGTTCTTTTAATAAAAAGAATGTCAAGATCGCTTACCTTATTTCTAATGCAAAAAAACGAACTATTCGCTATGTGCACGACTGGTGCTGCCCTCATTTTCTCGGACTTTCTACGTTAAATCTTATGGAGTAAAATTAGTTCAAGCAGCTGCCGCTAGTACTAATGTCGGACATTCCATAAGATTACCAGTGTTTGCGACGATCAGCGCCACTTCCCCCTCCACTGACTTCGCACGGTGCCAATAGACTTAGGGCTGATTTAGACGGCGCGCGAGATCGAATTTAGTTACATTGCGGACTGTTGGTTACGTCCAATTCAACCGACCGATCAAAACCCGCAATGTAATGAAAATGCGAGTTCTCGCATCGTCTAAATGAGCCCTTAGTCCGAGTGGAGAGAAAAATACCTAAAGTAGAATTCATAATTCCGCGGTCTGGATTGACAGACAAAATGATACCAGGAATAGCAAAAAAATTGTTACGGGTAGGTTACGGATATGTCGATAAAAGTATTATGTTGCAATCACTACCAATGTGATTCCTTTATTGAGTTTATTTTATTCTATAGGGGTTTTATTCTACAAACGATTTCGATTTATGAACATCACAGAAAAGTAGCCAAACGATTTTAAAGGGCTCACTGATTAACAGTCCGCCGGACGGTATCGGCCTGTCGGTTGTTCGGAACTGTCAACTTTTTTTGTTCTAACTGACAGGCCGATACCGTCCGGCGGACTGTTAATCAGTAATTTAGGTAATGTAAATATTTTCAGAAATAGGTATAATCCCTCTGAAAGTTAAACTTCCGATAGTAAGCTACGAACAATTGTATTAACACATTCATTCCCACCCAGCCAAACAAGACATCCAGGCCACAAAATTTCGTCATATAAAGCTGTAGTACCACGATCCCGACTATCGAGTCGTCCGGCCTGGGAACGAAAACATAAAATACCCGATAGTCGGGTTTTCGGCAGTGAATGTGTTAACCTACCTGTCTGGCGTGTCCACGCAGTGTGCGGCCGTCAGCACGAAGCGGTTAGAGATGAGCGAGCCGCCACAGTCGAATCGGTAGCCGAATTGAGCTTCGAATCCTAATGCCACCTGTTATAATACATATCGTTGCTTATCATGAATAGTGGCACAAAACAAAATGAAATGCCATTCGATTTTAAATCTTACCAGTAAAAGATAGAATATTAAATGCAATAGCATTTCGTTTTGAGATGTGCCAATGTTAATGATAAGCAACGATACGGAAATTGCCGCAATGTTGCAGTGTATAAATAGATTAGTTTCAATTTTGTCATAATGTATTTTCTTTCTTTCAATCAATTAGGCAAACAACAATCTGTATCTAAATCTAGTCAATATTTTACACTTAAGTAGGTACATAATTTAAGCTTACAAAGTCGTAAATGGCAGTTATATTCAACTCTATTGCCAGCTATTAAAGTTCAAATTTAAACAAATTATTTATGACATGCACTAGAGTGACTAGAGGCTTAAATTAACACTGAAGCCTTTGCTGTCGTTAAATTACGATAGATACTTAACAACACATGCTGAAGAGCATTTAAGCTGTTTTTTTTTAATAATTCCAATAGGTACAGCAGGAAAACTGTAAATATTTGAGCCATATTTGTTTTCCTTCGATGGTTCCAGCCAATTTATAGGATTTCAATGAATTCTAATAGGTATTTCACAACGAGACGCGGTTCGGGTTTTTCTAGCCCGCACCACATTAATGCATTGTAAATAATGGTTACCATATGCGGGAATTCCCCGAGTGAAGCCTGCTCGCCGCCGATAATGTGCAGGTCCAACGGCGGTTTACTGGAAGCGATGATCTTCTGGCATTCTGATAGAAAATTAGAAATAACACATGTCAATAACATAACAAAATTAAATGAACTTCCTATGCCCCTGTCAAGGTTTTCCCGAGGGTCTAAAGTTCGTTCTTCAAAAAAAGAGTGTACAGCTAGGTTATTAAAGTGTAGGCAACGCGCAGGTGTTAACCTCTGGAGTTGCAGGCGTCCATGCTTGTTTGCCACCGACGTGGTATTTAAAAAAATACTTCAAACATTACAAAAACCCAGTTACAGATTTTAAAGGTAGAGGTAACATAAGGCGGTCTTATCGCTGAAAAGCTATTTCTTCCAGACATCATCTATTTTTACCTTGAATTAAATTATTCGCCTTAGGTAGTTCTGGTTACAAAGCGCCATTATCATATTACTTAGGCAATAAGAGTTCAAGGAATAATATTTATCAAACAAGTAAATAACTATTATACTTACGGAAAGTTTATTGAATTGATAGATTAATGTTTAATGGGTTGGGCGTACCTTAATGTCACATCACGAACCTTGATAAGAAGCAATTAATTAAATTAGTAGGTACATGTCGAATAAAAAGTCAGTCAATAGGAGCCGGTTTAAGCAATGATAGCTACATTTAGCAAAAAATCTCAAACTTAAAACTGTATCAGGGCATAGAGAAAAAAATACATAGAGTGCTCTCTCCATAGGTACATCAGTTTTGGGATAAGTACCAAAAATACTATTATTTTCAGTCGACATCTAGCATCGAGTAGCGGAATTTTCAGTACTACTACTTGACAATAGATGTTGCACCGACCCAAAAGTCTGATGCTCAACAATTTTCAGCTATACTTGGTCAACCAGATCTTGACTGTAGAAAAAGGCGGCAAATTTGAAAAATGTGGGCGCGAAGGGATATCGTCCCATAGAAAATTTGAATTTCGCGCCTTTTTTTACTGACAAGATTTGGTTGACCAGCTATAATAATATAACCGGATTAGCCGCAACTCTATTTTAAACTCCTTCTGCTTTAATATTAGTTGTAAATTGTTGTTCAATACAATTTTCGTGAGTCGCGACTCACTAAACATCTAGTATCAAGTAGCGGTACTGATAATTCCGCTATTCGATGCTAGAGGTCGACTACGATAATAATAGTCTTTTTGGTACCAAAACTGATGTATGGAGTGATCACTGTATTCTTACGTTTATTTCTATATGATCAGGGTTACAGCAGCCACAATAAAATTCAGTTTAGAATCTAATCTTTGGAATTATCTACGCAGTGGCGTAGCGTGAACTAATCTAGTCGTGGGCAAAATCGTATCTGCGAGGCCCTTTTCTTTCACTGTGCCCGAAGGGGCCTCGCGCGAGGCCTCTCTTGGGGTGCGAGGCAGTGGGCGACGGCCCACTTCGCCCATGCCTAGCTACGCCACTGTATCTACGTAAATCAGTCAGAAAGCACTGACAAAAATTATTTATATCGGATCAGACAGAACCGTAGAAATTCCCCTCTCGGCTTGCGCCTAAATTTTACTTGGCGAGTCAAATGCTTAACTTAGCTTTTTTCTTACCTACATCCGCGATTCTTTTGGTTGGTCGCGTGTTACCTAGAAATTTAAATAAGAAGTTATACATTCATTTTGTTTATTATAACATAAATGGTAATTAAAATAATGTTTACCATTATTATCGTTAACTCTACGGGTTGATTCTGTCGTCTCACCTGTAACATCAATAAAAACATTCTGATATCAATCCATACTTCATATCATAAATTCGCTAGTAACTCTGTCTGGTTGTATATTACCACTTATGCTGTTTAACTTGTTTTGATCCGTGTGAACCCGGCTATTAACTAATTTTTAAATTATTGATTAAATAATAAAATCATACCAAATTTCACATTTGTGCTTGGACAGCACATAACTTCTGTAACTCCTTCAAAGCCACATCTTGCAAATGAGTGATAGTTCTTGTCTTTTATTTGTCTGAAAAGTAAATAACTAATATTAGTAATAACAAAATCATATATTCCACTATTCTGGTATATTAATGTCCTAAATAATTTACTACATTGATATTATATATCTTTGTTTGTATAACTCTTTTATCTACGGGCAAGGTTTGCTGAAACTGGTTTGACCAAATGTCAATGGGTTTGAGGTGTTTTTAGGGTTCCGTACCCAAAGGGTAAAAAACGGGACCCTACTATTACTAAGACTTCGCTGTCCGTCCATCCGTCTGTCACAAGGCTGTATCTCATGAACCGCGATAGCTAAACAGTTGAAATTTTCACAAATGATGTATCTCTGTTGCCGCTATATCAACAAATACTAAAAATAAAATAAAATAAATATTTAAGGGGGGCTCCCATACAACAAACACGATTTTTTTGCTCTATTTTTGTTGATGGTGCGGAATCCTCCGTGCGCGAGTCCGACTCGCACTTGGCCGGTATTTATATTTAATTTTCTATTGAACATATTTTTTATTATTGTGTTATCAATGTTATTATTCATTATTGTTGCCACTTTGGAACTGTTGATTAAATTGAATGTTGAACGAATGGGCACATAAAGCTAGCTAGAAAAAAACCGGCCAAGTGCGAGTCGGACTCGCGCCCGGAGGGTTCCGCACCATCAACAAAAAATAGAGCAAAATAAGCAAAAAAACGGTCACCCATCCAAGTACTGACCCTGCCCGACGTTGCTTAACTTCGGTCAAAAATCACGTTTGTTGTATGGGAGCCCTACTTAAATCTTTATTTTATTCTGTTTTTAGTATTTGTTGTTATAGCGGCAACAGAAATACATCATCTGTGAAAATTTCAACTGTCTAGCTATCACGGTTCGTGAGATACAGCCTGTTGACAGACGGACGGACGGACAGCGGAGTCTTAGTAATAGGGTTCCGTTTTTACCCTTTGGTTACGGAACCCTAAAAATCAAAGTTGTAACATGTTATTAGCTTGCGTATATCTTGCCTTAAACTTGTTGACATCATGTTTAAAAAAAATAAAGATCTTTTATAATATGTCTGTAAAGGTTCTAAACCAAATACTTTGTAATTCTTCTGTAACATAGAGAATAGTTATTCATGACCATGAATATCTTCTAGAATTATGATCAAGGCTTCACAGAACAGAACAGTTTCACCTTGCAAGCACCAAAAACATAACAAACATGTACTGATACGGGTGTTTATGACTACTTTGATAGCGTTATCTTTAATGTTTGTGTTGACCTGACCTTAAGGCCACTTTACAATCGGTGACGAGGGTGCACAATCCATCCTCCACATCTTCACTAGGAATACAACTGTCCCCGACTGAAATATAAAAAGTCTTATTTTATTTATTTGACGTTTAAGGCCTGTGCACACCGGCTTGCGTGTGCGTGACGTGCACGTGCGCGTGCGCTAAAATGTTGGAGCCGCACACGCACACGTCACGCAAGCGGTGTGCCGTCTCTCATAAGGATCTGTATACTACAACGCTGCACGCGCACGTGCACGTCACGCACACGCAGCCGGTGTGCACAGGCCTTTATTGTATGATACAAATTTGTACAATAGGGTATTTTCCAACTAGTCAAATCAGTTACTTTTTTAGAACTTTCAAAACGATTTGCTTATATGGAATTTATATGAAACATTACATTGTGACGTCATGGTCAACTCACCCACTTTTTATATTTCTATTCGATTTATTAAATAGAACTTGTGTTTAAAAATAACTCCTATCTGAGTTTTTCTAATAATTATCTGGTGCTTTATTTCATGCATGGTGTCAAATAAATAGTTTTAAATACAGTATAATACCCTATTCATGGAATTAATGCCTGGAGGCAAAATATGTCTATTATTGTCACACTTTCTTTTTTAATCTAGTTTAATTTATATTGTGACTTGCACAAATAATATAAAAATGATCAAATGAACACCATACAGCGAGCATGTTAACTGTTCATTGCAAAACTTAATTAAATAAATTAAACACTCATATCTTACCTTCTCCTGCCGTAATAATATGAACGAACAAAATGATGAACAGGAAACAACACTTCGAAAACATCTTGATTGAGATTTCAAAGTGATTCTAATGAGAATCCTGTTAATATGATCACACTAATTCGCAGTCAAAGATAAAGTATGCACATATCTGCAACAAAACACGGAATAAATGTAAATAATAATATATTTCGATTTTCCTCATTCCATGTGACCTATAACGATATCAAAATACTTTGTAAACCGGTTCTAGTAATGTAGACAACAGACAGGTCAAATGCAATGAAGAATAAAGCCGTATAACAATAGCCAAATCTTAATAGATTGCGACTATCTTTGTATACTTTTAGATTATAATATATACTGGACTATAATTAAATATTATAACGCGATTTTAAAAACGTTATACTCTCTTTGAATTAATAAACAGTAGCCTTTCCTTTACCTGTTGATAAATTTAAAGTTGAATGACATTTGTCATTTTTAAATTGACACTACTGGCAAAAGGAAATCCATAGAATATAACCATAGACTACAATTATTTTTCGCTAGGAAACGAAAATATTAGACAAATTATAATTGACCAACATTACAAAACAGCTGTCAACTGCGTTTTCAGTTTTTCTCATGTTTCTCTTAAGCTTTGGATTCCTCCGAAAGCGGTGCCGTCATATAGCGGCCGTCTCCATACTAAATAATACGGCTAAATATGGATGTCGTAGTATTTGTATGGAGACGGCCGCTATATGACGGCACCGCTATCGGAGGAAACCAAAGCTTTACAGCCGTAACACACTACCGCACCGTTCAAGATCACAGTGCGCCGCACCCATAAGTGAGAACGAGAAAGAGACATCTGTTTCTCGCTCTCACTTATGAGTTCGGCGCACCTAGAGTCTGGCTAATGAAAGTTGAGCCTGAGATAACGCGGGAATTTCAATAAAAACCGCACCTGGGAATAAAATTACTATGAAATTAAATGACAGCTTGAAACTGACAGCTTATTTGATAGGAAAAAAAGTTGCCATATAAAATTTTTTTATAAATCTCAGGCTCAACTTTCATTAGCCAGACTCTATGTCGCGGTGCAGTGCGGTAGTGTGTTACGGCTTTTATGTTGGCACATGGTTGGCACTGTTCCTCATGTTGGTGTACTGCACTTTATTTCAATTATTTTGCGCATTGGAAGACCCCGGAATGTTATCTGTCAGCTATGCCTATCGAAGCTTTATCTGTTCCGTGTCCTTGTGAAAATTAATGAGTAAAAGAGATAGGAAATAAGAATGAGTAGAACAGAAATAATAGTATTTTAATGAAATGAAATCTCAAGTGAGTTCAGTCCAGCCAGCCAGTCCGCGCCGCGGCTGCACTGCACTGTCTGTCATTCGTTCAATCAGGGCTCTTGTCTTATTACATATTATTCAATACCTAGCAAATACCACATTGTGTTGATAAAATGGTTTACTTAACGTGTTTCTGTGCCATTGGATTGAAAGTGATGTGAACAAGATACTATGTTGACAATCAATCAGTGATTATTGTCCGGGATAACACATTGCGTTCTAACATGAATATGGTATAAACAAGTGTGCATAGTGCAGTGTCTATTGCAATGAGTTCGTCTGACGGAGCGGGCACGCGACTCGGCATGCAGGCGGCTATATCAGGTCAGATAGGTATCGGGAGCCCGGAATTCGGGATGGCCGTGAGCGTGCCGCCGCCGCAGATGGCCTTCGACTTGCACGCCGTCAGCTGCGGCGACTCCTCCTCGGAGTCGCGCTCGCCGGACCTGCCGCCGGCCAAGGCGAGCGATCGCGAGTCGCGCATCATAGCGGAGAAGCAGCGCCGGAGCCAATACAACTCCCAAATCCAAGTGATGACGTCCTTGTTGACGGACATCGTGCACTCGCAGCGCAAGGTGGACAAGACGAGCGTGCTGCGCCTCGCCGCCAATAAGCTGCGTAACGAGCATGTGTTCGGGGACACCATTACCTGCGGCCATGTCGAAACTTGGTCTCCCGCCTTCCTAAAATTTTTTGATCTCCTCGGCGGCTTTATGATATCAGTCACGTGCCGCGGCCGTATTTTTAATGTCTCACCTAACATACAAGAGAAACTAGGCTATTGTCATGTTGACCTGTTGGGCCAAGATATTTACAATTATATACATCCTGAAGATACAGCCGTTCTACGTCAGCACATCTATCCTCCTGAACTTCAGAAGGGTTGTGACAAGTCATTCATAGAGCAACGCCATAATTTCACAATTCGGATAGTAAGGGCTGGCGCTAGGTCTGATCCGCCCAGGTATGAACGGTGCCGACTAGATGGTACACTCAGACGCGCGGACAGAGCCACTGCAGTGGGGGTCCAGGATGAGCAGATTATTAGAAGGCAAAGAGTCAGGCACAACCGCACATTCTCATCGAGTGGAAATGATTTTGTATTTATTGGCATGGTACACGTTCTGACAAACAACATGCCGCCTCGCATCATGTTGCCCACGGCCTACTCAGAATACTGGACCAGGCACCTGATAGATGGGCGCATAGTGCAATGTGATCAGAGCATATCCCTGGTGGCTGGGTACTTGACAGAGGAAGTTACGGGCACATCTGCCTTCTTTTTCATGCACAAAGATGATGTGCGATGGGTAATTTGTGTTCTGCGGCAGATGTATGATCAAAGTCGGGAATTTGGCGAGTCCTATTACAGACTGATGTCTCGCACTGGCCAGTTCATATACATGAGAACTAGAGGTTTTTTAGAAATAGATAGGGACACAAAGAAAGTGCAAAGCTTTGTATGCGTTAACAGTGTAATAGGGGATGACTATGGTTGTAGAATGATGGAGGAGATGAAACGGAAGTACTCTGTGATAGTGGATATGAGTCAGGAGCAAACTGAAAAGGTCACAGTTGGTGATGATGCACCGGTCGAGCACCCAAAAAAGCTAGAGCGTATTGTAATGCACCTAGTAGAACCTTCTGTAGTTGAAGGCTCAGAAGAGCTAAAGTTGGTGCCTCCTTCGAAGGAGAACATTATTTCTGCCATTAAGAATAGTGAAAAGATAGTTGAGGAGACAGGTGTGAGGTTTGACTCTCGAAAAAGAAAAATTAACTTATTCCAAAGTGACCAAAGTGATGCTTTAAAAAGGCACAGTGGACTTATGGAATAATTTGATCTGTTTATAGACATTCACAGATGTAAGTTAATAGGATAATCCTTGTGGGGATGATGACCAATATTAAAGATTGATGTTTTCTGGCAGCAATTTGATCCTCTAGTTTTTTATTTAAGTTTGGTCTCTGACATGACTGATCTCAGAGTAATCAAAAAATGTTATATAGTTAATTGTTTTCAAATTCGTATAAATTAATATTTTTTATAGATTTTTATTTGACTTGATATTTTTCTTTGACTGGCTGTAATTGAATTATTTTAGTAATTATGAAGGATTGAATGTTACTGGAATTAGATATTAATAATAAGCTTTCTATGTAATTTTATACATAAATGGGATAGTTAAGTTAAAAAGTAGATATTAAGAAAATCAATTCTATGTGGCGTTCAATAATGAGTTTTTGAAATGAACCTTATTTGTATAGTGCAAGGTTGTTATTGCAACTGAATTGAGTGAGATTTGAACTAGTGATGGTTTCACTCAAATTGTAGAAGCATGTACCTATCTACTGTTACTATTGGCATATATAAAGTCTATTTTTTTATTTGGTAGACTAAAATGACATTTCATAGTATGAAATGACATTTTATGTACTATGAACTGTCATTTCAGTCTACCGAATAAAAAAATAGACTTTAATTACCCTGTAATTTCTCTGAATTCCATAGTTATTTGAACTAGATGCTAATCCCTAAGCCAGGAAGTTAAGGTGATCTAAGTACCTATCAGGGCTGATTTTGATTTTGTTGTCAATATACATATATGTTTTTGGATATGGGTAAAGTTTGGCTGGTTTGAAGAGCTCCTCATTGTAGGTACGATAAATACGAAATCACACCTTGTTTAGAAAAACATGTAGGTATCAAGTAGGTAATTATTATCGCTTACGTTACGGAAATACAATTTTTTTTTTTCGTAACTTAGTGGAAGGTTTTTTAGGACGGTGAGATTGCGCGTATATTGTACAGAATAGGAAGCTATCTAGCCACCAACCTTTTATCGAAGTCTGACGATAACAAAAGTCAACAACAAAATAAAAACCAGCCCATCAAAGATATGCCCACATTTTTGCCTTATCATTATCACAATGCAATAAGTGTCAAAGTGTAAAAATATATTTGATATCAACTTGCCTACAGCACATCATTTTATGGCGAGACTTGACCAATACCATAGAGAAAAAATACATAGAGTGCTCACTCCATACATCAGTTCAAACTATTAATTTCAGTGTCTACATCTGGCCACAGGGCGGACACGCCATACATCGAAAATCATTGGCGTTTATATGTATGAACGGCGCGTCTGTACACGCGTCATTGTGTGAGTAAGTCGCTTAGGGCTGACTCTCGTGCGGCGCGCGGGGAAGGCTAAGCCGAAGCTTGCCAAGGCCGGCCGAAGTGACACGACAAGCCGCCCGCTGCGTTGTTGTTACCGAAATATGTTAACTAATGTTTAAGTTTAATTACGCTCCAATTGTTTTGTTACGCCATTATTATATTTACGTTATTGTTGACACCTATTGATTTTATATAACATACATACCTAATGCAAAAATTCAATAGGTATATATTAATAACAGAGATTGAATAACAAAATAAATCAAAAATCTAACCCTAAATTAGCCTGAGGCAGTTCCCAGGATACTGGCCGCGTTCCCCCTCTGCACAATGAGGCTGACTTTTTGGGCAAAATACCTAATTAATTATATTACAATAAAAAAAATACTCTTCTTAATCTCTTATTAATTTGGGATACTCTGTATAGATAGCTGTTGGATCTCCAAAATATAAATAAATCAATCAATAAAAACGCGAATATTCCGAGCATAAATTCTTTTTTGTGAAAAGAGTGTAAAACTAAAACATTTACAAGTAATATCTGTGTAGGTATTTACATTAAAATGTTAACTTAACATTACTAAATTCAACGAACAAAAAATCGGTAGGCGTGTATGTATGTGACGTACGATATTGTCCTTATACACATTTCATGTACTTTAAATTGAAAAACTTGATTACTTATTTCTAAAATAACACACACACACAGGATACACTCGGTACTCGTACATAGCACAATGGACCGGCATTTTGAACGTTCCGTCCGTCATCGCGTCGCTAACCGAACTGAGCGCGCGGCTAAAACTCGGCTAACTGCTGTCGAGGGGCGAGGTAATCCGAGTCGGGGCGGGGCGGTGCGTGTCCGTTCTGTATAATAATACTATTACTTATTCTGTGTTCTAGCATCGAGTAGCGGAACTATCAGTACTGCTACTTGACAATAGATGTAGTACCGACCGGAAAGTCTTAACAGCATAAGACTTTCCAGTCGGTGGCTACATCTATTGTCAAGTAGCAGTACTGATAGTTCCGCTATTCGATTCTAGATGCTAATAGTCTTTTTGGTACTAAAACTGATGTATGGAGTGAGCACTCTATGTATTTTTTTCTCTATGCCAATACCTACAATTTGCCATTGTTATGATTTAAGTACATAGTACAACCACACTTCTACATAGTACAATTCACTATCAATAGTAATATAGGTAGGTGTGTCTGAAACGCAATGATCTAATGTTTATCAATTTCTCGTTCAGTTGATTTTAATGTTATTTAATAAAAGACTCTGCAATTATCAATTTTATTTTATTTTTGAATTTGTGCCAAATGTTATTGCATAATGATTAGTAGAATAGGTATGGGATATAAATACTATTATAGGTAACTTATGACGCAGGTATTTACTTATCTTTAGCCTACCTAAACTACTGCAAATAAAACTTAATACCTAAATATATGCAAGCATATTTTGTTCGGAATCTGAATAGCCGGGTCCACACGGAGCTATCATACGCGCGAGGCGAGGCACGTCTACACTGGTCGTTTTGTGCGCGAGGAAATCACAAATTGCCTCGCGCGTATGCTCGCTGTGTGGACCCGGTTAATCATTAACCTTTTCGACGCCGTGTCAAACACAAAAGCTGTCACGCTGACGCCACGTCACCGAAGTGTCAAAACTGAAATTGAACTTTATGCATATGCACGTAGGTCTATGTTGCTCTGTGGTCTGTGACCGATTAATCGGTCTTTGGCGTTAAACCTACGGTGCGGATATATCGGTCATTGGCGTCCAAAAGGTTAATTTCTCTAATTATCACTAGATACAGCTAGTTCTTTAAGATTATTCAAGAGGTTTAAATTCGAGTCACTTATGTACACAATAAAATGTACAGTAATGAACTAATGAACAACAATAATTTTGTACAATGAATCCGTCTCATAAGGTATTTTTTCCATGTACAAACTAATTTCATGACTGCTGTATAAAATAATAATTTATCTATAGTTAACTAGCCTATTTAGGCCAAAAATATGTACAATTTTATGACCTTATTTTATGATTGTGCAGAGATTTAGCTGAATTTTTCTTTCTGTACCTAAACATTTTGGACACTGAAGAATTAAATGATCCCAATTTGGAAACCGGCCATAAATACGTCGAGGGCTGCTCAAGTGCTCATGCCGATGTAACTGACAATCCAAAACTAATGTATGAGTAATGTATCTTAATTGCTCCAGCTTGAGTGTCATTACTTTTCGGGAACAGAAGATAGAGTTAGACCAAGAAAAGTCTGCAGCGATTTTGATAGCCCACGCAGTGCAAGTGTTATTTACACGTCATAAATTCATAGAAGTTTGACGTTTAAAATGACACTTGCACTGCGTGAGCTATCAAAATCGCTGCATCGTCTGACTCTAAGGCTATTTTATATGACAAAATTGTTTGCTTTTGTTTACGAACTATACTTCGTTTTTTTTTGGATTAGAAATTTGGTAAACAATCTTTATGTGTCTTTTAATTGTTAAACACATTTTAAAAATAAGTTACGGTAAATATGTAACAATTATGAATCTAATACGATCTTTTATAGTCTTCTGCTTTCATAATTCATAAGTAATAGTTATTGATTTTTAAAAAGTGTTTTTAATTAAAAGACACATCAAGATTGTTTACCAAATTTCTAATCCAAAAAAAAAACTAAGTATAGGGGCTGAAAGGGGCTGAAAATCAGTCGACCTCAATTGATCTATTTTACTACTTCTTTCAACACCAACAAAGGGTCTATTACGTTTTCCTACACAAGAGGTCGTCTAAGGCATCTCGGAGTTTTTAGGCTAATAGAGCTAATATTGAGGGGGTAAATCTAGGTACGCAAACGGTGGCCTAAATCGTTATTCCAACGAAGTGTTTATCGATGTTTTTCTTAATAAAACACGATAAGACCTAAGTGTTTATTAATGCACGTTGCACGTAGATGGATTCACGACGCTTAGTTCATTGACCTTACAATCTTGGTCGTGTAGAGACCAACTTTGAATAATAAGATTATTTCAAACAGTTTTTTTGGTAATGCTGGACGATTTAGGTATATTAAGTGTCAGGTATTTTTTGTACGCAACGGGTATACAATTTGTGGTCTACTATATTCAGCGACTTCAGCGTTAAATTTGTGGTTTCGTGGGGCCCACTTGTTTTTTTTTTGTTTGAGACTGGTAGAGCAAAGCTCTAGGCGATTTACATTGTGATATAGTAGAGTAATGCCAATAAATGGAAGTGGAAAAATTTAAATATTCACATCAGAGTTCGATGTTAGAAAGCTTGAATCTTTCGCTACGTTTGTAATTCTTTCTGATTATAAGTATTGGGGCTTTTTTCATTCTCATTTGGTCCGATGTGGAGAGAAGTATGGGTCTCGGCACATGCCACATATCTAGGAACAACCCTTTTTGTCGCTTCGTTCCGTCAATACGCCACCCTTGATTTAAAAATTGATTTTGATGATTGAAATGGAATACAATTGACGGTTGTAGTACCCCTGAAAATGTGAGTTATAGTCGAACGTAAGGCTTGCGATAGGGTAATTTTATCCTTTGGACTGTTAGGTATCAGACTTATGGGCGAATTTATAGCAACGTTGTCAGGGTCACTTAACGATATATCGAATAGGAGCTAATATATGGACCTGTGCTTTTAATAAAACACGTAGTGATTATATAAAAAGGTTGGCTTACAAAGTACATAATATGAATTATGAATATTACTATATCTTGGATACAAATAAGTCAAAAAAGATATAAGTAATGTGTTATTTTCCAGATACCTAAGGTATCTCAGTTGTTAATCGTCAAATAACAGTTTCGATCTAAAAACATTTACGCTATTACTTAGTACTTAATCGTTTGACAACCGACAAAACGGTATCTTGAGGCAAATGTCAACACAAAAGTAAATGTAGATATTGCTGGTGGTTTAATTATTTGTCGCCCAGAAATAATAGCAGCTGTATTGACGTACCAATTTAAACAGTGATTATTAATTCATAGCTCTCGTTACCAGTTCACAGGTTTTAGCCTCACCTTTTATGTAAGTTGTGATAGTATAGGGACCTTATTGGAAGAGATGGGTTCGGCCGAGTTTGATTTGGAATCAATAATAAAATGATTACCTAAATAGTTTAAAGTGGAGTCAGCGATTTTGATTCTAAATATATAAGAGGCCACAAAATCCTAAACTCTTAGATATGTATATACATATGTCTTGATAAACTATGCTCGTACGCTCATTTTTGTAGTGTGCAGTTGTGGTCTCGATTTAACCACACTAACTTCCTATTTCCACCTAAATAAGAAACTTAGTACAATTTAAACATTTACAGTAAGTAAAAAAAGAAAACACTGGTTTAAGAGACACTATAAAGAAATTGTGAATCTAGTTTACATACCCAACCCGAATATTTCTTTAGCATACAATTACATGTAGATAGGTACACTGTAATAACGGTTCTGCTGTTTGCAACTAATCTAAACTGGTGTGATTGAAAAACATATATATTTTGCATTGTTTAATACTGCATGTACACTAATAGGTTAATTTAAATATACATAATAGCTGTTTGCTCGATTTAACGTATTAGGCACAACTGTTGCAATCAATTGAAATGTATTTGTAGGTACCTAAATGAAACCCAAATTATAAATATGATCGTTACATAAGTATGTGCACTTCTAATGTGAAATAATACAAAGAGTGTTGGTCTGTAAAGGTAGTTTCATATATGTCCAGATTTGATGTTTACAGTATCGAATCAATGTGTACCTGTACTGTGTAAGTACTGACTGTTTCATATTGACTCTACAATAAGATATGTATAATAATAAAATAAATAAAGTACGATTTAAGGCAATAGGTACCTACCTAGCATAAATATTTTTTTACCACACGAGCTCGTTAAGGTTCTCTTTTTACTTGATAAACTGTTGAGAAAATGGCATTTTATCAACAGTAGTGGCAAAATAATCTGATGCAATTTATTAGTTGTTTCTTCATGATGGGTGGTAGAATTGACTCATAAGTGATGATTTTGAATAATACATATTTACTTAATAACCTTCATTTGAATTTGATATGAAATGTTTTTACTCGCGTTGGTGGTGAAAAATGTTGTTTCACTCGGGAGCAATGTTTGATTGACCCTCGAGAATTGAAATTCTCGAAATGTTCAAGTTTCAACTTTTCGAAGCATCTTTTAACTTTTGGAATCTTTCGCTTGCTCGGGTACAAATATTAGCAGAAGGGGATAAACACAACTTTGTTCCCTTGTTAAACAACCTATTGTCAGTTTTTGATACATTATGGCATAGCACCTTATTAAAAAACTGATTAAGTCAGTACCACTACCACCTAATGTGGTAAATGTTGTCTAAGAAAAACATTTAATGTCATTAAATTTGTCATAAAGCAGTTGCGAAACTTGCGAATGATGAGTAGCGAGGATACCTACTCTACAATTTAACAAAATCCGTCCAAGCGTGAACCGAAGCTCTACATTTGTTGTCAAAGTTAGCAGATCTAAATTAAGACACCTACTGAGCTGTAGCGACTTGTTGGCGTAGCGTTGGAGATCTGGGCTCATTAACCTTTTGAAACTGGTTGTTTGCAGTTTGCTCTTTTTCCTAAACGTTTGCTAATCTCTTAGGCTATCTGCGGACAGTCGCTGCATCTCGTAGATACATATTGATAAAATTACAAGTTTTAAAAATTCAGATCTATACTGAATTTGTAATCATATTTATACTTATCAGGTGATATAATTGCCGTCATTGGTATGTACTTTAAAATCAACACTTGCATACAATGTAGGTTCTTATCATTGATACTCGACTGAGTGATCAAGAGTCTCAGACGTTTTTAATCGAGCACTAAGTACTTGACGGATGCGTGTTATGTAGGTTGGTGGCCATGTTAGTAGGGTTCATCCTAATGTTACGGCTACTTTTGTTTTAGGGCCGTATGACGGATGTTTACAAAGAAACGGGACCTTAGAGGTAGAGGTTTACGAAAGCCCACATGAAATGTGGGCCCTCTTGTTGTGTAGTACACATATTAAACGTACTTACCTACTAAATTCTGTTTAGATTTCTCAGATAGGTATTTAAATGACGTATTGATATTTAATATCAAACACACAAAAATAATGGCGCCAGACAAAAATTTACCGTAAACCAGTGGTTCTTAACCGGTAGTCCGCGGACTACTGGTAATCTCCGGAAACACTTGGAAGTGGTCCCCAAATGTGTAAACAGAACCACCATTAGCTGGCTGACTTTGTCGAGTGGCTGTTACAACCAACAGGTTAAGGAAAGGTGTCATTTCCGTATCTTTGAATTGTAAACGGAGTTTAGGTATTAGGAATATTTACTATACTAGAACTGGCACGGTAACTATAGGTATATAATATAAAACTTGTAAAATGCCGATGTCTGCATCTGCTCAAGTGTTAAATGTTGTTTATGATATAAGTGTATGTAGTTAATAATAGATAGTGTTGTTAGGAGTAGTTAATAAATGGGCATTTTCATGGGTTGTGACACGAAATGTGAAGCCAATTATACATTCTAGTACACCGTGTCATTAGAGTTATGTCATCTACATTTTACGGATGTGAAAACTCGTATTTTCCTTGTAATAAAAGCAAACAAGCAACGGACTTTAAACAGACTAATAATACAGGACTTGGCCGTAATTATGGTACAATGTTAGTCGAAGTGTTAAGGTCATGTCCACTGTCGTAGTACCTACTTGCTACTTCGCACAACAATAGACGACGGCGACGAGACAAAATAACATAAACTCTTTTTAGACAGATTGATTGATGCCATTAGTATGTGTTGCAGCTACTTATAGATGCTTTATCTAACATGAAATATGTGTACTCAACAAATATTATTTCGTACTATCAATTGTGCGTGTGACGTGATAAGATGATAACGTGGGCCTTTAGGCCAAGCGCGCACCACGATTTTAATTTTTGCGACACGATTTTAAAATCGCGCTGTAATACATATTTTCTTGTCGCATGTGCGCGCACTGGCATATAAACACATACGTTGCATTTCTGCGACAAAATAATCGCGCGACAAAAAATCGTGGTCCGCGCTTGGCCTTAAAGAGGTTTCATTACTTTCATTGAAAAGTAACTTGTTGTCTGTCGGGGTCCCATCCCCTATGTTAAATAGAATAAAGAAGTAGGTACCTTATACTTGAATAATGATCCGCGCATTTGTAAAAGATCCATCAGAAAGTATTTGCTCAGTAAAAGTGTAACATCCTTAGTTAAATATCACTATTTAGTTGACCACCAATGTTTTTTTAATCATTAATCCTTTGTACGTAACTCCAGTCAGGGCTAGACCAAGTATCTTGTAAACAAAAATCAATAAGGTTTGAAGTCAAAGGGACTATTTTGAAGGTTGCTTACTCCACATGTTGTTCTTTATGATACCTGTTTTATACTGGATGATATATCAACCCTATAAAAGTCGTTAAGAAACGCAAGTGCTCATTCGAGTGTTAATCGTATTTCAATGTGATGTGGATAGATGTAATTCCTCACTACCGTAAACCTCAATGTATCCATTGTAGTCAACCAACAAATCCACAAAACCCTACGTGTCCTAGAGAAAAAAATAGTGTCTCAAAGTTGTTGTGGCAAATAATTGTACATACATTGATATATTTAATGTAATAAAATAAAATTGATATGATTGCATTTTTACTCTTTTATTGTATAGTTACCTGTTATATAATATATTGTATAATACCTGTTTAATTTTTAACCCACTACAAAAAAGGAGGAGGTTATCAATTCGACCTAAGTATTTGTACCTACCTATACGTATGTTACCCAGATGTTACCTGAGAACTCCGTCATTTCTGAACTCATTTAAAAAAACCTTTCTAAAAAAAGTACAAATACAATATTACCCCTCTTATATGTGCTAGCAAGGTGCTACCATGTGCTACTAATAATAGTTATGATAATACTATAATTACTTATTGTGCTAATAGTCTCAATAAGGCGGGAAACTAATAGTAGATTGTTAACCAAGGGGTGAAAGGCACTCATTACTGCCGAGGTAGTTTGGCGCTCGAATGAAGTGAGAGCGCCAATAGTCCGAGGCTGAAATGATGCCTTTCACCCGAGTGATACACTCTACTTTTCATTTCGAATACGAGGAAAGTGAAAAGCATGTGTTTTTTTTAAACGTGACTATAATTTTTATAGTATTTCTTGAGGGTACCTATTTAGGCAAAAGTATCGTTATTATGGAATTTGGAGTCAAATATAAAATACAAATTTGAAAAATCGTACTTGGAACGTAAAATGCTCTAGTGCAGAAACGTATCATTTTCTGCACACCTTTTAGAACAACAACGAGCCACTTTCCGAGCATGAGACATGAAATAGTTATTTTCTCAAAAATGGACGGCAAAGTCGACGTTGCCGGTTAAAAAATAGGTCGCGAAGTGCGTAGTTTATGGTCATTCAAAAAATTAAAAAGTTAAAAACATTGCAGTCTCGATTTCGCACTAGTGCGAAAAAGTATGTGCCCCATATGTACTGTAAAAGCTTTATGTCTGCGCAATAAGAGCGAAAAAGTCGTCGTTCGGCTCGGCTTACATCGGCCGGCGCGGCGCGGCGCCTGGTCACGCGTCGCGTCGACGATTTTTCGCTCCTATTGCGCGGACTTGGAAGCTTTTTCCTATCGGCTTTTGCCGAATGCGCGTCGATATATCAGGGAGACCCCATATACGTTTTTTGCGGCATAAACGGCCGTATCAATTTTTCACGCTAACTTAGAAGTTCGATTTTTTCACAGCTTTAAGAGACTGACGATCTGAGTATGATCTTAATTTCAACTCGATACGGACGCGTTCGCGAGGTAAAGGGTCTTGACAGACACACGGGCGGACGACTAAGTGATCCTATAGGTACACGGCTCTACAAAGTTTTTGAAAACGGAAAGACAGCCATAAAGTCAAAAACACGTCAACATTCTACCTGCATGAGACCGATTTAAACTGGTCAAGTAAATAAGTGGTTTTGTAGTCCGTGACGTGGCCTTAACCTGAACCTGTGAATACATAATGAATTCAGACAACTTCGAACGTAGGAACTGCTGTCCGAAGGCCGCCTTGGCCAAGTATGAGGCAAAACGCTTCAATTTGGTACGTACCTATTTTAAATTATTTAAATAATGCACGACTCCTCTAAAGCAGGGGGCCTTGAAGCGAGGTGTTTCTTTAAAACTTGTTAGACGGAAGTTGTTTTTGCGGTTATTCGGAAAATATTCACACTATCTTTAAATAAAACACCCATTTGGACGATTCCGATGTTTACACATTGACTTTTTTTGACATTGTAGCTTTAACTTTGTTACCTAACCTAAGGTATTGCATCCTGTTGCTACGAAGAGGTAAAATACAAGTATTTTTTAAGCGTTACAATTTTAAATTAAAACGTGCATAAATGGAACACTGTTCGTAAGGTAACTGGCCATTAGCGCGCATTTGGGGGGGGTCACGGAGGTCAGGGTTAGGCCGTCCCTGACCACGGTCAACGAACGCTTGAAGGTGACCTAACGCATTGCGCCTACCCGATGCCAAAAAAGCGACGCGCTGCGAACCTCAATTCCGTCTCGTACACCCAAGTGCCCTTTGTATTACACACGATAATACTTCTTATGGTTGTAAATTTATAGTACACATTCGCGTAAGCAGTCTCGTGGTCTTAAAGTCACTCTGGCTCTTAGCTATTGAATTGTGGATGCGTTATGTCAGAAGGGCATAAGTTCATATGGCTGTCAGTGGGTGTTAGGTTTTTTTTGTTACCAAGATCATATGAATACGGAGCGGAAGAGACGTAATACAGCGTCCGTCTTGTTCTTGTTAGGTTAGGTTCAAGTGTGTGGCAAATGCCTTCAAGATCGAATCAAATGAAGCATTGTGACCTCATGTTAAGGCGTACCTACTCCTTACACTCATTAAATAATGAAGCTATGTAAAGAAAATACGTAAGCGGAAAATATGTTTTTGATCGATCACCTGAAATAACATACGGCTACATCTGAACCCGGTTCAGTATAGCGAATGAAACACCATTATAATGAAAAGAGACACGTGTTCGATGAATTTAGCTGCTTGGCACATAGATACCAAAGAACAGCCCAAGAACAGTTTTTGAGCCTTCAGTTCTTCACGCATTTATGAAAGACAAAAGTGAAAAATGATGATTGTTGGTCCTTCGAGCCGGATCTAAACTATTTAGCAATCTATATAGTTAAATGCTAGTTAGTTACATATTTAATAATAGCGGAGAACAATACACACCAAAAATATGTAATAGCTTGTTAAGTAGCTTTACCAAAAGAGATGTGTCTCTATTAAACAGTATGGTATGGCTGATACTTTAGAAATTTACTAGCGATACTTTTTTGGCGCGTTTAGAATCGTTTTTAAATGAGAGCGGTGCTTCGATCGTATGGCGGCGACTATATGTTCTTGTGACTCTTAATTGTTCTATTCACTAATATTTGTTCAGACTGTACAAATAAACGTCAATTGCTGAAGTAGGTAAATAAGTGTAACATAACAAGAACGTAAGCAAGTATAGATAAAATTTAATTTAATCTACTTGGCAACAGGCGTCAATGTCAGAACACGAACAGTACGTTTATAGGGGCCGTCTAAGCTAACTTTGCATCGATTTGAACATAGCAAAGTGGAGGAGTGTCATTAGAAACGTCTTTTTATAGCATTGACGTATATCTGAGGTCGGGCCTTACAGGCACTAAAAATGGTACTAGTTCAGCGGTGTACTCACGAATTCGAGCTAATAATGCAGTCTAACGCAACTAGTTGCGACCAATGGCGCAACTAGTTGCGTTGCAATGCAAACTCATCAACCAATCGCGTTGTAGCGGTGTCACACCGCTGTACTGGCCCCATTCATGCGCCATTCTTGTTGCCCGTAAGGCGTCTGAGATATAGGTACCTACGTTAATGTTTCATAGCAATTTGACAGTAATGATGGCATGGCTACACTTTGCCATTGCAAATGTCATGCAGAGTTAGCTTAGTCCGACTCTAAGTTCTTATTACGACAATGGAAAGTTGTCTTGGATGACACCACTTCTAAATATTTTATATGTCTATTGCCTAGAGACTGGACAAAATGTGATGTAAAACTCAGGGGTTCCCAATCTTTTCCAGTCCACGGCGCATTTGCAAGTTTAAAGTTTCGGCGGCGGCGCCCTAACCTAGCTAGGCTATTCGAAATACTCGAAATAGATAGGTAACTTGGTGAGGTGGATTGCCTCACGGCGCCCCTCTCTACTGTCTATGGCGCCCCAGGGTGCCGCGGCGCACAGTTTGGGAACCCCTGGTATAACTGTTAGAATACTATGAGATTTTCTGCTTTCTATTTTTATCTATTAATGGGATCGACACCAAGCGTCTACAGTCTGCCAAAAGAAGGTTAGCTGCTAAAAATAGATAAAGCTATAAATTTAAATGGTGTGGTCAGAGCATTTAGTAGAGTTCTAGAACTCTAGATTAGTAGCTAGTTTATCTAGATACTCAACTAAACCATTTTTATTAGTTACAAGACAATATTAAAGTAAAGTATAAAAATAAGTAAATAACGGATCTTCTTTCTTCGGATAATCTTGTTTTAAAAGTATTCCCGTTTATTTGTTTTTTACTTACAAGTAATTAACTGATTTGATTACTTTTGGCAATGCATATGTCGGCGGCAGATCGTAAAATCGGGCATATCGAGATATTCCTAGGCATATCATGAAACGCCGCCATTTCATGATCTGACTAAGATTAACCCAGGCGTATCACGATCTGCCTTATAAAAGAGGCGGCAGATCGGGCAGACCAATGTATTCGTTGATATTCCTAGCTTCATACCGGGCGCATCGTAAAATAATTGATGAGATATTCCTAGGCATATCATGAAACGCCGCCATTTCATGATCTGACTAAAATTACTCAGGCATATCACGATCTGTCTTATAAAAGATTCGGCAGATCGATGGAAGCAAAGTATTCGTCGAATTCCTAGCTTCATTCATACCGATCGCATCGTAAAATAATTGCATTTTTTGCCACTGGTGGCGCTGCATTCTATATGGCGCTGCGTCCGAGTCCAGTGTTGCCAGATCGTACCTTTTAATACAAGTTTACGTTCCTTTTGAGCCTTGAGGTTTGCTCGATATGGCTGGTGGTCGCTAGGCAGATCATGAAATGCCGGCGTTTCATGATCTGCCTAGGAATATCACCCCTTGAGGTTTGCACGATATGGCTGGTGGTCGCTAGGCAGATCATGAAATGCCGGCGTTTTATGATCTGCCTAGGAATAACACCCCTTGAGGTTTGCACGATATGGCTGGTGGTCGCTAGGCAGATCATGAAATGCCGGCGTTTCATGATCTGCCTAGGAATATCACCCCTTGATGTTTGCACGATATGGCTGGTGGTTGCTAGGCAGATCATGAAATGCCGGCGTTTCATGATCTGCCTAGGAATATCACCCCTTGAGGTTTGCACGATATGGCTGGTGGTCGCTAGGCAGATCATGAAATGCCGGCGTTTCATGATCTGCCTAGGAATATCACCCCTTGAGGTTTGCACGATATGGCTGGTCGTCACTAGGCAGATCATGAAATGCCGGCGTTTCATGATCTGCCTAGGAATATCACCCATTGAGGTTTGCACGATATGGCTGGTGGTCGCGCTAGGCAGATCATGAAATGCCGGCGTTTCATGATCTGCCTAGGAATATCACCCCTTGAGGTTTGCACGATATGGCTGGTCGTCGCTAGGCACATCATGAAATGCCGGCGTTTCATGATCTGCCTAGGAATATCACCCCTTGAGTTTGCACGATATGGCTGATGGTCGCGCTAGGCAGATCATGAAATGCCGGCGTTTTATGATATGCTTAGGAATATCACATCCTACTTATTTGATATGCCTAAACGTCGCTAGGAAAATCGTCAAACGTTGATGTTTGAACGATATGGCTGGTAGTCGCTAGTCAGATCATGAAATGGCGGCGTTTCATGGTATGCCTGGGAATATCTCGATATGGCCGATTTTACGATCTGCCTCCGACACATACATTTATTAAAACAGATTATAAATGATCATAAATCATAAGTCTAAACCTAAATTAGCCTGTGGCATTGTTCCCAGGATAATGGCTGCGTTCCCCCTCTGCACAGTGAGGCTGAAATTTTGCGCAAAAAATGCGCAAAAAGTTTTTTTTTTATGAGTAGTTTTTTTTCTTCTTTTTTTTCTTGTTAATTGTTATGGACTTGAGGGCGGTGTTGCCCGTAGCCAACATCAAGTAAATTGTTATTTGTTCTTCATTTTTATGGCTTCAAAATTATAGCTTCAGTCCAGTAGGACTATTTCGCCAGTATCAAGTTGGTATCAAGGTAATAGACAGTCAGTGTACGGTGGTTTTCTTAGCTCTTCTAAAGCGATAGCCGGTCTTTACAAGTAGCACGTGGACTACCGGCCGTTGACTCCAAATTGGTGGTTAAACGCGTTTCAAGATTAATTCTTCATTCACTGCACACTATACCACATTAGTTTACTGTATAATAATAAGCTATCGATATTACACTTTAAACAATATTAATGAGCTAAAAACAAAGGAATTAATCACGAGGCGTGACTATCAAGATGGCGCTCGAACTGGAAGTCAAATGAGTAGATTTAAAAAGAAAGTATTTGTTTTCCGGCCAATCATTGTCTATGAAAATATAGTTTTAAAAAGTATATATGACGGGCAAAGAATATATACTGGGTCAACCAAATCTTGTCAGTAGAAAAAGGCGGCAAATTTGAAAATTGTAGGCACGAAGGGCTGTCGTCCCATAGATTTGAATTTCGCGCCTTTTTTTACTGACAAGATTTGGTTGACCATCTATATTACTATGACGGGCCACCTCTTTGTTTCATATTTATATATTGCAAAACTTTTCTAGTGACTTGTGTAAAGTGCGACATAAAATAGTACAAATTAAATAAAATGGAACAAAAAAAGATCCATACTCATTTTTTTACGTCAAAAATGTGACAGTTACGTAGGAAGTGGCGCCCTCAATAATTTTCTACAATTTCTTGTCGGACTATTATACAAAGTGGCTGAGAATTTTCTGTAGGTACCTAGCAGCTGTAAATGTGGCAACCTACCAAAACGAATAAATATTTAATAATAGTGATTTGACATACATTCCACCTGAATTTAATTTAGTCTTACAGATCTGTCACATACTAAAAGTAGGTAACACAGGTAAGTTATTGGTGGCCAGGGGCCTATTTCTCGAACGGTATTAGACTAATATTATTAGTCCACGAACTGTCAAATCGTATGGGTTACTATGGCAACACATTAATAATATTAGACTAAGTAATATATTTACTTAGAATATAGAGTTAACCCCTTACTTCATGTCATAAATAAAAAGTATTTGTTTAAAAATGAACTTTAATAGTTGCTATATAGGGCTGCGCATGAGGTAAAGGGTTAAATAGATACCTAAGTTTAAGTTACCTATCAACTACCTAGCTTGCAAATACATAAAGGAGCCTCGTCTGCCAACAAACCACTCTGTGGTTTGGCAGAAGAATATA
Organism: Cydia amplana; assembly: GCF_948474715.1. NCBI lineage: Eukaryota > Metazoa > Arthropoda > Insecta > Lepidoptera > Tortricidae > Cydia > Cydia amplana. The sequence continues at coordinate 7,493,221 of NC_086080.1, forward strand.
TGTAATTAGTTATAAGAAAGATCTCTGAATAAACGTTTTATTTATTTTTTTTTTTTTTTTTTACCGTTTGAGAAATAGGCCCCAGCTAGGCTACGCCGTGGAAAGGACCAGACGGCAAAAGAAGACACGGCAAACCTTTAATTTTTGGTTATGGAATAAATGGCCTTTTTATTTTATACTTGGTCAAGCAGATCTTGTCAGTAGAAAAAGGGGCGAAATTCAAATTTTCTATGGGACGATATCCCTTGGCGCCTACATTTTTCAAATTTGCCGCCATTTTCTACTGACAAGATCTGCTTGACCAAGTATATTTATTATATTATTGGTGGAAAATAAAGAATAATATGGGTACTAATTTGAATATTATTGAACTGTAATATCATTAAATAAAAAAAACTGTCATTTTAGTACCTATTAGGGTATAAAACACAGCTGGGTGGTATTCCACCTGTCCAATTTATTTGTCTAACGTGTATTTTATCTCACATTTTGCTTAATGAGAGAGTGAGATGCAATGGCACGGTATTGGACAAAGATATTGGACAGATGGAATACCAGTACCACCCTTATATACCTACTTCTTTTGTTGGATCTCATTCCATTTGGTAAGTATAGTCCGTCAACCAAATCTTGTCAGTAGCAATGTAAAGCAAACTAAAGTAGGGCAACACTCAAAGAGCAGTATTGCGCTAAGAAAAGCAGCAATGTACATCGAACCAACAGTTTTTTTTTCCGCTGAGCGCGCCCTGCGTACGTCAATTCAAATTGTCACTTGCGGTTTATTGAAAAAAATTGAAACATGGACGGACAATTTAAAAGCGATGTTAAAACAATGTTAATCAAAATGATGAACAAATTTGAAGATATCAAAAACAACTCCCTATCGTAGTGCTTATATTCTCTTTGTTCCCTATCTATGTCTTCTAAGTTTACTAAAATAAAATCATATCAAAATGCAGATAATTAGATAGTGCATATATTTGTTATTTACAATATAATATGCCACTTGTTAATGTAAATTAGTGTACTGTTCTGGATGAATATGACATACCTGTGTAATTTTTTTGATTGGTATATATTGTACAATATACATATTAAAAATAAAACAACTGATATTTGGGTGTTTATTTAATTTAAAGGTAAATAAGATAAGGGTCACTTTTCGACTTGGTTGCGTTGTACACGTACATAAACCGCCATAGGTAAGTATTGTCTGAAAAGATACTACCTACTACGAACGCCTTATATTGGGCAAGATTTAATCCTGCAACAAACATGTATGGATTAGGTAGATATTGCGAAAGAACGGCGATATAATCAAGGCTCTTAATACTGTTTAAAAGGTTTACCTTTGTAAATAGTCACAACTGATTGCTGAAAATATTAGACATGTGGGCCTATGGACGGTTTCCAGGACACAATTTATGGTCTTGTTGGATAGATTAAGGCATACGTTTTAATTTTATTTATGCCTTTTAACCCTAAAACAAAAAACTGAACATAATCTTAAAAGTTCGAAAGAGTTCTTCCAATACTTGTCATAACCTAAATTTTTAGTAATGTTTACCATCAACGAGCATGAGTGTACATTGTAGGCCCCTTAGCTTTGCTTATTCTTATTTAATGTATTGGTATTTAATGGTGACAGCTAGGGTTTGAGATCCGGATATCCGGATATCCGAAATATCCGGATATCCGTCAAATCTAAGATCCGGATCCAACGTCTCATAGGATCCGGATATTTTGGATCTCACGGATCCGTTAAATATTGCATTGGTCGCGTTATTGGTACGCGATAACGTCATAAAATAAGTACAAATATTGCTTAAACTAAACAGTAGTAACAGTAAGTCTTAAAACGAGCTACCTGCATGCCTCCTGACTGGAATAAGGGTAAATATTTGTATGTTTTAAAGTAATTGTTATCAGGATTTCGCTCAGTCGCCTTTGGGTCGTCTACCTGGAACTTCATTAGTGCTTGTGCGTGTTGTTATCAGTGACTTTATTGTGTTATCGTGTCCGTTCCCAGTCTTCTGTTAACATAAATAACATGTGCTTGATGTGCTGCTAACTGAGTAACTAATATTGATATTTTTTTCTCGTTATTAAGAAGCTGTAGCCCAAATTTCTTAATTTCCCGAAACTTTTGTAGTAATTTCACATTATTTTGCAGTAATTAACTGGATTTATATATACCTATAATGGAAGATTGTTGTAATGGGGACTGAATAAATGAGTTAGATACTTTTTCTAAGCCATTTTTCTCAATCTAACGACTGAAGGTATAGCTATTTTACCAAGGTAAAGGAAGTACGTTTTTTAATAGTATAAATTATATCACACCACACCGGTATAAAATAATAAAAGTACATAAATGTAACTTTTTCTCCATTTTCTATTTTGTGAGCTTATAATGGCAAATTTAAGAAAAAACGCCGAAGTTAAAGCGGTGTTTTAGGCACCTTAAGAATTAATTCTTCTGAGCAGATATATAGAAATAAATTTCCTTTAATTACTTCATTTTTGGCGTTTTCGGTTACAAATCGACTACGGCCTCCTAAAAAAAATGCATACTCATACTCATACTCATACTCATTTATTATATTAATAATAGGAATACCTAATTAAGACTACACTGAATATCTTATTATACTTATTTATATCGTTTTGAGATAATAATAATAATTATTAATAATTGTAATTAACTAAAATATGAACATTTTACATTTTACTAGCTGTTCGTTGTATGTAAGTTCTAAATTTCGTCACCTTTCTTGATACAGATCCGTATTATCCGAATTATCCGGATATCCGGATCCGTCAAATTTTAATATCCGAAATATCCGGATCCGAAAAATTGACGGATCTTGCAAACCCTAGTGACAGCAGAAATATCTCTTGAAACAGAAACGATTCAGAATGAAAACCAAATGAAAACAAATAAGGTGACGGCTGTCATTCACGGTCCACATTCCACAGATAAAACACAGATGACACGCGTTTTGGAATTATTTGAACACAGTGTTGCTAACCCGCGATTTTTCAAATTTGCCGCCTTTTACTACTGACAAGATTTGGTTGACGGACTTTAGTAAGGATAAGGATCGGAGGAAAAAAAAAGTCAAGAAGTCGTAAGTGATATAATTCTCTTTGGCCACGCTCACTAAAGTCTATTTTTTAATTCGGTAGACTAAAATGACATTTCTTAGTATGAAATGACATTTTATGTTCATACTATGAACTGTCATTTCAGTCTACCGAATAAAAAAATAGATTTTAAATATACCTAATTTCGATGGTATAGGGACTAGAGAATCAGTTATGCGAATTCATATTATGACAAATAATGTTAGTCGTATTAAGGGGCACTCTATAGGGACAGTGAGTGATAATGATAAATTATTTCCAACTTATTACAAATAATTTATATTCGGTGCAAATCACCCTTCGGGTAATAAAATTTACAAACCAAATATTCCTACCGGTCACTAAGGTTAGGCATAAAATAATTCGCACTTAATATAGCAGTTTGTTTCACAATTTCCACGTTTTTACTGTCAACTTACTTTACTTATTAAACTGTTAAAATATTTACTATAAAATATATGATCGGCCTGAAAGATAGTAGGTACATGTATCATCAGCCGCAAAAGTGCATGGCGAATGAATGAATTCATTCATAATTTCTCCATGCAATTTCGCAGTTCACTGTACCGACATGTAATACTTTGGCTACCTACACATGTAAAAACATTTTTCTCCATATATGGGGTGACGCGATTCCTGCTTCCTGTGATTAAATTAAATGTATGGACTGGTATTTATATTTACATAGAATTCCAATCTTGTTACTGTTTATGGATAAAAAATATAAGATTTGATAATAAACCTGCTGGTTAACTAGTTACCATACCCTGCCTGAGGCTTGTAAAAAACTCATCTTATTTGCGTACTGACATTCAAATTTCCAAACACTTCAAAAGTAAAGTTGTAACTCATCGACATAACAGACCCGGTGTATTGTTCGGCCGACTGTTTCAATATAGAATTCGTACAAAAACTTCATAAAAATTACTTATTTCGATTGCTCAGTCATGTTAAAAAAACCACCTAACAAGATTTTAACAAAAAAACCGTAGGTATGTACCTACTTGATTGGATTTTTCCGAAGGGGGTTTGGTAGGCAATGGGGACTCAGCATTTCCGATCTCGTGGACGTGGCTATAAAAAATAGCCAAGTCAGAGTTGGACTACCGCCTCTAAGAGGGTTCCGTACCTACCACTACAATTAAAAAAAAAAAATCTCAAAAATGGACGGCAAAGTCGACGTTGCCAGTTAAAAAATAGGTCGCGAAGTGCGTAGTTTATGGTCAGTAAAAAAATTAAAAAGTTAAAAACATTGTAGTCTCGATTTCGGGACTGCAATGTTGCATACACATTCCATTATTTAACGAGTTCCAAACTTTTTAAAACTTTAAATGGCCATATCAAATGAAGGCATAGGTCCATTAAACAGCCAAACAGATGATCAGCACTTACTATTATAATGTTGGTACCGCGACTATTTAGGTGTCTCAAATAGGTTAGCGTATATTCAGCAGAAAAATACACATCTTTTTTTTTTAAAGGCGGCAAAGCAAATCTTTTTAATGGTTTTACTTTTTTCTGTGAAAATTAGAACGTTGCTTCTGTAAAATATTTCTATTTCTTGCACCATTTTTAGGGTTCCGTACCCAAAGGGTAAAAACGGGACCCTATTACTAAGACTTGGCTGTCCGTCCGTCCGTCCGTCCGTCCGTCTGTCACCAGGCTGTATCTCACGAACCGTGATAGCTAGACAGTTGAAATTTTCACCGATGATGTATTTATGTTGCCGCTATAACAACAAACGAGCAACAAACACTAAAAACAGAATAAAATAAAGATTGAAGCGGGGCTCCCATACATCAAACGTGATTTTTGACCGAAGTTAAGCAACGTAGGGCGGGGTCAGTACTTGGATGGGTGACCGTTTTTTTGCTTGTTTTGCTCTATTTTTTGTTGATGGTGCGGAACCCTCCGTGCGCGAGTCCGACTCGCACTTGGCCGGTTTTCATTGAGAAAAGCACTATATACGACTCGGCTGGAAGGCTACTTGTTGGCTTCGGATTCAATTAAACGGACTCCCAAGGTCGTCTGTTTAAAACGAATCCTCAGCCAGCAAGTAGCTACTTCCGAGCCTCGACAATAATGTACATATTATTAACCCTTATTTTTTCGCCATGTCCGTTTGTCTGACATACACGGCATCTCATTCAACCCCAGTGCTGCATGAATAACTTGCTAACTATGTACATAGAATGGACATACAGCCCGCTGACACGCTATTCGCGTGCTGATTTTTTCAGAAATTCAGAGCCTGAATTATCATAAGATTGATGACCCTGGTTTAAGAATAAATTCTGATATTCAGTGACCACAGACATTTTTCGACACAAAAAAACGGGTGCGATAGACAATGTCTGAATACTCTGAATTTATTCCGTGTCCTCAGAGATTGAGTCTCCTTATTTCTGATAAAATCCGCTCGTGTCTGATGTGCACGGATAGAGTCTGTGCGGAAAGAGAAGAGTGGTGGAATGTATTGGGCCCCATACATTCCACGACTCTTCTCTTTCCGCACAAACTCTAGTAGAGGCTTATTAGCAATCGGTTTCCGGTTGTTCTCTCTCAGATACGAAACCCTAAAAAGCGGACGCTGTTAAACAGCGACCAGTGAAGCATATAAAACTCAAGATAGCGGCCGTGCGCCTTGGGGGGTCTGCCATCTTGTGGTATTAATAGGAAACATAAACTTTACAATGACACTTTACCCAAGCGCAAATGCTGCCCTCTATATACACTTCACCATACTTCACGTACGTTTTCTTGTTCGTTGTAATTGTAGGTTCTGCCATCTTGTGGGCTACATTGCGAGCTTTAACTTGTTGTTTACACTTCCCGCCAATAAACAGGGGGCTCCTGTGCTGCCCCCTATAGTTCATGCACGTTTCCTATAGCACAGCGGTCGGCAACCGGCGGCCCGTGAACCTGTCACTTGCGGTCCGCGAGCCTCCCCGTCTATTTTGTATGTAATATATTGACAAAAACGACAATGTCTGATAAAGTCATAAATATTAACAAAGTGCGGCCCGCGTCAACTTCGTTAACTACTATGGGGCCCTTGGCTGCTAAAAGGTTGCCGACCGCTGCAGTATAGCAGCTAAACGATTTTCTGGTTCGCACAACAGGCTCTACGATTTACACAAAAAGTACAAAAATCTATTATTTGTCTCGTCATCAATTATCAGTTGGTTTTTACCAGACTTTTTGTGAATTAGATACCTACCTAAAGTCTATTTTTGTCACAACAAAGCAGCTTATTGGAAAGATAATAAAGTACCTATTATAACTCAGCCTATACCCAGTCCAGTAATAGTATGTAGACGGTATGTAATTTTTTTGTATGTTGCATTTAGATGCCTAAAAGTGTTTTCATTGTAAAATTCAGGGTCAGAGAAGCAAAAATCAAATATTATGAAGTTATAAATAACAGTCGCCAACAGATATATCAGAGCGGCTAAGGCGCTCACAAATATCTGAACACGCCTCTATTGTCAAGGCGTTAGAGTGCGTGTTCAGATATTGTGAACACCTTGGCCGCTCCGATATATCTGATGGCGACTGTAGTTCCTTGGGCCTCAAACTATCTGCATACCAATTTTTTATCTAAAACGGTCCAGCGGCTTAAGAGTGAAGGATTAACAGACAGACAGAGTTACTTTTCCATATATAGTAGGTAGGTATCAAGTGGGGATTAACACCACCAACAACAATGACGAGACACGCGGAGTTGTATGGAGATTATCACTCTCTGATAAAAGTAAGATGATAGTTTTCATACGCTCAAAGCTAAAGTGCAAACATAATAAATAATACCATCTATAATAATGATAAGGCACGCGTCGTTGTTTGGAGGTTAAATATTTTACGTCATCCTAGGCCCGTAAGTGTCAAATCTCACTTCCTGGCCAAGGCAAGACATAAAACTTTAGACAAACCACGCGGGCGGTAATTCGTAAAGCCCCAGATCGCATGTTTATGGCCCGAACCGAATGCGATCTGAAGCATTCACGAATTCATCTCCTGTCCACACTACATACCTAGTGTAATGTACTATTATTTATCAACGGCGGTTGACATCGGGGCGTTCTGGCGTTACCTAGTCTTGGCGGCAGCACTTGGCAGGAATTGAACTCTTAGAGCGTAGCGCTGGCGTTGCATGAAAAATCGGTATCGGGGAAAGGTTTCGCATTTCCCGGGGCTGGGTCAGGATTAGTCCCAGAAATTCACATATATCACATATTCATATCGGGAAATTTACAGACTGAAAATGAATACTTTCAATTTAATTAAAAAAACCGGCCAAGTGCGAGTCGGACTCGCGCACGGAGGGTTCCGCACCGTCAACAAAAAATTAAGCAAAAAAATCGCGTTTGTTGTATGGGAGCTCTTCTTAAATATTTATTTTATTTTAGTATTTGTTGTTATAGCGGCAACAGAGATACATCATTTGTGAACATTTCAACTGTCTAGCTATCGCGGTTCATGAGATACAGCCTGGTGACAGACGGACGGACAGCGAAGTCTTAGTAATAGGGTCCCGTTTTTTACCCTTTGGGTACGGAACCCTAAAAATACCGTAGGTACCTACAATCGTGCTGCCGCGCTTAGCATAAGAGCAGTAACTCTTTTTGAAATGTCATTCAATTGTATACTTTGTACTTGTACGATATGTTCTACAATTGAAAGATACAGCGTGTACGGCGCATAGAAAAAAATACCCTAAAGTATTTTTAAATTTATTGACTTAATGACCTAATAATAGGTCATGTCTATTATGTTAATATATGGCGTATGGCGTTCACAGGCGCCGCCATTCCAATCCCACATTTCAGCGATTTCATGGGTTCATGGCGCATGTCGTGTTCTACCTATGTCCATTTCCATTGGACTACTTCGGTGGTTGGTTTACTGATGTCGTACAAGGACTGCAGGCATTTGAGGCGTTTCAAACAGAGGACACTTATTTCCGTCACGTCTCAGATAATTAATTCTTTAACTTTGAGAAACAGGTTTTTGGATTCATAATCTCACCGAATTTTGTTCGAGCTCCATGCAGATATTGTAATATTATGTGCATTATAATTCTGTCTGTCTCTTTAACTCCTGACTTAACTTAGCATACCTACCTGTCCTAGTCTATAGCGGAGCTCGTTCGTTCCACTCGCTAGAAACTCTAGAAATCTCATAATGAGCTCATGTATTTGTGTCTTAGTAGGCATCAATTAGGCATAGCATAGGAGCGTGTGCTAAGTACTTAAGCCTAAAAGTGCCATAAAATCCTGCATCCCTAGTTTTCTGACATATCTAGGTAGGTAGATAGATTTGTTGAATTCCAAAATATTAGAACATGTTGCCACGTACTTTAATTGTTTATTAATCGATTTAAGTAAACTTTGTGTTGATTTAAGTAAATTTCGCGAGGTTTCCCGCATTTTTTTCACCCGCCCCGAATGTCTCAATACCGGGTTTACGAGTAAGTGCCCATTCCCGGTAATTCCCGGGAAAAAACCGTGTGCCTTGGCTGGCGTTTTCTCTGATTGCTGCGGATTGAACGCCTCCTGTGTGCGTTTAAAGTTAGGAGCAATTTTTTTGAATGTAGGTGAAAAAAATGCATAATTCTGAACCTGGAATTGGGAACTCCAGACCACTCTCTGTGCGCGCGGGCTCTTATTAATCTACTTTTGTCTATAGGTAACAAGTACACTCAAGTGACATTCATATTTAGTTTATAAACATGTTGCAAAATTACCTAAAGGATCGATAAGAAAATAAATATTTAGAAACAACTCGCCATTGTTTAATTAAACCGTAGCTAATGGCAAATTCTAATTCTGTAATATAATATACCTAATCACAATCAGTTATTTTCCGAGTTCTACTTTTGCTTATCCTTTACAAAAGGTACCTACAATCCAAGTGGACGCACAAACATAATGAAGTAGAGCAACAATTGAATGGATACAAATGACAAATTAAATTACTTACAACTAAAGCTTACAAATAAAAATAAAAATTTGTAAAAACAAACCGTACCCTGTCGTTCCCGGTGCAGAGGTGCCCATTTTGCTCGCAGCATTTCCACGCTGGATTACCACGGACAGCCTTCGCACAAGGATTGAAATATCATTTAACCTGTCAGCTCCCAAGGGCTCAAATTTGAGCCAGAACGCTTATGGTGACGTCACACACGTGGGAACTCACGGGTTAATTCGTAATATCCAACGGGAATTTAAATGGTTATTCTCTTCTGGCCTCGTGTTGTAGGGTGGTTTCCTGTGTCTAATGTTGGTAAACGTTTAATAACTATGTATTTTACTCTTCCCCGTTTGTGAATCCGCCACCTTGCCTGCCAAAAATATAGTCAAGTGTTTCAACTGTGCATCATAATCATCAGGGATCGGATACCGGTATTTTTTGTATGGGAACGGAAACGGTATTTTTTCGTTCTTTGCTAATTACTTCATTTCTAATTGAGCAGTCTAATAATACGAAGTCGTAACCTAAAAACACAACTGAGTCCTACATTTCGAGTATAAAATAATTCGAAAAATTTGGTTATTTCTAAGTTTTTGCAAAAAACCGGTTCCGATCCCTGATAATCATTAACATTTCATTGATAATGATGCCAAATCTGCCACAAATAAACACATTAACCCTTTAACCGCCAGAGTCGGATATATAAGACATTGCATATCCAGCTCATTTCGCCACAGTCTGATAAATAAGACAAAGATCTGATTTGGGTTTTACAGCACATGTATAACTCCCGTAACTATGCCAACCTGACTCTGCCTGGTACAATTACTGTCGGTGGCGACACGAGCACGCTCGATAAAAAATTGCTAGCGGTTAAAAGCTTAAAAAGCTCGCAAATGTCACCGCGGGCACAGGGTCGCCCGTATCAATATCAATAGCGAGGGCCCTGTGTCTTCAACTGACACTTTTAACCTCATGCCTGGCGTTGTAAACTTAAACTTGACATTGCCACTCTTTTTGACTTGAGTCACGCTATAGTAAAGATAGAAAAGAGGACATACTTACTGAGTCTTAGAGAGTTAGGGCCCGATTCGGATTTTGAACTAGATATCTATTAGACATCACCAAGATACGACAACGATATTTTTAAGATCTAGCCTTATGTCTAAAACGTCTCGTTATGTATTTTTAGATCTCAAAACGATTTTGAAACGATCTTACTACGATAATTTCACGTAAAAGTGACATTGGTTGCCCGAATTGAGCTGCAAAAGATATCTAGTTGAAACCTAAACTATATACCAGGTATCTAGTACATATCGTTTCGTTCTCTTCTCTAGAACGGATCTTGTTTTCCGAACACCGCGGTTATTCTTACTAACTCTAGTCGTGTCCTGTCTTAATATTTTCTGCGGACCTATCATCTAGATATATCTATTCGGAGCGTAGTCAGATGACGCGCCGCGCGCGTGCATTCTAGACAAACAAGCTGCATTATATAGGATATAGATAGGTATAGTTAGGTAGATAAGGTGGGGAGCGGGCAAGGTGACATTGGTCGGTCGATGAACTGTGGCCTTGCTAGCGGTAATGGGCTGTAGGCAAGCACCTTCCTGATGCAGTTACGTCACTTGTGCAACAATGTTTGTTATTTCATGCTGTAACTACGGGTAGGGGTGTAGCCTGCATGTTAGAATGAAATAGGTATGTTTAGGTTAAACTTTCGTGTGTACTATGAATTAAGTTTGTTTGTATGGTTCTTTGGTAAGTACACCTTGGTTTAGTTCGGATTGTAGCGAGTGAGAATTTCTTACATTTGTCCCATTTGTGCAGGTGACAAACGATGTAGGTATCCGTATGGCCGTACATATAATATTATCAAACCACTATTAGACTGCCGTATTCGAACTTCAAGATATTCACAAGAGACGACACGTACTAGATGATCATTCTAGATACGTTATAGTTTAGATTTCAATTAGTTCTCTTTTGCAGCGCAATTCGGGCAACCAATGTCTTCTTTTACGATACAATGGCAACTTTTACGATAGATCGTGTTAGATATCTATTAGATGTGAATTGGATCTCTAAGTAATATCTTGTGGAAATCGTTCAAGAGTATCTCCAGAATCGCGGAAATGTCAAATTTAACAGGTTAGATCTTAAACATATCGTTATCGTATCTTGGCGATGTCTAAAAGATATCTAATAGATGTCTATTACAAAATCCGAATCGGGCCCAGAATGAGATTGAGCACATATATAGATGTATTAGGTACCGCTTTGGTTTAATTGCACCTTAAGAGGAAAGGGGATGGATGGCTGCTTCTCCATACAAACGTAGTCCCTATTTTCCTCTTTGAATACCTATGTAGGTATGTATTGATATTATGGAAAATATTTTACATAATTTGATGTAGGTACTTATATTAACCATAGCTATGCCCCTACGTTTGACTTTTACGAGCTTTACGAAAGACTGATTTCATACAGCTACAAATTTTAAACTGCTCCTAACTTCTTATAATCCTTACCTAATCAAAAATTCGAAAGAAATCAAGTAGGTAACTAATTTGTGAGTTTTGGTTGTTAACTGACGACAATGTAATCTATTAGGCAGTAGGCACTAGACAGAGTGCAGCTATTACATAGGTATCTACTGAAAACATCATGGATACCTACTACCTAGGTACCTACTGTTGGTACACGGTTTTTTGGCATCCCATTATCATTGGGTACGAATAATAAGTAATGTATGTCCCCTAAAGCAGTCCCTATGTCTACAGCTAGCAGGTTGTCTATATCTCTTTAACTTTCTTTACATGAGGCATTTCTTAGATTGATGAGCGCTCTAAAAACATGGTGTAGGTGGACTGTTATAGTAAAATTGTCCTGTTTCCTGACCAACATTTGTAATAGTGTAGTTTTACCACAGAAAACTTTTAAAGTGCCAAAAAACTATTAAAAAAAAAACAAGCAACAACGGTTGCACTCCGGGACTGCCGATAGAAGTGAAAACTCACCTCACTATGTTAATGACGCCCGGTAACACGATACATACGTTTAGCGGAGGTATTCTATTTATTTATTATATATTATTATCATTCTCAAATAAGATCACTCTTTTTTATTGACATGTTTATTTACATACTGCCATGACAACGTCAAATTGTTTGAACACAGGTAAAGAGTCTTGATAAGGAGTCCGCAACATAAATGTCAAATAACATTTCTTTATTGATTTAAACGCCATTTAAATTATGAGTGGCCACCTTACGGGCTTACGGTCACGTGAACGCCTTACGCTCTCGAGTTTATCATTTTTTCCCCACCTCAAAAAGTGCCCAGCGCCGCTAAAGAAGTTTTCACTTCAAAAATAGACTCATTATCGATTTTATCATAACGAAATTTTCATAGCATACTTAAATATTTCATGTTGGTAAAAAGTTATACCTCACTTACATCTCCACCCAACCTCGTCGTAGGTATATCAAGCGGATATCCGTTATCATTTTATAAGCGTTTCATTACGATGTTTTTTGTCCATAATATGTCCAAATAATGTAATCCATTTCATGATTGTCGGAAGCAATTTGGTTAAACTATCAATTTCCATGATATGGTTTCAAGGATTTCATCGTTGGCGGGGCTGTTATTTACAAACGCGAGCATTTTGTCTCACAAAATACTTATAGTTGTCGGAAAAATCTACAGTAAACTGACAGTTGTTTCATAAATAAAATAGGAATCGATATGAGTAGGTAGTACGTAGGTACCGTGAGTGAGTGAGAGTTACCGTCCGTATCAATTATAATAAATAATTTACATACACCTAGGTAAAGTCTATTTTTTTATTCGGTAGACTAAAATGACATTTCATAATATGAACATAAAATAACATTTCATAATAATTATAAAATGTCATTTTAGTCTACCGAATTAAAAAATAGATTTTATGTACTTGCAAATCAATTGCTTAATTACTTATAAGAAGCACTAACGACCGGAAATCCCGGTAACGACCATTCCCAGGACCGGGAAATTAAATGTGACGTCCCACGGATAAAGGTACTTTATGGCCGTTGGCGCTTACGCTATTATTAACGCCGCTCCGCCGCCGCGCGCTATTATTATTGCGGCGCTATGCGACGTAAGCGCCAAGTGCCATAAGGTACCTTTTGCCGTGGAACGTCACATTTAATTTCCCGGTCCTGGGAATGGTCGTTACCGGGATTTCCGGTCGTTAGTGCTTCTTATAAGTAATTATTGTTTTTAAGCAATTGATTTGCAAGTACATAAAATCTATTTTTTAATTGGGTAGACTAAAATGACATTTTATAATTATTATGAAATGTTATTTTATGTTCATATTATGAAATGTCATTTTAGTCTACCGAATAAAAAAATAGACTTTACCTAGGTGTATGTAATTATAATACCTATCCAAAAATATAAAATATTTACAAACGAATGATCAAATGAATATAATATCAAACCCCAACTACTTTACCAAGAATAAAAAGTCTGTTGATTTTAGACGGATTTTAGACATTTTGTGCTGTTTCAACCACGGAAGAAAGAATGAGCGCGTCGCGGTTTCAACTTATGTTTCAGAAAAAATACATTAAATTTTTAAGCTAAATTTCACTTTCCGTTTTTTAATTAACCAGAGAGAGGAAGCCTGTGATTGGCAGACCCTTGGATTATTTATTTTTCATTATTTCGCGCTCAGGGCCCGGACGCGCGATTGTATTGATCGCCTCTAGGTACTTTTTTTTTTTAATTAACAAAATTTTCACAACAAAGAAATACTTTTATAATTGTTTTTACTTATGACGAATTAGCTTTACTTACCTTTCCCTCGACGGAAAAAGCGGTTGAGTTTATGAAGTAAAATTGTTCTTTATGTGTTCGCCCACAAATGGCTATCCCCAATTGCCTCGATAAAGGATTGAACGATTTAGTCGCAGTTAGATTCAAGGTTTTTTAGTTAGAGTTATAAAATTATGAAAACGAGCCATGGCTCGTTTCCATGCCATCGTTAATCCATGGATTAGGTAAACAAGATCCGTCCAGACGGGATAATAACATAGCCGTTATGATCAGAAATTAAATTGGCAATTTGATTGTCACTGTCATCTAGCGTTTCATTTTTTGCGTCCACACCACACCACAAAATTAAATTGATAATTTAATCAAATTGTGCGAACATTTTTCCAGTCTGTACACCCAAGTAAGTGGAACACATATATACTAATCAACTACGAGTAGTTTTAATTTGTTCCATGTACGTATAGAATTATTATTATTTATTTTATTTATTTAATTACTAAAGTACAGTGATATTCTTAACTATAATCATAACCCCGCAAAACTCGATAATGAGTTTGACTGTGGGGTCATCAGTCTCTGGTTAATATGTAACTTAATATAACTTAAAGTAGGTAAATTAATTACTACAATGTATCATGGTAATGTTTTTTTAACATAGATTTAAATTTGGACTTCTTGTTTTCGCGTCTTATAGCTTCAGGCAGACTATTGAGTAAGTATGGAATTCTTTTTCTAAGTGTTCTATCCCCGTAGTATAGTTATTAATTCTAGGAACGGATAGTTTGTCTGAAGTCAGCCTTTGTGATGTATGTTTGATTAACTGGTGTTAAGTAATCCGCTGAGTTAGACTCTTGGTAGCTATTAAGAAGTGTTCGTCATAACAGTTATCATCTGTTCTACATACAAAAGTACTGAGGAGATTGAGGGGAAGTACACAAACAGTGACGTCGAGTATCATCATCATCTTCCTCGCGTTGTCCCGGCATTTTGCCACGGCTCATGGGAGCCTGGGGTCCGCTTGGCAACTAATCCCAGGAATTGGCGTGGGCACTAGTTTTTACGAAAGCGACTGCCATCTGACCTTCGAACCTAGAGGGTAAACTAGGCCCGTATTGGGATTAGTCCGGTTTCCTCACGATGTTTTCCTTCACCGAAAAGCGACTGGTAAATATCAAATGATATTTCGTATACATAAGTTCCGAAAAACTCATTGAGTCGAGCCTGGGTTCGAAACCGCGCCCTCCGGATTGCAAGTCGCACGCTCTTATGGCTCCTCTACACGATGGGCCAACGCCGGCCACTCCAAGGGACGCAGCCATGCAGTTGAATGAGATAGCAATATCACTTGCTCCCTCTAACGCATAAATGCGTCCCTTGGAGTGGCCGGCGTTGGCCCATCGTGTAGAGGAGCCTTACCACTAGGCCACCAGCGCTTATTTCAAATCACATAGGCCCACCTATATCGCGCCATTTACCGATAAGTATCGGGAAAAATTTATTGTCCAGAAATATTTTATTTGTTTGGAAAACTTAAAGCTATTTAGAGTATCAAGTTAGGTACCAATAACATAGATACAGTGAGCCAATTACAAGTTTCCACAGGTAGAAATTGCTCCAAGATTTATTCTAACAGGATTGAATGTTTTAGTGATGTCTGAATTTGTAAACACGTAAGTAACAAAACCAACGAAACTCATTTATTTATCATAAATAATTTCCCGTGCGTAGCCCGGATCTGTAATGTATTGATCGGCTGAAAAACCTTGAACTTTACAACACAGAGCAAATGCATCACTCTGTAAGCATAATTTGCAGGATGTAACTATTCATCCTCTCGTGTAAATAGACAATAAAGCCTTTGAGGTACCACTGAAACCAATTTTCCCGGGAACCGAGCTCAAAAGCCGTTAAATTATACCTTATTTCCTTTGTAATAAAGTTGAAAATGACACGGCCAGGCGTAGGCGGGGGAGCTATAAGGACTGTCTTTCTATAACTGCCGGGCACGCGTCGGCGTTGCCAGGATACTTTTGACCTTGTTAGAGTCTCGAACCGAGACAGGATTATAAATTAATTTAATTAATAGAAAAATAATGCGTAACAAGAATACAGTTAGTGACGATATTGATTTCATCAAGAACATTTTTGAGCTTCGCCCGGCGAGGCGGGCACGGTACACACGCACCTTGTATCATTGGGAAGGACATAATAATATTTAAATATGGAGCTTTACAAAATACTATAGTTCGTTTTTTTAGCATTAGAAAGAAGGTAAGCGATCTTGATATGTCTTTTAATAGTAAAACGCTTTTTAAAAATCAGTAACTATTACTTATGAAAGGAGAAGAATATAAATGATCGTATTAGATTCATAATTGTTACATATTTGCCGTGACTTACTTTTAAAACGTGTTTTTCAATTAAAAGACACATCAAGATTGTTTACCTTATTTCTAATGCTAAAAAAACGAACTATATCTGTATCCGCAGCTTCGCCTGGATGGAGTTCGGGTTTGGTCTATGTCATTTTCCTCCCTTCGCTTCAAGGGGTGATTTCGATTTCATAAAAGTAAGTAGGTAGGTAGTCTATATCCCTCTATTAGCTCCAATTTTAAATGAATGATAATATGAAGTAAGCATAACAAAGTATCAATTATATTATCCTCTTTGGAATTTTCGGACATCTGTTTCACTCCTTTGGGGGTAATTTCAATGTGTCGTTGAATAATATTGAGTAAGTACAAATATGAACCTATCTCTTTTAGAGATCTCATCTTCTTTAAGGAAACTTTAGTCATTAGGCCTCTAGACGCTACCTACGACATGTCGCGACACCTTCCTGTGATTTGAATATCTGTTTTTAATTTGATTCCTGCTTTAATTATTAGAAAAACAAAGCCTCTTAAAATGCTAAAGCAATCTGATTATTGTGTTGATTGAAATACGATAAACGTGGATCTGACGGATTCCTTTAAAATTTGTTTGACAAAGGTATATTTACTTTTGTACCTATTATCCCCAGAAAGGGTCAGGGGTTAGGTTAGCCTTTTTTGAGTGTATCTTTGTCGTGTTGTTGATATTCGAATTCTATATGTCGGTATCCGTAGTAGCCTCCTTTGGACGGAGCCACGAAAGTCGGTGGTAATAATTTATTGATCTAGTAGTTTTTTGGATCCTTATTATTTATATTTCTTGAAATAACTTAATAGGTTGTCATACTATAACTACGAAATAGTTATTTGTGCATCAAGAGAGCAAAGCTTGTTTTTGTTACCAGTGCTTACTCCTAATTTTAGTTTCGTCCCGTAATAGGCGGCGAGCTGGCGAGAGACTGAACGGCACTCTTTGGTATTACACAGACACACATGGTATTGCACAATATCTACAACTTGTCACCTTAATATAACGGCGAGAACACAGATACCTAAATTACGCGGTGAGAGAAGTACGTCTATTTACGGTTGTTTGAGCTGCCGAGGTGAAATAAATACCTACATACAATAAAATGTCCAAGCACACATGCGTTAAAATATATCGTTTTATTGGGTACATAGGTATCTGTACTTTGAACTATTTGAACTATAAACTGGCAAGATAAAACCGGAGCTTGCATCATTGGAGCACATATTCCTGTAGTGCATTCGCTACAATGTAGGTACTCTGCAATATATGGCTGTAACATTGTAACTGTACCTAAACATAGCCCTGTGTTCACTTTGAATGCGCGAGCGCGGGTCACCTGAAAATAATATCGGACCAGCGTAACCAGAACTCGAGTTTAAATTAGAAAATCGACTATGTTTTTCGAGTGGTCAAAAGTCTTCATCTGAGTCGTGAGTTCGAGTTTCGAAGCCTACCTCAGAAGAATGTTGAAGGCTCTAACTAAATAAGAGTTAGTCATTAAAATCGATATTATTACAACACTTTGGTTATCTCGCTCGTTTCCTAACTTTTTCACCTGAGGGTCGTGGGGTCGTGGCCACTGGTCAGGCGATTGGCTCTTCCGCATCTTTTCCGCGGGCCGGTTAATGTACCTATATAACTTTAGGCTCGTCTACTTCTTAAGTTCTTATAAAGACGTCTTTGAGTCTTCTCTAGAAAGGACTCGTTTCTTTAGTTTCAACTTGAAACTTTCAAGTCTAATTAATACGTTTAAATTAACTGAAGTTTCGACAAAATAACTAAAATCTAAAACCCTCCTGAGTTAGATCCCAAACATGAGGACTTCGCGTCTTTGAAAATAGTTCTCGTTACCTCATTGCATCTCGACCAGGGATGTTGCGAATATCCGCATCCGCATCCGCAACCGCGGAACTTCCGCATTATTTTCAACATCCGCATCCGCATAAAATCGATGCGGATTTAATGCGGATGCGGATGTGGAACAGGTCGGTACAGGAACTTCTTAGCATCGGCGTAAGTGCTAGACTGCTAGGTAATTTAGTCATTAACCAAAAAAACCTATTAGAAATGAGCAGTCAAGCGTGAGTGGGACTTAATATACGGAACCCTTGGAACGCGAGACCGACTCGCACTTGGCCGGTTTTTTTAAATAAAAATTACTAAAATGTAATATTTGACGTTTTTTATGGTACTATCTTGACATCCGCATCCGCATCCGCATCCGCGGATGTGAGCCTTTAAAAATCGGCATCCGCAACATCCCTAATCTCGACCAAATGTTATTTGTCTCCATTTTGTGCGGTCATTAAATCATACCTAAGCCATGTGGACTGCACGGTGCAGACTGCCGCCAGCCGACTTTTTCACAGTGTACGACCATCTCATACGAGCCCTACTTGCAAATACTACCTACTTAATATCAACATTGAGTAATCCCTATATTCACTAGGCCGCTGCTAGCAATTGATACCACACTGTTGCTGTGTGCAAACTGCAATCAAACACAAATACCTGCCTTTACTGCGTTCTCTCACTGCTTTGTAACAGATTACCTAGTAATATAGGGCTATTGTAGTAAGATACTAGGTACTAATTGGCGTAATATGAGACGGTGCTGCGTATAACACAATAAGTACTCGTACACACAATACTCCCATCAAAGATAAGATGTGAAAGGGCTAAGAAATCTAGCTACTCTAGAAAGGCCACGGCGATGTCTACGAGTAAGTATAGGTATAGGTACTTAAAAATTATAAGTGCAGTTCATTCATATAAGTACCTATATAGGTACTTAATAATTGTAAGTGTATTCCCCGAGTATGCTATAGTGGGACAATGAGGACAAATTGACTAAGCCCCAAAGCTGATAGTATGATAGTAAGCTCAAGAAGGCTTATGTTGTGGGTAATCAAACAACGATAGGTAAATTATAATTTATATATATATAGAAATGACTAAGGGACAAATATCTGTGTTTATATAAGGGACAAGTCATCCCACAAATAAACGCCCTTAGTTCCACGCGTCCACTCAGGCCTTACACTTACGGGATTCGAACCTAGGGCCATTATACAGGAAAGTATTCCGACCGACTGAGGCCTGTGTGATTTTGATAAACAAACTGACGAAGTCAACTTTCATTAATCGTAAAAACCTCTGAATTTCCATTTCCCAAAATAAATGACTTTTTTACCGTTTTTTCTACACATTTTACCGGATTCGGTTTCCGCCTGGATATGAAGGGTTTTGACAATCATTGAATACAGTCCTTTTGATCTCTATTAAAATAGGCCTCGTAGTACTTAAGAACAAATATTTCTGATTTCTCTCACTACCCCATTTGGATTTAACACCTAAGTATTTATAAATTAGTTGATTGAAGCACCATTTCTCATCCCAACACTTTTTTTAAATATTTCACTGCGTGTAGCTACGCTCGTAGCTCTACGTAGCATATGTTTTCCCAGTATGTAGCGAAAATGCTTCGTAGAGGGTGGTAGAGGTGTAGAGACAAGTAAACAATGCCCCATTATAAAACTAATCAAACCTTTGTTAAATTCTGTCCCTTTCTAACAAACACAAATGTCAAAATAAGGGATAAGGACAAACAATTATCAAGGGCTTGTTATAGACTGATATAGTGTTGTGTTCAGCGCTAACCATTTAGCGCTGAACAAAACAAATGAATTAATCATATAAATTATTTACTTAAATAAGTATATTAACTGCAGATGATTCTAGATTTTCTACTAGGAATATGCATCAGACCTTTTCAACGGTCACAGCTGGGCATTAAATCTTGTTACATTGTTGCAGTAGGTAAATATGACCGTGTGTCATAGACAATTATAAACATTAAATGAAGTTCTTTATGATCTTTGTTCCTGTTTACTTTATTTACTGTTACATTATAGGTACAGTGTGGAAAGATAAGTCGGGCCCTGGAGGGAAACTACCTTAAATCCTTAAGCTGGCTCATTTTACTTAATGGAGACATTCCTTTATTTTAAAAAAAAAAACAAAACTGCATTCAAAGTATTTTTCTTTTTTTCTTCAATTTGGCTTGTCTAAAAAAATCTTTAGTACTAAATATTACATTTTATGGAAAATTTGTACGACAGACGAGTTTAAGACCTAATGTTTCTTGGAGAAATGTTATCATTAACATTAACTGTATCGACTAGTAGAATAAAATTGCGAGTTTTTATTTTTTGGAATTTTTAGTCGGTTCGAGTCCCGGGCGAGGCAAGCGAGTTTTAGAAAATCTTTGAATGCAGTTTTGTTTCTTTTTAAAAATAAAGGAATGTCTCCTTTAAGTAAAATGAGCCAGCTTAAGGATTTAAGGTACTTTCCCTCCAGGGCCCGACTTATCTTTCCACACTGTATACTTTAGTGATGGGTAGGACATCAATTTAAAATGAGTTTGTATGAGTACCTCATTTTCTAAAATGAGGTGTTACAATGTCTTACTTCAAATGAGGTGAGGTACTAGCATATTTTCAGCGTCGACTATTCCATTAATTCCAACAGCGACATTTTTTTATGTATATACATATTTATGTATTCATCACTTCCTTTACGCACGCGAGCACCTAGCGCCTCGCGCGATCCAGTGATTCTCTTGCGAGTTTTGAGGGTCGCGAGGCTCGCGAGTGAATTTGAACGGATAAGAGTTTTTTGAAATTTGACGTGTATGAATGAATAGAGGAGTGAAGTAAGACATTTTTGCGGTACGAAGTACTGCGACAAATTAACAAAATGAATGGTACAAATGAGGTGCCTCACGAGTGAGCGACTCAACACTAGTATACTTTCATCATTTCCTTTTGTCAATGAGTGATAGGCAAGGGCGTCACCAGGGAGCAGAGCAGAGGACAGGGCAACTTTCTCAAGTAATTTTACGGATACTTTTTTGTACATAATTTTTCCATTTTTGCTATTTTTCTATTTCTTTTTCCTTGAAACTTTTCATATGCATGATTTGACCTGCCATTAGTCAGTTTTTTTAATGATCCAATGGAAGTAATTTAAAGATTTAAAGAGGAAAAAAATAGTAACGCTATTTAAGACGAAACAGGAGCTGAGCCCGATCTCAATTTTGAGATTTTGAGGTGAATATCGCCGTCGCGCTTCCTGAGATATGCATTTAGTAGTACCTACTCGTATTTCAGTGTTTACATAGGTAATACTTACCAAATTACGATCCATTCTTTTTTTTCCAATTTTAAGCACGCTTTAAGGCAACTCTTTTATAAATATCTAATTTTTTCTTCAAAATTGGGTTCGTTTATAACAATTATCAGCTTCATTCGAATGTTTCAGGAAAATAAAAACAAAAATGTCAGATATAAATACAGGATGCTTCCTGTAACAGGAGAAATAAATTAAACTAAAGGCTGTACTCCTCAAACTAACCAACATTTGTTCAGCAACTTTTGAAAATTATGAATCCTTTAGACTTCCTCTTTTTCATACTAAATAAATAATGCCTTCAATGTACGTTGACATCAGTGTATTTGACGTTGCTTGTCACGCTTTAAAATAACAAAATTTGCAGTACATTGCGTCTTAGAATAAACTTTAAAGTGTAATAAAAATTAAAACATGAGTTATTTTCAAAAGTTGCTGAACAAATGTTGGTCAGTTTGAGGAGTACAGCCTACAGGAAACACCCTGTATATACTTCGTTTACTTAATGCTTGGGTTGGGTTTTCGCCAAGTTTAGATAAGACGCAATAAAGAAAATAGAATAAGAATACTGAATAAACTTTAAATGTTTAGCTTACATACATGGCGTTAACTTTAAAGGAATCGTTTATATTAAATTAATACAGTACATTTCTCACATACACATTAGATATTCTAATTAGCACCATTTGAAGATAATTAAAAAAAAAAGTACATTATAAGCGTTTCGCAAAAGGGCATAATTTTTTATTAGCATTAGATGTCCCTATTCGTCTTGACTAAAAGTATGTTATGTTATAATAAAAATACAAGTGTCTGTCTGGACAATCACTGATCTGGGCAGTCACTGCCATGATCAAGTATTTAGGCCCTTATTCACTGGGGCTCTAAAACCCCTTGTTTCAGTGTTACAATGCGTGTAAATAAATAATGAACTTGATGTATTACTTGGGCGACACGTTTTGACCTTAGTGCGAGGCCGAAGGTCGCGCTGGACAGTGGAGACTAGAAACTTCGGATCCGGCATAGTGGTCATTTACGACGAACCGGTGGGCCGAAGACCCGATGGTGCTGGTCTGTGACTGCGAAGGCGAGCTTACATTTTTGCGGGGCCGAAGGCCGAGCCACAAGGAAGCTGAGATCGGATACGTTCTCTAGCGCGCACAATTCTTTTCACATATAACATAATTACATATACAGCCTACCCATTTTTTTAAGTTGGTTAAAGCACAAGCGTAGCGTTTATAAATTTCCACAATTTCTACGCAGCATTCGTACCGAGTCTTTATTGCCATTGAGTCATTCTTAGTTTTGGAGAGGAGCCATACCTATTCAAGTAGGATTTACAAAGTTAATTCGGATTCCGGAAACCTTCAAGGTAAGTACGTCCAATGAAGGGTACCTTACACACTTTGCCTACGTCAATCAACTAAATACTTAAGTAGTTTAAGTACCTGGTGAATAAGCGAGGGTTCAGAGGGCCTACCGCAAATAAACATCGAAAACCGAAATTTCGTTATCATTAGGGCTCATTTAGACGGTGCTCGCACGCGAGTTTTATTCCATTGCGTCATTTGATCAGTCGGCTGTATTGATGTAACCTCAATGGTCCGCAATGTAACTAAAATCGTATACGAGTTCGCGTGCCGTCTAAATGAGCCCTAGCCTCTATGTCGCTTATTGATTGATAAGTCTTGTTGATTTGATAGAGATGCAGATAACGAAACTTTGAGTTAATAAAATAGTTATGGCTATATACTGTATCGTAATTTGATTAGTAAAAATAAAAATTGAAAAGATCAATTGATGCAGCTATTAAGATAAACTTACTAGTGCTTGACGCGGTACCAGTACATGTTATCTTTAAACTTAAGTCATTGTCAATAGAGGTGACAGCATCAGGGTGTTATCTATTGGGCATTAGCATGTCGAGCACTAGTACGTTTACCTTATATGAAATTAAGAGTAGGTTACTTATAATAATTATAACAGATAAATTTCCTCCATAACCTCATCATTAAAAGCATCTAATCCCATCTCATTACAAGGTCGATGTCTTCTGGTACTCTCGATCCAAAGCAATAGGTGAAGAACACGTAGGCGAGATTAATGTTAAAACGAGCACCTGTATTGAGGATTTTTCAACTCAGCAATGAGCGAGTAAAAGGTTAAATTTTAATATAATAATGATTACTCATCTTATCCATAGCTTTTGGGCTAATACCTAAGTACAACTTCAATTTAGTAATAGGGTAACAGCACCAGTGGCCAGCCAGGTACCAGTAGTCAGCCTTTTGAGTCGTTTATTGGTCATAAATATCTGGTATATTCGTTTAAACAAATCACGAGTACTCAAATAGGAGCTATGATTCCTTATTGGTTAATACGTCACACGACAAGTGCGGTGAGGGAACGGGGGGAAGAAATATACTCGTTCATACAGGTGCTGTTTGTCGACGAGTGCAATAGTGTCATGTCCGCCATATTTTTTACTGCACGTGGTGTTCTCTTAACAGGCAAGAAAAACTATGTTTTAATGTTAAAAGTTATTGTTTTTGTTAATTATTGGTTTATTTATTAGTTTATCTATTAAATTGCATTATATTTGAATGAAAATATCAATATTTCACTTATAAATTGAGGGGGCTGGCCACTGGATAACACTTTTTTCCAAAGAATCCAGTGCCCAGCCCCCCACGGCTGACCTTTGGGTTATTCGTTTATTTTATTATTTTCGAGCCAATGTGACCGTTAGGACCGTTAAATTTACATTTTCAAATTTAGTTAGGCATGCCCTAGTCAATTTAAAGTAAAACCCAGTAGTCAGCCGCATTTGAAATAACGTTTTAATGCGGCTGACCACTGGGTTTCGCTGATCCAGTACTCAGCCATTGATCTTGCTTGGTACGTCGCCGTCAAAAATATGTCCACATTTTTAAACCCTATCTCATTGAAATAAGGTTCAAAAGTATATACATATTTTTGACGTTAACTATACATAACTATCATTTTGCTTTTTCCTGGTCGGTATAATATGACTTTGTTTATTAACGATAAAATGATAATTAGATCCGAATAGACTCGTTTAATTATTTTTTACCGAATACCTACTAGGAACATAATTATATATTAGGATTTACCTCGTTAATTTTTGACGGATTAATTATTAGAAAATAAATATTGCGATTCTTAGTTTGCAAGAATAGTGTTAGTTAAGTACCTATGGCCAACAAATTTCGTGTCATAAGAATTGTATGTACCTATAAGAATTTTTATTTTTATTAAATAAGTAAACAGGTAAGTAATACATACCTATAAGCAAAAAAATAATAAACTAAAATTAAAAACTACAACTACAATAACAATAACTAAAATTATAAATAAAAAATAGATATTATAACATCGTTGATTTTGATATATACAAAAAATTATAAACTAAAATTAAAAACTACAACTAACTACAATAACAATAGCAAAAATTATAAAGAAAAAATAAATATTATAATATCGTTAATTTTGATATAAATATTAGTGATTTTGATCTAATTATTATGAATAGTTTATATAGGCTGAGTACTGGGTACCAGTGTTGGCCGAACGTTAATCCCAATTACCATTAAAAATTAACCATTGAAAAGGTTAATTCGAATTAACCATTAACCATTGAAGGAAAATTAATTGTCAATTCGCATTAACATCAATTTGCATTAATATTAATTTATTTCGAACCATTAAAAATTAAAAAGAATTAATGGTTAATGCTTCACAAACCATTAAAAATTAAATCAATTTTTAATGACAATTAAAAATATTATTGATAATTATCAATTAACAAAAATATATCGTAATTTTATAAAGGCGCCCGTAATTTTTATCTAGCTAGTGGACCTCAGGTTTGGTGCAACATAGAAACACGCCGTTTGGTCATCCGACTCGTCTTGATGAGCACTTGGGAGACCAGTACCCAAGATAGAGCTGATGCTGAACCCTGGGTGTACCTAGTAGAATTCAGGTTTGGTGCAACATACACATACGCCGTTTAGGCTATTCGACTCGTCACAATGAGCACTTGGGAGAGCAGTACCCAAGATGGAGCTGATGCTGAACCCTGGCTGTACCTAGTGGAACTCAGGTTTGGTGCAACATAGACACACGCCGTTTAGGCTATTCGACTCGTCACAATGAGCACTTGGGAGAGCAGTACCCAAGATGGAGCTGATGCTGAACCTTGGCTGTACCTAGTGGAACTCAGGTTTGGTGCAACATAGACAAACGCCGTTTTGGTCATCCGACTCGTCTTGGTGAGCACTTGGGAGAGCAGTACCCAAGATAGAGCTGATGCTGAACCCTGGCAGTACCTAATGGAACTCAGGTTTGGTGCAACATAGACACACGCCGTTTAGGTCATCCGACTCGTCTTGATGAGCACTTGGGAGAGCAGTACCCAAGATAGAGCTGATGCTGAACCCTGGCTGTACCTAGTGGAACTCAGGTTTGGTGCAACATAGACACCCGCCGTTTTGGTCATCCGACTTGTCTTGATGAGCACTTGGGAGAGCAGTACCCAAGATAGAGCTGATGCTGGACCCTGGCTGTACCTAGTGGAACTCAGGTTTGGTGCAACATAGACACCCGCCGTTTTGGTCATCCGACTCGTCTTGATGAGCACTTGGGAGAGCAGTACCCAAGATAGAGCTGATGCTGGACCCTGGCAGTACCTAGTAGAACTCAGGTTTGGTGCAACATAGACAAACGCCGTTTTGGTCATCCGACTCGACTTGATGAGCACTTGGGAGAGCAGTACCCAAGATAGAGCTGATGCTGAACCCTGGCAGTACCTAATGGAACACAGGTTCGGTGCAACATAGACAAACGCCGTTTTGGTCATCCGACTCGTCTTGATGAGCACTTGGGAGACCAGTACCCAAGATAGAGCTGATGCTGAACCCTGGCTGTACCTAGTGGAACTCAGGTTTGGTGCAACATAGACACATGCCGTTTTGGTCATCCGACTCGTCTTGATGAGCACTTGGGAGAGCAGTACCCAAGATAGAGTTGATGCTGGACCCTGGCTGTACCTAGTGGAACTCAGGTTTGGTGCAACATAGACACCCGCCGTTTTGGTCATCCGACTCGTCTTGATGAGCACTTGGGAGAGCAGTACCCAAGATAGAGCTGATACTGGACCCTGGCAGTACCTAGTGGAACTCAGGTTTGGTGCAACATAGACAAACGCCGTTTTGGTCATCCGACTCGACTTGATGAGCACTTGGGAGAGCAGTACCCAAGATAGAGCTGATGCTGAACCCTGGCAGTACCTAATGGAACACAGGTTCGGTGCAACATAGACAAACGCCGTTTTGGTCATCCGACTCGTCTTGATGAGCACTTGGGAGACCAGTACCCAAGATAGAGCTGATGCTGAACCCTGGCTGTACCTAGTGGAACTCAGGTTTGGTGCAACATAGACACATGCCGTTTTGGTCATCCGACTCGTTTTGATGAGCACTTGGGAGAGCAGTACCCAACATAGAGCTGATGCTGAACCCTGGCTGTACTTAGTGGAACTCAGGTTTGGTGCAACATAGACACACGCCGTTTTGGTCATCCGACTTGTCTTGAAGAGCACTTGGGAGAGCAGTACCCAAGATAGAGCTGATGCTGAACCCTGGCAGTACCTAGTGGAACTCAGGTTTGGTGCAACATAGACACACGCCGTTTTGGTCATCCGACTCGTCTTGATGAGCACTTGGGAGAGCAGTACCCAAGATAGAGCTGATGCTGAACCCTGGCAGTACCTAATGGAACTCAGGTTTGGTGCAACATAGACAAACGCCGTTTTGGTCATCCGACTCGTCTTGATGAGCACTTGGGAGAGCAGTACCCAAGATAGAGCTGATGCTGAACCCTGGCAGTACCTAATGGAACTCAGGTTTGGTGCAACATAGACAAACGCCGTTTTGGTCATCCGACTCGTCTTGATGAGCACTTGGGAGAGCAGTACCCAAGATAGAGCTGATGCTGAACCCTGGCGGTAGCTAGTGGAACTCAGGTTTGATGCAACATAGACACACGCCGTTTTGGTCATCCGACTCGTCTTGATGAGCACTTGGGAGAGCAGTACCCAAGATAGAGCTGATGCTGAACCCTGGCTATACCTAGTGGAACTCAGGTTTGGTGCAACATAGGCTCACGCTATTTAGGTCATCCGTCACATCTTGACGAGCACTTGGGAGAGCTCTGTCTTGGGTACTGCTCTCCCAAGTGCTCATCAAGACGAGTAGGATGACCAAAACGGCGTGTGTCTATGTTGCATCAAACCTGAGTTCCACTAGGTACCGCCAGGGTTCAGCATCAGCTCTATCTTGGGTACTGCTCTCCCAAGTGCTCATCAAGACGAGTCGGATGACCAAAACGGCGTTTGTCTATGTTGCACCAGACCTGAGTTCCATTAGGTACTGCCAGGGTTTAGCATCAGCTCTATCTTGGGCACTGCTCTCCCAAGTGCTCATCAAGACGAGTCGGATGACCAAAACGGCGTTTGTCTATGTTGCACCAAACCTGAGTTCCATTAGGTACTGCCAGGGTTCAGCATCAGCTCTATCTTGGGTACTGCTCTCCCAAGTGCTCATCAAGACGAGTC
This sequence comes from Cydia amplana, assembly GCF_948474715.1. NCBI lineage: Eukaryota > Metazoa > Arthropoda > Insecta > Lepidoptera > Tortricidae > Cydia > Cydia amplana. The sequence goes on from NC_086080.1 coordinate 7,521,407, forward strand.
GGATGACCAAAACGGCGTGTGTCTATGTTGCACCAAACCTGAGTTCCACTAGGTACTGCCAGGGTTCAGCATCAGCTCTATCTTGGGTACTGCTCTCCCAAGTGCTCATCAAGACGAGTAGGATGACCAAAACGGCGTGTGTCTATGTTGCATCAAACCTGAGTTCCACTAGGTACCGCCAGGGTTCAGCATCAGCTCTATCTTGGGTACTGCTCTCCCAAGTGCTCATCAAGACGAGTCGGATGACCAAAACGGCGTTTGTCTATGTTGCACCAGACCTGAGTTCCATTAGGTACTGCCAGGGTTCAGCATCAGCTCTATCTTGGGTACTGGTCTCCCAAGTGCTCATCAAGACGAGTCGGATGACCAAAACGGCGTTTGTCTATGTTGCACCAAACCTGAGTTCCATTAGGTACTGCCAGGGTTCAGCATCAGCTCTATCTTGGGTACTGCTCTCCCAAGTGCTCATCAAGACGAGTCGGATGACCAAAACGGCGTGTGTCTATGTTGCACCAAACCTGAGTTCCACTAGGTACTGCCAGGGTTCAGCATCAGCTCTATCTTGGGTACTGCTCTCTCCCAAGTGCTCATCAAGACGAGTCGGATGACCAAAACGGCGTTTGTCTATGTTGCACCAAACCTGAGTTCCATTAGGTACTGCCAGGGTTCAGCATCAGCTCTATCTTGGGTACTGCTCTCCCAAGTGCTCATCAAGACGAGTCGGATGACCAAACCGGCGTTTGTCTATGTTGCACCAAACCTGAGTTCCATTAGGTACTGCCAGGGTTCAGCATCAGCTCTATCTTGGGTACTGCTCTCCCAAGTGCTCATCAAGACGAGTCGGATGACCAAAACGGCGTTTGTCTATGTTGCACCAAACCTGAGTTCCATTAGGTACTGCCAGGGTTCAGCATCAGCTATATCTTGGGTACTGCTCTCCCAAGTGCTCATCAAGACGAGTAGGATGACCAAAACGGCGTGTGTCTATGTTGCATCAAACCTGAGTTCCACTAGGTACCGCCAGGGTTCAGCATCAGCTCTATCTTGGGTACTGCGCTCCCAAGTGCTCATCAAGACGAGTCGGATGACCAAAACGGCGTTTGTCTATGTTGCACCAGACCTGAGTTCCATTAGGTACTGCCAGGGTTTAGCATCAGCTCTATCTTGGGCACTGCTCTCCCAAGTGCTCATCAAGACGAGTCGGATGACCAAAACGGCGTGTGTCTATGTTGCATCAAACCTGAGTTCCATTAGGTACTGCCAGGGTTTAGCATCAGCTCTATCTTGGGCACTGCTCTCCCAAGTGCTCATCAAGACGAGTCGGATGACCAAAACGGCGTTTGTCTATGTTGCACCAAACCTGAGTTCCATTAGGTACTGCCAGGGTTCAGCATCAGCTCTATCTTGGGTACTGCTCTCCCAAGTGCTCATCAAGACGAGTCGGATGACCAAAACGGCGTGTGTCTATGTTGCACCAAACCTGAGTTCCACTAGGTACTGCCAGGATTCAGCATCAGCTCTATCTTGGGTACTGCTCTCCCAAGTGCTCATCAAGACGAGTCGGATGACCAAAACGGCGTTTGTCTATGTTGCACCAAACCTGAGTTCCATTAGGTACTGCCAGGGTTCAGCATCAGCTTTATCTTGGGTACTGCTCTCCCAAGTGCTCATCAAGACGAGTCGGATGACCAAACCGGCGTTTGTCTATGTTGCACCAAACCTGAGTTCCATTCGGTACTGCCAGGATTCAGCATCAGCTCTATCTTGGGTACTGCTCTCCCAAGTGCTCATCAAGACGAGTCGGATGACCAAAACGGCGTTTGTCTATGTTGCACCAAACCTGAGTTCCATTAGGTACTGCCAGGGTTCAGCATCAGCTCTATCTTGGGTACTGCTCTCCCAAGTGCTCATCAAGACGAGTCGGATTACTAAAACGGCGTTTGTCTATGTTGCACCAAACCTGAGTTCCATTAGGTACTGCCAGGGTTCAGCATCAGCTCTATCTTGGGTACTGCTCTCCCAAGCGCTCATCAAGACGAGTCGGATGACCAAAACGGCGTGTGTCTATGTTGCACCAAACCTGAGTTCCAGTAGGTACCTACTGCTAGGTTTCCGGGTCATTTTGTTGTCTCATTTTAAAATATCACGACCTGCCAGCCTATTATGGATAGCTTTATCCATCTTTATCCACGTGATAAAATAACTGTCACTGTTTAACACCGTGGGAAAGAAAGTGACGGACACCGTTTTATCACGCTGTCACGTAGACAAGAACGACCATCATATCCGTACTGATAATTCACTGAAGCTTGTATTCATATGCTTATTTTTAATTTTAATACCTAGCTCCAAGTTTCTAAGCAATAGTAACATTAATTATTAGTTTATGAAAAAATTGATTTAATTGCATTAAACGTTAATTTAGATTGACAATCAATGTAATTAAACGTCTCAAAATTCAATTCTAATTAACTTAATTTAAATTGATGCGTAATGCAATTGACTAATTGCGGATTTAATGGTTAATGGAAATGATTAATTGTTAATTAGAATTACACATTACGGCCAACACTGCTGGGTACACAGAGGCTGCTTACTGGATTTTGGAGGCTGACTACTGGAGAAAAGTGCCACTTTTTGTTTAAACTTAATTAAAGATATTATAAAGAGGATTGTTATTTTTTAAAATATTTTGTTTTAAAACTATGATAAACAATTGATCTAACCATGTCATTTGTTTAATTATCCGACTAATCCTGTAGAAATGCCGAACGCTCAAACTTAAAAAAGTCGTTATAAGGCTGACTACTGGTGCCTTTACCCTACAACAGTTGTTTGGTTTATAAGGAGGCAAACTTGTTGTTTATCTGCACGTGATAATATTGATACCCGAGCACGCGAAAGTATCCAGAATTTAAAAAGAGAAAAAAAGATCGGAAAGAGGAATCTTTATCGTTGCGAGGGTTTCAAGGCACGAGGGTTAAACAAATTTTGCCACCGAGTTAAACACAATATTTTTCATCACATCAAAACTCAAAAAAACTCCAAAACTCAAAATATACTTTATTCATGTAGGCCTAGCAACAAGCACTTATGAATCGTTAACATAAATATTATCTTAAGCTAATTATCAGAGCAATTTATTGATGTTATTATTCCATAATAATATTGGATTATTATACAAATCAAATTTAACACAAATTTAAGAATTTCACAAAAGGATCGTCAAACATGAAAAAAATTGTATAAAAAAATATAAAAATCAACATTACTAACTGTAAAACACCAAACAAAATAAAATCTAATAAAATCCTAATGAACGTTTTAAAATATTTATCATTCAAATTCATCATTTAAAAGTCAATTCTACCAGCAAACATAAGGAAACAACTAAACATTTGCATCAAATTACTTTGCCACACATGTCAGACATTGACTAGCACGGTATTATTTCGCGGATTAGCAAAATAACATTTTTGTTTTCATTTATATAGATTTCCGCAAAGTAACGCCTGATATAGATAATTATACAACTTTCTTATCAGTTTTGAACAATCAAGAGAGCCTTAACGAGCTGGTCTGGTGAAATAGTAGATTGTGTCACATCACAAGGGAGCAAAAATGACAAAGTACGTTTTATCCACAAGAGTGGCAAAGTTATTATTATGCAAATTTTGAATTATTTGTTTATGTTGTCTGGTGGAATTGACTTTCAAACGAATAACTAATTCACACCAGTCAGACAGACGTCGAGTATTATTCTAGACATTTTTTATATCGAATTATTTTAAGAATCATCTGTGACTAGGCAGCGAGTTACGTAAATATCTTGTCACGGTCACGTTTATACCTAGCTTCTAGAAATGAGCTTACAGTAGTTACTAATTGGATGTTATGTCATAACACTTAAGTTTTGTTGGCCAGTCTGACCTCCACCAATGAACGACTGCCAGACGCCTGGATCCAGTAATAAGGATAATAATTATAACAAAATGTCTTTCGTTGCTCTCTATATACCATTATTCCGAGCCTAGCTCCCCTCTATAATGTAATTCGACTTTTCTTTTAGTGAATGTTAGGACAATCCGAACGTAAACTGATATCATAATCATATCTAAATGATGTCTTTAGTTGACGCTTGTACTTGTCTGTCTGTACATATATTGGCGCGAGTGTTGCGTGACCAAGACGCGCGATAACTAAACGTCATTCTGATATCAGTGTACGTTCGAATTGGCCTGTGGGCCTATGTAATAGACATACTGCCGTATTCGAACATTAAGAGATAAGACAAGAGACGACACGTACTAGATCTATTCTAGATACGTTAAGTTTAGATTTCAACTAGTTCTCTTTTGCAGCGCAATTCGGATAACCAATGTCACTTTTACGTTAGATAGAATTAGATATCTAATAGATGTGAATTGGATCTCTAAGCCATATCTTGTGGAAATCGTTCAAGAGTATCTCCAGAATCGCGCAAATGTCAAATTTGACAGGTTAGATCTTAAACATATCGATATCGTATCTTGGTGATGTCTAAAATATATCTTATAGATGTCTATTTCAAAATCCGAATCGGGCCCACAGGCTCATTAATTAGTGTTACATTTTAGCGCCACTGTCCTGTCTCGTATATAATTAAGTAATGCTTTTTCTTTCTCTTATAAGATAATCCTACTTACTTAGTTAATACCCACTTATGACTTAATTATTACATGCACAAAACATATTAAATTACATGCGTGCTTAGAGAGAGATGTTGTCTAAAGATTATCATAGAATACCTTAATTAGTACTTACTTACTGCTGTGGCGTAACGACCCGAAGTAGATTTAGATCGACACCAAAGACCTTCATGCTACTCTGTCCAAAGCCGTTCTGTTCAGTCAATGGCGCCGAGTTCGCTAAGGTCTTTTTGCACTTCGTCTCTTCAGCGGTACCTAGGGCGTCCAGACGGTCTTCTGCCAATTGGTACTCCAGAGTACGCCCTCCAGACTGCGCGATCTTCCCCCATCCGGACTACGTGCCCGAGCCAACGGAGTATGGAGGCTTTCGTTTCTCCAATGATGTTCGGCTCGGACACTAGATCTTCAATCTCTTGGTTCTTGCGGAGTCTTCAGAGGGCCTACCGCGAACCGCGAATTTGCCTCCCTGTCACACTTACGTACGAATGTACAAGTGCGACAAAGAGGCAACACGTCGAGCGTGTGGTTCGCGGTAGGCCCTCAGGTTCCATCCTCTCGATGCAATTAGTTAATAAATGTGTCTACTAATTATTTAAGATATATGCATAATTAATAATTATGGAACTAATAAAATTAATTTAATAAACTTATAAATTGTAATATGTATTTATAGAATTCTAAACAGTCAAACAATTTTTTATGAAATATTTTGACGTCTGTTTTTAGGGTTCCGTACTTCAAAAGGAAAAATCGGAACCCTTATTGGATCATTTTGTTGCCCGTCCGTCCGTCTGTCAGTCAAGATCCTTTATCTCGGGATCACGTGCAGGTATCAAGTTGAAATGGAAACCATAAAACTCAGGGTTACAGCCCCTTGAAGCTGTGAAAAAATCAAACTTCTAAGAGTTCTAAGTTAACGTAAAAAAAAGATACGGCCGTTATTGCCGTAAAAAATGTATATTTCGACACTTTCAAGGGAATAAAAATTTATAGGGTACCCACTTCCCTTGGAACTATGAAATTTGGCAAGTAAAAAATCTCAAAACGATAAATTTGTACAAAATTTGTATGTCTTTTCGGAACCCTCGGTGGGCGAGTTCGACTCGCACTTGTCCGGTTTTTTATGATATAGGAGGCAAACGAGCAGACTAAACGCCTGGTGGTAAGCGATTATCGTCGCCCATAGACACCCGCAACACAGGAGGGATTGTAAGTGCGTTGCCGGCCTTGATGCCACGTACTTTAGACAGTCTTTTCCGGGACTAACTAAGAGTCCAATGTCGCACCCGATACGTCGGAGGTAATTTTCTAGCCTATTTATACACGATAAGTTAAATATGTATGCGCTCAGTCTCTTAAGTCTCTGCTCTAATTTATTTAAGTGCAGCATCTCGAAATGTATGCGGAGATTTCCTTTAATCCCCCAGGAAAATGTCTCATCTACATGAATCTAGTATTTTAACTAGATCAGGCAGACTGGAGGGGTGGGGGGAAATGATCGAACGGGATAGTCTTATGTATCTTTCAGTAGGAGTAGCAGCGAAAGCGCTATTATTGTTTGTCCTTGTCACAGTCTCACATTTTTTTATATTCCCCCTCCATAAATTAGTATGGATAATGGTGGGCAACAAATAAATTCGACCAATCATAGTGTCGCATTGTTTATGTTTTGTCCCTCACGGACGCACGCGTATACCACATCTATTAGGGTGCTACTATCTATGCTCATCTACTACAAATCTGTATTGAAAAGCAGAATATAAATCTACAATAAAAGCTTCTAATGGATTTCATAAATGTTTGAGAATACGTCGTTGTCAAAAACAAAACCAGAATAAGTAAATCGAAATCGAACGACCCTCCGAAAATCCATCAATCTGTCCTGTAGGGAATGTAAAAATAGACTTACTTTTACTTTACTCGAACTTCTTTGCCAGTTTGGAACTTTTGGAAGAAATGTGCTTACGAGTATAGTACCTACTCGTACGACATAGGAAATAAATTGATAACTCGCCGACACTTCGGTATGTTTTCTTCGGCCCGATTCGAACTTTAAGATACTTACGTGAACTATTCCGTCTAGATACGACATGGATTCAAAAGTGACGTTTTTGTTTGAAGAAACGTTCATTATGTTATGACACTGACATATCCATATCGTATCTAGACGGAATATTTGACGTATCTTAAAGTTCGAATCGGGCAGCTTATTATGTAAGGGCTTATTAGATCGATCCTTTTTCAAGACACTTCCTGAAGAAGGTCGGTTATTAGCTACTAATGAAAAGATGGATTGCTGAGCTTTACACAACCTAAACCGTTGAAGGGAGTATCTTGAATTTTGACACATACTCTTCAAATGTTGTATATATTTTATTACCTTCACTAAGAAATCACTTTGAAATTCAATCTCTGAGGGTTAAAATGGAATTGAATGATTTTATCAACGAACTTAATAACTTAATAAACATTTAAGCTTACTTTACGCTGATTTGGATTGAACAAAAGAGTGTCGTAATAAACGTAATATTTTCATAGAAATTTGACATGAATGATGGATGACATTCCCACACTTTGCCATTGTAAATGCCATACAAAGTTAGCTTGGTCGGATTCTATATATAATTATGGAGAAGGAAAAACTTTCAGTGATATACTTACATGACATATGTGTGAGTACTTGAGTAGCTAGTATTTACTTATGTTAATTCTGTAGGAATTAGTTCCCTTTCTTCAAATTCCCAGACAGGCAAACAATTATCATTAATTCTACTTACTAGGTACTACGTAATACTAAGTACTTAGGTACCTAACGACTTGTCTTCATGGCTAAAGTAAATATAATTTTATTGATTAATTTGATTTGTCGGCCGTGGCCTTGGCTGTTCACTTCAAAGGGTCTCTATTGTTTCCCATAAAGTTTTAAGTCATAATGTATTGTTTGTCCGCATTTTCGTTCGTCATAATTTGGTTTTTCTCAGAAACGCGTAACTTTTCAGAAATGCCATAAAACAAACCTAACCTAACTATACGGCTACCATCAGTTTGTCACTGACATAAACGCCATCGAGAACGTAATTTACTTTCTATACATCTCGCTCGTACTCGCATATTAGTGCAAACGAGATGTATAGAAAGTAAATTACGTTCTCGACGGCGTTTATGTCAGTGCCAAACTGATGGTAGCCCTACTAACACTACTAACCTATCTATAGGATAACCTTAGGAAATTCCTGAAAAGTTAACGGTTTCAGTTATGACAAATGATAATCTGACAATCATTACATTATGACTTTCAATCATTATGTCAAACAAAGGGATCCGCACTTCAAAACTACCCCGGTAAGTTGTCAGCTGGCTGGGCCGATTTTCATTTTGCTGTCGAAATTTTTTTTTTTCGTCATATTGCTATAAAAGATGGATAGATTAGAGATCCCTATTCTGTACAATATGAGCACAAATACAACGTATGTCCTAAAAAGTATTTTTCTACTTATTAACTCACACTTATAGAACCTAAATGGTCGCGTTCCTCCCGCGGACGCTCCGGCTGTGGAATGAGCTCCCTTCCGAGGGTCTACAGTATGGGGTTCTTCAAAAAGGAGTGTACAGGTTTTTAAAAACGTCGGCAACGCGCATGTAACACCGCTGGAGTTGCAGGCGTCCATAGGCTACGGTGACTGCTTACCATCAGGCGGCCCGTATGCTTGTTTGCTACCGATGTGGTATAAAAAAAAGGGTCTATCGCGAATTCATTTTATTACCTTTATTTACCGATGTTTCGAACTTTCGACACAGGTCGTGGTCGCGGCTAACCTAGCTAGCTAGCTATGTACGTGGGCGGTCGGCGGCGGCTAAATGTGAGTTAATACTTATGTGTTCAAATTCAAAACGCGAAAGTTTTACTTAGTCACAAAAACGTACTTTTACTTATGCTGTTTTCGTAAGTCAACGGAAAATTATAGAATTTTCAGAATAAGCTCTGCATATCAGCCAAATGTAAAAAATAGACAACAAAATAAATATCGGCTTAACCTAACTATGCTTTTTTGCCATCATGTAAACCAAGATTTTTTTGTCTTCGCTTCGCGTGATCCTTGGCGGTCTTCACATTGGATGCGGACAGTTTCTCACTACACATCGCTTCGGAATACGAGCAGGACATCGCTATATACGTGCATGGCGCTGTCTCTCTTACACTTCTAGTTTATTTAAGTAGGTACCTACCTAATGTTAATGGCGTGCGTTATGAACTTATCAAAGTAAGGTAGGTAGGTATAGTACTAATAAAAACTAAATTAGGTTTGTTGTTCCTTTTTATAGATGGTCAAGCAGATATTGTCAGTAGAAAAAGGCGGCAAATTTGAAAAATGTAGGCGCGAAGGGATATCGTCCCGTAGAAAATTAGAATTTCGCGCCTTTTTTTACTGACAAGATCTGCTTGACCATCTATAAATGTCCTAACTTGTACTAATGATGTTGGCATGCGATTGAAATAGGCTATTTGACTGTGTTTAAAATAAATTATTTTACAACATGTATGAATAAAGCACCAGAAGATTAATAGAGAAACTTAGACAGCAGTTATTTTTAAACACAATCTCTATTTTAAAATCCGTATAAAACTATAAAGAGTAGGTAATTTGATTGTGACGTCACATGCTAGTATTTCATATAAATTCCATAGTAGCAAAATCGTTCTCAAATAAGTTCAAATAAATAACAGTTCTGACAGTTCTAAAAAAGAAACTGAGGGCCTACCGCGAATCACGTTCGACGTGTTGCCTCTCTGTCGCACTTGTGAATTCGTACGTAAGTGTGACAGGGAGGCAACACGTCGAACGTGGTTCGCGGTAGGCCCTCTGATTTGGCTAGTAGTCAAATACCCTGTTATAAGCCGGAACAGATTTGATCGGGTCTTCGACCTTGCCAGACGCGTGCAAAATTGTTCGAACGGGCTCGATTCACGACTCACGACTGAGGGCCTACCGCGAACCACGTTCGACGTGTTGCCTCTCTGCCGCACTTGTAAATTCGTACGTAAGTATGACAGGGAGGCAACACATCTAATGTGGTTCGCGGTAGGTCCTCTGCTACAAGCAGTCATTAAGGCACAGGCTAGTGAGAGAGAACGAGAACGCGCATTAGAGAAGGACAACGTGCTTCGCTGTCAAACATCGTTTTTGATAGCAACAAAAAAATACAAAAAAATTAAGCGTTTTCTAAAATTGATTATACACCACCTCAATAAGTACTTAGGTACTGAAAGATCCCTCACAATCACAATAGTATTAACAATATCCAATGCATCGCATGAGTAGAGCCGGAGTAGCTAACAACTTTCAGACCAGCCCTCGTACTTCTGCTGCTGGCTGTAACTGGGGTTACCAGATCCAAATTTGGAATTTCCTGACAACATTCCACCGGGGGGTCTAGCCGTATGCGATATCTATGTACTTATTCTTGATAAGTAAATTTGAAATAAAGTACCTTTTTAGGTACATATTGTTAATTCACTAAAATTCCTGACATTTTCGTATTCCGGCCGCATTCGTGACAAACGGCCAAAATTCCTGACGTTTGGTAACCCTAGCTGTAACTATGTATGTACCTACTACATATTTAATAAAAACTAAAGCTATACCTATGATGATATTTTATGATGACCAATTGATCATGACACTGATTTCATCGCCACCACAGGTACTTTACTATAAATAGCTGGGCGTATTCTGTTGTAAGTACTTATACTTACCATAAATATAAATTACACAGGCATAAAACAATTCTAATACCAATAGCCACGCAAATGTGACAGCAACAAGATCAATCACAAGAAACTCTTGTTGTATTCCCATCGGATCACTAGCACGAGTAGGGTTGCCAGATCGAAAGGCGCTATTATCTGGAAAAAATATAATTTTTTCGGGATTTTGGGACTTAAGTCGGAAAAAAACATTCAAATTAAAGTAATTGTATTCAAAACAACGATATTTTACATTATTGGCACTACGCCAGCTGCTCTGCCCAATCTCGCCACGCGCGCCCCGCGCGCGCGCTGACGGGCTCCACGAGGGTCGCTCGCTCGCTCGACGACAGTTCGGAACTTGAAATTATTGTTTTATAAGGTGAAGCTGTTTTTCTGGGACATTTTCACTTTGTCGGGAATCGGGAACACATGCTAAAAATCGGGAGAATCCCACCAAATCCCGACCATCTGGCAACCCTAAGCACGAGGCAGTGAAAATATCACGCAAGAAAAGCTTACTACTGTAAGTTTTTATGAGAATTGAATTTGAAAGGCAACAGGCAACCGACATTTTATTCAATACTTTTAACTTATCTACTTATAGAAGTTTCGGTTTCGAACATTGTAGTTCGTTTATTTAGCATTAGAAAGAAAGTAAACAATCTTGATGTGTCTTTTTATGTAAAAATATTGAAAAACGATTTAAAAAATTAGTTTATATTACTTATAAAAGCAAAAAATGTAAAAGATCGTATATCATCACTACATAAGTAGTAGGTATAAAACAAAGTCGCTTCCCGCAGTCTGCCTGTCTGTCTGTATGCTTAGATCTATAAACTACGCAACGGATTTTGATGCGGTTTTTTTAAATAGGTAGAGTGATAGGAGAGTGGGTTTTTCAAGAGGAAGGTTTATGTATAATTTATTAACCCGTGCGATGCCGGTGCGGGTCGCTAGTGATTTATAATTCTAACATATTTGCTGTGAGTTATTTTTCAATAGTGATTTAAAAAAAATACATGTCAAGATCGCTTACCTTCTTTCTAATGCTAAAAAAACGAACAGTGTTCGAAACCGAAACTTCTAAAGGTAGACATGTTAAAATCGTTGAATAAAATATTGGTTGCCTTTATATTTTGAACAATAAACGCCTATAGGTAATTCGTGCAAGTGATATATTAAAAATAATAAAAAACTGATCTACATCAGGGATGTTGCGGATGCAGATTTTTGACATCCGCGGATGCGGATGCGGATGCGGATTTTTAAAGGCTCACATCCGCGGATGCGGATGCGGATGCGGATGTCAAGATTAGGTACTTAGAGAACGTCAAATATTACATTTTTAGTATTTTTTTATTAAAAAAACCAAACGTTCATATCTATTTGTTTTATGATATATATTGAGTATTTATTTATTTATTTAATTTAGGTTATATGTATATATGTACGCTTTATTTTTATTTATTTAAGTATTTCTATTTATGTTTATGTTTATGTATTTGTAACAATGTGTATTCAAAACTTGCATTTCATTAACTTTAGTGATTGTACACTATTGTGTTGTTTGTCATTCATCGTTACTTCTGTTTTGTTTTATTCGTTTCCTCAAAGGTTAACTGGAAGAGATCCCATACAGGGATAAGTTCGCCTTTGTTGTATTTAATTTACTCTGTAACTATGTTTCTCGTGTTTTTATTTCTATGTGCAATAAAGTATATACATACATACATACGTTTAGTATTTGAGCAAGAATATAGGTGCGTTATATTTAATAAACAGTAACTTCGCCGACTTTTCTGGATCTAGACGATTTCGTTATAGGTAATGACGAAATTACCTAGCACTTACGCCGCCGCTAAGACGTTCCTGTACCGACTTGTTCAACATCCGCATCCGCATAAGCTCCGCATCGATTTTATGCGGATGCGGATGCGGATGCGGATGTTGAAAATAATGCGGATGTTCCGCGGTTGCGGATGCGGATGCGGATGTTCGCAACATCCCTGATCTACATCAGTGTCCGAGCATGCCTATTTTTATTAAGGAAGACTATCTATAGTAGAATTCACTTACTTATCATTATAGAATTTTGTAAGTTTCGGCGTGGCCGAAAGGTTTTGCAGTTTTTTGGCCGAAACCGAACCTTCAGCCGAAACATGATTTATATGGAAAGCTGCCGAAACTTCGGTCGGACACTACTTTCTATAGGTATAGACCTATAAACCTCGGAAAACAGTAACATTTTTCATAGGAAATATTAATTGTTATAGGTATAAAATTTGAGTAAAAAGGTTCATCATAGATAACTAAACATGCATTTGTTATAAATCCTCGTTTATTCACATGTCACGTAGATTTGGAGGGTCCCCGCCTTACATGATCGTTTGTTTCCATGTAGAACGGTTTAGGTCTAGGTTCTTCCTGGTTCGGGTCAAACCAGGTGAGCTGTATATTGCAGTCTTATTGACCGGCTTGAACATACATGGAAACAGACCATCGTTTCATCAAGAATAAACTTGTAATGCGCTGCCCCAGTTGCAGGCTGAAAAGCCATAATTCTGTCTACATTCAATAGGACTTATGTCATTTTTGAACCGAGTTACCGGTGTTTGCCGGCACTGTAGATGTAAACAGACTGCTGTTGCAGTGCAAAAACGACCTAACTGGGGCGTCTACAACTGTGTGCGTTCTTCCGAACTGAACTCATATTCCGCTACCGAGTATTTGCTAAGAGAACTAGTATAATTTTGACCTAAAAATCAATAACAAATGTACGTAATCAGGTATCAAGCTTCACTGGTCCGCCAGAGAGTCGCCTGCACTCGATGGATATACTCTGATGCGCTATCAATCCGTGTTAATGTGTGGGAAGTGCATCTGTTTGTACTAACAGCAACGCGTTTAAATGACGAATGGTAGTCTTTATCTCCTTGCGGTAAGGTTCATGAATGGTTAACTAATTGTGGTACAGGTCGCTATGTTACCAGGTTAAGGAATAGAAAATGCGGGAAAACAAAACTTAACAGGTAGCTATTTTAGTATATGAATAACGTAAATAACATCGTTTTATTAACGAGTACCTGCTCACTCCAATATTCTGTTAATCGGCATCAGCAAGTCTCGTGTAGTTTTATCTAAAGGATTGAGCGAGGTAAAAGGATATATTGAAAGATGATTGACGCAGGTATTCGTACTATTCTTTTTGATCTTTGCGGTATAAGCAGTCTTTCGTGAAGTTGTTTGCGTATTTGAAGCCAAGTAAAACACGAATAACAAGACTACAGAACCCCTAGTGTAAAGATTCAAAAGCGTGACTGACGTAAGTACGCGTTTGCGTTAAGTCTCAGGGGTTTTGAACAGCGCGCCAAGCGGGACGTTTTGGAAACTCAAAATCCCATACAAAATGACACTAAACGCGTACGTCACGTCAAACTATCGAATTACATTTACACTGGGGGTACCGTACCTACTACTATTTTACACTAAGCGCCACTTGCACTAACCCGGGGTTAACCGGTTAAACCGTTAATAACCAGTGTCAAATTGTACTGGTGTACTGGTAACCATTGTAACTCCAGGTTATAGCGATTAACCCCGGGTTAGTGATTGGTGCAAGTGGTCCTAAGAGTTAAATATTTTTTTGATTCTTAGAGTACCTATTATTCATGTAGTGTCAGGCCAAGGGTAGTGTAAAAATAGTTATTTGTTTGACAAAGGGGCAAAGTGGTTGTTAAACTGTGCTAATATTGATACCCGAGCAAGCGAAAGATTCCATAATTAAACCAAAATCGTAGCGAGTGGTTCCAAAAATAGAATCTTGAGAGTTGCGAGGGTTTCAAGAAAATGGTTAATATACATTAAATTATGTAAAAATATATTCCATAATGTCAATACCCAGAGACGAAAATGGGGACTACGTTTGTATGGAGAAACTGCCGTCCTCTTTCCTCCTAAAAAGTGGTAAAAACGTGGAAAACCGGGCTGCCTGACAACACCGGTGCACTCGTCCTCACCGCGTGAGCTGCAACGTGACCGCCGCCGGGTACTTCAAACCAAATAGGCAATACAAAACAAGATACCTATGTTATTTTATTATGCATGCTGTGCATGCAGTGTTTATTGTCCACAGATTATACATGACATATATATGAGTTCGGGCCGCGGCCGGTTAGATTTGCCTTAGAATAAGAATAAAGAGGTTCAAAAGTTCGCAGAATGGAATGTTACCCCGGTATATTATTTGCTAACTTAAGATTTTTTTTAATATGCTGCAAGGTCTGACATAAGTATATCAGCCTGCTGGAAATCGGCAAATTGTGACTTTTTAAGTGCATACCTACCCTACTAAAGGTGACAGTCCATTTCCAACCGCAGCTGCACTACTGTTCATTTTACTATGGAAATTGACAGTAGGTAACACCGACGCGTTCAGTACCAGTAGTGCAGCTGCGTTCAGAAATGGAATGTTAGCCTAATAGGTAGTCAAGTAGGTACTTAATCCATATCAACATTATAATCATTATCATTATTATCAGAAATCCTTCACAGACAGACCCTGCAAATCGTAGCAATTTTCTTATACATTCTCATTCCTTTATTTTTGTGTATAGAATTTCTTTATCTGCCTCTCTATAGGTCGAATAGAGCAAGACTTGCGTTTTTCGCGGTAGGCCTTCAGACATCCTAGTACTTGGACTTTTTTCGTTAACCCAGTCATAATTATCATTTCAATTTGCTCCAGAATTGTAGTAATCGGATTTGCTTGTTTAACTGTCAATATTTCGTAATGTAATGAGGTTTTTAGGTTGAAATTGGATGTATCTAGTTAGCGGCGTATTAGGTATATTAGGTAACTACATAGGTGGGTAAGTAAATTATCTTTAGATCTTTACATATTCAGTAATTCTTCATTGTTTCATTGTGTTTAACAAAACAATTCGCTGTACAACACCTTTCCATCCAGGATAATTAATTGTGAGTATTTCGACGGAATACAAGGATCAATATAATAAACCCTTTTCAAGGGTTAAACCTGCGGGCAAATTAAGTTGACGGATGTTTATAAATAACCAAAAGCAATTTGCGGGTTGTTCATAACTCGAGTAGGTAGGTATATATTCGGGATAATTTTGTGGTACCTGGCACCTGTAAGAACTTGATCCTCTACAAATTTTAGAAATCCTCTACAGTTTTTATAATTGGCTCAGTTTTTTACACCAAAAATATGGAATAAGTAATAGATTTTTTACTCAACTATGGGAAGAATTAACATTTTAGTCAGATATTTGATATGTTGAATCATTAAAAATAAATAAAACATGACTAAGTATAAACTTTTTTGAGCGTAGGTAGTTTCAATTAACAATTTAGCTAAAAGTGTCGGTATTTATGGAATGGGGAGTTAAAGTTAATTGTCAGAATAGAAAGTGTACCTACATCAAAGCCAACAAATCCATTTAAAATCATTTTTTTATTGCTTATCGAAGAAAATGTAAAAAAAAAAACGAATTGGAAAGTAAAACGCCCTAGAGCAGAAACGTATTACTTTCTACACACTTCACACATAAACAATGACCCACTTTCAGACCATGCGAAATGAAAACTTCTTTTTAACACGCAGATGCATCTTTATAATAGGCAATAAATAATACCTCGTATTGGTACTGGTACCAAGAAAAAATGAATTGCCGTAATAACTAGCTATTCTATGCAATTAGACATTTTTCTTTCAATCCTTGTGACCTTGCTTGCAAGAATTCTTATTTTAAACCTATAATAAACTATGAAACAGCAAGTGAGAGCAGTGAGTGAGGCTAATCAAGTGTGTAAAAAATATCTTCACATTGTTAATGATTAAACTAGTGCTTCATGGTGACTGGATCCAGATAATTAATTAATAAAATTCGAATTAAGTTCGATTGTGTTCTAAAATACGCTTCGGGGAACCCACAACATTCATGTTGGACTTTGGAATTTTTATATTATCCCTTGAAGATATTAAAGTTTCTCTCTCTAATATTAAATATGATATTTGGAGTCTCCTGAGCACAAAGACACTTTAATTGTATAGTCTTAATTAATAATTCCTTCCCATAAGATATAGAATATAATTTCTTTATATATGGCGGAAAGGCGACGGTTATGTTGTGAGATAAGTACCTAAGCATTTCTCAAAAAATTTGTACATTTCGATCACATCTTAGGCCCACTTGCACCATCCCACTAACCCGGGGTTAAGCGGTTAAAGCGTTAACCTAGTATCAAATTGTACTGATAACCATACTAACTCCGTGTTTAACTGGTTAACCCCGGGTTAGTGGAATGGTGCAAGTGGGCCTTAGATATCTATAAAAATTTGTATGCTGGTAAAGTACCTACATGAAGCTGAACAATTTCCACCATATTTCCCAAAATGTCCAAGAAAGTTTGTATGAAACATTCCTTTTTTGTTACCTACCAGATTTCCTTACAAATTTGGCCATTGTAAACAAAGTAGGTATGTAATAAGTAATCATGGATCAATCGTCCCGTGCCTACATAGAATTTTATTAATGTTTATTTCTTATAGTGGACTTTTAAAATAAGGTAGCTATAAGCGCGGTTTTAGCGAAATGATCATAGCTCCTAGGAAACAACGCAGTTAAAGTTCCTTTTTAACCCCAGACGCAAAAAAGGGGTGTTATAAGTTTGACTGCTATGTGTCTGTGTCTGTCTGTGGTACCGTAAGCCAAAGCGATTTGTTTAAATGTTTAGTGCTCAAAAAATAATCTTAACCATAAAAAACCGGCCAAGTGCGAGTCGGACTCGCGCACGGAGGGTTCCGCACCATCAACAAAAAATAGAGCAAAACAAGCAAAAAAAACAAGCAAAAAAATGGTCACCCATCCAAGTACTGACCCCGCCCGACGTTGCTTAACTTCGTTCAAAAATCACGTTTGTTGTATGGGAGCCCCACTTAAATCTTTATTTTGTTTTTAGTATTTGTTGTTATAGCGGCAACAGAAATACAGCATCTGTGAAAATTTCAACTGTCTAGCTATCACGCTTCGTGAGATACAGCCTGGTGACAGACGGACGGACGGACGGACGGACAGCGGAGTCTTAGTAATAGGGTCCCGTTTTTACCCTTTGGGTACGGAACCCTAGAAAGATGGACTTGATGCCATAGGGCACTCACTAGCAACTGATTTTCTCCAAGGATTATCCGATATCCGATAATGGATTGGACAATGTGAAAATATACTTTTAGCAGCAAGATAGCAAAAAATGTCCGGCGAAAGGATAGATCAAATGACCCCTATAGCTGAGGTAGGATATGTCTGTTCCTCTTTGTCCTAAATAATCTGAAACTGCAGGTTAACGGTTTGGTCTAGTGCCAAACGGTTTTTATGCGATGCCATTTGTCTAAAGCTGATATTGTGTTGCAACGCTCTATAATCAATGCACATGACGTGCGAATCGGCCGTGGGACGCTAATATATTATCATATTTTTTATTGGGGGTGCATAATTTATTATAAATATACTTACTTACTGTTTTATTTCGGCTAAACAAACGGTTTACTTTTATTTCAGAATTTCAGCCAAACGCTCCGGTTAGATGCGCGTTTTTTTTGTTGTCCCCTACACTTTTTTTTCGAATTCTGGATTTTTTATGCTATTTCTATTCAGAATCACGAGCTCTTGCTATCCTAATAGGAGAAAAAAAGAGTCCTAAAATTTCCATACATTTTTCGATCTTTCCATTCCACGACCGCCATACAAAGTCTATGAAAAATGGTGACGTAATGGAAATAAAAACCTTAGGACACTTTTTTTCTCCTATTAGGATAGAAAGGGCTCGTGATTCTGAGTAGAAATAACATAAAAAAATCCCTAATTTGAAAAAAAAGTGTAGGGGACAACAAAAAAAAAACGCCCAGATACAAATAAATAAGTAAGGCAACCGAGGTAAATGCAACTATGGGGTTACTGTGTCTATTTGAGTAATTTTTTCAACAACGCGAATTACAAGAGCTCCCGTGCTACTTCACTACATAGTATGTATAAAAACAAAGTCGCGTCCCGCTGTCTGTCTGTCTGTCTGTCCCTATGTATGCAAAGATCTTTAAAACTATGCAACGGATTTTGATGCGGTTTCTTTAATACATAGAGTGAAGAAGAGGAAGGTTTATGTATAATTTTTATAACCCGTGCGAAGCCGGGGCGGGTCGCTAGTGGAGAATAAAATGCAACTGGCATAATGTTTGTAGGTGTTTTTTTTTGTAGATAGGTAGTAAATAAAAAATAACATTATTTAAATAAGTACCTAGATATTTTAAGATATCGATATCTCATTTGAATATATATTAGCTACAACATCACGATCAGACCGCCATTCCATTTGATAATTGAATCTATAAAATGTCATTGTAATCATTGAATAGCCATTTAATGGGTCAATAAAATGATAATTGGCTGTCAATTATGATACCTAGTAATCTGACCACGGGACAACCGATGAGACTGAGACATGGTTAGAATCAGTTAGCAACTTTAAAAACTTTATTTGAAATTTTGGGGGTATTTCCGAATGAACGAAAGTGGCGGATAATTCCGAAAGCTGACCCTTACTACAACGGAATATGAGTGATATTACAATGATTTTCGAGATTACCCGATTTCCGGAATTACCCGAATAAACCTTACATGTTTCGGATCCTTTATAAGCCTTCGTCGACTTTAACTCAATTAATTTTTCAATACTTTGTGATCGTTTTGCTTTTTGGGATTTGATCAACCAAGTTGGTCACTTCCGGGATTTAATAGTCACAGGGCGTGATTTTTTTCTGGTGTTTCTAAGACCTGAGACCACAATTTAATGTTAGACTAAACCAGGGGTCTCTAAACTTTTTTAACCCAAGAACTAGACCCAGGGGGCTTCTATTTAGCGGGCCAAATTGTATAGTAAGTATTAATTGGCATTTTGCAGGCCGAATCGAATTGGCATGTTCGCAGCTATTGTGGGCCCGAACCCAGCCCGTACCATGAGTCATTGACAGTGTCAAAACTGACATAAACGCTTTCGAGAACGTAATTTACTTTTTATACATCTCGCTTGCATTAATATGCGAGTACGAGCGAGATGCATAGAAAGTAAATTACGTTCTCGATGACGTTTATGTCAGTGCCAAACTGGTGGTAGTGGTACCGGTCGGCGAGCTGTATATAGTTTGGAGCAATTAACCTAGGAGTACAATTAACTCTGTACAGTTGCCATCACATATATCGGAGCGGCCAAGGTGTTCACAATATCTAAACACGCACTCTAACGCCTTGACAATAGAGGTGTGTTCAGATATTTGTGAGCGCCTTGGCCGCTACGATAAATCTGACATGATGGCGACTGTACACGATTAGTCATACATTTTAAGAAAAAAAACCGGCCAAGTGCGAGTCGGACTCGCGCACGGAGGGTTCCGCACCATCAACAAAAAATAGAGCAAAACAAGCAAAAAAACGGTCACCCATCCAAGTACTGACCCCGCCCGACGTTGCTTAACTTCGGTCAAAAATCACGTTTGTTGTATGGGAGCCCCACTTAAATCTTTATTTTATTCTTTTTTTAGTATTTGTTGTTATAGCGGCAACAGAAATACATCATCTGTGAAAATTTCAACTGTCTAGCTATCACGGTTCGTGAGATACAGCCTGGTGACAGACGGACGGACGGACGGACGGACGGACGGACAGCGGAGTCTTAGTAATAGGGTCCCGTTTTTAGCCTTTGGGTACGGAACCCTAAAAAATGCAGCCTGAGGCACGTGTGTTATATAGTAAACCACTGTGGCCCTTTCAGCCATTTACTTGCAAACTAGACACTATAGGTACTTTAAGTTAAAATTACATAAAATGTTATTATCTCTTCGTTTCCATTCCATTTCATTCATATCCCTATATCATTCTTACTGATAATGTCGGGTCCGCAATTGAGATTTCCCGTAGGTATCCGTAAATTGACAGATTCTCTGTGATACAGGTATTCCCCATACGAGTCGTGCCGTATATAATACGACAGATAAATAGGTATCCATTATTCCTACAATGTACTTACTCGTATGTCAAGTCAAGATACCACTTTATTTAATTACCTTGTCAGAAAATTTAACGTAAATGTTCCAATCGTTGTCAAATGTGAATTTCAATCTTAATTTCAAGCAATAGAGACGACAAACGGACTGTCAAATTGGAATTAGGCTGTCAAACATTAGGACGGTTTACTGATAGACCTTATAGTATATAGGTCTGATCTGTTTTCGGCTCGGGCCCTAATTTGTTAAACAAAAGTAGATCATAGGGAGCAAAATGACATATTTACAACGAGGGCGTACATTGAATCCTGAACGAAGCAAAGGATTCTATAATAGACTTTAATTCTTAAAAAATATGTCAATGTTTTCCCATTGACAAATAGCTCAGCAAGTAAGTATTCTTTTATTTCTTTTATTTATATTACGGCTTTGGGGCTATTCATAAATTACGTCATTTCAAATTAGGGAGGGGGGGGGGTCTGAACATCGGATGATGGTAGCAAGACGTAGGAGGAAACGGGGTCATTCGAAGCATGATTTTTGGATGGTTATAACCATTTTTGACCCTCCCCCCCACCCCATAGGATATGGGGAGGGGGGGGGTCAAAAAATCGTCAAAAATAGATGACGTAATTTATGAACAGCCCCTTTGAAGTCAGCCTGTACTTACACCTACCCAATTTAACTCGTTTCTTTGTTCATTCACGCCTGAAACATTTCATTGAAAAGGTTTTGTTTAATGATGATCTGCGAAATCTGGGCTTTAGACAAGCCTGGCTAACAAAGGTTTTGCTTTCAAAGGATACCTGGTCTTTATGAGATAGAAAATGGAACGTATCTATTAATTAGTAGGTATTGGAAGGAATAAAGTAAAATTGTTGCCGTAACCCGTCCCGTCCGTACCCTTTTAGAGTTTTAATCGGCCTCCTGGCCGATTATAACTTGCAAATTGATGTCAATTTCATCATTCGCCTATGTAGGTATCTCCTTCAAACTTATGATGAACGGGAGAGAGTTTTTTTTTATGGTACAGTCTAATAATTTAATTTCAGTACTGTTTAATTTCGTACCTTGTCAAAGTGACAATCATCATCATGAAAGTCGCTACTACTAGGGACCTCATACTATTGATTGTCATTGTGACAAGGTACGAAATGGTACGGAAAGTAAATTTCTTGACCGTACTTCCTTGTGTGGCAAACACGCACGCCGATGAGATGATAGAAAGCGGTTCGGTTACCTACGGTTTTTTTGCAGATGCGCTGCGAGTAATAATATACCTATCAATACCGTAAAACGAGGTGACTTTAGGAAATTTTGGGGATACTTTGATAGTTTTAAAACTGCCACTAAATTATCATTATTCATTATTTTCTCGAACTGTTCGTGTAACAAGTTAGATTATTATACATACTTGTTTACCTACTACTAAAAAATCCGAATAAAAATATGTAACGGCTGAAAAACTGAAATATCGAAGTCGCCCCTGCATTTGAAAGTCACCCCGGTTTACGGTAACAAGTCAAAAAAAAAAAAAAACTTTTATGTACTTATGGTTCGAATGGCGCTCTTGGCCCTTTTATCGATTCATATTGATAATGAGCAGGACAGGGGCGGATAAATTACCTACGTGTTTCCAGTGTATTTTATCAGAGACTGTGTTTTTGTATTTTTGAAGTGAAAACTTCTTTAGCGGCGCTGGGCACTTCTTGAGGTGGGGAAAAAATAATAAACTCGAGACAGCGTAAGGCGATCACGTGACCGTAAGGGGCGTAAGGCGATCACGTGACCGTAAGCCCCGTAAGATGGCCACTCATAATTTAGATGGCATATAATATAAATCAACAAAGAAAAACTCAATGTTATTTGACATTTATGTTGCGGACTCCTTTTCAAGACTCTTTACCTATGTTCAAATAATTTGACGTTGTCATGGCAGTACCTATGTAAATAAACATGTCAATGAAAAAGTGTGATCTTATTTAGGAATGATAATAATATATAATAAATAAATAGAATACCTCCGCTAAACGTATGTATCGTGTTACCGGGCGTCGGTAACATATTAGTGAGGTGTGTTTTTACTTCTATCGGCACTCCCGGAGTGCAACCGTTGTTGCTTGTTTTATCTAATACCTTTAAACGAGCAATGTTGGTACACTGTATTAGCTATACTATTTTATTAACATACAAGAAAAACTCTGTGTTTACATAGACTAGGTAAAATGTTTAGCCATTACGTTGTTAAGTCTGGAAATAGTACTATATGGTATAAAAGGCTAATATCTAGCTCGGCGTTGAAAATATATAAAATTTACTATTACTGTTTCGTCCAGTATTATTGCAGTTTACCACACAATAGCTATCGTGACCTATTTTTATCGTAAGTATGATTATAAAGCTAAAATAACTGAGAAGTATGGGAATTGGCAGAAACACTGTTACCAATCGTGTCATTATTGGCCACATCAAGCGCTGCGATCGTTTCGGCTTCCCCTACCACCCGCTTTGCACGGAGCGATTATTTTTTAGTGTTTAATTTAAATTGTGATTTTTCGTACTCCAGTGTAAATTATTTTACCACGCAGAAAAGATAACGATAGGCACGCAAGACAGCTACAAGTTTAGGCGGTTGTTAAGAAGGTCAACTACAGACTAATTGAAAGTTTAGCTGCATAAAGCTCATTTTTAAAAGTAAGTACTAGTTTTATTCCCAAAACCTGTTTCACAATGTCCACGTAAAGCCCTGAATAAGCTACTTGCCACTTATCTGACGAATAAACCGCGGTATTCGGAAAACAAGATCTGTTCTAGACTAGAGAACGATACGATATGTACTGGATACGTTGTAGTTTAGATTTCAACTAGTTCTCTTTTGCAGCTCAATTCGGGCAACAAATGTCACTTTTACGTTAAAATATCGTAATAATATCTTGTGGAAATCGTTCAAGAGTACCTATCTCCAGAATCGCACATTTATGTCAGATTTTACAGGCAACCTTTACAATTTAAGGTACATAGTTTTATCTGGCAGTTACTACTCAGACCTACTACTTTACTCACTTTACTCAGACTGTGAGACAGACCCGAAGTGACCTATGACAGGCAATACAGGCATTCACATTGGATCCGCTTGTTGATAACCGCGCTATATTATGTAAGATAAAACAGAACTGTAATAACTTTCAGCTTCGGTGTAGATCTTTATCATTGCCAAAAGCCGTCCATTGACCTCCACGGACATGATATAAAATCACAAATGTGATATAAAATCGAGATGCCTTGTATGTACCTAAATAAATTTACCCCAATGCACCTAAACTATATTTGTAAAAATCCTCTAAACTTTGACTGTAACTGTAAACATAAATGTAACCAACTTATGAATGTTTACAATAAAATGTCACTGAGCAAATGTTGTATTTTAACACGCTTTTATTAGGTCGACCTGTAAGTATGTAAATATGTAATGGAATCTTGCAAGTTAAATTTGATCCACTTCCCGGTTTCCGATTGAGCTGAAATTTTGCATACACATGTAAGTCGGGTGACAATGCAATATTATGGTACCATCGAACTGATCTGATGATGGAGACAGGAGGTGGCCATAGGAACTCTGTAATGAAACAACGCAACCTAATTGTGTTAGGGGTTTTTAGAATTGTCTCGATGAGTATTAGTTGTCTGTCGTAAGAAAAGTATAGTCAGCGATAAAAGCTTGTACCAAAAATGAAATTTTTGCCAAAAACTTATTTTACGATTTGTTTACATAGTATGTACAAATTTCCTCAAGATGCCGTTATGACATTCATTTTCCTTTGACCAATAACAAAAGTTTGAGCAACTTCTTAGTTATTTAAATTTAGTAGCAATTTTCCTGAGTTATTTTTTTGACTATTACACGTGCAAAGACGCGATGACGTAACTGTATCATACTATAATTAAAATTCGATATTAGTTAGTAAAAGTTTGGCAACATTGTTTTCAATTCAACACACTTGCTTGTAACATATTGAACCGCATTTGCTTTTTCATTATATTATTGTCGCACTTGTGCAGTAATGTATGATAATCCGATCGAATTAAAATTGTAACTAATTGCTAATAAATATGTATGGAGACGGACAGCCCTTTTGAATTGGTCAAGTAGGTTTTACAACAAGGACTAGAGGGCGCCAGGGTCGAGGGGGCGGCGGCAGGCAGTATGACATAATTGACAGATGCAGTAGGTACTTTTACTGTTTTAACCATTAAAATTTGATTAATATGTAAATTTCGTATTTTTTCAAGCGTGTTGAAAAACGTCGTATGAAACGCGTGTGCATTGCAGCTTTGACCTGAGGGGCTACCGCGAAAACCGAAATTCGCAAATTGCGCGGATCTTTTTCTTTTACTCTAATGAAGGCGTAATTAGAGTGACAAGGAAAAATGTCCGCAATTTGCGAACTTCGATTTTCGCGGTTATAGCCCTGGTCCGTCCATCCCATTGGTCGTTTTGTTCGTGGCCTTGTACTTACCATCCACTCTCCCCTGGACCACACGTCACTCGATCCGTGTCACCGAATTCCCCTGGGGCATACATGGCCAAAGAAGGTGAGGATGCGTGATTGCACAAAAGATTACAGACGGTGCTTGATGCAGTTCCTGGAGTATTTATACACTCTTCTTCCTCCTGCCCTTATCCCACTTTATGTGTTTTTCTGTTAATTAGTCAACATATTTTTCTCTTTCATTCTCCTCTATCTTGCGTCACTTCAGCACTCCTTTCTTTCTCATAATCCATCCATCGAATTTTGGGTCTTCCGTCCGCTTTCTGTCCATCAACATTCATCCCTAACATTATTTTGCCTAAATGGCATTCATCCCTCCTCATTACACGCCTATGCCATGCTAACCTAATACTGGAGTATTTATACACTCGTTGGTTCAAAATTATGTCTATAGATATTTGATTTGATACCACCAAGCCACAGAATAAATAATAGTAGTATATACTAAGTACAGAAGACTCACTCTCTAACAAAACGCGTCTGTTACGATCAGCACAGATATGGCCGCTAGGTGGTGACAGCGCCACGCGCGGCTTATGGCTTTCCCCAAAATTGGGGCCGAACGGATGTAGGTACTTTTAGCTACCTGTAGCAAAGCCACGAAATCGCGGAGTGAGACACGCCTGCCCAAGCATACTTGTGGCCTTGTAAATGTTACGATTTCCTTATTTTTTTTTCAGCCGGACCATTGCACACCTAGCCATCGCCACCTTCCACTTCGTCGGCACATCCACCATTGTTCACTATTGTGATTCAGGATCCCAGATAAACATATGATTGAACCAAATCATAATTTGCAATCTTGGGCTGTTTTCCATGTGGTTGACAATCATCATTTTCGTGTATCATTATATCGTGTGTCATTAGGTATTTAAGTACTCCATTAATTTCCATGTTCGGCCTTGGACATATTATGTACAGTCGACGTACTGAGTTATCGCCTAGTACGTAAACATACGTTACTGAGGTGATAACGCAAACGCACAATGGTCGATAATAATACGCGTGCAGCAATAAAAAAAATACATAAACAGTTGGTACCGTCAAGGACTTATTGAAAATGTGATTTGACGTAAGAAAATAATCTCTTTGACGCAAGTATTACTCGTAAGATGTCATCATAAAGTATTTTGAATAGTAGGGTTCGGTAGGGTCCCCCTTAAGGTTCCGTCACACAGGCGCGTTTTCCAGGCGGGGCGTAAGCGTTTTATACATAAAAGCGGCGCGCCCCACTCTCGCCCCGCCCGGAAAACGCGCCTGTGTGACGGAACCTTTATGGTAAGTATAAGCATATTAGGGGGGCAAATTTAATGACTTAACCCCTCGTATGCTTAGACACGGATCCATGCGTGGTGCGTGGGAATTAAAATCTGTTGTTTTAAATGTCAAGGTCACTTTCTGTGATCAAATTTGATAGGCGGCATACGAGGGTTTAATTGAGTTCGTCGATATATAGGAACACCCTACCTGTAATTAAATTTTGCGGCTAACAATCCTATAAGTATCCATTGTCACCGCGATACCTACTGGTGAAAATTTGGCGCTTCGTGATCGGATTATCGTCCTTTGATAGTCTGTCTTTAGCTTTACTCGTAACACCACACTCTGTCCCTTCCTAGTCGATACACTACACTCTAACGTTTGTATTAAGCTTTACTAATACCTTATATAGGCTTTGACGGTTTATCAGAATAATTACAAAACCACACCAGCTCGTAAAGGCTTAATCGAATTAAAATAAAACGCTTAAAGCCTTACTTTATTCTTCAAAACCTGGTGAGAAAATTGCATTTCATGGTGGTGATGGTGGAACTTGAAAGGCGTAGGTACTTATTTCTTTATGTAAATGTATATCATACTCGTATAAATAAGTGACAATCGTATCAATCGTTGATAAAAAAACGCCAAAATCGAAAGTGAAATAATGTATGGAAATGATCACGTGATTTTTCGTTGCATCTGTCATCCCGGTACAATTTTCTTTTCGATCGGCGTTTGTCTATGTACAATTGTCACCTTGGCTAGGCCCCCAGTTAAGCTAAGAGAAAGTACATTAGCGAACTGACGAGTACAGCTCACGGCCGGTCGTTGTGGAGATCCTTGGGCCCTCGCTCGCCGTTTTCAGGTTATAAGTACATACCTACCTATGTAAGTGTAAATTTCAGCAAAACTAAACCACAACTAAACTTATAGGTACTCAAAACCGTACTTAAAATTGTCCCTTATCAGTATAAGTAAATCAGTAATAGATACTGAAACAAGGTTTTGTTGTCAACAGTGATAATTATCGCACAAGTAACAATATATCAGATACCTAATACTTGTATAACACCTGACACAATTATGGAACGGAAATTCCGAGTGAGTAGACTAAGTAGTAGAGATAATACGTAGCAAAAGGCAACCCGATTTTGGACTCCAAGTACCTTGATAGCGGAAATTTATTTGTAAGAATACTTACGGTGGTATACGTAATAGGTAAGTATACTGCCCATAAAACCGTAAGTGATACTGAAATCAGGCTGATCTTTAGATGATACAATACGATTTTTATAAATGAAACGTGCCATATTTTTAGAGCTCCGATTTTTGTTCACGGAGCTCTTATGGGATCACTTCGGTCTATCAAATCGGTTAAATACTTTTTTCTCAGAGACCGATTGAAGTAGGTACAATTGATGATATGATAATGTTAAAATTAACAAAGAGTAAATTCGAATCCCTTGCCAGTGGCGGGGCGTCCACATTACTCGTCCCACCGGCTTGCCCATTTTGAGACAATAATAAATATGTAGGTAGGTACTTAACAGGTAGGTATTTCAAATACATATACATAAGGCACATATTTAATAAAAACTCATGTACTTATGCACTATTAAATTATCAATGCTGAAGCCTGAGAGCGTATTGTACAGCATTAGTAATAGTTAGGTAGGTAATTAAAAATAATACATAACTACATTATATCTATCTAGTATCTATATATATAAATGCACGTGTCCTGACTGATTGACTGACTGACTCATCAACGCAGAGCCGAAACTACAAACGCTAGAAAGTTGAAATTTGGACACTAGGTTGCATTTATAAAATGTATAAGAGCTAAGAAGCGATTTTGAGAAATTCAACCCCTAAGGGGGTTAAAAAGGGGATGATAGTTTGTATGGGGTTCAAGTTTTATTTTGAGCTAGGAAATTGAAACTTCGTAAAAAGATATATTATTAAAATACACCAAAACTAATTTCAGCGTTTTTGAAAATTCATCCCCTAAGGTGGTGGAAAAGGGATTGAAAGTTCGTATGGAGATCAAACATTTTTTGAGCGCGGGACTTGAATCTTTGTACAAAGGCATATTATTAGAACTCAAGAAAAATAATTTCAGCGTTTTTAAAAATTCATCCCCAAGGTGGTGAAAAAGGGGTTGAAAGTTTGTATGAAGATCAAATGTTTTTGAGAGTGCGGGACTTGAATCTTTGTATAAAGCCATATTATTAGAACTCAAGAAAAATACTTTCAGCGTTTTTAAAAATTCATCCCGCAAGGTGGTGAAAAATGGGTTGAAAGTTTGTATGGAATTCAAATATTTTTGAGAGTGCGGACTTGAATCTTTGTATAAAGCCATATTATTAGAACTTAAGAAAAGTAGTTTCAGCGTTTTTTTAAATTCGTCCCTTAAAAGGTTTAAAAAGGGGTTGAAAGATTGTAAAGGGTTTAAATTTTATTTTAAGCTACGAATTTGTAATTTCATAAAAAGTTATTTCATTAAAAGAGAAGAAAACTAATTTCAGCGTTTTACAAAATTTATCCTTTACGGTGGTGAAAAAGGGGTTGAAAATTTGTATGGAGGTCAAACATTTTTTTAAGTACGGGACTTGAATATTTGTATAATGACATATTTTTAGAATACAAGAAGAGTGTTTTCAGCGTTTTTAAAAATTAATCCCCTAAAAGGGTCCAATAGGGGATGAAAGTGTGTATAGGGTTCAAATTTTATTTAAAGGTAGGAACTTGAAACTTCATGAAGTTATTTCATTAAAAGAGAAGAAAACTACTTTTCAGCGTTTTTTAAAATTCATTCCCTGAGGTGGTGAAAAGGGGGTTGAAAGTTTGTATGGAAATCAAATATTTTTGAGAGTGCTGGACTTGAGTCTTTGTACAAAGCCATATTATTGAATACAAGAAAAGTAATTTCAGCGTTTATAAAGATTCATCCCTTAAAACGGTTGAAAGTTTGTATAGGGTTCAAATTTTATTTAAAGCTAGGAACTTGAAACTTCGTAAAAAGGTATTTTATAAAAATGAAATGAAAACTAATTTCAGAATTTTTGATAATTCACCCCCCAAGGTGGTGAACAAGGGGTTGAAAATTTGTTTGGAGGTCAAACATTTATTTGAGTGCGGGACTTGAATCGTTGTATAAAGGAATATTATTAGAATACAAGAAAAGTGATTTCAGCGTTTTTAAAAAATCATCCCCTAAACGGTTTAAAAAGGGGTTGAAAGTTGGTAGAGGGTTAAAATTTTATTTAAAATTAGGAACTTCAAGCTTCGTAAATAGGTAGTTACATACGTAGTATGTTTTATTACATAGTGGACTTGAAAATCTTCTGGGGGTTGAGAGGGATTATATCGAGAACAATTTTATTCAGTTTGGGGCTTGAAACTTCGTAGCCAGGTTGTGAAAGACAAATCTAATAATTAAGTTGTATAATACCTAATTAACCGTCCCTACTGCTATCTTTTGCTGCATAATGTTCTAAGCTAATGTAGAATATATAACCACCAATATACAAATCCACGCGTATTTGGATATTTGCGTCGGCTCTTAGAAAGTTAGTACCTTTGCCTACTTACTTACTACTTTGCTTTATGTAACTGATATTGTATATTATAGTTAGTGTTAAATACAATTTTTCTTTTATAATTTTTATAAAATAAATGATTGAGACAGTCGTAGATATAAGTTTATGTTACTTGAATGTTGAATTCAGATTTCATGTTATTTCAGAATTTTATCGTTTGAAATGAGAGCGTAGATTCTGTTGTATGGTGGCGGCGGCTAGGTCCGTGTGCCTGTTAAGGATTTTTTCCCTTAAGTATTTGGAAAACATGGTATTTTGCTACGATACTCTAGCAAGTTCATTCGGATTTTCTATTAAGACGAAACAGGAGCTGAGATTTAAATATTTTAGGTAAATATACCCGTGTCGCTAACGGAAGCGGCTCCTAAAACTAGTGCGATAAGGACAAGGCGAAAAATCCTGCGTAAAAATCTCAAAAATCGAGGTTTCGTACTCGACTGTTTCCTCCTCCAAAACTTAACCAATCGTAGCCATATTTGGAAATCTAAATGATTCTGAAATTATCTGTGTCGGACCGTTTTGCTTTTTTGGCTAATTGATATCAGTTTTGAATACCACGCCTCTCATTGCGGCATAGTCAATTAGGCCATTTTGGCCATTTTTGAAAGGCTCTAGCGCCTTAAAAACCAAATATATCAAAAAAAGCAAAACAGTCCGACACAGATATTGACAATATTAATCTGTGTTGAAAAAATCATTGCTCTAGCTTCAAAACCCACGGAGGAAACAGTCAAGTACGTTTGTATGGAGAAATGACCACTCCTGTTGCCTCTTAATTGTGCCTAAACACTCGTGTAGGACTACCGTAAGTACGTAAAGCAGTAAAAATCGATTACATTCATCTGATAAGGCAGTGCGTATCGTCATGATATCGTAGTACGCATTTGACGAACTAAAGATTATTGTTTTTCATGACGATGTCTAAAAATAGTACGTTGTTGCCGGTTGATGGAAAGAGAGTCATTTCCTGACGATGTATTTTTTGGGGGATCCCGGAAACGGCTCTAACGATTTCGATGAAATTTGCTATATTGGGGTTTTCGGGGGCGAAAAATCGATCTATAGCTAGGTTCTCTGGAAAACGCGCATTTTTGAGTTTATATAAGTTTCCGAGCAAAGCTCGGTCTGCCAGATATTTTATTTGTGATTAGGCATCTATTTATTCTAGTTAAATTGTTTTTTAAACTGTTATTGCGTCATTGTCAGATTGTTATGAACCAGCAACCACAATATAACGGCTTTGTCCTAAGTACCTTACCCTGTTATTACCTATAGTTGGTCAAACCAATTTGTCAGTCTTTAAGAACCAGGAAAACTATAAGTACCTACTCATCCTTTACTTTTGGGTGCTAATAGGTACTAGTGTAAGACAAAGATAGTATGATTCTCTCTGTCTATGTTTGAAATGAGACAGTCCTTTGACAAATACCTGTATATAATAGGTTTATAGTATTAAACATTACAAGACGTATTAAATATTATACCATGTTAAATAGCCGCGCTACTTGCGCTAGTCATACCCACGCAGAAAACTATAGTATTTTTCAAACTCGATGGGTAGGATGACAGATGACCTCCATAATTATAATTTATAACCTAAAAGCGCCAAATCTCGCATAATTGTATTGAAATTACAGCTGTCATCCTACCCATCGAGTTTGAAAAATACTATAAACCTGTATTTTCTGTACCCGGTTACATTTCATTCGATTGCGCAATGTGATGCACGAGTTTGCGTTAAGTGTAATTTTTTATGGGATATTGAGATTCCAAAACGTCCCGCTTGGCACGCTGTTCAAAATCCCATACAAAATTAGACATAACGCATTAGGCGAACGCTTGTCACGTTATCGAATGAAATGTACTTAAGTACACTAGGGGTTCTGTTCCCGGAAGTAAAGAACCAGTAATTTCTGACAATTTAGAGCACGTGTCTCCGGTATAATGTAAAAAATATCTCGCTTTTCCTGTTTACGGCCCAATTTGAACAATACTTATAAGATGTCACAGCAATGCAATACGACACCGATCTGTCAGTGTCAAGTCGAAAGTGACATTTTGTTCAGTCTTTACCTCTCACTGACTCTGGCAAAGGCCCTAGAGCAACCCTAGAGGGTGCCATTTCTTTGATATAATAAGTTAATAACCAATAACGTCATTTTTTTATCGGTGTGAAATTCAAATTCAATCACCCATTTAATATTTCGTTTAGTTCGTTTACATGGGGTCATCCATAAACATCACACGAAATTCACGATTTTAAAATTTATAATACGAAACCGACTGATACAACAAATTATTTAGCTGTACAACAAGTAAAAAAAAATCGGTAACAGATGAAGTTAAACGTCATACTTAACATTTGTGACTGGGGGAGTCACAAACACTATGACGTCTCCCCTTGTCACGACATGTCACATTTATTTTTCTTGCCCCCCTACCATCTCCTAACGTGTAACGTAATTAATGGATGCCCCCTAAATTCAGGAATACCGAGGTCGAGGTGACCTTAAACGAAGGAAACTTTGTATGTATTTATAAGGTACTTAATTACTTACGCCATTTTCGGGTGCCCGGGGCGGCGTTCTCTGTCAATATTATACCTTTTGTGAACACAGCTTTATTGAGAGTATTAAGTTTATTATTTTAGACGCCGTTATAAATTTACCGCAATTATACACTTAAGTGAGAAACATTTTAATGTTTGAATATTTAACAGTAAAAGTGGTAGGTAGGTACCTAATTTCGGATTTTTATTTAGGTATACATAGCTAAATAAACACATTATCAGACCGTATGATGTTATTTTTGTATTCTTCCTTGATTTTAACGCCAGTTATAAGGTTAAGAAACTTGCATGCAAAATTTGATACATTGCCAACTGCAGACTACAATGAATTCAGTTTGTTAGAAACATTGCCTATAGGCTTTTAAGAAACTGCTCCTAATATATGTAACTGGGTTATACATACTTTAACTTTTCCTTAGGTACCTACTTTATAATTCGTTCGGTACTAAGAAGCTTGGTGTGACATACCCTAGTTACCTATTTTACCGTTGAATGTTGTTGACGTCTTCAGAAACCATATATGTTTAAACATAAATAAATAATCTTCATAAGTTAACACAATATGACAACCCTATTGATTACACTAAAATAACTCAACTAGATGTGTAATAAAATGTATTACGGAAATTAACAAAAAAAACTGCTGCGTACATAAATTTTTCTCTTCTATAGCACGACTATCAAAATTTAGATCAACCCAGTACATCAAGTAGGTAGGTACCTAATCTTCCCTAGGTACCTACCTACCTAGGTAGAGTAGGTAGGTACAGGTAGTGCCCGACCGATACCGGATTTTTTGCCTAAACTGAAGGTTCGGTTTTCACTTGGTTTCGGCCGAAATCAAAACCAAGTGGCATAAAAACCGGACAAATGAAACTCATTTCTTAATTAATTCGAAACCGAACCTTCGACCGAATTAATACAATATTTACGCATTTAGGTAACAAATCAAATTATTTTATGATTTTGTTTAGATTTGTGTTTTTTACAAGTAGTCACACTACTATATTATATAAATTATAAACTGAAATAGATAACATGTACTAAAGAAAAAGTGACCAAGAAAAAAGAAAAGAAGTGAAAAGTGGTGTCTCTGCCACCGGTGGACTTGGTCACTTTTTCTTTAGTGTAGGTAGGTACCTATATGTTATCTATTTCTGTATTTAATGATATTTACGCCAAAACCGAAACCTAAGCTTCGTTCGACCCCTAATTATCTAGGCTATTAACAGTGGCGGATTTGCAGTCTTTGCCGCCCTAGGCTCCAGGCCTTGTAGCCGCCCCTTTCTCAGCATCAGCCCCCATCATATTGACAAGTACATTTAGGTCATGCAACGAAAAGATATAGAGGGAAATGCTTGGGACACATTTTTAATTTAGT
Source organism: Cydia amplana (assembly GCF_948474715.1). NCBI lineage: Eukaryota > Metazoa > Arthropoda > Insecta > Lepidoptera > Tortricidae > Cydia > Cydia amplana. The sequence goes on from NC_086080.1 coordinate 7,555,278, forward strand.
AACTTTATTTGGACTCGTTAGGAGGTGAACATACTTATTAAAAGTCCCCGGCCGTAGCCCTTGAGCGGGGGGGGGGGGGGGAGGGGGGTTTGGTTTGAAGGTCCCATTTTTCGGTTTTTCGCTTATTACCTATATCTCAGAAACTATGCGTCCTTGTGACATGATCGTGATATGTCTGTAATTTTGCATTAAATTTCCTTCAATATATAATATATATATTTACGGTGCTATAAGATTTTAACCAGTTATTACCAATTAAAAAACAAAACGTCTAAAACGCATTTACGATAGCGATGTTGCCACTTTGCGACGTAGTCTAGGTACATATACTTGGTCAAGCAGATCTTGTCAGTAGAAAAAGGCGGCAAATTTGAAAAATGTAGGCGTGAAGGGATACCGTCCCATAGAAAATTTGAATTTCGCGCCTTTTTTTACTGACAAGATATGCTTGACAAGCTATATTATCCTTATTGATAAATGTCAGAATGTACCTAGTAACGCTTTGCAAAAAAATAGGTTTTACAAAAAAAAACATTTCATTTTAAGTGACAGTTTTACCAATAACAAATTAAATTTGTGTCTGTACAATAAAGAGTTTATATATACATACATATACATACATAACATTTACTTTTTATGTACAAAAACATTCAAGTTTTTTTTTAATAAGAAACAAGAATAACTAACATTTTTTTCCCTCTTTTGGCCTCCAGCGAATTCCAGAGAAGTAGAAAGGACATTTTAGTCTTTAAATATGATCAGTAATAAGCTGTTAAAATCTTTCGGGTTCCTTTCTTCGTAAGCACTGTGAATATTATTAAAGCAAAACCAATGCAAAATTACATTTTTCAAGAGCGGATATCTCGAAAATTATACAAGCCCCCCTTTAAACTATGTGCGTGAACCGCGGCGCGACTTCGCGGCGGAGCGAACATATCGCGACGTTGACGTATGACTCCACACTCGCAAACTTCACGGTGATTTCGCAGTTTAGTTCGCGCCAAGATGGCTGAAAAGCATCAGCTGATCAAGTTTAACTGTCATTCATCATACTTGCTGTAGCTATTTTTTCATTTTGTTTTGTTGTAAACCGTAAAATATAGCCGCTATATATAATAGGTATAAGTACCTAATTAATATTTATCTTGCAATGCAACTGATGAGCCAAAATAGTATGTAATGTGGAGTCTTGCAAGTTCGCGCTTCGCGCTTCTTTTGACGCGGGCCGAAAAACCGACAAAAGACGGGTAACAAGGCGTGAACATTCTGCGAAATCGACGCCACGGCGTCGACGGCTTCGCGCCGCGATTCGCGCACAAGTGTGGAGGGCTCTCAAGATATCGAAAAACTTATAGCAAATTTAATCAACTTTCATTTTGTATAATGATCATGTCGTTAGAACGCATAGTTTCCGAGATATAAGCGAAAAACTGAAAAATGGGACCTTCAAACCCGCCTCTACCTCTGACTCAAGGGATACGGCCGGGGACTTATGAATTTTTTATATGTTCACCTCCTAACTAGTTCAAACAAAGTTACGTAGTCAAAAATTGTGTTCCAAGCATTTCCCTCTATGTATAGGTACCTTTTTCGAGAATTCGTTGCCTGGCGTAATTTTGAGTTATTTCTTGTTATCATCAGCGAATTTTTTGTCACAATTTGCCGCCCCTAATATCTCGCCGCCCTAGGCTCGTGCCTACTGTGCCTTATGGGAAATCCGCCACTGGCTATCAATGAGAATAGACGAATCTAGAGTGAGTTGTGATGTCCTGGCCAAAAAAATGACGTCTGAAATCAGTTTCTGCGCAATGAACTTCTGCTGCGTGTCCAATCCTCTCATCTGTAGTTTAAGATTAGTGCAATAACTAGCACAGTCGTCTTCCGATTCGCCAGAGGAGGATGGCTGCTTGCTGTCACAGGGGGGACTGTTTTGTTTCTCTCTTGCGTACGGTCGCTGTCGGGGCCGCGGACGAGGGTTCATGTTTCTCATCTTGAGTCTGTACTTTACAACTGGGTCTGGCTCTTCTTCTTCTGGGTATTCTTCGGGAATATCGATCTGGAAGATAATTTATAGAAGTTTAGTAAATACCCGAGCAAAAGAGATTTAATTCAAAGTTGTATGTACAGTCAGCAATACCTACTATTATTCGCTTAGCATCTTTGCATACAAACTTCTATGCAGGAGGGTCACTTTTTTCTGCAGCTGTACAGGTACGTTACGTACGTACTCGTACTACACTTTTTTTAGATTCAATTCAATTCAATTAATTTATTTGTCGATAAGCAGGTTGTGTTACAAACAGGTGTTACATACATAATAATTAAGTGCTCCACTTTTGGCCGTATGAGGCATACAAATATTTAACGTGAGTGGCGGTGTAGCTCATGAGTTACAAATTAATTGTCATCATCTTAATAATAAAAGTCAACTATATATTTACATATTGCGTGTCATCAAATAATGTCAAAATTCTGTGAGCGTCAGGATGACAGGACCGTGATGGCTATTTATAACGAGTGTTACTCCAAGATTTAGTACCTATTTAGTACTATTTGGTACCTGTCATCAAATATTTAGTACCTCAATAGAAATCGAGAAATATTGAAAATAAAGTGGCCAGCCATTCTGACGTCAGGTTGACAGGACCAAGTCCAGTTCCCCTATTTGTAGACGTTATATCGAATCCATCTTTTGACAAAGATTTAGTACCTATTTAGTACCTCTCATAATTATTCTTCTTATTTAATTTCGACTTAACGTAAAAAAGTTACAGCTAGAATAAACTTCGTATGTGCACAGTGGTGCAGCCAGTCAATGTGAACCGGGCCTAAAAGTTTGTTCAAAAGTTAATATTTTTGACTACAACATTTACTTTACGTTGTTTGGCCAATCCAAAATGAACCACGAGCGTAGTGAGTGGTTTGAAAGTGGAATCTTGAGCATTGCGAGGATTTCAGGGCATGAAGTTTAAACAATGTTTCTACCGAGTGACACACTACATTTTTGACCACACCAACTTGAGGGAAATACTCACTTAAAATTGAAAATCATCACTTAAAGTCTGTAGCGGCGATATATATTGAGAGGTCAAACTTACATAAATCCAGAAGCGCCTTGGCGGACCGCGTGGTGGTCTATGTATGGTGATTTGGAAATCCTCTGCTTTTATCGACAGCTGCATATATCCATGAGGGGCACTGGGTTACTGAGTAGTTTCTGGTTGATTTTCATTTTAAATTGCAGCGACAGAACTCGAGATATGAATTATTTTAAACGGAGCGCGGAGCGATCGCGGCCATTTCGATTCAACGGCAGGAGAAGTTTTTTTTTATCTTCGCTAGGTGGCGCGGTCATAGGTCGCGCCGGAAGAAAGGGCTTTGAGATGAATGTAGTTGCCAGCTCAAAAATATCTCGCTAACATACATGAAAATATATTCTATCCTAATTGTGTTGCTTTGTATGTAAGAAAAAATACCTATCTAAATATGCATAGAAATAAATTAATACTAATCTGTTCCTCGACGGAACAAAGTCAATGTGTAACGTTCCACGAGAAAAGGTACCTTATGAGGGTTTCTAGTTTCGGAGATATTAAATGTTTTGTAAAAAGTTGAAGTGATGCTATTTTTTTTATTCATTTAATTTCGTAGATTAGGTTATTTGAAATATGAATATAAAAGTAAAATATCAAAATACTTACAAAACAATAAAAAATACATATAAACACAATATAAAAAACCTAACCTAGGGTGCCGCCGGCAGCGGGGCAAGGCCCAAGCTACCGGTGGTCAGGGCCGCAGAGAGAGGAACCGGCGGACTATCCGCGCCGTGTCCAAGATCACCGCCTTCTGCATCTGGCCCTTGATCCAACCACCTAGCGAGAGTCCCTCAAGATGTTGGTCGAGACTCTTCGCTATTAGACCGTTCGCTGAAACAACTATCGAATCAACATCCCACATTTTTTATTATTATGTGATCTGAAACCTTAATGCTTAACGTTTGTTTACATATTTTTATTTTTGTTATAAGTAAATTATAAGCCTAGTAATGTCTTCTCAAAGTTTAGTAGAAAAGGTAGCGTATGGAGGAGTGACTAAAAATTCCAAAAATACCTAGGCAATACGGGAAAAGGAGTTTGGTAAAGAACTGTATTAGCATTCTGAAAAACTAATTTGATAATTTCTTTATATGTAGGTATATATACAATATAATATACAATTATATGTATGTATGTAATAAATTCGAGTTATTTACTCATGTTGGCTGGTAAAATTGACTTCTAGTGATGATTTCCAATTTTAAGTGAGTATTTCCCTCAAGTTGGTGTGGTCAAAAATGTAGTGTGTCACTCGGTAGAAACATTGTTTAAACCTCATGCCTTGAACTCCTCGCAATGCTCAAGATTCCACTTTCAAACCACTCACTACGCTCGTGGTTCATTTTGGATTGGCCAAACAACGTAAAGTAAATGTTGTAGTCAAAAATATTAACTTTTGAACAAACTTTTAGGCCCGGTTCACATTGACTGGCTGCACCACTGTGCACATACGAAGTTTATTCTAGCTGTAACTTTTTTACGTTAAGTCGAAATTAAATAAGAAGAATAATTATGAGAGGTACTAAATAGGTACTAAATCTTTGTCAAAAGATGGATTCGATATAACGTCTACAAATAGGGGAACTGGACTTGGTCCTGTCAACCTGACGACAGAATGGCTGGCCACTTTATTTTCAATATTTCTCGATTTCTATTGAGGTACTAAATATTTGATGACAGGTACCAAATAGTACTAAATAGGTACTAAATCTTGGAGTAACACTCGTTATAAATAGCCATCACGGTCCTGTCATCCTGACGCTCACAAAATTCTAATTGTTAAATGTCAAATTAAGGCCTGTATTCTATAGATAATAAATTACTTACATGCATCAAAAAAGTTCGCTGTCATTTAAATATTCGTTTATGTCATAGTAGCACTTGGTTTTCAATAAAGTTTTCAACGTATTGCGAAATCTGTTAATCGGTAAAAATTGTACCGATTCTGGTAGTTTGTTAAAAAAAATTACAGCCATACTAAAAATGCTTTTCCTAAAAAGTGCGCAGTGTGCACGTGAATGTAAAAGTGTATCTCTTTGTCGGAAGGTACGTGCTGGGTTAGGCGGTTCTTAGGGTTCCGTAGCCAAATGGCAAAAAACGGAACCCTTATAGATTCGTCATGTCTGTCTGTCTGTTTGTCTGTCCGTCTGTCCGCCGTATGTCACAGTCACTTTTCTCCGAAACTATAAGAACTATACTGTTGAAACTTGGTAAGTAGATGTATTCTGTGAACCGCATTAAGATTTTCACACAAAAATAGAAAAAAAAACAATAAATTTTTGGGGTTCCCCATACTTAGAACTGAAACTCAAAAATTATTTTTCATCAGACCCATACGTGTGGGGTATCTATGGATAGGTCTTTAAAAATGATATTGAGGTTTCTAATATCATTTTTTTCTAAACTGAATAGTTTGCGCGAGAGACACTTCCAAAGTGGTAAAATGTGCCCCCCCCCCCTTGTAACTTCTAAAATAACAGAATGATAAAACTAAAAAAAATATATGATGTACATTACCATGTAAACTTCCACCGAAAATTGCTTTGAACGAGATCTAGTAAGTAGTTTTTTTTTAATACGTCATAAATCGCCTAAATACGGAACCCTTCATGGGCGAGTCCGACTCGCACTTGGCCGCTTTTTTTGGAAATCGACTGTCATATTTTTTAACAAACATTAGGCACTCCAGTATGTATAAAGAGGGAACAGTCAATATGCCAAGGTCTTTAAAAAAGGTCTGTATTCCGACAATGGCACGTATGCACCTCTTTTGCATAAGAAATTATAGATTTCGGAATTATGTTATTCCTACTGAATGAAAGTAACAATAAAAGCGTGGAAATTATTAGACACTTTTTTTTCTCCTATTCAAGGATCCTAGGATCAAAAGAGCTCGTAATTCTGAATAGAAATAAGTAACATTCCTAAATCTAAAAACATTTGTGTACTGTACAACTTCAAAGAAAATGGCATAGGGATCCGTTATATTTCTTATTTTAACGGATAATAGATTTTTGAAATAATATAGGTAGGTAATTATGACGTACCCCACACATAAATATTTATCTCTAACATGATAGATCACAATACTTCCGCGCATGTTTTAGAAAAAAAAAGATAAATGGGTAATACTCGTAATACCTTTACCTTTACTTATAGGCAGGGGTCGGCCAAAAAGTGCGGATGACGTCAAACCACTTATAGGATGATTTCAAATAGTATTTTTGATTTTCATAAACAATTATCACTTATCATTAATCAACCTCTTTATTAAACGATATCGCCACTTGAAATGAGTAAGTACGTTTTTGACTGACACATTGTCAATCAGATGAACAATAATTTGACTTCGTTATTGTTTAGCTATTGTATCTTCACGATTATATTTAGCTAAAATTTATATTTACTAATGTATAAGAAAACGCTCTAAAATATCATCTTTACTCGAATATTGTGGCAAGTTTCGTGAAATTTATTTTATTCACTACATCACCCTACCACCAATATATATATATATATATATATATATATATTAATTCCATGGATTTATTTACGATTATTTTGTTACTTCATTAATACTACTTTGTTACTACATGTCACACGAAAGTTTAAATACAAACTCAAACATCATCCTGTGTGGAAGATTACGTCATTTTTACGTCATCCGCACTTTTTGTCCGACCCCTGCTTATAGGTAATGTATATTATAATTTTATTAGGTATTGAATTAGAGTTAAATTCCATTTCTGATCTGTATAAAAATACATTAGACGAGGTGCATTTCTTAAGAGATTTTCCCATAAGTAATAGGTATTTATATAAATATTAATATTTACTTATACAAAAAAAAACATAAAACGAATATATCGGTTGTTGTTTGGATTAGGTACCTACTAATTCAGTTCAAATATTATTTATTGTATAACTCTTATAAGGCATCATTACAATGTAATTACGCTTTAGATATCAACGTTATTTTCATAGGTGACGTTATCTATGAAAAGGGACCTTATTGTCGATGGCGCTTACGCCATTATTAACGATGCTTCGATATAAATACAATGCCGCGCGACGCTGTGCGGCGTAAGCGCCATCGACAATAAGGTCTCTTTTCATAGATAATGCCCCAGGTAATTAAAGATAAACCGTAGAAAGGGACAAAGCGAAAACAATGTATGCATCACTCTGACTCACTCCTTGCTAAGGCATGAACTGTTTTGCCAAACGCCGACAGGAGGATTTATATCACACCTTAATCCATTGCAATAAGGTTGGAAATTAAAGGTAAAATTGCTACTATCTAACATAACACGGATTTGAGTGTACTTACATATTCAATAGCTTGCTGGTCATCCGATTCATATGAATCTTTAATATCAGAAATATCTCCTTGGAAATCCAGAAAAGTCATCTTGTCAAAATACCACAGTGATGGTTTATATTCGTAACCCGACGTCGCATTAAGTCTAGTTTCGTTTATTTTTTTAACCTCTCTTCTATAACCGGTTCGGAATATATCAATCTTTCTCTTCACCATGTCCAGCGTGGCGCTCGGCTCGATTTCTCTATATTTTTCCAGTAACACGTTATAAGATGCGTTTCTTAGATCTCTCCGCATGTATGAACTGCTTTGGATGTCCCATAAGCAGGTATTTTCTCTGTATAGGTCGAGAAATTCGTACCATTTTTCTTGGTTTTGCATTGCATGGCACGACATTATGAATGCTTTATGTTGGTCGCTGCGCTCGACGGTCGCTTGCCGGGTGACTGATGGCAAACATGGCGGCCGGCCCGCCTGCCGGCGCGTTGGACAACGGGACGTCAAGCGCGGGGCGGGGGATTTGAGTGTTGCTAGTGATAAATTTAAAAATCTACCAGTGAAGGCCTCTCCAAACGTTTGCGATATATCGGCCCAATAGAGTGAGACGAAGCGTTAGTTACAACAAAACAACGTATCACAGCCGAAATGTTCGGCTCGCGTTCGCGGCTTCGCGTCGCGATTCACGCACGAGTGTGGAGAGGGCTTTGGAAGTGTTGTTGCCAACGAGTAGTATAATTATAGAGTCTGTGCGGAAAGAGAAGAGTCGTGGAATGTATGGGGCCCAATACATTCCACTCATTCCAGGACTCGTTCTCTTTCCGCACGGACTTTATATATAGGACAGTTTGTTGCTAAACAAACGTGACCGACATGATTTTGGATTTCGTTGCACGCGGTTTTTAACCGATTACAGTATTTTTGTTAAAAGTTTAGAAGTAAAATATTATTTTTATTAGCAAAACTTACACTAGAATTATAGTATTTTATGCAACCGTTGTTTAAGAGGGGTCAAAAAAGGCGAGTGGCGTGAGTAACAATTTGAGGCGAAGCCGAAAATTGTTAATAAAGACGCCACGAGTATTTTTTGACTCAGTTAAACAACGTTGCATACAATACTTTTTCTACGACTAAGCACTTACTTTGAAATGCAATGAAATAATAATAAAAATGGATGATGATGATTGTTTAATTTCCTAATATGATAGGTTGTTCAGTGCGTGGGATTCTTAAGGGGAACGAAAATTTTATTATTTTTGCGCTACGACGCACGGTTTAGGAGATACAGCCCTATATATATATATTATATATATATTTTTTTGTAATATTAATTAGGGGTTTCTTACAGAGGAATGAACATTTTATTATTTTTGCGCTACGACGCACGGTTTAGGAGATACAACCCATAAACATTTTTCTTTCTTTTTTTATATATTTTTTTTGTTTTTCGTGTTTTTTAAATATTACTTACGGGATTCAAATGGGAACGAAAATTTAATTATTTTAGCGCTACGACGCACGGTTTAGGAGATACAGCCCTATATATATATATTATATATATTTTTTTTGTAATATTAATTAGGGGTTTCTTACAGAGGAATGAACATTTTATTATTTTTGCGCTACGACGCACGGTTTAGGAGATACAACCCATAAACATTTTTCTTTCTTTTTTTAAATTTTTTTTTTGTTTTTCGTGTTTTTTAAATATTACTTACGCGTTTCAAAGGGGAACGAAAATTTGATTATTTTTGCGCTACGACGCACGGTTTAGGAGATACAGCCCTATAAAGATGAAAACTGATGATGATGATGATGATTAACCAAAACATATCTATGGTTCACTCATCTGTCAGAAATGACAATTAAAATTAGGTTGGCAACAATGTATTCCATACAATATTTTTTAAGTGGTGATTACACGAAGTATCGTAAAAGTGCCAAAAAGATACTGCGTGTATGCACAAATACTTTTTTGGGGAATAGACTAAAGACTTGTCTTGACAACTATAAGACAGGGGTTTAAAGGTTTGTGCACGACCCTTTAAATGACAAATAAAAGTACGGGAGTAGAAAAAAGAATTAAAGATGGTCAACCAAATCTTGTCAGTAGAAAAAGGCGGCAAATTTGATAAATGTAGGCGCGAAGGGATATCGTCCTACTTATAGAAAATTTGAATTTCGCGTCTAATTATTTTTACTGACAAGATTTGGTTGACCAAGTATATTTCACAAATTAAACACTCTTTTTCTGAATTGGGCACTAAAAAAGACGTAGTTATAGATTTCAAATGTTGTGAAACGAAAACGTTCAATTTATACCATGTCGTGAGGACGTCGCCAGAAATAATGGCGCCGCAAGGCATATGTTGCAAGGTCTATAAGCTGGCAAAATCCGTCAGTACTTAAGAGCCAACAGGAGCTAATATTTAAATATTTTAGGTAAATATACCCGTCTCGCTAACGGAAGAGGCTCCTAAAACTAGTGAGATAAGGACCAGGCGAAAAATCCTGCGTAAAAATCTCAAAAATCGAGGTTTCGTATTCGACTGTTTCCTCCTCCAAAACTTAACCAATCGTAACCAAATTTGGAAATCTAAATGATTATGACATTATCTGTGTCGGACCGTTTTGCTTTTTTGACTAATTGATGTCAATTTTGAATAGCACGCATCTCATTGCGGCATAGTCAATTAGGCCATTTTGGCCATTTTTGAAGGGCTCTAGCGCCTTAAAAAACAAAAATATCAATAAAAGCAAAACGGTCCGACACAGATATTGACAATATTAATCTGTGTTAAAAAAATCATTGCTCTAGCTTCAAAACCCACGGAGGAAACAGTCGAGTACGTTTGTATGGAGAAATGACCACTCCTGTTGGCTCTTAAGTAGTGTAGTATAGATGGTCAACCAAATCTTGTCAGTAGAAAAAGGCGGCAAATTTGAAAAATGTAGGCGCGAAGGGATATCCTCCCATAGAAAATTTGAATTTCGCGCCTTTTTTTACTGACAAGATCTGCTTGACCATCTATAAATAAAATATAATGGAACTAAACTCATTTCTTTCTTGTGGCGATACGTCTACCTAGAAAATCCTAATTCCGTTATCTGGCTTTCTATCGCACCTGCACATTTGAGCGATAGAGAGGCAAATACTTAGACCAAGGACGATATATTATAAAGCTTTTGCGATTTTATACTTACTTGTATATTTTGATTAAATAAATAAAAATAAAATAAAATCACTTTATTACAGACACTACAGTCCACATCATTAAAAATATCTTAAATTTCTTTCGTAAAATAGCTTTCGTAAATATTTGTGCCTACGCAAATTCTCGGGATTAGTTAGTTGCCAAGCGGACCCCAGGCTCCCATGAACAGTGGCATAAAGCCGTGACAACACCAGGAAGATGATGAACAACATACTAAGAGTCTGTTTCACAATATCCTTAGTAAAGTCCTGAATAAGCTGCTTGCCACCTTATTTGAAGAATAAAGTCATCGTTGGCGTTTCTCGATAAGGTCGTTCTTTTTTTTCCTAGCCTATTTGTGAGTCCCACTGCCGGGCAAAGGCCTCTCCCCTGAGGGCCTACCGCGAACCATGTTCGACGTGTTGCCTCCCTGTCACACTTACGTACGAATTTACAAGTGCGACAGAGAGGCAACACGTCGAACGTGGTTCGCGGTAGGCCCTCTGGTTCTCCATGACTCCCGATTTAGCGCTTCTTCCGGCCAGTTGTTAAGGAAGGCGTCAAAGTCGTCCCGCCATCTCTGCCTGGGCCTGCCCCGCCCACGCTTCTTCGTCGGCATCCACTTGGTGGTTATGTTAGCCCACCTTACTTATACTTATTCAATTTTTAGGCGCTTTGTCCGTGTCGATATTTTAGGCCTTCACCATTCGAGTTACTTAGAAGGGTTGAGAAAATGATGTAGGTATATGAATAGTGGGATGGATTTGATGTAGGTACCTAATGTGTTCCTACATCAAAAATAGTATCATGTTATTAATGTTATTCTGATTCTGCTGCGCTGTTAAAGATAGTAATGGCTAGGCGGAATATATATATTTTATTGTTGTAATATTTGTCGTATTCAATAAATTGTTTTCTGTCGCCAAGGGCACATTGCCAAACAATTTCTTATTGTACAGTATAGCAGGACAAGATATATTATGTTTATTGTTCGTCTTGTTACAAAGGAGTAAGGCGCAAAAGTGTAAATAAATATTTCTTTGACGTCAACTTAGTTAGGTTAGTTTCATAGTCAAGTAAAGTTACACTGAGTGAGGTTCAATTTTATATCGTATTTATATACGTGGGTCATACTGAAAGTTACTGGATTCTGATATATGAGAAAACTTATTTTTTCTAAGTGGCCAGTCCAGGAATTTTCAGTATGACCTAAGTAGCTTCAGTCGGTACAGTAAAAGATTTTAATTTCGGACCCATTTTGTACCTACCTTATCGCAGTGACAATAGTATGAGGTCTCTAGCAACTTTCATATTGATTGTCACTGTGGCAAGGTACGAAATGGGTCGTAAATTAAAATCTTCAACCGTACCTACCTACAGGAACCGTTCGTATTCATCACACCAGCGTAACTGTACGGTTACCATCAGTTTGTCACTAACATAAACGCCGTCGAGAACGTAGTTTACTTTCTATACATCCCGTTTGCACGAATATGCGAGTGCGAGCGAGATGTATAGAAAGTAAATTACGTTCTCGACGGCGTTTATGTCAGTGACAAACTGATGGTAACCGTACTGGTGGCTGGTGCAGTATCGCGGCGCGCGCGTCGTTACTGTAGACTGTATATGCTGCCCCAAATGTCAATAATCCGGGCATTAACATCGATTTTGACATGCAGCAGTGCAGACATGTGGCTGTAATGTGACGCTGCAATACTGCAGCAGTCGTGCTGGTGACTGCATTGCTGAAGGAAATGTCAAACTGGTGGTAGCTACACTTACATACATGAATTACATACATAACGTAGGTAGGTATATGAATTTACGTTTGAACACTTGGCCCAATACAATATGACGCATGATATATATGATGACGATACCGCTTAGGTTTATTATTAGTCGGCTTATTACCAAAATGATCCAAACCACTGAATAAATAATGAGGGATTATTAATGAAACATCATAAATCTATCCAAACATTTTAAAAGCATGTCAGCATATTACACGTGTCCCGGCCTATCACGTTCGACGTGTTGCCTCCCTGTCACACTTACGTACAAATTTACAAGTGCGACAGAGAGGGAACACGTCGAACGTGGTTCCCGGTAGGCCCTCAGACATGGTATTTATGGATAAGTATAATCTATTATCATTTGATATTCACCAGTTACTAATCGGTGCAGGAAGACACTGTGAGGAGATTTGACGAATGTATCCGCGAAGAAATTCATAAGTAGTTGTAAGTCTTGAATTCTATAATTAAACCAATTCATAACTGTCAATAATAAATTCTTACGTTGTCTTGTAGGTATCTCGACGTCGCTTAATAGTACATTATTGTCGAGGTTCGGAAGTAGCTACTTGCAGGCTGAGGATTCGTTTTAAACGGACGACCTTGGGAGTCCGTTTAATTGAATCCGAAGCCAGGAAGTAGCCTTCCAGCCGAGTCATATATAGTGCTTTTCTCAAAAATGGTGCAAGAAATAGAAATATTTTACAGAAGCAACGTTCCAATTTTCACAGAAAAAAGTAAAACCATTAAAAAGATTTACTTGCCGCCTTTAAAAAAAGAAGAAGTGTTTTTTTCTGCTGAAAATACGCCAACGTATTTGAGACACCTAAATACTCGCGCTACGAACATTATAATAATAAGTGCTGATCATTTGATGTGGCCATTTAAAGTTTTAAAAAGTTTGGAACTTGTTAAATAATGGAATTTGTATGCAACATTGTAGTCCCGAAATCGGGACTGCAATGTTTTTAACTTTTTAATTTTTTTAATAACCATAACTACGCACTTCGCGACCTATTTTTTAACCGGCAATGTCCACTTTGCCTTCCATTTTTGAGAAAAGTAATTATAATATATCATAATCTTTTTATTTTCGAGGGTAGTATATCATCGCACATCGTTGTGTATTGCCGTGTTGCTGTGTGCCTTTTTGTTTTACATGTTACTGGTAGTTGTAATTTTGTTTAGGAATAAAAAAATGGAAGTGTTTGCAGCTGCAACCTATGATTTAAATCCAAAAATCAATAATAGTGAAACTTCCCAAGATATAATTCCATATTCATCTGAAAAGGTAAGTACCTACCGTAATTTACGAATTTGACTGTCTTATAGTACCTATAGCTTAACCTTTATCGATGACTTTCTAGATTTTCTCGAAAATAATATTTGGCGTGCAACTTATTATGTAGTGTACTATAGTTCGTTTTTTTTAGCATTAGAAATAAGGTAAACAATCTTGATGTGTCTTTTAATTGAAAAACACATTTTAAAAATAAGTTACGGCAAATATGTAACAATTATGAATCTAATACGATCATTTATATTCTTCTGCTTTCACTGATTTTTAAAAAGCGTTTTTCAATTAAGAGACATGTCAAGATCGCTTACCTTCTTTCAAGTTCTTTCTAATGCTAAAAAACCGGCCAAGTGCGAGTCGGACTCGCGCACGGAGGGTTCCGCACCATCAACAAAAAATAGAGAAAACAAGCAAAAAAACGGTCACCCATCCAAGTACTGACCCCGCCCCACTTAAATCTTTATTTTATTCTGTTTTTAGTATTTGTTGTTATAGCGGCAACAGAAATACATCATCTATGAAAATTTCAACTGTCTAGCTATCACGGTTCGTGAGATACAGCCTGGTGACAGACGGACGGACGGACGGACGGACGGACGGACGGATGGACGGACGGACGGACGGACAGCGGAGTCTTAGTAATAGGATCCCGTTTTTACCCTGTGGGTACGGAACCCTAAAAAACGAACTATGGCACATGCGCGTTGTAGTGCCAAAACCTGGACGTTCCATGTTTGAAGAACCGCATACTGTAATCGGGTCAAAAACGTACCGGAAAACGGGCGTCTTTCCTGTGGACAGTTTAACGCCGGCTGAGAATACTTTTGTGCCATATCCATTTTTGGGCAAAATCGTTCTTTAATGATTTCTAAAATAACAAAAAATATGCTATAATTGACACTAATCGGTTTTTGAAAAAACATATTATTTTTCAAAAGTGTTGTGCCATATCCGCATTTTACTATAGGATAATTACACTCTGTTAACAGAAAATTATCACAAAAATGTGACATATCCAAAACTTTTGTGTCATATCATACATGGGTCGTTCTCGCATTTCGTGCAAATCGGTGTTTTCGGAAATTTACCAAAAATGTGGTGGCGTTTTCAAATATCTGTTAATGCAAGGTTGTAACATAGGGCCTAAAGTATATGTCTCTCCAATTAACAATTCTAAAAAGGTATGTATTTTCTTTATATGTACAATTAACACCCAATTTTTTCATTCATCTCTACATGTAACGCGTGAAGATATAACTTTGACCTACATTTTAACCTTAAGATACTACAAATAGAAAATTCGTTGTTTGTTCAATAAATGACTTATTTAGTTATGTTTTAAATCGTATAATATTAGAAGCTAGAAATAAATAATAAAAACTATACAGCCTTATAAGTGTATGGTTCAAGTAATTTCTTCATTACCGACGCGAGAAATAGATTAGCTATATTTTGCTATATAGCGAGGGTATATAGCGCCTACCGTCGATGCAACACATTGTTCGTCAGTCAGTTGGCCGCGTGATCTCGTAGCGGACGCCCGTGTGCCGCTGTTAGCGAAAATATATACGATCTCTCGGGTCGGGAAGGAGTGTGGTTCTCGTTAGTCTTCATCGCCATCGCATGATTTATACAGTAAGTAGCAAGTGTACATTATTATAATTATACGTAATGAAGTGTTTTAGTGTCGCCTTTCAGATGGTTTATTCTACAAAATTAAGGTCCGATGCCAACTGATGTAGGCGACAAAAACTTCCAAAACTTCATTCATATCGGTTTCATTCACTTCTTTTCCTTCCAATTTTACTGGGGAAGGTAATGAATGACTTAAGAAGGTAATGATAATATATTCGAGGCAATGCATTTAATGGAAAGAGGCTTAGTTATTATAAATATTACGTTGTTATAACATTTAAAACTGTATATGATAATAGGGGAGCCCAACCGGGGAGCCTTTGTAGTCTAAGATGGTCGAGCTTCACCGATATGTCTGACGGATGAAACTTACATATTATGAAAGAAAATATGTTCCTGAACATAAATAAATAGGGTTGCTTAAAGAAATATGGTCAAGACTATTTTTAATTATTTTTTGAAAAAAAAATTTTTTTCTTCAAATTTCACCGATCTGTCTGACAAACGAAATAAGTTCCAATGGAAAGTATACAACTTGTACAATATAAATCAACTAGGTTGCCTATCTTTTTCCGGTCACTATTATGTGGTTATAGGGTTTCTTGCGAAAATCCGGTCACAAATAAGGGTTGCCAGGCTTTTAAATAAAATAAGAAGGGAAGACTATTAGCGATAACTCATAAACGGCTTAACTTATCAAGTTTGCTTTAATTTTGTTTGAATTAGTTTATTAAACACTATTTTTATGATTTTTTTCATATTTTTTGGATCGATTTTTCAAAAGTTAGAAGGAATAACCGTTTTTTATTCTTTCTAAATTATTATTTCCGAAATGATTCACTTTATCAAAAAATGTTGTTTGCAAACTCCTATTTATTTTTAAAGACCTATCCAACGACACCCCACACTATAGGGTTAAAACGATAAAAAAAAATTACATAGGTACAAAACGCGAATGATTTAAATATATTTGTCTATGCTAATTTTTGAAAATTTGAAAACTATGTTTTATGTGATATGGTGCGCAGATGATCAAACCGACTTAACAAACACTTGGGGTTAACAATCTCGACTTATAATGATGATAAGTAAATGGTAAATGTACCATCTAGCTTGAACATTATAAGTTGAGATTGTCAACTCCAAGTGTATGTCAAGTCGGTTTGATCATCTCCGCAGTGCTTAAGACACATGTTTTTAATATTGTTGATTTTAATTGGTGTTAATTTTCTTGAAATACAGTTTTTTTATGTTCGATTTCATAAGTTTGTTTCATTACCGTCCACTTATAAAATTACCATCTCGGCTGAATTCATTACCAGCGCGTAGTTCATTACCAGTAGCCTTATTAAATGAAAAGTAATAACGTTACAAAGGTGCCTTTAGCAGAAAAATGTTAATAAATGAATCCACAAATTGACGAAACTCAAAAGTTTACCATTTAAAAGAAAAATTACAAATCGAGAGAATCTCACCGATTTGCACGAAATGAGAGAATGACCCACATTGTATGTTTAACATTTACTCATCAAAAACGGATGTGGCAATAATAAAAGTGCTTTTATTGCATGATTACCACTATATTCACAATATTTGTTTAGTAGTACTATAAATAGTAGACATATGTGCCTAAATGATAAATAAGTTCAATATTTCCTAAATGTAAAACTTTTCGAGAAATTACTTTTTTTGCTTCTTTTCGATCTCCTGTAAACCAATGTAAGTAGCGTACACAAACGTACGTGGCACAAACGTATTCTCACCCAGCGATAAAAGTTATCTGTTTGGATATGACACCGTAAAATTGTGAACCCGTTAGTTTACAATCTAACGTAGGTTAGGTTAGGTTAGTTTATAATCTCCCTACCGTCAGTTTATAATTTAACTAGCAAGATTATTGTGAACCCGTTAGTTTACAATCTAACGTAGGTTAGGTTAGTTTATAATCTCCCTACCGTCAGTTTATAATTTAACTAGCAAGATTATAAACTGACGAGTGTTTACAATTTTACGGTGACAGATACAATTTACTTAGCTTTCATCGTACAGCTTTTAAGAAGTAAAAGTATTGAACATATGTACTTACCTATACTAGTGGTCTAGCAAGAAAATATAGCTTTAAACTCTTTAAGTCCTATTTCTTTTATTAATACTCATTCTAAAATAAGTAGGTAGTTATTGACCCAATCCCTCGAGAAAATCTTTGCAGGAATTATTTGCCTTATACAAAACCTTTTTTATAATCTTAAACTTGTATTGAAACCTTTATTAAATTTATTGTAAAATGAGTCAGGTTTAAAAATCGTGTTTAAATTTATACTTAGGTAAGGAAATACCTAAATCATATAGGTACCTAAAAATTTATATGAAATGAATTATAGTAACGGCACCAGTCATGGGACATTTAAGAGGAAATTTTGAGTATTTGTGATATTTCCCTGATACATGTAAAAGTTCTACCGCTTAGCTTGTTAAAAGATGAATATCCTATCCTTCTTTCATGTTTCAGGCCTGTTGTATCAAAGATACTGCAGTTAGTTTCCACATAATTAATAAATTAAAAGTATGGTTTTTTTCTCCAGTCATGGACACCAAAGCTCCAGTAATGGAACCCCGGTAATGGACGTGGATCCAGTAATGGGCCCCCTATAATGGGCATACCCTATCAGTATAAGATATTGGAATAGGGAATAAGTTTTTGGCAAAAAACTAGTTATTAGTCATTTTTGTCACCCGATTGCATTGTCATCCGATTTGCATACGTATCCAAAATTTCAACTCAATCGGAAATCCGAAAGTGGCTCAAATGCCATTTCCAAGATTTGAACCACACTAACTAATACAGGATGGATTTTCTTTTTGGGTCAGTGAGGGCAGCTACCAGATCCCGTGCTGCTACGAGAAAACGGTCTTAGAAGACCTTCCCTCGATTTCAAATTAATGAAGATTGGCTTTTACAGATTTTGGAAAAAACATACAGGGTGCGAGGAAAAGGTAATTTTTGACAAACTTTTTTTTTGATGCCAATCGATCCCATTCCTATTGAGGATCAAAAGCTTGTATGGAACAAAAAAAAATTCCGGCTAGAAAAGCCACAAATCGAGGAAAACATTTCCCATACAATTTGTATGAAAATGAAAACTTATATTTTTCACATGCTATTTTTGTATGCCAATCGATTCCATTCCTATCCAGTATCAATAGTTTTTTTGGGGTCAATGGAAAAAGTTTTTACTAATTTGTGGCTTTTTAGTACATTATCGTAAGTTGACCCCAAAGAAACTATTGATACTAGATAAGAATGGAATCAATTGTCATAGAAAAATAGCATGTGAAAAATAAAAGTTTTGATTTTCATACAAATTGTATGGGAAAAGTTTTCCTCGATTTGTGGCTTTTCTAGCCGGAATTTTTTTTAGCTCCATACAAGCTTTTGATCCTCAATAGGAATGGGATCGATTGGCATCAAAAAAAAGATTGTCAAAAATTACCTTTTTCTCGCACCCTGTATGTTTTTTCCAAAATCTGTAAAAGCCAATCTTCATTAATTTGAAATCGAGGGAAGGTTTTCTAAGACCGTTTTCTCGTCGCAGCACGGGATCTGGTAGCTACCCTCACTGACCCAAAAAGAAAATCCACCCTGTATACAAACCATGGACTAACCTATAGGACCCGCAATCGCCATTTTGAGTAGCGTGACTTTATATTTAGTTCCCAAAAGTATAGCAGATGTCTCTAGTAGTGTCAAATGTTGCAATAAGTGTGATTCTGTATCAATGCCATGTGACGGGTTGGAATGACAACTATCGTCATGCTCTCGTCTTGCCTCAATGTTGATAATATATTTCGTGAGATGGCGCTTCGACCATACCCCGTACTGAATTCGTTTCATTTGACGCATTTTTTTTGGATGTTTGATATTAAAAAAATATAAATATATTCATTCATATAAAATATAAATATAATAGCATTAGCGATGTCTTACTAATTTTAATAACTCGTAATACATTTTTCTGTCACATAATATTAATGTTACCGACGCGCGGTAACACGATACATTACATTTATAGTACATTATTGCAGAGGCCGGGAAAGAGCAATTCGTGGATGAGTTTCGATTTTGTCGGACGACGCGAAGCGGAGTCCGACAAAGAAGACGAATCCACGAATAGCTATTCCTGCCGAGGCATATATAGTGCTTTTCTCCAAACATGCGAGGAAATAAGCTCAAATAATAATTATTTAAGCATCAAGCATCACTCAAATCGAACCTTCACATCAAGAATGTCAAAAACAATTCCCCTCTAATTAATTTTTAAAAGTTAAAGGCACAAACTTATTCGGCCATTCAGTACCATTCAATATTCGTTCATTCAATATAATTGTGCAATATAGTTGGTCAAACCAATTTGTCAGTTAGTAAGAACCAGGAAAACTATACCCATCCTATTCTTTTGGGTGCTAGTACTAGAGTAAGACAAAGATAGTATGATTCTCTCTGTCTATGTTTGAAATGAGATAGTCCTTTGACAAACTATAAAAGCTTTAATATTAACACGGATTTAGATCCTTAAAAAATATATAAAAATAATCTTTGATTTTATTAAGCAGTATTCGCACGATCAGACACGAGCACAACGGTCTTGTAAGAACGAGACATGAAAGGCTTACTATCTCACTCTATCCTATAGCTTGAAATGATAGCTGATCGGGTCGTGTAGACGCGGCTCGCGGCTATAATAATTGGCTGTTTACGTTTTTTATTTTTAAAAAGTAAAAAACACTACAGTAATAAGTTATTACTGTAGTGTTTTTTTACTTCCCGTCCGCTAGAAAAGGACAGCGATAGTTTGATTTTTTTAAATTAGAGTTTGACAATAACGAAGATCTTCCCGTACTATTTTTGCTACAATAAGGTGAACATTTCCGAGCATATTGGAGAAAAGTATTTTTACCTATTTGTAACATATTTGATAAAGTTCTATTTTTTTATTGACATATTTATTTACACTGGGTACCATGACAACCTCAAATATTATACTCAACATATGTAACAAGTGCGAGTTGGACTCGCGCACGGAGGGTTCCGCACCATCAACGCGGCCAAGTGCGAGTCGGACTCGCCCATGAAGGGTTCCGTATTTAGGCGATTTATGACGTATTAAAAAAAAAACTACTTGCTAGATCTCGTTCAAACCAATTTTCGGTGGAAGTTTACATGGTAATGTACATCATATATTTTTTTTAGTTTTATCATTCTCTTATTTTAGAAGTTAGGGGGGGGGGGGGACACACATTTTACCACTTTGGAAGTGTCTCTCGCGCAAACTATTCAGTTTAGAAAAAAATGATATTAGGAACCTCAATATCATTTTTGAAGACCTATCCATAGATACCCCATACGTATGGGTTTGATGAAAAAAAATTTTTTGAGTTTCAGTTCGAAGTATGGGGAACCCCAAAAATTAATTGTTATTTTTCTATTTTTGTGTGAAAATCTTAATGCGGTTCACAGAATACATCTACTTACCAAGTTTCAACAGTATAGTTCTTATAGTTTCGGAGAAAAGTGGCTGTGACATACGGACGGACAGACAGACGGACAGACAGACAGACATGACGAATCTATAAGGGTTCCGTTTTTTGCCATTTGGCTACGGAACCCTAAAAATAAAGCAAAACAAGCAAAAAACGGTCACCCATCCAAGTACTGACCCCGCCCGACGTTGCTTAACTTCGGTCAAAAATCACGTTTGTTGTATGGGAGCCCCACTTAAATCTTTATTTTATTCTGTTTTTAGTATTTGTTGTTATAGCGGCAACAGAAATACATCATCTGTGAAAATTTCAACTGTCTAGCTATCACGGTTCGTGAGATACAGCCTGGTGACAGACGGACGGACGGACAGCGGAGTCTTAGTAATAGGGTCCCGTTTTTACCCTTTGGGTACGGAACCCTAAAAAGGTAAGTAATGCATAAAGGCGTATCCAGACTAGTCAATTTTTCGCCAGTCTGATAAAATTCTCCGATCGAATCAGGCCGAGCGGACGCAAATACCAATTTGATTCCCCGATCAAATAAGCAGGTGCGGACACAAAAATGCCAATTTTCACAGTAATTATCTATGGAATGCAAATTGGTGATTTAATTTGTGTACCTACGTGTGGATGCTAAATGAGATTGGCCAATTAGTGGGTATCCAGACGGGACTGATCAAATCAGTCGATTTGTTCAGGAAAATATTTGGCCAATCTTATCTTGCCTAGCGTCCACACGTACAGAAATTAAATCACCAATTTGCATTCTACTATGAAATTTGTCATTTTTGTGTCCGCACCTGCTGATGTGATCGGGGAATCAAATTGGTATTTGCGTCCGCACGGCCTGATTCGACACGAGAATTTGATCAGATTGTAAAAAGTACGTACAGATCCTAGCATTCCATAGATACTAGCTTCGAAAATTGGCATTTTTGTGTCCGCACCTCCTGATTTGATCGGGCAATCGAATCAGTGAGCCAAATTGCCGTTTGCGTCCGCACCTCCTGATTCGATTCCCTTCCCTTCCAGATTGGTGAAAAATTGACTAATCTGGATACGCCTTTACGTATTTGACGTATCAAAGATATCTTTGAAAAATCGAATATAGGTATAGATCAGTAAATAGGAACAAAAAAAACTATACTCATCCTTTTCTTTTGGGTGATAGTACTAGTGTAAGACAAAGATAGTATGACTCTCTGTCCTAGCGAGCGCAACTTTGAGATATTCTGTCAGAAAACTTTCAAACGTGAAGTAAGTAAACATCGTAATAATTTCAATGAAATCTAATGATATTACAGTATAATTATTCGACATATTTGGACGACGGCTGTATTGACAATTACATTAGCATTGTGGTTTTCAGTTAAAATGAACGTGCTTCTGACGGGAACAGGGTTTTTCGTGCCATAACCCATGAAATTTGGTCGTTACCGGCACGTACTGGAGGTGCAAGACATCTGGCAAGGCGACAGGAGCTACATAATCAAAGCCCGAGTGGTTCGTCAAGCCTCTGTGACGGCGACAGCGTATAAGACAGCCTTAATTCGTAATATCAATCGTCATGTTACTAGAGTAACATGCGATTGTTTATAACAAAAGTGGCAAATTCAAGCAGCATTGCAGCACTAATTTACTACATCAATCATGAAGAGAGTTCCACCTAAACCAGCCAGGAACAAAAATGGGGCAAGCCAAGTGTTCGACAATTTACGAACGAAAAGTATTCCAAAGGGAGATACTTCCACGAAATGTATCCTACATCAAAGAAACACAAGTGTGAACCTTTTCAGTTCGATGTCACAGATTTAAAGGAAGATTGTGCCTTGAAACGTGTACTGGAAGTTGCTGAAATAAATTGTACAGAAGATATTGAAATTTCCGTTAGCAAGGTTGTCGGAAAATTTAGTAGAACAGACTGATATTAATATTCAAAAAGAAGAATGTGTTACATGTCTTGAAAACTTTAGTATTTTTAGAAAAGAGTTTGATGTGTACAAAAGTGAAGCTAGACTAAAAAGTCATAGAAAAATTTTTTTTAGTCATAGAAAAAACATTAGAAAAACTTTTATGAAGCAAATGTTGCGTTGGCAGATAAAGACATTTTTAAATTCTGTAGTGACACAATAGAACAATCAATGTCTGAAGAGTGGTACTCGGCGAGGAGACTAAGAATTTCTTGTGTCGGAGTGATTGTTAGCAAAGATCAGCCTTGGTTGTGCACTAGTGTAGATGGTGTTGTTATATGCGATGAATGTGTCAGTGTTAGTAGAAGTTAAATGTCCTGTATGTTGTAAAAACCACCTATTGCAGATTTTGATAAACAAAAATGTAATGTCATAATGTGCAATATTCGCAGTTTGTGAATGATCAACCAGAATTAAAAAGAAGCAAACCATATTAACTTATACCCAAATCCAAGTGCAAATGTATGTCACTGGTATGACTATGTATGATCTCTTTATATATTCACCAAAAGGTAGTTGTATAGTAAGAGTAGACAGAGACAAAGACTTTATTAAAGCAGCAATTTTAATAAGTGAATAATTTTACTTCGCTCATTATCTACGGCTCTTGTATTCTACAAGAACAAACCAAACTTTGAGTGAGAAAAACCAGCCAAAGCGTAGTTTTACAGAAAAAATATAATCAATACAATGTTAGGTAATTAACTTTTCAAATAGTAGTATGTAGTAGTAGTATTAAGTAAAATAATATGTTTAAATGTTGTTAACTCAAAATGTTTATTACTGTTTTTTTTATATGTATAGTAAAGCTGAATATTGCAGTATCACGCTTTGTGAAAATTTGCAATACGCATACCTAGCTGGAAGGCCTGTAAGTAAGGAACTCAACATTTTTATATCTTAGAATCCTAGCATACCTAAATATTAACCTGACCTTATTTGATTGTTTTTGTTTTGTTTTAATAATCTTTAGCTTTAGACTATGTTTGATTCTGATGTATGTATTGTCCCTACCACATAAGCGTTTTGGCATCCTTAGCTGTAAGTTTATGCATGTGACTGAAATAAAGGAATATGACTAATGGTATGTACAGTAGAGTTCATAAATATGTATGCATTTCTTAACCTTAATCCATTGTACTTGACTTGACTGTACATTAGACTTATAAAAATGTTGATCAGTCCAGTGCTTGGACATATTAAACCCTAACCTGACTGACACATTTTCATAGGTCCACGGGCCCATGTTATAAATATGTGGTGGTCAATGCCTGTGGTTCCTTATGCTCCATGTGCATAAGGGTCCTTCAGGCATGAAAAGTCACATAATATTTACAGGTTTTATGTGTGAAATAAAAACAAATTTAAATAAAAATGCAATGTTTTAATAGCTTTTTAAATAATGTAAATATTGTAAAAATAACTGTTGTTTTATTTGTTTGAAAATATAGGTGGTTGCAGGTTTACTAGTACCCAACAATTAACCTTTTAACCGTCAGCAATTTTTGATCGAGCGTGCTCGTGTCACCACCGACAGTAATTGTACCACGCAGAGTAAGGTTGGCATAGTTACGGGAGTTATAAATGTGCTGTAAAAAATGCTTAATAATCTTCGTACACTGGTACTGATATCTACATATTTCTGTTTGAACTTCGGCATCACGTTTTTTTACCATAAAATATGTACCTGTTGCACGTAAACGTCTTTCCTGGATTTTGTACACCTGTATACAGGTCCACTTGACATTCACTATCAATATTTTGAAGTCACACTAACACTATTTTCCAGCAATTCAAAGTCACTTGTATTAGTTGTATTAATAGCACTAACAGCTTCTATTTTTTCGCGTTTCTTCGTTCCATATAACGTTGGAACCTCGATATTGCCGCATTTTCGTCAATCCGTCTTGATTTGTCTCGATTCTTGGAACATAGCTGGGACTGGCTTGTTCATCACTTTCATCAGCCTTTCTACCAACAATAAAGTAAGCACTGCAAATTCTGTCGTCCGGTTTTGAGTGCCATCGGGACTATAACAAAATAATTCACCGTTAAAACTTGATACGTTTACAACATAAATCAAATTTTTGCGTATTTAAGGAAGGTATGATTTTAGAGGTTAGGTTAGGTGACTTACTTTTTTTCTCCTTACGGCAATTATCCATTTATTGCGTGTTCTTGTTTCCACACTACTTTTGGAAATCTATAAAATTTGCAGTCACTATTTCTGCTAGTGTTTACACAATTAACGACAACACATCTTGCTGTGAAGACCATTTTTATCTAAAACATACATTTGATTGCTATCTGTGACAAAAAACGAAAGTCAGCCCTAATTATAATAATAACAACTAACTCACACAATGACACGTGTACAGATGCGCTGTTCACACATAGAAACGCAAATGATGCGGTAGTATACTCGGTCAACCAGATCTTGACAGTAGAAAAAGGCGGCAAATTTGAAAAATGTAGTCCCATAGAAAATTTGAATTTCGCGCCTTTTTTTACTGACAAGATTTGGTTGACCAGCTACCTAATATTAAAATTATTGCGCCATCTATCCATTCGTTTAAGAAAAACTAAGAACTACACCTTAACAACTACAACGTCTACAACTCTTCTAGTGGCAGCGCCCTCTTGCGGAATGGGCTACACAACCTACAGCCCGCTGAATGACCGACGCCATCTAAGTCTAATACAAAAAAAATGTTTTCTTCCGGGGTACGCTACTCAAAATGGCGATTGCGAGTCCTAATAGGTTAGTCCATGATACAAACTAACAGGGCAAGTTAAATAAAATTTTGTAAAAACGATATTAATTTATCCGAAGTCCGAGAAGACCTCCTGACATAGTTCGTACGAGTAACTACATTATACTTCTGTATTGTTTAAACATGAAATTACGCCATGGCAAGCATCATTATGTAAATTATCCCATCATAGGAGGTATGCAGTTTTACAGCTCCTATAATGGGATTGGGCAAAATACTACTATTTTTTATACATCTCTAGAGTCACAACATAATGTGTTGTATACCTTATCTCATGGTAAATGCAATTAACAAAACACATTCTAGTTTACACCAAGTAATAATTAATTACAATTTAATATATGAACTCACCTCTCTTAGCGAAGTTGTTAAGAATTCTTATTGGTTATTTTTTCCAGTGACACGACAACTTTTGGGTTGGCGCCAATTTCTTAAAAATTAACCGAAATTAATAAAAAGTCAAACTTAAACAGCTCTATGACTCTTATTTATGGTAAAATATTGCCAGTGTTTATAAACTACTTTTACATACTTATTTTAGAGGATTTGTGGTTTTATGTCCCATTACCGGTTCCACGTCCATTATAGGGTCCATTACGTTAACCCAATTAACGCGCAGCTGACAGCGCAAAAAATTTCAATTACAACGAGGAAAAGGATTCGGACTTCCAAGAAAGAAAGGTGGGAAATATAATAAATCACAGAAGTGTATCGAAAAAAATCTATTTGAGTGACACGTGGAAGACAAATCTTTTACACGTGTTGTTTCTGCGTGAAATAATGTTTACATTGTCAGACGAATGTAGCTGGACAAACATTCAATAGTAAATAAAATCAAGGTAGGTACACTACAGTCAGCAGCAGAAGTTGCTAAGCGGGCCAGTTGTTCAAAATGATCTTGACGCGACTTTATTGTTAAGAGAATAAGAGCGTGACAAGGTAATTTTGAACACCTCGCGCGCTTAGCAACTCCTGCTGCTGACTGTACAGGAATACCTACAATAGGATCATTGATCAGTGTGGCAAAAATGTGTCTGTACACGTACAGCCGAGGTCTAAATTCCACCCCCATTCATAAAACTTTACGGGCCTGATTATATTAAATGTTTTATCCCTTTCTCACAAATTACATATGCCAAAATGACAGATAAAAACAAACGATTCATAGCTAATTCAGATCAGTAGGTAACGCATTTATGAATAACGCCCTACTTGTGTATCCCAGACACTAAAATGATAACATTGTCCAATGTCCGGTTACGGCCCCAAATAGATTGGGTACTACAATCTATTTGGGGCCGTAACCAAGATTACAATCATTTAGATCACAGGAGGCCTAAGTATACGGCTATCTACCACGACTTTGACAATGACATATTCGCTAGCGTGAGCGTAACTTAAACTTACTTTCTATGCATTTCGCTCATACTGGCATATTAGTGCGAGCGAGATGTGTAGAAAGTAAGTTATGCGTTAGGGAATATGTCAGATGGACACTGATAAGATACCGTCACTGACACCGCTGTGCTGGCACCATTCTTGGTGCCTTTGCGAAGTAATATACATATAAGAAGTCAATGGACCAAAATCGGAATGATGTCAATTGTTAGTTTTTAATTTCTTTTAGTAATACAATGGTATATATCTTGATTGTCAAGTGTCATAGGGAGTATGAAATCAGAAATAATATGTGATTTCCTATAGTTTTTGCTTCTGTAACATAATTCATCTCACTCATTAACTCAACTCAACTTTTCAGAGCATGAGAAATGAAAAGAGTATTTGTTTTGTATTGTATAAGTACCTATTCTGAATTGATAACGCAAACATGTTTGTTTTCCAATGTCACTTATGTTTATTATGCGTGGTGGAGTTTTGTCTACGGTGGCCATTTCACAAAAAGCGAGTCACGCAATACCGAAAATAATATGAAATGGCAACGCTGACTTCGCTTGTTAAATTATGAATGAGTTTTGCAAATCGACGTTTTGTTTCAGGATCCCTTTAATTCCGCACGAGTGAGACTTCTGAAAAGACGCAAACCTCTCGATAAAGGTAAAAAAATTCGTCAAGTGTTGCTGAAATTGCGTAGGGTTCCAAATTGATACCTTTCCCGAAAATATTCCCAACGAGTTAAGTATCGGGGATTTATCCAGTAACATTCCAAAAGTTCTACAAGAGCCCTCATACGACAACCATACGTACTCATATATGCAATAAACTACCTAATAAAGGAGATAACCAAAGAATTAAAATTAAAATATATTAAATATAATACCAAAATTTGAAACAATATTTAGATTCAGAACTGTTCTCATTCTATACAAGAGTGCTTTAATCTAAATAAATTTCAAAAATAGTTCAACTAGGTAGGTACTAGATTTTTCTGTGTATTTTAGGGTTCCGTACCTTAACAGGAAAAAAACGCAACCCTTACAGGACCATCTGTCCGTCTGTCACAGCCCATTTTCTCCAAAACTACTGGACCAATTAAGTTGAAATTAGGTACACATATGTATATTTGTGACCCAAAGATGGGCATGTTCCATGCAAAGTAAACAAATTAACTTGGCCGGTTTTTTAGTTCTAGTTTTTGTAATAATAATAACCTAAAAGGGTCTCATGCTGTGCCTTAATTTTGTAGGTTTCACCTGTATTTGTACCAACATGGACGCAATGAATATACATATTATGATTAGTAGGGGACGTTGAATTTATACTTTATCTTATTTTATTTATTTACACTTGTGGGATAATTGAAGCGTCAGACTTGCACTGGGCTAGTTTTTATAAGATTCAAATAATATTTTATATCCTACTAGCGATCCGCCCCGGCTTCGCACGGGTTAACTAATTATACATAAACTTTGCTCTTGAATCACTCTATCTATTAAAAAAAACCGCATCAAAATCCGTTGCGTAGTTTTAAAGATCTAAGCATACATACAGACAGACAGACAGGGAAGCGACTTTGTTTTATACTATTGTAGTGATGAGCATAATTGTAGGTAAGTAAGGTATAGCTGGTCAACCAAATCTTGTCAGTAAAAAAAGGCGCGAAATTCAAATTTTCTATGGGACGATATCCCTTTCGCGCCTACATTTTTCAGATTTTCCGCCTTTTTCTACTGTCAAGATCTGGTTGACCAAGTATAAGTACCTATCCATATTTAAATATATTTAAATATCATGAAATCAGGACTTTAAGAGTTGGTTTTCCCCTGGACAACTAACAGTAACCATGGAGAGATACTAAAAAGTGGATTCAAGCGCCTGTAATATGTTTAATTAAAAAGTGTGTTAATAGTTTGATTTGTTTAAAACCTTAATCTTGTTCAACAGACGCGTTACTCGCCGTGAAGCTCGACCCAGCTGTCCTGGAAGCGCAGGTGACATTGACGAAGCGAGACGAAGATCCTTGTCATGAAAGTCCAGCGCTGGTCGCTACAAGGGAAAAAGGTGATATATTTGTTCCCTTACATTTTCCGTCAGATTCAAAAGTAACGTATCAGGAATTCAGGACTTTGTGTCAAATGTATCTATATTTTATGTTTTAAATTAATGATTTTCATGGGGTCCGTATTATAATCACTTCATAATTTTGCTAGACTATTCCGAAACTGTTTGTATAGGTATATATGTATACCTACATATATGTAAACCAAAACAAAATACGATAATTAGGTAGGTATTTGAATTTGAAACAATTGAAACCTTAATCAAATCAAATTTAGTTCAAACTTCATAAATGACAATGGGGTGGGAAGGTAGTTCGATACCACAGTACTTAAGTAAGCAAGTACATTAATTAGATTTAGATTTAGATTTAGATTTATTTATTTCAAGATGAAAATTACACTATAAATTTGCTACATTCGTCAAAATTATGTTTATCTTCTCATCATGATCGTCAAAAATTACATTATAAATTTAAAAATAAAAATAATAAGATTAAGATTAATTATGTCTCCCAATAAGGATCGTCATGTACAAAGAAAAACATGTCAAAACAATTGAATATAAACCTAGTTAACATTAAAGTCGATGTCAACGTAAATAATTTGTAACTGTCATTAAAATGTCAAATAAAGATAAAAATATCACAAAAGAACAAAATGTCATGTTTTAAATATTATACAAATCAACAATTGAATAATAAATAAAATTACATACGTCGTTACAAATTCAATTCCATGTACTCATTTATACAGTGTGTAAGTCAAATACGGGCAATAAATTAAACCAGATATAGAATTTACCCGTCTTATCATTAATTAAGATGTTTTTTAAGTTACACTTAATTATGACCCTGTGATTAATTTTTTCCACATGTACCGAGCAGCAATGTACTGTAAACATTAAGAAACAAAATGATAATGACATTACGAGATACGAGCTTTTCATAGTAACTGCCAACAAGCGTTGACAGTTACTTTAAAAAGCTCGTATCCCGTAACGTGTGTGGTGTATTACATTGCGGGCCGAATTATTTTGTATGGTTATAATTTTCAATGCATTTCTAAGTAAAATCTTTCTCAATATACTTTTTAGGTCCTATGCTAACCACCGTTTAAATATTCGCCCGTATTGGATTTACACACTGTAGAATACAGAGGGTTATCCAACAAAAGGTTTCTCAATTTGCGCTTAAATGTTTCGTCACACGGCTCATTTCTCAGATCGGCAGGAAGGTGCTCGTAGTAAGTCGGGCCGATGACACGTGGGTTCTTTCTTGAAAGTGCCATGCGACGGGGAACTGTTCTCAGACGCCCTGCAGCTCGAAGCAGTTTGCCCGGAAAGTTAATACGCGCAAATTGGGATATATTCTGTCTTACATATATCAGTACATCGAACAGGTATTGTGAGTAGTGCGTCATTATACGTTGAGAACCAAAGAGCTCTTTACAAGGGTGCCTGCGGTTATTGAACGATATCTATTATAATAATTATTATAATAGTCCGACATCTTTGCAATAACCCAGTCCCATTGTCCACCCAAACTTCAATCCATAAACCGGTATACTGTTCACTTTTTCTACAATAGTCCCAATGCCTGCTGGGACCGGTTCATGGGTGTTTATTATTGCACCTGTAAACGGGTCCCAGCTAGCGTTCTACATGACATTAAAGCTCTCCAAAGGGCCTCTACGTGTTGGACCTATATCCCCACGCAAGCCTATCAAAAGACTGGGATTTATAGGCCCGTGAAACCCAAAATAGAGTTACAAATAATTATAATTACTCCTAGTTGAACTTGGCCATTGAAATGAATATATTATGTTACGTAATGAGTAAGATGTACCTATAATATTTTTAAATAGAAAAAATATGTATCTGACTCATATAGGTATATTTGTACTATTTGTAGTTACTTACTCGTAATAGCTATGCCTATGACAATATCTTTTATAATATAAATATATAAATAAGCGTCATATGTAAAATAAAGGCAGGTCCCCAACCGGCAGCGATCAGCGAGTAGCGTTGAGCGCACCCTACTCGTACAACTGGATTTTTATCTATACGGCGAAATTCAACCAATTAATGTAATAGGGGTTAGATAGACTACTAGATAAAGGTCGGAAATATAACATTTTATATTTTTGTTACATTTTTAATACGTCCAGATTACCGTTGATCAGTGTGATCACCGAATTAAAAAACAATATAGAAAATTACAACCTTTCTTCACATGGGATTCTAATTAAGTACTTACATTACTTACTTGCGCGTAGCTTTACGTTGTTGGTTGGACAGCTGCCTTGGGGATTAGTGTAAGTTATTAGCCTAGCTAGGCAGGGTTCGGATTTTGATTACTTAAGGCAACTTTTTGGCTACTTAGTGTACGTTTATTTAAGTGCTTTCGTAAGATATATTTACGAGTGTTATCTTTCAATAACAAGTCTTGTTACACAGTAAATACTTGGGTATCCGCTTTCCGAAAAGAAAATTAAATAATAAAAGGTCCTCAGTTCAAATAATGATTATTTCAGGAAGCCGATTTTTTTTGCTGTTATTTATGTGTCCAAAAAACCATAGGCAAACGACAAGTACAGGCCTCCATAAGCAACCGTATCCGCTTATAATCTGTTGTATTAAAACAAGATTCGCAGGTGATTAATAGGGTTTACACACCGTACGTTTTGTATAGCAATAGAGAGGCAGATAACATTTTCCAATATTTCGATGTTGACGCTAGACCCTCTGGATTCTAGATCTTTACCAGTTAAATAGGGTATGAAGAGGCACTAAAAACAAGATTGGGAGCTCGTGGCTAACCGCGTGTATTGTTGACAGATGGGCGATGCTACCCGAGCTACGAGGAAGTGCTGTCGTTGCAGCAGGCGGCGCTGCTGGGGCTGACGCCGCAGCAACTCGTGCTGCTCATGGCGTTCGTTGACACACTTCGTCGTCAGCGGCAGCGCTCACAGAAACACATGGTTAGTGTACGAGTTGATTTATGAGAGCTGTGTTTAATGGAAGATGCAGGCATAAATCTTAACGTAAATAAATTTAATCTTTCAACACAGGAATTACCGCCACCAAGTACGTACACCTATTTTATTAAAACGAAACATATCTTAGAAACATCTGAAAAATTGATAGTCGTTCTAGATAGATAGGGGCGGGCGTAAAGGAGGCCACAGATTACCAGTTCGCCGGATGATATCAGCCTGTCAGTTGTTCGGAACTGTCACCTTTTACGTTTACATACCCTTAAGAAGTCAATGTGATCATGGTTAAGACGAAACAGGAGCTGAGATTTAAATATTTTAGGTAAATATACCAGTCTCGCTAACGGGAGCGGCTCCTAAAACTAGTGCGATAAGGACAAGGCGAAACATCCTACGTAAAAACCTCAAAAATCGAGGTTTCGTACTCGACTGTTTCCTCTTCCAAAACTTAACCAATCGTAACCAAATTTGGAAATCTAAATGATTATGAAATTATCTGTTTCGGACCGTTTTGCTTTTTTGGCTAATTGATATCAGTTTTGAATACCACGCCTCTCATTGCGGCATAGTCAATTAGGCCATTTTGGTCATTTTTGAAAGGGCTCTAGCGCCTTAAAAAACAAAAAAAGCAAAACGGTCCGATACAAATATCATTGACAATATTAATCTGTGTTGAAAAAATCATTGCTCTAGCTGCAAAACCCACGGAGGAAACAGTCGAGTACGTTTGTATGGAGAAATGACCACTCCTGTTCGCTCTTAATAATCCTTTACGCAAATAAAAAGAAAGAAATTGTTCCGCAATGGTAATTTACGTACAATATTTATTTATAAATTAGCGTTCACTGCAATTAACGATTGTCACGTTTGTCTGCTGACGTCCAGATCTAGGTAGAGGTACCAACAAAGAAAAGATTGAAGACTGGTTTACCATACCAGCAATTGGGATGTTAATTTTGTTTAATATAAAGCGCCAGAAAATTATTATTTAAAAGGGCAATCGTTTTGACAGTTCGACCTGTTAAGGGGCCCACTGATTAACAGTCCGCCGGACGATATCGGCCTGTCAGTTAGAACAAAAAGTTGACACCTCCGATCAACTGACAGGCCAATATCGTCCGGCGGACTGGTAATCAGTGGGTCCCTTTACTCCTTATTGCACTCTGGGTGCTAGAGGATACCGAGGTTCTTACCAATCTTAGGCAGGGATGCGTTGAGGGCGGAGAAATGAAAGTCGTGTCCTCCAAATTTATGCAGCTTTATATTTTATATATTTAGCATACAGAATCTTTCGTCAGTTGATAAAAATATGTTATGATCATTTAGATAACTTAGGATATGTATATCTAAGAGGACGACACAAATTACTTAAATAAGATGGCTTCTAGATCAGAGCAGAAATCGGAATGAATGAGTACATGTGTGTGACAGCTAGCCATAGATAAATAATTTACCAAAGAGTATTAAGCTGTGTACATATTAAGACGTTTTTGTAAGGCATAATCTTCAATACTTCCCCTTGACTTCAAAAACTTAATATGAAAAGGTTACAACTATGCTCTATATTACATCATTTTTAACCATTACACGACATTAAACATAAGTTGCAAACATATCACAGTCCTTATCCTTATTACATGCCTATTACAAAACATATTCATAACAAGTAGCAAAACATATTTATCACAGCCTTATTACATGCCTATCACAGTTCATAACATGCCTACAAAAATATTACATACATTACAGTTCAATATCACAGTTAGTATCCAAAATGCAACAGTACCTACTAGCAAAACAAAAAAAAAAAATTAACAAGGCCTAACACATAAATGATGCCTAAACATACAATGTTGTTTTGAATTTAAACATTTTGTTAGTACATCTGCAATCATTTTCTCTGTACATAGATATTTAACAGTCATAAAACCTTTCTGAACTAAATCCTTAATAAAATGATAGCGCACATCAATGTGTTTTGTTCTTTTGTGACTAATATCTTTATTTTCAATAATTCTGTGAGCACTCTGATTATCGTTATACACAATGATATGCACCTTTACATCTGGTAATAATTCAGTTAAAAGTTGCTTTACAAAACAGAGATCTTTGGATACATCAGCTATAGACATGTATTCACTTTCAGTTGAGCTAAGGGAAACTGATTGTTGCTTCCTAGATTCCCAATGAATTACATTCGATCCAAGTTTAATTACAAACCCTGTATATGATTTCCTATCGTAACAATCATTGGCCCAATCGGCGTCGGTATATGCATTTAATACCAATTGATCACTTTTTACATAATGTAAACCGTAATTAATTGTGCCAGCCAGATACCTAAGCAAACGTTTAGCAGCTAACCAATGCGTTTTTCCAAAGCAGTTATTAAACTGACTCAGTTGGCTACAGGTAAATGCAATATCAGGACGAGTACAAACAGACAGGTACATGAGGGAGCCTATCAACTCTCTATACTTATATTGCTCGTCCTGCAAGGTGACATTTTCTTTCAGTAACTTATTATTGAGAACCATAGGAGTGGACACTGGCTTACAATCTAACATGTTAAATCTTTTTAAAATATTTTTGATGTAAACCGACTGATCTAAAGTCAGTGTTCCAATTGTCCTATCCCGAGTAACACGGATGCCAAGATAATTCTGGATTGGACCCAGATTTTTAATATCAAATTCTGATTCTAATAACTTTAATAATTTATTTTTACATTGGCTATCCTTGGGGTAAAATAAATAACAGTCATCTACATAGAGAGCAATAATTATAAAATCATTATGTGTCTTCATGGTATATACACAAGGTTCACTTTTGCATTGCATAAAACCATTATCACTTAAGACCTTGTGTATACGCGCATTCCACATACGGCTAGACTGTTTTAGTCCATAAATACTCTTTTGCAAGAGACAAACCTTATCATTATTTGAACTAAAACCTTCTGGCTGCTCCATGTAAATAACTTCATCTAAATTGCCATTTAAAAATGCTGTGGTTACGTCTACGTGATCAATATTGAGATCAAGCTCATTTGCCAGGCTAAACAATATCCTAATTGTCGAGTGGCGAACGACTGGGCTGTAAGTATCATGAAAATCTATACCTTCTTTTTGAGTGAAACCTCTCGCTACCAAGCGAGCTTTATAACGAACGAAATTACCAGCCGCGTCGTTCTTCACTTTAAAAACCCATTTGCACTTGACAATATTGGTATTTTTCGGCCTGTCAACCAACTTCCACACTTTATTTGACATTAAAGAGTCATACTCATCTTTCATAGCCTTGTGCCACTCAGTGGCATTAGGACTAGACATGGCCTCTTTAAATGAAGTTGGTTCCGAATCAGAGGTGGCCGTTAGCGACCAATCCGTATCACAGTACCTTTTAGGGAGTACAGACCGAGTACTACGCACAGGACGCCCTGCAGATGTCGACGGCGGGGCAGGTGTCTGCGTCACAGCTTCCCCTGGAGCAGAGCCCGCGCCCGGTGACCTGTCCGCCTCACCAGCTGGACTGTCAGCGAGAGAGTCATCCTCGCTCACCGTGCAGTAGTTTTCGTCTCCCGAACCTGGAAATGTTAACGAATAATCATGTTCATTTTGTATATAACTGAAATCACGACATTCTCATTCATGGTACTATCATTCCCATCAGAATGGTTAACCTTGGCAATATCGCTTTTGCCCCTTGTGTTACTCTCATTCACACAAACATCCCCAACATTACTTTCATTCATGTTGGCAACATCAGGATCAGCACTCGCACCAGTGCTGCCTGTGTCTGACACAGTACTATCATTCCTGTTCCCTAAAGCTGTCACAGTACTCTCATTCCTGCTCCCTGAAACTGTCGCAGTACTCTCATTCCTGCTACATACAGTGCTACTCTCATTCACACAATTATCAATATCATTATCTGTAAAATTAAATTCATTAAGAAATTCAAAATTAAAATTGACATTATTAATGTCATTCCGATTAAAATTGTAAAACCTTTGCTCTAAGAATTCAACATCCCTGGATATAATAACCTTACTAGGGTCATCACAGTCAGCCAATCTGTAGCCCTTAGAGGTTTCTGAATATCCAACAAACACATAGGGCTTACACTTTGCATCCAGCTTCTTTCGCTTTACATCCTGTACCTTAGCATATGCCATGCATCCAAAAACGCGCAGGTGACTGAGGTCCAGCTTCGACCCAGTCCACACCTCCTCCGGAATCCTGCCATCCAAGGCTGCTGTGGGAGACCTGTTTTTAAGGTATATGGCAGTTGTCACTGCTTCTCCCCAGAAGCGGCGGTCCAGACCTGAATGCTGTAGCATGCACCTAGTTTTATTCATTAAATTGCGGTTAAGGCGTTCTGCCACCGCATTTTGCTGAGGACAATATGGTACAGTAGTTTGATGCACAATCCCTTTACTTTTAAAAAACATTGAAAGCTTAGTGTTTATGAATTCTTTACCATTATCAGATCTAACACAACGTACAGGTAAGCCTCGCTGCCTCTCTACCATGGTTACAAACTCTATGAAACGGTCACTCACCTCTGATTTTCTCTTCAAAAGGAACCCGAAGGACTTTCTTGAGTAGTGATCCGTGATTGTCAGGAGATATCTCGCGCCACCCAAGCTGACAGGGAGCGGACCACACACATCAGTGTGGATCAGGGCTAGGGGCTGGTCAACAGTTGTGCTGGAGGCCTTGGGAAATGGTTTGGAAGGCAGCTTGCCCTCCAAACAAGGCACGCACTTGTCAGCCTGCTGATTCTGTAATTGAAAAAGGTTAGGCACCCTATCCCTAATACTATTCAGATCTTTAGTGTTGATATGTCCTAATCGATAGTGCAAAAGCTCCTCATCAGTTAATACTGTGGAGCTCAAGGCTTCTTGCCTCTGCAAGGACCTTGAACTCTCCCATTTGCGCGAATCACTATCCCTAAACAACCAATAAGTGCCATTTACTAACTCACCTGCTGCTATACGTTTACCCTTGAGATCTATATCACATCCATCTTTATGAAACGTCACAACATGATCATTTTTAATTAATTCACTTACTGAAATTAAATTATTTAAGCAATCTGGCACGTACATAACATTTTTTAAGAGTAATTTTCCATCTACAAGGACATCACCTTTACCAAAACATTTCATTTTATGTTTACTAGCCGCTATTATATAACTAGTACCTGGTTTGAAGCTAATAAAGTAGTCCTTTTTATTAAAAATGTTCACTGACGCGCCTGAATCTACACACATCACATCGCTGGGAACGACCGCCAGAGCCGTTGCAGAAAGAGCCTGCTCCACAAACATCGGAGAGCCCCTCCGTTCTCGTTTCCTCTTGAAGCAATTCTTCTTCATATGACCCGGTTTCTTGCAATAATGACACCTGGACTGCGTCCTTTTCATTGATGCAAGTGCAGTTCCCTCATCCGACGATGTCCTCCTGGACTCCTCCTGCAGAAGCCTAGCACGTACCACTTCACTGGTCAGCGTACTTGTCAAGTTCATGGTCTCCAGGTTGGACACGAGGGAATCATACTCTGAAGAAAGCCCGCTGAGCAGTATTTCCGCAACCTCCTTGTCTTCAATAGTCTTGCCGATGTCAGCCAATTGTTGGACTAGCGTAGTTGTCGCTTCAATGTACTCTGACATAGTGGAGAACGTACCGTAATCGATCCGATGAAGTTGTCGTAGGAGTAAAACTCGACGAACCAAGCCGGAGTCTTCGAATACGTCCGCTAAGCATTTCCAAGCGTCTTTGGCAGTCTTGGCATTTCTCACATATTGGTACATACACGGCTTGATATAGAGGCAGATTCGGGCAAGCGCACGCTGGTCACGAACGTCGCCTGCTGTCGGCCCGTTTTCCACAATTTCCCATAATCCGTCATGCATGAGCGCCATGCGGACGGCGAACTTCCATGAGAAATAGTTCTGGGGGCCGGCCAAACGTTCAATCTGCGTCCCGGAGACAGGAGTCACGTTGCACGTGTTTGTCTCGGACATAGTGTGTAGGTTATGTTGTGACTTACTGATTTGTGTCTTCTCTTCTCCGCCTTCCTCTTTCTCGGCCTTTTTGCTGGGACCGTATAACCTATTGCACTCTGGGTGCTAGAGGATACCGAGGTTCTTACCAATCTTAGGCAGGGATGCGTTGAGGGCGGAGAAATGAAAGTCGTGTCCTCCAAATTTATGCAGCTTTATATTTTATATATAAAGCATACAGAATCTTTCGTCAGTTGATAAAAATATGTTATGATCATTTAGATAACTTAGGATATGTATATCTAAGAGGACGACACAAATTACTTAAATAAGATGGCTTCTAGATCAGAGCAGAAATCGGAATGAATGAGTACATGTGTGTGACAGCTAGCCATAGATAAATAATTTACCAAAGAGTATTAAGCTGTGTACATATTAAGACGTTTTTGTAAGGCATAATCTTCAATACTCCTACCTACCTATTGAGCCAAGTCTCATCCGATGAGCAGAGACGACTCTACACGATGGGCCAGCGCCGGCCACTCCAAGGGACGCAGCCATGCGGTAGAATGAGATAGCCATCAGTAACAGCCTATTTTAAATTTCAGGAATGCGCGTTTTGCAAGAACAACGGCTCCCCGGCATCTTGGTACGGGTCGCACATATTACGCGACCGCAGACGCGTGCGTTGTCCCGTGCTGCGCGCGCTGCGCTGCCCGCGCTGCGGCGCCACCGGCGACAAGGCGCACACGCCTAAATACTGTCCTGAGAATCTTTTCTCTGGTACGTAACTTCTACTTCTATTCTACTCTTAACACCGTCTTCTATTTTTTGAAATAGTGTTTCGCTGGAATCCTCGAATGGCTCGCACGTTTTACGCGATTGTAGACGCACCTGCTGTCCCATGCTGGCGAGTGATTTCTCGAGAATAATAATTTACTTTCCCCTATTTTTAACTTTTTAAGGGCGTCTGCATATTTGTAAGCAATGGGGACGCTGGCATTCATGTATGTATCACGGGTGCGGTGCTACGCCTCAGCACTATTGAGGAGGGTGGCGCACAAACCCATGTTCTGCAGCATCTTTTCTCAGATATGCTTAGATCACAAGAGAAAAGTCACAAGAACTCACCCTCAAAAAGCTACTCCTATACAATTTACGTTACGCGTCATTTTAAAACGACAGCTATAATTTCTTTGTATCCGTAAAAAAAAAACAATGGTATACAACTAGAAAAAGCCTCTAGGCCTCTAGGGACACGAGCGGTGCTACCGCTAAACAAAAAAGAGTTTTCATTTTTTGTGCGGGTGCTACGCGCGCTACGGCGCCACTGAGGGCAAGGCGCACACGGCCAGGTACCGCTACGAGATAATTTTAGGTACTCAGGGCCTACCGCGAAGCACTTTCGTGTTGCCTCTCTGTCGCACTTGTAAATTCGTACGTGTGATAGAGAGACAACACGTCGAACGTGCTTTGCAGTAGGCCCTCTGCTCCGAAACCATGTGTGACAAGAATACGCGTTCCCAATTTGTAAACAACTAGACCTGCGGGCTCAGCACGGTTCCATTTTATCGACTATCACTATGCCCGTCACTTTCGCACTTACATACTTGTTAGAACGTGACAGGCATGGTGATAAACGATAAAAATGCGACCGTGCTACTAGGGCTGGGGCCTGACAATTGCCTGTCCATTCGTGGGTCGATAAGTCACGATGATACCCACCGGCAATGTGTTACTTATTGGACCAGCAATATACGGTGAATTGTCACTGTCAGGTGACAAATGGTCACTGTGGTGAAACAGGGGCCTAGAAGTTTCAAGACCAGTCTAGGGATTTAACGTTGGATTTAACATGTTTCAATTTTGATATTTATCCAAGCACACGTTCGTTTAATTAAAATCTAAACCCGAGATTCCATCAGTGTGCGGCATTGTGCGGCACAAGCTTAGTCAGTAAAAATGCTTGTATGTAATATGTGTGTTTGTGTATAATAGTCTCTATATTTAGCTCCTTGCACTACATGTTGACTTTTGTATGAGTTCTACATTTCCTGCTACCTAAAGGTTGTCTGGAAGAGATCGCTTTTTAGCGATAAGACCGCCTGTTGTTAACCTGGTTCTATTTTCCGTTAAAATTTCTTTGTAGTTTACATGTATGTAAAATGTATAATTACTTACTTTTACTTACTGGTGGAATCCCGCCTTAAAAAAACTTTGAGACGGAATCTTGCGACAAATGATAAGGGTCGCAAAATTTCATTGCGTAACTGTATTATTTTTCCCTAAGTAACAAATCAATCATTCATAATTCAATTTTGTTACAGATTCTTGGAGCTGGCCTTGAAGAGGGCTGTTTTTTAAATATCAGGAGCAGGGTTAGGTAGCATTTTCCCGACAATAAATTACATTTTAAATACCTACCTGTTCTGTTTTATCTTTAAAGTATTTTAATTATTTCACAAAACGATCCCCAGACGAAGGAAGTTTAGTAAATTTGAATTAGAGGATTTACTTTCTAAGTACCGTTTAAAATATTCAATTAAATATTTATTATGAAACAAATCCAATCACTAGAAGTTATTTCAGTATCTATCTCGAAATAGATATTTTACTTTATGAATATACCTTCTATATTGTCACTTATAGGATGACGATGAAGACAATAAATGAAGACAGTAAGTATATAAATGAGAAATTTCAAAAATTAAGTTTTCCAAACTGTTACATATGAAATGAAAAAGCTTCCTGTGAGAATCTCGAATATATTCTTGTTACAATTTTAGGATAAACAATTTAGAAGTAATTCAAGAAAATAGGCAAAAAATTACCATTCCCTCACTTTATCTCCGAAACTAGGTAGTACTGGATCTAAAATGAAGAAAATATACACATAATTGCTCTTCAGCTATAGATGACAGCAAAACCTATTAGAAATGTGAAGTCAAGCGTGAGTCGGACTTAATTACTTAGTTTTTGATATTGTACTTAGTACTATTATTTATTCTGTGATATTGTTAA
This sequence comes from Cydia amplana, assembly GCF_948474715.1. Lineage (NCBI taxonomy): Eukaryota > Metazoa > Arthropoda > Insecta > Lepidoptera > Tortricidae > Cydia > Cydia amplana. The sequence goes on from NC_086080.1 coordinate 7,596,381, forward strand.
AAATTGTGTAATGTACGCGAGTCCGACTCACACTTGGCCGGTTTTTTCTGGTCATAGCATATTATGCAGAAGATAGGTATACCTACGAAGGAATACGATTAATACTATTAATACGAATTGTTTTGATAAATTTAATCTTCAATTCAAATCAATGGGCCTTTGCGTCTATTGCATATGATTTATGGTGCAAATCGGAGAGACACCACGACCTCTCCAGACTTAACACCGCCTGGGACGGAATTAAGGAAACGCAGGGATGCCCAGCACCTGCATTACCCTCCCTCTCAGCTTCATTGTCTTAACCCACAGGAAAGGCGAGCCAATACGTGTGGAGGCAGGTCGGCTGCAGGAATCTGCCGCTTATTTCAGGTTGGACCCTACTCGCGCCTTACGGTAACTCCATACCGGGATTTAATTTCGGAGTATCCTTCTCCTAGATGGATTGCAAGCCAATGCTAAGAGGTCCATCTCCCCTGTGACGAAACAGCTTTTTGCTTCGTTTGTGGACTTAGTCGCCTCGTACGACACCCTTATCCCATGTGAGGGTTGGCGCTATTCTAAAGCCGGCCACCACACGGCACAATTTAATCTTAAAGCAGCATTTAAGCAGGCATTTATTTACTACTATTTAGGGTTCTCAAATAAAACGTTGGCAACGCATAAGTGGTTCTTCTGATGTTGCTTATGTCCATGGGCGGCGATGACTGCTTCCCATCAGGTGTCTCGTTTGCTTCCTATTACACAAAAAACAGGCATATTATGAGTTGTAATTTTTGTTGCTTACACTAATCAATACTCATCCTACAAAATATTAGGTAAAGTACTCGTAATATGGGTTATATTATAAAACTTTAGTCATGAGGTCTCGAAAAAAACGTAGGTAATACGCTTTACATTCACGCGTGATACATTTATACATATAAAATAAACTAAAATCATATATAAATAATAAATATGTTATGGAACTCTAGGCAGGATGAAAGAAATACTTACATAGTTTTATGGGTCTTTGATCTTTCCAAAGGTCGATCACTGCTAACCCATAAGATTGAAACATAATATCAAAATAGATTGGCGACGAAACTGATAGCTACAACGTCCTTTTCGCTCCCTATTTTCCGGTTTCTTTGTATGGCAAATTAACCCTAGGAGTTCACTCCCACGGTCAAGTTGTATGTAATCATTCAAGGAATCAATAATAGGCCCATGTACTTACTTACCCCATTCAAAAAAAGGGAGGAACGTGTGTCTTGATACAATAATCCGTAAATTGGACCAATTTAGTTCCTGGAAATATCCTCATTGGAATTAGAACTGTGGCATGCTTAACGGTTCGGCCACTACTACAAGCGGTAGCGTATAACGCTGCCTTTACACTGAGATTTAATCCAGCGGAGCGGAGAAGAAAACCAATACTATGGGTTGATTCCCGCACGTCTCTTCTCATTTCTGTTCATCTTCGCCTCAGTGGAAAAGCAGCCTAAGCGGCGAGCGGTGCATGAGATGTCATGAATGGGAGCAAAAGATCGAATCACGGCCATTGACATATATCTTAGGACTGGCCTTACGTGCACTAAAAATGGCACTAGTTCAGCGGTGTCACTCACGAATTCGAGCCAATCGTGCAGTCCTACGCAACTAGTTGCGTCCAATCGCGCGGCCGCGCGCGCGTGATGCGAACTCGTCAGCCAATCGCGTTGTAGCGGTGTCACACCGCTGTATACTGGCCCCATTCATGCCCCATTCTTATTGCCCGTAAGGCCAGTCCTGAGATATATATACGTCAATGATCACGGCATCCTATTCGCTCTCGAGGTAACTCCCCGCTTATCGCTGTCTGTCGGCAGCCCGATGTTGTGGCCCCCCCGTATCGTTTGTTGTAGCCAATCCGAATCTAAAGGTTGGATTGGTGGCAACTGCCAGTGAAAAAGGTGTTTTAGGTTAGAATTCAAGTCGAGAGGTTGGAAGAACTATATTATAATGGCGCTTTTATTAGTTTATTACTGACCAGGTGAGGCGAGGAGGTTATTTTAAGATGTATTTATTGGTTGTGCATAATGTGCATTGTGTATGAATGTGGCGCGCCATTATCGCCATGGGATGGCCATGCGCCACGTAGGTAAAGTATTCATATCTATGTGTATTTGACAGTTAACGCAGAAACCTTCTAGGTAATTGATATTATAAAATGAAGGTCATACAGTTAACCCAGTGCTTCAATTCAAAACAATTCCAAACAAAAGGAAATACAATACATGAAGTAGGTACGGGTCTACTTCTGTCGCGATTAACAAAGAACGATACCTTTACATACGCAAGCATGTAATTTAATTATTTGTAAGGGTTGCTACGAAATTCGGCTTAACCTTTAAGCCCACGCAACGCAAAAATACCTTTGTCACATCAGAAATGAAGATACGTTCTGTAGGGCTAAGATGGCCGGCTCTTTATCATTTGTCACCATGGCTGTCACGTTCTAACAAATATGTAAGGGCGAAAGTGACGCATAGCATGACAAGTGATAAAAATGCGACCATGATACGCCGCCTGATGTCATAGACGTCGCTAGTTGTGATTGATTGACGTTTGAGTTGTTGATTTTGTTACACTTATATATTATTATTTTTGTTTCAGATATTTAGTTAAGAAAATCGTTGTTTGTAACATTAGGGGACCTCTTACACACATCAACCTAGCAAAGCTTGTACTTGTACTATGGGTGCTAGGCGTCATGGTTTGTCCATGTTACTTTTCTGTCCCGTCAGCCAGGCGACAATAGTACCGATCATAGTTATATTACGTGCTATAGATAACCCAAAATAGAAAGGACTTGTAGAAAAAGTTGAATCACCAATTTAACCTTTTAACCGCCGTAGTCTAGCTCATTTCGCCGCAGTCTGATAAATAAGACAAAACTTCGTACCGGCGGCGACACGAGCACGCTCATTGAAAAATTCTAAGTGGTTAAAACTGTTAAAAGGTTAATACCTACGTATGTATAATATACTTTTAACAACGAAGTCGCCTTACAAATAAATAAAGATTACATATATGAGTAAGTTGCGGAAAGTTACCAAAGGTTCTCGTTTTCGAAATTAAAAAAATCGTTTCTCATTCTTATGTAAAAACATGAGATGTTTCAGAAATTATTTCATAACTTTCGTAATTTTGAAAACTTTTGACGGGAAATCAGAGACAAACACAATTAATATTAATACACGTGTTATTTTCGGTAGTTAATCACGTGTACCGATTATAATTAAATTAAAACATGTAACCAATGAAGTTACCTAATGGAGACTGTGAGTAGAATTTGATTATTACCCTTTATTAATTAATAACTTAAACAGAGACGCAAACAGGGCGGGCGATATGTACCTAAGATGAGCCGGTTTTCAAAGATTATAATTTGTTAATGGATTAGAATGGATCCCAAAGGTACAGATGAAGCATTTTCATTTGAAAGTTGATTTATAACATAGTAGGCTAGCTAGCTTATGACTGAGTATTCGTCTGCGTGAAATGAAGCGAAAAGCAAATTCCATAATAATTTTGAAAAGCTCCTTACTTTAAAAATTAAAAGAAAAAAATCAAACGAAGGGGCACAGCGGTGGTTAATGGACATCAACTTGTGTAAACAATTATTTAATATCCGAATAGGAAAATAGGGACCACGTTAGTATGGAGAAGGGTACGACCCTTTCCTAAGGGCCAAACTTGGATCAGACCAAGAGACGTCTGCATCGATTTTGATAGCTCACGCAGTGCAAGTGTTACGTCAAACTTCTATGAAATTATATTTAAGCCGGTATAAATAATGAGGGATACCTAATCGTTGCAGTCTTCAGGTCTAACTCTACTTATTCGTTGAATAGGTACAGTCATCTGCAATAATATGATACACAAAGAAGGCCGCAAAAATATCTGACACGATCTTATTTGTAGAGCGATAAGAGCGTGTTATTTTTGCGGCCTTCGAAGAGTAACATATTATTTCAGGTGACTGTACCATGACATTACATCCAAAATAAGTCGCATGTAGGTGATGGATTCATGTGATATCTTTAAATAGCTTAACATTCATAATTTTATCAAGAGTCCTTGATCGAATTTAGTTTTCCTTGATAATTTTGATAGGTATCCGTTGCTAGTTGCAATTATTGCAACTCAAGTGCAACATACTGAGAAGTGTCTCTGATAGCGCCACCTTGTGGGCACCGTCGAAAACTACTAGGAGTTACGAAGTTACGAGACGGTTTCGAACAGCATGAGCCAGTTACGTTAGAGTAACAGAGTTAACGCGTTGGTTATACAGATGGCACTTATGCGGCAGAGTCCTAATAATTATTAACAATTTCCCAGAGACCAGTAAATATTCAAGACTGACAACAAGTTAACAGCACGTTTTTCGCGTGTAGGTAGTTTTACTATTGTGCCGTCACCTAACTGCTATTAAACCCTGAAAGTTCCAGTTTGTTTTGGTTACAAGTGATTCTAGTAGGGTTAGCCACACAGATACGAGTATATGGATATTCATAATGTTTTCCTAACGCAATGCTTCATGAAATTAAACTGTCATTTGCACTTGCTTAGCGATGAAAATGTATCAGTCAGGACGGTACCTATTCTGGTAGAGACGGGCAAGAGTAGAGTTCATAGAGTTATCCAGTGTAACTTGGCCTCCAAATCCATAGCCACATGGACAGAGCACTTATACTGTCGACAGTTTGCTGTGATTAGCAAGCAACGGGAATGTCGCATAGTGTCGTGGTAGTGCTGGGGACGCGGCGGGCGCTTGCGCCGCCCCGCCGCCGGCGCCCGCGCTCACACGTCAAACGTCAGTTCGATGTAACACCGAACGGTCGTGTTCTCCAGGGCTCATTGTAGTTCGCACGAAAGCCCTATAACAGTGTCTATTCAAATGTAGTCGCCTTGCTGCTATCAATTAAGAGCCTTCAGAAGTTCGAGAGGAAAACCGATGAAAACGTAAGTCCAACCACATTTCCATATTGCACAATTTTATCGCGTTCCACGGGTTTTTCGTGATAAGAAAATTTCTAAGAATCGTGTTATGTCGTTAAGTGGATTTCTTGTATGTACGTAGATTTCATTTGATTACAGCGTCCTTATACCTAGTTAACTTTCTCTTTGGCGGGTCGTTTCAAAGCAAAGTCGTGCTTTGTGCCTCAATAATATTAAATTGTTCACGCAAGAGAAACAATTGAATTCGCTTAGTATTTTTAGTTAGTACGTACAGCCTTGAGTTAAGTTAATAGTTTCCTTACAAAAGGTATGAATTGAATTCAGCGAACGATTTGCGTCTAGACAGGGTACTTGACCCCATTCGGTTTGTGGACCGCACAAATCGCACAATGTCCCCGCATTCGGTCCACGCACGTGGTGGATATATTTAGACCACGCTGTGGGGCCAGTTGCCATACCATCGACATTAAGTGGTCAATTTTAATTAGCTAGAAAAGTGTCCGCAGTTTGACTCAACTCAACAGACTTGCGCGCCAAAGTGTATCAAACAATGAAAGAGAAAGGCTTTTCTATACGGAAACATTCCGTTAATATTTTAGTCAAGTAACATATTAAAATACGTATTTATTATGTTTCTCTCCATTTATAGGTAGAGCATTTTAAATAACACTCTTAGAAGCACTTGCCAACAAACATACGTTGTTTTAATAATAAAGAGAAATAATAAGCGAACATTTTAAGTCTAGACAATAATAAATTAATAATTTGGAATAAGACTCTTCCGGTTCGTGTACCTATATTTAATTTCAAAAAGACGTTCAAGGTGAAGCATTATGATACCTATAATATACGCATTAGAATACTGTCAAAACGATTAGTTAGAAACCATTTATTACATGTTTGGAGAATAATAACTGGACTGGACGATTTTCATGCCATAATGAGGAAAAGAATCGCCTCTCAAATGTATCGCCTGCGGGGTAGCACCAACAGCTTGCTGGTAGATATAGCTGAGAGATGGGACTGTCCGTTTTATAGTCACTGGGCGTCTGCTCATCGTCCTGTGTACCAAGACCCCAAATGATGATTTTTTTTTTTTTTTTTTTGAAACTGTGAGACCTAGGTTAAGATCTACTAACACTAGTAATGTAAGTCTGTAAATATGTAACTAAAATCTATGGGCAAACTGGCCTGAAATAAAGAATTTTATTTATTATTATTAATAAGGAAACAACTGTTAGGAAAACCAAAGCCATGTTTATAGGTATATATTTAGATAATATACCAATGTAAAGAGGGACAACGAGTACTTATACGTTGTTAAAATTTTGATAGAACAAGCATTATTTATATGTAATATTTGCGTTTGGCTTATCTAGGGCTGCCATCCCTAAAAAGTGTCCGGGCGGACGGCCTCCAAACTAGAACAAATCCGTGGAAACCCGGACGGAAGGCAGCCCTAGTCTTATCGCGTAGTATACAAACACTGTCAAAAGAAAAAAAGCCTGGGCATAAACATTAGATCACATACGAGTAGGTAAGACCTAGAATAGAGTAAAATGTTCCAATCCAAGAAACAATCAGAATTGGAATTAAGTATGCCAAAGAGGTCATTAATCTTGTACTTATTAGTCATGTTAGGCATGCACTTAAATACCCAAAAACAAGTGATGGGTGGTGTGGTAAGTATATTCACATCTAAAGAGCGCTTATGTTTGTAAAACCAGTAAACATACTTCTAATTTTCTAGGTCCCTTTGTTGAGTTGAATTATGCAAAATTAATTGTTAAATCAATCAATCATGATTGAAGTAATTAACAACGAGGTCAACGTGCACACTAACGCCACTGCTAAATAATCGTGATTATTTAAATTTAACGAAAGATATTTTAAAAAAGGGGGCCGCTACGTACTGTATCTTGTATTAAAGTCCAATCGCGTCCAAAGTTAAAACGGCCGTTTTTGTTTTGAGTTCATAGATTGACGAATCCAGCAACATAGAAACTAGTTTGATGTATTCAAAAGGTACTTTAATACAAGATACAGTACGTAGCGGCCCCCTTTTTAAAAATATCTTTCGTTAAATTTAAATAATCACGATTATTTAGCAGTGGCGCTAGTGTGCCACGTAGTGTGTACGTTGATGGGCTCTTAAGTAGAAGTCGAAAACCTTTTTCTTCCAGCATAATCATCAGAGACAACTGGGGGGGCGATTTAAGAATTTCGGTCGCTCGATTTCGTCATTCTAAAATCTGTAGAAAACGGCGATACGCAAATCGGCCCCCTGTTACTGGGATTAATTATTGTTATTACGAAATGCCCCAAATCGACATGGCGTTTTGGGGATAAAGTTAGCGCTTAGCCGCTTGTCATTAACCCGCTGTCTTTAAAAAAGAAAAGGTATATGTTCAAGAAATAATTGGTTAGATTGCAGAAAGATTTAAACGAAATTAGGGTCATGAATGATATTTTTATTCTGACTCGCTGCCGTATTCGAACTTCAAGATATTCACAAGAGACGACACGTACCAGATCCATTTTAGATACGTTATAGTTTAGATTTCAACTAGTTCTCTTTTGCAGCGCAATTCGGGCAACCAATCTCACTTTTACGTTAGATAGAGTTAGATATCTATTAGATGTGAATTGGATCCAATTGAAATGAAACACACATAACATTAAGAGATAACATTAAGAGATCTCTTATAACTCTTATAAGATATGGCTTATCTTGTGGAAATCGTTCAAGAGTATCTCCAGAATCGCGCAAATGTCAAATTTGACAGGTTAGATCTTAAACATATCGTTATCGTATCTTGGCGATCGATGTCTAAAAGATATCTAACACCATATCTTTTGTTTCCTTGGAATTTCCTGTTTAAACGCCCCCTCTTAAATGTAACGAAAATTATGGACGTCTTGTAAAACTAAGATATTCAGTACCGGTTAATCCATACAACTCAGTCGCTAGCCGCCCTAAGATACCTGATAAAATATATTGGTAGTCACGGGCTTATCTCCCTCGTATTTTGACCGTAGATAAAACATTCACCGAACGTGATAAAATTATAACGAATGTGAAAATATTATGTTGGCGTAAAGCCGAAAGTGACTGACATCTATCTGCAGCCTGATGAATTACGTGATAAACATTCCTTAGCATTTTTGCGTAGCTTTGAGGATGTTGAATTTATGATAAGATACGTTAGATACGTGCCTACTAAATATAGTGCAAAAAATCGTAAATAGTTGCAGCTTTATCATATTACTTTGTTAATTTTAGGTCCAACGTGACTGGTATTTCCGTTGCCTCTGTGTGTTTAAAACATTAACGCCTGTTACACTGTAAACGTGTTCGCGTTTGTACTTCAATCATCTTTGAACAATAAAAGATGATGTGTACAAACATATGTATGTAAGTAGACATATGCTGGCATAAGATCACACCATAAGGCTACGTCACAGCTAAGCGCCTGTAGGTGTGTACTAGAAGCAGAGTGGTGTCGACAAACTCAATTAAAAATAATGTTCGTTTGCCTATCCGCAATAAGTGCGTAAATCGCGTCAACAAGCAGAAAGCATAGAATAACTAACAAACCCGATGTTATTCTGAAATATTCTGAATAATACCAAAACCATAAAATTTTCTCTAAGTAAGTATAAGAAGAAATATTCGTCCTTTCTTAATATCGTAAATGAAAGTAACACTTCAATAACTGACAATTATTAATCTGCCAAATTATTAAAATACATGTATAATGTATTGTGTCTTGATAATTACAATATAATTACATAGGTACTTATTTGAATAATATACGTATAGTGTATATGTAGTATATAGTATAGTATATTTCCAAGAATAGTAAAACTACAAATGGAACATGCATGAATCACATTGCCTGCTCAATTAGAGCTACTTAATATGCATATAATTACTGAAGATACATTACCATATCTCGTGGTATCTTGTAATTAAGTAAACATAGTAGCTAAGTTCTAGTTCATTTAGCTTCAGAATATTTCCATAGTCTCTTGTTAGAATTCTCTATATAACTACATATTTGGTAACCGTGACGGAGACTATGGGCCCGATTCGGATTTTGAAATAGACATCTATAAGATATCTTTTAGTCATCACCAAGATACGATAACGATATGTTTAAGATCTAACCTGTCAAATTTGACATTTGCGCGATTCTGGAGATACTCTTGAACGATTTCCACAAGATATGGCTTAGAGATCTAATTCACATCTATTAGGTATCTAACTCTATCTAACGTAAAAGTGACATTGGTTGCCCGAATTGCGCTGCAAAAGAGAACTAGTTGAAATCTAAACTATAACGTATCTAATAATAGATCTAGTACGTGTCGTCTCTTGTGTATATCTTGAAGTTCGAATACGGCAGTATGTCTGAAGTCAAACACACAGAGTGGCGGCAAGTTACCGTGACGTGCGAGGACATTCAGTATATTAATATAGGTAATTATGTTTTTTATATGTGGGGATGCGGAAAAACTTACATGCACTGGTTCTGCGTTTTCCTCCTTATAGAGTCTCCAGTCTCCACTGATTCGGCGGCACTTTATTTTGTTGTATGTATACTTAATTATAGGGATCCCTTTGGTTTCATTTTCTTCAACACACAATATATCGAATCGAGTTTTATTTTACATGTATTGATGTGACATGTGACATTTTTTTCTCTTTTTTTTTATCGCCTTGCCGTCTATATTGAAAACCCGACAAGGAGGTCAGAATTCATAGGTTAAGTATTTAATACGTGGCGCAAACATTCCCCCGGCCTTGAAAGGAATAGCTTTCAAAAAGTTATTTAAAATAAATCATTTACTACATAATAGCATCCTTATTTCTCAGAGAAAACTAAATTGACATAAACATATGAAGCCTCCATAACTTGAGAGAGATAACTAAATACTAATAGAAATATGAAATTATATTATTGAGAAGGCAAAGGACATAATTTGACCAAAGGTCTTTTAAGTGTGCCTGATTTTGTTTTAACCAAAGCAACTCTGGCAATACCGTCCTTGCCTGGAAAGAGTTGAGTTATAAGACCTAACGGCCAATGTAGAGGCATAACATTATCTTGAAGGATGACTACAACAGTTCCTTCCTTAATAGGCTGAGAAGGAGTATTCCATTTTTGTCTGGTTTGCAACGTGTGCAAATACTCATCGCGCCACCTCTTCCAAAATGATTGCGTTAAGCGATCTAATAATTGATATCTTTGCAAAAGATGATCAGATGTTACCTCCGCAACAGACGCAGCTGGAAGATATTTCAATGGAGTAACATTAAGAAAATGAGCTGGCGTCAATGCGGAAGGTTCAGCTGGATCAGAGCTTAACACGGATAGCGGTCTAGAATTTAATAAAGCCTCAATTTCACATAGAATTGTCATTAATTCCTGAAATGACAAGATTTGTTTACCTATCGTACGAAACAAATGTGATTTGACGCATTTAACGTTACTTTCCCAACATCCTCCAAAATGTGGAGCACTGGGGGGAATAAATCGCCAAATTATTTTATTGGCTGATAGTTCAGTTTCCCAAGCGTCTCGATACTCATTCGCAAGGAAATTATGAAGTTCTTGCAAATATGTATTGGCTCCCTGGAAGTTGGTTCCGTTATCGCTGTACATATATTTTACAGGACCACGTCTGGATAAAAACCGCTTAAATGCTGACATAAAGCTTGCTGTACTTAAGTCAGTTGCAAGTTCTAAATGAATTGCTCGCGTTGTGAGACATGTGAATAAGCACAAATAAACCTTTTGACTCTTCACGCCTCTTCGTCGAACAGGTGTACAATACAACGGACCAGCGTAATCACAGCCAGTATGTATAAAGGCTTTCTCAACTTGATTTACCCTGCACGCTGGTAAATCTGCCATCATTGGGGAGTTAGCCTTTGGCTTGGTCCGGAAGCAGTAATTGCATAAATGAATGCGATGACGAATAATACATCGAGCTGCTATGATCCAGAATCGATGTCGTATAATAGATATAAGAGTTTCAGGTCCTGCATGTAAATGGTGTCGATGATAATAATCGACCAGTAGGTTAATGATGTGATCACGACGTGGCAATAACAAAGGATGTTTATAATCGTAATCTTCATCAGAATTACTGAGACGTCCTCCGACGCGAAGGATTCCATCTTGAATAAATGGCTTCAGGCTTGCTAAAGCTTTTGTAAACCCTTTTTTCAGGGTCATATCTAAAATATGTTGACTGAAATAAACTCTTTGTAGAGCTCGTACGATTTCTAATTCGGCTGCTGTTAAGTCATCAGCACTAATAGGGCCTTTAGGTAATCGTTTTATAAATTTTAAGATATAGGCAACTGTGCGTACATATTTAACCCATGACGAGAACCGTTTAGACAAATCATAAATTAAGTTGTCGTTCGAATTGTCACAAGTCACTAAAGAAACCGTTTTTTCTTCAGGAACGTTGACTTCGTCTGGTATAAACGCCTGAATCGGCCATTCGTTTTTCGGGAGTTTCATCCATGGAGGGCCTGATAGCCATAGAGGATGGATCACCAGTTGAGCTGGAGTTAAGCCTCTAGACAGGCAGTCGCTTGGATTTTCTGTTCCCTTAATATGATAAAAATGATCGCTTGATAAGTTATCTTGGATCTTGGTAATTCGATTGGCCACAAAAGTTTGCCATCGATGAGGCGACGAATGAATCCAACAAAGTGTCACTGTTGAATCGGAGAAGGCCAACACAGAGTCGATTGGGTATCTGGTTGAGTAGGTATCAACCACCCTTTTTATAAGTTGTGACAATAGCAATGCTGCGCATAATTCCAGTCTTGCTAGGCTGACAACCTTCACGGGCGCTATCTTAGATTTAGCGCAAATTAAATTAATGACACCTCGGTCATCATTAGGAAAAGTGACGTAGGCATAAACCACTCCACCATAAGCTCTTTCACTAGCATCTGAAAAGCCGACTATAGTTAATGAACAGTTTTCAATGACACCAATATGTCTGGGAATGCTAATGTTAGATAGTAGCGGTAGTTCACCTTGGAACTGTTGCCATTGGCGTACAATATGATCAGGCGGCAATTCGTCCCAATCAATTTTCAAAAGCCATAACTCCTTTATTAGAAGCTTAGCGAACACAATTACAGGGGCAACTAGGCCCAGACCATCGAATAGTCGAGCTACCGATGAAAGAATGTTTCTTTTACTACACGGTCGATCGTCGGGACTAACCTGGAACTTGAATACATCTTCACCAGGATACCAACGCAGACCTAAAATCTTCAACGTTGTATCATCGTCGAAGGTGACACTTTGGGATAAATGTAGTCCTTTCGGTATTTCTTTCAGAACAGCTGCAGAATTTGACGACCACTTTGCCAGTTGGAATCCACCTTTCAAGAACAAATCCAGCAGTTGTTTAGTCGCTTGCATAGCTTGGTCTTCATCAATAACGGAACTGGCTACATCATCCATATAAATATCACGAGATGCAATTTCCTTTGCGAGTGGGTATTTATCACCTTCATCAGCTACTAACTGTTTAACAGTTCGCAGTGCCAGAAAAGGACTGCTACGTAGACCGAAGGCTACCCTATTATACTGAAATACCTTTATAGTTTCTTCAGGATTAAACCTATAAAGTATACGCTGATAAGGACGATCCTCCCCCCGTACGTCAATACACAGATACATTTGACGTACATCAGACGTGATAGCATCTAAAACAAGCGCTTCGATAGTATATTGATGTTTAGGATCATATCTTGACCTAAATGTTAAGTTGACAGTTCCTCGGATGGGTTGTGTTATCGTTGTTCCACCTAATCCATTTATTGACGTCACTGGGCTGCTGTGTACAGGAAGACCTAAATTCTTGCAGCACTTCAATGTAACGTAATGTTTCTGTGATCCTGGATCCAGTAGACATCTCAAAACCTTGTCCTTGCCGTTACGCCCACTAGCGAGTACCTGAGCAGTGGCGAGAATTTCCGTCAAGGGTGATGTAGTCTGTCCCGATGCCGAATGAGTACATACAGAGGCACCGTTGTCCTTTACGGATGAACTTGTGCTAGCTTCACTATCATCCTTAGATGAAGACTTGGACTCGTTGTTATTCATTGCAGGTTTTGAGTTTTCGAAGTGTAACGAAATACCGAAAGGAAATCCGAAATTATATTTTGTACCTACGCGATTCAGTGAGCAACAAGGTTATTATGTAATATTTTTAAAGGTAAATTTGGAATCCGGTTCGAAGGACCAAAAAATGGGGATGCGGAAAAACTTACATGCACTGGTTCTGCGTTTTCCTCCTTATAGAGTCTCCAGTCTCCACTGATTCGGCGGCACTTTATTTTGTTGTATGTATACTTAATTATAGGGATCCCTTTGGTTTCATTTTCTTCAACACACAATATATCGAATCGAGTTTTATTTTACATGTATTGATGTGACATGTGACATTTTTTTCTCTTTTTTTTTATCGCCTTGCCGTCTATATTGAAAACCCGACAAGGAGGTCAGAATTCATAGGTTAAGTATTTAATACGTGGCGCAAACAATATGTATGTAAAACTACATATAAGTTAAACTTCTCATTATGTTGTAAATTCTAATGATTCCCCGCTCGTTCCTAATATTACCGTTTTTTTACTGGTAGAGAATGCCTACTGACAAAAAGTTCGCCTTTTGTACACTTTTTACTAGTGCAATAAAATATTCATCAAAGACAATAGTGTGTGTTTTCAGTCATGTAGGTATAGTGTGAAACGTGTTGCTAGTGTTGATACCTCTTGAAATCCTATTGATCCTATTAAGCACGCTGCCAGCTAGGTTAACAAGTGAATACTTATTTAAGTTTCTCATTAGCAATAGTTTAAAGTAATTAAGAATACTACCTGCGCTGAGTTTCAATTACATTATTTAATAAGAATATTGGTAGGAAAAAACGAAATTTTTATTTATCAAATAAGAAGGCAGAGTTAAGAACAAATTTTAACTGTACATATTTGTTACTTCGAGGTTGAAATAAAAACACCAACAAGGATACAAATACATACATACAAGGGAAGTGATATTTTAAAATAAACATGAATAATTTCATATTTTCACTAGTAAGCTACGAACTTACTTGTAATTAATTTTAATCAACCATTAATATACTTTTCTACAACATTAATAGGTACTAGATAAAGCTCTGTTTTCTTAGGATAGCGGTGCCGATGCCGTCACATAGCGGTCGCGGCCGTCTCAATATGGAGGGAATAGTATTTTGTATGGAGACGGCTGCTATATGACGGCACCGCTAAGTATCCTAGGAAACCAGAACTTAACCGTCAACAGTAGACGAAACTCCTTGAGATCAGAACCGCTGACATTGGAGCAACATTGGAGCTCGGTGACTCAATATTACCAAAGAGGACGGTCACCCAATGTCATTCGCGAATGTACCGTGTACAAAATGTTATCTAGCTATACTCATTGTATACAATGTAGCGTTATTTTACTTTAGTGTTGTGCAATAATATCTAAGTATATTTTCTTTAGGTCTTGAAAAATCCAGATCAGAGCCAAACGCACAGCGGAGATTTAGTAAAAGCATTTTATTTATTTTGTCACGTTGCCTTTGGATATATGTACTCAATTGCGAAACCCTGGCAAATTGCACTAGTAAAACTGTTGCACACGTTTCATCAAATGTTATAGACTTAACTTTAAAATGGGTGACGTTAAAAATGACGAGTCGAATACAATAAACAATTGTTAAAACCACAAAGAATTTGGATCCTAATGATCATTCCAATAAAAAAAATAAGACGACTCTATTAAAAAATAAAAAATAATAGCATAGAATCTCAATTATATGGCCGCTGGTTTTGCATCTGATATTCTATTCTACATAACATCAAAGGTACCTAAGGCAAATTGAGTCCGTACTTGCAGTCATCTTGCAGTTAGTAGTCCTATTTCTTCTCGTTGCATGTTTGAAACGAGAAACTTACTTATTCCATGCAGTCCTTTTAGTTGTGAGTGTGACAAATATCTCGACGTTTATTAAGGGGTTATTAAATTTATCCTTCCGCTGGACACTATCTGCTATCTTGCTGCTAAGGGAGTCGGAAAACAACATATTCCTTTCTTTATACCTCTTAACAGAAAGTGTCCAGAAAAACGATTAATGTTACCCTGGGTTTTCCGACTCTTTTCCATGGCGCAACCAATACCTAGTAATAATTTAATACGATATTGGATGCCCTACATTATATACGCCAGTTGGCAACACGGTGGCTACTACACGCTAGTATAGCGGGCGTCAGTCACTCGACCCTAATGACGATGATCACTGATCACCTGTTACTTAGTATAAACAAACAATGCGGAGACGAGATAAGATGGTCATTAGCGGCGCGGGCGCACCAAGGTGGCCCCGGAGCGGAGTCGCATTTCCACTTTAAAAATACGATCTTAAATTGAATTACCCATAGTGTATCTCACTCGCATCAATATAATTGTTATACAAGATAGATGCACTGCGAGTAATATCAAACCGAGAATGGTTTTTAAAAGTACAAATGCAACACTTGACCGTGGTTACCATTGGTTGTTGGTATCGCAGTGAGTTGATTTCTCGGGCTGATTATAAAGTGACCTCGTAATGCGTATGTGTAACTGGAGAGCGTTTGTAATCCAGAGGGTCTACCGCGAAAATATAAATTTTGATATCTGCCTCTGCTGCTAACCGGTATATGCTCGAATATGCAAGAGCGATAGAAAGGCAGACAACGAAATTTCGATTTTCGCAGTAGGCACTCTGAATTCTTTACCCTTTTACTCGAACTGTTCGACGAAAGAGAATCATGCGTCAGCGTTTCTCAAACTTTTTACCCCGCGTACCTCCAATTTATTTCCCAGGCTACATTACGCCCCCTCTAAAGCATTGTAGATTTTAATTAAACTCACTTCGACCTTTCACCTTGCCTGTGAAGCGTTAAGATTCATAATATTATCATGCGTCACAAGAATGTCAGACTTTATCAATCGATCATGCCAAGATTCGTGACAGTCATTTGTTTTTGTTATGTGACGTACATTCAATCAAAACTCTGAGTAATATAGACTTTGCCTAAATTGTACACATAAATATGGCCTGCCTGTACTTAATGCGCATCTATTTGCCACTTGGTACCAAAATTCCCATCAGTCAAGAACAGATATTTAATTGTTACCCGGTTATTAAAACTAGGCGTTCATAGACAAAAGTAAATTAGGTATAAGTACATTTTAGTTACATTTTTAACTTCTCTAAATAATAAAAAATGTTTCCACTATTAAATCATATTATTGTACCTAATTTTGGTAATATATATAGTACCTACATGAATATTTAAGTTGTTTGTTGTTTTAAGACTTTTACGTAGGTATATGTAATATGTGTCGTGTGATGTAGGTAGTAGAAAGAATAATATAGGTACACATAAATAACAATGAGTTATTACGAGAAGAATTGTCAGTGCCAAACTTCCGAGTTTCTATGAATAATGAACCCGGCTTAGCAGGTTCTTGGCAGTGAAAGTGTTACAGAAAAATTACAAGGTTAAGGATAGGTAATGTGTCTACAATGTCTCCCAAACGAATAAACCTAAGTAAATCTTGATCGCATATTTCTTTGAAGGGCTTGGTCTAGCCAGGTTTAATTTTTGATATTCGAACAAAACTTTGTTGTAAATGGAATACCTACAACCAAAAATATACATAGATCTGTACACAGTGCATTGAACTCGCATTCCTTACTGCCTATCCGAGCCAAAGAAGGCTTTACAATTATACTTATACCTATAAGTAGAATGAATTTGATCATGATTGGTTTTATACTGTTTTTAAGAGCCAACAGGAGCTAAGATTTAAATATTTTAGGTAAATATACCCGTCTCGCTAACGGAAGCGGCTCCTAAAACTAGTGCGATAAGGACAAGGCGAAAAATCCTGCGTAAAAATATCAAAAATCGAGGTTTCGTACTCGACTGTTTCCTCCTCCAAAACTTAACCAATCGTAACCAAATTTGGAAATCTAAATGATTATGACATTATCTGTGTCGGACCGTTTTGCTTTTTTGACTAATTGATGTCAGTTTTGAATAGCACGCCTCTCATTGCGGCATAGTCAATTAGGCCATTTTGGCCATTTTTGAAGGGCTCTAGCGCCTTAAAAAACAAAAATATCCAAAAAAGCAAAACGGTCCGACACAGATATTGACAATATTAATCTGTGTTGAAAAAATCATTGCTCTAGCTTCAAAACCCACGTAGGAAAGAGTCGAGTACGTTTGTATGGAGAAATGACCACTCCTGTTGGCTCTTAATAAGTATTGTTTTGTTACAGATCCGCAGCGGTCTAGATCAGATTCGACCGTCTCCGAGCGTCCAACACAGGACTTTCCCGATGGGTTGAGAACGCCTACGTTGTGTGCTGTGGTCACGCCACTGACGCTGTAAGTATAATTTTTTTTCAACGTTCAAAGGATTTTTAACACGTACCAGAAGGTCTACCGCGAAAATCGAAAATAGAAATTTAATTTGATTGAAAACCAAAGTTTTTGAGTCTGTTCAGAATGATTTTAATTATTGTCGGACTGAGTGTCGAAGGGTCTCTTTCAGGATGAAATACCAAAAACGCTAAAAGAAGGAGGCGGTAGATTCTATAGATATACCTACTTAGTGGAAATTGCAGTTTCAAGTAGGTAACGATCGTGAGATCATCATGGCTAAAGAAACGCTAAACAACGCAGAAACCCTGAAAATATTTAAAATACGGATATCGTGTCCAATTCTTTTTGACAAGTTTTCAAGATCGTGCCCAATTAGGATTGAACGTTTCGTAGTCGCAAAACTGTGACCGACACATTGACATCAATCATTTAAATTAGTCATACGTTTGAATTTTAAATTGGTCAGTTTGGTTACAGAAAGGTTTTGTACTCTTAACAAGTTATGTTTCACTATGACGCGCAAATACAATTCTACTGAGCTTTTGCTGTATGGTCAAAGCCTGAATGCCGATTTAAGCTACAACGGGTTTTACATTCAGTTTTAATCGATTTGATATCCTTTATTCGCGTGACATCGTATTATTACGGAAACCACATTAGTTTAATAAAATTACACACCTGTCATACATAATTTTAATTTTACATTACATAAATCATTTAGCAAATGTTGACCAGTACCGGTAATTTATATAAAATCATTAGTAAATATGAATACTATAAACAAATAAGTACTTGCTTACTTGTTCAATTTGTAAACTTTTTCGTTTAAATGCGAAATAGCTCTAACCCGTTAGTCGAATTGCGTGATCTCAAGCGTTTTAAATTAAAGTATCGACATGCTCGGCATATAAAAGAGGTCACTAGCAAGCTCAATCGACTAAGGGCTTATTTAGACGGCGCGCGAACTAGTATACGATTTTAGTTACATTGCGGACCATTGAGGTTACATCAATTCAGCCGACCGATCAAACAACGCAATGTAGTCAAACTAGCATGCGAGTTCTCGCCCCGTCTAAATGAGCCCTAAGAATGAAAGTTGCGAACCCTTCGCAGTCGGCCATTGACCCTCATGGCTCTCCCGGAGTGCGTTCATTGCACATGCACCCGGTTCGTTAACCTTTAGTCAACTAGTCAGCTAGAGCGTGCAATTGTTTGTCTATGAAATACACAACATTTCGTTTCTTCAATTTCTCAGGTTACATTTACCCAACCCCAAGAATAGGTGTTAGGTGGGGTTTTAGGAATGCGACTAGCTCTTTGGACCCGTATAGGGGGGAAGAAGAATTTGCTGGGATTAGTTTGGGTTCATCATGATCCTGTTTCCGATCCGAAATCCTATAAACAAACATACTAGTAAAATCATAATAAAACGATTTGAATACATCTTATAAGTATAATAATAATGCACGTGAATCTGAATGTTTGTTGTCACCGTGCTTTGTAAACACCTGTCCTTATAAAATCAACTAAGTAATATAAAATCCGGTATTCTTATAATTATTATTCAAGCATCCTAAGTATTTCTATAAGATAACCTATATGGCAATAAATAGTAAGGTCCTTTTTGCCTTGCTTTCCATAAGCGAGGCATTCCAGACGGGCCATACAGGAATTTCCTGTCTCGGGTCTGTGGGGATCTGTGTCTTGGGGAATGAAATGGAGGCTGATTTAAACTTATATTTTGACATCAAAATGATATCTAAATTATGTCAGTCGCCCGTTACTTCGTCTCGTTCGCTCCAATACATGTACGGACAAGTAGGTACGATAAAAATGTACGCGCGACTCAAATCACTTAGGTATCATTTTAGTGTCACAGTGTAAGTTTGAATTGGCTCCCTACATAGAGCCACACGCCGTATATAAACTTTATTACGACGTTGTTAACTTGGGACTGATCAGATGATCAGTTAAAGTTAAATAGATATTTAAACGGAAACATGGAATTAACCTGATGTAAAAAAAATAAGCCTTATAAAATAAATAAAATAAAAATCATTTATATCGGACGATTGAAATCCATATAGTGTTAGTTACAAACTTACAACTAGACTTAAATTACTATGTTATTACCTAAACTAAGATGTTGGGAGGTCCAGTGCCTAACTAGTGCACTATCCCATCTCCCTGCCACAACAGTCAGGAGACTGTGGCGGCTGTCGCGCACCCTGCGGAGCGTCGCGGCGCAGCGCTTGCGCAGCGTCGCGTGGAAACCGTCCACATGCGCGTCTGCAAACATGCCCGACGCGCTGCAGTATCGCGGCAGCCGCAGGCTGCAGGCGTACAGCGAAGTACAGTACGCTCGAAAAAGTGTTATTTTAACTTGAGCTGTACACCTGCTGAACCTACGGGCTACCATATTAGCCCTAATAGCTAATGCCCTGCGCTCGCGTTCAATGTCCGCGTCGTCACGCAAATCGTCGGTGACCAAGTGCCCAAGGTATTTGAAGGAGTAAACCCTCCTCAACTGTTCGCCATTCAAACGAATGGGTGGGACGTATGATGGGCACTTGCTCCCCGCCTTAAAAACCATAATACTCAGTTTTCGCGACATTATATCGATCTTATATATGAGTAAAAATAATCTATGCTATGAGCAATTGTGATTAAATAATTTTCAATCAAGACTTTGCGCTTCGGCAAGTTGTAATGTAATGCACGATAATTATTATACATGTTTACGTCATGATGACGCGTGATCTTCTAAAGTAGAGCGCAGTTTAAGTATAGTTAGTAAAAAAATTGTACTGGAGACTAATGTTCCGTGGATTAGAGGTCTAATTAGGAGAGCTAAAGGAAACATGAAAATTTACCTCCATCACTCGTATATTATACTTACTTTCATCTCTATCACTTTCGCTAGTGCATTTTTGGATAAACCAAAATAGATAAATAAATGCGTAATTTTCGATTTCCAAATTTGTAATATACCTTCAATATGAAACGTGATCAATAATAGTTCTTAAGGTTATCGTCAGGATCGCAAGGTTAAGTATAACACTGCATGGCAAGCTCACAGTCCAGACAATTTTATGTGAATTCAAAGGGGGAAGTCAAAGGTTCAGACTAGCCAGTTAAGTTCGCTGTCCGATTACAAATAAATAATAAATTAAGTAATAAATATTATAGGACAATCTTACACAAATCGACCTAGTCCCAAGGTAAGCTCAATAAGGCTTGTGTATAGTATGAATTATCTCAGATGATTTTTTCGGGCTCGAGCACTAATCTGTTAAACAAAAGCCTTTGTTTCTTTTAAGAGCGGTCTTCAGCACGTGCCAAAGTAACCATGTCATTTAAAAAGCAACTATCGTGATAGTATTAAGGTTCAAATTTATGTGACAGCTCATTCTGAGAACAATCAGGGTGGTCTTTTCTTTGGAGATAACAAAACGTGTTATCTCCAAATGGGTTGTTTCATGAATTTGAACCATATAAATAGAATGATAAATTTGCTTTTTAAACGGGTTTGTTCCCGTTACTTAAGTAGGGTCTATTAGCAGTAAACAGGTGTAAGCACTGCATAAAGGAAACAATACCTTTTGTTTAATAGACTAGGACCCGAGCCCGAAAAAATCATCTCAGATAATTCATACTATACTAGACGAAGATATATATAATATATAGATACATATAAGTATTTAAATACATAGAAAACATCCATAACTAAGGAACAAATATTTGTGATGAACTCACAAATAAATGCCCATACCGGGATTCGAACCCGGGACCTCCAGCTTCGTAGGCAAGGTCACTATAGTGTCACTACCGACTAGGCTACGGAGGCCGTTAGTTACAAATAGTGGTTAAGGATCTAAATATTAAGTGAAACTGGTTCTTTTGTAAACTCATAGCTATTATTCCGGCGCTCGCGAAACCAAAAAGAACAGTCACGGGAATACACGGCCAGGAATGTCGGTATGCGGCTACCTGCTGTATTAAACATAAAGAAGTAAAACGCACAAAGAATATATGAGTCCCTTACAAAGGTATTCCGAAATTCCCTATAGTCGAAAGTGTTTTTTTATGCTTATGTTAGGTCACAGAATAAGTAATGTTAGGTCGAGTTTTACCGTTCGGATGGGTATTTTTTATATTATGAGTATATTTATAAACAGTGATATATTAAAAACGGGTCACTCACGCATTTTAAGTCGAGCGTTTTTCGACTTTAAATGCGTGAGTGAGCGTTTTTAATATATTTAATATATTTATAAAACGGTTTAATTCAATTAAAATGCATCTTCCATACTGTTTTTATAGATTGTGTTGAATCTAGAATGTGATAATTTAATGAATTATAAGTAGTTACTTTTACGCCAATCGCTGGGCTACTTTTGTTTTTCCTTGCCAGCAAAATATTGATTTACGTCATGTTAAGAAAATTACGCAAGCAAAATGATTTGGCGGACAAATGATATTAGATTCCTGTGACACGAATAAATAATTGAAATGCTTAGTTAGCAATTGATCGTCTGAATTTTTAGTAGGATATATTTTTATTTTATAATCATTGACTGCAACAAAGATGAAATCGCGAAGAAAAATCGAAACGGTTTAGGAAACAACTGAGGCAGGTAATCGAATTTACACTTTAATAGTAAGTAGTACCTAGTGGTTCAATGAGAATTAAACTGCTTGGAATATTTTAGATCGCCAAATATTTACTAAAATCGGAATAAGAATAACGCATTCACTGCCAGGGGGCGTGGCCTAGGAACAAACTTGACGGTCGACGCACATGTGCGTCGGTGGCAGTGAATGTGATAAACTAAATACCCAAAATTTTATTTTATTGCTACGCAATTTACACATGACACAATGGAGTGCGTGACGAATCACATAACCGCAAACTATTAATAATGTCTTACTCATTAGATTTGAAACTATCAGCCCACTCTCGTACAGATATCTCAATGCTTTTCTAATGTGTTCACTGGAAATCTACATTTATGAGACCACTACTTTAACTACAGTGGGTTCTCCATGATGTACGCCCGCAGATGATGTATGTTCTGCAAAAATCCGTATAAACGCGCCTCGACCATCATCATAAAACTAAATGCGTGTTCCAACTCTGAACATTATTGATTTACTTCAGATATATTTACGGTCCGAGCGGACGTCCATTTACAATTTTGTATATAATGTTTACTGGAAAAGTTAAAAAATAAATAGTGTTTCTTTAATGTCTACGTCAGCCAGTAGTGTTTTGATTCGGAATATATAACTCGACTAACGCCCAGTCTTATTTATATTCGATCTTAACCAAGAAGATGTTTTTGCCGCACTTAGTTTTTATTGCTGAACGTTGCGAAGTAAGATTTTTCTGCACTTGAGCTTTTCCTTGACAATGAGAGTCTCATTACGTGCGCTCCTCCCACGGATCTCAGGTAAGTGTGAATAGGTTTCTATATTTGAACTTACCAAGTGCACTGCTCGTTAATTAAAGAAGTAATTCTCTTTTGTTTATGTAACGGAGTAATGTATAACGTGTAAGACGATATAGCCTAATGAGGTAATAGGAAATATGAAACGGGTGTCAGGTCCTAGTTGCTATGGCGCCAGTACTAGATCCGGTCCCTCACCTCGGATTCTTAAACGCACTTATTCTATTCATCTTATAGTCCTTTGTATATAGACCGGTAACTAAGTTCTTTGGACAAGCCATAATTAACCTTGTGCCAAAGGGCCACTGGTCAACCTGGCTATCCTGGTAACGATAGATGCGTATTTAAATCCTTTATACATTATACATCGCAGCTTGAAACCCCACGGCTATTGTGACTTTGTGGTCCCTGTGAAAAAAGAGGCTGGATTTTTTTTAGAAAATGCCTCTTCGTAATCCTGAAGTAGTACTACCAATACCTTAACCACCGTTCCTTTTAATACAATTCGTCCGCGAAGAAAAATAAATAAAATTGCAAGTTTTTTGCATCAAGGCAAGACATTGACGTAATGCCCAAGGCGAGGCAACCAAAAATTTGGCAAAATGCTCTTTGTATTTTTGTTCACTGAAAGGTTATTTTAGTGGTCACTTTGAACTATAGGTAAATATGAATATAATTTCATGTTTTTAATATACGGTAGCTGCGCTTCCTACCTTACTATAAGACTATAACAAGCATCAGCTCTCACAGTGAACACACGCCAAAACATGTTTTCCGCTGCCAACTTTTCTTTATTACATAACAACATACGTCACAGTTACTGTTAGCATTAGTTTTTTTTTATCTACAAAATATAATAAAATATATTTAAGTACATTTGATCTAGGGATTTTTCTGCAAATTCCGCGAATACAATAAGTGTGAACTCGTGATTTTACTAAGTAAACTTCACGTTTTCTAATACATATCAATGCACGTGTTTAGGAGGAATAGAATAGGTAAACATGTTATTGTTAGTAACCTCGTTGTAGCGTTGAAAATCACGTCCTAGTATAACTTATCATACTACATAATACGAGTTGGTACCTACTAACTTGTATTTGTAAACTTTAAACTACTTCGTTTGCTAGTATGTACGTAGTTTTTTGGTACAACTTGCTTGAATAGTTTGGTTTGGATGTTCTCTTATATACTTGTATAATAATAAATTCATGCTAATGCACTGACATAGCAACCGCAAACGGCAAGCAATCCTATAGGCAAGCTATAAGATATCCACTTTAGAATGGTTATTATTAGGCGATTGTCTACGGCAGCCACGTGTAAAGCTACCTACTAGGTTTATGATTTCAGGTTCATTCGGTGCATTGTTGCACTGTGCTCAGCACACAATGGACTCAGAATCACAGTAGGCGCTGTAGCAAATCAACGAATACTTTGCTGAGCAAACAAGGATTTATTATTTTATTTCAGTGCAATAAAAAAATGTAATGCCTAATTTGTGAGGTGTCTGTGGTAATAGAAGAAGCTGTTTAGGTAATATCTACTTTTAAACTTAAATCTTAGGACTTGGTGAATGAAGCAAAGGTTACGAGAATACAAATACATTTTCTCGTTCAGTTTCAAGCTGATTTTTACGTTTTTTGCCTAGGAATAGAGGTATCTGGTCAACTGATTTTACTAATACAAACCCTACATAGGTAACTATTTTAAAATAAATATTTCAACCCTCTGTTATGGTACGTATCCATTTTTGGCCTACGTCCAAAACTATTGATAATATTAAGAATGCCCTTTGCCGTGTAGTTGGTAGTCGCACTTCGCTTTTCTCTATTGTGTTCTGCGCGTACGCACCTACTTTTCATGCAACTAGCCTTTTCTCTCGACGCGTGTGAGAAATGTTTCACTATTTTCTGAAAATAGGCGAATTTTGTAGCACTTAGTCATATTGTGTTCGTTAACCAGATTGGACACTAAATGTGAGTAAGAAAGGTGTTTTAAAAATTGAAAGCTTGTTTTGGAACCTCAGCATTATTTACGTACCTACTTAATTTATTCAGTGTAGGTACTTTGAGTTTACTAGAAAGCCGTTATTTGACGTGGGTATACAATTATACACTATCCATAATTACATATCAATCACGTTACGTGAAATACGCTGACAAAGTGATAACAAACCTACAATTTTATTGTGATTTTTGTTTTATTCCCTCAATGTGGTCATTTCAAAATTAATAGGTACGAGTCTTTTGTACCATTTTTAGGGTTCCGTACCCAAAGGGTAAAAAACGGGACCCTATTAGGTACTAAGACTTCGCTGTCCGTCCGTCCGTCCGTCCGTCTGTCACCAGGCTGTATCTCATGAACCGCGATAGCTAGACAGTTGAAATTTTCACAAATGATGTATCTCTGTTGCCGCTATAACAACAAATACTAAAAATAAAATAAAATAAATATTTAAGGGGGCTCCCATACAACAAACACGATTTTTTTGCTCTATTTTTTGTTGATGGTGCGGATCCCTCCGTGCGCGAGTCCGACTCGCACTTGGCCGGTTTTTTTTAACTCGGGTACCCGAAGAACTACTTAGAACTTAGTAATATATAGTTCCTGTTGTAGGATTAAATACTCCAGATAATAAAAAATCTCTAAATCTGTACAACAGAGATAAGAGACTATAATGAGTAGATACGGTAACAACCCAGAAACTCAATCACAATTAACGTAGAGAAATAAATGCACACACCTGTTTATTACTTGATTCCTGTATTAGCTACAAATAGATAACACGAGATCCTAAACATTAGGTACTCTACCTATCTCTTATTGATACTGTGATAAGCGCGTCTACTGCATGGCGTTCTCAGTATGGTTGATGAAGACGATTGGGACGAACCTGTGTTTCTATAAGTGCAGTGCTATTAAATGTTTTTTACTAATTTGCACAAGTTCAAAGTCAATATCCCTTAGCTATCTATACGCTGTGCAAATGTGTACTTAATAAATGTGACAAGTGTTCAAGACATTTTATGTCACCCGGATAGTGTTTAGATGCTTGACACTGCTTTCAATCTTTATTCCTGGTATTAGAGGTGAAAAGCGGATTGCCACCTACTTACCTTAACTCGTGTCGTTAGGTAGGTACCTAGGTACTTTACCGAAATCCCATGTTTTATTAAATGTTTGTAAGACATATTGAGTACTTTGCCATTATACACTCTACTTCAGAGGTCGTCATTATATTTTAGTTTTAGTAAGTTTAAAATATCGATTAAATAAATAAAAGTTTGCTAAAATTGTAAAGCAATTTTGGCGTAACTTCCTAAAATATTGAAGCAGGCAACGGACAATTCTAGAACGCTTCTTTTGTTTCAGG
Source organism: Cydia amplana (assembly GCF_948474715.1). Classification (NCBI taxonomy): domain Eukaryota; kingdom Metazoa; phylum Arthropoda; class Insecta; order Lepidoptera; family Tortricidae; genus Cydia; species Cydia amplana. The sequence goes on from NC_086080.1 coordinate 7,622,701, forward strand.
GTAACAAGTCACTTACTGAAAGAACCTGGTGTTAATTGATCACCAAAAATTTCGCACAGAAAAGCGGGTTCCAATGTCTCCGAGCAGACCCGTCGGAGCATCGCCAGGGAACCCGTGAACATCGGGATTGGTCATCGGACGTCCGATGCGCTCTCCCCCATTGGAGCTAATCACATACACGCGCTGTCACTTCATCGTTATTAAATTCCTGAACATCTTCTATATTTTATAGTTTTCTATATTTTCTTTTTTATTAATACAATTTAAAACAGCAAAATGACCAAGATCCTGAAAGTAGTTGGGGCGTCATGGCTCCGAACGAAGATCAGCTCGTATATACTGGGAATAATTGGAGTTCTTGCAATAGTGGCGCTCTTTGTTGGCCAGTTTGATAGGTAAGTGTACCAACATTTTGTTTATAATAAGACTAGGCAGTTACTTTAAATTCTTATCAAAATTTATGGCGATGACGGAGGCCGGAGTGTTTAAAGATTTAACTACCTATGTTATTGGCATGGTTTCAAGTTTCGGGTTTTGTGGTACCTTGTATTCTGATGCAATAACAACATGAAATACTTGTAAGTTATGAATTTCCACCATATGAAGAACAAACGCAACGCAATTGAAGTATTTTTCTATGTAAACTGAAATATATGTCATACATTAAATAAAAAGTGACAAAGCCCTCCAGTGGTGAATGGTAGATTTTTGAAGGCGGCAGGCTTTTTGTCTTGTCAATATCGTACGGCAATATACTGACGAATTGTTAATCTTTTCATTAAAGAACTCAAGAGGACGGAAATTATGCAGCCACAGTATTCTACTCTAACAAGACTGGATATCGCATCGAGTATTGGGGTCAGAGCAACGACCTATCTGACATACCCAAGGGAGTCGCCCGAGCACACTTCCGAATGGACATTGACACAACTGGGTTAGTACACCACAAGACATGCAACGCTAACTATCACTGATTAAAACTTATTGATAAATTATGTAAACACATATGCGTGTAAGTGGCACGTCACTTTGTTTACAATGGTGACGGTTTATTCCACGTAGACTCATTGCTTTGTTTGTGTAAGAAAATTGTACCAAGACATAATTGATATTATTTATTTGATACATACATGCAAGTAAAATTAAATACGAAGGCACGTACCTGCTACAAACATCGGATTGATCGGTCAGATGTTTTAAAATAACATCCGTCACCCATAAAAATGCAAACAGGAAAATTTTACAGAAATATGTACATAAGCGAAGTGGCTTTGAAGTCTTTAAATTTTAGGAACTTTTTTATTTGTATCTTAATTTGACAATAGAATTAGTTAAAAAGTGGGTCTTGCGTCTTGTGTTTAAATGAGACTAGCAAGCAATGACAACTGCTATGAAGGAGAGAGGAGGAGTCCTGCAAGAGGGTTTTCAATATTGATCTTGCCCCCACCAAATCATAGTAGGTATGTACCTAACTCTTACTTTGCATTTCCAGTTGGTCGCTATTGGAAGTAGAAACCGACGGTTCGTACCCAGACGAGATCCAAGCGTACGCAGCGGGCATAGTCGAGGGCGCTCTGACCTGGTACCTGATCCACACTCACCTGGAGAACACCATCCGCGCCAGGTGCGAAGACCAGGAGAAGCAATGCGACAAGCTCAGGGATGCCCTGGACCGCTCCGTCAACATCTGGAAGACAAAATCTTCTGAGCGAGCTGCTGCTGAACCATTCTGGCATCAAGTGAGTTCAAAAACATTTTCATTATATCTGAATTTAGTTAGGGTCGACGCAGGCCGACTACATCCCAGGTGTAAGTTGTATGGAAACTGTTTTGGATATGAGATGCAGCAGTCCGTGTCGTCCTTTAGATTAGTGATTAGTTAATTATTACTCTGTGACACTTGTTTAAGTTAATTACGCGTCAAGTAACTTTCTATACGAACCCACGAACCAATTAAATTGTGTGAACACCGTTCATTATAACAAAACTTCCGCTGTTCCCTTAAAGTTTCTTAATTAGCCCGCCGCGGGATTAAAGTTTCACTACTGAAAAACTACGACACGTGATATCATGATAACATATACATTTCGGAGAAGGATGGTCCTAATGGCGGTGGGCGCGTGGGGGTAGTACCTAGATGTATTACTTCACAGCCAAAATAGTAGGTATGCTACCAACGCATGAAATAAACATTCAGACTCGTTAACCATACTAGTGCCTACTACATTTCAGAACTAAATGATGAAAAGAACTAATTGCTATTAGAATGTTGACTGGTTAAATTGAAAATAAAAGGATCACATGAAACCGTTCAAATCTTTATTCAAGTCAAGCTAGGCCGGCTCCAAGCCTACACCTCTGCCTCGAGTAGATTTAAAAGTGTATCCCAATATGGGACCGGCAACAAACTCTGCGGGACACGTCTTTTCAAAACAACACATAGTTTCTTTATTTTACAAAAGTAAACTTCTAATCACACGTAAGAAATCAAATTAACACTTGAAATAAAACACTTAGCTAAATGGTTAAAGAACGTTGGAATCTATAAGATTTCAGAATAATCCTTCAGGTATAAGCCTTCAGAAACGTAGCAAATTAGGCACGAGCTTGGCTAACGTCCGATCTCTAGCGCGGTCCGATCAAGAAGAAAGAAGCCAAACCCCAGCGGCGGAGCCAACCGCTCCCGCCTCCAAATCAAGTTGGCAAACCTGCCTGACCAGTCTACCAACATAACAACAAAAATGCCCACTCGTGCCTACGTTCACTCAAGATACACCTCTTGACCTATCCTCCTGACCTATGAACCTATCATTTTAGTTGAACAATACGCCAATAGATGGCGTTATACTGACTTATGGGGCTGAATGCTGGCCACTCAAAAAGCAACACGAAAATAAGATACACTGCGCTGAAATGAAAATGCTCAGGTGGGCAGGCGGCGTTACGAGGCTTGACCATATCAGAAACAATTATGTAAGAGGCAGTTTCAAGGTAAAACCTATCCAAGAAAAACTCGTAGAGAGCCGATTAAGGTGGTATGGCCATGTTATGCGACGACCAACAGAACACATGACCAAAAAAGTCCTGGATATGGCTGTTGCAGCCCGGGGACCAGGGAGACCCCCACAGACCAACCCCTATAGACCGACCTTATAGGACGACTCGCGGTCATCGCCCGTATGGTGTATAGGTCAAATATAAGATTGTTCGCGCACCGCTCCGATCAGTTGCGCCCAAGGTTACGACCTGTTAGCAGTATGCACGAGTCTAAGAAAATAAATCGTAAACTATTGAATTCATTGGGAAATCATGGGTTATTGCAGCGTAAAATGGTGTGGCAAGTCATCTAAGACTTCTACTTACGAAACAGATGGAATAACATCCCACAGGAAAGTCAAATTCATTATTTCATTGAATAATGTTTCTTGTCCGCGGGGTTCATTTTATACTGGTCAGTAAGCAGAGGCGAAGTATGTCCGTCCCTTTTCGTCAACTTGAAAATGCAATGCGCTATCCCTTTCCCTTTCGACTAGTGATGTGACGATGATGGTTTCGTCAGTTGCGGAAACTTCGTGCTTCGTCATACCGTATTGTACCATTTTAGACATAATATATAGGTAATATGTTGTGTAAGTTTTTTAGAATCCTCTAGGCCAACGGAGCAGTTAGGCCGCGTGTCACGAGATGGACCTGATGATGAACTTCAAAGAAGTGCGAGGGAACGCGGTGTTGGTTTGTGATAGACATATGTTGTATGGGTTTTTTAGAATCCTCTAGGTGAGCAGTTAGGTCTCATGTCACGAGATGGACCTGATGATGAACTTCAAAGAAGCGCGAGGGAACTCGGTGTTGGTTTGTGATAAACATATGTTGTATGAGTTTTTTAGAATCCTCTAGGCTAGGTGAGCATTTAGGGTCTCATGTCACGAGACGGACCTGATGATGAACTTCAAGAAGTGCGAGGGAACTCGGTGTTGGTTTGTAATAGACATATGTTGTATGGGTTTTTTAGAACCCTCTAGGTGAGCAGTTAGGTCTCATGTCACGAGATGGACCTGATGATGAACTTCAAAGAAGTGCGAGAGAACTCGGAGTTGATTTTTAATAGGCATATGTTATTGGTCCATTTGAATATGTTTTCAATACAACCTTCTATGACCTTAATAAAACGGACAAAAGAAAATAATTGTACCTATGAGATTTTGGCGACACTTTTTTCTCGTATCGAAAGAAATTGCGATTCTGAGTGGAAATAATATAAAAATTATAAACTTTAAAATTCAAGTTCTGAGTACTTTAAACAGAAATGCCCTAATATGTTAATTAAAAATTTCAGGTAAATTGTTAAATTAGTTAATGAAATATTAAATTAATCAATATAATTATTAAGTAAGTTTACTCTAAGTATACTAAATTGGCATTAAATTGGTAACAATTTTACCACAATAAATTTCGGTATCACTGGTAGCAGTACCCACTACCTGTAATGAACATGTCCCATCCCTATGCGTGCACGTGTTAGCGCGCCATGTTTGGGACGACCAATCGCAACGCCGTGAGCACCCCTCCCGCACCTCACAGTTTGGTGATTTGCGTCGGGAACAAAATGGCCAATATTAGGTTTCTATAGGCGGTGTTCTGTGGAGACCCCTGACAACCTGGATGGCAGTTGTAAGAAAAGATATGAAGAATGGAAATCTAAGACCAGAGACGACCCAGGACCGACCGGCCTGGCGACGCATGATTAGAAGGGCCGACCCCAAGTAAATGGGAAGGAGCCAGGCAAAAGAAGAGAAGATGGCGTTATACTCTCTACGCAACTTTATTATTCCGTTACTAGCAAATAATACGTAGCCAAACATTGCTAATCGACTTTATACAGGCGTCTAACTATGAACTGTAACGCTGCAATATGTCCTTCTGGTGTCTCGCTCCGACATACATAAGTTAGGTACCTAGTTTATGTTTTCTTTGCAAAACCTTATGACGGAAACGTATTTATTAAAATTCCAGGTTTCGTTACACTACACTCAAATCAGCGGTATCTACACCGGCTGGAAGCACGGGGTAGACCGCAGCATGAAGGAGTACGAGCACGACATCTCAGACCTGCATTGGTTGAACGCCGTGGCGGAGACGGTGGAGTTCCAGCGTAAGATGAACTGGACGCTGCGCGACCCTGCCCTGGACGCGGTGTCTGGCTTGTCTAGTGCGTTTTTGAGGATCGTTAACGAAACATCTGAAGATGGAACCGCAGCTACCAAGCTTTACGTCGCTCATAACGCTGCTGGGAGGTAACCATATTTTGATATCATAATTTAAGTATCTAATTATTAAGGTTAATTCAATTATTAAGATAAGGGGTTACCATTTTAGCTTGAGATTTTACTTACGCGTAGCTTGCAGCATCGGCTATAGTTAATGGTCCACATTATGGTGTTTCGTTTCTTGGCCAACTTGTTGCCCTAAACTACATTATTGTTATTCCACAATATCCATAATCACTCACTAAAGACACATTTGCAAAATCGCACGAAAGTTAGTTATTGTAGAAATAGTGGTCTTTTCGCTTTTTATCCATAAACAGTCGGCAATATATTTCTAGGCAAATCACAAACATCATTTTAAACCATAGATGTATTATTTTAAACCTACTGACACTAACATGACAGTCATAGTTCCAATCAACAACATAATCATAGTCTAAAGTAGAATTTAAACTAGAAAGTAGGTACCGATACTTTTCCTTTTGTCTTCGAATCCCACGAACAAGTAGTAAAACGTACTTATTGTTAGATTTATTAGATAACAATAGTATTAGATGTCTTAATTTTTTTTATATTCGCAATTCTATTACAGCTATTCGTCAATGACCAGAATACTGAAGCGGTACAAACTGAACTACCACCTCACATCAAAGAGCTCAACACTAGTGTCTGGCACGACCGTGGAGTTCTCCGGCTACCCGGGCTCTGTCACCAGCCAGGACGAGTTCTACATGGTGCAGGGCGCCGGACATAGCATGGCCGTCACCGGGACCTCGCTCAATAACTACAATAGTCATCTGTGGAAGGATGTCAATATCACTGTGCAAGTAAGTTACTTTATCGGTGTCAAAGTACAACCCATTGCTCACTCCATACATCAGTTTTAGTATCAAAATGACTATTAGCATCTAGCATCGAGTAGCGGAACTATCAGTATGCTACTTAACAATAGATGTAGCACGGAACGGAAAGTCTTATGCTGTTGATATAAGACTTTCCGGTCGGTGCTACATCTATTGTCAAGTAGCAGTACTGATAGTTCCGATACTCGATGCTAGATGTAGACACTGAAATTAATAGTCTAACTGATGTATGGAGTGAGCACTCTTGTCTTATTATATTTCTCTATGGTACAACTATCCCAACTATCTATATCTACATTAACAAAATTGTTACATAGCAACACGAAAAACTTGCATTTAACGGTGCCTTCGGTTTATGCTTGAGGCTGCGAAAACCCTTGCCTCGAGGTCGCGGTTGAACTTTCGCAACCGCAGATTATATAATAGTTCTTCGCACCGAACACTAAGAGAAAGTTCGATTTTCCTTGTGATCTTTGATCATAGCCTTAAAGGAGTATTTTATTTTTTCAGATACCCACGGCGCCACGCGTGGCAACCGCTAACCGCCTCGCTTCCAACCCCAGTGCTTGGGCGCACATACTGGCTGTAAGCAATTCTGGCACAGCGAGCAAACAGTGGCTTGTTGTCGATTTCACCGCACTCGGCCATTTGGATGACTCCGGCAAAAAGGCAGATAGGAAGGAGTTTGTTCCCATGACCGGCTTAAACCAGTAAGTTCCTTATACAATATGACTGGCCCCTATTTCACCATGGCTACAGGTGCGACAATTCGACAAATGTCACTGTTGCGACGTCCCAGGCATCCATGACCTACGGTTACCGCTTACCATTGTGCGGGCCGGGCGGGCAATGGGCCGTTTGCCACCATCATTGTATTATTAAAAAAAACTTTATTATATCGGCAAAAAACAGGTATTTCTCTTTCGAAGTTTATGATGATGATGATGACAATTGTCACACGATTTAATAGAACTTTCGGTAATTCTTGACAGAAAATGAGTTCTCTGTGTCGGAATTTCGTGACAATTGTCGTGTTTCTTGTGACAATTGTCATTAGTTTCGCAAAATAAGTACTTATTTATTGGCGATATAATGGAGTTTTTTTTAAATGAATATGTTGGTGGCAAACAAGCACACCGCCCGTCCGGTAGTAAGCGGTTACCGTAGTCTATGGAGGCCTGTGACGTCAGTAACAGTGATGTCGACAATTCTCGCACCTGTCACCTTGGTGAAATAGGGGCCACTTGAATTAATGTCATTACGTTTTCTCCGTTTTCTCAAAGGTATTCTGTACATTAAACCTTCTTGTTATATTAATCTCAAGGAGAACAATTAATCACCGATCAGCAAAGAACGATAAATAAGTTTCGTCTTTTTTATTGCAGAGACGTAAGGCACATAAGTGTAATTCGCAATAGCACCGGTCACCAAAAGGGCTTGCTGCGTCTTATTGAACAGGTGCCCGGACGCACACACTCAGCTGACCTTACGGAAACCTTGCTGGAGCAGGGCTTTTGGGCCACATACGGGTTGCCATTCTTCGAGGTAAGTTAGCACTTGCAAGCCTATTGGGAGCATACTATATTATAGGTATATTTGGAAACAGGACTTAGATACGCTAAAATTACAACTTCTATCACTCTTCACTCACTCCAGGCGGAGATGTAATCTTATATTCACCCATTTTTGCAGGATATTTCCGAACATACGCACGTAAACCGAATGGAAGAAGAATACGGGGAAATATTCTCGGAGTTCCAATCACCCCGAGCTGTAATGTTCAAGAGATGCTACAAGAACGCCACGTCTCTAGACAGCATCATAGCCCTGATGAGACAGAACAACGTCACAGCCATGAATAGAGCGAGCAACGAGACCGTGGAGTGTACTGGAAATGTCCCCTGTATCTTACAAGACAATGGTTACTGGTCAGTTCTGGGGGTGCGTGGTGACATCGCGCACTATAAGGAAGCTTATGGAGTTATTGACACTAAAGTGGTTGTAGGTAAGTGCGTTCATATTTATAATGCGTACATAACACAAAATTCTAGAAATAAATTTTTCAAAGCAGTACTTAAAAAAATCGGAAAGGCCTGTATTTTTTTTACCCACAAATTTTTCAAGATAGATTTACTACTATACGAGCCCAAACTCAATGAGATAGCATTATTTAACCACAAAGTTCCTAGACCCTAGTTGGGTCTCCATCATCAGGTTAGCTTGATGGTTCCATAACATTGCAGTCAACGAATTTACATAGGTTTGCGAAATTTCCTCCTCAACAATTTTATAAGCCTTAGATTTACAATGCTTCAATATTCTTAACTAGTAACAGTTTTATTTATTTTTAGGACAGGCAAACCAGCGCTCCTTGCAATTCGTCGCCATATCCAGCCCGCCGTACTCGAACTCCACAGCCAACACAACCATCCCCCTCAACAAAGGCACCGTGGCCACCATCTACACCGACCAGTTCGACGATGAGCCCACCATCAACGGGCCTGAGATCAGAGACCTCGTGAAGAAACAGCTAGAAGAAGAAGCTCAGGAAACTCTGGAACGTCTAAACAGGGATGTCATCAAACCCTTCCAATGGTCTGAGAGTGAATACCAGAACAATACCCACCAAGGCTTACCCGACACTTGGAATTTTGGCTCCTTCACACCAGTTTGGTCGTGGTGAATCTCTTAGCGTCCTTGAAAATCATAATAATTAAATGTAGAATAGTGGTGTAACGTCTATAGAACATTATCTCTGCTTACAGTCCAAGTTCCAGAGATGTCTAAAAATAAAATGCTACTTCTTTTTCCGATATGATAAAAGATGCTCATAAAATAGACGTTGTATCACTTAATGTAGGATAAAATTGTGTAAGTAATAAAATCGATATTTTTTATTGTTTTACCCATTGTATTCAATGGCCGTTTAACATCCGTCCGATTTTACATAATCGCCGATGAAATCTTTACTCGATTCCTTTTTTAATCGTTAATTCAATGTTTTAAGTACTTATATAGAATTAATTTATTCAATTTATGTTCGTGTTTGTTAGAACGTGTCCTTTTGATTTAAGAGAATTGTTATGTTTTCGTCGTCAGTAGGACACCTATGTTTTATTCCCAAGACGAAGTATTGTCACCTACCCGATTGGGTAGGTACCTATTCGAAGGAGTCACAAATAAAAGTGCCGACATTTCTCATAAAAAGAACTCCAAGATTACAATGTAACTTATGTAGTTAAAATACTATTATTTTCCTTTATACCTTTGTATTTTAGAAATAAGTTTACCTACAATTATTGTTCTTTTTTTAATAAAAATGAAGTGACCTGAAAAATTAAGAGAATCGATTTTGCTCTCGAAAATATACCTATCAAAAATAGTTTGTTTATAATTTTTCGTAACCTTCATTTCCCTTCTGTGGTAACCCACAGTCGAGCCCACAGTGGCACACGCGGTTGATAGTCCACGTGTGTAAAAGGACCTGTACAGAGGGACTGCAACTTGTAGCGTGCAGTCGGCGTGCAGTTCCCATACAAATTGCAGTCGGATTGCAGTCCGTCTGTATCGGCCCTAATTATTACCTATCCTTGTTGATAACAGCACCGCTGTAGCATAGAAAGCAAAGACAATTATGCAGACAGGAACAATTTGTCGCCAATCTGATAAAATTTTGTCTGATCATGGTCTGATCAAATCACAGAGGACACAGGAATATAAAATTCAAATAGAGTTAGACCAAGAAAAGTCTGCAGCGATTTTGATACCCACGCACGCAGTGCAAGTGTTATTTATACGTCATCATTTCATAGAAGTTTGACATTTAAAATAACACTGGCACTGCGAGGGCTGTCAAAATCGCTGCAGACTTTTCTTGGTCTAACTCCAGCCCTAGTAGCACGGTAGCATTTTTATCGTTTATCACCATGCCTGTCACGTTCTAACAAGTATGCAAGTGCGAAAGTGACGGGCATAGTGATAGGCGATAAAAATGGAACCGTGCTGAGCCCGCAGCACATCAACAGACCATAAAGCAAGCAAAGTGACTAAACACTTCATTCTAGAAGTTGTTGTAACATTCGTCGCCAAGTAACGAAGCAACTAAATCTGTCATCATCGTTGCTTACCATCTGTACAAACCGTCTGTAGAAATTTGAAGTGAAAATAATGGAACAAAATGACTTCAATAACTTTATAATGGAGATGAACAACAACAACGAATTACTAAAATCATTGAGAGGTAAAACATGTACAATTTAAAACTCTTTCTTAACTATTTTGATCTTTGCAGCTTAATCAAGCATGTGTGCTCACATGGAACAGTAAGTATGTATAATTTTATTGTGTCCGCGCAGTTCACGGCCGGAAAAACGTCCCACTTTGTCGGTTGCAATAAAGACCCTTTAACAGGCTTTCGTATAAAGATACAAGCAAATCCCGTCCTTTTGGTAAGTAAGTCACAAGACAAAGTGGGACCTTTGACTAGACTTCGACACCTCGAGCAACACCGGCTTCCGACACATCGGAAAGGAGAAGCGCATAAGCGATATCTTACCGTACAAATCGTTCTGCCATTTTTTGCGGGGGGAAACCAATGGTCAAGCAGATCTTATCAGTCGAAAAAGGCGGCAAATTTGAAAAATGTAGGCGCGAAGGGATATCGTCCCATAGAAAATTTGAATTTCGCGCCTTTTTTTACTGACAAGATTTGCTTGACCAGCTATACATAGTTTATCAAAGGACCGTCTCATTTCAAACATAGACAGAGAGAATCATACTCTTTGTCTTACACTAGTACCTACTAGCACCCAAAAGAAAAGGATGAGTATAGTTTTTTTTGTTCCTATTTACTAACAAATTGGTTTGACCAACTATATATACTTGGTCAAGCAGATATTGTCAGTAGGAAACGGCGACAAATTTGAAAAATGTAGGCGCGAAGGGATATCCTCCCATAGAAAATTTGAATTTCGCACCTTTTTTTAAAGACAAGATTTGCTTGACCAAGTATAACTAATGAATGAACTTAATATGATGACTCTCATGTACAACTTACCATCTATGTACAACTCGGACCGCCGAAGTCACTTTGACAACCGACAGTTATTTTGACATTGACAGTGACACTAGTGACAGATATCAGCACGGTACCATACGATACGATACGAGCGAATCCGGATTTTATTGTATTAGTCATCGTTTAGTTTTGTTTTGCAATACTTTGATATCATATAAATCCAACCTCATATTAGCCTGTCGTTATCCATTAAAATACTATGAATTTCTTCAGGAAAGAGCCCACTGTTAAAGGTATGTATTACTTTAACAACCAATTGGATTGCTATGAGAAAGGTTCTCCAAAGTATAAACTTTGACTTGGATAACCATTATCTACTAAGTTTATTTATTCTACAGTCAGGTCATAAAATCTTCCATGTTTACAGAACAGCAGAGACAGAATGACCGGGAACTCCGCAAAGCTACAAGAGAGCTCGATAGGGATAAGGCCACACTAGAGAGAGAAGAAAAGAAACTGGTAAGTAATTGTCTTTACTTTTTAGGCCAGAAAGTCACGCACAACCTTGTTACTTGTTGTTGTTGTTGTTGACATGTTATTGGAATAATTGACTCTAGATTTCTTGAGCAACAAATCACTTAACATTAGACAGTTTTTTCTTTATTGATAAAAATAAGGTGTTTTAGGGCGTTTTTTTTTAAAGTTGTCCCCCACACTTTTATTTCAAATTTAGGATTTTTTATGTTATTTCTACTCAGAATCACGAACTCTTTCTATCCTAATAGGAGAAAAAAAGTGTCCTAAGGTTTAAGGCCATTCTGTCACCATTTTCATAGACTTTGTATCCGCCATACATTTGTATCGCGGAATGGAAAGATCGAAAAATGTATGGAAATTTTGGGACACTTTTTTTCTTCTATTAGGATAGAAAGAGCTCGTGATTCTGAGTAGAAATAACATAAAAAATCCCAAATTTGAAATAAAAGTGTAGGGGACAACTTAAAAAAAATGCCCTTTAACCTTCAGGGGCATTATCCTTTATCTCAGGTCTCCAAAACCTCTTGAGGTGGTTTAACTGCACATATTCATGGCATAGTATTACTACAATATCTTTAATGTAATTATTATTGTGTAGGTACCTATGCTTATTAACTTTAAAATACTAATTTTACTGAATTAATAGGAACACCTCTTATAATGATTAATTGTAATTCCTACCATATTTGAATGTTATTTTCTCAACATGTTTGATTAATTGGTAAAGTTTAAAATGAATTAAATAGGAACAGGACATCAAAAATAATAGCAATAGTTAAAAAAAAAAACAATAAATATTCTAAAACCAATTTACAGGAAATGGAGATTAAAAAAATGGCAAAAGAAGGAAACAACGAAGGTTGTAAAATACTAGCAAAGCAGCTGGTTCAGTTGCGGAAACAGAAGACGAGAATATATGCGGCCAACAGCAAGGTAACTTTAGTTGCGCAATATTACTAGGTTATAACTTCACATTTCAGTGTACACTGACTTATACCATGTAATCCAACTTGAACAAAAAATGAGCGGATCTCGGGTAAAAACAAGTGACGATGCAACAGATTTAACCAGGTTTTCTAAGGAGCGCACACAGGTGGACCGTCGCTTGCATGCAAATGTATTCGAGATTTTGAATTTCGAATGAGAATTATAAATTGTTTGAAGTTCGACTACTTGTTTAAAAGACACCTTCCATTATTGTGCTTGAATTATAATTGAATATTGACATAAATATAATAATAATATAATATAATATATGAATATTGGACAGAAAACTATGGCTATGAATTGTTGCATTTTTGAAACTAATACAACAAAAATCAAAGATTAAATTAAGGTTACCTACTGAAATCATAAAGATTTTCCACTGCAATAAATTTTTCACCTCTTTCCAAACAATCAAATCATTATCATATCATCATAGAATCGATGACATAGATATTATAAGCGTCATTAAATTTGTTTTCCAGATTTCCAATGTCCAAATGACGAACAAGACCATGGGCGCCAACATAGCAATAGCCGGGGCCATGGGTACCACAGCCAAGACCATGGGCAGCATAAACAAGGTCATGAACCCACACCAGATTGCCAAGGACATGGAAGCATTCAAACAGGCCAATGCCAGGCTAGATATGACAGATGAAATGAGTAAGTTTTTTTTAGTATGTGTTTAAATACCATGGTCGTAGCAAACAAGCATACAACTGGCTGTTAGTGCCGATGGACTATAGACTAGATGTCTGCATCTCCAGGAAAATCACATTCGCGTTGCTGACCTTTACCTAATCTATATAATACTTTTTAAATACTAAAGTAAAAGTAGACCATACAATACCTTGGCAGGGAGTTTCCACTTTCCAGTGAGTGTTGGATACATGACACTATTTTTTATACACCTGATGATAAGTGATAACATTCGATAAGTTGGCTTTAAAGTCATCAGTATATTTTACAAATTAATGCAGGATATTAAGGTAGCTGCCACATGCGTACCGTTACTGACAAATTTTAAGTGACGTGACGCCAGTTTGTCATATGCTTAATGTCCAGTCAGCAGCAGAAGTTGCTAAGCGGGCGAGTTGTTCAAAATTACCTTGACGCGCTCATATTCTCTTAACAATAAAGTCGCGTCAAGATCATTTTGAACACCTCGCCCGCTTAGCTTAAGCTGCTGACTGTCCCAATCAAGACGAATTTGCACTACATATATTATGTGTTAATTTTTTAGTCAATGACACACTTGACGACATAATGGACGAGTCCGGAGACGAAGAGGAGACTGAGGGTGTTGTCAACAAGGTCCTTGACGAAATAGGCATCGAGATCAGTGGAAAGGTACGTTGATGATGGTAACCCACACTAACGGCCTGGCCACGACATTGCGCGACTGGATTCGGCTAAGGCGACAACCATAGGTTGGAGCGAGACACAGCGATCGGACCTTTCGTTCCCACCTATGGTTTTCGCTTTAGCCGAAGCCAGTTGCGCAATGTCGTGGCCAGGTTGTAAGGGCCACCCCACATTAGCGTTCGAGCGTCAGCGTCTAGTCGACTCTATGGCTACTGCTCAACGCAACGTTGGAGCAACCGCGCAGCGACGCCATTTTCCATAGCCCTGACTAGACACCGACGTTCAAACGACACTAGTGTCTCTAAAGCTTTGGTTTCCTCCGATAGCGGTGCCGTCATATAGCGGCCGTCTCCATACAAATACTACGACATCCATATTTAGCCATATTATTTAGTATGGAGACGGCCGCTATATGACGGCACCGCTATCCTAGGAAAACCGATCTAAGGCTGAGGGTGTAATGATTATGATAATGAATCTTTTGTTGACGCCGCATGAAATAACAAAAACGAAAAGGTTTTGCATAAACGAAAATTATAATTGGAAAAATGTATGAGTCACTATTCGTAATACAGCAATAAAATTTGAACCTTAGCCGAAATGCTTCAGTCGAGTGAAATAACGAAAAATGTAGTTGAATTTATACTATGCTTGAAAAATGGTTAATCATTGTCTTCAGTCATCAATTTTGATTATTGGACAAACTAAAAAGAGAGCGTAAAACAATGGCAAATGCGCGTAGTTTTAAATTTAGTTCAGCTTAGAAGTTATTTAATCTATTTATAAAGATAATAATATAAGAAAAAAGTAAAAGTCATTTCAACGGTTTCTCATTGGTGCAGGTATTCATGACTTGGTCTGTAATTCAAGTTCTCAGTTTCTTTGCTCCAAATAACTGCATTTGGGTCGGATATTATAAGAAGGTTAATATTGTCTGCATATAACTATTTTTACTAATTTAGTTGATTTTACTTTATTATGATTTAAACGGAAACGCCTGCTTCCAGACCTTATTATTAAAACAAACAAGGAACAAATTACTTATGTCAATAATAAAACATCCTTTTTGTGTTCTTGTGCGTATGTTGAATGTTATACATATTGTGCATGCACCTCCTAAAAGCAAATGCCGGTTTGTTCATGATCTTAATAACAAATAATACCTATGAAATACGTGTGAGCCATGGCGATCACTACTGTGCATTTAAATATTTACAATATGCATGTAGAAAATGTTAAGTAAATCTCTTATCGAAATATAGTAAGTACGAATAGTATTATAGTATAGAACATAGTGTATAATAAATATAAGTCTGGGTTACTCTAAAAATGTAAAAAAATCCAGTGGTCTTTGTGATTAATATTTAAAATTTGAGAAATAGTATAAATAACCCTATAATACGTTTCGGCCAAGAAGCCTAATCGAACTGCTGGGATCCGAGGAGTTATCAACCCCTTACTGTGTGTAATAAAAAAAATATTTGTAGAAATTTGAACTTAAATAGCTGTCAATAGAGTTAAATATCATATCCGCCATATATGGCTTCGTATGCGGTAAGGGGTAATATGATTTTACCACAAGTTTTTTCTTATAAAATTGCTTTTTTTTTCAGATGGCAGACGCCCCATCGGTGAGCCGCGGCAAGCTGGGCGAGACCACGGCCGACAAAGACATTATGGCGCAGCTCGCCAAACTCAAGTCTTAGGGAGGACTTTATTGGCAACATTCAAGGAGAATACTTCACGATTCATCGCCTTCTTATTTCTCAGATTATCGGTCTCAACGCGTACGCTAACGCAAACTTCGGAAATCGAAGTTTCGTCTGTTTACTTCTCTGTCACTTTACATGTTTGGGCGACAAAGAAAGACATAGACACAGCTTTGGATTTGGATGTTCGTGGTTTAGTCCTGACATGCGGCCTAATTTTTGCGAATTAACTCCTGAAGAATTAAAGTACCTAAGCGAGAAAAAGTAAGTAATTCAAACAAACAAAATAACGTACGACAGAATCGGTATTTTGCATTATCAAAAATTAAATTAAGCTATTGAAATCATTGGCTTGGTTGAAACCCGGGAAACAAGAATTTAACTGTATTTGGTTCTTTTGGGTTCAGTAAGCTGAAGCCGAACAAAATATGAATCAAACAGATTTAATTTTACGGCCAAAATGTGTGTCATTGATTTTGCTTGGTTCTGTTTCGTATGCTAAATGCTACTTCAATACCGTCTATCGTCGACGTAGAGCTTTCTTTGTTTTTATAGACAAGTGTAAGGGATCCAGATCTTCTTTCTGTACGTTGACTACAAACAGTATTAACCCTTTAACCGCCAGACATTACATATCCAGCTCATTCGCCACAGTCTGATAAATAAGACAAAGATCTGATTTGGTTTTTACAGCACATTTATAACTCCCGTAACTATGCCAACCTTACTCTGCGTGGTACAATTACTGTCGGTGGCGACACGAGCACGCTCGATTAAAAATTGCTGGCGGTTAAAAGGTTAAACCTCTTAGGCCCACTTGCACCATTCCACTAACCCGGGGTTAACTAGTTAAACCTGGTGTTACCATGGTTACCAGTACAATTTGACACTAGGTTAACGGTTTAACCGCTTAACCCCGGGTTAGTGGGATGGTGCAAGTGGGCCTTAATGGTTTCTTCCAAATAACTTAAAATAAATCAACAGTTTAATGGAACTTGTTTTAATATAATAGCGTTAAAAATATTTCTAATGTTGATGGCATCGAGTATTGAGATGGGTAATATGGTTATTGTTTTACTTTTAATTTATACATGTTATCATTATATTAAGTAGGTAATACACGTGAGGCGATGATCCTTCTGAACGATTTTGGCCACAGCGTCTTCGTGTCCTTGTATAGGCATTTTGATTCTAACTGCTACACACATATACCTACTTCTTGATCCTATGTTTTTAACAAATTAAGTATTGAAAAAATATTGTACTTTTGACTTCTTTACAATTACAAGTTTCCTATATTTCTACAATCATATTATAATCCCTGGAACTAATAGGTATATCCGTAGGTTACGGTCGTGACAGTTTAAAAGTCAGTCAGTTTTAATTACTTACTGTAAAATAAAAAATTGGTATATAACTATGTATTATAAATCTCACCTATGTTAGTGAAATTAGCTTATTATTTACGCAGTTTTCCATCAATTGGTTATTAAAATATTGTAAATACCTAATGTACCTACAAATGTAAAAATTATCTGTGATATTTTTGTATTACATGGTACTTACACGAAAATATTGCTTATTTATTTCTTTGTGTCTAAACGATACCTTGAGTGTACAAATACATAACATAAGATATATTATAAATACTTAAGACGTTTATACAAAATTCAAGGATGCCCCCCTTGAGGCAATGAGGGATGAAACTTGCTGTCTTATGTATAGCTTTTTGTTTTAATGTTTTGTTTTTGTGATTGATCTGCAAGTTCGACTATACTTACTCCACATATTATGTAAGCATAGGTAGCGTATTCAAGAGAATCGTAAGGTAGATACCGTCAACCAAAAACCGACGATTTAGTATGCCTGAAATGAATTCTATATTTTGGCCTCATTTGCATTTCAAACAAATGACTCCAGTAGATTGTCTTTGTGAAATGGACACGTCCAATGATTACTTAGGTTTAAACAGTGGTCTAAAGCGAGATAATCTATTCGGAATCGTCTACGTAGGTACCTACCTACTATAAAACACTTCTGATCTATGTAGGCAAACTCAAAATCCGTGTAGCGAAAAAAAATAGGCTCAAGCTTTATTTAACCTTTTCGACGCCGTGTCAAACACAAAAGCTGTTACGCTGAAGCCACCTCGCAGAAGTGTCAAGACTGAAATTGAACTTTATGCATATGCACGTAGGTCTATGTTGCTCTGTGGTCTGTAACGGATTAATCGGTCTTTGGCGTTGAACCTACGGTGCGGATATATCGGTCATTAGCGTCCAAAAGGTTAATTGAGTGAATAGCATTCAAAAACACACCATTATTATTACATACTAGGACGGGTACTTAAGTATGTCTTGTTCACGAAGCACACGCAATTAAGATGGCGCTGTTTCCTGTATGAAAATCCTGAGTCGCGCCATTAATTTTTTTTATGAATGGGACATATATGGTACGCAAAACTCGATCTGCGTAGGGGGCACCACTAGCAAAATCTGAGGGCTTACCGCGAAACAGAAAATCTAAATTTCGTTATCTACCTTCACTCTTGCGTTTTTTCGAGCGATAAAGAGGCAGATAAGTAACGAAATTTAGATGTACAAACCGCCTTGATGCATGAATATCATATTTTAATATCTGTAAAAACTATGACTAAGCAATACTTAGGCCAAATCGAGGTACATTTGAGGCATTGTCGGTAATGTCGATGCGTCCTACCCCGCTTAGGGCTCCTAGGTTACCTGTGTAAAAATAATCGCGATAACGCAACTCGTGCTAGCAGGTGATGTGATTTTAAGACCACAATCTCCTCTAAGCGATTTTTATTTTCTTTATTTATTATTAAAAGAGAAATTACATAAATATTGTTACTTATCTGCCAAACTGCATAGCAGTTTGTTGGCAGAAAACTTATCACCATCGTGAAGTAAGTTATTCTTTACTTAATTTATAGCGATTTCTAAAGGGGTTCACTGATTAACAGTCCGCCGGACGATATCGGCCTGTCAGTTGTACGGAGCTGTCAATTTTTTGTTCTGACAGACCCATATCGGCCGGCGGACTGTTAATCAGTGGGCCCCTTTAGGATTAAGGAGCCCGTAAATAGGTACCTTCACCCGTAAATAGGTACGCCTACCCCATAGCGTAGGCGTATACCTATTTACCGGTGAAGGTTAATCTCCCGACAATTTGTTTGTCCATGTCCGTCAAAATAATCGTTAGCGTGGCATTGAAATGCTAAAGGCGAAGTCGTTGGCTTTAAATTTTAATTAAATTTACACTCATTGTTTACCCGGTCGGTAACGAGGCCTTTTCATGGCGTACCATTAATTCCCCATAGCCATTGAGACCACGGGCGAGAGATGACGTAGGATTTCAGCATAAGTACAGTCACCTTGAGAGAAAAGCGATCGCGTCCGCATAATAATCAAAGTGAAGTGTCTCGCTGCACTAATTTTCAGTGTATTTCTACGATAGAAATAAGAAAAATAGGTAAGTGCTTCAGGGAAATATTTAATGGCGCTTTCAACGAAGAAGAAAAAACCTGGCTCGGGGCGTTTCTCTCTGGCTTGACTTTTATTTGTTTTATTGGTTCTTCGTTGATTTATTTGATTTTAATATGAAAACTGTTTACCTAGGTATTCTTTTTCTATCACAGAATATACTTTATACCTAAGTACCTACAGTAATATCATTCTATCTCAGATTTAGTTCCTAAAATTCCAAGGTGCATGCGAATCTAAGTTTACAGATCGCGAAAGATGATTCCTGACCATTACTTCGACGAAGGCCTGAACGGCACCCTGTACCCGAACGATATGAAGCAAGTTAATGGTAAGGTGGCCTATGGGAAGACGCAGGCTGATTACGTAAGTTTGCAAAATTATTTATTTAATTATACATAGTTACTTCTTAATTTACTAGTATACTCGTAATGTGTCGGCAGGAGAGTCGAGGTTAATGATTAGGGACACATGATAACATTAACAGCTGCAATAATGGCAAAACAGTGAATTGATAAATATTTCAGCCAAATACCTTGAAGGAACTTGAGCTTGCTATCGGTTTGAGGAAACCCCAAACTCACGATTCAGCTATCATAATCATGACATATTGATACATGAAGAGATAGTTTCAAATCAAACATGTAGAGTAAGGCCAAGAAAAGTCTGCAGCTCTCGATATAAAAGTAGTTTTTAAAAATCAGTATGTGACAACACCACAGAAAATGGATTAAATAGTGCCATTATATAGTTGATTAATTCGCTGTCAAATTGTTGCGCTGCAGACTTTTCTTGGTCTTACTTCTATCAAGATTACCCACTTCACCTGCTTGTACAGGAGCAAGAACAGCGAGACATGCTCTCGTCACAAGATGGCGACACTTGCGAGACCCACGATCAGTTCTATCGCGACCACAAGCTGCTGCTGGTGCTGTTCCGAGCTCTAGCCGTGATGCCTATCACCAGGTCACGCCCAGGTTTGTTAGATTTTCGAATTTAAACTGTTGTGAGACATACTAACATTGAATAATTTTACGGTTTAGACTCACTTGTTTTAAGTCATTGAGCGACATGTTTCGGAGGTCTCCTTTCTCAAGCACTAACAGTGCGAACAGCGTTCACGACGGCCGTGTATCGCGTACCTGCGTCTAAACACTCTAAGCCGTAAAATTATTCAATCGTTAGATTTTGTTTCAGAAAGTGTCTCTTTTAATGTTAAGTAAAGTTAATGACGTAACTAGCGCTTATCTTCTGTCTTTGGTGTAAACCGACATTTCTTCGTTAATGTTCCATCTAATAAGTACATCCGTACATTCTACATAGTCCTAAATAAGGACGAGATGGAGAACGGCAAAAATAAATGAAATATTGCTCGTGATCCAAACGTGGCAAAACCAAACTCGTCAGCATTTAAACCAGTGGGGTAACAAGATTCATCTCTAAGGGCCCGGCCACATGTGCGCGGTGCGGCGCCGCCGCCGCCGCGCGGCGCCGCAAAGCGGTGCGCGTCGCCGCGCGCGGTGCCGCGCGCGGTGCCGCAGCGCGGTGCGCGGCGCCGCGCGCGGTGCCGCAAAGCGGTGAGTTTCGCCGCGCGCGGTGCCGCCAAGCGGCGTGCGGCGCCGCGTGCGATGCCACGCTGCATAGTAAAGAATAAAATTCGACTACCAGTTGTTTAATCAGACATGGATCCCTTCACACGTGTTCTGCTCTTGCTGTTGTTATAGCGATAGCGGTTCGCCAAAAAACGCTGTAAATGGTGTTAAAGGTATCAAAATCGGTACGATTGATCTTTAGGACATTTGAAACAATTTGACCCGAAGCACCAACAAATAAAAAAATGAGAGGAGTTATGACGTCATCTTTTTTTGTATGAAATTAAAAAAAAATTGTTTAGAAACCTATCGTGTGTAGTATTAAACGAAAGGGCTTTCTAAGACGATTCCAAAAATATATCACATCATTACATTTGAGTAATTTTTTTTTTTAATTATAATAAAAATATTTTTTAAAACATACCAAGTTTGGGTTTCTCCAGATACAATACCGTTAAAAATTTTTTTGTTAAATATACCTCAAATTATACCTAATATCCTCATATCTAATTCTAATAAAGCAATTTTGAAAATATTTACATTTAGTATATTTGTTTTAATTTTTTCTACTCCCGTACCTTTATTTGTCATTTAAAAGGTCATCTCATACACACACCTTTAAACCCCTATGTTATAGTTGTCAAGACAAGTCTTTAGTCTATTCCCCAAAAAAGTATTTGTGCATACACGCAGTATCTTTTTGGTACTTTTACGATACTTCGTGTAATCACCACTTAAAAAATATTGTATTAAATACATTGTTGCCAACCTAATTTTAATTGATTGATGAGTACTAAGTGCATAGTAGAAACAATAAAATTCCTTCAGAAGTCAGAAACGCGCATGTGACACCCGTAATATAGCAAGATCCATAGACTACGAACACCGCTTAGCGTTGCTTGTTAGTCTCCATAGGCTACTGTGGCCAAAATCGAGAAAAAAAAAACTATCCAAAATTGTAATTTAACTAAGAGCAAGTACCAGGGCCTCACGAGTTACTAGAAGGTGTCGCTGACCATCCGGCCGTGGGGCGCGGGGCGCGGTGGCCGGGTCGCGTATCTTAGCTGTATACTTTTGGTTTGTTTACCTACATATATGTCCTATATGATTCCACTTGTTTATAGTATTATTTTTGTTGAATGAAAAATATTTGTTAAATTTACAATTTTTAATATTTAAAGGTGAGATTTTTCAGTTAATTCTTACATAAATAATTTTTGCTACGAATTATAGATTCCGAGATATAAGCGACTTTCTGGAAAACCGTTATACTTATATTAATTTTATGCTTTCTATTTAAATATTTAATTGAGAAATTCATAGATCACACTTTGTAAAATTGAAAAATTAAAAAAAAGTACTTCATGTAATTATTTTCAAAATTGCTTTCTTAGTGTTAGATACCTAATATCCTCGTAGGATATTAGGTATAATTTGAGGTATATTTTACAAAAAAATATTGAACGGTATTGTATCTGGAGAAGCCCAAACTTGGTATGTTTTGAAAATTATTTTTATTATAATTAAAAAAAAGCGGCCAACTGCGAGCCGGACTCGCCCATGAAGGGTTCCGTATTTAGGCGATTTATGACGTATTAAAAAAAACTACTTGCTAGATCTCGTTCAAACCAATTTTCGGTTGAAGTTTACATGGTAATGTACATCATATATTTTTTTTAGTTTTATCATTCTCTTATTTTAGAAGTTAGGGGGGGGGGGACACACATTTTACCACTTTGGAAGTGTCTCTCGCGCAAACTATTCAGTTTAGAAAAAAATGATATTAGAAATCTCAATATCATTTTTGAAGACCTATCCATAGATACCCCACACGTATGGGTTTGATGAAAAAAAAAATTTTTGAGTTTCAGTTCGAAGTATGGGGAACCCCAAAAATTTATTGTGTTTTTTCTATTTTTGTGTGAAAATCTTAATGCGGTTCACAGAATACATCTACTTACCAAGTTTCAACAGTATAGTTCTTATAGTTTCGGAGAAAAGTGGCTGTGACATACGGACGGACAGACAGACGGACAGACAGACAGACAGACAGACAGACAGACAGACAGACAGACATGACGAATCTATAAGGGTTCCGTTTTTTGCCATTTGGCTACGGAACCCTAAAAACCGGCCAAGTGCGAGTCGGACTCGCGTTCCAAGGGTTCCGCGCATTACACAATTTTTAACAATATGTTTTGTTTAATGAAAAGTCAGTAAAATGTCTTTAAAAAACCCGTAGGGGCCGGATCAAAAACTAAGTACTTAAGTCCGACTCACGCTTGACTGCATATTTCTAATAGGTTTTCCTGTCATTTATAGGTAAAGAACTATTTAGTGTATTTTTTCAATATTGTAGACCCAGTACCTAGTTTCAGAGATAAGGGGGGGAAAGGGTCATTTTTTGCCTATTTTCTTGAATACCTGCTAAACTATTTATCTTAAAATTATCATTCCAAAGTTTAATTAATAATTAAATTAATAAACTTTATTTTGAAACACTTTTAGGTACAGAAATTTACAAACTTTTCTCAAAATGAGCTCTTTCATTTGATATGTAACACGATATCTTAGTTTGAAAAACTTTATTTTTTAATTTGCTCTTTTACATCCCAAAAGTGGCCTACATATTTAAAATTCATTTGTTTACGTTACATATATGTCCGTCTTTGGGTCACAAACTTACATAGGTATGTGTGCCAAATTTTAACTTCATTAAAAGTGAGTAAAATGTCTTTAAAAACCCCGTAGGGGTCGGATCAAAATCTAAGTACTTAAGTCCGACTCACGCTCGACTGCACATTTCTAATAGGTTTTTCTGTCATCTATAGGTAAAGAACTATTAAGTGTAATTTTTTCAAAATTTTAGTCCAGTACTTTCAGAGATAAAGGGGAGGAATGGTAATTTTTTGCCTATTTTCTTGAATAACTGCTAAACTATTTATCTTAAAATTATAAAAAAAATATATTTGATATTCTCAAAATGAGCTCTTTCATCTGATACACACACGATATATTTTGAATAACTTTATTTTTTTATTTGCTCTTTTACCCCCAAAAAGTGGCCTCCATATTTAAAATTCATTTGTGTACGTTACATGTCCGTCTTTGGATCACAAACTTACATATGTGTGCCAAATTTCAACTTATTGAAAAGTGAGTAAAATGTCTTTAAAAAACCCGTAGGGGTCGGATCAAAAACTAGTACTTAAGTCAGACTCACGCTTGACTGCACATTTCTAATAGGTTTTCCTGTCATCTATAGGTTAAGAACTATTTAGTGTATTTTTTTCAATATTTTAGACCCAGTACCTAGTTTCAGAGATAAGGGGGGGAAAGGGTCATTTTTTGCCTATTTTCTTGAATAACTGCTAAACTATTTATCTTAAAATAATAAAAAAATATATTTGAGATTCTCAAAATGAGCTCTTTCATTTGATATGTAACACGATATAGTTTGAAAAACTTTATTTTTAAATTTCTCTTTTACCCCCCAAAAGTGGCCTTCATATTTAAAATTCATTTATTTACGTTACATCTTCGTCTTTAGGTCACAAACTTACATATGTGTGCCAAAATTTTGCGTTGCGGCGGGCGTCGCCGCAGAGCGGTTTGCGGCGCCGCAGATTTCTGATTTCTGATTTGTATGGAATTTAAAAAAAACTGTTTTGAAACCTATCGTGTGTGGTATTAAACGAAAGGGCTTTCTGAGCCGATTCCAAAAATATCATATCATTATATTTTAGTCATTTTTTTTAGGGTTCCGTACCTCAAAAGGAAAAAACGGAACCCTTATAGGATCACTCGTGCGTCTGTCTGTCCGTCCGTCCGTCTGTCACAGCCTATTTTCTCCGAAACTACTGGACCAATAAAGTTGAAATTTGGCACACATATGTAAGTTTGTGACCTAAAGACGAAGATGTAACGTAAATAAATGAATTTTAAATATGAAGGCCACTTTTGGGGGGTAAAAGAGAAATTTAAAAATAAAGTTTTTCAAACTATATCGTGTTACATATCAAATGAAAGAGCTCATTTTGAGAATCTCAAATATATTTTTTTATTATTTTAAGATAAATAGTTTAGCAGTTATTCAAGAAAATAGGCAAAAAATTACCATTCCCCCCCTTTATCTCTGAAACTACTAGGTCTAAAATAATGAAAAAAATACACTAAATAGTTCTTAACCTATAGATGACAGGAAAACCTATTAGAAATGTGCAGTCAAGCGTGAGTCGGACTTAAGTACTAGTTTTTGATCCGACCCCTACGGGTTTTTTAAAGACATTTTACTCACTTTTCAATAAGTTGAAATTTGGCACACATATGTAAGTTTGTGATCCAAAGACGGACATGTAACGTACACAAATGAATTTTAAATATGGAGGCCACTTTTGGGGGGTAAAAGAGCAAATAAAAAAATAAAGTTATTCAAAATATATCGTGTGTGTATCAAATGAAAGAGCTCATTTTGAGAATCTCAAATATATTTTTTTTATAATTTTAAGATAAATAGTTTAGCAGTTATTCAAGAAAATAGGCAAAAAATACCATTCCTCCCCTTTATCTCTGAAAGTACTGGACTAAAATTTTGAAAAAATTACACTAAATAGTTCTTTACCTATAGATGACAGGAAAACCTATTAGAAATGTGCAGTCGAGCGTGAGCCGGACTTAAGTACTTAGATTTTGATCCGACCCCTACGGGGTTTTTAAAGACATTTTACTCACTTTTAATGAAGTTATAATTTGGCACACATACCTATGTAAGTTTGTGACCCAAAGACGGACATATATGTAACGTAAACAAATGAATTTTAAATATGTAGGCCACTTTTGGGAGGTAAAAGAGCAAATTAAAAAATAAAGTTTTTCAAACTAAGATATCGTGTTACATATCAAATGAAAGAGCTCATTTTGAGAAAAGTTTGTAAATTTCTGTACCTAAAAGTGTTTCAAAATAAAGTTTATTAATTTAATTATTAATTAAACTTTGGAATGATCATTTTAAGATAAATAGTTTAGCAGTTATTCAAGAAAATAGGCACAAAATGACCCTTTCCCCCCCTTATCTCTGAAACTAGGTACTGGGTCTAAAATATTTAAAAAAATACACTAAATAGTTCTTAACCTATAGATGACAGGAAAACCTATTAGAAATGTGCAGTCAAGCGTGAGTCGGACTTAAGTACTAGTTTTTGATCCGACCCCTACGGGTTTTCTAAAGACATTTTACTCACTTTTCAATAAGTTGAAATTTGGCACACATATGTAAGTTTGTGATCCAAAGACGAACATGTAACGTACACAAATGAATTTTAAATATGGAGGCCACTTTTTGGGGGTAAAAGAGCAAATAAAAAAATAAAGTTATTCAAAATATATCGTGTGTGTATCAAATGAAAGAGCTCATTTTGAGAATCTCAAATATATTTTTTTTATAATTTTAAGATAAATAGTTTGGCAGTTATTCAAGAAAATAGGCAAAAAATTACCATTCCTCCCCTTTATCTCTGAAAGTACTGGACTAAAATTTTGAAAAAATTACACTGAATAGTTCTTTACCTATAGATGACAGGAAAACCTATTAGAAATGTGCAGTCGAGCGTGAGTCGGACTTAAGTACTTAGATTTTGATCCGACCCCTACGGGGTTTTTAAAGACATTTTACTCACTTTTAATGAAGTTAAAATTTGGCACACATACCTATGTAAGTTTGTGACCCAAAGACGGACATATATGTAACGTAAACAAATGAATTTTAAATATGTAGGCCACTTTTGGGAGGTAAAAGAGCAAATTAAAAAATAAAGTTTTTCAAACTAAGATATCGTGTTACATATCAAATGAAAGAGCTCATTTTGAGAAAAGTTTGTAAATTTCTGTACCTAAAAGTGTTTCAAAATAAAGTTTATTAATTTAATTATTAATTAAACTTTGGAATGATAATTTTAAG
Organism: Cydia amplana; assembly: GCF_948474715.1. NCBI lineage: Eukaryota > Metazoa > Arthropoda > Insecta > Lepidoptera > Tortricidae > Cydia > Cydia amplana. The sequence continues at coordinate 7,649,497 of NC_086080.1, forward strand.
ATAAATAGTTTAGCAGTTATTCAAGAAAATAGGCAAAAAATGACCCTTTCCCCCCTTATCTCTGAAACTAGGTACTGGGTCTACAATATTGAAAAAATACACTAAATAGTTCTTTACCTATAAATGACAGGAAAACCTATTAGAAATATGCAGTCAAGCGTGAGTCGGACTTAAGTACTTAGTTTTTGATCCGGCCCCTACGGGTTTTTTAAAGACATTTTACTGACTTTTCATTAAACAAAACATATTGTTAAAAATTGTGTAATGCGCGGAACCCTTGGAACGCGAGTCCGACTCGCACTTGGCCGGTTTTTAGGGTTCCGTAGCCAAATGGCAAAAAACGGAACCCTTATAGATTCGTCATGTCTGTCTGTCTGTCTGTCTGTCTGTCCGTCTGTCTGTCCGTCCGTATGTCACAGCCACTTTTCTCCGAAACTATAAGAACTATACTGTTGAAACTTGGTAAGTAGATGTATTCTGTGAACCGCATTAAGATTTTCACACAAAAATAGAAAAAACACAATAAATTTTTGGGGTTCCCCATACTTCGAACTGAAACTCAAAAATTTTTTTATTCATCAAACCCATACGTGTGGGGTATCTATGGATAGGTCTTCAAAAATGATATTGAGGTTTCTAATATCATTTTTTTCTAAACTGAATAGTTTGCGCGAGAGACACTTCCAAAGTGGTAAAATGTGTGTCCCCCCCCCCCCTAACTTCTAAAATAAGAGAATGATAAAACTAAAAAAAATATATGATGTACATTACCATGTAAACTTCAACCGAAAATTGGTTTGAACGAGATCTAGCAAGTAGTTTTTTTTAATACGTCATAAATCGCCTAAATACGGAACCCTTCATGGGCGAGTCCGGCTCGCACTTGGCCGCTTTTTTTTAATTATAATAAAAATAATTTTCAAAACATACCAAGTTTGGGCTTCTCCAGATACAATACCGTTCAATATTTTTTTGTAAAATATACCTCAAATTATACCTAATATCCTACGAGGATATTAGGTATCTAACACTAAGAAAGCAATTTTGAAAATAATTACATGAAGTACTTTTTTTTAATTTTTCAATTTTACAAAGTGTGATCTATGAATTTCTCAATTAAATATTTAAATAGAAAGCATAAAATTAATATAAGTATAACGGTTTTCCAGAAAGTCGCTTATATCTCGGAATCTATAATTCGTAGTAAAAATTATTTATGTAAGAATTAACTGAAAAATCTCACCTTTAAATATTAAAAATTGTAAATTTAACAAATATTTTTCATTCAACAAAAATAATACTTTAAACAAGTGGAATCATATAGGACATATATGTAGGTAAACAAACCAAAAGTATACAGCTAAGATACGCGACCCGGCCACCGCGCCCCGCGCCCCACGGCCGGATGGTCAGCGACACCTTCTAGTAACTCGTGAGGCCCTGGTACTTGCTCTTAGTTAAATTACAATTTTGGATAGTTTTTTTTTCTCGATTTTGGCCACAGTAGCCTATGGAGACTAACAAGCAACGCTAAGCGGTGTTCGTAGTCTATGGATCTTGCTATATTACGGGTGTCACATGCGCGTTTCTGACTTCTGAAGGAATTTTATTGTTTCTACTATAGAACCTAATGAATATTTTGTAAATTAGCAGCAATGCACTTAGTACTCATCAATCAATTAAAATTAGGTTGGCAACAATGTATTTAATACAATATTTTTTAAGTGGTGATTACACGAAGTATCGTAAAAGTACCAAAAAGATACTGCGTGTATGCACAAATACTTTTTTGGGGAATAGACTAAAGACTTGTCTTGACAACTATAACATAGGGGTTTAAAGGTGTGTGTATGAGATGACCTTTTAAATGACAAATAAAGGTACGGGAGTAGAAAAAATTAAAACAAATATACTAAATGTAAATATTTTCAAAATTGCTTTATTAGAATTAGATATGGGGATATTAGGTATAATTTGAGGTATATTTAACAAAAAAAATTTTAACGGTATTGTATCTGGAGAAACCCAAACTTGGTATGTTTTAAAAAATATTTTTATTATAATTTAAAAAAAAAAATACTCAAATGTAATGATGTGATATATTTTTGGAACCGTCTTAGAAAGCCCTTTCGTTTAATACTACACACGATAGGTTTCTAAACAATTTTTTTTTAATTTCATACAAAAAAAGATGACGTCATAACTCCTCTCGTTTTTTTATTTGTTGGTGCTTCGGGTCAAATTGTTTCAAATGTCCTAAAGATCAATCGTACCGATTTTGATACCTTTAACACCATTTACAGCGTTTTTTGGCGAACCGCTATCGCTATAACAACAGCAAGAGCAGAACACGTGTGAAGGGATCCATGTCTGATTAAACAACTGGTAGTCGAATTTTATTCTTTACTATGCAGCGTGGCATCACACGCGGCGCCGCACGCCGCTTGGCGGCACCGCGCGCGGCGAAACTCACCGCTTTGCGGCACCGCGCGCGGCGCCGCGCACCGCGCTGCGGCACCGCGCGCGGCACCGCGCGCGGCGACGCGCACCGCTTTGCGGCGCCGCGGCGCGGCACCGCAAAATTTTGCGTTGCGGCGGGCGTCGCCGCAGAGCGGTTTGCGGCGCCGCAGATTTCTGCGGTGCCGCGCCGCGCGGCGGCGGCGGTGCCGCACCGCGCACATGTGGCCGGGCCCGAAGAACCGTCTATTATATTAGTCGCTTGATTCCACAAGTGCTCTCGAAAGGAAGCCTTTTACAATAGAATTGAATCCGAAAACTGCAATTTGTTTTGTTTTATGAGGTATTTATTCTTCATTCCCATTCTTCACTGTTGTTAATCATATCTAGGTATAACACGATACGTGATTGGAATGATGGATTATTATTCGGATGATGCTACTATTTAGTCAGTTTTGCTCTTAACTGTAAATGCTAGGTACTTTACTCGCTACGTTTGTACGCTAAGCAGATATCTAAATATTTCAATAAAATGATATACCTACCTAAGTAATATTAACTGAATCCGTGTCATTTTAAACAGGCACAATCACCTTTAGCTGGAAATCCCGCGCCACCATGTACGCCATCTCCTTCTACATAGTAGCCACCGTGGTGGTCCTCATGGTGGGCTATGAGCGCGTCATGATCCTGCGCTCCATCAAGAAGTTCGACGAGTACATCTACGCCATCTTGTTCGTGGCGTTCCTCGTGCCGCACTTCTGGATACCCTTCGTGGGGTGGGGCGTGGCGCATCAGGTCGCCATTTATAAGACTAGCTGGGGGAAGTTTCAAGTACGTGTTCCCTTTGTGACACCTATTTTAGCAGTAACTTTCTTTTAGCTGGATGCCTCACGCCACCCGCGTACATGGTGGCGAGGGTTCATAGTCCTGAACCTATACGTGCGTTTACTCCTCTTGGTGCTATAATATTTAACGTTTCACCTTGATTTTGTTCGGTTAGGTATGCCCCCAGCATGTAGCAGTTGTAAACTGAAGTTAATACGATTGAGAAAATTGAGAATAAACTTATTGGAATTGGAATGCATTGTTAAGTCGCCAAATGATTACGTTTTCATTAACCATTTTTTAATTATATCCTCCATATGACAGGGACAGGGGATCCGAGCGACATCTACCGTAAGAGCGTTATACTTCTTAAACGGCTTAAGACAGTAAGTTTACGCTGTTTCGTTTTCTAGGTTCGATACTACCGGGTGACTGGCGAAAACCTGCAATTCCCAAACCTGCAGACCCAGATCGTCATCATAAGCGTGGGCTGCCTCCTCCTGGCCGTGTGCTTCCTCCTCAGCCTCTGCGCCCTCATGGACGGCTTCCTCCTCCGCCACACCACCGCCTACTACCACATCATCATCATGATCAACATGAACTGCGCCCTCTGGTACATTAACTGCAAAGGCATCAAGATAGCATCGCAAAGCCTATCGGAATGTTTTCGCAGGGTATGTAAATTAAATTTGCGTTTTATTCCGCCTTTTTATGAATATGAGCGTGTAAAATAGATGTATATTGGATCAGAACATTGATTGCCCTAATGTAATGTAGGGAATAAAAATGTTACTTTCGTTATTATACGATTCATGAAGAATGCACTAAACTATGAAATTGGTGTAATAATAATAATAAAAACGAAATTCTTTACGAGTCATTTCACGGATTAGGTAATGCAGGTAACAGCGAAAATATGGAAGGTACGAATATAATAAAATAAGAAACAACCGGAGAGGACACAAGAAATTAAAATCTGAATGAAAAGGCTCCTTGAGGGCGATTTGAACTTTATAATCTTATGGATCTGTCAGCTGTCAACAGCGAAACTTCTTCAACCGAAGAAGATCATATCCTAAACCGTTTCATAACAAGATTATAAAGTTCGAATCGCCGTCCTTGCCGCTTGCCTCTTTATAACCCAGGTAAATAAAAAACCAACGACTGATCGTATGAAACAATGTTTGAAATGAAATATGAAATAACTGGTCGCAAGTTTTATGCTCTTGCTCTACAATTCTTACCTAGAAGTAAATAACATTGGAGCTATAGAAACCTTGGTATGAGCGAAAAACCAATTTGTATAATATTTGACCTCGAATAAATTCTGACGCGCACACGAGATTTTCTGTAACTTTTAGGTGAAGCCCTTAATTTGCCTGGGTTATTTTATCATGCAAGCAACACTCGTCTCGAGTGAGTAGGTGAGTAACTCGGCTCCAGTAAGCTAAGAACTACAATAGATGTAGGTACAACTAAGTAGTTCCTATTCTCACGAGATACTTGCGTGCAATACCTTTGCCGTACTACCGCTTTGTTTGTTTTCGTACAATAGAGTACACACAATAGAATACATTCCCCAACCATAATAATAAAATGCTAGGCGCTAACCTATGCCTGTTTCGAGAAAACTTTACTTCTCAGTTTTTCTAAAGAAATGTAACGATCTAACGATATTGATAGGTAGGTTACTACAAACCAGTAATATAATGTATGGTAATTACTAGGTATGTTACTAATAATATTTATGTAATAGTATTTCAAAGTTGATATATGTGAATTGAAGGTTAAGAAAATAGTATATAATTGAATGGGTTTCTTAAAACAATATGTACCTAATTCTCTAGGACGTAAACGTGGAGATCTCGGCGAAGCTGATCTCGAGGTACCGCTTCTTGTGGCTGAACCTCTCTGAGCTACTGCAGTCACTCGGCAACGCCTACGCGCGGACTTACTCCACCTACTGCTTATTTATGTAACTATTTTATACTTCATGGAACTGTATGTGTGGCTATGTCTTAAGTCTTCATGGTATTTGCCCTTGATTAAAATATGTAAAAACATTACAGTTTTGCGTTAGTTCCCTCTTAATTTTAGTTTGATGCAGTCCATACTGTGTGTTTACTTTAAAAATGTCGTCAGCTGATTAATTAACCAAAATCCTCGTGAAGGTTCTTCAACATAACTATCGCGGTGTATGGCGCGCTCTCTGAGATCGTGGACCACGGCTTAAAATTCAGCTTCAAGGAGATGGGGCTCTTTGTTGACGCAGCTTACTGCTCCACTCTACTGTTCATCTTCGCTGATTGCTCCCACAAATCCACGCTCAAGGTAAGATTCTTTTGGTTGTCTGCTAAAGACAACGGCAACTAGTTTAACATAACCATCACGGTGTACAGCGCGCACTCTGATATCGTGGACCACAACGCTGCTTACTGTTCCACTTTGCTGTTCATCTTCGCAAACTGATCCCATAAGTCCACGCTCAAGGTAAGATTCTTCTGGTTGTCTGCTAAAGACAACGGCAACTAGTTCAACATAACCATCGCGATCTACACCGTGCTCTCGGATATCGTGGACCACGACGTTCTTATTGTATGTACCTACATATAGGGTGTCCCAAGAAGTAGTGATATACTGAAGCTGGGAGGTAGAGGACGTAGGGGGCTATCCGAATCACCCCCATGTATGTTCCGCGATTTTTCGTATTTTCGGAGTTATGATTTTTTTTAATTTTTCACCTATCGCCGAGTACGATGAGATTTTTATTTATGGTGACGTGAATTATTGCGGTAGATGCTTGATTTTTTTTGTGTGCTAAGCTGATAGATAGGCCAATTCAGTACGGTAACATTTACTATCGTTAGATCTCTGAATGGAATTAAAAAAAAAAATAATGCCAAGAAAGACAAAATTATCCAGTATGTTCACAAATTCAAGGGCGCTTAAAAAAATAAAACATACTGGGTAATTTTATCTTTCTTGGCATTAAATTTTTTTTAATTCCATTCAAAGATCTAACGATAGTAAATGTTACCATACTGAATTGGCCTATCTATCAGCTTAGCACACAAAAAAAATCAAGCATCTACCGCAATAATTCACGTCACCATAAATAAAAATCTCATCGTACTCGGCGACAGGTGAAAAATTAAAAAAAATCATAACTCCGAAAATACGAAAAATCGCGGAACATACATGGGGGTGATTCAGATAGCCCTCTACGTCCTCTACCTCCCAGCTTCAGTATATCACTACTTCTTGGGACACCCTGTATATAGGTACGATAAAATTTAATCGGTGATCAGGAACCAATTTTTCTAATTCAGTAATCGATGGCGATCACATTTAATTTATCTATGGGACTAACCGCAAAATCGCACGGTACATTTGTTTTGAATAATTTACACTCGTTCCTTATTTAGGTGGCGGCTGGAGTGCAAGACACATTGCTGGGTATTGACGTGTTGGCTGTCGACAGGCCTGCTCAAAAAGAGGTTAGTGTATCTGCCCTATCATACACGATGTCAAAAAAATATCAATTAGTTTAAGGCTCTAATTGGTATCGCATTGGAAACAGGCAGAAAATTATTCATTTAAATGCAGATTTCTCAAACTGTAAAGGAGTCGTACAAAAAGTGGAACCGCAAAAGATGTTTAACCTACTTTTACTAAGTAAGTAGTCAAGATATTAAATTTATCGATTTAAATTGTCGTCATTCATACTAAGATACCTAAGCTAATTGTACGGTTTAAACTGACGTATCTTTAGTGGTAAGTAGTAATCATTTACTAATACGTGAGTTAAACTGAAAAATTAGCTTAATGCCAGTATATGTACCCAAACATGTCTTTAATAAGCAAACATACTTAAATAGAGTTTCGTCTGCAGATCGACCACTTCATCCAAGCCATCGAGATGAATCCCGCTGTTGTGAGCCTTAAAGGTTACGCGCACGTCAACAGAGAGCTACTTACTTCGGTAACTAAGCTACTTAATTAATTATGACTTGGCGTTTCGCATCCTCATCATCGGCACATTGTCTGTTAGTATAGGGTGAGTATAGGGGACCTGTTGTTTGCACATCCTTTCATAGCTGAAAGGAGGGCCTGGCCAAGATGAGAAACGCCAATCAAACCTTAATATTTCTTTTTATTATGATTATTCCTAAAATGCACGCAAATTGCTCAGTAGCTCGGTGTGATGGAGCATATCAACCACCTAGTATTTATGAATACCTAGGTACGCATTCCGTACCTACCAATAAGATCAGGGGCCTTACCTACCATGATGTCTTATTGCGATTCTGTTTAGGACCTAAACTGAATAGCTAAAGGACGGAGCTAAATAAGTCGCATAACTCCGTCCCTTAGCAATTCAGTTTAGGTCTTACACAGAATCGCAATAAGACATCATGGTAAGGAAGGCCCCACAGTAATTATATACCTATCAGCAATTGAGCACGAACTAGAACTTTATGGAGCCCTATTCCTCACCACATTTTTATGCATGATTAGTTTACTCAATTTTAGATATAACTTTTAGTTGGATTTTCACTTTATCACTTTACGTTAGTATCCGTTGACCCTTTTTATCAGATAACGGCAAATGTATTGATTGATCCCCACGAAGTAGAAAATCAAAAATGAGTTTGAGGTTCATCTTTACTTTTGAGTTAATTAAACTATTATACATATAGGTATTATAGGTAGTATCTAAAATAGTACAAATAGTAGTAATGTTCATAAATAGATTATTCAATGGCCGTCCTGTTATTAAATAACCTAATTATGAGCATAACCTCTATATGAGTAATATGAATTCAAAAGCTTCATAAATTCTGTATCCGACAGCTATAGTAAACTGAGACCGTATTGTTTTCGTCCTCATTTCTCAAAGTGTGCACGATGTCCCTGAAAACCTACAAGGCCTGTACAAATGTAGACTCTCGTAGATGCGACTTTGGACTAACTGATGTCTTCCATCAAGTAACAAGCCCTTAAACATAACATTTAGTGAAAAGAACTTTTCCATCCACTGTGGAGAGATAGACCTCTAAATTTAAAGTTAGGAGGGCTACCAAAAAGTATCAGTGATCGGCAATCTCCAACTATATCGCGCTTGCTGTAATTTTTGAACAACAGAGGCGCAGATAGCCAAATAGCCGATCTTAGAGTATTGATATTCTTAGCCAACTCGACTGCAAAATGTGAAAGTACGTACTAAAATTAGTAATTTAATTTAATTTTTTAGTAGTTACAAAAGCTTTTTTTCTTAAGATGTCACTGTTCATCAGAAAACAAAAACAAGTAGAGCCTCTTAATCCTGCCCAAGAACAATCTGTTCGCTCCTTTGCATTCTAAATTTCTGCGAAGGAACGTAATTATTATAATTTGGCCTACATTTTAAGAACAATTTCAGAAGTTTTGCTTCAATTATCATATTCATCATACATAAATACTTCCTCGTGCCAATGATAATTATATTATTCTTAATTAGTATTATGCTCGCATATTATTTTGGTGACAAAAGTAAGTTTTGATGTTTCTAAAATCTTTTATAAACAACAACAGTTCAACGCTCGTCTTAAACATAAAACTTTTGCGGTAGTTTTACTTTAGAGGTTACAATGCACACAAGTTAAAAATTGTAAAAAACCCCGACTTAAGGATTTACTTATTTTTTTAACCCAAAACTTGACACTAGTTAAAAAAATAACTGTTTATTTCCAATAATAATAAACAGCAGCAATTATAACAGCACAAGCACAAGTATTTTTTAAAACCTATTACCTAAATTCATACTTCAGTGTGAAGTGTACCTACACATTATAGTTAAAGTCATAAATACTTATAATTCCTACATACTAAGGTTGTATGTAAGGTTGTTAGTATAATCCAGATAGCGTACTAGGGTGTTCGGTTATAAAGTAACACGAGATGCACGTCAAGCCTCATAACCTCTGGAACTGGTTCACAGTGTTCACACTGGAATTATCATCTCATTAGAAACAGTTCAGCTACAATCAACTAGTTCTATTTGCTCTCTAAATTGCAATTGACGCAATGCAAAGTTCTTCCAAGAACTTTAGGGAACTTACTTCCAAAGTTATGCAAGTTCGAACATACTACGTACCAGTGTTGGGCAAAAAATAATCAAATTATAAATTAACAATTGCAATTACAAAATGTAATTTCAACAAATAATTTCCATTACATGTAGAAAGTAATCGCGCATTCGATTAACGATTAAATTACATTTTGAAATTAAAATTTAAAATTAATTACTTCTCTCAATTATAATCATTTCATTCCATTTCATTTCATTATTGACAATGTTTTTATATTTAAAAAAATGCAAATGAGTATTCTTGCAAGAATTTGTACAAGGGAAAATAATTTAATCAGAAATCCAAGCATTTTTTATAAAGAGACCTCACGTGTATTTCTGTAACAGTGAACGAAATAATTTAAGAAAAAATACCTACCACATGAGTAGATACTTTTTCTCGGTTTCGTTAAACATAAACCTTCCCTCCGCACTTTAAAATACGTCTATAACGAAAATAATAAAGAATATAGTCTATTTAACGAAAATAGAAAAATAACAAAGTCACAAAGTAGCCGATAATACCTCGCGTGATTTGTGCACAACCCCTATCCAGGTAAGAGTGGATTTTTAAAAAGTTTTTCTTTATAATACTCCAAGTAAATTTGTTCATCTTTGCAAATGAATAAAAGGGTTAACGAAAGGTAATCGAATAATTAAATTACTAATTAATGTAATCGCAATTGCAGATTACACGGCAAATTGAATTACATGTAATCAAATTTCCACGTAATTAAATTACAAAAAAATAATTACATGTGATTCGATTAGTAATTAAATTACACAAGTTATTAAATACGCCCAACACTGCTACGTACATACAGATGTAATACAGAGAAGCTAAGAAGTTTTATTTAACTTTTCAACTCTTGATTTAGATTTTTTACTTATTTATTTATTCATTATCATTATTTTGTCTTTACTTTTTGTGTAGGTACAAATAAATATTTTAAAGACGATATAAAATTATTTATTATCTAGAGTTACTAGAGTCCGTGTCTAAGCTAACTATGAACCCACTTGAACTGGCCAAAGTGAGGGAGTGTTATTATAAACGTCATATTTTCCTAGTAATTTGACATTAATGACGACATCGCCATCGCCGCACTTTATCGTTTGCAAATGCCATACAGATCAGGGATGTTGCGAACATCCGCATCCGCAACCGCGGAACTTCCGCATTATTTTCAACATCCGCATCTGCATCCGCATCCGCATAAAATCGATGTCGAACAAGTCGGTACAGGAACGTCTTAGCGGCGGCGTAAGTGCTAGGTAATTTCGTCATTACCTATAACGAAATCGTCTAGATACAGAAAAGTCGGCCAAGTTACTGTTTATTAAATATAACGCACCTATATTCTTACTCAAATACTAAACGTTTCGTTATTTTTTTTTAATAAAATATACTAAAAATGTAATATTTGACGTTTTTTAAGTACCTAATCTTGACATCCGCATCCGCATCCGCATTCGCGCATGTCAAAAAATCTGCATCCGCAACATCCCTGATACAGATATAGCTTTGTCCGACTCTAAACGAATTATGAATAATATAAGTTAGGTAATAATAGGACAAAATACGATACCAGTCGACGATCCGCGCGCGCGATAGACTACCTATTAATAATAATTAGTTAGGGACGGGTAGTTTATCTCGTGCGCGAGATACTGTCCCGGCGCACACATGCTAAGGCAAAGAGGTAGCTCAATTATTTTTGAAATATATCCACTGTTGAATTTAAGTACATAATCGTATTTTTTATAACCTGTTTTTTTGTTTCAGACAATAAGCATGATAGCTATTTATTTGATCGTGCTGCTGCAGTTCAAGATATCGCTACCAAAAACTGACTCGTAAAACACCCAATCTACTTGGAATTTTCCTGCGGCTAAAAGGTTATTCACATACTGAGACAAACTTATTCCTTAATCCATAATTGCTGTGAGTTGCTAGTCTGTGACAAGTTAGATGGGAAAATGGTATAACTGGAAGTGATCGTTAATATACTGTGTACGCCCACTTCACGCTTATCCTGTCCTCCCATTTCTCACCATAGATTAGATTAGATTAAATTTATTTATTTCACAATATATGATTACAGTACAAATTACATTAATGTCAATTTATAAGAATCTATATTGTGATCGTCAGAAATACATTTAAATAATAGCAAGATACTTAATCCAAATAAATTCATAATATGAAAAGAATCACCTGAGAAGGATCGTCAATTAATAACAATAATTAAACGAAAACAATGTCAAAAATAGGAACGCGATTATAAATTGTACAGTTATGTCAAAAAATTCACTTATTGAATATAATGGGTTGTCCAGTAAAAAGTTTCTCAATCGACGCTTGAATGTTGTATCGGATGTTTCCGTCCTTATTTCTTCAGGCAATCGCTCATATGAAGCACTAAGTAAATACTAATTAATGTTCACAGTTATTATATTAGCTTACCTGACAAAGTTTAGCATAGCAAAGCTGCGCTTAGGATCGTAGTTTTCATTTAGAATGTGCTTTAAAAAGTAATAGATGAAGTTGAAATGTTAGTAGTTGGAATGTAAAAGTACATAGTTCTACAGTCATATTAGTAAAGTAAAGTAAAGTAAACTATAAGTTAGACCAGATACTTGTAAACATTCAAGACGAACAACCTCCATACAACACCAAGTTCATAGCGTGCCTTTTTACTTCCATTTTAGTTTTATACGTATATAATTTGTCATTTACTGTGTTTATTACTTCTAACCATAAAGTCCGACTTTTCTGACCGGTATTATGTGTATTAAAAGTACAATGAAAGTTTAAGCAGTATACATATACCTATCCGTATTTTATGGCGCCATCTACTTTTAAGATTTTTAAACCTTTTTTAAGGGCTCACTAACTGCGGCCAGTCAAGTCCTATTTTACGTTTTGATAATATGTGCCATTATTAAGGATGCTCCGATATAAATACAATGCCGCGCGACGCTGTGCGGCGTAAGCGCCATCGACAACAATAAGGTCCCTTTTCATAGATAATGCCCCATATAAATAGCACTAAGCTCGCAGATTTCATACACAAATAACTAAAATGTTAAAATAATATTTAATGTCATCTACAACATCGACGATTCTCGCGGCGTTGTATGGGGGCTGTCAGTCTTCTTTATTTACTAGACTCTAGTTAAACGAAGATAATTAAAATAATTCTGTCTCCGATATTTTCATATTAGTATCTAAATAACATCAGGCTAATAACTCGTTGGGAGGAATTCAAAACTTCTCTTTCCAATGCACTTGCCTAATATTTTATCGGTTTATCCGACCGATTAATAGGTACTACAAAGGACCAGAATTTCGTATTCTCGAGGAATTTCGGTTAAACTTTAGTAAACATTTTAGATAAAATCTATTTCGCGATAATCGCGATACCATTGTAAATAGTTAAGCAAATTTTGTACAGTAAAGGAAATTGAAAACTGCTGTTATTTCCTTTCCCGTTAACCCTTTACAGCCTGGTCGCGAGAAACAAGCGTTTAAAAAAATACTTACATGTATATTTGCAACCATATTGAATTTATTGCACGAAATTGTATTAACAAAAGTCAGATATGTTCCTGTAAACCAGTAAAAATAATAATATAGTATACACAGTTATCCCATTGCCATTACTATAATTCATAACCTCTAAAAGTTGTAATAATTAAAGTAAAGGATCTTAATAATTTCTAACATTTTATTTAATAAATTACAACTTAATGTATATAAAATTTCATGAAAATGCCCAAATGCAAAGATAGTTGTTCCGCAACATCCTCTACTTCAGGAATTGGTCGATACATATATTTGAAATAATGCCAGTAGGTACTGCGTCGCATATCTGATTAACGAGAGTAACGAGGAATATGATTGATCTAAACAAATTTTTACAAGTAAGGTAAAGGGCCCCAAGTTCGTGTTAGTACGTTATTTCGTTAGTTTTGTTTCTGGCGCAAATAATAAGGAATTCAAGTATTTTTTATTTAAATTATACATATGAAAAAAATCTGTATTATTTAATCTCTTCAATAAAATAATAACCAATATTTTAGTGATTAAACTGAGAGTAACACGACGGTCGAAACTGTCAGACGGCCGCGAACAGCTGTGTTGTATGCGTGCACTTTTTTTAGGCGTAAGGTGCGCGCTCTCACTTGTTAAGCTTATAGGAAGGGAAAGCTAAACCCATTCGAATAAAAGTTTTTGGGAGTGTTTCTGTGGGTTCCTTAGTAATTGATTTGATAAGAAAAAAAATTGAATATATGCATAGAAATACCTTAAAATTGCAATAAATCGACTCACGAAATAGCGGTCATTTTATTTTTCGTGTGTCTCCTATTTCGTGCCACTAACGAATCAAAGATTTTCTAGATACATTTTGAGTGCTTGTTTTTAAATAACAACAACAACGAAGATAATTAAAAAAATAATTTAGAAAACAATTAATGTATTTCATGAAGTTTCGTATGAGCGAAATTCGGTATATGTTTTTTTCACTAGAATTCTCATAAAACGAGTTTGAATGTGACCCGAGTTTAAATTTTTAAGGTATATTGCATGTATATTCTCATATTAACTACTAGCACAATTTTATTTATAATTCAATTTATTTGATTTATTTTTGTGTATGTTTATATTTAACGTATAAGATAGTTATTTTTTTTTGTATTTTTTTTATTTATTTTTTATTTATATAGTTCTCCTTTTATCAAGTATTAAAGTACCCATATGGTTTACGAAGTCTTAATTCAACCATTAAAGACGACGAGTACAAAAAACTTTAAGCTAGCTCTCAATTTAATATATTTTTTAATATTATTATTAATTTGACCTTATAATTACTCGTAAGTAGGTAAGACCGTTAAATATTTAAAATGATTATCAGCAAAATTATCACCAATTACTCTAAGAAAACTTTATTCCGAAACAGGGGACACGAATTCACGAACTTAGGAGCTGAGCTAAATTTGTATCACGAAATGGGAGCCAAATAAGAGGTTCACGAAAAAATTCATATAAAAAAAAGTTTCAACTAAAACCCTATAGTTTATACATTATATTATTAACAAAGAACTAATATAACTTACTCAAAAGCTTTCAAGGTATTGATATGCTTATAAATATTTAAAAAAATTGCTTACAATACAAACTCTCAAGAGCCTTAACCTGCCGAAACAGGGGCCCTTTACCTTAGATAAGTAATAAACAAATTTTAATGCGACCTTTCGTCTCCCTAAGGCGTTTAACTAAACAAAAAGGATGGAATGGAAAAACTCGCACGCTTCTGGCAAGTTTTGGTGGCTCAGTTGGTTACGAGCGATCGGATTGGTGTCCCGGAAGGTGGCAAGTTCGAATATTGCCCGAAACGGTGAATTTTTCCTTTTATATTAAAATTTCATTTTTAAGCTGTCGTATCGCTTGAAGCTCGAGAGAGTTTAGACCCTTAGCCTGACGTGGTGTCATCTGCAGACTTCTAGTTACAGATTTTCATGTTGGCTTTAAAAGTAAACGAGCTTTGAAGAGGACCAATGCATGATTTTCAAAAACCACGTGCAAGTAGAACGTAGTCTTTACACAAAACTAATAAAATAGGATTTTCTAAACTAATAAAAAAGGTTACGTACGTACATACTTAATCATTTTTTCAATGCAGGTTTGATAATATATATAATTGATATTTTTATTGATATAGGAAAATTACCGAGGAATGGAGGCTCGCGAGGCCTACAGCTCACAGAACCACTAAGTTAGTTAATATATAATACATAGTTGATAGGTACAATTAAATAGATAGTGGCCGCCAACCTACAATTATAACATAATATAACAGTGTAAATAAGCCTTTCTAAACCTTATATATTTAAGTGATTACATAACCTAATAATATGTACTCTTGAACGGTCTGTCACCCACAAGCACTTCCTTGACAGCTGAAATGGATTTTCATTAATCAACTTTTCCAATTTTCTACAAACGCACCCTTCGGTATCTAAGTTTATCAATATCAGTGGGACCGACCATGACAATTTATTTTTCACAGCACCTATTCGGAAAAGAGCTTTCTCTTCCCTACTAGGAGGGATCAAAGAGGCACTTTTCCTCCCATAGGAAGGATCAAAGTGGCACTTTCCTGTTCTAGCACACTATTTTTAAATTTTTTTGCACATTATTTTTTTAGCTTAAATAATCTGTTTAAGCACCATATTGTGTCAACACTAAGATTTTTTTTATTTTCCTCATAGTTGATGTGAAAAGCAGTGTGTCACACGGTATCAAAATTATTTCGTCTTGGGCGTTAACACTTAAATCCCTCATTACGCTCAGGATTCTACTTTATTGTAGAATCCATCGCTTCATTCAGGATTCAATGTACGCCCTTGATGGAAATATATCATTTATTGATCCCTTGCAACACAAACTACTATCAGGTAAGTACATTTGATGATGCTTAGTACAATTTTGAGATGTCCTTGCCATTCAAACGCATAAGGCCTGAAAAAAAAACAAAGGTACCTATTGCAAATAAAATTAGGGTGTTTGCATTTTCCTGACGCTTTGGACACTGTTAACTGTCAATAATGCTTGAGGAGAAAAATTAAAAGACCTGGCGGTCTAGCACGAGTTGCATTCTGTGTTGTGTTGAAACATATTAGAAAACACAAAGAACTTGACCTGCCCGTTATCAATACTTCAAATAAAGTAAGTATTTATTCGTAGATATTCTCAGGTTGCACTTTTTTTCAGTTTACTTGGTTGTTAGGTCCATTAATTTGTCAATAGTTTAAAGCGATCAAGTAGTTACAATCATATTGTCCTGCATAAAAGCACACCGAAAAGACTTATATGTATAGTAAATTATCAAAGTCGGAAAATTATATTCAAATGCAGGTATTCTTAGGTATCCTTCAAATCCATCGGAAAACGGTCAGATTTGTCAAATGAAGTTCTAAAGAAGCCTTCAGAATAGATAATAAAAAGTCTGATTGAGTTGAAGCTGATGTTAAGTTCGCATTATCGAGACCACACTAGGGACTTGCCCCTACTCGTTATCTGCCCGTTGGATTGTCAAGTCGATGCGAGACGCGATTCCAACTTGTGTGTACTTTCTAAATGAGGGCGGAGCTTTGAAGCGATCCCTGAACGTCTTGCTCAGGCTATGCAGATGGTTTAGAATAGGCCCCGTAAGTTGAGTGGCCGAGGTTTTACTTTGATTGAAAGTTAGTACGAGTTAAATTGGATTTTATATTCACAAATTCATGAGATGAAATGGATAGGTATGTGTGTAATGCTATATTTGTAGATCTGAACATAATTATTCGTTTGTGGTTATAATTATTTCAGTGAAAGTTTTGCAAGAACGATGTCTTAGGAAATTGCGTTGTTAGAACTATTTCAGACAGCAAAACTATTAACTTAGCACCCCTGCCACAGATTATATAATAGTTCTTACGAACAGATACTTATCTCTCAAAGAAAACGCAAATACCTACCGTTTTGATACCTACACAAAAATACAATGGAGTGACCTTCAACGCGCCGCTTCCCGCACCGCGCGCGCCGGCACAACGCTAGGGTTGCCGACGCTTAGAAATGATTTTACAAATAAGTAGGTACCTACCTACTTAAACTATAATTATATTCTATAGAAGATACTTACCTAAAATATAAGTTTTAATTGTCCAACTTGCATTAGAACTTGCCATATAAAATCATAGCGTACAATAACTATACATGAGTAAGATAAGTTGCAATTAGTTATTATAATATTCCGTTTATGCGTTTTATTCCGACAAGTGACTGCGAAACATTTTAAAAGGTCACATCTCCCTGCAGTAACCGCAGTGTTTACGCCGTTTTATAAACTACTTATATTGAGAATGTCTATCTATCTATACTATACTTTTCCTATCTATCGGAAGAGCAAAAACGGTTTTTTTTATTAATTTTGTTGTTTCTGCATCCATCGACACTAAAAGCTGTGTTATTTGTTCGTGAAGAAGACATTTCTTTCGCATACAATTTGGCATATTCGAGCGCGCGGCGCCGCGTCGTGCGTGCGTGAGCGCGTGTGGCAACCAACTGGCTCGCTTTTCTACCGTGAACGGGAACAGATTCGTAGGTATAAAACCGACCTCGCGCGGAGAGTTCCATAGGCCTGCCCCTGCATAAAATATGGGCAATGCTGACTATTATTGACTAAAACGTCGTGTTTTGCTCAACCGAAACCACGGGGACAACACCGTCCTCGAAACATCGGAGGTAAATTTAAATCTTAATTTTACGCGATTAAGTCCCGTTTTAGTCAATAATATTATATAGGTACTGTGATTATCTGTAGCTGCGGAAGCGACAATATGGCCCGACATATTCTTGGACACCTACCAGAGCTCGCTCATAGCATTCTAAATGCTGGAATGAAATATATGATGAACAAAGTGTCAATATTCATACAACATTTGTTACTAACTGCATTGTAAAAATAATCTGACATAATTATACCTGACTGGTTTTCGCCATCGCGTTGGTACCTAGCTAGGTACTAAACTTATACATATAATAATATGTAACAAACTGTAGTAATTAACGAATTCCATTCATAATGTGTCCATGCAATTGGCAGCTCGCTGTACCTACCATCATGTTTTCAAATTAGTTTAATCTAGGTCCACTAACACAATAAGCTCCTCTAGGTTTATTCTATGACCTATGTACAAATTTGGTCATCCATACTCTGACGTAGAATCCCCACGCTATTGACGTCATACCTCGCCATACCTTGTTCACTAACTGTGCCATCATTCGGTGGCTATCTAACTCGAGATTTGTATCGAGCGGCACTCGTGTCAAGTGCGGTTATTAAGTGTGGAGAGCACTTTAGATAATAGGATTGCCTGAAAACGCATCGCACTACGTCTGACCTGGACACCTGATGGAATGTGTTTATTGATCTTTTATATCAACGGTTAGAGTATTAGGTCTATAGAGTACGGGAATTACATAAATGTGACGCTTTTAGGTATGACACAAAAGGATCGGTCGTCGGATATGTTGAATATATTATGCTTTAGAGCAGCCATTCTCAAAGTGTGTTCCGCGGAACCCTAGGGTTCCGTGACACCCCTGCAGGGGTTCCGCAAGAATTTAGAATAATTTAGAATAATAAAGTAAGCATAATTATTATGCTTATTAATAAAAAAATACACTTCTAAAAACTATTGTTTTATTGTAGGGTTCCATCAAGTATTTCGCTTTCCAAAAGGGTTCCGTCAAAAAAAAGATTGAGAACCGCTGCTTTAGAGCGTTAGTAGCCTAGCGATAAGGAGTGCGACTTTTAAATCGGAGATTAGAACCCCGGCTTTACTTGGACCGATGAATTTATCGAACTGAACTTAATATAATATGATATGATATTTATTGGTAAATATTTACATTTACAAGTCATTTTATTTACAATTATCCTTCTTATAACATTTCAAAATATATTACAATTATTAATAACATTTAATTTATATTCCTAATATAATTTAGTAGATACTCGACTGAGCCAATGACCCACAACCATCAAAGAACTCTTCAATGGTATAGCAAGCCATTTCCAGTAGTACGCCTTTTAGTTTGCGGACAAATATTGCATCGCTGCAAGCTTGTTACAACTTAGGTATATTAAGGTCACGTGGAGTAAGACAAACATAGTTTATTTTACTCGGGGCAAGAATAACAGAATGCGGATTCCCTACAAGTCTTACTTGCCCCAGTGTTTGTCTTACCCCATCTGACCTTAGGTAGTTTAATAGGTATATCTTGATGGAGAAAATATGCAAACGTAGCATTCAGCCTTCTGAGAAAGTTAAGCGGTTTATTAATATCATTAAAGCTACACGTTGGCTACTATCTCCGTTACCTTGTAGTCAAGTTTAGACAGACTTGTAACAAGTGAGGGATTACTCGAGAAAATACGTCGGAACAGTGTTTACAAAGGAGAAGAGGTTTCGTGAGGAGAGTTGACGCGGGTAAAATCACAAGGAGGCCGACTTGGTTTTAACGATGTGGAAATTGTGAAGTGGTTTTCATATTGTTTTGACACGACCTTACGTAGTGTCATTAGGCATCTCACGCGCACCAATACTTGTTCCTCATGGGTACCAATTTGTACTAAAATTTTGTTTGTACTCGTTGTTCAGTACTTCTTACATTAATGGCGCAAGCGAAATGCACCGGCGAATGATAACTAAATAATATCATTTTGATATTTTAATAGGTATAAGTTCTAATTGGCCTCCTGATTGCATGTCGTCAATACCAACGCTGCTAATTGAAATTGAAAATTGAAATTGAAATTGAAAATCATTTATTTCGAACAAAAAAGTCCATACTGTGTTAGTAACATACTAATTCTTAAAGCTAGGGTTAATACAAACATAAAATTAAAACAAATTCTGACACAATGGGGCATGTAGCTGCACCCAGTGCTTCAGCCACGGTGAGTCCCACCGGTCGGTAATGGTGCTCACGGTCATCGTATCAAAAAAGATGATAAAGATAAAGATAAAGATATTTTATTGAGTTAATAAAGGTGCTTAAACTACTTACATAACTTACATTGTTTTATGGTACAAAACCAACAGGCAAGTAAGTGTCATCTGACCCCCGTACTAGTGTGAACTGTATCACGGTGGGTCAGGATTCACCGTCCTTACATTTTGTTTACAATTACAACTCGTAGGTACCAATCGCTTTATTTTATGCTTAACAATTATAATTATATTTGTATAGATACGTAATATTTAACATGACGACAAGGTAAACAAAAGTTGAATATTGAGCAATTTCTTAACATCTGGACTGCGGCCGTTGCCGGGCCGTATTAGAAGTAAACAAGTAGTATATGTAAAAACTTAAGATTATTTTATTTATTTATATTAAATTTAGTTAGCCTTTATATTTATGTTGCAATGATAATGTGTAAAGCACGCGTCCATCTAATGTGTGTGTGTGTGTGTGTGTGTGTGTGTGTGTGTGTGTGTGTGTGTGTGAGTGCTACACTACGTTTTTTAGCAATTTTTCTGTGTTATCGTAATTAAGTTTTTGTAAATGAATTTGTAATGACTTTTTAAATGTATGCAAATTTAGTGTTCGCAGTTTGATGACTTTACTTATTTTATTGTACAACGCGGGACCTATAACGTTAAAGAATTTTTTAGAGAATTTAGTTTTATGTGGTGGAATAGAGTAGACGAAGTCATCTCTCCTTCTAGAGGCAGAAAAGTCTGGAATATATTTATGCTGTTTTGTCAATAGTAGTTTAATGAAGAGTTGCCTTACCGTTAGTACTGAGGTGTCTTGATACAGGGTGGTGGTTGGATAACGAAATTTGTTAAATGTTATAACCTTAAGCACTGCACGTTGAGCCCTTTCGAGTGTAAGTATTGACGTTTTTGATGCTCCACCCCAAGCAGTAATGCAATAAGTTGTCACAGATTGACAAAGTGCGTAATAGATAGATATTAAGAGTTTCTTATCGCACACATGTCTGAGATTTTTGAATATAAATATCAATTTCCTAATTTTACTCACGAGACTAGAAATATGTTCACGCCAACAGAGATTTTTATCAACTAAAACTCCTAGGTACCTAATAGATGGCGTTTCGGAGATAGATTGACATGAGCAATCCGCTTCTCCTCGACAAGAATGTATTTTAATTGATACGTTTTTGCATAGTGACTGCCTATTGTTCTTAATACTAAATGTTAGATATTTCGTTTTAGTATAGTTAAGTGTAAGTAAATTATACGATAGCCACTCATGTACCATATTAAAACCAATTTGAGCTAACTTGTTAACCTCCTCCCAGGTTTCGCCATAGAATAAGACAGCAGTATCATCTGCAAATGATATTATTTCGGCATTACCAATATTAAGGCGACATAGTTCATCGATATAGATAAGAAACAATGTTGGGCCTAGGACACTGCCTTGCGGCACTCCGTATTCGATATTGTTCTCTTTACTGTAAAGGTCTCCAACTCTTACTGACTGCTTCCTATTTTGTAGATAGTCACAGAAAAGAAGTAGCGGCGTGCCCCGTATGCCTATATTCTCCATTTTCTTAATAAGCAGTGAGGCAGAAACTGTATCGAAAGCTTTTTTTATATCTAAAAATATTCCAATCGTTTTTTTATTATGATCAAGTTTATCAACAATATAATTAGTTAGTTGTAGTACCGCATCTTCCGTAGATTTGGATTCTCTAAAGCCATGTTGATTTGAGCTTAGTAGATTGTTTGATTCGAGGTAATTTTTTAATCTTTTATTTATTATTTTTTCTAAGACTTTCGACAATGTTGGTAAAAGGGATATGGGTCTATAATTTGATATACAGTTTCTGTCTCCAGACTTGTATAAAGGTATAACCACTGACCGTTTGAGATTATCAGGAAATGTCCCTGTTTTTAAGCATAGATTACATATAATAGTTATAGGCAGGGCTAGGATATCTACGGCTAGATTTAAGAAATATGAAGATATTCCATCCCACCCTGTGGATGAACTTGTCTTTAGGCTTCTTATGGTGCATTTTACTTCTAGCTCATCTGTGTCTAACATCACCATAGAATTGACTGGGGATACGTTTGAGATCATATGTTTTATACGCTGCGTTTCTGATAATCCAGTTTTATTTATGATGTCACGAGCTAAATGTCTCCCTACACTTGTAAAATATTCATTTGCATAATCAAGTGAGTCTTGTGGGGTCGCTTTAAGTGTAAGAACATGATTTTTTGAATCAGAAGTATCAGAATTCGATTTTAGGTTGCTTATATCCTTTATAAGTTTCCACTGTTCCTTTAAGTTATTACGATGCTTATTTATTTGTGATCTTTGATACTCTCTTTTTAATTTTTTAAGAATATTGTTGCATGTATTCCGGTATCTTTTATAGGTAAAATTGAAATTGAAATTGAAAATCATTTATTTCGAACAAAAAAGTCCATACTGTGTTAGTAACATACTAATTCTTAAAGCTAGGGTTAATACAAACATAAAATTAAAACAAATTCTGACACAATGGGGCATGTAGCTGCACCCAGTGCTTCAGCCACGGTGAGTCCCACCGGTCGGTAATGGTGCTCACGGTCATCGTACCAAAAAAGATGAAATCTATATCGAATCATTAAAACAGAATGGGCCTCAAGCGACGCTCCTACATAATTCAAGCCCTCGTGTAACTCGTGTAATAGTTGACCTGTTGATATTGTTAGCTTTGTGCTCGGATTATCAATATTATCATTGAGTTGTGTTGTGTTTTCATGCAAGGATTAAAATCATAATATGTATTTGTGTTTATTAGGTAACTATTGATGATGAACTAAAAACTATTTATTTTAAAGTCAAAATAGTAAATAAAAATAAATCAAAACAATAATATAACGTTAATTTCCTATGGTTGACAACTGCTTCGTTACTTAACCGACTTCGAAAAGGAAAAAATAAAATAATAGTATCCCTATTATTATGCGCTAGCAAGGTTTTTCAAAAAGGGAGGTTATAAATAGAGCCCAACCAGTTTAATAAGCGTATCTTTATTAATAAATCGTACACAATATCCACTCTATCTAGATGGCCCATAACTTGATAAACGATAATAGGACCTTCATTTGATTAGGCCTGGATTCCTCACTGTACATATTGATTGCAAGGCTCACTGTTTTGCAAAAATGCTCCGTTAATTGATTTTTCATTGTTTGCGTACCTACTAAGAGTTCATGATTACAGGAAAACAACGCTGTGTTATATTTTATCGCTCCTCTAATGAAGCCTAAATTATTTCAGAAAATTCAAGTCCAGCGTTCCCTGTTGGATAATAAACCATAATTTATAATTTACATCAACTACTAATAATGAATATCACATTCGTGATTCGACTTTTAGTTTATAATTATATTGAGTTATAAGATATATTTTAGTCAATGTAACAAGTCACAGCAAGACAGCATAGAGAGTACCTACAGCACATCATCACAGCAAGACATTAATATCACCCAATTTTGGAAATAGCGACCAAAATTAATGTCATTATTTTTAACATCTCTTAAATAAAACAAGGGAAATAGGACCAACTGTTATTTTTGTACAACAGATTAGGTTGTACAAAAATAACAGTTGGTAATTTTTTTAAATAGTTAAATAGGTTGTACATAATATAACATGACTTGTATGGGGTAAAAGTAATATATTAAGGTTGCTATAGGTACCTACGCACAGACATCTGGGACACTTTCACGGGTGATTTCACTACAAAGACGAACGTTTACGTTACGTTACGTTAACCGTTTGTAAAAGTAAATTGTTTGTTTCATCTTGATGTGCCAGTCATTGATTAAGAACCTATTCCATAAATTTAATAGAAATTATATATACTCGTAAAACTGTTTTAAGGTACCTATTTAAAAATGAGTTACTCGGTATAATTTTAAAACCAACGCGTTACAAACTGAGTACCTAACTATATAATGCTAAAAACACGAGTTAACCACATAATGTAGGTACATACCTACAGATTAGATTAGATTAGATAGGTATATTTATTTCTTAAAGAAAAAGACAGTATTTTACACAACAGGATAAAATAAAGGCTTTCATTAAAACATCGTCAATTTAACATTAAAAACAGAAAGAAAAAAAATAAAAGAATATAAAATTTACAAATAAAACAATGTCATAATAAAAAGAAATGTTAATGTATACATAGCTAGGGCCAACCTAGGTATTGTCGAATGTCAGAAAACAAGAACAAAAAACAAAATATTACAAAAAATACTCAGTTGTAAATAACTTTATCAGATTATTTTAATCAAAAATAAAATAATAAGAAAAGACGCTCAATTACTAAAATGGGATCTAGACGAAACATAATATAGGTACATACTTCTCTGACATTGTAAAAATATAATTTTCTCAAACATGCAATGAAATGTCGTGGCTCCGGGCGTTATATCAGGCTTCGAAGTATCACGTTTAGGGCGGAGCAACTCCAGAGAACTGTAAAGGAATTTCATACGAAATTGAAGGCCTAGGCCGGGAAGTAATTTTTTTTTAAATTCTAATGTAAACATGGGGTCTGTGTCCATGAACAGACTAAACAGCCGAATTATATATATATATATATATATTTTTTTGGTGAATTAATGGTTATCGGACCAAAATATCCGTGTTAACGCCTGTTATACACGAACGTACTGATATTAAGAATACGAATCTGTATGATTCAATGTGTTGATGAATAAATTTAAAATGTTGTCTATTCGTAAGTCACCAGAGACCATAGACAATATTTAAAATCCTCTGCATTTATTTTATTTATAGAAATTGAGATTCTTATTATCAGATTGTGTATAATGGCCCTAATAAGGTCTATTCGAACACTAGACACGCGAAATACGGACGACTTCCGTAAAAAAAAAAACTAAGTATTATGGCGGGATTGGAAGGAAAATTAAAAAACTTTTGTTGTGAAGTTGTATTTTTATTATAAAGATTATAAATTTGTTTTTTGAGTGGTGTATTTTTTTAATTCATTGCATGTTTGAGAAAAGCACTATACATGCCTAGCCGTGAAAAGGTCTTACCGGCTTCGTATCATTATCCGGCCTCCCTACGGTCGGCCGGCTATACCTACTCACCCGGCAAGCCCTTCTTTCCCGGCGTCTGCAGTAATGTACTATTCATTTTATGGGCGGATCGATTTCTCAGCGGGAAACCTTTGAGCTCTATTTGCTACGACTTTTCAATTGATACACAATAAAAAGATTCGTAGTGCTATCAATTGATCTGTCAACGATTTCTAGTTTATCGTTTAGTTACGAGTAGGTTTCAATATCATTTTATTTAAAAACAATAATAATAATGATGTTGATTCGACAATCATTGTCCCGATAGTTGTTTCAGCGAACTGTCTAATAGCGAAGAGTCTCGACCAACATCTTGAGAGACTCTCGCTAGGTGGTTGGATCGTCAGATGCAGAAGGCGGTGATCTTGGACACGGCGCGGGTAGTCCGCCGGTTCCTCTCTCTGCAGCCCTGACCACCGGTAGTTTGGGCCTTGCCCCGCTGCTGGCGGCACCCTAGGTTAGGTTTTTATAATGTGTTTATATGTATTTTTTATTGTTTTGTAAGTGTTTTTATATTTTACTTTTATATTCATATTATAAATAACCTAACTTGAGACAAAAAATAAATAAAGACATAAGAGATAATAATAAATAATTTGTCACGAAATAGCGAATAGGTAAGCTATAAAACACTAATATGTGTTAAATAAGTATACCAAATTTACAAATAGGAAGTTGTTGTATTCTTGTTGAAACTGCTGAACGTGCTAAATGGGGTTAGGAATTTAATTGAATAAATTAAACAATTTTAAATGAATAATTTAAATCAAAAATATTGTGTTCGAACAGTATTAAATTAATATTTAATCTGACGCTAGCAAGTAGTTTTATGTTACAAATTACTTCTGGTGTATACACCGCGGGATTTAATAATCCGAAAGATTTAAACCAACGATTTTAGAGCCTAATTAGAGTATATAAAGTTATATAACATATAGTCCAAAAACCCATAATTTAAGAGATATTAATTATTTAAAACAAATCACAAGTTAAAAAATCTCAATTCTAACACACCCTAACGCGTGACGTAGCCACCAACTAATTTTACATACAGACCCACTAACTGCATGGTTATTACTTATTACTTTTATTAGCCAGTTTGGTATCTATCCTACAAAAAGGTTTCACTACCGAAATTTTGTTCTGTTCTCAATCGAAAGAGTGCAAACTATTTACTTTCACGATAACTGGCTGATAGTTTGAAATTGATGTCACTAAAATGACATTTTTCATTAGTATGAAGTAATAATTTACTGATTGTCAAGCAAGATAAAATCTTAAAAATTTGATTGACTGTAATAAATAAAATACGCCATGCCGCATATCCGGCTCATTTAGCGGATATTCACATTGTGTACGGATTTGGAAACCCGAAGAACTATGTGGTTCCGGCACGACGGACCCCCACTTCAGCCTAGAAGTTCGTAAATTGGCTAGATGAACAATACCCTGAGGGGTGGATTGACCGTGGAAGCAACGTCCTAACCTGGCCCGCCCGGTCACCCGACTTAACACCATTGGTTTTTTTTTTCTATGGGGAACTCTGAAAGATAAGGAATACTCAACACCAGTGAACTCTGGAGAAGAATTATTAAGAATTCGAACGGCTTCCGAAGAAATAAAGAACACTTTTGTAAACCTAAATAATGAAATCCGTTTAAAATTAAATCTTTGTGCTGAAAACGGTGGTACACACTTCGAAAACCTAATTCATTAAATTAACAAAAAGCGTTATTGTTTAACATAGTTGTTTATTTTACTTTACTCAGTATAAATCAACACGTCGAGAATTTAAAATAGGTACTGATAAGCATGATCGATATTTTAACAAAAGGTCATTGATTTTAACAAAGTAATCATCCCTTTCCAGCTGTAGTATGAGTTAAAACAATAAGAGGCATGATTTCTTTCGGATATAATCATAGTTAATGGCTTTGGTTACCTCAGTCAAAGGAAAAGATTTTATCGCAAAGTTTCAACAATAATAACAATGCACTGTACTGTTGCAGTAACTAATAAAGTTTTGATACAATTTGTGGTATTTTGTGGTGCCAATAAATTGAAATAATTTCAACGTAAACATCATCCTAGACATGTCCTAGACATAATTTGACACTTCTTGTCATGGAACACAAGTCACTGCATTCGCCGTGCATCGTATGATATCGGAGTGATTCGTGAAATGTCATACTCGCTCTCTGTTTCTCTACTTGAGATTAATTAAGCTCACTCTCTGGAGTAAAGGTTTGTTCACAAAGAAGCGGTAAATTAATATGATTTAATTTGTACTGAAATAGTAGTTTAATTAAAACACATAATTGGACCCATGTTGATATAACATTATTTACTCGTATTGTCGTCAAAAATACGTGGTTTAAATCTTTCGGGTTATTAAATCCCGCGGTGTATAATAAGTGTTCCGGACGTTTGTATTTTAGTTTTTATTTTATTTTGGGTAGTTCCATTTCATAACTTTTACGATAAAGAGGAAAACCCACCTCACTAGTGCCTCGTATTTGGGGTGAGAGGGGTTTTCATACAAAGGTAATTTTGGAAGATTGTTGGATCGATTTTTTTTTATGAGTATTACTATAGCTCCATTTTAAATTGGAATACATTATTTTTGTAGCAGTAGCCTTAAAAATCCATCTCACCCCCTTTCATCCCTTCTCTCCCCATTCATAACCCAACTCTCCCCGCGAAACCTACTCACCCCGTTTTACGGTACCTAAGTTAATATTTCAATAAGGAAACTCATTTTCGCTCTTTGTGGCCTTTGGCGGTGTTTGATCGCTATCTAATTGTAGCTTCCCTAATTAACAAAAAAGAGATTTATTCCCAAGGCGGTCATAATTCTGCTCGTGTTACGTCAATAATAAAAATAATTGGAGTGTATAGTCAAAATGCCGTAAATTAACAGTTGGCTCGAGTAATTTATTATGAATGTAGGCGGAAAATAAAGACAAAATGACATACCTATAATTATGAGGTTCTACCAACGTGATCTTAAACATTTCGGGTCAAAGAATTTTTATTTTCTCAAAAAGAAATTTACATTTGATGAATATAAGTACATATAATTTATAATATTTATACATTGCATACATAAAGTATTAAAATGTTTAGTCTAACATTTAACCCGCTTATATTTACCAATACGTACCTACGCACCAAGTTCCTCCAATAGCACTGGCGGTTCACGAAAAAACGCTGCAAATGGTGTTAAAGGTATGAAAATCGGTACGATTGATCTTTAGGACATCTGAAACAATTTGACCCGAAGCACCAACAAATAAAAAAGAAACGAGGGGAGTTATGACGTCATCTTTTTTTTGTATAGAATAAAAAAAATTGTTTATAAACCTATCGTGTGTGGTATTAAACGAAAGGTCTTTCTGAGCCGATTCTAAAAATATATCACATTTCAGTCATTTTTTTTAAATTATAATAAAAATAATTTTCAAAACATACCAAGTTTTGGCTTCTTCAGATACAATATATCTAAGTATAATAAAGCAATTATGAAAATATTTACATCTAGTATTTTGTTTGATTTTTTTTAATTTTACAAAGTGTAATAATACCCCTGCCGAATTACTCAATACGAGTATAATGTCATTCGGGTAAAATAAGAGTATTGAAAACTTGGTTTACATGTTCCTTTGGTAATGTCTAAGCTATAAGTAAGAAAAAGTTCTGATGAGTGGGGGGTGGAGAACTCGGGGAAAGCGGGGGGCGTTAAAGGTAAGTTTTTTCAATTAATCATTACATAGACAATTTTTACTACGACTTATAAATTCCGAGATATAAGCAACTTTCTGAAAAATCCGTTATATATTAATTTTATGCTTCTTATTAAATATTTAATTGAGAGATTCATAGATCACACTTTGTAAAATTGAAAAAAAAAAAATACTAAATGTAAATATTTTCAAAATTGCTTTATTAGGGTTAGATATGAGGATATTAGCTATAATTTGAGGTATATTTTATAAAAAAATATTGAACGGTATTGTATCTGGAGAAGCCCAAACTTGGTATGTTTTGAAAATTATTTTTATTATAATTTAAAAAAAATGACTGAAATGTAATGATGTGATATATTTTTTGAATTGGCTCAGAAAGCCCTTTCGTTTAATACCACACACGATAGGTTTCAAAACATTTTTTTATTAAATTCCATACAAAAAAAAGATGACGTCATAACTCCTCTCGTTTTTTTTATTTGTTGGTGCTTCGGGTCAAAATGATTCATATGTCCTAAAGATCTCTCGTACTGATTTTCATACCTTTAACACCATTTGCAGCATTTTACTGATTTTGGCCGTGTACCGCCAGTGCTACAACTGAAACCAGTGTAAAGAGAAGTATACACATACATACCTCCGTAAGTATAAATACATACCGGAAAATCTAAATACATTTGTCACGAAAATTCAGCACTAATCACGACACGTTGTCGGTTTGCCCCTAGGAAGCATTTCCTCTACATACCGGGAAACCCACGTTATCGCCTACGACGTAGCGCTACGACCGTAGCTCAGCGGTGAACGCAATTAAGTGTAAAAAGCCACTTATATAAATCTGTGCCAATACACTAAACTCAGAGGAGATTAATTACTTGAATTGTTTAGTTTGCAAGTCATAAGGTTCTATGAATCTCTATAGGCTTCCAGTAGTGGTTATCTATAGAACAGTGTTATTCACGCATGTCACCCAAATGACTCAAGAAGCTCATTACTCGGCCGTATCTCCCACTCCGACCACTAACTCATTAGCACTAGGCGCCGACGCAACAATTAGGGGCACACTGATGTGCTCAGATATTAAAAGTAAACCTTCAGCTGTTAATAAAGATGAGACGAACGTGTTTTGCATACGTAAACAGCTAAAAGACTTGCAAATGTTGACAAAATATAACCGCGAGTGACCGGCGCCGGATGAAAGTCGGACTTAATTTTGTACGTGATAGATTAGAGGGTGTAACACCAGAGAGCTAATTTGACTCGAAAATTTCACATGTTTTTTTTTAAATCATACTGGTATTAGGTGAGGGTCAATCGATCCTCGCTAGGAGTACGGGCGGCCGATTGCCCTAATATGGCTGCCGTTTTACTATTGATCACAGGAGTAGCGATATGGTGAGAGTAGCAAACCTAGCCTGTATTAGTAGGCATAGTCGCCAAGAAAACAACTATGGATTTCGTACATCACATACATGTGCATGGTATTCGGCTTTCTTTGCTCAAAAACTTGGCTGCATTCAACAAACGTGGTTGCTGTCTATAGATCTATACCGTAAAATGGGGTGAGTAGGTGCAAAACGACATACATACGGTCATACTTACAAACTAACTACTAACTAAACATTGCTGCCGCTCCTAGATGCTTCCGATACAAAAGTGCCCATAATACTCGCGGCATTGCCGCGCTGGATGGCTATGGATAACCTTTGCACCAGAAACGCCCCGGAGCGGGGGTCCTCCCCCTTCTGCCTAAGTCGACGGCCTATGTCGCGCACCATGTTTTTCTCGTCCGCCCCCCAGCAGCCCGCCGTTTCTACCGCGAAAGGGACAAAAATGTATCCTGCTCCCAGGGGGGCATACTTTTGCCGCTTCACTGCAGCCTGAGACTCGGCCGCCGCTCCAGCCGCGCGCACTGTGCGACTGATATGCGAGGCGGCGAAGGTGCTGACACACGTAGCGTCCCACACCAAGCACCGCCCTCTCTCCCACGGTACGAGCGTTAGCCCATCAGGCCTTTTGCCATCCGTGCGACTAAGGCCAGGAGGCTCGAGTACCAACGGAATGCCCGCCGACCTGAGAGCCCTCTGAACTATATCGTTGAGGGCATGGTGACGCGGGTGCCTGCCAGCACAACGCCGGCAACTCAGCGCGTGGTGGCCGTCGGCCCCCACCATGGTACCGCAAATGCATATATGTGGCTCACATACCTTGCAGCCCAGGCGGAGAGCAACGGACACCCTCAATGAGTCACTATCCAGCAGGGTGCCTAATTGAGGAGGAAGGAAGGGAGGGTGCAAAACTAACATTCAAACCTCGATAACATTTTATTTTTACATATGCAAACTGAATGGTGTATATAATAAGTGTTCCGGACGTTTGTATTTTAGTTTTTATTTTATTTTGGGTAGTTCCATTTCATAACTTTGACGATAAACAAGAAATCCCACCTCACCCCGTAGTCCCTCGTATTTGGGGTGAGTTGGGTTTCCATACAAAGGTGATTTTGGAAGATTGTTGGTTCGATTTTTTTTTATTATGAATATTACTATAGCTACATTTTAAATTGGAATAAATTATTTTTGTAGCAGTAGTCTTAAAAATCCATCTCACCCCCTTTCATCCCTTCTCTCCCCATTCATAACCCAACTCTCCCCGTGAACCCTACTCACCCCATTTTACGGTACTTGATTAGATGAAGTCACATCATCTGATTCAGTTATTCTAGGCGATGATACGGTTAAAATGATGTGGAAATATATCAGAAAAATATAGGTATCAGTGGCGGCGCGTCAAACATATCCATAGGCAAGCCGGGGCTAATTTGGCTTAGGTACATGTTTCCTTTACAACTTTGCTCGAACGTCCAAAAACAGGCAAGCCGGTGGGAATCGGCTTTTATGGACGCGAAGCCACTGATAGGTATGTTACTTTAACAAGATTCCTGACTTAATTAACGAGATGTGTCCTAGGGTGTGAAATTGCAAATTCTTTAAAATGCAAATATGGTTATGAACAGCACCGTAATAAAGACGAGAATTCTATAAAGCTAATAGTTTCAGTTTCAAAGATCAAAGTTAAATCTATTCAAGCATATCATTCATGAGACTCACGGCACCTCTTATAGGCTACTACAATGTATTTGATTGCCGCACAGGCGTATTCTGACTTTAATAACAGGATAAGAATTGGATCTGGATTAGCTGCCAGTGTCAAAATGAGGTTTATGGTTGAAAAAATGTTACTTTTGACACTGACAGATCAGATTCATAACTAATCCTAAATCTTATCCTATAAGATTTAAAATCAGAACACGCCTGTCAGTCGTTGTCTATATAACATATTTAACAGAACGCAGATTAGATTGCGGTTTCACAAGTGTATAAAATGGACATTTATGAGACGTAGAGATTTTTCTAGCACGAACGTCATGTTGTTAGTGCTTGACACAATAAAAAAAATCGACAATCCTGTTATCGATAAGTACCCCTGCAACGGTTATTTTGACGTAATTTTTTAACAAATGTGAAGAACATTTTATCAATCGCATTGTAAAAGATTGCTCTTTTTAGCATAAGCGGCAGGCTCAAACCGGATAAAATTTCCTTTAAAACGTCCATCTAAAAATAATCAATATGGAGTTTTTTTTAAGTATGAAATATGTAAACTATTAATAATTTGAGTTTTG
The DNA here is from genome assembly GCF_948474715.1 of Cydia amplana. Taxonomy (NCBI): domain Eukaryota; kingdom Metazoa; phylum Arthropoda; class Insecta; order Lepidoptera; family Tortricidae; genus Cydia; species Cydia amplana. The sequence goes on from NC_086080.1 coordinate 7,682,027, forward strand.
TTATTCTTGTTTATTTACTTCTAAATGTGGTCTTTGTATATGACACTTATAAGATAGGTATCGATGAACTAGATATCAGAAGGGAGTCACTAACGTTGCCTCGTTCGTGCTAGAAAAATCTCTGTCTATAATTTATGATTTACAATTTTATGTTCATAATCTCAATCTATTTGAAATAAAATGAGTGTTTACTGTGGATTTGAGTAAATATTTCTTGTTTAACTACTTTAACGTTCTAGAGGGACTACGCTTGATGTAAATATTATGTTATATTTATCAACATTTAGTTTCACTCCAGTTTTGTTAAGACTAGATTTAAAATGGAGAAAAGTAGGTAGGTCACTACTGTCTTACTTAAAAAATAATGAAACTAGAATTTCGTTTGCACGCACGAAATTAACCAATTAACAATTAAAAGTTTATTTATTACTTCGAATTGAACGAATGATTTTCACTCTCGAATTTTTAATTTACATTTCTTGTTTTTACAATATTTTATTCAAATGTAAACTACGGCTAAAAGAAGAATGCAACATCAATCTAAACGATTGTTTGATGAGAGTTGAAAGCATTTTTTAATTTAGCATAATTATGGCTTTTTCGTTAAACACGCATTTCGGATTCTTGAGTCATCGAAAACACTTTTATTACATATTTGATAGGTACCAAACATGGTACTTAAAGGTAATTAATTTAATTATACTTAGTGAAATCTATAAAAGTGACGATAATAATTAACAAAAAAAGAAGTTTACATTTTAACAGGATTCTTACACAGAATTACCTCTATAAGGCATATAATTTGCTAGAATTTATTTACCTCCATGCACTTCACACATAGTCAATACCTAAACAGATAAAAAAAACATTGCAAAAAAGCGTCTTCGTCAAAGTAACTTAAGTACATAATAGCACACCCTAAAATACAGCATTCCGTTGTACTTGATCTAATCGTCGTTTTCCAATTCGTTTTTTGTTCAATCCAATACCAATACATAAGATAATTTCATTTAAGACTAAAGAACCCACAGGAAGTGTATATTTATTGGAAAATTAGCTGTTCCAGGTGTAGGAATTCGAAACGTCTAGACATGTCTCGCGGCTGCATCTCACATGAGTAAGCAAGTATGTCACTCTACGTGTAGTTTAGTTTGCTGTATTGCGCGTTAACAAGAACACTGGAGCGATTCTTAAAGTATTTTTTAAGCTACATATAAAGAATGTAAGAGTACTTTAATGTTATCTATTCATACGAAATACACACTAAATTAACTCATATAAAAATATTCTAAATATTCATAATTTCCTGGGCAAAAAAATTGAAGAAAAATTTCCTTTCATCTTTTATACAGTAAGTTATATCTTATATAATATAGGTACATGTATATTTTTATAATGAATATTAGTAATTTATTATTCCAAAGTTACTCCAAGGCAGGTTTGATTATGGTAACAATTTTTTGAAATGTGAAAATCATTTTTGCAGTGTCAATATTTGATTTAGGTTTTGCTTGAATACCTATTAGGTAGTTAAAAAGTATGATTAGGTAATTATTAAGGTACAAGTAGATAATTTTATTGTTTGAAGCGTAGGTACATGCAATTTGTAAACTTTTGATTTTGGAAGTGCGTTATTAATAAATGACATGGTTTAATCGATTTTCCTCGTTAATAAGTTAAGGTAAGTAATCAGATCCAACGTAGTTACTTCGAGAATTCACATGAAACGTCTCTTCAGTGGTTTTTTTGATGCTGTCACTAATACCATATATGCTGTAGGCAAATTACAGATTGCGTTACCTTCCAATTTCATTACGGGTGTGATAACCAGTGATCGTTAATTTTCCAGCAATTTTGGTGCAGCATTGTTAGTTAAAAGAATCTGTACGCCCTACTCTAGGTGGAATAGATAATTAGGGTTAATAACAGTAATATTAACCTTAACCAATCCTCTCCCTAGAAAAAAATTGAAGAAAATCCTTTATTTTTACTATGCTGCACCAAAATTTTTATATTTTTTTTTAATTGTACCTCGATACAATTTGTAGATTAGGGAACTATAGGTCTATAAATAAATCAATTTGTAGCTATTAGCTAAGTTGCTCTTATGTTTATTAAAAGACTGTTTGTTTCTCAATAAAAAAAAAAAAAAAATTGCTGGAAAATTAACGATCACTGGTGACACAAGAGTGCTCACTCCATACATCAGTTCAGACTATTAATTTCAGGGTCTACATCTAGCATCGAGTAGAGGAACTATCAGTACTGCTACTTGACAATAGATGTAGCAGTACTGATGATGCTCGATGCTAGATGCTAATAGTCTTTTTGGTACTAAAACTGATGTATGGAGTGAGCACTCTATGTATTTTTTTGGTGATAACTCGTAAAGTTTTTTTAAGGAAGATGTAACTATCATGAAGCCTATTTAATGTCAGCTGCATGTCTCCTGGTGGATTACGGAACAATAACAACCAAAACACAGAAAATACAAAATGATATTCGTGGAACAGAGACAAAAATAAAAATATGCAGTATTCAGATTTCAGAGTTTGTTTGAGTTTGACCGTCATATGATACGATATATTGACATGATCCGTAGATTACCTACATCTCTTGCGCACCAACAGCGCGAGCGATCGTATCATATCAATGTCAAAACCTTAAAATTAGAACTCCGCTCCGTGCCTCGTAGTATAAGTAGCATATATTTATTAGCGTTAGACTCGGTACAAAATACAGCTACGTGAAATGCTACGTACGTCGGTGCTACGGCGTAGCTAAGAAAATATTACCAATAGAACGAATGATGACTTATTGGAATTACTAGGTTTACTTAGGTCTAGTAAAAGTTTCGTGGTTTTCGAGATAATCGAACTTTTCTGTCTTTTTAATAGGTAGCACCATACTTCAAATTTAGAAAAGTGCGATTATCTCGAAAACCACGAAACTTTTACTAGACCTACGAGTATAAGTGCATTTTCTGGACCAGCCTAAGGTGCCCTGTCGGTGGTTAGAAGGTTATCCATTAATTACTGGGCACCCTGTATATAAATATATTTCCGAGCTCTTTTGGTAATTTTTTCCAATAGTGAGTAGTACTTGTGAGAAAAAAGTAATATTAACTACTAGCAGTATTGTCTATTGCAACTCCAGATTAAGGAATAAAAGGCATATTGTCATCATTTTAACGTTTTGTTTACCTACCCCCAGTTTCATTGAAGACTTATTCAATAGCGTTGGAACAAAGGTCAATTCATTTCATTCATAATTAATTAATTTATATACCAATTCATAATTACTTCAATAGTGAAACATTTTACTAACTATATTACTTGGAAATCCTTAAGTTGGATATTGGATGGATATTTGGTAACTGACCAAACACTGCGTGCTAATTGGTAACATTAAATGGTGGCTATTTTCATTAAATGGATACCTGTGCACTATTCAAATTGCGGTCAATTCCACTATGCATCAGCATAAACGATAGGTACGAGTAATAGCTTGAACGTTTTGCTTATTTCCAGTAAACGCAAAATATACAATCCCGCGGAATACAAAGCAAACGTGAAGTGTGTGTCGATGCTAAACACAATCCATGCATCCAATCCAGGGAACCGATTTTTTTGAATTTCGAGCGCTCGATTTCATCACTCGAAAATTGGTGGAAAACGGCGAAATGCTAATTTTTGAAATACGAGCGATAGAAATTGGGGAATCGACAATGATTTATAACTCAAGATAGGTTATAGGCGTTCCAAAATTGAAGCGCTTACCTTGTGACAAATTGGACAAGTTGCCTTTAGTCGCGGCTGGACAAGCGAGAAATGTGCACGTGCTAACGAGCTCCTGCGCACCGAAAGAGAAAGAGATGACCTTATGTTTAACAACAAGTGTGACAAAGATGGATGGAATGAGAAAATTAATCAAAAATTACAGATTTCTTCGTAGGCACAGATATAAATATGGAAGTATATTTTGTGCTCCTCAAGCATGAGTATAACCTATCTATGGTTATATAATATCATTGGGAATCGAGTGGTATTGACCACTCGTTTTCAATTCTATTAGTAGAATTTAAATGCCGGGTACTGGAGATATTATTGAACGAAATACACGAAATCGAGCGGTCGAAATTCAAAAATCGACCCCCAGGTATGAGACAAGGTTTGAGTTGGTACTTCTAAAAGGGATATAATAAAAATAGGTGTACACGTATTCAAGGAGTTACAAGCTGATTGTTATGAATTGTTTCATTATGTATGTTTTGAGCTTTGAGGTACAGCGAGCTGCAAATTTTGCGGTGGTAGATTAGTCAATTATATTGTTTAAGTTTTAACATGAGTAGGATCGATCAAGGGGTTATGGAGTGAGAATTGGTGAGGAGTCTTGCTATACTGGTCACGTCGTTTGCGAGAAAGTACCTATGCGTTGCTGTAGCGTAGGTACCTACATATGTAGATGGACCGTTGTCTGGTCAATGGTGGTGTGTTCTTGATTTTGATGAATCCGTAGTCAAAATTGTAAAAAACTGGGGTTGCTAAAATTCGTAATCGAAGCTATAAAAAATGGGCGCCATTAATTTCTAATTTTTTATTCAGTCGCGTCGTAAATTAAATATAAGTAGATTATGTAGTATCGAGAGTTAACAGCTCGCGGCGAACTACAAGTACTAGCACGTAAAGATTAAGTATAATAAGTTTGGTATAAGATGTCGTTTATATGCAATATTACCGCCTTATAGTTTTGCTCGATACAGGCATATCTCTTCATATTGTACCTTTGTGTAGACAGACTTTACAATGTCTGCTGCAGTCTCTATCCACGGACACGTTTTATTTTTATTTTATATTTAGAATCCACTTTATAATGTCAATAGCATATTTTATCGATACTTAACATATTATTATACAAAATATCTTCTATGGTACCTACATAACTCCAAAATCGGAAAAACAATTTTAACAAAATATTACCTAAAGATACCTATGTTATCTAATGAGTAACATATTGTTATTTTGCATACTATATAACACAACGAGATAAGTAGGTATGTATGAAATGCAATAAGAAAGGCCAAATATCGGATCTTAGTTTTAGTTATAATATCGTATAGGTACATTACCTATATATTTACTTACCCTTATTGACCATATTTTATGTACCTAAGCATTAAAATGTCTTAGTTATATTTACGGCGGTTGTTATCCTGAATACCAATAAAATACCCTTCTTGACTAACATATCGTTCTTCCGCTACGCAAAGATTGTCAGGAAGAGATCGCTATGCAATCTATTCAGTAATAAAAGCCGCCTGTGTTTGCTGTTATCTTCTCCTATTTTTAATTAAATGTATGTTTTCATCAATGTAGTAGATGATACAGCCGCTGAAATGTGGATTTTGTTTGTAACAAGTCTCTCTACGTAGGTATCATTAAATAGATATCATTTAAGTTTCATCAGTCTTCATCTTTATAGGTAGGCTAGAATCGAGATCAGAAGCAGTGTAATAATCTACCACTTAAAATTATGTAATTTTAAGATGTAATTTTTTTTTTTTTAAAGATGTATCCCGCCGAGTTTGTTGCCGGTCCCATATTGGGATACCCTCCTCCAATTGAGGGGAGACGTAAATCTTCTCGGAGTAGAGGTGTAGGGTTGGAGCCGGTCTACCTAGCTTTATTTGACGTTCATAAGCGCATGGTAATTATGCCTACTTAAATAAACTATCTTTTATCTTTATCTTTAACTTTATTTTCCAACAATGAGCTGTTTAACAATTACTCGTATTACATTTGCATGAAGTTTCACATATTGCATAGGCATTATAGTTAAGGGCCTCCTTGCTTCATCAGCAGATCGGGTAACTAGTACCTATGTAAGGCAATTATGATCCAAGAGTTGGATTCGCACCCTGATCTACATGACAATATTGAATCTATATCCCAACTTAGGTACATCATAAATATGGAAATTTGTTGGTGTATTGGTTTCTTACTTGATATTCACGTAAGGGCTGATTTAGACGGTCCGCGAAGTCGCATGCGATTTTAGTTACATTGCGGACTGTTGGTTACGTCCAATTCAACCAACCGATCAAAACCCGCAACGTAATGAAACTCGCATGCGAGTTCTCGCATCGTCTAAATGAGCCCTATATAACATGGATAGGTAGGTTCTGCGTTCCAGCGGTCTCAGCACGGTTCCATTTTTATCGACTATCACTATGCCCGTCACTTTCGCACTTACATACTTGTTAGAACGTGACAGGCATGGTGATAAAAGATAAAAATGCGACCGTGCTACTAGGGCAGATTTACGTTTCCAAAATATGATAAGCCTATTGAGGTTTCCTTATTGTTTAGTGAAAAGGAAACGTGCCGGTTTACACTTTTTTCTTTACGAATATTTTATGCTACATTTTGTACCTATTCATAAAAGGCCTACAAGCCCTATTTGATCTTAAATACTTAATTAAAACTACAAACTTATTATCTTAGCGTATCTCCCATTGATACACTTTATATCAAATTATATAAATGCTCAATGGAACGGCTCGTAGCTAAAGTATAGCTTAGTTTAGGTATTGCAGTGTCGTTACAATGTTAGTTTTGCAGGATTTTACACGAATTTAGATACGGAGACAAAAACCTGAGGTAAAACTACTAAAAACAAAGAAATAGTTTAAAGAGAATTTATAAGCAATTAAATTATCAAATTAGTGTATCATGGCTGAATTTCTATTTTTTTTTTAATTTTGCAACTTTAAGTAAAGAACCATCATGAATTTATTGTACTATACATTTCCCCCGAGACATTGAATAATTCGTAGTAAAATGAAGGTATTAGCGCCAATCCTTGTTATCCCAACTCCATCCATATTTACTCGCATAATTACGTTCGCGAGATTTCTTAAATGCTTCAAACCTGTTACGGAATAAATATCATTAAAAGTCAATGGACTGGATATTTCCGGGGTATAATAATATAGACGATATCAGTATCAATTAGTAGTATAATATGTATTCCTCTTGATCTAACGTTTCCTAAAAAAATATTTATAGGTACACTCGTATTACGTTTTTTGAAGAGAGACGTTCAAGTGAGGACTTGTAAGGCCTGAGTGGACGCTCGAGTTGGGCGTGCAGCGGGGCGGGGCGTGCGGCGTGCATGTTAAACAAATGCAAACGTATAGGAGCGGCCTTAGTGCACGCTGCTCAAATTACTTGTGAGCCCGACGCCATGCTGCACGCCCCGCCGAACGCTCCGCTTCGAGCGTCCACTCAGGCTTTACACTTAAGGAGGTAGTCGGTGTGACTTGTGACAGGAAATTGTCTAAATATCAAGGTTTCGTGCACAATCCTACCATTTTTGTATGAAATATGGACATTATCAGTTAGCGATATCTCCAAGCCATCCGTGTGGCTGAAAGGAAGATGCTGAAGTGGAAGTCAGCTCCCAAGGTAGGCAGGACCAGAAACAAAAATACCCGTGGAAGTATAAACCAATAAGCTCCAAGAAAGTCAATTCACGCCAGAATACGCCTTTAAGCCTCTCCCTACATAATTACGAAGAAACAAAATAAACGGTAAATTTTACAAACTTCGAAGTGCAAGATCTGAAAAACTCGCTTTGCTCGGAATTGGCCGGTGACAACTGCCCACTTGTCTTGTCTAACTTATCGCAGTATATTATTTGCAAACCCGAACTTACTCTAAACACCCTATCGCACTTAGCACAGTAGCAGAGCTGGCCAGAACTTTATAAGTGTAGGTACTTACCTATAAGAGGATTTCGAACGAAACTTTTATGAGGTACCTTTATGGAAATTTCTTGAGTGTAGTATAATGACAAATTAGATGGATGTGTTAAAATATAATATAATATACAGGATGCTTCCTGTAACAGGAGCAATAAATTAAACTAAAGGCTGTACTCCTCAAACTGACCAACATTTGTTCAGCAACTTTTAAAAATTATGAATCCTTTAGATTTCCTCTTTTTCATACAAAATAAATATTGCCTTCAATGTACGCTGACATCAGTGTGTTTGACGTTGCTTGTCACGCTTTAAACATAACAAAATATGCGATACATTGCGTCTTAGAATAAACTTTAAAGTGTAATAAAAATCAAAACACGAGTTATTTTCAAAAGTTGCTGAACAAATGTTGGTCACTTTGAGGAGTACAGCCTACGGTTTAATTTATTGCTCATGTTACAGGAAGCACCCTATATAATATCAGGTAAAAGCGAATTAACGGCATGAAACTTACCTACGCCAAAATTATATTATGGAACAACTTGTTTTGTGCTTATAGCAGTTTGCGGTTTCTATACATGGGTCACAAAGCTTGTCAACTACAATATGCTTGTCAAACATCAAATCACTCTTGACGTGATTTTAATAGCTATTTCACTTCTCGCCTCATTGTGTAGCTGTAGCGCTACGAAACCCTAAGTCATGTATGTAGTACTAAGCTACGTTCGTAATTGTACGTAACCACAGAATAAATAATAGTACTAAGTACAGAAGACTCACTCTCTAACAAAACGCGTCTGTTACGATCAGCACAGATATGGCCGCTAGGTGGCCACAGCGCCACGCGCGGCTTATGGCTTTCCCCAAAATTGGGGCCGAACGGATGTACTTTTAGCTACCTGTAGCAAAGCGACGAAATCGCGGAGTGAGACACGCCTGATGTAACTAAGCCGCGGCGTAGTCCGTAGCATATAAGCGTTATTTAGCGAAAATATGGGTAAAGCTGTAGAGGTTGTATGTCAGTCTTTGTATAATATGGAGTGGAGTCTTTGTGGAATATCTATGTCTGGCGTGATATTGATTCGCATCTATGAATCAGTACAGTACCTCACCGACATATCAACGTACGTAGGATGTTCTATTATACACTGGATCTGAGCCAGTAATACCTACAAGCGAAAAGCATTCAATATCAGATTATACACGTCCGAATGCCACTTAAATTATAATCGCAGTTACCAGTTGTAAAACGGTTATGCATCATCAAGATTATGTGTTCTCTAGTCTAGTGAATCTACTTCGCGACAAATATCTTTGAAAATGGTTATAATGTCTCCTCAGTGTTTATACGTTCCATTTTCTTCTAAAAATATTATTTACCGATGAAGTGTCTTTTAAACTATGTATCTTAAAGCGACCACACGCTTGTTACACAACACAAACAAGTTAAAAGACGTCTCAGAGGTCACACAAATGGGTGATTCTTAAATTATGTCAAAAAAAAATTATTTTCATAAACGTTTTTATTTTTCACATATTATTACATATATCAAAAGTACATACAAAAAGCAATTTTTTGATTCATATGGTCAAGCTTAATACCCTCAGGAAAGGTAAATAAAATGAGTACATAAACACGGTTGTGACAGTGTCCCTCAGTCGTTACATTTCGGCATTTTGGTGGCCAACTCGGCTATTTTGATTTTAGTAGTTATTTTAACATAGCCTAAGTCACTCCTATGACTACGACATACCTAATGATAGCTCAGACGTTGAAATCCGTCAAACTATAAAGGCTGTAGAGCGAGACAAAGAATTCGATACAAATCATACATACATACAAGCCAAAAACATTTTTTTTACTTTGACAGTCGGGCAATAATAGCAAATGATCTGTAGCTAATAAAAATGCATTTCTGAAAAGTGCATATGCCTCTAAATTCATCAAACGAATGAAGAATGACACTGACAATCTGAATAACGTGAAACTGCAACTTACTTTGAAAACTCTAACACGGCGGTGACGCGTTAAGGTTGACCGTTTTTTCAAATGAACACAAATAAATAATTTTCGACAAAACTTCTTTCTTCAGCCATTTGTAAACCTGACAACAACACAGTGTTGCTGTTCTAAAAAAACTTTAATAAGGCTGCCAGTAGTAAAGATAAGTTTCTACCGAGTACTGCATGTTTATATTACCACGCGCGGTGGTGACGCGAAAACTAATCACAAAATGTATGTTGTTTAAAATTATATAATTTCGTTATAAATCCATACAATTTTTAAACAGTGTTGTAGAACAAGGATTAGTGTTTTATATTTGATAAAAATTATTGCAAAATCACTTCATATTTAAAAAAAAAATCAAATATCACCAAATCTGGGGAAGTCACACTACACGGTCCGTGACATTTCGCACTTGTAATTTTTATTTTATATGTTTCTAAACCTCTTAGGACAATACATTTAGGTTGACCTAAAACTAGAGGTAAATTGCTAAGTATATTGATATAGAGTTTACTTATTTTCACAAAAATACATGCTATTCTTACGTGTTACACAAAAAATGCATAAGAATAAGAATCACCCAAATATATGCACAGGCACTACCTTTTTTAACTTGAACTTATCTCTACGTCCGATCAATCAATATATTTTATAACTTGTTACGAAGTTTACTAAACTTTGTGTATCGAGTTATGTTTAACTCTAACTGTCAATTAAAAGTCACAACCATCAACTTAACTTTTATTGTACAAATTTCCATAGAAAATATGTATGTTTAGTTTTTTTAACACTCACTAGAGTAACGGAAATGCGTATACGTATGGACATTAAATTTTTGAGCAGTGTTACAAAATAGATAAAATACTGATGGGTTATATAACTCATTTAAAATATTTTATTTGTTTTAAATATATATCGCGTTATATCGATTCTAACAGATAATGCACAGCTTAAACCAATAAAAGTAGCACATTAACACTCGGAACTTAATTATATTCTTCGAATGTTGTAGACCTTAACTAACAAAGGAATTTTAGAAATTCATCCCTTAAGTAGGGAAAAATTGGACTCAAAGTTTTTAACAACTTCTACCCGAACAGAGTCGCGGGCGGAGGCTAATTATTTTTATTATAAAATTTTGATTAAGTACAACATTTCTTTTAATGTCTTGATGAATATGAATTTGACTGTCATTTCTTACTTAATTTAAATTAGTACGTAATTGTTAACTTTACATAAAACTCAGACGGGAAATCTTGAGCGATTTTTTTCAACTTGTAAATGCTTCTGAAGTTAGCCTTAAAACCAAAAACTATATAAACTTGTAAATTGTTAAAAGGCGTGTATCAGTGCCTATGATATTTAATAAAGTGAAATAAAACAATTGACGCGAATTTTTACAGTGCAAGGCAACGTGGGGCGTCGCTCCGCCCAGCGGCTGGTATATAAGGGCGCGCGGAGGCCTCCACGGCACATCGCCACCAACCACCGCCGCAGCCAGCCACCACCAACACCACTGAGGTACGCTAATTTTTATGTCGTATTTTATGCCAAAAATAAATATCTAAAAGCATTATAACGTATTTTGTGCCGGGTATGTATCGTTTGTAAAAAGTTAGGCAACTTGAAAACTTTTGACCGAAACTTAATTAAATGTTATACATTTTTGATAAATTGAATTACTGTTCCTGTATTAATAATCCAAATTATTTTCTTTTTCGTTACATAGTCATGCAAAACAGCCAAAATTCGGTGATAATTTCTAAAACAGAAACTTTGTACAAAAGTAAATGTCAAATGGTTAAAACAGCAAAACTCTAAGAAAACCAGGATGTGCAAAAACTCATCAACTTGATTTATTTTCCCTTCATATAATATTAGAAGAAGAAAAAACAATTCAGTGCAATACAGTTAATAAGTAATAAAATAACACCAGTAACACGTGCGTCAATAAATCCTATAAGTTACAAAGTACTGAGTATTTATAAATACCGCATGTGGTAAGAAAGTGATCCGGAAAGTGATATTCTGTTACTGACTGTGCCTAAACAAGACTAGTGGTAGGGGCAGTGTCAACAGGTGTTGCTCCCTTGTACAGCTTGTGCTGGCTAGAGTAAAAGGCATAAAAAAAAGGTTTGCTGGGATGGTATTTAGGTATTTCAGTTGAAATAAAACTTAAACTTACAAAATTTGTTATAAGATTTAATAATTTCCAAAAAACGTGTTTCTTGAACTCGAATTGTTTAAAAATGTAAGCTGCGTGCTTTAATAATGTACGTTTTAAACAGACATAAGGTTTATTCGGGTAATTCCGGAAATCGGGTAATCCCGAAAATCATTGTAAAATCACTCATATTCCGTTGTAGTAAGAGTCAGCTTTCGGAATTATCCGCCACTATTATTCGTCATTCGGAAATACCCGAATATACCTTACTCGTATTTTATGATATTTTGTGAAACTGAACGCCCTGTTTACGGCTTTCAGGCGGGAACCAGCCATTTAATTTGTAGTTATTTATCAGTTAAGTGCATACAATGCTGCTTAAATTTTCCATTCATTTTTTTTCATAAATACTGTACCTTCTCAATTTTAAGTGTGTCAGCAACAAAAAATAGAATATCAAAATAATGGCACGATATTCATTTTCTTGTTATCTATAGTAATAATAATAAAGTTCTTTATTAAGATAACCAAGATCCACAGTATATTGTTAGTTACATATATTTTATGTTTTACTTTTATTTTATTTTATGTTTTATCTATGGTTGTTTAGATATATTATTTATTTATTTGTATATGTTTATTAACTTTCTCCTACACCCACCCCTACAGCCTACACTGCTTTTCACAATAACCTTCGCTAAAATGTAACTATAACGTTTGACGGCGAGACGTGCTCATACTTTTAGAAAATAAAGCAAAAATATTATGCTCTATGAAAATAAGTATATGTTTTGCCTATTTGACTATATTGCTATACGATTAATTACCCGACTACGGTAACGCAAAAGGAGGGTTATGATTTAAATCATAAATATCTGCCTTTTTGTATCACTGTATCGTTGTAAAGCATATTTCTCCGGATCGCATTACCCAACTTAAAGGCTATCGTGGATGTAAATCTTAATTAAGAGAGACCGATTTTGACACGGTTATATTTAATCGTCCCTCGGGAAACTCAAGACATAATGTCTTCTCAACCCTGTGGCTTTTTAAGTTAAATTGAAGCCTAATTATTGTGAATACTAATTCTAATACACATATCATATTGATGGTCACAATTAGCTTTAAATATACAAATTTATGGTCAGCAAGATTAATTTAAAAGTTTGTCTGGACTTGGAAAGATTCTGGTCAGATAATTTCTTATTAAGACGACTGCAACAAGCTATATTTGATAGGGTAAGTTCACTAGCTATGAACATTCCAGATGGCTGCATACATAACTTTAAATATATCAAAGCCAGAAAATCAGTCAAACGCAACTAATGCTTTTAATTAAAGGACATTGGAGATAGATGAAAGCCTGGCTAACACATAGAGTCGATTGATTATTACATTTAAAATTGGTTTATAAAATAATACGAGCAATTCTTGCATATTTATTTATTTATATATATTTCGGGGATCTCGGAAACGGCTCTAACGATTTCGATGAAATTTGGTATATGGGGATTTCGGGGGCGAAAAATCGATCTAGCTAGATCTTATCTCTGGGAAACCGTATTTTTGAGATTTTATATGTTTTCCGAGCAAAGCTCGGTCTCCCGGATATTGAATATTTATACAGCATAACTAATGAAAATTAATGAGAAGTGAAGCCCCTGGTTTAACAGAAACAACTATTGAATATACATCGTTAGTGAACCAAAATATATTGCAACATTTAGAAATATTCCAAAATGCATTTATAACCACATTTCTATAAAAATACATCTTCATGCCTTTATTACATCTAACGTTAAAGGGCACAGAATCTCTATTTTAATCCTCTCTCAACAAGCCTACTATGTTTAAAAATAGAAAAATATATGTCAATTGTATAAATTACGGTTCATTTATTGAGATATAAGGTAATTGTCGTGATTGGCTGCACGTGTAACTGATACTTAACTCGATAACGTCAATAAAGTCGTGTGGGGAAGGATGAAATATGCCGACAGGCTCGGGAGACGCTTCCGATAAATTACTACGACACGCTTCTCAGTCGAGGTTCCGCCTTAGCGGAGGGAAGGTCGTCAAATACCGATGTTTTGCAACATTACCGCGGTATTCGGAAAACAAGATCCGTTCTAGAGAAGATAACGGTACGATATGTACTAGATACCTGGTAGTTTAGATTTCAACTAGATATCTTTTACAGCTCAATTCGGGCAACCAATGTCACTTTTACGTTAAATTATCGTATTAAGATCGTTTTAAAATCGCTTTGATATCTAAAAATACATAACGAGACCTTTTAGACATTGTGGAAATCGTTCAAGAGTATCTCCAGAATCGCGGAAATGTCAAATTTGACAGGCAAGATCTTAAAAATATCGTTGTCGTATCTTGGTGATGTCTAATAGATGTCTAGTTCAAAATCCGAATCGGGCCCTTAGTCGTGTGCTTTTCCAGGTTAATTGTATGCTTTTCAAAGTTACTATGATCAGGTTATTGTTATTACGTCTGTTTATTTATCTAGATACTTATATTTGGTTAAAGTTAACTAGGTACTTCTAAAGGTAGGTACTCGGATCGTATCTGTGTAAGATGTCCCCCTAATATATGTATATTTATTATTTTATTACATGTTTTATCTCTGAGACGCAAATGATTTATGCATATTTCAAAATAGTTTTAACAATAGTCTAATTTTGGTTTTATATTTTGTTTTATACACTACGTATTAAGTTTAGTGACTGGTTTAGTGTTCCTGAGAAAACAATTAGAAGCTACCGTTCCAGTAAAGATGCGCGTTGATGTCTTTCCAAACATCTTAGAAGGCTAATAAGTAACCGTTTATTTAGTGATTCTACAGCAGAAAAAGTGGATCATGTCCGACCTTTCATATGCATACGGTCATTAGGTGGTCTGTGGTGATATGGAGATTTCCGAGAAAATCCATTAAAATGTCGCGTCGTAAGTTTTGTGATTGTTGTAAGTAACATAGTTTCTTGAAAATAGCCAAAAAATATTATTTATAGGACTCAACAGAAGTGTACCTACCATGTAGATTCCAAACAAATTGACTAAAATTATCGTTCAAATATTGTATTTCCAAGAATAACAAAAATAATATCTAATCGACTCTAATTTTTTCCAATCATAATCAAGGTTTTCATGAGAAAACTTAGGGCCCGGTTCCGATTTTGAACTAGATATCTATTAGACATCACCAAGATATATCAGTGTCAAACAACTGCCGTATTTGAACTTCAAGATATTCACAAGAGACGACACGTACTAGATCCATTCTAGATACGTTATAGTTTAGATTTCAACTAGTTCTTTTTTGCAGCGCAATTCCGGCAACCAATGTCACTTTTACGATAGATCGTGTTAGATATCTATTAGATGTGAATTGGATCTCTAAGTAATATCTTGTGGAAATCGTTCAAGAGTATCTCCAGAATCGCGGAAATGTCAAATATGACAGGTTAGATTTTAAACATATCGGTATCGTATCTTGGCGATGTCTAAAAGATATCTAATAGATGTCTATTACAAAATCCGAATCGGGCCCCAAGTGTCAAAAGTGACGTATTTGTTTGAAGAAACGTTACTATTGACACTTGTTTGACACTGACATATCCAATCCATATCGTTTCAATATCTAGTATTTGACGTATCTTAAAGTTCGAATATGGCTGTAAAGACTGCATTGCAATTGACAGATCCTAAAATGGGATTTCGGATAGCCTGTATGTAAAACAAATTTTTAATATATACCTATATATTTTATATTATTATTTTCACCAATTTTGCGTTTTAAAAATTAACTACCACCACGAGACATCTTTGCATATGACCTCCCACTTAGATACTCAAGTATGCAAATTACTTTAGGAAAAGTAGGATTTAGGTAGAGGGCTTATACCTTCCTAATTTTAATCGTAGCTCCTATTTCCTGGTTAACTGCCCATAAAATTTTGTGAGGTCATTAAAATTTTAGAAACAAAATATGGCAAAATGCCTACAACTGGCTAAATACGATTATTTAACTATAGTGTGTATTTTCTTACCTTCCAACGTTTTGAATGTATCCTTTCCTCACAATTACTCAGAAATTAGTAAGCTATTCAAACTAAGATCATAAGATCTTAGAGTCAGGAAATACATTTATTGTGTAAACTGATGGGCACACAAGTTCCACTATATTTGTACTTTTTAGGGTTCCGTACCCAAAGGGTAAAAAACGGGACCCTATTACTAAGACTACGCTGTCCGTCCGTCCGTCCGTCCGTCTGTCACCAGGCTGTATCTCATGAACCGCGATAGCTAGACAGGTGAAATTTTCACAAAAGATGTATCTCTGTTGCCGCTATAACAACAAATACTAAAAATAAAATAAAATTAATATTTAAGCGGGGCTCCCATACAACAAACACGGTTGTTTGCTAAATTTTTTTGTTGATGGTGCGGAACCCTCCGTGCGCGAGTCCAACTCGCACTTGGCCGGTTTTTTTTTAAGTTTTTACGTCTGATAGGTGCATATAGGTATAATTTGCGGGCATATTTCGAACACAAATATAGTCCGACCATGCGAAGTTTTAATGCCAAGTGCTACGCCAAGTATGGAGCTTAAAGGCTACATGCGTTCTTGCTGTCAGGTTTGTACAAAGTTAGCGTGGTCAGAGCCTATACGCTCCCTATAGATGTCACATAATGTAAAGGCGGAAGGGCAAAATTCTAACTGATAGTTTTTCTTTTCGTACGTAATCGGTGCATACGAGAAATAATTCAAAGACTAAAACTTTAGGTACCAAACACAATAATTAGATAAGTTCATTAAGCGTGGACACTAACACTGAGACTGCAGAGAGGACTATTAGTAGGAGTATATTATTATTCACACCAAAGGAATGCAATTTATACAACTTTATGAGATGGTTTATTCATTCTGCGGTCTTCAAATGTCGCGATAAAATTTAAATTATGACCATACTAACAAATACGTCTAAAAGCGGGCATACCTTATTTTTATGTATGGGGAACTATGTGAACTATAATACGATACAAATGTTGATATGTAATTAACCGCCTTCATTTAGATATATAGACATATAGTTGTATATATGAAATGTACCTAATTGACGTGTAAAACTATGTTTAATAAAGGAATAAATGAATCATCATCTTCCTCGCGTTGTCCCGGCATTTTGCCACGGCTCATGGGAGCCTAGGGTCCGCTTGACAACTAATCCCAGTAATTGGCGTGGGCACTAGTTTTTACGAAAGCGACTGCCATCTGACCTTCCAAGCCAGAGGGTAAACTAGGCCCGTATTGGGATTAGTCCGGTTTCCTCACGATGTTTTCCTTCACCGAAAAGCGACTGGTAAATATCAAATGATATTTCGTACATAAGTTCCGAAAAACTCATTGGTACGAGCCGGGGTTCGAACCCGCGACCTCCGGATTGCAAGTCGCACGCTCTTACCGCTAGGCCACCAGCGCTTCTAATAAAGGAATAAATGAATGAATGAATGAATGATTCATAAAATCTTATAATATCAAGTCACTGCAAACCACTGCAAACTAAACTGGAAAATAGAAGTCGTCCGACTTCAATCACTCTTTTAATGTTTGTTGTAGGTACATTTGTATTTATTTTCGACTGCATCAACACAATACTAGTCTCTAGGCGATAATACTTACTTTAATAAGTATAACAACTAGCAGTACAAAGTATCAAACTCTTTTATTCTACTGCTTTTAAAAAATAACGAGCAGAGTAATTAAAGCACTTTACACCAGACCCTGAGGTCGCGTTATGGGTATTTTTTATTAAAGTTTACTTCTATTTTCAAGGCTTTAGTGTATATTTTTCAGGTCTTACGTCTTTTTTAAAACCTCTCTCTCAAGTTAAAACATGCAAGTATGCATTCTTAATGAGCGCCGCGTGAAATAAAAGGAAACAGGACTAAGGCAAAATAATTTTAACCGCCAGAGTCTGATATATAAGACATTACATATCCAGCTCATTTCGCCACAGTCTGATAAATAAGACAAAGATCTGATTTGGTTTTTAAAGCACATTTATAACTCCCGTAACTATGCCAACCTTACTCTGCGTGGTACAATTACTGTCGGTGGCGACACGAGCACGCTCGATCAAAAATTGCTGGCGGTTAAAAGGTTAAAAGAGGATAAGGCTAAAGCTATAATCAAAAAAGACGCTGTAGTTTGTACGAGTAGTATTCAAATAAAATCGGAACTAAACGTGAATTGAGATTTTTTGTTTAGAGTTGAAGTGGGAAAAAATAACGCCAAGATCAAATCCCTGCCTACCATGGATAAAGGTAATTTACTGTTTACTGTACATAATTGATCAGAAGGGATAAACTGTACATATTTAGACTGGTAACTCAAAAATTATAACCAAATATGACAGTCACAGATTAAGTATGTACGCTAAGACAATACTGCTCGATCTATAGTCACTATTATTATAATAGTATTTTGGGTCTTTGTTTTATTATATTTGTTTCCTTAGATGACCATGATGCGTGTTGCCGGCGGAGCGCTGGCCGTGACTCTCGCGGCTCTCCTAGTCTGCTGCAATGCTGACGCTCATCAGGTACTCAAACAAATATGTACTTTAAGTCTTGCCCAGAAAATGCATATTTCGTTACCACAGTAATCCCCATTTAACTTTACTTATGGTTGTTGTGCGGAGACTACAATTCCATGAAGTTTTATGGGCCTTCCGTTTCTAGAATTTCTATTGAGAAGACTAGGATGTTAAATAAGATAGCATTTTTAGGGTTCCGTAGCCAAATGGCAAAAAACGGAACCCTTATAGATTCGTCATGTCTGTCTGTCTGTCTGTCCGTCTGTCCGTCTGTCCGTCTGTCTGTCCGTCCGTATGTCACAGCCACTTTTCTCCGAAACTATAAGAACTATACTGTTGAAACTTGGTAAGTAGATGTATTCTGTGAACCGCATTAAGATTTTCACACAAAAATAGAAAAAAAACAATAAATTTTTGGGGTTCCCCATACTTCGAACTGAAACTCAAAAATTTTTTTTTCATCAGACCCATACGTGTGGGGTATCTATGGATAGGTCTTCAAAAATGATATTGAGGTTTCTAATATCATTTTTTTCTAAACTGAATAGTTTGCGCGAAAGACACTTCCAAAGTGGTAAAATGTGTGTCCCCCCCCCCGTAACTTCTAAAATAAGAGAATGATAAAACTAAAAAAAATATATGATGTACATTACCATGTAAACTTCCACCGAAAATTGGTTTGAACGAGATCTAGTAAGTAGTTTTTTTTTATACGTCATAAATCGCCTAAATACGGAACCCTTCATGGGCGAGTCCGACTCGCACTTGGCCGCTTTTTTATATTTCACACTGCAGCTAGAAACGCATCAGAATAACTGGAAACTTTTATATTTAAGACCTTTTAAAACTCGAGCACTGTATATACGCTTGTAATTATATACGTGATTGTAACATACACAAAATAAAACTACATAGTTAACAAACTGCAGATTTCATGTTGCTTATAATTCTTATAAATGTTCTTAAAACTGAACATCAAAGAATACCCCGAGAGAATTGAACATAAATCAGTATTAGCTAGGTTATACATACATCTCTAGCTGTGTATGTAAAATGTGCCGCGAATTAGTTGAGGGCCCAAGACGATGTTGCGGGTTTACTGTTGCTATACGCTGGGGTCTCTTGTTAGTCTTGTTACGGAAGTAGCGCTACTTGGAACGTGTTAATTAATCTTATGTACGTACATCGGGGTTTTCGGAGCGGGAATGTTTTACACTAGCCAAATACTGTAAAAAACGATACTAATTTAACATTTCAAAGCACATTTGGACCTTACTACCTACGTTTAATTCATAGTTTGGTAATTATTTTACAATAAACAAAGTTATAAATACACGAAATCATTCCCGCACCGAAAACCACGATGTATATTTATGTATCGTTATAATCATGCACAATTGCGCCATACAAGCAGGCAGGCAGGCAGGATACAATATTTTTGTAGAATAATAGTTCCTAGAATACGTAATTTAGTTTTGCTTGTCTGAAATAAAAAGAACAGTTGTGTTTTGCTACTAAAAAATAATGTTGATATAATATGCTTTTTGGTTAGACAAGATGAATTATTTATTAAATTATTCGTTTTTATTCGAATATAAATAACTAGGATATTATAATTCTCTCAATGTTTTAATGGGTAACTCAGGTAACTCATTCGTGAAACAAGCCGGAAATATAAAATAAATATACATCGAATATTTTTAAACATATATTTTGCCTTCCGCTAATTTATCAAAGCGTTCTCAAATAGCGTGCTCAATTCTTGAGTAAACAAAACTTATACTAAAATAATACAAATTTTATGTAAAGAGAAGTTAAAGGAAAGGTATATAAGTATTTGAGATGTATTTCGACTCTAATTTAATACCCATTACTTGTGACGTTTATGCTAAGTGGTATATTGTTGAAACTCGAGGTATTGCCCTCTATTTTACTCGGTCTAAAGAAGGTCATAACATAATAATTATAACTTGTAGACTCCTCGAATCATCAAGAGCTTTGCGGGCGCTCTGTTCCGACGCGTATAATAACTAGGTAGTTAAGCCCCAATCAGATATTTAATCTTGGGGCTTCATACTCAAATAACAACTCGGACTGACGAGCTTATGACGCTTTTCCACAATTCCCCGCAAACAAACCAAGCTTAATAAAGGTCACAAGAGCTTTTTTTATCAACCACATACTCCAAAAGACAATATCTGCTAATAAATTAATAGGTACTTACACTTTGTTGTGTATTTTATTGCGCAGTCTACTCTTTATATATTAAATAAGATGTTATGAAAAAGTTTTAACCTGAATTAATTATGCAAGTTGCTTTCTATTGAATGTTCACCAGGAACAGGACGTCAGCGCCGCCGAGCACAACTCCGATCGCTACGACTCCGGTAAGATCCGACACAACTTTCAATTATCACAGAATGTTTTCACATAAAGAGTGACTTTACTTCTTTTCGCACACTGGGTATGCCAATGAGATTTTCCTAACACACCTCCACAACTTTTACACTTACCCTACACTTTTACCCACTTAACAACACGAAGCATAATATTTTTATCACGAGTTTTGTTTCCAAGTTAACGCCAATCGCATATCGAATGGTGACTCTGTTTGTTTCCCTTTACCCGCATTCGCACTAACCAAAAGATACACGAATATTTCTTTTTTGCACAAAATTTTCACTAGCTTTTTAAACCTCGTATATCTTTTTAATGAATTATGAACTTTAGTAACGTGAAAGCAAGTTAAATAATTTAATGCGCTATTTAGTAGCCACTTTTCAAGTTTCACTTAGATACGAGTTTTGAAAAGTTCGCATTTGACATGTTTTGTTTTGTAAATACACCCACCTGTGACCTGATACCTGTGTTTCTTCCGGTGATGGATCTGCGCACCAATCATTCACTGATCCTTCGCACAACGATTAATCACAGTCTCACAACGCTTCTGTGCACTGTGCATCCGTTTTCCATTTAGAGTGGTAAGTACTATTTTATGATTACGCACTTTATACTATGATTCATGTTTGACCTTAATCTGTACACATGTAGATTTGCCGGTTTGTTACAGGGTATAAACAAAAGGAAGAGCTGGAGGATTTCATGCGGTTCCTTATGCAATACGACAACGCATTTGGGGATCGTAATTTGGTAGGTATAGGCGGAACCGGGTTGGTCGGTAGGAACTTGAACGGAGTGGGAGGCTCAACAATGCTTGGCAGAAATCTAGACGGTATCGGAGGATCCAGTATGCTTGGCAGAAACGTGAATGGCGTCGGGGGTTCAACTCTAATTGGGAGGAATCTTAACGGCCTTGGAGGTTCATCTATGCTTGGAAGAAATGTTAACGGCGTTGGAGGTTCTACTCTTGTTGGGAGAGACGTTTACCCCCAGAGGCAGACAAGGTTCATAGATTCTCTTGGTGGAGGAAACTTCGTAAGAAACCTTGACTCTTTGGGCGGCAATAGCTTTGTGAAGAAGAACCTAGATCAGCTCGGTGGGCCGAACTTCGTCAAGAGGCACATCGACGCTCTGGGAGGCAACAACTTGCTTAGAAACTTAGACTCGCTCGGAGGCAGCAACTTCGTCCGCCAGCTAGACGCGCTCGGCGGCGCTAACTTTGTATAATCGGCCAAATTAATACTTACTACAGTTAAAATGTATCTCCTGTAACATACGTATACCTACCTATCATTCGTCATCGTACAACGCAACATGTGATACCTTGAAATTATTTTTGTTTAAATGTCAATGTTAGATTCGATCTACATAACATAGAAATAAAGTTATTGCAGACACATTCGCCTTTTATTCCCTTTTGTATAACAGTTCCTTTGGAGGTAAGAATCATATTTTTGGATTGATATGACATGATTTTAAACGTTTTCTGGCGGTAATATAACCGTTACCTCCAGCTAACGTGCCAATGTGTGACTAATCTTAAATTTGATGACGTGATAACTAGGTCACAAGGCCCCAAGTGAGGAGAGTAGTCTCGTGAGGCAAGTTCGTGAAACTCACCACTCTGGTCTTCTGCCTTACCTGGCTCGGCGATACGACAGCAAGTAAGTCTCACCAATCAATGTATGTTTCTACTTTTATCTATTGGTCTGACAGCAAAGGAAAATGACACGTTGAATCGTAACTTAATGAAAATACTGAATTACGCGGCATCATAATGAGCCGAGTGACATCTAAAACACTTGACTATGCTATATCATGTTGTAATTTTGTCGCTTACCTTACACCGTTTTTATTCAATAATCCTCATCAGTATCATCACCATGAGTTATTTGTTTGTCATTCGGATTATACAACGTAACGAATCAATGGAATGCGCCTATTAAACCAATTTGCAATAGCGTTGCATTGTCATATTTCTCGGAAACTCCAATAAATCGATAGGCAGATTCCCAGCTACTACAGCTGCCGGTAAATTAATCTCATTTGGGACATTACAAAACGCTAGTGGGTCAGAGTATTGAGCTGGAATGCACCTCTGTTTGTCTGAAATAAATCGGATTTTGCTTTCAAGGGTATTTTCTCCGCGCGGGGGGTAGATTATTCAGAGAAAGCGGTTGAGGCCCCGCTGCGATGCATACAATGGTCCAATAAAGTGCACATTAACTGCCTTAGCAGCATAACAATCCATATTGCCCTTAATCAATGGTAAAGAAACATTATTTTCTATGGACGCTATGAACGAATACCTTAATATTATGTAGCAAAGGCAGAATAATGTGAGGTTATTTCACATAAATAATTAGTAAGTATTTGAGTTGCATATATTTTTTCATGCATATGTATCACCCGCTCAAAATTACAGCCACTTAGACTCCACATTGTCGGCCACTTCCACATTGGCGGTATGATAACATGTCCAAAGTACGCTCGTACCTTTGGTAACAAAATTGGGTACTCAAGTTATTTAAAGGGCGCAATCGAGAAAGGAGTAGCTACACTCTAACATACCTAACATAACATGTATTTTAAATTAAATTTTATAAAAATATTTATGCCGAGTCCAGTAGGGACAGTTGCTATGGTCAAAATCGGCTAGGACATTATCATCAATCATCAAGCATTTACTTTAATTATGAATTTTATTGAACGTAAAATAAAACCAAGTACCTGCTGTGTATTATAATCAAACAATATTAAAATTTTAAATGAATTAACAGTTTCAATTTTACAAAGCCGAGCAGAGACTCGGTTGTTATTTCTCATGCCATTATCTTTATCAGTCATTTGTTAACGCCAACTGCTCATTTAATGGCCTCGCCTGACCCTCGGAGTCCTTTGTTCCGCGCTGAGATAACAGTGTTCCACGGGAGTGTTCCATGTGTTTGAGGGACAGGAGTCAAACAGTTGAACAAATAAATTGTTCAGTCACTCGAAACATGGGACAAGGGGAATAATGTCTCCGTACAGTTTGGACGTTTTAAGTATCCTTAATACACTTTTTATGCCTTATGTTATGTATGACGTATTCATCAGAAAATATGAATCTCTAAAATTCATTTTTTGTGAATGGTATCATTTTAATGCTGTTTTATCTGAAAGTTTAATAATTAACCATTTTTATTTATTTATTTTACTTTATTTCTTATTTGGCGATTAGGCACGAATCACACCAGGGGCCCGTTTCTCAAAAGCTTGTAACTTGTAATACAAGTGGAAGTCCCCTTCTAACCAAAGCGGTCAAAAAGTGATATCCGCTTGTATTGTAACAAGTTACAAGCTTTTGAGAAACGGGCCCCAGGTATTTAAAGGCTACAAAACGGTAACTCTTAAAGATATACATCTCTTATCATCGTGCACTATTTATATATCATGCACGAACGACAATATGGTATCATAGTGAAACAATAAACCTCAAGTTAGAAACTGTATCAAATGGAAGTCGTGTTAACGCATTCACTGCCAGGGGGCGTGACCTAGGAACAAACTTGTATGACGGTGGACGCACATGTGTGTCGGGGGCAGTGAATGTGTTAAATGACCGACTAGTTCCATAGTCATGACCGTTTCATTTGTAGCCCGTACAGCGACAAGCAGATGTGGGCGCTGGCGGGTGGCTACGGATATTACGGAGAGCCCCCCAAGCGCAATTTCGACGAGATCGACCGGTAAGTAGCCATTATCTGAGCTAGAATTATAGCATGTTGGCTAGCATTTTTCTATTCGTTAATATTTGAGGGCAAACTTGTTGATCACATCTGTCATGTATTTAAGTAACCTCTTCATTTTCGGAATAACAATTTTTAATAGTAAAATAACTATTTGGCATTGTTATTAGGTATACATAATTATATTTCTCCTTCAAATGAGAATTAAAATGTTACATCCTACGTGTTTACTAAAGGTAAATCGAGTTTAAATCGGGTGAAAGTTTGTCAAACAAGGATCTAAATAATTGAACTAAAACGTGACGGGTAAATTAATTAAGGTAGTGGTAAATGTTATTATCGTAAATATGGTGAAGTTTTATTAGGTTTTGACACATTTGCATATTACCTATTTATAGAGCACGCATCGCACTATTTCACGTGAGGCGTTTATTACGGTTTATGTTTATATTTTGGCTTGTTTGGAACATCATTGAAACCAAATTATCGAAGCCCATTAGGTATATGTCACTTACAATAATCAACACATTTCAATAAAGGTGACAAATATACTTCTCAATCACTAGAACCATTCATATTTCTGTGACTAGAACCCCCCCCTTACAAATAAAAGACACTTAAGCACCTCGTAAAATGTTCCCCGCAATGTCTTAAAAGCCTGAGAAATAATGTAATTATACATTAGAACAATGCTAATGAATTCAAAGAACCAGTATATTTCGCGAACAAAAAAATTGCTTGGATGTCATCAGTAGAAGTAATAGAACACACTTTTTAATTAACTGAAGTGATGCGTCACACTATCTCATTAATTAAGTCGGCTAATGCAGATTTCCATAACGCTAGTTGAAAAGGCTGAAAGAGTATCTTCACTTGTTGCGTCGGAACCGGCGGCTTGAAATCATAAAACTTTTTCGATTGTACGTACCGTTCGAAATTCTCGCACGGCATTTATTGGCAAACGAAATATAAGGATGAGGATAAAACAAATATGTAGGCCCTTTGTTTGATATATACACATAATTATTGAAAGTCATAATTATGACTAATGAAACCTTCTAAAACCGTTAACTTTCAGGATTTCCGTAAGGTTACCCTATAGATAGGTTAGGTTTGTTTTATGACAATCCTGAAAAGTTACGCGTTTCTGAGAAAAACCAAATGGTGACTAACGAAAATGCGGACAAACAATACATTATGACTTAAAACTTTATGGGAAACAATAGAGACCCGTATGATAGATAGATATATACTAAACTAAAGTATGGACATAAATATCACAACGCCGATTTTGCTATCAAAGTGCCTAATTTGTACCTGCCACTTTTACCTTATTATCTCACGTTTCATAAGGCGAGCCTTAACAAGATGTTCGGTTAATAAATACATAGGATACTATGATTATTACAATCACGGGCCTTGCAGGCGCGCATTCATGTTCAGAGTTTAAGCATTCATTTGTTTTATTTTAGTATGGCCTTGTTTTAAAATTGTCATTATTAAGTTTGTAATGACACTGCCACACTTTCTATCAAAGCCTGTGCAAAGTTAGCTTAGGCGGACTCTACATATATTTTATCTAGGAGTTGCGTATCTGTAACATGTCCGTACCTTTCCTATTAACACCTTCAGTGCCAGCGAGAGCTACGCGCTACGAGCGTAGCTGATAACACGGGAAAAACCGTATGTACCGAAAAGCGCCTACGAATATAGAACCAGCCTAGCGGGTGGCTGGTAGTGAATGAGCTAATTTAACATTTATTTACTATATTATCTTCTGCTTTCTAGAATATTAATCGTCTTTTCCCGGCAGATCCGAGCTGGGTTTCATGAGGAAGCGCAACTTCGACGAGATCGACCAAACGTCGATGCCCTTCCCCTACGCCAAGCGGTTCTACCACATGTTCGGCCCCAACTACCTCGACACCCCTGTGTAAGTTACTACCACTTAATATAGCATTTCATCATCATATCAAACAAAAATATCAAACCATATAAAAACCTACTCGTACTCAGTATGTATGGAATAAAGATGGATTAATACCTCCAGCATTTCCACAACGATGCTCTCAACCAACAGTTTCCTCTGATCTCAAGTAAATCGTCAGTTAACTTTATTAAGAGGCTTCCTTAACTGCGTTTTTCGGCACTTCCTTTCGGCCCAAAGTACTCGAGAGGTCATTAATCCCATGTAACCCCTTTTACTAAACTAGCTTCGTCGTCAACCTTAAGTATGACTGAAGTATGTAAGCTACGCACCTACGGCGTAGATTTGTAGCGCGATGAATGAGTCATTTGAGTTATGCTACGCCTTAGGCCCGCGGGGCTCATACATATTATATGGATATGATTTGATTTATAGAATTAAATTTATTCACATTCGAATTGCCTGTTCGTACCTTCTTTGTATTACAAAATCCGCCGGATGATGAGTCCAGATGGACGCGGATAAAACATATATCACTCATGCATGCAAAAAGCGTATTCATTCATACTATAGTCACGAAGAGACGAGCGAATTCTTTATGGTGTTAACGCCACCATTACCCTGCATCTGTCTGATTTTTCTTGTTGGACGCACACATCGGACATACGAATGTTCACTAAAATCTATAAATGCTCGAGAGAACTTTAATCATATTTGGAATTTATTCCATTCTGGAGTAAGCTTAGAATAGGTACCACACACATGCTCCGCTTAAAAAAGCAATTTTGCGAATCAATCTGTTTTACACATTTTATAGAACATAGCTCATCTTATATAACCCCTGAAACTTAATTTTTGCATTTTTAGGGTTCCGTACCCAAAGGGTAAAAACGGGACCCTATTACTAAGACTCCGCTGTCCGTCCGTCCGTCCGTCCGTCCGTCTGTCACCAGGCTGTATCTCACGTTGAAATTTTCACAGATGATGTATTTCTGTTGCCGCTATAACATCAGATACTAAAAACAGAATAAAATAAAGATTTAAGTGGGGCTCCCATACAACAAACGTGATTTTTGACCGAAGTTAAACAACGTCGGGCGGGGTCAGTCTTGGATGGGTGACCGTTTTTTTGCTTGTTTTGCTCTATTTTTTGTTGATGGTGCGGAACCCTCCGTGCGCGAGTCCGACTCGCACTTGGCCGGTTTTTTTTTTAATTAACAGGTCATAATTCGTATACGTGAACGTTACAAAAGTGTGCGCTGGTGTACTCACACTAGAGTGATATATATTTGAGTATAGGATCACCATTGTGGGTGATCGCGATTGATTTTATATGCTTTATCTATGTGATCTGTAGGAGTAAAGTCTATTTTTTTATTCGGTAGACTAAAATGACATTTCATAGTATGAAATGACACATGATGTTCATACTATGAAATGTCATTTTAGTTTACGGAATAAAAAAGTAGACTTTAGGTAATATACAATTTATTGCCATGCAAGAACGAGCTAAAGGCTTAGGCAAATCGGTATAAGTTTGGACCTCGAGGTCCCGTTAGATTCGCTCTAGGGAATACTCCCGGGATTGAATGGGAATTTCCGGTTTCGGGACTGAGTTTGTTTAAAAAACTAGTACTGGGACCACAACCTAATTGGCTTTTAAAAAACTCAACTCACTCACGCACAGTCAATGGAAACACCCGTTTCTAGAACATCCGCTATTTTGTCAGTTAAGTGACTTGAAACCTTATTATTTTCTAGCTTTTAGTAACACTAATAAACCTTAATAGAACACAGGTGCCCCTTTTAGTTGGAACTAGCGCATCATTTGCTTCAGTGAACCCAAAATGGCAATTGAAAATGTCCCAACTTGAATTTGAAATTTCGTTCTTTACTCATATTATTTTACTCGTGCGAGTCAGAGAGACTGCTAAATGAATCAAAGTACAATGTTTAATTATGTTTTTCCGCTTTAATATTCGTTTATGAATAATTTATATTTAATGTTTACCTAATTGTACTAATTGCAATTTATTTACTTATTTATTTAGTACCTAATCGTAAGAATATGCAGAAATGTTCCTTATGCCAACTGCTTATCAAAATAAATAATAGAACAATATAAAAGTTAAGTATAATACTTATTTGTTTTGTTGTATTTTGAGGTCAATATCGCTCACTGAAATTGTCATGTCAAACAAGTTTACAAATATCACTTATTTATTAATATACAACTGTATTTCCTAGTCAGTCCAACCTTGCTAGTCAATTTAACCTACTTACAATAGTACACCTCTATGAAACATATAATAAACATACACATTTCTACATATGTACGTAAATATTAATATGTCAATATGTAAATATTTATTGACAATACAATTTGGTGCTATCAAGCTAGTTTATAGTGGAATATTTCAGTAGCTACTAGTAAACTGAACTTATATTTAAACAGTTCCGAAACTTTGAGGGCGTGAAGTACAATCGAAATGATCGCGTGCTTCTAATTTACAAATTCTTTTAACAAAACTACCAGTACTTTGATCAAACTATTTGGCTGCGCGCTAGTAAAGTAAATGTTTGATTCAACTATTACTCACTCAGTCACTTTTTGTTTAACTTGGTTTCAATTTCGTTTTCTGTCCGGTAGGTCCATCGTTTACTAACCGCTCAACGTTCCTCTAACGTTGGTAAACAAAACTGCGGATGTTAGATCGTTTTACAAAAAAAAAAAACTTGTATGAACTTCTTTGACTTCACTGTACCTATACCTACCTACTAATTATTGTTGAGTTTTTTTACTAACCTGCTTATTATTGATTTATTTCATACTCATTAACTAAATATCTCGGCAGGAATATTAAAGTAAGGTATTCTTCAGTTCCTATTAGTATTCTGAAGAATAATTATTCCATAGAATATTGTTTACAAATTATCCTCGACATTGCATTTTTTTTTTACCTTCTGGTCAATGAGAACATGAAGAGGTGCTAATTTCCGTTTTGTATTGTATTTCCGTATACAAAGTTGTATACAATACACAACTTACACACTTATACTTTGAATCTCTGCACTTGTTAAATCTCTGCATTGTTTAGAATAACCCACGACATTATAAATTTTCATCCTCTAGTATTGACTTTTCCATTGGGAAACTTGAAGCTCTGCTAATGTTTGTATTATATTCCAGGTCGATCTACGACAAGAAGAGGAACCGACCGGACTACCCCATGGACGAGATCGACCTCTCCCACTTCCCCATCGGCTCCAAGCGTTCCATGGACTCCTTCCCCCTCTCCCCCCGCGCCCGGCGCTAAACTAACGAACACATTGGCCCTTATTCTGTGATGTGCATTTATTTTTACCCTACATCAAACGGGAATTATAATTATACCTCGTGTGTGACATACACTTGCTGAAGTTTTTAAACAATTTAACATCTCTCGGCCCAATTCTTACAAGATGTCGCAGCGATACAATACCGATCTGTTAGTGTCAAAGGTGACATTTCTTCAACCAAAAATGACACTTTTGACACTGACAGATCGGTATCGTACCGCTGGGACATCTTATAAGCATTGTTCGAATTGGGCCGTATATTACATACTATTCCCGTACATGTACTAACTTTTTTGGACTGAGCTGAGATTTTGATATCCTTTTATTAATGTTACGTCCATCCATAGAATCCATAAGTACTGTTTCATTTTTATCATTTAGTGTCCCTTGTAGGGTGACTACATCGTTGCAAGATGTGAATCTAGCAACGATACTAAACTTGCATAGTGTACCAATTTCTTTGTGAACTCATTTAAATAGAACTAAGATAAATGTAATAAAAAATCAAGTGTTTAAATGGACGTTAGTTACAAAAATATTAAATTATGATAAATAAATAACTTTAACTATTGTTAAGGAGAGGGAGGTTTCAATTCTCTAGTCTAGATGTTATATCGATATTATGCAAAGATTATTATGAATACCAAAAAAGATGTACCTGTAAATTATTTTTCTCATGTTTACGTAAGATGCATGGCATGTAATACTTTCAATTTATTTATTTTTATTATAAATATATTGATTGAAAAGTCTTTTATGTTTTAATTTCAATAATCCTTCTAATCCAAAATTTAGAAATTAAGTGAATTTGAAAGAGCAGTAACATTGCGACAGATACGAGGTGAAATTTTTATCCCTAGCCATATTCTCGCCAGAAATCACGAAAAAAATATCTGCTGTTCTATAGAAAACATTGACTCTGCTGATTCACCGAAATACAGTATGAAACGGCCACCTAATGCGGTCGCCGAATGCAAATTATGAGGTCGCCAGACAACCAGTATTGTTTGCACGCGGTGACAGAACTGTATAGGATCATTGTCCCATCAGTATAACAGTAGCTTTTAACAAAACGCTGAATTCCAGAAGTCCGCTAAACATAGATATATTTTTATATGGGGACAAATACCTCCACGCGTTCCCAAGATAAAGGGTCTTGGACCGACGGTCAGACAAACGGACAGACGGACGGAGAACAAAGTATTATTATATACATATAGCATGCTAGTATTATTATATACATATAGCAGAATAAGCAACAAATTGTGAAAATTACACCTGTGGACACAAAATACTTATGTAATTATTCTATGCAAATAAAGATATTCTATTCTATTCTATTCTATTCTATTCTAAGTGATCCTATAAGGTCGGGAACCTTAAATTCCTTTTGAGGTACGGAACCCTAAAAAAGAAAATTGTTTATTAATTTTAAATCCATTGTTTTAAAGCACGGGGCACACGCCCATTGTAAGATGATGAGATGAAATCTAATATTTATTATCTTTCACCGTCCGTCTTTCTACATCTTATTTTAAACATTAGTGCGATGGAAGCGTAAAAAGTGACATTTGGGCGCTTAATGAGTCGCCGTGGGCCTCGCTGGCCAATTTAACAACATAACTAGGGCCCTTCCGAAGCATAAACATCACTTTTTCTAGAAACAATTTTCCTTTTATATTATGATTTTATAAAGACATCTTTTCATCACTTTGAACGAACTTGAACCTCACGATTTAATTACTTCACGTTTTGTTTATACCTAGTAAGTGCCTACGTAATAATTAACAAGTGACGTTAAGATACCTGTGACGTCAGAACAGAAAATATAAATCTAAACAGATATCCCAAAACAACTATAAAAAAACATGGATGATCCAAATTTTCATATAAAAAGTGCCTGAGGAAGAAAGAGGTGCGTTATTTTCAGGTTTACCATATCGTAAAGAAAATTTGTACGCATCGTCAGAAAGAAAAGTTATTTATAAAACAAAATGGTTCATATATCTACTCACTAAAATTTTAGAGATTATAGGAACCTAGAGCATGACCTAGGTATTTTCAATTCTCGTCTTAGTCAGAAATAAAGCTTGAAATTTCAGGATTTGGTGTTTAAAGGAAAATAAACAGAGAAATAGGAATCACAATTCACAGTAGTTGGTCACGTTCCCTGGTTTGGTCACGTTTCCAGATTCCTTTTATGAAATATTATACCTTTGATGTTTTAACTCTTTGAGCATACAGTACCTACATTTTATTTAACTCATTTAAATATTACTGTTAGCATTATTTTAAAATTTAAATATCTAAAGGACCATACTTAAATAATATTTTTTATTCATAATCTTTACATAATGCGAAACTGCTGCATACTTTGTTTGAATAGTAACAAAATTTGGTTTTAATGAATTAAACAAGATTAATACGAGTCCATTTATTCCACACATGATATAATGGATGCAATAAACCTAATTATAAGACTATGAAAGATGGTTTAACAAATAAATAAATACGTAAGTTACAATATCGTCGACCGGTCTGGCTTAGTCAGTGGTGATGTAGGTGCACTACCTGCTTATGGGTTCAAATCCCGACATTTATTTGTGTGATGAGCACAGATATTTGCTCCTGAATCATGGGTGTTTTCTATGTATTTAAGTATCTATACATTAATATACCTATATCAAGATATGGATTTGTAAAGTCTGAATTAAATCATTTTTATTTAATTTATAGCGTTGAGTAAGTACCCACAACACAAGCCTTCTTGTGCTCTTGTCCTACAATATTTATATATTATTTATTTATTATTATTCAAGGATTTTCAAATACATGGACAAAGCGCCCGTATGAAAATTCTCACGAAATTTTTGTCACGCAGGCAGTGTAGTCACAATAAAACGGTACATTTTTATCCTGAAATTAACCATTTGTATTTCATTGTACATATTATCGTATTGAAAAGCGACAAGGTACTAAAGTGTGCAGATGTTTATGACGCAGATTCTACGCGCGGCCCCCGCGGCGATGGAACTGCAACGTCGTAAAGTGGACGGTATGTGGGCGATTACGTGGCAAGCACTGACGACCAATATTTATAGGATTAAAAAAAGCGGCCAAGTGCGAGTCGGACTCGCCCATGAAGGGTTCCGTATTTAGGGGATTTATGACGTATTAAAAAAAACTACATACTAGATCTCGTTCAAACCAATTTTCGGTGGAAGTTTGTATGGTAATGTACATCATATATTTTTTTTAGTTTTATCATTCTCTTATTTTAGAAGTTACAGGGGGGGGACACATTTTACCACTTTAGAAGTGTCTCTCGCGCAAACTATTCAGTTTAGAAAAAAATGATATTAGAAACCTCAATATCATTTTTGAAGATCTATCCATATTACCCCACACTTATGGGTTTGATAAAAAAAACTTTTTTTGAGTTTCAGTTCTAAGTATGGGGAACCCCCAAAATTTATTGTTTTTTTTTCTATTTTTGTGTGAAAATCTTAATGCGGTTCACAGAATACATCTACTTACCAAGTTTCAACAGTATAGTTCTTATAGTTTCGGAAAAAAGTGGCTGTGACATACTCGGACAGACGGACGGACAGACAGATAGACATGACGAATCCATAAGGGTTCCGTTTTTTGCCATTTGGCTGCCAAAAACAACCGAACGTGTAGAGAACATTATAACAAACCTGCATAATAAAAAAAAACTATCATTAACACCCATTTACTGACGGAAGGAATTGGTGTCTTACATAAAAGCAAAGAGAATGTGAAATAGAAGCGGATTATGATCAATGTTTATGTAGCCACGGTAAATCTACTGCCATCTTTCGACAGAAAATTTAAACTGTTAGAACGCCACTTGACTTCGATCCTTATTCTTTCGGTGATATGTGTTAGTTTGTTAAATATCAAAAATTATCGCCATCTACTCGACAGTAGGCCAAAGGTATGGTATTTTCGAGTGATGGCGCCATTACCCTTGGCTCCACTCTGTATAGGGAGAAATGTGCAGTCTGTACATATTTTCCCGATAAAGGTACACATTAACAGATCCAACTCTTCCGTGAAGGAAAATTAGCATAAGATTGGGAATCAATTTATAAGGTGTCAGTCCCCAATCCACTTTTTTACCTTTCCATCCTCACGGGACCATAACAGTCGAGAGCTGAAAGCATGGCCGCACGTAAGATCGCATTCAGGTTCTTACAAACAATACCTAAATAAAGGTATCGCCATCAAATAAAATTAGAGATAGTTTACACATTTAGAAGAAATACATTTAGTCTGGTAAATTTTATTAGAAGGTATAGGTATACAATATTACATTTTATTATAATACAAAAATATATATTTAAGAGTCCAACCACACTAAATTTTCATGTCAGCATGGTGCTCCTTTAGAATATGCATGCCTTTTGACTGCCAAAAGGCATGCCAAACATAGCATGGTCGAGGTGTAGAAACTATTTGATTTAGTGATAGGGTATCTCTGAAGAAAAGCTAAGAGCCAGGCCTTGAGTAGACTACAATATGTTCGTATTATATCCGACAATACAAGCTGTATTCGACATAGAAACATGACTGAAGGACATGCTCGGTCATTAGGATAGTGACAGGGGAATCTACGAGGCTTAACGTTGCAGCTCATTAAAGTAGAGCATTATTATGTAAACGGAATACGGTTCTCCGAAACGTTGGACACGGAAAATCCGAATATTCGAAATGCTGGAGGTTATTTCAAATTTGATCGTAGTTATGTCTCGTTTGATGTGTACCTTGTGATTCTATAGCATGATATCCATCTGACATATTTTTTTCTATGTTTATGCTAATGTACCAGGACCTGGTATTATAGCCGGAAAATTTAATTTTTAAGTCTTCCAGAATTCAATTCGTGTATGGAGCTCCAACTTCTTCATGGGCTTAAGTATTGTCAAGTATTGTCAGACCGACGCGCCCGAACTATTGAGGCTGTTTTAGCACAACCGCGACGGATTTCAGATAAAGTAGGCAGGTATAATTAAGCATGTAAACGAAACGACACAAATATGGCTACTATTAAATTAATATATGTAACTAGTAGTTAGTAAACGTCATAAAATCGATTCGATACACTTACTGTTACTATGTGTAAGTAACTGATTTATATGATTAATAAACCTTGCAATGGAATTGATTATACACACTTGAGCAAACATTAAATACATAGTGTAATAATCACTTATCTGGAATATTTATTCGTTTTTTTAACTACCGGTAAATCATATTGTAATGATATTGCGAAAATATGTTTGTATGGCCCCGTTATTAAAAATATAGGTATTCTACTATAATAATTTCTTTTATTTGACCTTATTCAAAATAATAGACGACCTAATCTATGAACTTGAAGTCATACATTTTTTTACGAAGGTAAATTTATCCATAAATAATAGAGATCATCTATTTCATTTATTATCTGAAGTGTGAGATCAGGCGCAATTTATTGAAGCACAATTTGACATGTGCTATTCGGCGTACCCACATGATCATTTACACAATGTAAAAGGATTTTCACCACCTATCTGAAACGATTATCAAACAAACGCAGTTACTAAGGCAATCGATTATGGGCCTGATTCGAATTTTGAAATAGACATCTGTTAGATATCTTTTAGACATCGCCAAGATACGATAACGATATGTTTAAGATCTAACCTGTCTTTGACATTTGCGCGATTCTGGAGATACTCTTGAACGATTTCCACAAGATATGGCTTAGAGATCCAATTGACATCTAAAAGATATCTAACTCTGTCTAACGTAAAGTGACATTGGTTGCTCGAATTGCGCTGCAAAAGAGAACTAGTTGAAATCTAAACTATAACGTATCTAGAATGGATCTAGTACTTGTCGTCTCTTCTGAATATCTTGAAGTTCGAATACGGCATTATGTCTTTACAAGCGACTCTTCTTGTTTCGGCTAGACTTAAGCCAAAATATTGACACTTGGCCATTGACAAATATATATCTCAGCCAGCCTATTATGGATAGCTTTATCCATCTTTATCCACGTGATAAAATAACTGTCACTGTTTAACACCGTGGGAAAGAAAGTGACGGACACCGTTTTATCACGCTGTCACGTAGACAAGAACGACCATCATATCCGTACTGGACTAACCTTACGGGCAATAAGAATGGAGCATGAATGAGGCCAGTACAGCGGTGTGAAAACGTTGCAACGCGATTGGTTGATGACTTCGCATCACGCGCGCGCGGCCGCGCGATTAGTCGCAACTAGTTGCGTTAGACTACACAATTCGCTCGAATTCGAGAGTGACACCGATGAACTAGTACCATTTTTAATGCACGTAAGGCCAGTCCTGAGATATAAGTCAATGCACTTGGCTTGAAATTGTTCCGTGCGTGTGCTTGTCAAGTACCTATGCACTACTTCTAGCCAGCAGATGCAGTTAACGTTGACATCACATACTTGTGGGTGTCGTTTTTCTGTGTCCAGTTTACCTAAATCACTATCACTACACCTTATAAAACAAAGGCCCCCGCCGCGTCTGTCTGTGTGTATGTATGTTCGCGATATACTCAAAAACGACTGAACTGATATTCATGCGGTTTTTACCTATCAATAGAGTGATTCTTAAGGAAGGTTTAGGTGTATAATTTGTTAAGGTTTTGTGTAACCCGTGCGAAGCCGAGGCGGGTCGCTATAGTTTGTCAAAGGATTGTCTCATTTCAAACATAGAGAGAGAATCATAGTATCTTTGTCTTACATTAGTACTAGCAGCAGTTTTCCTGGTTCTTACTGACTGACAAATTGGTTTGACCAACTATAGTAATCAAAATCATAATCACTTATTCGTCGCAATCCGTGGTATTACAGATGTTAAGTTTGATTAAGTACAGCATGGACCCTAAAAGGGCGTGGCAACATATTAAACGTAGGTACATAAGGGTAATTAAACTAATTAATATGTCACAATATGCTATGTACCATTTTATTACACATGACTTATCAGTTTAATGTACTAGTACTCGTATGGGAGAGAAAAATAATATCAAATGGAGAAGGAATGATTGATTATGTTACGAAACATTAATTACCTCATGCTCATCGTCCCATTTCGTCATCAAAACTTTCTCTACATGGCAGAATAGCGCGAAACTATCTTCCACATGTTCCTAGTTGACTACTGGACCTAAAAACAGTATAGTTAACAAATCTAGCAATGTACCTATTAAATATTATGTTTGCTTGAAATTATAATTTTATAACATCAAATTCAAGATAAACGGGCACCACATTAACTTGTGAGAACTCACAGTGTACCTCGCAGTGTTTAAGAAATAGGTAGGTACATAATTATAAAAGTACTTTCATTCAAATCTCTTTAACCTCTAGACTGTTTCCTGATGACATAACCGTCATGTCATGAACCTTCCAATATGTCAACTTCGCAACAAGCTTTCTTCCGACAGTTCGCAAACTATATTTGTCATAACATAAGTCATAAAACAAGTTGAATAATTTCTTCCGTTAGCAATTGAGTAAAGTTAGGAACTCAAGGTTAATTTAAAGTACGCTAAATTAATTCGCAACGCATCACAATAGACTTATTCGATATTAAATTATTATAACCTGTTTAAAATTGGTTAATCGCAATATACTTTAGATCTAAATGACAGCCGTTAAATGGTTATTATGTTTGAGTATTTTTTTATTTATTTAGGTTCTATAATTTCGATAAAGTAATAAATAAATGCTGAGTTGCTGTGATGTCTTAGAGATTTATTGCAATATGATTCTATAGGTCCCTTAATATGTATAGATTTAGGGAAAAACGTTCTAGCGGGCGATAATCGATTTATTTCGGCGTAAAATTATCAATCTGGAGATCGTGGGTTCGAGTCCTGATCTGGTCTGCACCAAATATTATCATTATGCTACTTCCTCATTTGCCAGTAGGTACAGACATAGAGAAAAAAATACATAGAGTGCTCACTCCATACATCAGTTTTAGTACCAAAAAGACTATTAGCATCTAGCATCGAGTAGCGGAACTATCAGTACTGCTACTTGACAATAGATGTAGCAGTACTGATAGTTCCGCTACTCGATGCTAGATGTAGCACCGACCGGAAAGTCTTATCTCAACAGCATAAGACTTTCCGGTCGGTGCTACATCAATTGTCAAGTAGCAGTACTGATAGTTCCGCTACTCGATGCTAGATGTAGACACTGAAATTAATAGTCTAACTGATGTATGGAGTGAGCACTCTTGTCTTACTATATTTCTCTATGGTACAGAGTAGGTGTACTACGGTTAAGCTGCTTAGTATGTGCTAATTCTACATTTCTACAAATTGTTCACTATTTGAAGTGGGATAGCGCTGGTAACCAAGCTGTAAGGTCTGCGGCATCAAAGCTAAATTTCATATAAGAATTTTGAAACTCTGTTGCCTACAGACACAAGGTGTGCTAAAAATATATTTTCTTGAACAACAACATAAAGTAACCTAAATAAAATTAAAACTACCTACCTAGGTGTGCTTAATTTATATTAGAATGAACCACCGTGGAGATGATAACCAAACCTCTTGTATAATATAATGAAATTACGAGACCTATCTTAAAAAAGAAATGCTTAGGCACCTACTTAGACTAACTAATCTCTAGGATCATTTCGTTCGTTACTTTAGTACATACCGTAAAACGGGGTGAGTACGTTTCGCGGGGAGAGGTGGGTTATGAATGGGGAGAGAAGGTTTGAGAGGGGGGTGAGAAGGGATTTTAAGGCTACTGCTACAATAATAATGTATTCCAATTTAAAATGGAGCTATAGTAATACGCATAATAAAAAAAAATCGATCCAAAAATCTTCCAAAATCACCTTTGTATGAAAACCCCTCTCACCCCAAATACGAGGGGTGAGGTGGATTTTCCTCTTTATCTTCAAAGTTATGAAATGGAACTACCCAAAATAAAATAAAAACTAAAATACAAACGTCCGGAACACTTGTTATATACACCATTCAATTTTCATATGTAAAAATAAAATGTTACCGAGGTTTGAATTTCAGTTTTGACCCTACTCACCTCATTTTACGGTACCTACGTATGTATATGAAATTTCTATAACTTCAGTATTCAACTCTGATCTGTCACTCAGTCAGTTTTCAAAACGGCTCGATAATAATCAATTTTCTTTAGTGTAAATAAAAAGCAATTAATGTGTCAAAACATTATCGCATCCACCGTGCAGTGTATGGGTATATAAACGGATGTAAAAAATTCAAAGGTACATTCCTCCAGTGTTCCAATCCTTACACATACGAGTACTTCGCAGCAAATCCAGGTTTGTTTGTTACATTTATTTACATATATCTGACCTACACCAGTATTTACATTTTAAGTGACATCATCTGCTATTTATGGCACAAATGGAACTGGTGCGAATCACCAGTATGTCGGTGTGAAGCACCCGAGCAGACACACGGTATTTGACTGTCCTCTAACCAAATACCAAGGGCAAGTTGAAGATTTGACCACCTTAACCATAGAAGCGGTACAGTACTTAAAAACTGTAAATCTCTGAAGTAGAGTAACACAAAAAGCCATACGAAAAAAAAACTTGCTAACGTGCCATTTAAGTTTTCTTGTTTGGTAATTTTACGAACCTAAGTTTTTACTAGTTATTTAATAATCCAATGTTTTTTAAAGCATAGATATAAAGTAAATGCTGACTGCCTTCAGAAAAATAAATACCGCGATAAAAGCTTGTGTCTAAAATTGAAATATTCTAAAAACATGTATGTTATTACAAGCGTTAGTAAGTAGCTAGCGGCCCGATACGGATTTTGAACTAGACATCTATTAGATGTCTATTAGACATCACCAAGATACGGCAACGATATGTTTAAGATCTTGCCTGTCAAATTTGACATTTGTGCGATTCTGGAGATACTCTTGAACGATTTCCACAAGATATTATTACGATATTTCAACGTAAAAGTGACATTTGTTGCCCGAATTTAGCTGCAAAAGAGAACTAGTTGAATTCTAAACTACAACGTATCTAGTACATATCGTATCGTTCTCTAGTCTAGAACGGATCTTGTTTTCCGAATACCGCGGTAGTACGTGGGTAGGTTACTTACACAGAGGCTGCCGAGCTTAACCTTTTCAACGCTTTTCGTCCCATGCTAAAATGTGGCTTATACGCCAAATGGTTGCAATATGAAGAGCGAAAATAAACCTTATCTGTCAGCAGGAAAATTGCTTTGACAGCGTCCGTCATAGCCTTTTTAGTGGCTGTTGGCGTCATGGGCACGACAGCACTCGACCACTTTAGTGGCTCTTGGCGTTGAAAAGGTATAAGTCGGTATACAGCTTTTATGTATTTTTGCCCTACTAGAGTTGTAGACTTGTAGAGCTAAATGGTTTGATGGATTCTAAAGGAGTATTAAAATTTCACGTCTTAAATTATCGATATTAAACTTTCGTGAGACATATTTAAAACTGTTTGGTCAAGTGAGTGAAACCGTTGTCGTATAAACAGTCTTAAATTATTTTGGTATTTCTTGCTCGAGATTGAGTAAATAACAAACCTCTGCTACATTCAGGGTCGGTTGCACCAAACTGTTTGCCTTCTTTAAAGAGTTCGCAAAATTTTATTGTATGGAGAGTTTCGTAGTAAACCGCCGCGGCGCGCCGGGTGATGTTGACCAGTCCGTCAAGTACTACGGATGGCGCAACTGGCACTTACACGTTTATTTTGCTTGACCAGGTGACAATGATCCGTCAAGCTGTCTTCATAATCGCCGCCATGGTGCTCTTGAGTGCCAGCGCACAAGTAAGTGAAAACGGAAACTATGTGATCTGAGATTTTTCAGATAATCTGTTTTTCTCTCTCATGCTGGTTTTCGGCTTGACTCTTAATTTAACAACGTATAAAGTACCTACATTTTGGTCTGGACTGGACATAAAATTCGACCTTTTTAGGGTTCCGTAGCCAAATGGCAAAAAACGGAACCCTTATAGATTCGTCATGTCTGTCTGTCTGTCTGTCCGTCCGTCCGTATGTCACAGCCACTTTTTTCCGAAACTATAAGACCTATACTGATGAAACTTGGTAAGTAGATGTATTCTGTGAACCGCATTAAGATTTTCATACAAAAATAGAAAAAAAAAATTTTTTTTTGGGTGTTCCCCATACTTAGAACTGAAACTCAATTTTTTTTTTCATCAAACCCATACGTGTGGGATATCTATGGATAGGTATTCAAAAATGATATTGAGGTTTCTAATATCATTTTTTTCTAAACTGAATAGTTTGCGCGAGAGACACTTCCAAAGTGGTAAAATGTGTGTCCCCCCCCCTGTAACTTCTAAAATAAGAGAATGATAAAACTAAAATAATATATGATGTACATTACCATGCAAACTTTCACCGAAAATTGGTTTGAACCAGATCTAGTAAGTAGGTTTTTTTAATACGTCATAAATCCCCTAAATACGGATAACGGAACGCTTCATGGGCGAGCCCGACTCGCACTTGGCCGCTTTTTTTTTGTAACTGGAATAATTAGACCAAGTGTGCCAAGGTAATAATCCGTGTGTAAATAATCCTTTCCAATTAGGGGCTAAAATATCCAAACAACTTGACCAATATAAAATAAAAAACTAAACTAATGATCAATTATATTCTTTAACAGCGTGGTGACGTAGCGCAAAAAATGATGCGCGATATGTTAAGGTAAGTTTAAAATAACAAGCAACAACGGTTGCACTCCGGGAGTGCCGATAGAAGTGAAAACTCACCTCACTATGTTACCGACGCCCGGTAACACGATGCATATGTTTAGCGGAGGTATTCTATTTATTTATTATATATTATTATTATCATTCTCAAATAAGATCACACTTTTTCATTGACATGTTTATTTACATACTGCCATGACAACGTCAAATTGTTTGAACATAGGTAAAGAGTCTTGAAAAGGAGTCCGCAACATAAATGTCAAATAACATTAAGTTTTTCTTTATTATTATGAGTGGCCCTGGCCACCTTACGCCCCTTACGGTCACGTGATCGCCTTACGCTCTCTCGAGTTTATCATTTTTTCCCTACCTCAAAAAGTG
The DNA here is from genome assembly GCF_948474715.1 of Cydia amplana. NCBI lineage: Eukaryota > Metazoa > Arthropoda > Insecta > Lepidoptera > Tortricidae > Cydia > Cydia amplana. The sequence goes on from NC_086080.1 coordinate 7,724,126, forward strand.
CCCAGCGCCGCTAAAGAAGTTTTCACTTCAAAAATTGGTTCTGGTTTGAAATTTTTTGGTGTATCTGAAATTAAAAGCAGTTCGTTCGTTCACAGATCACAAATGGAGGATCAAATGCGACTTGGCAGCCCTTACAGTCGGTCTTCCATGGACAAGGATATGCAGAAGTTAGTTGTAACTTTTTTTATCAAGACGTTTCAATTTGAAATAAATGCATGAGTATTTATAGTTTGTCAAAGGACCGTCTCATTTCAAACATAGACAGAGAGAAACATACTATATTTGTCTTACGCTAGTAAAAAAAAAGGATGAGTATAGATTTTTTTGTTCTTATTTACTGACAAATTGGTTTGACCAACTAACTATATAAAGTAAACAAACAATTGATCTAGCTTTCCAATGGCTACTAAGCGTAATGGGTTTGAGATCGATCAATAAAATGATGAGTATAATTATTTAAAAATTAAGAACCATTTTCAGTATGTTATTCATTCGTTCGTCGTGCCTTATATTACCAAAATATTTCTGCTATATAATTAGAGTTTTCTAAATTAATCAAGTTGATGCTATGTCCAACACAGTGGCTTTACTTCTGATAATTTCCCATTATTAATGTAGGTCGTAGGGGAGGTAGGGGACCACTGGACATTGGCCCAATGGTCCCCAACCTCCCCTATCGTTTTTTTTTTGTTCATAGAACAATGTTTGAAGTGTCTACATAATTCGCTTTTAAAATGTAATATGTTTTCGGTTTTCAGAATGCTGGAAGACCAACAACGTTCCGGTATCTCTTCTGCTGCAGCCCGTGCCATGGCCGATCAGGTTTTGAGGTTAACTTCCTTTCTTTTTAATCGTTTCGCCATACCTAACATTTAGATGTTACATACCTAACCTAACGTTTTGTCATCCCAGCTATTCGACCATAATACATACTTATCTAAAGGGTTATTACAGCTACTTGTTTGCAGGACACATTAAAGCATAGTAAGTTCTGTTCTCAAATTTTGAATATTCTTTTGGTTCAGGGCCTCAGCAGAAGGCCTACAGCGTTCTGGCGTCGTTTCTGCTGCGACCCGTTCCATGGTTGATCAGGTTTTGAAGTAAGCATACTTTATTTTTTCAGTTTTAATCAGATTCTGTTAGCCCAGCGGGTCTAAAATGTTCGCAGCTCTACCGACTGTTATCTGACAAGTAGGGTAGTGTGAGTAGAAGTCGGTTGCATCATGGTTGCACCAAACCGTCTATCAACTTCACACCGACATTTGAGTGAAAAGTTTATAGTTTTCTGTAGGATGAAAGCAGCGCTTCTTTAAATATTGCGGGCCAAACTAACAACATTAAATATTGACAATAACTGAGAGTTGAGTGAAAGATACTTTTAGTATTATCTGAGCCTTCCAACACGTTTTCCTTTTCACAGGGGCTCCGTGGAAGACCACCTGCAACATTCTGGCATGCCTTCACAAATAGCTCGCTCTGTCGCCGATCAGGTTCTAAGGTTATTGCTTTTGTTTCTCAACTTTAATATCATTACTCTTTACGAGGGCACATAATAATATGTGTGGTCAAAAGAGTTTTAAAATCAATACCGGATAAAATCTTTATTACAGTCTGTGCGGAAAGAGAAGAGTCGTGAAATGTAGGGGAGCCCATACATTCTAGGAATCTTCTCTTTCCACACAGACGTTAAATAATAGTACCCTTTCGGTACTTTTCAGAATATATACTTTTTATTTACTGAGAATCGTACATGGAATAAAGACGATATCAGCAAACTTCTCTCCAACAGTAGGTGTATATGTAGGGTAACAGCACCAGTGGCCAGCCGGGTACCAGTGGTCAGCCTTTTGAGTCGTTTATTGGTCATAAATATCTGGTATATTCGTTTAAACAAATCGCGAGTACTCAAATAGGAGCTTTGATTCCTTATTGGTTAATACGTCACACGACAGGTGCGGTGAGGGAACGGGGGGAAGAAATATACTCGTCCATACAGGTGCTGTTTGTCGACGAGTGCAATTGTGTCATGTCCGCCATATTTTTTACTGCACGTGGTGTTCTCTTAACAGGCAAAAAAAACTATGTTTTAATGTTAAAAGTTATTGTTTTTGTTAATTATTGGTTTATTTATTAGTTTATCTATTAAATTGCATTATATTTGAATGAAAATATCAATAATTTACTTATAAATTGTGGGGGCTGGCCACTGGATAACACTTTTTTCCAAAGAATCCAGTGCCCAGCCCCCCACGGCTGACCTTTGGGTTATTCGTTTATTTTATTATTTTCGAGCCAATGCGATCGTTAGGACCGTTAAATTTACATTTTCAAATTTAGTTAGGCATGCCCTAGTCAATTTAAAGTAAAACCCAGTAGTCAGCCGCATTTGAAATAACGTTTTAATGCGGCTGAGCACTGGGTTTCGCGGATCCAGTACTCAGCCATTGACCTTGCTTGGTACGTCGCCGCCAAAAATATGTCTACATTTTTAAACCCTATCCCATTGAAATAAGGTTCAAAAGTGTATACATATTTTTAACGTTAACTATACATAACTTTCTTTTTGCTTTTTCCTGGTCGGTATATGACTTTGTTTATTATTGATAATTAGTAGATCTGCATAGACTCGATTAATTATTTTTTACCGAATACTTACTAGGAACATAATTATATATTACCTGATTTACCTCGTTAATTTTTGACGGATTAATTATTAGAAAATAAATATTGCGATTCTTAATTTGCAAGAATAGTGTTAGTTAATTAAGTACCTATGGCCAACAAATTTCGTGTCATAAAAATTGTATGTACCTATAAGATTTTTTACAATAAGTAAACAAGTAGGTAAGTAATACATACTCGTATAATATGCAAAAAAATTATAAACTAAAATTAAAAACTAGAACTAACTACAATAACAACAACTAAAATTATAAATAAAAAATAGATATTATAACATTGTTGATATATGCAAAAAATTATAAACTTAAATTAAAAACTACAACTAACTACAATAACGATAACAAAAATTATAAAGAAAAAATAAATATTATAATATCGTTGATTTTGATATAAATATCAGTGATTTTGATCTAATTATTATGAATAGTTTATATAGGCTGAGTACTGGGTACACAGAGGCTGCTTACTGGATTTTGGAGGCTGACTACTGGAGAAAAGTGCCACTTTTTGTTTAAACTTAATTAGAGATATTATAAAGAGGATTGTTATTTTTTTAAATATTTTGTTTTAAAACTATGATAAACAATTGATCTAACCATGTCATCTTTTTAATTATCCGACTAATCCTGTAGAAATGCCGAACGTTCAAACTTAAAAAAGTCGTTATAAGGCTGACTACTGGTGCCTTTACCCTATACACGTTTAGTTCTGTTTACAGGTCTGCGTCCATTGAAGACCAAATGCAGCGTACTGGCATGTCTTCCTCGGCCGCTCGCTCTGTTGCTGACCAGGTTTTGAGGTTAACATACCTTTTTATTAGACTTACAAATAAAAAAAAATTTACAAATTATGAGCTCAATGAAAAAATTACAAAATACGAGTAAGATCGCATCCCCTACCACTGACGGATTGATCAACATTACCTATTAAATAAATATGAAACTTCCCATACAATAAAATTTAGTGGACGTTATTTTACAGTTCCAGCTCTAAGACGATCAAATTAAATGTTTGTATATTGCATGCACTAATGTTATTGACATGTACATATGCCATACGAATAATAATGTAATTGATTGATTTTCAAAAAAGTAGGTACATATACATATAATATAGTAGTTAGTTGGTACCGTAATTCGGGGTGAGTAGGTTTCGCGGGGGGAGTTGGCTTGCGAATCCAGAATTTCTTTTTTGAGTAGTTACTTTAATTTTTGGGCTTATGTTGCTCTCAAAGTAATTTGATTATATTTTTAGACATATTTTTTCTTCTTTTCGCAACACTAAGCTCCCAAATCATACAATTTTGAAACACAAATTCACTCTCAAAGTTGATGCTCGAAATCGGCGGATTTTTAGTTGATTTTAACTTTGATTTTAAGTGATGTCTACCAAAGTAAGTGTTCATATACTATTCGGATATCGTTTATATTCTTACATGGCTTATTGGAAACAGAAAAACATATGTTATATTTTCTTTATTTATAATGGTTTTAACATTGAAAACAATCCAACCGCATTTGATGATTTTTATGGGGTGAGTAGGTTTGTACTGTGGGGTGAGTTGGCTCGACAACGGGGACAGTTGGCTCACGAATGGGGAGAGTTGGTGTTACGAACGGGGTGTAGCGGCTTGGTAGAGGGGGGAGATGGCGTTCGTAGTTCAGGGTTGTCGATTTACATAAGTAGTCAAAAGTGTCTTACATTATAATGAAATGATAAATATTATTTTAAAAATCATTGAAGTAGCAAAGAAATTAATTATTTATTTCATACAGTAATACAGGCTATTACCTACTGAGTGGTTCATCATCATCATATCAGCCATAAGACGTCCACTGTTGAACATAGACCTTCCTTTTAGCTTAAAGGGGGGGTGAAATTATAACGCGAGCGAAGCCGCAGGCAAAACCTAGCACGTCATAAAAATAAGGGTCACTACTTATCGAAAACATTAAGCCGGTTCAAATAGGAGCATAAATAAAACATAAATTTGCTACATTAATAAAATAAATCTCTTGACAAGTCGAGCTATTGTCTTAATCCAAAAGTGGCAACCCTAGCAATTTTTCCAACTCACCCCTTTGGTAAGCCATCTCACCCCAACTACGGGGTGAGCTGGTTTTGCCTACTATTATGCATTTTTCGTAGAAACTATGCAATGTAGCAACAAACTATAATTGACAAAATAAAATTCATACCTCCGGAACACTTTTTTTGTATATAAATCAATGTTCCACATATAAAAATAAACTTTTATCTAGGTTTGAACTTCGATTTCGCGCGAACTCGCCCCGAATTACGGTATCAGAAAGGAAATCATGTTTGTTTTGCTGATTCATTGATTGTTCCGTTTTACAGATCCTCTGTGGAAGACAACCTGCAGCGTTCTGGCATGCCTTACTCTTCAGCCCGTTCTATGACTGATCAGGTTTTGAGGTAATATTTCTATTACTTAACACATTATGCACGCCTTCTTGTTAATTGAGCTCCCCTATAAACCTATTTTGTTTTGTCTGATGATCAGCTCATAATTTACTAGTAATTCGTTTCGAAAAATAGGTCGGTTCTACGATCACCTACTGTTAGAGCACATCGTGGTAGTTGAGAAAAACGTCTGTAACTGTATTAAATTAATTGTTTAGTTAATGTATCAAAAAATACTCGAAGTTTTACTAATCAACGTTTTGTTCACGAGTTATTTCATAAATAATTCAATAGATAAGTAACATAGGCAACCAATTCAATTCAATAACTCATGGTTTGTTAGGGTAGGTTAATTAAGAAGTTAAGATAAGTTATTGTTATTAATAATTAAAGTCACAATGTTGTGTTCACAGGACGGCCAGCATGGATGACCAGCAACAGCGCATTGGCATGCCTTCCGCTTCATCCCGTTCTCTCGCTGATCAGGTCTTAAGGTAAGCTTTCAATCTGTTTACAAGACGTTACTTTTTGATTAAGGGTAAACTACCTTCTTTTTAGGGTTCCGTACCCAAAGGGTAAAAACGGGACCCTATTACTAAGACTCCGCTGTCCGTCCGTCCGTCCATCCGTCCGTCCGTCCGTCCGTCCGTCCGTCCGTCCGTCCGTCCGTCCGTCCGTCCGTCCGTCTGTCACCAGGCTGTATCTCACGAACCGTGATAGCTAGACAGTTGAAATTTTCACAGATGATGTATTTCTGTTGCCGCTATAACAACAAATACTAAAAACAGAATAAAATAAAGATTTAAGTGGGGCTCCCATACAACAAACGTGATTTTTGACCGAAGTTAAGCAACGTCGGGCGGGGTCAGTACTTGGATGGGTGACCGTTTTTTTGTTTGTTTTTTTGTTGATGGTGCGGAACCCTCCGTGCGCGAGTCCCACTCGCACTTGGCCGGTTTTTCATCTATTCACGGCAGTGATTTTCCACAAATATAGGTACTTATGACTGATGGTAATTTTCAGTACAAATGGGTAGTTTCTGTTAATTCTTTTACTCAAAACATAATCCGCAAGAAAATGTTAAAAAAGGGATTTTGATTTAATTATTCAAATAATAGAGGCACCTACAGTGAGCTGCAAAATTGCATGCACATATATATTATGAATGGAATTCATTCATAAAGTGGCCAGTGGTGAGCCTCAATGAATAAGTTACATAACAAATAATATTCTATAGTTATGTGGTACTTACTATAAAACAACGAATTGTTGACATAATAATATATTTGGCGGTCAGTATTTCAATCATTTGATTTTATTCGATTAACAGAGCCTCAATGGGAGACCAGCTCCAGCGTACCGGTATGTCTTCTGCTGCTGCTCGTACCGTTACTGATCAGGTTTTAAGGTAAATTCCATTTTATTTTAAAGACTATAGCGCTACAGCCTGCATATAACCTACATGTTGTCTTTCTGAAATATTGAATTGGTGAGGTTAACAAGTGTCTGTGAAATCTGCAAGTTTGACGGGTGTACATACAAATTTAGCTAGATTATGTATTCAAATAACTACCTATATGAATGATGTAGTTGAATTTTTCGAGTTCTCTAAGTATTGTTGAGAATGATGATGATGCATTCCTGTTATCCATTATTAAATACTTATGTATGGGTCGCAGAAGAATTCACTTCTTTGGCTTATAACATAAACATAGCACCTATGTTCGATATCAATTATTTTATTATTTTAATTTTTTCAACAGGTCCGCTCTGGATAATAATAAATGGTCGAGCGGATGGAGAAGTGGTTCCGATATGGACTCTGCTGTAAACTCTGGTGTAGACAAATCCATGACTGATCAGCTTTTGAGGTTAGTTCAATAATAAAGCAAAGTCAAGATTTCTCGAATATTTTACTCGCGAAGTTACGAGATAAATAATATATTTACTTGTGTATTTACTCTTCTCTAGAGCTAAATAATTATTTTAAAATATATGTAACACCTTTAACAATTTGTGACTGGTCGTATGCCTATTACATACCTAGTATTAACCTAATTTGTTCATTACAAAACACACAAACTAGAAAGAAATACCTTGAAACTAAAATCCCTTTCAGTCGCGTATTTCATGCATGATTCCAATGAATAATGTCACAATTACAACTTGAAGTGCACGTTTCGTATTTCACCACTTGTGGTTTCATTAAATATATAACCCACTATAAATTTTTTGCTATTTAGATTAATAACTTGCGTAAAATAACCATCACAAGTTGAAACTAACCCAAATATGTGAACTTTTGACATTAGAATGACAGTGACATTGACAGCGTGACGTTCGGTCGTACAGAGTTAATACAAACAGTCCAAAACGCCTAAGATTTTAAACTTCCCGCTATGTTTTGAGTATGTTTGCTACTGGTGAACGTAAAATACTTCCACACAGGAGTGTTTTTCGGAAAGAGACTAAAAGTATCCCAAAGTAAAATAATGCTTGCAGGTTCGTGCGTGTAGAGGGGCCATAAAGTGTTCCTTTTTATTATAATTTAGTCTACTCAAACTGACTACCCGATTATTGCCTGTGAATGTGTGCGTAGACGTCATTGAGAATATCTCCGTCTTTCTCTAAGACGCAAGCGTGAAAGGGATAGATCTTGGTAGCATCGAACTTTACGACTTTTGACCTCTTCCTCGGTTATGGTAGCCTGGTACTTTTGGTAAACATTTGTCTTAATAAATCACTGGTCGTCGGTTGCATATCGCTAATAGGTACGGGGCAAATAACCTCTTCCTCAGTCATGGTATCCTGGTACTTTCTGATTAATGTTTGTCCCAGTATGTCGCCATTATGTCGCCGTTATGTCACCAGTATGTCGCCGTTGTGACGCCAGTATGTCGCCATTGTGTCGCCGTTATGTCGCCATTGTGTCGCCATTATGTCGCCAGTATGTCGCCGTTATGTCGCCAGTATGTCGCCATTATGTCGCCAGTATGTCGCCAGTAAAAGAGTATAAAAGGCAGGAGCGGACCGCCGGTATTCATTCATTCTTCAACCATCGGCTAGCAGTGACTCTGGTTCTCGGGCGTTTAAATATTCGGTGAGCAAAGTTCCTCTACTACTGTTACTATGTTTGTTTTCGCTTGGAATTATCCTGGTGAATTTAAACGTGGAAATGGTGTCTGTGTTTGGTTTTGCGGGGACAATATCGTCGTAAAGCTGATCTTAGACTTTTGTGGAGATTCTTTGTTACCGAGTACGGGATTTAAATATAGTGAAGTTTCCTACGCAGTGTTTTTCTAAGTGCCGCCACGTTATGCAGGGACAATATCGTTGCATAGCAGGGACTTGGAAAGCGTGTCTGTGTTTAGTTTTACGGGGACAATATCGTCGTAAAACTGAACTTGGGCTATTGCGGGGATTCTTTGCTACTGTGTGGTGTTATAGTGAAGTTTTCTACACTGTGTTTTCTAAGTGCCGTCACGTTATGCAGGGACAATATCGTTGCATAACAGGGGCTTGGAAAGCGTGTCTGTGTTTGGTTTTGTGGGGACAATATCGTCATAAAACTGAACTTAGATAGCGGTGTTTAAGGGAATTTCACTTCTGTGTTCAGTTAATTTGATTTTGTGAGTAGTTTGGTTCGTAAAATTGAACCTAGTTATTTTAGTGTTTTACTATGGGGTCTTTTGCTATATAGTTTAAAACCAGATCATTGTTTGGACTGACTGTTTGTCCGACTGGACCGCTCACCCCTTGCGGTGTTAAATGTGAGCTGTCTAGGAGTCTTTTTGCTCCAAGATGAGGGTTATCTTGGCACCTTCTCTTTACCAACATAGAAGGTGAAAAACGTCTCCCTCCTTAGCTCTCCAATGTCCAGCTGTTAGATGAATAATGGGGATGTCACGTGCGCATCATCCGGAGTAATTTGGGCCCATTTGAAATCTACAGTATTTGGAGGCTTCGTATATTAAATATATTTATTTATACCACTTATATACATAATAGGGCCCTGTCTTACCCATGTTGCCACCCTGCCTTTGTGCAACCCGCCATGGGGGGAGACAAGTCCACGAGCTGTTAGGTTGCATTCTCGGAATCGCTCGCCGAACTCTTACAGCTTCTTAGTAGGGATACACTTGCGTATATTCCAAAGTACCAGGTCGATGGTAAGTACGAACTGTGCTTTGGTTATACTAGAGTAGGGACAAGGGTAGGTTTAGGGTAAATTCACACACTAATTATTCGGAATTTAGGGTTCGTTCTAGTCTTGGTCTGTAAAACTGATGTATTTCTCTTTTTAAGGGACTTCAACTAAGGTCTTACTATACTAAAATTGTGCGTTAATACGAGGGGTGTTCAAAATATTCTCGGTATGAGAATGAAAACAAACAAGTACGAAAAGTTTGATATTTTTATTTTTCAATATACTCCTCCCCTATGTTCATACACTTAAAAGATCGATCAATTATTTTTTTTAATCCCTCGTAAAAATATTTTTTATCTTTCGTGTAAAAATGCTCCTCCACTGCCGCCTTCAATGCTTCATCGTCAGAAAATTTATTTCCACGCAGATCCTTTTTAAGATTGGGGAGCAAAAAGAAGTCGCTGAGGGCTAAGTCCGGACTATACGGTGGGTGAGTAACAGTTTTAAACCCACATTCAACAATAGCTGCCTTGGCAATATGAGCAGTATGGACGGGGGCGTTGTCATGCAGAAGCAGAATACCTTTGGTTAACTTTCCTCGCCTCTTTTCTTTAATTACATCCTTTAATTGACGTAGAATGTTAGCGTAGTACTGTCCTGTGATATTTACACCTTTTTCTTTATAATCGATTAGTAATACTCCTTCACAATCCCAAAATATCGTGGCCATGACCTTGCCAGCTGAAGGGATGACCTTGAACTTCTTGGGATGAGCTGAACCCTTAATGTGCCACTGCATGGACTCTTGTTTACTCTCTGGGTCATAATGATGAACCCAGGTTTCATCTCCAGTAACTATTCTTTGCAGCACCTCATCAGGATTTTCACCGCACAGGTTAATAAAATCGGAACAACAAGCTACACGCATGTCTTTTTGAAGCCGAGTCAGCATTCGCGGAACCCATCTTGCACTTACTTTTGACATATTAAGATGGTCATGTATAATATCATGTACGGTACCAATAGAGAGATTGGTTACTTGTGCTATAGATTTTACCTTCACTCGACCATCTTCCAATATAAGTTTTTCCACTTTATCAATATTTTCTTGTGAAGTAGCTACTACAGGCCGGCCAGGTCTAGGGTCATCTTCAATACTCTCCCTTCCGCGTTTAAACTCGCTTGACCACTTTTGAATGGTAGATAAAGAAGGAGCAGACTCACGGTAAACACAATCCATTTCCTCTTTTATGGTTTTTTGATTTTTACCCTGTTTTGTCAAGAATTTAATCACGCATCGATGTTCTAATTTAGTTAACATTGTCAATTCGCACATGATGTTCATGTTTGTTCAGCAATTGCAGAAAAACAAAAGACCATCTCGGTTCGAATTATACTTTTTTTTAATGTCAATGAATAAACCTTAGCGGCCAGTAACGAAAGAAATTTTAGAAGAGGTCGTAAGATATCAATACCGAGAATATTTTGAACGCCCCTCGTAGGTAAAGGGTTTCAATTGTTTAAATCTTCCAATATTTTAATCTATTTGGGGAAAATAATTAATGTAAAATTTTATCTCTATTTTTATTTATGAAGTTCTGGTTTTCTGATGTAAAGACGAGGTACTGAGTATTATAATCATGTTTCTAAGGTATTTACACAATAAAATCATAAATATCAAGTTGGGATTAGGAACACAGTCTATTCGGAGATAGAAAATCGACGACTAGCTGTTTTAGGGAACCTTTGGCAGGCAAGAGTAATCCAAAGGATAATTTGAGTGAAATAATGCTCATCTTGATATTTCAGTCTCATAAAATTTAGTATATAGTTTAACAAATAAACTTAGTACTTCGTTCATACTTCTAAAAAACTAGAAATACAGTTTATATTTTAGTTCTGGGGAATGGAAATGGGATTCGCATCCCTAGCTTTTGAAATAAAAAAGAATAGTAATTTTGATGACTGATGGATACTTTGACACTTCTCTTCATAGTCATCTAGGCACGCATAGGTTCCGAAGTGTTGGTCATAGCCCGTCTGGCTAAAGAGGTAGGGTAGGAGTTCCAATTGACCTTGCTGATTGGACTAGGAGCCCCCAATCCTGCATCGAGCGTATGGGTAGCATATTTCGAATAGAAGCTGGTAGATAATAATATTAAATGCTAGGGTGTAAATGGGCTTACCCCAGGAGTGCTACTCATATGTTATCCCGGAGGCTTAATAGATTGTAGCAGGCTTTTACCAACCCCATTTTTAAACTCATTTTAACAAATATATTTCTTTTATATTCATATTATCATATATGCTGCATTTACCTAAATAATATCATTTGAAGTAAAATATAACTCCATTTACATTACACTAATAAATTCTGGTAACTTTTGGTACTGTTTCTGTATTTTAATAAATTATTCTAGTAAGTTACTCGTTAGCGTCATAATAAATGTGCTTCCAATATCTTAAAATATTTATCCTAAAGTCCAGGTAATTGTAAATAAAATCAGAGTCCAAAATTTAGCTGATACTCATTAAAGAACTTAGGGTACCGCGGTTCACTTCGAGGGGTCCTAACGCTAGACTAGACGATCACGACTAAATCACCTGGCCATATTCTAAGGGTAAATCTAAAGAGGGTGTTTATATTATGGTAAGTAAGTAAGTAGGTAGTGGGAGGTGACAAATTGTGTTCTCTTTATAGATCCATGATGAATAACCAACAACGCTACGGTCTGTCTATGGCTGATAAAGTTATGAGGTACATATATGTACATATATATTTATTTCTTCTACTTAATGATGTAGGGGACAATAATTGGCCTGATGACAGTAACAAAGAATCATGGAAATAATGGTTTCAAAGAAACATATATGTTAATATGGTTCTAAAAAATGGCCCAATCTCAGTATAAACATTAGGATGATTAATATATTCAATAAAATAAAAGTGCAAGATTCTCCAATCAGCCATTTTGACTGAAACGCCAATCAGAAGCGAGCTAAGGAGTGACGTCATCAATCCTCATTGACCGTAATCCATACATCCTCACCAAAGAGTTTGGAGGTTCAAAAAAAATATTATTTCGCCACTAAACATTTATTACGTCCAAAAAATATTATTACACTATGTAAAGTAAATATTTATTTGTAATTAAATAAATAAAATGCTAAATAATACGATATTTCACCAAAAAACTTTTTTAATTATTTGGCTGAATGGAACTATCATTATGGCAATGATTGGCTGTCGGAACCAGAAAAAATGAAAAATTAAAAAGTAAAACCGGCGCTCGGTGATTTCACTCAGAATTTGCATGTATCTAAATAATTCATCTTAAATTGCAACCGTGTGAGAGTTTTTGTATAAAATGAGTTATTGTGATTAATGTTTGTAATGTATTTATCATCCCTAATCATAATATATGGTGCTGAATTAACAATATCATTCGGATTCAAGAGAAATTTCGTAACTGTAAGTAGTAAACAATGTCTATCACCCTTCCACCAACTGATTAATGACGTCACAAATGGATTACGAGGCGTTTTCGCGCGAGGTTTAAACAGTCACAAAATGCCTGAGCGAACTGTTTTCTGTATTTGGATATCCGGCAACTATTCACACAGACCAAGGGACTTCTTTTATGTCTACTGAAATGAAAGACTTTTTACACTCTAAGGGCGTGTCCACAAGCAGATCCTCACCTTATAATCTGCAAGGAAATGGACAGGTCGAACGCCTGAATGGTACTCTGTGGCAAACAATTCGCCTTGCTTTAAAAACCAAAAACTTACCTATTACCATGTGGGAGACTGTGATGACACAAGCGTTACATAGCATCCGGTCCTTACTTTGCACTTCAACTAATAAAACACCGCACGAGAGAATGTTTAACCACTGTCGACGATCTTCGTGGGGGCAATCTATGCCACCTTGGCTACAGCCCGGAAAAGTCCTCCTTAAGAAATTCATTCGTGCAAGTAAGTACGACCCTCTGGTAGAAGAAGTTGATCTAATAGAAGCAAATCCTAGCTATAGTACAGTGAGATTATCAAACGGCAAAGAGATGCTAGTTTCGAATCGCCACCTCGCTCCCAGGGGTGCAGTGCCACTAACGGAATCTAACACAAACGATCCTTCTCCTACAAATACTAGTGCAGATAATGACACACATCATGATTTTGAATGCCATGGAAATGAAGGACTTGCAGATCCCATAGCTCGGTCCTCTGACCCAGTAACCGAAACAACCCCGAATGACGGAGCTCCAGACGTAACTGCAGAGCCAACTTCTCCCCCTCTTATTCCAAATGAACCACGGCGATCGGAGCCAGCTCCTTCCCATTTTATTCCGAATGAGCCACGTCGTTCGGCTCGAGCTCGACGACCCCCTTCCCATCTGACGGACTACGTTCAGGACTAAGGAGGGAAGAATGTCATGATTGTCACATTGTCATTTTTATTTTAGCATAATAAAACCTAAGATTCAGGTTCTTTAATTCTATTCCATATCATAGCTATAAAAAAATACAATTATTTATGTTAAATCTTATGAGTATAGCTGAAATATTGTGTTTTTCGGAACCAGTACAAGTGTACCGTCAATAATAAAAGGGATTTCAAAATTTGTCATCAGGCCAATTGTAACTGGTCTTTTTCACGTTGAAAATCATAATGGCATATTAAGTAGGTAAACTTCAAACATATATTAAGGCAGCAGTGGTGACTTTTCTGCGATAAAAAGGACCTTATTGGATCAATCATTTTTTTAATACTTCATCACCTTATTTGCATATGGTGTCTGAGGCTATATTAAGAAAAAAAAATAAGTAAAACCATTTGATTTATTTAATTAACCGGAACTGGAGGTTCGTAAATAAATTTTGTACACTTTACTCTTTTTACAGAAACTACATAGATGACCAAGACCAGCGTAGCGGAATCACTGGAATGTCCCCGATCTCAGGAATGTCCTCAATGTCCCGTTCAATGGCCGACCAGCTTCCGAGGTTAACTTTAAAATTGTTTAAAAAAGTTATAAAGCATGTAATTAAGTTTGCAGACACTCCTGACTTCGGGCAAACTCGGCTCCGTTAACCTTTTCGACGCCGTGTCAAATACAAAAGCTGTCTCTCAGACGCCACGTCACCGAAGTGTCAAAACTGAAATTGAACTTTATGCATGTACACCTAGGTCTACGTCTTTGGCGTTGGACCTGCGGTGCGTATATATCGGTCATTGGCGTCCAAAAGGTTAATTCTTCTCAGCATTGCTCCGAGCAATTAATTAGGGTTGACACAACTTGACGTTCCTTTGCGTGCACGACCGCAGATAAGACAATGACTTAAATTTTGACAACCCTTTAGCCGAAAAGGATAATGCTATAAGTTAGAAAAGGATTTCATTATTCGACCCTGAATCGCTGTCAAATTTCGGTTTTGTAGGAAGTGTCCTTTCTGTACGGTAGAGTACTATTACTTATTATGTGCTTGAGCCTAGCTCAAGCAACGTCCTTTAGCCATCAAACGAATGGATGCACCAATTGTGTTTCGACATCAGTACGTTCTTACCAGTCGACAGTCGTACCTACTCTTGTGATCTGTCAGAGTAATTGTGGTCATGGGGGTCCTTTGCATGTCCCTTTGTTTTTCAATCATATAACCTCGCAGAATATGTTATTGTATAAACTATGCACACTGTGAGCGTTACAGGATCTGCCACCTTATTGCCTAAAACGAAAATGTTAAATTAACATAATATATACGAGTACATAAATGTTCTGTGCTGTCTTCTACAGTACAAACAGGCTGCCTACATTGACGTATATCTCAGTACAGGCCTTACGGACACTAAAAATGGTACTAGTTCAGCGGTGTCACTCACGAATTCGACAGTCTAACGCAACTAGTTGCGACCAATCGCGCGCGTGATGCGAACTCATCAACCAACCATGTTGCCCGTTCCCATTCTTATTGCCCGTAAGGCTAGTCCTGAGATATATGTCAATGGCTGCCGGGCCATTCTGATTAAAGTAAATAAAAGAGTTGTACCTGCTTCTAAATAAGCCTTTATTTGTCTGTTACAGGTCAGCCTGGCAAAAACAAGATCAAGACGATTCGATGTAGTGTAGTTTTGTTTCTTGACGGTAAGTATTTAATGTATTAGAAATTGAAATAGGATGAAATACATATTAAGGGTTCCGTAGTTCTATAAAAACCCTTATAGTTTCAGTATGAGCCGTTTTTAAGTTTTCTCAATAAATCATCTCTTCTAAGTAAAATGATATAAATACTGTAAAGAAGTATTTTTTGTTGTCTATTATATCTAACGCCCCTTTTTAAGTTCGTCTTTTGTGACGGATGGGCAACACTGACTCAAATCAAAAATAACAATAAAAAAAAATTACAATGGTTACTTATAATTTAGTTTTTCAATTTACAGATCAGTGCTGCGACGCGTCCCAGCCGCAACTGGATTGAGCGAACCACAATTAATTAAATATTGATATGAAATAAATTATACTTTTTTTCTAAATTCAAACATCGTTTTTTCATTGACAGCATATTAGGCGTCCCATTACCTTCACAATGTAATATAATAATTATGGTTGTTTTCATTCTTCATGAACATTGTGCAGCAAAGAATAGCAGTTTGGTTTTTGGTTTTTTCTCTTGTTATATCTCTGTTATATCTGTTACATCTGTTTCTATTTTGTATTTGTGCTCACGAATAAAATTATTTCTATTCTATTCTATTCGTTGAGTCAAACGAATATTATATTCGTTGGTCACTATATTTTTCTACGAAGTTTCAAGTAGATACCTACTTGAATCCTGACGCAAAAAAAAATCGTTCCCGATACAATTCAACCCCATTTCCACCACCTTAGGAGGTAATTTCAAAAACAATGAAATCAGTTTTCTTAATTTCTGATATTATGTTTTTCTACAAAGTTTCGTCTCTCACTCTAAATTAAATTTATTTCCCGGTATAAACTTTGAACGCCATTTTCACCACCTTATTAGACGAAATTTCTAAAACGCTTCACTTTTCTTGTTTTCTATTATTAAGTTTCAAGTCTCTCACACAAACAAAATCGTTCCCGATACAAAGTTTCAACCCCCTTTTCACCACCTTAGGGGATTAATTAAATGAAACGAAAATAATTTCGAATTCTTCTTTTAATGCCGGGCCACACTTACGTGAAACACTTTTTTTCATTAGTGTGGCCCAGGCATAAGGGGGATATTCTTTAGAGGGATAATATAGAGAACAATTTTTTTTTTCAGTTTGGGGTTTGAAACTTTGTAGGTTGTGATATCAATACGTTATAAAATTAATTAGTAACGAATTATGAAACCTATTGCTATATTTTGCACCACAATGTTTTATGCTCATTTGTAGAGTAGGTATACGAATAACTAACATACAAAGACACCCGAACGAAGTAACGGGTACCTGCTAATAATATTCGTATTTTAAATTTCATTTCGAAGTATTCATTTATGGAATAGTACCTATGGCTTGTCCAATAAAAAAAATATCCGACAGAAAACGTAATATCTCAATTGACGTTCAAATGCTTCGTCAGATAAGTCGGCTCGCGTTTAGCGCGCAGCTCGCAGATAGACTGGTTAATATTTCTAACCCCTGTTTTACCATACCTACGTCACCTTGAAGCGTTCTCTATTTTTCTACCGGTTCATCCATTATTTAGAGAATAAAGAGTGAAAATAATAACCCACGAACATATTTACAGAATTATATATACAGCTGAGTAATAAATAATGCAACGACGTAAAATGTATGCCTTATGTTATATATTTATGTCCATGCATCTATATGAACAATAACGGAAATGCAAATAAAATTAATATAAGTTACCAAATTGATTCGCAATGGATATGATACATTGATATAATAATAATTAATTGTTCTTTATTATTAAACCTTGTAAATAAAATCGATTAGTTACGGTCCTTACTTGAAAATGACAACTAGTATCTATTAAATGGCTATTTTTTACTCACGTGTTTTTGGGGTTCTGTTTTCACAATGTCAGATCCGATATCGTGTTCAAAATATAACCTCACCTAAACCAAAAACGGAGGTTTGATGCCATAGGGCACTCTCTAGCAGCTGCTTTGTTGGACATCCCATAACGCATCGCATAGTGTTGAAAACGCTTATAATATAACAGTTATAACTACAGTCTACAGAGAAAACGTAAGTTTTGACTACATGTGAAAATAAGTAGGTACTTACTTTATGTTCAACGTCACACGTCACGTGTCGTTTTTTTTAACGTCATAGCAATCAATGTTGCCACTCTCAAATATATAATTAATAAATATGCTTCGAATAACGGTAAGAAGCTTAATATGAGGTTTTCTATATCATCTTCCTCGCGTTGTCCCGGCATTTTGCCACGGCTCATGGGAGCCTGGGGTCCGCTTGGCAACTATAATTTATATAATTTAACTGGCATTACAAATTTGTTATTAGTAGGTAAGTTCAATTCGCCACACTAACCTGTCAGTCGTGGTAAGCTATCAAGAAGTTATATAAGACCTGAAATAAAATCTTCGACGGCATTTCGTCACCTTATTTCAAGACCAAGTTTGCTAAAACTTTAGGTAGGTACGTATATTATTTTTATTGTATAAATATTATTTACGCTCTTCATCGATGCGAGAATGACAGAGGGTTTACCGCGAAACACGAAACGCAAAATTTCGTTAGTAAAGCCTGACCAGAAATATATAATCATTGTCAAGAGGGCGCTGTTATTCTCATGTATAGGGTGACAGTTCAGTTTAGTATGAAAAATAGTTTCAGTGAAATTCCGCAACATGGTGCGTGATCATATATTCCTGGTCAGGCTATAGGTAGATGTAAGTAAAATGAGGTAGATATGGTACCAGGCGCACGATCGAGAGCCATTAAATATAGGTTACGGGAACATATATTTAGTTAGTCGTACGTAGCCGCCAACCTGTCAAGTTGTCAAAATTGTTGGATCAAATTTTAGTTCTGTCAACTAAGAACGTCACACGTCTACATAAATAAAAGGTCATTGTTAGTAATAGCCTCTCTATCACTCTCGCATATTCGAGCAATAGATAGGCAGATAACGAAATGTCTAATAAACTGGTGATGCTGATGACGGACATAAAGAATTAGGTACCCGTACGAATAATTCCTACGAATGGGTATGGATGGGTACATCACAGACAAGACATCCTCTAAACTGAGCATAGTAACGCTACCCCCTCTGCCACTTATACAGTAGTTTTACTCCATCTTCGAGTCAATCCCGTCACGGGATTCGCTCACCTCGTCCCCCCGCACCCCCGTATTTTTGGCAGCATCGGTTTCATGAAATAGTTGCTCTAAACTCCGTTTCCTAGTCCGTTCCTAGTCTATGGGGTACATAATAATTCCCGAATATACCTGCCTATCGATATAAGGCCCACGCAAAAAAATTTAATGTATATTATAGTGTTTTGCTTCACTAGGTGACGATGACTCGTGGTGCGTTGCTCGTGGCCGCCGTGGTGCTACTGGTGGCTGATTTCTCAAATGGAGTAATTCATGTAAATTGATATAAATTTTAAATGATCAGTATGATAGTCGTTCTTGTCTACGTGACAGCGTGATAAAATGGTGTCTGCCACTTTCTATCCCGCGGTGTTAAAAAGTGACAGTTATTTTATCACGTGGATAAAACCATGCTACGCCGGCTGCGATCGAAAAGGCACTATAATAGGTACATTATACAATGGTGCCGTAATTAATTAAAACTGATACACTAATAAACATATAGCTGTGCCTGCTACTAAAAAAGTTTGTATTTATTAAATAAATTCAGTATTTAATAACTAAAAGCCTATTTTGTTTTTAAACAGATACCAAGACCCACGAGTCATATATCAAGGTAAGAATATTAGATGGTAGTACATATAATGTATCTAGTTAATATGTACTACCAAACCCACGTCTTAAACACTAGCATGGAAAACTAAATATATCTACTTATAATATGAGCCTATGAGGTATTGCTTAGATATCTAAAAATTATGCAGATAATGGTTAATCCTAATCATACGTAAAGAAACAAGTAGAACGGAATATTTACTTAATATAAGTAGGTATGTATTTCTTATAAAGGAAAATAATCGCAGTGGATAACTTTTTATAATACTTTACCAACGTTGGTGGACTAATATGCTGCTATTATTGTAAATAATTTTAACCCCCAATGCAAAAAAGGGATGTTGTGAGTCTGTGTATCTAATTGTGGCATCATAGTTCCTAAAATAGATGAACCGATTTTAGTGGGGTTTTCGATAAAACAATAATAGTACCTCTTGACAGCAGCTATGATTCTGGAATATGGTTGACCTACCAGAAGGCTCACTTTCTTCTTTATCCTTGCCCCTCCCATTACACGGGGTCGGTTTTCCTAATCTTGAGGCACCGTTTACTTCTATGATAAGATTGATAAGCATCGTCATTAGACAGGCTAACGCCTTCATATCTTTTGTCAGCCCAGTAGTTAGTGTCCAGCCTGGTCCAGCCTTTCCCCCTTTTTGGTTTAACCCTGGGAAAGCACTTATTTACTAGGTAATTTTCCGGCCTACGCGTAACATGTCCAAACCAACTTAAACTGGGGCTCATTCATTTTCTTTGTAACAGGATTTCGAACTTCATAGGTATCACAATCTATCATTTTTTGTTTCATAAAAACAATCGAATTGAAAACCTGACAGCCTAGCCAAGATGACAATTCGCTATCGCTTCGCCACGGAATCGCTTGTGTCTCTCTATCACTCTTCCGTATTAATGTGGCAGTGACGGTTGCGTTTCGTTCGCTACGGAGCGTTAGCGATTGGCGTGTTATCTACGGGGCCTGTATTTTGCAGTAGTAGCAGAACCGTGAATTTTAACAATATTTTGTTACAGTTACCGCCTGAAAAACGATCGTTCCGGCGTAAGTAAAATAGTATTGTTTTGATATTAAAATGTACCTATAGAGGTAGGTACTATGTGAATTATATAGTTTCTAATTTTTTTATGTGTAGCGTGACGCCACCATTCATGATCTACTGCGCCAAGTGCTAATGTATGTACTTAGAAAATAAACTTGTTTCTCTTTAATGAGTAATTAGGCTCTATTTTTAAAAGATCTGCAGCCGTAGCCAAGATGGCAGTCATTTATCAATAGACGCCATTAAGAAATTGTATAGGGACACGAACGAGAAGTCACGTGCTAATTTCAGATTATATACACCGTGTTTTTATTGAATTCCGTTAACTTCGGGGTATGGTTAAGTACGTTTAAGAGAACTAAACAGCATAGTTAATTTTCAAAAAAAAATTTTTTTTTGCTCTTTTTACAAAAAAAAAAGTTTAAAAACTAATTAAATGTAGCATATAGCTTTGTTGTAACACGGGCATTTAACTCAACCAAACAATTGAAATCTGTGACATATCAATGTCATTTCGAACATCGATCAACCGAGATTGTACTTAAGTTTAGTAGCAAATGTATGAACTCATTCTAAACACTAATCAATATGTAAACCGGCCCTAAGGCAAGTGTACACGCTTGTAGAGGCCATAAAGGAAAAAAAATAAATTATTGATTATCTCCGAAATGGAGTTAATTAGAATATCGGTGTCTTTATGAAAGTTACTTGATTTAAGCTCAGGAATGCACCCTTGAAATTAACGGAAATAAAAAAAACACGGTGTATATATTTTTTTAATAGGGTACTGAAGGCAGTCTAGATCCCGTGTTGTGTGCACGCCTAAATAGTCTTAACCCGTGAGTTCCCACGTGTGTGACGTCACCATAAGCGTTCTGGCTCAAATTTGAGCCCTTGGGAGCTGACAGGTTAATGGTCACGTGACTTTTCGTAGCCTCTGCCATCCCGATACATTCTTTCTTTTCGATTGGAGTTTGTCGATGTATGATTGTTATCTTGGTTAGGCAACCTGTTCCTTTTTTTTAACTTTTCTAATGATCTAATTGTAATACTTACGTGACACATCACATGTTAAACTTACTGATGTCCCGAAGGATACTTTCCAAGATTACGCAATTTTCCACATAGGGAAGTTTCAGTAACTTCTCACATTTTTGTATGGGGATCGGAAGTTTTAGAAATATAAAATGGAAATTCTAATATTCTGATGAAATTTTCAAGAAATTTCCGTGAACTTTTCCAACTTTTTAGAAACTTACTTAGACTTGACCAACTAACAATAGAGTTGTACCACTTAACTTAGGTATTGTTTTACATAAATAGGGATACCAATTACTATTATATATGCTCTAAACTACTGTTTATAGCAAAAAATATATATATTTGTACTGGTTTTATATTATGACTGTTCTGTATGGTTACTTATATGCAGGTAGATGCATAATCTTGCGATGGTCAGTTGGAATAAATCTGTCAACCAAACGGGCGTTTCCTTTAGACACCATTCCCAAATTTAACATTGGCTGACGAGGGAAATAAAAAGTGTTTTTGCGAGGAAGATGGCTAAAACTGTGGGAAAAGTCGCGTGCTTCGAGATGGATGGTGGAAATTGGCAAACTTATTGTGATCGGTTGGATATGTACTTTTTGGTGAACAATGTGGAAGACACCAAGAAGCTGCCGACGCTGATCAGCTGTATAGGGGACTCCGCGTACGAGCTGATGGTCAACTTATGCAGCCCGAAAAAACCGTGTGATTGCAAGTACGACGAAGTGGTTAAAGTAATGGCTAATTATTTACAACCGAAACCGTCGGTAGTCGCCGAAAGATTTAAATTCCGTCAATGTCGGCAAAGTAACGGACAATCAGTGGCTAATTTTATGGCAGAATTGAAGAAAGCATCCAAGTATTGTGATTTTGGTACTAATCTGGACGATAATATGAGAGACCAATTTGTTTGTGGCGTAAGTAGTGATTTTGTTAGACAGCGATTATTTGCAGAGGAAAAACTGACTTATAATAAGGCGGTTACGATTGCTACTACGCTGGAGGCGGCCGAGCGGGATTCACATGCAATCGGAGATAAGGATAATAATAGCGAGCGGAACGATGTAAAAACAGTGCATAAGATTCAACCGGTCAGCGCAGGTCGTGGTTTATGCGAGTCGTGCGGCGACCCTCATCATCGACAAACGGAGTGCAAGTTTAGTCAATACGTGTGTGACGTGTGCAAAATTAAGGGGCATTTGCGTAGGATGTGCCCGCAAGTCATGCGTGGCAGCAGTTTCGGAAGCCCTTTTGGGCCTAATCGGCGTGACAATGGAGGCCGCGGACCGGCCTATCGCGGGCGGTCATGGCGCGGGGGCTGGAGCGGCCGAGGTGGTGGTGCCAGGTCCGGCTTGCATTGGGTGCAAGGTCGGGACGCGGAGGCAGACCAGGAAGACTTCATGGAAGGCGAGCGTGGAAGGGACGGCGAAGCAGTTATGAATTTGATGTCGTTGAACCAGTACAAGCCGGTGTGTATTCCTATCCTTGTAAATGATCAGGTTTTGACGATGGAGGTGGACACGGGATCAGCAATATCATGTATAAGTAGTACAACCTACTATAAATATTTTGCTAACTGTACTTTGCACCCGTGTCAACTTTTACTTAAGTTTTATGATGGTTCGGGTATCCGGCCTCTAGGTTATCTTGAAGTAGACGTAGTTTACGAGAATAAGAAGAAAAACTTGGATTTGTATGTAACTAGCTGTTGCCCGCGACTTCGTACGCGTGGATTTGTATATTGGTGGTTATATATTCTACATTAGCTTAGAACATTATGCAGCAAGAGATTGCGGTAGGACGGTTAATCATTTCTTAATTATTAATATTATACAACGCATGAGACTTTTCTTTCACAACCTAGGTACGAAGTTTCAAGCCCCTAACTGAATAAAATTGTCCTCGATGTAATCCCTCTAAACCCCCTTAGAAGATTTTCATGTCCTCTATTTAATAAAACCTACTACCTAACTACCTATTTACGAAGTTGCAAGTTCCTAGCTTTAAATAAAATTTGCACCCTAAGACGAACTTTCATCCCCTTTTTAACCCCCTTAGGGGTTGAATTTCCAAAAACGTTGCAATTACTTTTTTTGTAATCGGCTATTATGCCTTTCTAAAAAGTTTCAAAGCATTTGTAATGGATTCAAACTTTCAACCCCTGTTTAACCCTGTTAGGGGATGAATTTTACAAAACGCTGAAATTACTTTTCCTGTATTTTAATAATATCCCGAAATACAAAGATTCAAGTCCCGCGTTCGAAAAAATGTTTGATATCCATACAAACTTTCAACCCCTTTTTCACCACTTTAGGGGATGAATATTCAAAAACGCTGAAATTAGTTTTCTTGTATTTTAATAACATATATTTTTACGAAGTTTCAAGTTCCTAGCTTAAAATAAAATTTGAACTCCATACAAACTTTCAACCCCTTTTTAACCCTGTTAGGGGATTAATTTTACAAAACACTGAAATAACTTGTCCTGTCTTCTAATAATATCATCAAATACAAAGATTCAAGTCCCGCACTCTCAAAAATATTTGATATCCGTACAAATTTTCAACCCCATGTTTTACCACCTTGGGGGATGATTTTTTAAAAACGCTGAAATTTGTTTTCTTGTATCTTAATTTAATACCTTTTTGCAAAGATTCAAGTTCCTAGCTTAAAATAAAATTTGCACCCTAAGACGAACTTTCATCCACTTTTTAACCCCCTTAGGGGTTGAATTTCCAAAAACGTTGCAATTACTTTTTTTTGTAATCGGCTATTATGCCTTTCTAAGAAGTTTCAAAGCATTTGTAATGGATTCAAACTTTCAACCCCTGTTTAACCCTGTTAGGGGATGAATTTTACAAAACGCTGAAATTACTTTTCCTGTATTTTAATAATATCCCCAAATACAAAGATTCAAGTCCTGCGTTCGAAAAAATGTTTGATATCCTTACAAACTTTCAACCCCTTTTTCACCACTTTAGGGGATGAATATTCAAAAACGCTGAAATTAGTTTTCTTGTATTTTAATAACATATATTTTTACGAAGTTTCAAGTTCCTAGCTTAAAATAAAATTTGAACTCCATACAAACTTTCAACCCCTTTTTAACCCTGTTAGGGGATTAATTTTACAAAACACTGAAATAACTTGTCCTGTCTTCTAATAATATCATCAAATACAAAGATTCAAGTCCCGCACTCTCAAAAATATTTGATATCCGTACAAATTTTCAACCCCATGTTTTACCACCTTGGGGGATGATTTTTTAAAAACGCTGAAATTTGTTTTCTTGTATCTTAATTTAATACCTTTTTGCAAAGTTTCAAGTTCCTAGCTTAAAATAAAATTTGCACCCTATGACGAACTTTCATCCCCTTTTTAACCCCCTTAGGGGTTAAATTTCCAAAAACGTTGCAATTACTTTTTTTTGTAATCGGCTATTATGCATTTCTAAGAAGTTTCAAAGCATTTGTAATGGATTCAAACTTTCAACCCCTGTTTAACCCTGTTAGGGGTAGAATTTTACAAAACGCTGAAATTACTTTTCCTGTATTTTAATAATATCCCCAAATACAAAGATTCAAGTCCCGCACTCTCAAAAATATTTGATCTCCGTACAAATTTTCAACCTCTTTTTTACCACCTTGGGGGATGAATTTTTAAAAACGCTGAAATTAGTTTTCTTGTTTCTAATTTAATACCTTTTTACGAAGTTTCAAGTTCCTAGCTTAAAATAAAATTTGCACCCTATGACGAACTTTCATTCCCTTTTTAACCCCCTTAGGGGTTAAATTTCCAAAAACGTTGCAATTACTTTTTTTTGTAATCGGCTATTATGCCTTTCTAAAAAGTTTCAAAGCATTTGTAATGGATTCAAACTTTCAACCCCTGTTTAACCCTGTTAGGGGATGAATTTTACAAAACGCTGAAATTACTTTTCCTGTATTTTAATAATATCCCCAAATACAAAGATTCAAGTCCTGCGTTCGAAAAAATGTTTGATATCCTTACAAACTTTCAACCCCTTTTTCACCACTTTAGGGGATGAATATTCAAAAACGCTGAAATTAGTTTTCTTGTATTTTAATAACATATATTTTTACGAAGTTTCAAGTTCCTAGCTTAAAATAAAATTTGAACTCCATACAAACTTTCAACCCCTTTTTAACCCTGTTAGGGGATTAATTTTACAAAACACTGAAATAACTTGTCCTGTCTTCTAATAATATCATCAAATACAAAGATTCAAGTCCCGCACTCTCAAAAATATTTGATATCCGTACAAATTTTCAACCCCATGTTTTACCACCTTGGGGGATGATTTTTTAAAAACGCTGAAATTTGTTTTCTTGTATCTTAATTTAATACCTTTTTGCAAAGTTTCAAGTTCCTAGCTTAAAATAAAATTTGCACCCTATGACGAACTTTCATCCCCTTTTTAACCCCCTTAGGGGTTAAATTTCCAAAAACGTTGCAATTACTTTTTTTTGTAATCGGCTATTATGCATTTCTAAGAAGTTTCAAAGCATTTGTAATGGATTCAAACTTTCAACCCCTGTTTAACCCTGTTAGGGGTAGAATTTTACAAAACGCTGAAATTACTTTTCCTGTATTTTAATAATATCCCCAAATACAAAGATTCAAGTCCCGCACTCTCAAAAATATTTGATCTCCGTACAAATTTTCAACCTCTTTTTTACCACCTTGGGGGATGAATTTTTAAAAACGCTGAAATTAGTTTTCTTGTTTCTAATTTAATACCTTTTTACGAAGTTTCAAGTTCCTAGCTTAAAATAAAATTTGCACCCTATGACGAACTTTCATTCCCTTTTTAACCCCCTTAGGGGTTAAATTTCCAAAAACGTTGCAATTACTTTTTTTTGTAATCGGCTATTATGCCTTTCTAAAAAGTTTCAAAGCATTTGTAATGGATTCAAACTTTCAACCCCTGTTTAACCCTGTTAGGGGATGAATTTTACAAAACGCTGAAATTACTTTTCCTGTATTTTAATAATATCCCCAAATACAAAGATTCAAGTCCTGCGTTCGAAAAAATGTTTGATATCCTTACAAACTTTCAACCCCTTTTTCACCACTTTAGGGGATGAATATTCAAAAACGCTGAAATTAGTTTTCTTGTATTTTAATAACATATATTTTTACGAAGTTTCAAGTTCCTAGCTTAAAATAAAATTTGAACTCCATACAAACTTTCAACCCCTTTTTAACCCTGTTAGGGGATTAATTTTACAAAACACTGAAATAACTTGTCCTGTCTTCTAATAATATCATCAAA
The DNA here is from genome assembly GCF_948474715.1 of Cydia amplana. NCBI lineage: Eukaryota > Metazoa > Arthropoda > Insecta > Lepidoptera > Tortricidae > Cydia > Cydia amplana. Next base: position 7,750,711 of record NC_086080.1, read on the forward strand.
TACAAAGATTCAAGTCCCGCACTCTCAAAAATATTTGATATCCGTACAAATTTTCAACCCCATGTTTTACCACCTTGGGGGATGATTTTTTAAAAACGCTGAAATTTGTTTTCTTGTATCTTAATTTAATATCTTTTTGCAAAGTTTCAAGTTCCTAGCTTAAAATAAAATTTGCACCCTATGACGAACTTTCATCCCCTTTTTAACCCCCTTAGGGGTTAAATTTCCAAAAACGTTGCAATTACTTTTTTTTGTAATCGGCTATTATGCCTTTCTAAGAAGTTTCAAAGCATTTGTAATGGATTCAAACTTTCAACCCCTGTTTAACCCTGTTAGGGGTAGAATTTTACAAAACGCTGAAATTACTTTTCCTGTATTTTAATAATATCCCCAAATACAAAGATTCAAGTCCCGCACTCTCAAAAATATTTGATCTCCGTACAAATTTTCAACCCCTTTTTTACCACCTTGGGGGATGAATTTTTAAAAACGCTGAAATTAGTTTTCTTGTTTTTTAATTTAATACCTTTTTACGAAGTTTCAAGGTCCTAGCTTAAAATAAAATTTGCACCCCAGGACAAAGTTTCATCCCCTTTTTTACCCCCTTAGGGGTTGAATTACCTAAAACGTCGCAATTATTTTTTTTTGTCATCGGCTATTATGCCTTTCTAAGAAGTTTCAAAGCATTTGTAATGGATTCAAATTTTCAACCCCTTTTTAACCCTGTTAGGGGATGAATTTTCAAAAACGCTGAAATTACTTTTCCCGTCTTATAATAATATCCCCATATACAAAGTTTCAAGTTCAACACTCACAAAAATATTTGATCTCCATACAAACTTTCAACTCCTTTTTCACCACCTTGGGGGATGAATTTTCGAAAACGCAGAAATTAGTTTTCTTGTTTTTTAATATAGTACATTTTTACAAAGTTTCAAATTCCTAGCTTAAAATAAAACTTGCACCCCATACAACCTTTCATCCCCTTTTTAACCCCCTTAGGGGTTGAATTTTTCAAAATCGCTTCTTATCTCTTGTACACTTTATAAATTCAACCTAGTGTGCAAATTTCAACTTTCTAGCTTTTGTAGTTTCGGCTCTGCGTTGATGAATCAGTCAGTCAGTCAGTCAGTCAGTCAGTCAGTCAGGACACTTGCATTTATATATATAGATTAATAATGGTTGTACTAGTTTGTTAGGCCGTCAATGGCTCGCCGAGCTAGGCATAAATATACCACCTTTTAAGGTGTACAATTTTAATATAAACGACGGGTCTGTCGTCAAGTCGATGGATAAGGAGGCTATAATTTCGGATGTACTTTCCAGGCATAAGCCGTTATTCGAGGAGACGTTGGGCCGGTACACCGGAGGCAGGGCGTCGCTGTGTGTGCGCGAGGGAGCTCAGCCGATATTCTGCCGCGCGCGGCCCCTGCCGTACGCGCTGCGCGCGCGCCTCGACGCCGAGCTGGACGCGATGCTGGCGGCTGGCGTCATCGAGCCAGTCGACCACTCCGACTGGGCCACTCCTCTTGTCATTGCCAGGAAAGCAGACGGCGGTATAAGGGTATGCGCTGATTATAAGATTACCTTGAATAAAGCGTTATTGATCGATAGGTACCCGGTTCCAAAAATTGAGGACTTGTTTACAAATTTAAGCAACAACTCATATTTTACGAAGTTAGATTTATCGCATGCCTATAATCAGAAGCACTACCATGAGTTCCGTAAATGACAGTCGATAGTGAGAACGTTAAGGAAAATGTATGGAGTATTTGTACAGTGCCTCTACCGGTCACTTAAAGAACTAAAAATTTCAACTGGTACCATGAGTTCCTAACGTTTTTACGTAAGTTTTCTATCCATGCCTAACTTCACACCTAAAACGCTCTCTTTCTAACTATATAAAGAAAACTGAGCCAGAATTATACAAGTTAATTACTTTACGCCGTTTACGCGAATAAACGTGACAGATGTCATCGAAAAATACGTGCGTTTTCGACGTTACATTTCTTTCAACTTGTAAACACAACAAATAAACATATTTTTCACGATTATCTTTGCAATTTTCAACGTAGTATGTATTTATTTATAAGAGTTACGTGAACTCCAGGCAAAACTAATACGGAATAAATCAATTAGTAGCTCGAAAAAAGGCTGATTTGATACAAAGGTAATGAGTTATATTTACTCCTATTTCTACTGTTTAGTTAAGTACATTTGCAAAGATCACATTACTTACGAGCAGTTTTTGCTTTTAGGCATGAACCTATGATTGAAAACAACATTTCCATACAAACCCGGATGGCATCCAGCGGTACATGCGTGCAAGCAAATCGTTCATTGTTGTATGCATTGTAGAAGTGATTAGTTGGCAAGTCGCTAAATGCCGGGACAACAACTTGAGGAAGATGATGATGTCAAGGAGCGGTACATAGACATGTTGTGTTGTTGTTGCCGGGTGCACATACCACATAGTAACACAATATACATAATACTTACTGCAAGACCTGTTGTTTATATGTACACAGAGAGAGTTCTTACGTATTTTTTATATTATTACCTATTATTTTATATCTTAAATAAAATAAAACATACAAATGTTCTGTGAGTTTATTTATTTTTCTTTACTACCTATATATTATTTCCCGATGTTCAAGTTCAGTTCGATGTTTCATGTGTGTGGTGATGATGTTTCATGTCTCGTCAGTTTGGCAACAGGAAATATAAAACTTAACATTTTTTGCTGGTAGTTCACAATCTGAAAATTAAAATAAGGTTTAACACATTCACTGCCCAAAAACCCGCTGAGTGGGTTCATTTTGTATTGGGAAGGGGCGCTTGGCACTGAAAGTGCTAAGATCGAGATCATTTAGGTACCATAAAATTTAGATCGCTGTTAAGGCCGTATAATGTTACTTACTTAGTACGCCGGCACGTACAGCAACCTACACAAAACGAGGCCAGGGCAAGACCTAACATATATACATACCTATTTTAATACAGATTTCTTCTCACGTGTGTACTATTTTCAACATAAGTACATAATAATCTTATTTATGTAGCCAAAAGTAGCCCGTATAATTTGCTTCATATTTTTTAACACGCAAAGGTATAATTCTAACACGATTATTAATGGTGTTTACGTATTTATCATATATTATTTTTCATTTTTTCCTTGAACACAGCACTGTTTATACATTGTTTACTAACATTGATATGTTTAATATTTTCGTAACTATGGCAACGTCAAATCTTTAAAAATTGTAGAATGAATGTTGAATCTGTAAAAAGTGACAAAATAGCTCGCACAAATTCAAGAATGGCGGGTAGCGTGTCAAGCCAAGTTTAAAAGAGAACTGGCGACTCAGCGGCTATGTGTTATATTAACTAGAAATAATTGTTAAATAGAAATAAATGTTAGTTTCGAAATCAACTATGGTGAATACTAATAATTTCTGTACAAAAAGTAATGATAATGCATCAAAAACATAAAATAATTTGAAATGAGAGTCAAGTTCAATACTAGGTACTTATAAAAAATATGCGTCGTTGTTGACTTCGCCGGAAAACGAATTGAAATCTATACCTATACGGGGTATTTTGCCAGTTACTGGCCCTAAACTAAAAATGAATTATATTCACGTATAAACAGAATTCATTTTAGTATTAGGTGGCCAGTTATTGAAAGCTGACCAGTTATTGAAACTATACTAAATTGAATTCTGTTTATAGATGAATAGAATTCATCATTAGTTTAAGGTGGCCAGCTAGCCAGTCACTGGCGAATTACCCTGGGTACAAGTCCTAGTTCGCTTGGGATGAAATTAAAGTTCAGGATTTGTCTTGTTTAGTTTTTATACCAACAAACTAAATTCTTAGAAAAGTAACATAGACAAATATAATATAGCGTGTACGTAAAAACTAGTCAAGTAAAATCCTGAACTTTAATTACATCACAAGCGAACTAGAACTTGGCACCCATATAGATATCAATTCTTTTTTCCGCAAAATCAACACCGAGGCATATTCTAAATATTGGACTTGGCTCTCATTTCACATTTATGTTTTTGATCACCCTATTAGAAACCATAGAAACAGCTAAAACATTTCACAGTTCGCAATATGCGGGCATGCTTCTCTTTTACTCTAATTAAGGAGTAATTAGACTGACAGAGAAAGATGCCCGCTATTTGCAAACTTCGATGTTTTCGGTAGGTTACTTTGATATTTAGTTCTTTAGGTGACTCCTAGGGGCGCTGTACAATCCTCCGATATAATTCTAACACTGTTTTTAGTATACTTAGAAAGGGACAGTATCGTTTCTAGTGGAGTGAAGTTAGGCACATTAGACCGTAAAGAAACGTAAAACGTGACATAAGGCACGTTTATTCACATAAAGTAAGTGAGAAATACTCAGGCAACTGATGGTAGAGGCTCAGTATGAACTAGACGAGGCGTCAAAGTGTTATAAGGTGATAAATACTCACCGCGGATTATTTAAATATAATCGATTAGTGTACGGGCTCTCGTCCAGCCCAGGGATTTTCCAAAAAATGATGCAATCTGTTCTACAGGGAATTCCGAACGTACTTAATTTTTTAGATGATATCTTAATTACAGGGTCGGACTTAGACGCGCATTTAAAAACAATAAATGAGGTATTTAGTCGATTAGAAAATTGTGGGTTAAAATTAAAAAAGAGTAAATGCGTATTCCTGGCCGATAAAGTTACCTTCCTGGGATTCAAGGTCGATAAGCAGGGCGTGAGTGTAGACCCGGAGAAAATAAAACCCATAGTAGAAATGAGTGCTCCCAAAAACGTGGCCGAATTGCGTTCGTTTTTAGGAATGGTAAATTTTTATGGTAAATTCGTTCGCAACTTGAGTTCATATTTGCATCCACTGTACCAGCTAGTAAAAAAAGGGGTACATTGGCGTTGGGGTAAGGAGCAGGAGGCAGCTTTTAGACAGGTTAAGAGGTTACTGGTCAGCACGGACGTGCTAGTGCATTTTGATATTTCACAACAATCGGTTGTTACCTGTGACGCGAGTTCGCACGGCCTCGGGGCCGTGCTAGCCCGGCGCGCGCCCGACGGCACCGAACGCGTCGTGGCCTATGCCTCGCGGTCGCTAACTGCACACGAGTTGCATTACAGTCAAATACATAAGGAGGCACTAGCAATCGTGTTTGCCGTGAGTAAGTTTCACCAGTACCTTTATGGTCGTAGGTTTACACTGCGTACGGACCACAAGCCCCTGGTGAGTATTTTTGGCCCAAACAGCGGAGTGCCGGTTACCGCCGCGAGCCGACTACAGCGTTGGGCGATAGTGCTTTCAGCTTACGATTTCGATATCGAGTACATTTCGACCGAGAAAAATACGGCGGACGCTCTTTCTAGGTTAATTAAATCATACAAAGATGAAGCGGTGGAGGAGGCGGGCCAGATACCTGAACAGACCTATCTGCATTTTGCCGCGGACGCTTTATTGTTAGATTATAATAAATTGAAAACCTCAACGGCCTCGGATCCGATTTTAAGCAGAGTTTTAGGTTACATTAAAGACGGTTGGCCGGCAGAATGCGAAATTAGAGAGTTAAGTCCTTACTTTAATAGGAAAAATGAATTATATACGGAATTAGGTTGTATCTTATGGGGTCACCGAGTGGTCATCCCAATAACATGTAGGGACAAAGTATTACAGGAACTTCATGAAGCTCACATGGGCATTGTGAAGACAAAAAGCTTAGCGCGGGGCTACGTATGGTGGCCCGGACTTGACGAGGCCATCGAGGCGCAATGCCGCGAGTGCGGCGTGTGCGCCGCCGCGTCTAGCGCGCCGCCGGCGCACGCGCCGCGCTTGTGGGCGTGGCCGGACAGGCCGTGGACTAGGATACATCTCGATTTCCTCGGTCCGATCCGGGGGAAAACATATCTAATCGTTGTAGATGCCTACTCAAAGTGGATCGAAGCTATAGGGATGAATGGCACTTCAGCGGCTGCGGTAATACGTGTGCTTAGGGAATTATGGTCTAGATTCGGCATTCCGAAACAAGTAGTTAGTGACAATGGGCCTCCGTATTCGAGTACAGAATTTAAAAATTTCCTGTTATCGAATGGCGTAGATCAAGTACTCTCGGCGCCGTACCACCCGGCTTCCAACGGAGCCGCCGAGAGCGCAGTAAAAATATGCAAAGCGGTAATTATAAAATCTTTTAAAGAACATTTAGACGCGGAGACCGCACTGTGTAGATTTCTTTTGCAATATCGAAATACCGAACATACCACGACAGGAGAGAGTCCTGCGAAACTGTTGCAGGGACGTTCGCTGCGAACTAGGTTAGATTGCTTAAGACCGGATCGTGGGGATCATGTCCGAGCGGCACAGGAGCGGCAAAGGCGCGCGGCGGGCGGCGTCGAGCGCGAGCTGCGCGCCGGCGATCCCGTCTGGGTACGACAGTACCGCGGTGACGATAAGTGGATGCCCGGCACTGTACGAGATAGGCGCGGAGATACTGATTATATTGTAGACACTGACAATGGAACCGGGATTCATAGGCATATCGATCAATTGAAGAGCAGGAGGGTAACGCTAAATAACGGGGGAGGTAGTGTAGCTAAGCGCAATTCGCTGGTGTTTCCTGGTAATGACGAGTTGGTTGCCCGGCCGGACGTTGAGGAGCCAAGTGATGAGATGAGCCGGCCCGGCAGTGGCGATGAGCACGAGCGTGAGCGTAGCGCCGAGCCGGTAGCGGCGGCGGTTTCGGCTGCGTCCCCAACCGCGCACACAGCGGCTCCATGTACCGATAGAACGCCCAACAAGTCACCTGAACAATCATCTAGGTCTGGGGCCCAATTGCCTTCTGGCAGTGCTGTCAATGCGCCCAGGGTACCTAGACCCCGCAAGCCCCCGTTTAGATTCGGGTTTGAAGATCTCTTTGTTATCAGTAATACTTAATTAGATAAGGGTTTAGTGTTTAAGATCACAATTTTGTATTAGTACCTATATAAATACCTCTTGGGTATATGATATACCTAGTAAGCCACTGAGATTGAATTTAAAATAATACTTATCTTAGTAACTAATGTATGTATATGTAACAGTAGCTATCGCTTATGTAATAAGATAGGTTATATTTAATTATTAAAAAGTTTTCCTTATCAATACCGTTAAGGTATTGTTATACTCGTTTATAGGGTCGTGCAAGTTTTAGTAAACGGCGATTATGTAATGCGCCCTAAGTGTAGCTATACGCATTAATAGTTATAAGTGTTCATTGGTATAAATTAAAGGTGGAGGTGTTCTGTATGGTTACTTATATGTAGGTAGATGCATAATCTTGCGATGGTCAGTTGGAATAAATCTGTCAACCAAACGGGCGTTTCCTTTAGACACCATTCCCAAATTTAACAATGACTTAATCGTTTACAGAAATCGTCTGGCCGAAGAAGACGCTATGAAGGAAGTAAGTAAAAATTTAACTAACGACGTGGTTTCAGAGTAACACTCACGCCGAGATGGTGTCTCGCAGACGTCAAAAATAAAAATAAAATCATATATCGGATAGTAAATCATTTTAAGTAGGTATTTAAAGAAAATTCATGACGTCTGTGAGACGGGCACGTCGTCAGTTAAATTGGTTAAAAGTAAAACAAGTCTTGTTTTGTTTGTTGATTTACGAATGAAGATGTTTTGGCATGCGTTTATTATGTGACTAGCTAAATCGATTTCGTCGTCAATTTATCTTTTTTTATTTTGATATTTATTTAAAATTTTAGGTAGGTACTTATTACGTTCCGCGATTGTTACGCCATTTAGGGTCCCAGCTAAATTGGTTGTTCCATACTTACGCTGTGGGGTGCCCAATTTAGCTAGATCCCTAAATGGCGTAACAATCACGGAGCGTGAGTGTACATGAGACGACACCAGTGAGATATTATACTTATAATATAGATGATCATAAATTCCTTTTCTTTAACAGAGTACCAGACAGAAGAAGCCAGACGCCTATGACATCGTTAAGAAGAGTTTAAAGTAACGTTTCATAATTCCATACAGCCCTTTGAAAAAACCGTTCAAAAACGGATCACCTTCCCAAATACCTTGAGGCTAATTCTGATTTAACAATATGTTTAGAGTTTGATCTTGTTTTGATACGACCTTGACTAACGATCGCTCACTCTGATAGGTACTCGCAAAATGTAATCGGAGTCTCGCTCGCATTTATTGAGACGTGTGAGATGTCTAATGACAGGACTCAAGGTCGTATCAAAACAAAATCAAACTCATCATTATCATCTTCCTCGCATTTGTCCTGGCTTTTTGCCACGGCTCACTTTTTGCCTCGGGTCCGCTTGGCAACTAATTCCATTGAGATTTTGAGAATATTTTGAGTGATTGGCAAAATGAATATACCTACCTATCTGCTAATTTATGATATTTTTTGCTATCAGGGCTCGAATGGACGCTGAAGATAGTAGGAAGGTAAGCAAATCCCCTCCGCGCGGAGCTCCGTCCAATCGTCCGAGTGGTCGGACAGTGAGGCATTAAAATTCCTTGTCCTTCAACATGTTGGACAAAACTGTCGGACCACGCGGCCGCGGCGCAGATAGCAAATCAAAGAAATTACTTTTACAGTACATATGGGGCGGGGCTACTTTTCCGCACTAGTGCGTAAAATAGCACTTTTCGTGCGTATGTCGAAACTTTAAAGTGCCATATGTACTGTAAAACGTTGTTCGACACACGTGCGAATAGGTAATTCGCAACTTGTGTCGATTTAAAACACTCCCTTCGGTCGTGTTTTAATTTATCGCCACTCGTTTCGAATTTCCTCTTTTTCGCACTTGTATCGAAAATAACTATGTATTTACCAAGAAGGTTACGTGTAATTTTTTTTAATGAGTCTTTTTCAACAGAGTCGGGGTAATATGAAGCCTGTTGCTCATAATGTCGTCAAGCAAGCGTTACAGTAAGTAAAAATTCCTAAAACAAAAAACTAATTTCATCTCGTCTTGTAAAGGTGCATTACATAAGCTGACACATACGATATTTTGTACCTCTACTACTTATTTTGTGTAATCTTATTTGTATGTGATTATGTCTTCCATAAATACAAGAATAAATTAAGCATAGCATATTGGCATTAAGTCTGGTTTTTATTTTTATTTTTTTAATGTGCAATATTAATTATTTTCATGTCAAATCTCTCATTATTTTCATGTTAAAATTAAATCATCTGATTTGATCAAAGGAATTAGTGATTTCTTATTATGATTGTTTTTTATTTATTCGCAGAGACGGGCTTAATGGCGAACACGATACAAATGTAAGATTTGAATAAAATAATTAAAAATAATTACCACCTTTTATAAATAGAAGCAATTGTAATTTTTGACACCTGTCATTTTTTTTTATACAGCAAATAATTAAAACATATACATGTATTATACTCCTCAAACTATAAAACTTTTATTCAACAACTTTTAAAAATTATGAATCCTTTGGACTTCCTATTTTTCATACAAAATAAATATTGCCTTCAATGTACGCTGACATCAGTGTATTTGACGTTGCTTGTCACGCTTAAATCATAACAAAATTTGCAATACATTGCGTCTTTAAAGTAGAATGAAAATCAAAATATAAGTTACATATTTTTAAAAGTTGCTGAACAAATGTTGGTCAGTATGAGGAGTATAGCCTACTGTTTAATTTATTGCTCGTTACAGGAAACAGCCTGTCTTTAATGACATTTAAGTGACATTTGGCTATATTTTTTAAGATCTTTAATAGTAAGCTCTAGGGCATTTCTCAGGAGGGCCATTTTTACGTGTCCGGGGCAAAAAGTTATTGAATTTACTGTTTAATAAATCTGAATTAATTCAGGCATGATCTTCAGCATATATTCTGTCTGGGACACTATGAAACTAATTATTTGTTATTTATATAATACATGAAAAAATATCCAAATGCGAAAAATGATGTTCGGTGGGCGTGTCCCGCGCCCAGATTTTTTGAAACAAAAAATTATTACTCAAGATGGGGCATTATATCGAAGTTATTATCGGTATTCACGCATAAGGTATTAGTTAACTGATCATATTCTTTATATCAAAATAATGTGTTAGCTCAACATATTGAATAAAACCAAATTTACGATGTGTCCCGGGCTGTAGACTGATTTCGGTGTAATTTACAAACCATGTCGGTACTCTTACAAAGTTGTAGACCAGAAACTCAGTGGCTCAAACAAAGTATGCTTTAGTTGTGCCTTAACCGTTGAATAAAGTAGAGGTGCAGTCACAGTATACTAAGGTAATTTTTTAAATGTTTCTCTGTCATTCGGTGGGTTTGGTTCTATGTTTTTTTGAGATCGGTGGTGCAATTTTCTCCCACAGTTTTAGTGTCCTTATCGTTATGCAAGTGATTAAGAAATCCTCGAAAGTACGTAAACCCATCATTATTACATCTCCTCTGTATCATTCATACTATTTCTGTAATTGCTAAAAAGCGATTAATTTTGACATCACTGGTGTTGATTTCCTTGGTTTCAGTGGATTTTTTGACCACCGATATCAAGAAAGTGATCACCGAATTCAAATCCTGCTTTGTAAACTAGTTTGTTGTACTTTATTTTCCAACTTATCACACCTAAAAAGTACAAGATACGTTTTATAAACGTAAAACTATGCTTGTACGTAAATTAAGTCATAGTATAGGTAAACAAAATCACTAGTTTACAATTATTTCGAATGTTTATTTAACGTAAAAAATACAAACTTAATACTTAAGTACCTTATAAAGTTGACAATGAGTAGTTTTTTTTCACAAGACGTATGTTGAAAATCGTAGACCCAATGTATCTTTCTCTCTATCCGCTGTTGTCTTAATTTCTCTTCAAACCAATGGAGTATATTATGTGAATTTGTCGTCTGTATCACTTGAGGCCCTCCTACACCACGATACCTTGAACTTGAGCCAATTTAAATAAATGTAGTTAATTACATCCCACTTCGTTTAAAATAACTTGTGTATTTACATACTACGCAAGGTGCACCCACAAAACAAGGGATTAAAAATAAAGTGGCCTTCTAATGTCGAGATCGCTTCAAAGGCACTGAACATACCTACTGATCAATATTTCTAAAGCATAGCCATGAACACATATTCAACATAGCCAATGTTTTAACAATCCTCAATGTCTGATGTATTTATGTCTAAATATCGGAGTTACAATTTAGCTCAAGTGTTTGACGGTGCAGTAGATCATAATGAATAGGTGATTAGATCTTTAAGCATTAGTCAACAACTTCAAATAGTTTTAAATTGAGGGAATACACGCTTTAAAACTCTGTCATTCAAAAATACTACATATTTTTAAGTCTAGCAAAAAAATTGTTTTACGTATTGTTTACATTGTTTTATAAGTGCATTAAATATTTTTGAGTATTGGACACCACTCAAAAGTATCTTGTTTATCGGGTGTAGGTAACATAAGTTTCTTTTTGATGAGTGTGCCGTTGGATTGTGTGAAACAAACATTTTCTTTTTCATGGCACTTAAGTATGTGCGAATTTGTGGCCGACATGTCTAAAACTCGTTTCGGGACCATACTTACTTCGCCCTATTGTATGAAGATAGTCAATTAGTGTGGGATATATTCTAGAGATGTTGTTTCATAAGCCGCAACTTGATTATTTTAAAATCTTGAGTAAACAAAGGTACTATCTATTAAATTTATGTAAGCTATGCGATATCATTAGCCTCGCTACATCACTTATCATCAAATAATAATGAAAAATATGAATAGATTATAATATAATTTAGATATAAAATTGAAGTGTGATTTCTGTGTAAGCATTTTTGAATTCGGTGAGGCAAATTGATTTCAGTGCCTGCACATGATTTCGGTGTTTTTTAAATCTCAAATATCAAAAAAACTATAAGGTTCTAATGGAGGCCTCCACTAGCAATATTTTTTATATTAAGGCTAGATTTTAGGAAATGAAGTCGTGTATCAAATAAGTAAAAAATAAAATTCGGCACCGAAGTCAGGCACCGAACGTCATCTCTGAGAATCGTCCTCTAGTGACAATATGCGTTACATTACAGAGCGGTAACAACGCTATTCATCATGCTGTAAGGCAGGCGATAATGTGAGTAGGTACCTTTCTTTCTAGAAAAAATTGTAATAAATACTTATACGACGAAATAGTAATATTTATACATATAAAGTTTTTATTTTTTTAATAAACACAGCCATTTGTATTAGAACAAATTAAATTATTTTCAGAAAATATTTTAATTTGTTTTTATTTCAAGTAGACACACTACTATAACCACCACCTGCCGCGATAGCAGAGGACGCTGGTTCGATCCCAGCCTGGGGCACTGGAGGCCTTGGTCACTTTTTCTTAGTATATGACATTTATTCAAAGTTCACAGCCATTTGCTTCCTTGTTTAATGTTTTTTATTTTATTTCGGTCCGCAGAAGCGGCCTCATAGTTGAACACAATCCACGCGTAAGTAACCTATATGACGGTTATCACACTGGATGCGATTCGCACTTCGCTCCTACGTGCGAGCGGGATGTCGCTATAATACGCGCATAGCGTTGTCTCGCTTAAACATCGGAGCGACGTGCGAATCGCATCCAGAGTGTTATCACTGTGTTAACCGTCTAATACCTACTAGAGGCTCTGTGAGCCTGTAGACCTCGCGAACGCTCATTACATGGTTATGCCGTTTTAAAAAAACTGAATCAACAAAAACGATCCATATGATCATCAAACCAGGCGGTCTAGCCAAGAAGCCAATAGCTATCGCTTCGCCATCGAATCGATATGTGTCTCTCTATTACTCTTCTATATTAGTGTGACAGTGACAGTTGCGTTCGCTATGGAGCGTTAGCGACATTTTTGCCCAAGCTAAACCGCTTGTCTATGGAAACTGACCCAGAATACCCCACTAGGTAACTAACCTGCTAGCAATATAACATATATTGCTGGAGGATTTGTAATCTTGAAACTTGGCTAAGACATAATGTAAGATCAAAACTTTCCTCCTCGTTGTTTGTGTTCTATAGCATAATAAACACCGTATAGTAATATAATCTAAAATCGTAATTTAATTTCAAAACAGAGTGGTACCAACATTATCCACGATGCTGTGCGCAAGACAGTACAGTAAGTAGTAGAAAAATAAGGGACAGACTTCGCATGACTAGCTGTTCTCTTTATTGCTCACCTTAATTTAAAAAAACAACGGTTGCACTCCGGGAGTGCCGATAGAATTGAAAACTCACCTCACTATGTTACCGACGCCCGATAATACGATACATATGTTTAGCGGAGGTATTCTATTTATTTATTATATATTATTATCATTCTCAAATAAGATCACACTTTTTCATTGACATGTTTATTTACATACTGCCATGACAACGTCAAATTATTTGAACATAGGTAAAGAGTCTTGAAAAGGAGTCAGCAACATAAATGTCAAATAACATTGAGTTTTTCTTTATTGATTTAAATGCCATTTAAATTATGAGTGGCCACCTTACGGGGCTTACGGTCACGTGATCGCCTTACGTCCCTTACGGTCACGTGATCGCCTTACGCTGTCTCGAGTTTATCATTTTTCCCCACCTCAAAAAGTGCCCAGCGCCACTAAAGAAGTTTATACTTCAAAAACTGTACAAATCACAAGGCAAGACGAAACTTTCTATTAAGCAAAAAAATTGGTATACATCTGAAAAACTAGTAGGTAACAATCCAATTGTAATCAAACCGAGCCGATTGGATACTGGAGAGTTTCAGTCAGTGGAGAGAGAAAGTGGCCAAAGACGGGGTCCCGTTGTTTCCTATAAAGTTTTAAGTCTAATGTATTCTTTGTCATATTATCATTAGTCATAAAACTGAAACCGTTAACTTTTCAGGATTTTCGTTAGGTTATCCTATAGATAGGTTAACCTTTTCGACGCCGTGTCAAACACAAAAGCTGTCACGCTCTGACGCCACGTCACCGAAGTGTCAAAACTGAAATTGAACTTTATGCATATGCACGTAGGTCTATGTTGCTCTGTGATCTGTGACCGATTAATCGGTCTTTGGCGTTGAACCTACGGTGCGGATATATCGGTCATTGGCGTCCAAAAGGTTAAGTTAGGTTTGTTTTGTGGCAATCCTGAAAAGTGACGCGTTTCTGAACCAAATGAATAATGAATAACGAAAATGCGGGCAAACTATACATTATGACTTAAAACTTTTTGGGAAACAATAGAGACCCATAAGCCTGTTTTTATAAAAATAGATCCGAATCTAATTTCTTTATACCGAATAGTCCTACCAAAAGGGTATTTTCAGAAAAAATATACGTAATTACGTAAGTATTATTCACTTTATTTGGTAACTCAGTGCAAATGAGGTTGCATTACGATTGTTTTATTACCTATAAAAAGTTCCTATTGCCTTTGGCCGGGTCGGGTTTGGTTAAGATAGGTAACTTACCTAATACCGATAGTCATCAACAGTGATCGTTAATTTTCCAGCAATTTTGGTGCAGCATTGTTGGTTAAAAGCATCTGTATGCCCATGGTATGCCCTACTCTAGGTGGAATAGATAATTAGGGTTAATAGTAATATTAACCTTAACCAATCCTCTCCCTAGATTTTTTTAAAGAAAATCCTTTATTTTTACTATGCTGCACCAAAATTGCTGGAAAATTAACGATCACTGGTCATCCATATACATAGCTTTAATTCACCAATACCGATGGTTATTCAAATCTATTTTGCTTGGTTTTTAGAACTGGACTGGACGACGACCACAATAAAAACGTAAGTAAGGTGTAACTTCGAAAGCGGGATAATTTTGAAAATTGAAAAATATCTCTGAAATTGGAATCATTTTCTAATATTGCAACAGTGAACAAGATGGTTTGGTAAACGTTGTAATAGTGTATGTGTTGCCAAGGTATGAATCTAGTTTAGTAGACATTAACGATTTATAAAATTACCCCACTGTCGAATTTAACCCAATGTAACTTAACTTTTAACATTCAGGAAAATGGAAGTAACAAATGATTAACATGATTTGTTTTCTTTTTTCTCTTAACAGAATGCTGTCGACAGTGCCCTTGTCGATCAACTAGTGCCGAAGGTAAATAAAAGCGTAGGTATACTAATAGATGGAGAGCTAGTGTCGTAAAATGGTTCTCGAATTAGAGAACAACGATCTCTTAGGCAGTTTTCTATACTAGCCTAGAGTCGTACTCTGATTGTACGAAAAGAACAACAGATTATCAGTTTTATCTGGCTTTGTTATAATATAAATAAATGTTAAGTAAATAAACAAATATTATAGGACATTATTACACAGTAAGGCTTGTGTTGTGGGTACTTAGACACCGATAAATATAATACATTTGTACATACATATTTATAAATACTTAAATACATAGAAAACCCCCATAACTCAGAAAGTCAGGAATAAATATCTATTCTCGTCACACAAATAAATGCCCTTACTGAACCCAGGTTCATCGGCTTCATAGTACTCTCTACCGACTAGGTCGTCAAAATAATACGAAATTCATAACCTGGGCTAAAACCGCGAAAATCGAAGTTCGCAAATTGCGAGCATTTTTCTCTGTCACTCTAATTACGCCTGCATTGGAGTAAAAGACAAAAATCCCCGCAATTTGCGAAGTTCGGTTTTCGCTGTAGCTCCTCTATTGTCACAATCAGATTACGCCTCCTAAACGTTTTTCTATACTATACTTTTCGTTGGTCTCATTATCATACAATTCATACATAATATTCGTACCAGTTTACTTGGCTAGCTCTTAGTCTGTAAAACTAAAAAATGTCTTTATCAATATTTTAAGTGTTCCGTTTTTTAGGAACAGACTGGGCGCGGGAAGATTCATAACCTGTTGCGCCAGTTGTTGAAGTGAGTAAGCAAGAAAAATTAGTAAATTCCACTTTTTATGGATTATTTTAACAAAATGTGTTAATATTTATGCGAATATCTGAAGAAATCTATTTAAGATATTTATTCAACTAATAAATTAATATTAATTTAGAAACTGCCTTACCTAATTTGATATATGATTGTAATATTAAACACTGCTTATTTACATATACCTACCTACGTGGTTCCACATCAAGCATGTTGTGGTTTTACTCAATATATAGGTACATTATGTACCTAGTTAATAAGTAATGTGTTGTTTTCATGTTAATGTTTCGTTAGTACCTATATTAATGTTTCGTTAGAAAGATTATTCACTAGTCCACATTTTAGTCCTTGTATTTTATTATAAAATGGTACATTACTGTAAGTACTTTTTGTCCTTACTGTTTTTCTTAAACATGCCTGAAAATTTGTTCCTTGTGTTTTAATACATGAATCCAAATCCCTAATAAATAAATAGATGTTGGCTTTTAGCTTCCGTACTCGAGACTTAAAACCAAATTCGCTTAACCTATAGTATAAGCATAAGTAAAAAAGAGCGAAATGGTGACATTTACGCATTTTTGTATCCGGTTTACAGGGCACGCATGGAAGAAGAAGACATTTCCGGGGTAAGGTTAAAGATAACTTTAACCTTTTGGACGCCAATGACCGATATATACGTACCGCAGGTCCAACGCCAAAGACGTATTAATCGGTCATAGACCACAGAGCAACATAGACCTAGGTGCATATGCATAAAGTTCAATTTCAGTTTTGACACTTCGATGACGTGGTGTCTGAGAGATAGCTTTTGTGTTTGACACGGCGTCGAAAAGGTTAATAAAACCCTTAAAAAAACGACTTCAACAAGGATAAAATATAATATTATCCCTTTTATATGCGCAAGCAACTAATATGTTTGAAGTCGGTACCAAGCTCGTAACAAACCTAAAATGATTGACGAAATAGACTTACTTTTTATGTTTCTTTACGTAGAAGACTGATGGAGTTATCCACAAACGCGCGCAACAAATTATGAAGTAAGTAATAAACATAAAACAATTAGTTTATTTGAGATCTGATTCCGACTTCACCGGCAAAGCAAAACAAACATACGTCAATGTCAAAGTGTTATCTCGTGGGATTTCAAAGTACAGAACCGCAGAACCAATTGTTCACGCTCCCTGGCGTAGGTAGTCAACTTTCTCTATCAGTCTTCCATATTAGTGCGACAGTGACAGTTGCGTTTCGTTCGCTACGGAGCGTTAAAGATTGTCATGTTGGCTACGTAGCCAGAGCAATAACTAAATTATACTACCACAACTTATTTTCTATTAATATTCCAAAGTAGGTTTGTGAAAGTAGATTTCTTATAAATTATGAGGAAACTCTAAAAAGTTTATACTTTTTAGAGTTTCCTCATAACCCCTTCACTTTAGTGCCCTTACACTTTAGTGCCATTGTTGGGGTCTACTCATAGTTGTAGCACTTTGCCTTGTGTTAGGCGTATGTAGTTCTGTCTAACCTAAGCTGTTCAATTATTTCGGTCGATTGCTGCATATTTGACTTTATTAAGTACATAATAAAGTTCAAATATAAAATCATCAAACAAAATAGTTGAGCGCTTAAGTGTAGACACTTGTAGTTCAGTCTGACCACTAGATGTCGCACGTTGGTGTCCACGCTCTATTTTTAATCGATTTCTTTGTGATGATCCAAGGAAAAAGTACTCAGGAGATTACAAATAAAAGAATTTATTTATAGCAATTCGCTTATATCTAATGATAATTCTGAACAATAACATAAGTGAAATCATTAATAATTATAATGGTTTTCATAATTAAGGATAAGGATCCAGTGTTGATTAGGCTCTACCTTTTTTTTTTAGGCTAGACCATGGATTAGTTTTTATTAATTAGTTTCGCAATATTATCCACCGATTATTTATATACTTAAAGCCGGTCAAACAAGTTTGTCAGTAGAAAAAGGTGCAAAATTCAAATTTTCTATGGGACGATAACCTTAACCTTGACAGAGCATATTTCGAATGTTCTTTTTTTACTGCCCGTACCTTTGCTTACATTTATTTATTTTTGGTCTACAGAGGTTATCTAGAAGAAGAGGTAAGTTTATGTCTTAAATGTGATTTTAATTGAAAAGCTTGTTCCACGTTAGTAACAAACCTTATAATTAGCTACGTAATGGTTCAAGAAAAATTGGGAAAATTATAAATAAACTGACTGTTAGAGTTAGACCAAGATAAGTCTGCAACGATTTTGAGAAATCAGCATTTTATTTTATTTCATTTCTGCATACAGGATAGATCAACGGACTAAAGCATCATGGCGACAGTGAGTAAATCATTATCATAAAATGTAATATTAGGACAATCACAGCCATATTCGAACTTTAGATATCTATCTACGTTTCTTCTATAAATGAATATATGGAAATGACATGTAATAATCCAAATTGAATGTAATTTATTTTTCTATTGACCTGTTTATTTTATTTTAATTTGACGATCATTATGAGATATCCGTGCTTAGCTTAGCCATATTAACATTGTTTTTTTATTTTAACCTCTAGCCGCCCATACGTCAAACGTTGCCAAGCAAAATCAATTTTTATTTGTCAACACAAAGTTCAAATTAGAATGGAACAGGAGACCTCTTTATAGGTCTCTGGGCGGCTAGAGGTTATATTATTTGACATTGTTAATAATTTAGTTAATTAATTGATTGCTTATAATGGTTTTTAAATTGTGTATTGCTTGACATTTGTATAATTATAATCAATTGTTATTTTCCTACTTGACGATCATAATATAAATTCGTATAGATTAGTGTAAAATAAATTTATATTGTAATTTCATATTATGAAATAAATAAATCTAAATCTAAATCTTCAAACATAACTTCACTTTTGACACTTGTTTGACACTGACATATCCGATCCATATCGTTTAGATATCTAATATTTGACGTATCTTAAAGTTCGAATATGGCTGTCAGACAAGATTAGAAACATTACACGTCGATAAGTATTGCGTACGTAAGTAGGTACCTCAAAAAAAAAAAAAAAAAAAAAAACTTTATGGCGGCAGGACGTGTTTTGAAAATTCTCGTGTAAAATTATTAATTTTATATTCAATTAACGCGTGTCTTTCAGTTATTTGTGTTTTAAGATACTCATAAATTATTAACTGTCTGGTTTTTCATAAATTTGAAGCGGTCCCGACTGTAACAGTCGGGATCCGATACCAATGTCCCTCAATGGAGATGATGGCGCAAATGAAGCTACAAATCGCGTAAATAGCTCCGAGTCTGAGGTATGCCTACAAAATGATTATATGGACTTAACACAACGTGATATGGACTTCGAGTTAGAGGAAATGACGCCTGATAATGGTGACACAAATCCATCAGATGACCTAAGGTCACCTAAGGTCAAGGCTAAGCTTAAACCTAGACAGTTTCCTAAGGTTAGTACTAATACATTGATTACGACAGATCATTCCTATGCGGCTAAGAGGAAGGACGATGAATGGACATTAGTTACCAAAAATCCAAAACGCCGTTATGTGTTTAACCCAGACTTATCCGTGGGCACAGAAATAAGCATTACTTGCAAAGATACCCTGCCGAAACAATTTGCGCTAGCGAAGTTGTTAAAAAGTCATGATATCCTAGGTATCATTAGAGTCAGGTACGTTAATTCATATAAAGTGCTTATCCAATTTGATAATGATACGAGCGCTGAGCGGCTTATGTCCAAGGTTGCTATGCACGAAGAGTTGGGCTGGCGGTGCCAAAAAACATACGAGGTTGGTGTTTCTTATGGTATTATAAAAGATGTGGATTTAGAATTAAAAGAAAAAGAAATGATGGAAAGTATGACATGCGGAGTAGAAATAGTTTCAGTAAAAAGATTAAGTAGAAAAAGTTCGGATGAATCAGGATGGAAGGACAGTGAGACCGTACGTGTATGTTTCAAAGGCCCCATATTACCACCTTACGTTTATATACATGAAATGCGAGTCAAGGTTGAACCATACCTATTTCCTGTGTCACAATGTGCCAATTGCTGGCGGTATGGCCATACAAAGAAAACGTGTTCCAAAAAATGTACTTGTCCTAAGTGTGGAGGCCCTCATTCGAATTGCGAAACAACTGTTTTCACATGTCGTAATTGCTTAGGAAATCACATGGCTCTAGACAAAGTTTGTCCGTTCTACCAAAAAGAAAGAAACATAAGGAAGATTATGGCTGAATTTAATTGTACATATAAAAAGGCGTTGAATAAATACGAACCAGGTTCTAGCAGCCCGCCAGCCCCGGCGGCATCTATGTATCAGGAAAACTTTCCCCCGACCCTCAGGACAACTGAGACGACTTCGGTGGCTGAAAGATCTACAATGGAGCCTGCGGTAATCGAACCAGCATATGCAAAAATAGTGACGACCCAAGCTGTGGTTCATAGTGATGCCACAGGTAACAATAATGTATCGTTTACATCACCTAAAAAGACAAGCCGTACTAAACCTAAACACAGGAAGCCCGAAGTGAGAAAAGAAGATGATAGTAATAATAGTATATCTGATAAAAACTTATTAAATATGGAAACTGATGACAATGACGTTCTACCAGAAATAACGAGCAAGCCAAAGGAAATAAATGAAAATAAACTTAAATTTAGTTCATTAATTGATAAATTAAAAGATATCATATTCATGAGAAACTTGACGATTGTTGAAAAAATAAAATTGGGAGTTCAAACTGGATTAGAATGGCTTTTATCTTTTGTTATGAAGAATATACTTGATATGTCCTGCTTAAAATCTTTTTTTAACGCCACAGATGGCTAATAACTTAAAGCAGTGCAGACTTAACATGTTGCAATGGAACGCACAAAGTATTAGACCAAAGTTAGCATCGTTTGAAAATCTACTTATTCAGGAGAAGATCCATATAGCGGCACTTAGTGAAACATGGTTAGATACCGACTGTTATTTTCGCATTAGTAATTATAATATATATAGGGCAGACAGATCGGATGGATATGGTGGTGTTGCAATCCTTACGCATAAATCAATCAAGTCTGAACATTGTCGTGTTCAACACCCTAATCCTGGTGTTCAAGTCGTCTACGTTAAAGTGTTTAATTGTGATCAAATTAAAAACGTGATTTCAGTTTACTGTCCGTCTAAAGTAGTGACTCAGCAGAGTGATTGGGATTTTATTTTTTCAATCGTGCAACATAACGTGATTATCATGGGCGACTTTAACGGTCATCACACCAATTGGTCATATAAAACGGATACTCGGGGTAGTCAAATATATGATTCTCTTGTGGACTGTAATCTAGTTTCTCTTAATGATCACAGCCACACAAGAGTGCGCTTAGTCAATGGAATGTTACAGGAGTCGTCTCCAGATATTTCTATAGTATCTACTGATATTTGTTTTGCATTAAATTGGAACGTTATTAAAGAATCACTAGGAAGTGATCACCTTATTATAAAGATTTCTACATATTTAAATTCTTGTGTTAAGTCTGTACCAAGGAGAAACTATAAAGAGGCTCAATGGAACGAGTACAGAATATATTTAGAAAATAAGTTTGCTGATTTGTCATTGCCTGAAGCTCCTCGAGAATCATATAATTGTTTTTTAAGTATTATAAATGAAGCTGCTGATCTTTTCATACCGTATATTAAAGTTAACAATAATCCAGCAAAAAAATTCCAACCAAAACCGTACTGGAACCAGGATTTATCCAAAGCCGTTGCAGAAAGACGTTTAGCTCTCTCATTGTTCAGACGAAATCCTACACCACAAAATCTTGAGCAACTTCAGGCTAAGATAAGAGACACTCAGAGACTTATTAGAACACGTAGAAATGAAAATTGGCAACAATTTTGCAACTCCATAAGCGAGTCCTCATCAGCCTCTGAAGTTTGGTCTCGGATGAAATGGGTAAAGGGCTATAGGTCCTCTCGGCCTCATGTTAGTGTAGAAAAAGCTCATAATCTTCTTTGTTCTCTGACGCCAGATTATGTGTCTCCGTCGACGCCAGTGATTGAGTCGGGTAGCACGGTTATAGACGAGCCATTTACATTACATGAATTAGATTCTTGCATTAAACCAAAAGATACGGCTCCGGGTCATGATGGGATAGCATTTTCTATGATTAAAAATCTGCCTGAGAAAGGAAAACTCTTACTATTATCATTGTACAATAATTTCTACTCCATAGGTTTTGTCCCTACTCAGTGGAGAGAAATTAGTGTAGTCCCGATACCTAAACCCGGAAGAGACCCCTCCTCTGACTCTGCTCTTCGACCAATCTCTTTAATTTCATGTCTGTGTAAAATATTTCACTCTATGATCAATAGGAGGTTGGAATGGTTCATAGAAAAAAGATGTATGTTTTCCGAGGAAACTGTTGGTTTTAGAAAGTGTCGATCATCTTTGGATAATTTAAGTAGCTTAGTTAGTCGGATTCAGACCGGATTTTCAAAAAATATGATCACCTTGGGGAGTTTCATAGATATTGAGAATGCATATAATAATGTAAATGTTCCCATTTTAATTGAAATACTTGACAGGCTACAAGTTGGACATCACATTTGTCGATATCTATGGAATTTCTTAAGGGAAAGATATCTCACAATACAAACTGATACATCTATGTTAAGAAGATCTACTGGTCGCGGGTTGGCTCAGGGAGATCCTACTTCGCCATTGCTTTTTAATGTTTATACTATGCATATTCAAAAATCACTTACAGGTGTTTACTTTTCACAATATGCAGATGATTATATTTTATATGTCACAAAGAAATCTATAGAGGAGGCCGAGGATGTATTACAAAAGTCCCTTAATGATTTTAACAAATGTCTGAATAATCTCGGTCTTGAAATATCTACATCTAAAACTAAGTTATGTTTGTTTAAAAAAGGTATTAATAGAAAACCTGTAAGCATCAAAATTAATGATAAAAAAATAGAGTTAGTTGAGTGTGTTAAGTATCTAGGAATGTGGTTGGATCGATCTCTTAGGTGGGAAAAACATATTAACGAATTGGTTCAAAAGGTTCAGAAATATTCCAATGTTTTAAAAGTTCTAGTTGGAGCGGGATGGGGTGTACACCCAAAACATCTCAGGAGATTATACTTTGCTATAATTCGTAGTCGAATAGATTATGCGTCTTTTCTTTATGACGATAGTTGCAATTCTCACTTGTACAAACTCGATAAAATTCAAAATCAGTCATTGAGGACTATCGGCGGTTTTATTAAGTCTACTCCTATACACGCAATGGAATGTGAACTGTGTGTGCAGCCGTTGCACATTCGTCGCACCTATTTAGCATCCAAGTGTTGGTTAAAATCTAGATCTTTTGAAAACAACACAACTATCAAACTCTTAGATGGATTAAATAATGACTTACAAGATCGAGACACTTTGCGAAATAAAAAGCCTCTTCTTCTTACTACCCATAATATGTATAAGTCAACAACTATGTATTCCAGTAAAGTATTGGAAATGTTTACTTTGGACAAATGGGTAAATCATATAGATGTTTCTAAATCTATTAATTTAAACATTACTTCTGTTGACAAATCTAAGCGCGAGTATGACAAAGTTTCCCTAAGAACTACTGTTAACGCTTTTTTACGTACCAATTACTCTGGATTTTACCGTATATTTACCGACGGTTCTAAAGAAAAAAACTCGTTAGGTGCTGCGATTTATGACCCTCAATTGAATGTATCGGTTAAATTACATTTAAAATATGATATGTCTATAATGCACGCCGAGTTGGTTGCCATTGCTGAGGCCTTATCCTACATCCAATCACTAGATTGCAATCACATAGTCATTCTGTCAGATTCTAAAAGTGCTTTGCAGCATATTGCTCGGTGTACCACGAACGCTCGATGTCTCCCAGTTGCCTATTCCATTTTGAATATAATTGACAAATTACAATTGCAAGATAAGACCATAATTCTGCAGTGGATTCCATCTCATGTAGGTATAGCCGGTAATGAAGTAGTGGATTCCATAGCCAGGCTGGCTTGTCATGATGGAGTAGAATGTAATACTTTACCTTTTTATACAGATTGTATCATTTTAGCCAAACAGAGAACCTATACTTTATGGAAAGAATACTTTGATAAGAGATCAACAGAAAAGGGTATTTGGTACAAGACGATCCAACCTCATCCTCTAATGACACCGTGGATTGATTGTTTTCTTAATAGACGTGATATTGTATTGATGATGAGACTACGTTCTGGACATATCCCATTGAACCAATTCGGTTACTTAATGAAGAAAGTTCCTTCTCCTAATTGTGATGAATGTGATGTATTAGAAGACGTGTACCATGTTATAATGGAATGTGTCCGGAATGAAGCTGCTCGGATACAATTGGCTTTTTCAAGCTATAATACTGGTGCTATGTTTCACTTTGATGTCGGGGGCTGCAATAGCGTTCTGGCTGCTCCTTTGTCGGACGCCGCCATGGCGCTATTGCAGCTCGTACGTAAGGCTATAGTTCGTAGAATAAGTTAATTTTAAGAACATATATTAATTTGTTGTTTTTTTTATGGAGCGACATGCTCACTTCTGTGACAAGCTCAAATAAAGAGAAAAAAAAAAAAAGTAGGTACCTAAGTAACTATAGCAACGTGCTACGTTGCAATTAATAATTTCAAATGGTGCTCACTCATGATGCACTTGAAAATAAAGTCACTATCGACAACAGTCAAAAATTTACAGAGTATCGGCTTGAAAACGTCATAACTACCCATTTTTTCTTGAGTGCCAGATAGAACGTTTAATTATTATTCGTTCACGTCAATAATATTTTAATAATTAGGAAGCGAGATTATCATCTATCAGTGACATTGTCTTTTTTTAATCATTTTCATTTGAAGGCTAGGTTTTTTATAATATGAGTATAAATATTAAGTTTATATAGTTTGTCAAAGTACTGTCTCATTTCAAACATCAGAGAGAATCATACTATCTTTGTCCTACACTAGTACTAGCACCACTGAGTATAGTTTTGTTCTTATTTACTGACAAATTTGGTTTAACCAACTATAATTAGGTTTGATAATTATTTAAATTACTTACAGATCGATATAGCAACGCACCGCCGCAGAGACCATAAACAACTAAATGCTTGCAATTAAACATTATTTTATTCTGAACTAACTTATTTGGTTTTGATTTTTTTATTCCAAATAGTACAATATTAATTAGGTATGTTACAATAATGGTGACATAATTGTATTGTAAATATTTTTGACCGCGTTCCTTTGGAATGGAATTTTGGATCTATATTTGAAGTAAGCGTCATCAATCGATACCTATTCCACACATACATATATGTAGTTCATAGGGTGTACTTTCGTTTGGGCCAAATAGCTTTCGCCAAATTTCACTTCCCAACAAACTTATCGCAATAGTTTCATTTCCCAAAGGAACCTTTAGCAAAGTTACACTTGGCATATAATTTATTTGGTCAAATTATCATTTGGCATGATTTTACTTTATCAAATGTTATTAGGACAAAAACTTATTTAGCATCTCTATTTAAATTTGAACCTAAATTTGTTCTGTTAGAATTTTGAATTTATATAATATTTCTACTCAGAATCAGTAGCTTTCTCCATTCCTACTGAGAAAAAATATCCCCAAGCTTTTGTTGCATTTGTATGAAATTTTGGGGACACTTTTTTTCTCGTATTAACGCCATGCAATGTTTTGGGACATGTAAGTTATGCTTAATGATATAATGATACATTTGACTAAATAATACTTGGTAAAATGAAACTTGTCCAAGTAATTATTTGCTAAACAATAACCTGCCAAAAAAGACTATTGCTAACTGAAAAATTGCGATAAGTTGTTTTGCCAAACATTTTTTTTGGGAAATGATAATTTGGGAAACATAGTTTGGGATGTGATACTTTGGGAATCGTTTTTGGCCCATTAAACATTAGTAAACCAGTTCATAGATTTATACAATTAAGTAAAAATAGTTCGTGAGTTAAATGCGCGCCAATACCAGAGACGATCGTCAAGGCCGTATCAAAACCAGTTCAAACCCATAACAAATGTTAATTTAGAATCGACCTCATAATCTGTTTTTTTTTTCTCCATTCGTCCCTTTAGTTTTAGTCGAGTGGGTGTATAGTATTTTGTGCAAAAGGTACATGTGTATTAAGGGTTCTTAAAATTCAAGGGCCTAATGCAAAAAGAGTTTTTTTTAAACGAGGCAGAGAATTTGAAGACCTAATTTTGTGGAATTGCAGCGTTGCACACAATATTTTTTTCTAAATTAGCAGATGATATAAAATTGAGGTCGAGGAAAAGTTTTTCCGTATTTTATATAGGTACTTAGAATAGTTGGTCAGGGATACCGTACTTAAAAGCTAAATTAAAAGCTTTGCTAAATTTCTCTCGCCAAGTCTCACTTTAAATAAAAACTCAATGAACATCCATGAAAATATTTCTATTGCAGGAATTATAACATGAGATAATCGGTTAGTCGGAAATCTCTGCTGTGGCGATGTATATCTGAAAATCAAAAAATATTTATTAAAATAATTCAAATTCAAGCGAACTATGTACTGTATGTACAGACCTACGTTTTATGCCAATGTTTCGTTGAACAAACCTTTTCTTATTAGTTATTTTCCGATGTTATTAATCGAAATCTGTAAAAAAGAATAAAACATTTTTGAACACATATTGAATACCTAATAATGACCCACATAAACATGTATAGATATCAAAATATTAGAGATCTAAATGGGTTCCAAGATCTGTAGAAAATCAGATACGCTTACTTAGGATAAATTGAGGCTCATGACTGGATTTGGCTAGTCTTTAAGAGCAAACCAATTTTTGGTAGAGAAAGATATGTTGACCTTCCAATATAAAAATAGCGTACAACACGGCATCGCTTGCACGCAGCCAGTAGACACCAGGGGCCCGTTTCTCAAGAGCTTGTAACTTGTAATACAAGTGGAAGTCCCTTTTTAACAAAAGCTGTCAAAAAGTGACACCATTGTTGTAACATTGCAGTGCAAAATTAACTTAAACTAATCACGAACTAAATAAACTCCCATGCATAGTGGTGCATTTTATCCACAAGAGTGGCAAAGTACCTAATCCGATGCAAATTTTAAGGTGTTTCCTCATGTTGACTGATAGAATTGGTTTATAATTGGTTATTTTAAATAACAGATTCATTTGAATTTGATTTGTATTTGTAATTTGTAATTTTTACAGTTTCTTTCACATGGGAGCAAAGTTTCTTTAACCCTCATGCCCTGAAACCCTTGCAACGCTCAAGATTCGACTATTCAAACCAGTTGCTACCCTCAATTTGGAATATTTCGTTTGCTCGGCTATCAATATTAGCACGAGAGTTAAACAACGACTTGGTACTTTATCTATTATGGTTTCTAGTCATCAGTTTGACTAGTGATCACTATAATATAAGTGTTAATGTGTGACTTACTCAGGAATATGATGCCCAGCTTTTTCTTTGCATAATGCGTAGAATGTTTCGCTGACAGGTGACTGCGGAATAAATGTCTATGAGATTTTTTGTTTCTTTAAACGCTACGACAAAAAAGTTCACTTCAAATTTTCCTGTTAAATGTTTATCTTTATTTGTACTCGATCTATACGAATATTCTTAACAAATGCAAGAGTTTTTTTAACATCTCACCGACACCTACCCTAAGGGCCACCCTACATTTAGCGTCGGCGTCTGGTCAGCGCTATGGAAAATGACGTCGCTGCGCAGTTGCGTCGACGTTGCGTCGAGCAGCGGCCATAGAGTTGTAGACGCCGACGCTCGAAAGACGCTAAATGTGGGGTAGCCCTAAAGGATGACCCACGCTAGACCGGCCGTGCCTGGGCCGAGGCACCCGACATGTAATTTTCTAATACCGCTGATCGGTGAGCACGTGATGCTTTCCATAGAAAAAAATCGCCGGTAGCTTCGGCCCGGACCCGGCCCGGTCTAACGTGAGTCATCCTTAACACTACCAACCTGGGTTTCACTTTTATGTTACCAGGAACATGCGAAATATAGCAATATCGTTTATTGCAAACCATGGTAGGTATAATACAATAGATGTTACAATAGAAAAAGATCACATGGCACCCTGGTAGGGTATGGCAATTATCCTTAAGACTACATTAACTAAATATAATATTTAGTTCACTTAAATATACTTTTAATTATAGTCTGTCAAGCCGGATATGTCAGTAGCAATGTAAACCAAACTAAAATATGGTATCCCTAGGAAACGAACAAAAAGCAGCAATGTACATCGAACATCGATGAAATGTAAACAAAACAGTTCCACAGATAAGATATAAATGACACGCGATTTTCGAATAATTCAAACGTAGTGTTGCTAACCCGCGATTTTTCAAATCTGCCGCCTTTTTCTACTGACAAGATTAGCTTGAACGAGATATTTGTTACTTACTTATATTTGCTGTGAACCAAATAAATTATATAGGTATTATCATAGTATTATTAAACCAACCCCCAAGGAGGTCACCATATAGGCCCATCCAAATGTAAACTGACATCAGAATGATATCTAATTAATGTCATTTAGTTATCATGGGTCTCGCTCGCACCAATACATGCATGAACAGAGGGGCTACCATGAAAACGTGAGCGTCAGGATGACAGGACCATGATGGCTATTTAAAACGAGTGTTACTCCAAGATTTAGTACCTATTTAGTACCTGACATCAAATATTTACAGTAACACTCGTTATAAATAGCCATCATGGTCCTGTCATCCTGACGCTCACGCGAAAACCGAAATTCGAAAAATTGCGGGGATCTTTTACTCCAATGAAGGCGTAATTAGAGTGACAGAGAAAAATTTCCGCAATTTGCGAACTTCGATTTTCGCGGTTATAGCCCAGGTACGAGCGAAATGCA
The DNA here is from genome assembly GCF_948474715.1 of Cydia amplana. Lineage (NCBI taxonomy): Eukaryota > Metazoa > Arthropoda > Insecta > Lepidoptera > Tortricidae > Cydia > Cydia amplana. The sequence goes on from NC_086080.1 coordinate 7,779,677, forward strand.
ATGAATATTTTGCTGACATGCAAATTATTCATCATTAAATAATAAATTATTTCTTAGCTATAGGTACTTAGTAAAACACAGTTTATTGTTGGATCCATTAGATAACGAGGGGAGGCCTTTGCCCAGCAGTGGGACACCAAAATAGGCTAGAGAACCGAGAACCGAACCATTAGATAATAAAGTATAGTTAGTAAAACGCAACATCTTTTTTAAAATCTAACGCATTTAAAGGCGGTTTAATATTAAGTAATGGAAAAAATTTAAAAATAAACAATAGGCTACATGACTATTTTTTTTATGGTATCGATCGATCGGGTTTGTTTTTAGGATCAAATGTCTATATGGGACCCATTGCATTAAAGTAACACAAAAGTCAGAAATTGTAGTCAAAGTCCGACAGTCGCACTTCACTCGCGAAACGCCCTATACAAAACGGCCAGAGGCCGTGACGTCATCGCCCATCTTGTAGTATGGACAAAACAAGAAAATTGCGTTTTTGTCGGTGAAATATTGCGTTTATGTATATAGTTGCTATACAATATTTTTTTGGATGAAATGTAAGGAATCGAATGGTACCCTTACTTTTATCGTTTTTGGAAGTAAAAATAAAACTTAAATTTTGAAACTTTCAGGTCCTGTAATTTTGTAATTTTTCAATATTTTATTTTAATATCCACATTATTGTGATAAATTGCTCGTTTGATATCTATTTTACTAGATTTTGTTATAAAATTCAACATGTGTCATCATCCCTATTGTGCCACATTTGTATTGGTTTTATATACTTACCGATAGTCTTCGTTGTCATTATCGACACACTGCAGAGAAAAAATGGAATTTAAACCAGAGCCGAATCTGCTTGTAATAATAATAGTGTACTTACTTCTACCAATACATATTGAGATGGTATTGGGGGTTGATTAAATATATCAATCTAAATCGTTGGATCATAAGGAGAGAACCTACATGTAATTACTGTCCTATGAAAGGGGTCTGAGCTACTTTGGGGTGTCTGTAGAGAAAATGCGCATGGCGATTTATATACTTGAATTTATTATCGCAAATTTGTTGGGTATTGTGCGTTCCTATGAAAAATTCCACAAGGCATTAGTTTCCTAGAAGTCAATTATTCGTGCTTGGATATAAACTCAATAAGTAATCTTTGCACTGTGTAATACAAATATGAAGTGCAACCTATGCCTTTTATTGCTCGAACCATTACCAGAATTTGATGAAGTCTTTATACAATAACAATAACCAACGCACATACCCCCCTGGGAAACATCTTGGTATCTCCTACTCGTCGAACCAGGAAAAACCCAGGAAAACCTTTGGCTCGACTCTTAATACTCTAAATTATAATGTCTAGATACATCGGTGCTTACACGTTTCAATTTGTTTAACAATAACAATTAACAATCTACTCGTAATTTCCAAGACAGTATACACAGCATAATTGCGAATGACGGTTTAACATGATTAGTCGGTAATATTCAACTACAAAGTATAATATCGGAATTTCCATCGACAATTCATTTAAGTACATCCAATCATCTGCGGGAACTTGAATCCCTGATTCTATAAATGTATTTAACCATATTTATTAGGTAACACTAATGAGGGTCGAACTCATTATATATAATTATAGAATGTCACCTTTAAATACTCGTAGTATAGTTTGACAGACTATAGGTAACATTATTAACACTTGGCCTAATGCTAGGTACTTAACTGGGTTATATCGCCCGACTGGAACCACTGATTCTAGATTTGATTTTATACAATACAAGGTTAGATAACACTTGGCGATATTTCGTAGTAAGAGTTAATTTAATGGTCACCGCCGTCCTCTCTAGCGTCTCGAATCTGAGTGTCCCTCATCTCATCCCATCTCATCCCCAGCGAACCCTTACAAAATACCAACTTATCTCTACTTAACCTAGGGTCGACTTTATTAACAGTGAATAAAATACATTCTCGCTAGAAGTGTCTGCACATCCCCGTTTGTCATGGCGTCACTGTAGTTGCTCGTACGGGACGCGTTCTTCTCTCTCCCTCCAACTTATGGCGCCAACAGGCTGGTGGTGCTCTGCCTCGCTCGTACAAGGATGTCAAGTGCCCGGCCGCAGGCGACGCGCGCGCAGGGATTGCTTTGCACATGTTCACTGAAACATTCGAATAGACCAAAGTAGATACTGCTGCGTATCGTATTGTAGACCTTAGGGTCATATGTTGAGATTCTAGATTAGTTTACCATTGTGTACAGTGACGGCCCTCTATCTCTCCCAGTGAAAGCTAGAATAGAAGTTGTTTTGCGTAGTTTTTGTAATTTCCTCGAAACTATACATCGAATAACCATAAATTACAACCTTTTTGCTCATGGTTTCACTTTAAATTATCGTTGTTTATTTTAGCCTGTCGTTTTTGTCCGTCTAACTATTTTAAATTTATTGCTTCCTCATGATGGGTCAATGGTTTTAAAACTATTAGGGGCCTACGTATGAGAACCTATTGGGCCATCTCACACCCCTCTCTGGGTAGATGACCAAAACTACATCGTTCTCTTTTGGTCTTCTACACAAACTATTTAGGTCATTCGAGAATCTTAGTAACCCTCCAACTCTCCCTACAAATATCTGTCAATATTAACGAAACTAACACTAGTCAACTCAAGGTTAAGTGTAAAATGTCTTTCTAAACAAAAGTCTATTATGGGGCTTGTAGTGGGCAATAAACAAATAACTTTAGCGCTGGCGCCTATCCTTTTGTGCGGCCTACCCGGCTATTGAACATGGAGTGTCGGACTGCTGTATACATCAAGTATAATTATAATAAACAGTAAGCATACAATAGACAGTAAGCATTCTGCTTTTGGCTAATACAAGTAAAGCGTATGATCGTGTCAACCACGACATTTTATTTAACAAATTATACGGAATAGGGATACGTGGAGACGTCCACAACTGGTTCAAGGCCTATCTGAAGAACAGAATCTATTTACTTGAAGTAAAACATTATGATATTAAAAGGAAAACCGCTGAGAAATTATATTCAGAAACTAAACAAATTACATGTTCTTGTTCCATTCCGCAAGGTAGTGTCCTAGATTGTATCCTATTTTTGATTTACATTAACGACCTGTATACCAACATGTGAGCAATGAAGATATTCTATTCTATTCTATTATTTCGTACGATACTTTAACTTAGGCCGTTGCCTAACGTCTATGAGACTAAAATATATCTCTCAGAAAGGAAAACATCATATTTTCTAACTTCCTGTCTAACAATGGGATTCAATTAAGGCTGTATGTTCGACACAGTGTGTTTATATAATTATAAATTCATTTAAAACAAGTTACCGAGCCCGTAAGTTACAGTTTATAGCAACAAGATCTCTTGACTCATCCATCATCAAACAATTAACCTTGTATTCACTCACCATTTTCTTCTAAGTTACATTCATCCTTCTCCATTCAAAATCACGCAATACTCTGGCCAGAGATTTTTCACACTAAGTTCACACGTATTACAATTAATTTGTTACTTATATTTGATTTCCCATTCCTTTCTGATATTTACTATTTACCCGCCAAATTTACATTTGTTGACAAAAACGCCTATATTTTTGTCAAGAGATCTCGCCTCATAAAACTGCATTTAAAACAAACCTTTCCGTGTCCATGTTATCTCAACTATGGTAAGATTGCAATTGATAAGATCTTGTGGTATAACAAAATTTACTTTCCTTCATTTATGAGATTACTGTCATGACACTCATGATATCAAAACTCCTTTGTTAATTGTTTTCTTTGGAGTCTTTAAATATTGTTATAATAGAGATGTCTATAATGTTGTAATATGGTTTTAAAATTTAGTAAGTCACTTGATTTTTTTTTCAAAGAAATAATAGTTCGAACAGACAATGGCCTGGCCACACGTTACAGAGTCATTTCGTCAAGGAGCGGAACATGAACTGCTATAAATATCGTTCGTCTAATACGGGAGTGTTTAATTCTCTAGCTCTGTTGCGTCCAACAGAGGAGAGGCGCAAGAACAGTTGCTCCTAAACGTAAATGACGATAGGTTTGATTGACTAGACCGGGTCTGTCATCCATAACGCCAAAACTTCTAGAATTGAAATCGTTTGCTGCGTACATAGGGCCTGTCTCCAGTAATAAGTGTGATTGCTACGTAGCCTTTTCGTATGGAGGGTCAGCAAGTGCACATGTGCACTATATGATATGTTTTTTTTATATATAGTATTTGATGTTAACGGTACCATTTCGTTTTTTTTTTTATTTATTTTTTTCTTGGCCTGTGCCGACCCTCAGCGCTTCAAATAGAGGTGGTGTCAGGTTATCCTATGTAAACCGTATAACCGTGGTCTATATTGGCAATTAATCGAATCCCTATTCTCCATGACGTAGTAACGTCGAAGCATCCCTTAAATGTGTACAAGATTATAGGCCTCAATAAAAATAAGATAGGCAAATATAATTTTGTTCCAAGAACAAAGAAAACCCATCAAATAGCGTCCTCAGAGGTTATCCCCATCCGGTTGGACTCCCTCCAATTCCGCGTCAAAACTGCCAGTATACATCAGAGCTTTTCTACCTGAGATCAAATCTAGTTGCTTATTAAAACCAGGCACATAATGTTACATGTAATTCTCTAATATTGTCTGTTCAAACTTGCTAACGACAACTCTACTTGCTTCCCAAACCCCCCAACGTAAAGCAATTGAATTAGTGTCATCTGTAAAATTACTATCATGGACTATTAGAACGGGCAATTATAAATGATTAGTTTCAATTACTAATATTCATCTTTAATACCAAATATATAAACGCATTTAATGTGAAATACAGCATCAATTGAAATAAATAATTATTTTTGTAACTTTGATTACAGGAAGATTTGTGTAATAAAATGTGCGTATAAATCTATAATTTAAAACGGTAATAAATTTGTGACATACATACATACTACATGACCTTTGGAATAAATTACACACTCTTACTCAGTTTACTACCGCGAATACTACTAAGTTTTGCACTATTATTCGGTTTTCCTTAAGTTTCTCAATTCTAACAAATGCATCAACATCAACTCTACTAGAGCTCTACATAATTTATGTAATCTCGTTAACCTCATAACAACCGAATTAACCTTCTTATCATAAAGGTAAAAGCCCTTCGCTACAGAAGCTCGCATATTATTAACTTTATATTATATGAGTTACTATTTATTCGGCGGCATTAAAACTCGGTCTAGATATCTCACTCTCTGCTATAAATAAAATACCACGCCTGTCACATCTCGCCATCAACAACTCTATTGTATTAGGTACGTCCTATGGTCAATATTTCTACAACAGCATTCGTACCACGCTATATACTCTTGAACCACCCAGGCAAACTTTCTGGTCCTATAGTTGTTTGGTACCTGTTTCGCGCCTATTCGCAACCTTTAAGGTGAATTATAAGCCATAGTCTAAACTCTAGGCAATCAAATAAAACTTACAGCTACAGGGGACTATTTAGCTCTCAATTTAGCACAAAATATCTGCGTCACTGTACACAAAACACACAAAATAAAATCCATTGAAATAAAGATAGGTATACTGTCTTGGAATTTTTGTTTGTTAAACATTATAACAAAACTGAGACTAATAATGATTTTAATTGAAGTATGTTCGCACTCTAGGTAGCCTAATACCCCTCTCAGACCCTTCTCAAGTATGTAAACATTGTGATCGTCATATTAATTTAATAAAATTTAAGATTTCCTACGTTGTGTTTGATTTTAAAAGCAAAAGTTCTTTTTCTAGTTGTGTCTATTTTTTTGTAATTTAATTTAGACACAAAGTCTAGATCCTGCGGTCACGGAGCCACGTGAGATGGTATTGGGGGTTGATTAAATATATCAATCTAAATCGTTGGATCATAAGGAGAGAACCTACATGTAATTACTGTCCTATGAAAGGGGTCTGAGCTACTTTGGGGTGTCTGTAGAGAAAATGCGCATGGCGATTTATATACTTGAATTTATTATCGCAAATTTGTTGGGTATTGTGCGTTCCTATGAAAAATTCCACAAGGCATTAGTTTCCTAGAAGTCAATTATTCGTGCTTGGATATAAACTCAATAAGTAATCTTTGCACTGTGTAATACAAATATGAAGTGCAACCTATGCCTTTTATTGCTCGAACCATTACCAGAATTTGATGAAGTCTTTATACAATAACAATAACCAACGCACATACCCCCCTGGGAAACATCTTGGTATCTCCTACTCGTCGAACCAGGAAAAACCCAGGAAAACCTTTGGCTCGACTCTTAATACTCTAAATTATAATGTCTAGATACATCGGTGCTTACACGTTTCAATTTGTTTAACAATAACAATTAACAATCTACTCGTAATTTCCAAGACAGTATACACAGCATAATTGCGAATGACGGTTTAACATGATTAGTCGGTAATATTCAACTACAAAGTATAATATCGGAATTTCCATCGACAATTCATTTAAGTACATCCAATCATCTGCGGGAACTTGAATCCCTGATTCTATAAATGTATTTAACCATATTTATTAGGTAACACTAATGAGGGTCGAACTCATTATATATAATTATAGAATGTCACCTTTAAATACTCGTAGTATAGTTTGACAGACTATAGGTAACATTATTAACACTTGGCCTAATGCTAGGTACTTAACTGGGTTATATCGCCCGACTGGAACCACTGATTCTAGATTTGATTTTATACAATACAAGGTTAGATAACACTTGGCGATATTTCGTAGTAAGAGTTAATTTAATGGTCACCGCCGTCCTCTCTAGCGTCTCGAATCTGAGTGTCCCTCATCTCATCCCATCTCATCCCCAGCGAACCCTTACAAAATACCAACTTATCTCTACTTAACCTAGGGTCGACTTTATTAACAGTGAATAAAATACATTCTCGCTAGAAGTGTCTGCACATCCCCGTTTGTCATGGCGTCACTGTAGTTGCTCGTACGGGACGCGTTCTTCTCTCTCCCTCCAACTTATGGCGCCAACAGGCTGGTGGTGCTCTGCCTCGCTCGTACAAGGATGTCAAGTGCCCGGCCGCAGGCGACGCGCGCGCAGGGATTGCTTTGCACATGTTCACTGAAACATTCGAATAGACCAAAGTAGATACTGCTGCGTATCGTATTGTAGACCTTAGGGTCATATGTTGAGATTCTAGATTAGTTTACCATTGTGTACAGTGACGGCCCTCTATCTCTCCCAGTGAAAGCTAGAATAGAAGTTGTTTTGCGTAGTTTTTGTAATTTCCTCGAAACTATACATCGAATAACCATAAATTACAACCTTTTTGCTCATGGTTTCACTTTAAATTATCGTTGTTTATTTTAGCCTGTCGTTTTTGTCCGTCTAACTATTTTAAATTTATTGCTTCCTCATGATGGGTCAATGGTTTTAAAACTATTAGGGGCCTACGTATGAGAACCTATTGGGCCATCTCAATATATTATATATCCATTATCCAGCACAATGGTATGAATTATATTCTAGTTCGTTCGTAGCAAACCTCCTGCGTACTTCTTCAAAAATATGTATCAGTAAGGTTTAATAGTATGTTGGTGTCCGATGCATGAATAGTCATTGCAGATTTGTTAATCACACCTGTACTATAGTGACGGCAACCATCAGCATGAAGGCGATCATCAGAAGCGCTTTGCGAACCATCATCATCTAGAATGTAAAGGCAAAAAAATCATCAAAGTTAAGATTTGTAGAAATATTTTAATAAATTCATCATCTTCCTCGCGTTGTCCCACCATTTTGCCACGGCTCATGGGAGCCTGGGGTCCGCTTGGCAACTAATCCCAATAATTGGCGTAGGCGCTAGTTTTGACGTAAGCGTAAATATTTTAACTAGTATTTTTAAAATAGCACCTAGTTGAATTTGGACGTCAAGTCTTCCTAACTGCACCAACCTTCTTAGTCTGGCGTTAAATTAAACACAAGTCGTCTCCTTCACGATTTTCGTAGACATCTCTTCTAAATACCTAAAACTGGTATGGATGTGTTCCTCGTGGTCTCTAGAATACGAATTGACCGGTTTTAGTTTATGGAGAGGGGGACGTGTCGATAAAAAGGGGGGGAATGTGGGCGGCCGACCAGCATTGATATTTGTTCACATCTTGAGTCCTATGGGACCGATCGGTTCGTTTGAGGTGTCGTTTGAAAGAGTATTAAACGTGCTATTATTGCTTCATAATAACTGTAGTCATAACTGTAGTCGTTTAGAAAATATTTTAAAATATATGATTTTTTACCGTGCATGGATGGCATAAGTACTGACAAAACATGCGTCTAACTCAATAAATTATAACTTTACCGCAATTAATGTTATTACAAAATATACGAGAAATTTCATTAGCTTTCTAAAAACATAAGGTTTATTGGTGTATGGTATTATATAACCATGTAATGATGAATTTTGTTCAGCATGGGTCACTACGCACCGTCACGTAAATGGCGGGCGACCGACCACAACTGTTCATTGTTTCTCGGGTTCTATTTTACTGATCAATTGGTGATGGATACCATTAGAAAGAATGTTAAATGTACAATAATTGGTTTCTAATAACCGTAGTCATAACTGTAGTCATTTACAAAATAATTGAAAATATATGATTTTTACCGTGCATGGACATAAGTACTGGTAAAACATGCTTCTAACTCAATAGATTATAACATTACCGCAATAAATATTTTCAAAATATACGGGAAATTTTATGAGCTATCCAAAAATATAAGTTTTATTGCTTTATAATGTTGTATAACTACGTAATCATGAATTTTGTTCAGCATGGGTACTGTGCACCGTCACGTAAATGGAGCCCGGCCATCGTTGAGTTTTCATTATATTTCAGGTTCTATTTTTCTGATACATGGTGGATACCATTTGCAAGCATATTAAATTTTCTGTGAATACTCGATTGTTTGAAATCTGAGGCCCAAAATAACCATTTTAAAAATATTAAAGAAAATGTTTAATTTTTACCTTAGAGGTTTGCTTAGTGACTGAAATAATTTGAGAAAGAGATAATGTAGTAAATATAGCGTGAAATTTTTAGAGTAAAATCAGCAAACTATTTATTAACTTTCCAAAAATATTGTTTAGTTACCGTACAACTATAAACATATATGTAGGTATGCCAGGACCAATTTCGCCAAGCAAGCAAACACACGGCGCGGCGAGCGCCTGGTAGACCAGCAGCATTCTATTATTGTTTGACAGTACATTTTATAATGTAGGTATCCAAAATGATAAAATATCGATATAAATGATGGTTTGTTTGTTTTGTTTTTTTATCACAGGAAACTTAAGTATAGTTTGACTCTTTTGACAAAAGCCCAGTTCTAGGTTCATAACATCGTTAAGTTCGTAGCTTTCATGATTGCAAAACCACTGCATATGAAGTACTTAATATCTGTGTTGTTATTTGACTCACGCGTCTACACGTAAAACGTTTTCAAACCCACTCCGTAGTTAATAATTTAAAATCACCTTTTTAGTGAGATCTGAGGCTTGTGGCGTTAAAGAGATATTTGTCGCCGCACGCTCCAGGATGCAAAATAAGTGACTACTATTTGAGTACCAGCGTATGTCCACATAATAACTATCCGTGAAGTCCGGTTTTAAGTATAGTAATAGTAAGATAAGGTCAATATTGAGTAAACTATCTATATTATATTTATTTACTATTTTATTTTACGGTCTAATTTATAGTTTTTGCTTACCTATTGATTCATTGGCGTTTGGCATTGTAGTTTTAGCTTGTAAGTATGACTCTATTGACAGTTATAAGATGTACTACGGTATTTAAATAACGCTCGTCTGTAACTACATGATCTTAGATCTATAATAGCGACTCATAACTTCTCTGTTCGACTGTAAGTCATACAAGAGAGTTAAGTAGCGATTGCGATATAAAAAGCTATAAGTAGAAGGCTTTATCACACGTTTAGAACCTTAAGTGCAAATTGCAGATTATTACTCATATAGATGTTAAGGTTGTTCAATTCACTTTGAGCTATAAGCTATAATACTAGCAGCTTAACATGCAATATAGCGCCCAAAACAGCTACTGTAGATCTTAAATCTTTAGATGAACCTTTTAAACACTTTTATCTCACCAGAGCCTGTAAACTGTAAACTAAGACTATAGATGTAGCTATTCTAGAGCCAGGCTGTTAGGTAAGAAAATAGGTGCTAAGTGTCGCCTAATTGTTTGTTGGGATTTATATGACGGTGCGCAGTGACCCATGCTGAACAAAATTCATTATTACTTGGTTATATAATATCATACGCCAATAAAACTTATGTTTTGGTAAGCTAATGAAATGTCTCGTATATTTTGTAATAAAATAATTGCGGTATTGTTGTAATTTATTGAGTTAGGCGCATATTTTATCAGTACTTATGCCATCCATGCACGGTATAAAATCAAATATTTTAAAATATTTCGTAAACGACTACAGTTATGACTACGGTTATTATGAAACAATAATAGCACGTTTAATACTCTTTCAAACGACACCTCACACGAACCGATCGGTCCCATAGGACTCAAGATGTGAACAAATATCAATAATGGTCGGCCGCCATCTTTGCCCCCCTTTTTTTCGACCCGTCCCCCACTCCATAAACTAAAACCGGTCATTTCGTATTTTAGAGATCACGAGGAACACATCCATACCAGTTTTAGGTATTTAGAAGAGATGTCGACGACTTTTCTCGAAACAGGCCGATTTCCACCTGTCTATCTTCTGTTTCGCCCTGTGGGCTTAGCACGGTAGCAGTTATCACGCAATATGGTATAAAATATGTGAATAAAACGTTAGTTACCGACGATTTTATCATGCATACTATGGTAGCAGACGATATATGGAGTTATCCACATTTGACAGCGGTAGATGACAGAAGACAATTTGCATAACATGGGGGTTGGATAATTTGACATATTATCCCATTTTGACAGTTCAACTTAGTTAATTTTATCTAAGTGCTTCTTAGGTGACGATAAGCCTTGTCGTGAAAGCAAAACTAGTGAATAAACCTATTACAAATACAAATTACAGGTAAATATCCGTTTTTCTATGATTATATTGAGAGTTATTAGTTACAATGTTCCGCTTTATATAATATAGTCAATATTTTATTTGCAGGGAAGTCAAATTTTATTATTCCTACTCGCGGCTGCTGTTGAAGAAACAAAGCGTCGAAAAATCTCGTGCATAGCTTTAAGAAACGCTTGCAACCCGTTTGATATGCCAGACAAAGAGTTTCGGCATATTTACAGAGTGTAAGGAGTGTGCAGTGCATTTATGTGCCGAACTTAACGCAGAGTCTCAAAACGGTGATGGATTACCAAAACACCTTAAAGGTAAAGCTTAATAAAATTGTAGTGTTTCTTTAAAGTTAATATGTATTCCATGTAAGACAGGCGTCTCAATGACAATGCTACTAAACTCTTAAATACTATCTCATATTATAATTGTAAAAATTAGTATGTTAAGATATTCTGTTGCACAATCTTATACTTACTAACAGAGGTTACTTATTTAAGCCACTTTTTACCTCAACATTCATATCCTAACCTAAAGGGGAAAGTCTACTTACCTAGGTACAAATATTACATCTATGTTCTTATTTGTTTTAGGTTTTAACAGTATTAGCTGTAATACTGGTAGCTGATGGCAACTACCAACGCGGGACTAGTCAAGATGATGGCTTGTCCATTGGCCAGACTACTGTAAGTCAATACCTTTCTCGAGCAACTTGCACACAGAAGGTAAGTTCTCTTGAGCACTGAATTAAGTACTTACTAGACATAAAAAACTGTGACGTTCCACTAGGCGTGTCTTAGTAACTTTTTTGAATAAGTATGAGTGTGGCTGTATTGTGCAATGAGATAGGTAACTATTGTTTGATAGTTATGTTAAGTAGTTACTGGGTCTAGGATACATACTGTCATTCTTCATATTCAATTATTCATTATGTGAAAAAAACTGACAATCACAATATAAATTCCTGAAAATCTACCATGTGTAATTTTAAGTGAAATTGTATATTGTGAGATAAATAAATCATATCATATCATATCATAATCTGGGAATGCATTTAAGGTTTAACTAAGGCATCCAGTTCTAGTTCTAATGTGCTGCATTGTTGACAAACATACTTAGTCATATTTTTATTCAAAAAAAATAATACAGGCCTATTGCTTGATGACTAGCGGAATGCGCAGCAAGCAGCAACCTCGAGTCTAGGACAAAACTTAACTTTCATATTTTTGGTGTGCATCAGTAAGCGTTCATATTGCTCTTCACGAGACTCCAATGGATAATACATATATATAAAAACTAGCGGATAATATATATAAAAACCAATGGATATTATTCCCCGAAATGGTCGTTCCCGTCGATTAGTTACTAGTAGCTATATTTTGGGTGCAAATAGCCTGCACTCATGTGAAAATATTTCATTCATAGCTGCCACATGAACCTGCTGTTACTTATTTCCTTATTTTTCTTCCAGAAAACTTCTCGTGGATACAGGGGGAAATTAAGGAAGGCGCTCCCCGAGGACTTCCTAAGCATCATGCACAAAACCGGCTGTTGTTAAGAGCCCATCAACCTGCACACTAGCGCCACTGCTAAGTAATCGTGATTATTTCAATTTAACGAAATATATTTAAAAAAGGGGGCCGCTACGCATTGTATCTTGTATTAAAGTACCTTTTGAATACTCGTACATCAAACTAGTTTCTATGTTGCTGGATTCGTCAATCTATGCGTCCAAGTTAAAACGGCCGTTTTTGTTTTGAGTTTATAGATTGACGAATTCAGCAACATAGAAACTAGTTTGATATATTCACAAGGTAATTTAATACAAGATACAGTACGTAGCGGCCCCCCTTTTTTAAATATCTTTCGTTAAATTGAAATAATCATGATTATTTAGCAGTGGCGCTAGTGTGCACGTTGATGGGCTCTTGAGAATGTGCGCGTGCGAGCCAGCTTAATAAATACTTATTTCGCCTATAACCAACTATGTTTTACTATCACACAAATACCTACCTAATCTATTTACCTATTTTTCTATGGTCAATCTTCATACAAAACAGCATTCCCCGCATGTAGGTGTCGCTTATTCTTATTTTTCATTTTAGCGTACAAAATCTGTCACTGTTACTACTTATAGCTTCTAAACGTATTTAATCCGACTTTCATATATATACACTATAGTATAATTAAAGCATTTTAAGCACGTTCTTATTTAAAGACGCATCTAGTTAGTCTGTGGCGGTCAAAAGGTTAAATAAGAATATTCCTAAATGCTCTATTATGCTATAAGTCTACCTACTTTAGTAACTATAACTACGGTCAGACAGAGTTTAATACTCTAATAATTAATGTTAAATTTTAAAAAACTATGTTAAATCCATTAACAACAATGTCAATATTCTCGCGGCGTTGGCACTGTTGTCAGTCTTCTATGTTTACTAGGTAAGTTAAGAGCCCGTCAACGTGCACACTAGCGCCACTGCTAAATAATCGTGATAATTTAAATTTAACGAAAGATTTTTTTAAAGGGGGCCGCTACGTATTGTATCTACATAGTATTAAAGTAACTTTTGAATACATCAAACTAGTTTTATGTTGCTGGATTCGCCGATCTATGAACTTAAAACAAAAACGGCCGTTTTAACTTTGGACGCATAGATTGAAGAATCCAGCAACATAAAAACTAGTCTGATGTATTCAAGAGGTACTTAAATGTGACGGAATCTATGAAAAGGGACCTTATTGTCGATGGCGCTTACGTCATTATTAAAGATGCTCCGATATAAATATAATGCCGCGCGATGTAAGCGCCATCGACAATAAGGTCCCTTTTCATAGATAATGCCCCAAATACAAAATACAGTACGTAGCGGCCCCCTTTTTTAAATACCTGACGTTAATTTGAAATAATCACGATTATTTAGCAGTGGCGCTAGTGTGCACGTTGATGGGCTCTTAACAATATCGGCTCTGTGCTGCTGGAGAGAATATTATAAATGGGTAAATAACACAACTATTGCCAAAAAGATAAACCAAGTTTATTTTCACATTAAATTATGGTATACAAACAAATCATTAATTGTCGTCCCCGGTGCGAAAGTGCCCATGATGCTAGCAACTTTTTAACGCTGGATTACTATGGGCAGCTTTTGCACCAGGAACGGCTCGGAGCGAGGGCCGTAATGTATAGGTATACATAGTAATGACCTGAAAAGGGAAAAAGTGTTTTGGTCTCAGACACACTCAGAGTACTCAGACAACGATATAACCGGAGAGTTAGCCACGGAAATAGGTACTTATGCAATTTATAGAGCAACGTAATCCCTCTAGTTAGTGTGCCATACTAACATTATTAATTAATCCGGTCGCCTGGCAGCAGTTCAGCGGTGGGTGTGAGAGTGGTTGGGCAACAAAGTGGTTGTAAAATCAATTGAAGGTGTGCAATTTATAGAGCTCTGTGTTTGGTGTGATATTATAGCTAATTATGTATTTAATTCAAATATAACAATGCCAGGCGTTTTTGCTTTACGTATATAATCCACTCGTACTTTTCGCAATCGTACTTTTTGTACTCTGTCACAGAATAAATAATAGTACTACTCTGTTCGATTACGCCTAGGTATGTGTTAAGGAAAAGTAGAAGACATATACAACTATGCGTGAAGCAATTGTGAGTCAGGTGGAATTTGCTCATGGTCTTCCTGCAGGCGCTCAAGTGGTTTGTGTACTTTCATCACCTGACACTACTATTCCCCCAAATAAAACGCCTGGCATTGTTATATTTGAATTAAATATATAATTAGCTATGATATCATTTTACAACCCCTTTGTTGCCCATCCACTCACACACCCACCGCTGAACTGCTGCCATGCTGGATTAATTAATAATGATAGTATGGCCCACTAACTAGAGGGATTTCGTTGCTCTATAAATTGCATAAGTACCTATTTCCGTGGCTAGCTCTTAGACTAATATATATAATATACAAATACTTAAATACATAGAAAACATCCATGACTCGGGAACAAATATCTGTGCTCATCACACAAATTAATGCCCTTACCGGGATTCGAACCAGGACCGCGGCTTCACAGGCAGGGTGACTACCCATTAGACCAGACCGGTCGTCAAAACATATATATGTACTTACATAAGAGAATTTGGGACGTTAGCCGCGTACCCTGCCTCGTTTCCAGCCTTGGCCACCGGTGGACTTGATCACTTTATCTTTAGTGTATGACATATATTTCAATTTATAAGAACTGAAACAAACTACTAATGATGTCGCGGGGTAAACTATAAAAATACTAACGCGTTGGCCACATTGCGCGACTGGCTCCGGCTAAGGCAGGGAAGGCTAGATGGGAACGAAAGGTCCGATCGCTGTGTCTCGCTACAACCTATGGTTGTCGCCTTAGCCGAAGCCAGTCGAGCAATGTCATGGCCAAGCCGTAAGGCTAAAGGCTTCGTCACACAGGCGCGTTTTCCGGGCGGGGCGTTAGCGGGGCGCGCCGCTTTTACATATAAAACGCTCACGCCCCGCCCGGGAAACGCGCCTGTGTGACGGAAACTTAAGCGTATGCTGAGACGCAGGCGACGTAGGTCACGCAGCGCAGCACAGAGCGATTTTTGTAAAGTATAGAACGTCCTTTAGGTACGCACACTCCAGAGTAAGGACGTTCCATACTTTACAAAATCTGCTCTGTGCTGCGCTGCATGAACTGCGTCGCCTGCGTCTCATAATACGCTTAGCCTAGTGGCATTATTCATAAAAGTGTTACTGCCCTGAATTAGCTATGAATCGTTTGTCTTTATCTGTCATTTTGACTTAGATAAAGATAAGATAAAAGATAGTTTATTCAAGTAGGCATAATTACAATGCGCTTATGAACGTCAAATAAAGCTAGGTAGACCGGCTCCCTTCGGATTTGAAAGAAAGGGATAAAAAATTATTTAACTAAATCAGGTCCGTAAAGTTTTATGAATAAGGTGGTAAGTACATATCTTGTCAAATAAAAATGATATTTTTGATAAAAGTTTTTATTGCCGACTATAAAGGCCCCTGTACACAATGGGCCATCGCCGGCCAAACCAAGGGACGCAGCCATGCGGTAGAATGAGATAGCAATATCACTTGCTCCCTCTAACGCATAAATGCGTCCCCCAGAATGGCGCATTGTGTACTGGGGCCTTAACAGGCAATTAATACCTACTCATAAAAACAATTTCTAAGAAAGCCAAACACAAATTAGGTTGCTTTATATATATCAAAGAGTTTCTTTGCCCACATCCTGCGTCCATCATCAGATATTCGGTGGTACCATAATATTGCGTTATCAGTTATCACCCAACTTAAATAATGTATATTAAGTTTTAGCTCAATCGAATAAAGAGTCGTGGGGTCTAATTTATCTTGTAATATGTACTTGATACATACATTGCAACTTAAAGGTTTGTTAGAAAAAACCTTTTAAATACCACTGTAATAGTTTCACCTACATATGCTTAACAAATAAACACTTTTACTATTGACTTCGAAATGCATGGACGTGCCTGCTGAGAAGTGTGTTCCAGGCAGAAAGTCAGAACTTTTTTTTGGCGCACTCTCTCGTTCTATAGCTAAATATTATGACTATCCCTTTTCTAAATAAGTCATTAAATAATTGAGGCTGCAGATTTTAGTTAATTTCTATCGTGTCCTCGATAACTTGAGTGTCCTCCAATATGTTATGACTGAAACAGAAACAAATAGATTAGATGAGGTCATGATTCTATAGTGGCGCAGGCTAGTACAGAGGTTCATTTGCAAATTATAAGAAATTAATGTCATTTTTAGAAAGCTGTCGTTTTTAAGTCAGGGGGATTTTATAGTTTCATTGGTCCGATTTCGTTTCGACTGAAAATAAATTAAATTTTGTTCCAGTAACTATTAATCCGTTATTTAAAGCATTTTTGTTATTATTATTTTATTAACGAGTACCTATTATGTATTAAAGTGTAGTCTATGCCACCTGCGGCATAAAAACATACCAATGAACATCTTATTCAACAATATTTGTCTCAGTAGTTAAGCTTTTATGCTAGGGTAATACACGACACAAACATACCCACACACATACATACATACCTACATACATAGGCTGCTAAAATCATAATTCTTCCCATTGTCACGTATACAATCAAACCACTTAGGGTATTGCAAATGAAAACATTTAAAATAAGAGTACCTACTTAAATCTTTCAATTAAACTGCTGGCAATACACACTAGGCTATGCCTGCGCAGTTTAGCATGTACACTGTACAGTTCAACTGCACAGGTAAAGCCGGTTTGGAAACTGCAGTCGAATGCCTTTTTACCTGTGCAGTTAGACTGTACATAAAAATTAAATATTAATAATATTTTATCCTTATGTCTTAGATTCATGGCACAAAGTGTGGTGGTGTTTTTCTTTTGTCAATACACTTGAATTCTTACATACAAAACCAGCTTCTACAATATTCAGACAGGGTAAAAAAACAATTTTGAAAGTGAGGTCTACGGGTTCCAAAGTTTTTAATTGTTGTTACAATCATTATGACCTTTTTCTGCAGTGTGAAAAAAATGTCAATTGGTAGTTTAGTAGTGTATCTTTCAATGTTGTTAACTCTAGTTTACCAAAAACAAGTATAACAAACTAGAACTTTCTAGTTAGGTAATTAATCTACAGTTGGATCAACTTTTACAACATCCATTGTTGCCATGACAACTTCATGCAATTATAGTAGTCATAGAACAGTTTTTAACAAACATTTGTCACTTAGTAGAACATAGTCATAGTAGAAGATCAGTGTCAATAGTTTTAAATGGCACAATAAACTCTTCATGATTTTAGTTTAAGAAAGGTGTACTTACATCTCCAATCCTTGATTCTTCTGGATCCATTTTAGACAAGCCAGTTCTCCCGGTAATTGGTTGAGTTACCGCTCACTGCTAGCGGAGCCTGGGTTGCTGCCACATTGATTTTTCTAACTTTGCAGCTCAATTAACGACAAGTCTGACAATAAAAATAGAATTTATAGATAATTGACACATTTAACAGCTAAATTGTATTCAGTGATGACTTGATGACCCTACCTGCAACGGTAGTTAGAAACTGGATTTGGGCTAATATCAACAAGATAAACAACAAACATTAACACATTACCTAACTGCCAGCGACTCACTAGGGGAGTTCACTGTTCGTAGGCGCTTTTTGCTACATACGGTTTTTCCCATGTTATCGGCTACACTCGTAGCGCGTAGCTCGCGCTGGCACTGAATGTTTTAAGTAATGCTAAGTTATGGATGTTTCTTGTGTCCATACTACAAACTTTGCTTAGTTTGAGATGAGGTTGATCTGTATTAATTATTAGCATAGTACTTACCGACTTCCATGCCTGCTGCCACTGATGCCACTGATCTGTACGGATCGTGCTCTCATAGAACTTGAATGCAGCACTGCACTTATCTCTGGCTTCCGAGAGGCTCATGGTCCTCCCTGTACTCCCTGTAGGCGTACAGGGGATGCTGAGTTATATATTTTGCTAGCATTTTCTTCTGCGTCAAAGAATCGACTGAAAAACATATTCGTGACAAAATCAGTTATGATCAAACGAATTATAACTTTTTCTGTAAATAAATTATTGGTTTTTAGAGAAACTTACATTATGCGTGGCATTTTCTTTAGATTTCACAGCAAATCAGTATTTTTCTTCAACTTGGTTTGTATTCTGATATTTTCACTGATCACGCGCGTACGCGATGCTTGTCAATGTCAAATTATTGTCAATTGACTCAATTGTCAAACACGATTATCCGTGCATGTTATAATGTAGGTCAATTTGTATAAAGCTGTCACTCATTTAAACACTTTTCAATTTGGAAGTGTAGTAATAAAATTGACTATTCATGTTCAAACTATGTCCGACACACGTCCGACATATGAATAAGGGCAGCCATTGAATAGATTTTTCATAAGCTCTACGCATAGACAGTCGTGGTCACTATCGTATGATAGTCGATAACTTTATTCAATATCGACGTGGTAGGCTTATCGTAGCTCGGGGCCATGCTCAGCGTTATGACAAATTTACCAATAACGTTAGAAGACAACGTATCATACCACGTGCAATATGATACGCCCGTGCTAAGCCCGCTGTGGTTAAGTTTACGGCTTAAGTCCGCGTTTTGTTTTTATTCTCTTTATTTCATTTGGGTCTTAGGTTAGGGTTTTACAATGTGATTATAAAAGTACAACACCAAAACACTTACAAAACATTACAAAAATATACAAAACCGTTATTTATTACATTACAATACAATACAATTCAATACAAGTGGACTCTTCTCTTCTCAAAAGTATGCCTATTATATCCCTGTAGTAGTTGAATGTGAAATGTTCGTATAATAATTATGATAATTGATGCTTGTAAGATTATAATGTTTATAACTATGATTCAAAATATTTTTTGCGAATCTGAAGTTATAGCTCCGTGCAACAAAATGGCGTCAAAAATTGCGCGCATTTATAATCGGGGAACCGAATATGCCTCTTGGAATTAAAAACAAATTAAACATGCTGGGTTATTAACACGACATGGTGGATAATTATATGGCTTGTATTCAATTAATGTCAATTGCCAATTTGCAATCACGTGCGCAACATAGAAAATGACACGAAATATACAACTCTAACGGAGTGTCTCAATTGGGGAAAAAATCACCACACACCATTTATTAGCTATAGTAGTAAGTACCTACAAATCGCGAGGGCAGAGGTGAAACTGTTTGTATGAAAACTCCACACGATTCTTCAAATAAAAAAAAAAACAGCATACCTCTCCTAATCCCCTAAATTTTCCCTGAAAAAAAGAAATAAGCGGTTATCATTTATTCATATATTGCCGTTCCAAATTTTAGGTACGAGTATTTACGTCAAACGGTCTCCGAGAAAATTGCATTAAACCGATTTCCAAGACCGAAGTGATCCCATAAGAGCTCCATGAACAAAGTTTTGTACGGAGCTCTTAACATTACAATTCTGTTATAAAGGCGTGCAATGAGCATACTAGTGATACTGAATAATGTTCACAATTGGACTAACGAATAACGAATAACATCTTGAAATAACGAATTACGATTTCATACATATTCGATGATCGGATTTCATCGGATGTACCTACAGTAGGTACCTAAGTAGATGTTTTCTATGAAACTTCGATCTTTTCCGCGCTTGGATTTGGGTTCTTAGTAGGTACGAGTAATAGTTAACCAACTCGCCTACATTTATATTTCCATTCATTAACATTCTGTGAATTGTGAGCGGAATTTAAGTGTTAATTTTTGATGTAAAATAAATAAATGTCATATAAAATAATTCTCAAAAAAAAAAGTAAAACGGACTTCAAAAGGATAAAACAAAATACTACCCCGTGTTATATGCGCTAGCAACGAAAACGTTTGAAGCCGGTGCCAAGCCAAATAGTTACAATACTGGTTATATACTGGTTCTTTCTTGCTTATCAAACTGGCATTCGATTTGACGGGGTGTTACCGCTGTTAAAATTGGCTTGGCGCCGACTTCAAACGTTTCAGTTGCTAGCGCAATATAAAACGGGTAATATATAATTTTATCCTTTTTGAAGTCGGTTTACCTTTTTTTTGAAAGAGTAATTTTAATTTTTCCATTTTTAGATTAAGTTTTTCTTATGAGTGATGCATCATTCTGTAAGACTCGTGCCTGTCTAGCCAAACTGTCATGTATCTAAACATTTTTTACAAGCTTTTATTTACTTTCACCTGTCCGTTGTCTGTCTGTAATCAAATCTTGCAAGTTAAATTTGATCCAATTTGATCATCTGATGATGGAAACAGGAGGTGGCCATAGGAACTCTGTGATGAAACAACGCAACCTAATTGTGTTAGGGGTTTTTAGAATTGTCTCGATGAGTATTAGTTGTCTGTCGTAAGAAAAGTACAGTCAGCGATAAAAGCTTGTACCAGAAATTTAATATTTTCCAAAAACTTATTTTTAACTTTGTTAATTGGGTGAATCAACTTTTAAAGGTCCACATGATGAAATTGTGGATTGTTATTTTTACTTCTTATTATCCATATTTATATATTTCATTTTAAAGATACTTAATGTTCTCTTTTTATGATAATATGTATAAAGCGTGAAATATTAAATATATTAAAAACGGGTCACTCACGTATTTTAAGTCGAAAAACGCTCGACATGTTAATACGTGAGTGACCCGTTTTTAATATACATATTTAATATGTCTTTGTCTCACGGAAGTTTTGTCATTAAAATTGTATAAAGCGCGAATTTGACTAAAAAAGTTCACCAGCCCAAATCTGACCTGTCCCCTGGACCACTCTCCAAAAGTACTTTTAAACAAACTAGATATCAATTATTGTTTAAAAACAATTATTATACTTACATTCATTAAACAATGCAGTTGAATTTGTTATCTTTATATATGGCATATATCTCACGAAATCTTACAATATATCCCTTAAAGGTGTCCCCTGCCCTAGTAGCACGGTAGCATTTTTATCGTTTATCACCATGCCTGTCACGTTCTAACAAGTATGTAAGTGCGAAAGTGATGGGCATAGTGATAGTCGATAAAAATGGAACCGTGCTGAGCCCGCTGGACAGCTCTTACTTCACAGAATCGGATTTTTTTAATTAAAACGCGAAATAATTATAGTAATGTAAGAAAATGGCTCCTGCTACTTTCTTTTATATTGTGTTATTGTATCTTTAAAGAATTATGAACTGCTCTTGAATTTAAAAACAAAAAATAATGATATGTGTTTTTCAATTTAGGGACAACTTAGTTGTCTCATAGACATATCTGGTTGTCCAATGGAAATATTAATAATAAATCTTAAAGGTACTAAATGAAAGAAATTTAATAAAATATCAGAAAGCATTAACATATATATGTATGTTAGTGCTTTCTGATAGTTTATTAAACTTGTTTTACACCCTATAAAAAATCTTATGACATCGTTTTTGTCCTAGGGACAATCAAAATGTCCTACAGATAACCACTTCCATTGTCCAAGTGACTAGTTGTCTGAGGGACTTTTCTAAAACTTTGAGTCGTATAATAAATATTAAAGATTTTTTTGTTTTTTTTTCACCCTTACGGTAAAATATATATAAAATAGTATCTGGTACAATATAATTTATTATTAATATGTTAAGTATTTATGTATTTGTGCCAGTGGTCCGATGGACATACAATAAAGCCACCCACACTCTCCAACAGTAAGTACTCGACCGACTGACGCCACGAGTTTCGTGTAATCAAAATGGCAGGTTGGCCTATCTGCTTACCAGAAATTTGAACTTGTTGTCAAGTATCTTACTACGTTATCTATAGGTATTTAGATTTCATAACTAATTTATGGTTGTCCTGTTGACCTGCATGGCGTGGATATTTAAAGGGACAAAATTAAAAGGAAAGATATTCATAAACCATAAACATAAAATATAACAAATCGGTACCTATGTTTTATTAATGATACTTATCCATAAATATGATTATGTGTTTAAATATCCATTCCACAACAGTATTTTTTATGATACAAAGTTTTATGGTGCGCCGTTGCACGGGGACAATCTGTCCTACTATTGAAAACCAACTTTTAGTCTTTTGGACAACCAATAAAGAACGAGTAAATTGTAAACAAAATAAAATGTTTTGTAATAAAATGTTAGATAATATTAATAGGAACATAACGGAATACTAAAAAACTCATTACTTTTATTTAAATTTGTATTATCGATCAGGGACTCTGTACGTGTGATGGTGAACACTAAAAAGTTGATTCACCCGAATATGATCCACCTCAAGCTTGGTTTAGGAGCTATGGGAGTTCCTCCATGAACGTCGGCTATGTTTGCGTGGTCTCCTGGTAATAGCCTGTTAGTAAACAGAAAAGGGGAATCAGTAGGTGCTTACTACTTATGATGTAGGTACGTAGATAAGTTTTTAGATTAAGTAATGATTCCATGGTAATACCAAACTTTTTCTGTCTATAGATGTCTGTTTCACGGCTAGACAAATTTGACACTAGTATGTTTTAGGGGAACGGGTAATGAGAGCGATGGTAAGTATTTTAAGATAAGATAAAAGATAGTTTATTCAAGTAGGCATAATTACAATGCGCTTATGAACATCAAATAAAGTTACACCGGCTCCAACCCTACACCTCTGCCCCGAGAAGATTTAAATCCCCCTCAATTGGAGGAAGGTACCTATCCCAATATGGGACCGGCAATAAACTCGGCGGGACACATCTATTCAAAAAGAAATTACATCAAATAATTAACATGCATTACGTGAAAATAAGGAAAAAAATACAATTTAAATTAAGTACTATAGAATTCATGCAATTATACACATAAGGTGTAATAGACATTTGATTTAAATACATACAATAACAAATTCGTAGCTCTTTCAGAAAACATATCAAATTCTTACAAAAGGAAAAGAAAATAAAGTTATTAAAATAAATGGGAAAACATATTAATATAAATCTGATGTACTCTTTATTTATTTTTTAAATACATATAAACACATTTTAAAAAACCTAACCTAGGGTGCCGCCGGCAGCGGGGCAAGGCCCAAGCTACCGGTGGTCAGGGCTGCAGAGAGAGGAACCGGCGGACTATCCGCGCCGTGTCCAAGATCACCGCCTTCTGCATCTGACCCTTGATCCAACCACCTAGCGAGTCTCTCAAGATGTTGGTCGAGACTCTTCGCTATTAGACCGTTCACTGAAACTAGGTACTATCGGGACAATGATCGTTGAGTCAACATCCCACATGGCGGTTATCTCGTGAGCCAAGTCTAAGTACTTACTGGACTTGTCCTTCTCGGCCTTCACGAGATTCTCATCATGGGGGATGGTGATGTCAACGAGCACGGCCCGGCGTTGCGATCGATCTATTATCACAATGTCAGGCTTATTGGCTACAATAGTCCAATTGGCGTAGTAGTTATTGGTAACACAAACACAACTAGAACAACAACAGTAGGGCGTTTTTTTTTGTTGTCCCCTACACTTTTTTTTCAAATTTGGGATTTTTTATGTTATTTCTACTCAGAATCACGAGCTCTTTCTATCCTAATAGGACTAAAAAAATGTCCCAAGGTTTTTATTTCCATTACGTCACCATTTTTCATAGACTTTGTATGGCGGTCGCGGAATGGAAAGATCGAAAAATTTATGGAAATTTTGGGACACTTTTTTTCTCCTTTTAGGATAGAAAGAGCTCGTGATTCTGAGTAGAAATAAAATCCCAAATTTGAAAAAAAAGTGTAGGGGACAACAAAAAAAAATGCCCAGTAACAAGTAAGGTTTTGTTGATTTAGTTATGGTAAGAATCATATCCAGCAAGATTCTAAATTATGGCTCTCATTACCCTTATGAAAATTTAATAGGCTCTCATTTTCCGAAGTGTGGGGGTAATGAGAGCGAATGACTTTTTTTATTTTGATTTGTTTTTCCAAAAAGCATATCTTTAGCAGATTCAAACGTGAAATTTTGGGACACTTTTTTTCTCCTTTTAGGATAGAGAGAGCTCGTGATTCTGAGTAGAAATAAAATGCCAAATTTGAAAAAAAAGTGTAGGGGACAAAAAAAAATGCACAGTAACAAGTAAGGTTTTGTTGATTTAGTTATGGTAAGAATCATATCCAGCAAGATTCTAAATTATGGCTCTCATTACCCTTATGAAAATTTAATAGGCTCTCATTTTCCGAAGTGTGGGGGTAATGAGAGCGAATGACTTTTTTTATATTTTGATTTGTTTTTCCAAAAAGCATATCTTTAGCAGATTCAAAACGTGATTATATGATACTCAAATAAACAAGGTTTATGTTCATACTTGAAATATATTATAATTTAAACATATGTCGTTTTTATTAACAATTTTCCTTAGTAGGCTCCAATTACCCCCCGCTCCCCTATATGTATAACAAAATTCATCCTCTAGGCTGTAGGGGTGATTACACAGAGAAGCAAAGATAAACGATACACATACTTAAATATAACAATAACTATATTCCCATGACTTATAATGACATGATTCAAAAAATAAATTCTGAAAAACTTACCCATCTGCTAAGGCACCTGCACGGGAATTTGCCGCATGCTCGTTTAGCCTCGACAATAACTCCATTACCCGCCTGAAGGAAAATAGACAAAAATATATATGCGAATAAAATAAGTAGGTATATAATGAATAGGGTACAAAGTGATTATAAAATGTAGAATCCTTAGACAAGGAAATAAGTCTATTACTGTCTGCAATATTCATAAGTTTCATAATTCATAAGGAGGCTAAAAGACATATTTAAAAATATATTTCACCAATAAAGATTTTCTTAGTATATGACATTTATTCAAAGTTTATAATTTATAGTATAGTGTGTCTACTTGAAATAAAAACAAATTAAAATATTTTCTGAAAATAATTTAATTTGTTCTAATACAATAAAGATTTCGTCGTCGTCTAAGATTGTGATCCATTTGATAGGTGAATACCGTGGATGGCAAGATTTTTTTTTTGTGAAATTGTTTAAAATAGTCCCTTTTACTTAGGACGACAGACTAAATATGGGTTTAAATGCATTCATTTATTATTATATTCATATAAAAGCAACCGGTCAAAGTAGGTACAAAAAAATTACAATGGGAGTTATTAGGCCCACATATTATTTTATTTGTCATACAAGGGGACTTAGTTGTTGTTATTTAACTCCTCGTACGTACCCCTCAGCAAGCGAAAGATTCCAAAATTGAACCATGAGCGTAGCGTAGCATGGTTCGAAAAGCGGAATCTTCAGCGTTGCGAGGGTTTCAAAGCACGAGGGTTAAACAAACTTTGCTCCCGAGTTAAACACTTTCTTCACTTCCTCAATGTGATGAAAATATTAACTGTAAAACAGTACAAATCAAATTCAAATTAACTTTATTACATAGGTATTTATCTTACAAAATTATCAATTAAAAGTTAATTTTACCAGCCAATACGAGGAAAAAACTCAAAATTTGCATTAACCTTGCCACTCTTGTGATGTTTATGATGTGTAAAGAAAACCTTTACAAGCTACTGTAGTACAAAAAAAATGCACCAATTATAAAATTAAACATATTAATTTATGCTTACTGATTGGCTCTGAGTAGCGAGTCAATTTTATCACACTGAAAAAAAAAACAAATGAAAAGTTAAATAAAAAAATATCAAGTGAAATATGTGTATATTATTAAAGTATTATGTAGTAGGGTTTGTGTTTAATTCTAATCTTTAAACGTACCTGTACTGATGTGGCTAAGGCCACCATCATCACGCCGACTATGATCAGCGGAGTGCGAACCATTTTGACCTAGTTTATAAATAGTACATTTTAATGCAAGTGTGAAAAGTGTGTTAGTATTTACGAGTCCCGAGATGTCTTTTATGAGCCGTAGGCGGATAAAAGACACGGAACAAGTAAATAATAACACTTTCACACGTACATTGAACGACGTTTTTTAATACATTTGCGAAAAAATCACAATTAAACAAATATTAGTTACACGAGTACTTACAGTTACAGTTACGAATTTTCGCTTGAACTGGAATGATATTATATATTATTCAGCACTATAAACTACGTTCAGCATTGATTTACATTGCAGAAATTTATCACATTAACTCATATCATACAAAAACACTCTTAAAGTTGCAATTTAAATTCATTATTTTGATACAACTAAATTTTAAGTGAAAATAGCGGTATGGCGCCGGTTTTACTTTTTAATTTTTCATTTTTTCTGTTCAACGACAGCCAACGCGGCAATGATAGTTTTCCATTCAGCCAAATTATAAAAAAGTTTTTTAGTTAAATATCGTATTATATAACATTTTATATATATAATAACAAATGAATATTTACTTTATATTGTGTAACAATACTTTTTGTACGTATTATATGTCTAATGTCAAAATAAAAATTATATAAAGTTTTTGATCATCCAAACTTTTTGGTGTGAACATAATCGATTACGGTCAGAATTAAATTAAAAAAAATCGAAAAGTAAAAAGCACTAGTTCGCAAAAACACAACTTTGCGAACGCTAAACAGCTACGTAAAATAGCACTACGAAAAAGAGGAAATTCGAAACGAGTGGCGATAAATTAAAACACGACCGAAGGGAGTGTTTTAAATCGACACGAGTTGCGAATTACCTATTCGCACGTGTATCGAACAACGTTTTACAGTACATATGGCACTTTAAAATTTCGACATATGCACGAAAAGCTATTTTACGCACTAGTGCGGAAAAGTAGTAGTTTTTAATGAGTGCGAATATTAATTATGAAACATAGTACCTACTACAATTTGGACATCTAAAAAAATCTTACTATACAGACCTGTAAGCTGTAGCAACTTGCAGAAGAATGATATCGTAGTTCCCTAACTTGCTAATAAATAAAGGGACAATCAAATTTCATGCCTAATCATAATCAAGTGCAACTTTATGTTGAACATGTTTTCTGAAATTGAAATTATTTAAGCAAGCTGCGCAGTAAATAAGATAATGAGAACAGTTAGATGACATGTATTTAATTACTGTCATTTTGCAACCAAACAACTAAGTACAAACAGTTGTGTAATAAACTGAGATTAAAAACAAATTATTATGTGATAACGTTTTAAATCTATTGTACCTACTTACAAGTACTTACTACGCCCGGTGACAAATTAATTTTGTGACAATAACATTTTTTAACTTCGACCAACTGGAAAATTATAGATACCGCTGCAAAGAAGCAAAATGCACTTTATCGTTAAATACTCCTGAATAGAATCTTAAAAGAAACGAGGGATTTGAGCGTAGTAAGGGGTCCAGGTATCTTTTAGAGCCAATTTGCCAAATTTGCATGACTTTTTAACCGACCTCAAAACTTCAAAGGAGGAGAGGTTTTCAATTCGGTTCTCTCTCAACCGATTTTGAAAATTTGTTTTTCTATTGAAAGTAAGTGTTTATTATACTTACATATTGGTCCCATTTTAGTAAAAATCCAGTATCAATGATGGCATCTATGAGAAAGGCACTTTCATCGACTAAATCTATCAATTTTACATTTTTGCGACTAAAATCGATACCGGCCTCTTAAATCTTCTAGAATTACATACGAGTACATACAGTGATTTTTGTCATATGGGCATTTCTCAGGAGGGCCATTTTTACGTGTCCGGGGCAAAAAGTTATTGAATTTACTGTTTAATAAATCTGAATTAATTCAGGCATGATCTTCAGCATATATTCTGTCTGGAACACTATCAAACTAATTATTTGTTATTTATATAATACATGAAAAAAATATCCAAATGCGAAAAATGATGTTCGGTGGGCGTGTCCCGCGCCCAGATTTTTTGAAACAAAAAATTATTACTCAAGATGGGGAATTATATCGAAGTTATTATCGGTATTCACGCATAAGGTATTAGTTAACTGATCATATTCTATAAATCAAAATAATGTGTTAGCTCAACACATTGAATAAAACCAAATTTACGATGTGTCCCGGGCTACTGACTCATTTCGGTGTAATTTACAAACCATGTCGGTACACTTACAAAGTTGTAGACCAGGAACTCAGTGGCTCAAACAAAGTATGCTTTAGTTGTGCCTTAACCGTTGAATAAAGTAGAGGTGCAGTCACAGTATACTAAGGTAGTTTTTTAAATGTTTCTCTGTCATTCGGTGGGTTTGGTTCTATGTTTTTTTGAGATCGGTGGTGCAATTTTCTCCCACAGTTTTAGTGTCTTTATCGTTACGCAAGTGATTAAGAAATCCTCGAAAGTACGTAAACCCATCATTATTACATCTCCTCTGTATCATTCATACTATTTCTGTAATTGCTAAAAAGCGATTAATTTTGACATCACTGGTGTTGATTTCCTTGGTTTCAGTGGATTTTTTGACCACCGATATCAAGAAAGTGATCACCGAATTCAAATCCTGCTTTGTAAACTAGTTTGTTGTACTTTATTTTCCAACTTATCACACCTAAAAAGTACAAGATATGTTTTATAAACGTAAAACTATGTACTTAAATTAAATCATAGTATAGGTAAACAAAATCACTAGTTTACAATGAGTAGTTTTTTTTTTTCACAAGACGTATGTTGAAAATCGTAGACCCAATGTCTCTTTCTCTCTATCCGCTGTTGTCTTAATTTCTCTTCAAACCAATGGAGTATATTATGTGAATTTGTCCTCTGTATCACTTGTGGCCCTCCTACACCACGATACCTTGAACTTGAGCCAATTTAAATAAATGTAGTTAATTAGATCCCACTTCGTTTAAAATAACTTGTGTAGTTACATACTATGCAAGGTGCACCCACAAAACAAGGGATTAAAAATAAAGTCGCCTTCGAATGTCGAGATCGCTTCAAAGGCACTGAACGTAGGTAGGTACTGATCAATATTTCTAAAGCATAGCCATGAACACAAATTCAACATAGCCAATGTTTTAACAATCCTCAATGTCTGATGTATTTATGTCTAAATATCGGAGTTACAATTTAGCTCAAGTGTTTGACGGTGCAGGAGATCATAATGAATAGGTGATTAGATCTTTAAGCATTAGTCAACAACTTTAAATAGTTTTAAATTGAGGGAATACACGCTTTAAAACTCTGTCATTCAAAAATACTACATATTTTTAAGTCTAGCAAAATACTTGTTTTCCGTATTGTTTACATTGTTTTATAAGTTCATTAAAAAATTTTGAGCATTGAACACCACTCAAAAGTATCTTGTTTATCGGGTGTAGGTAACATAAGTTTCTTTTTGATGAGTGTGCCGTTGGATTGTGTGAAACAAACATTTTCTTTTTCATGGCACTTAAGTATGTGCGAATTTGTGGTCGACATGTCTAAAACTCGTTTCGGGACCATACGTACTTCGCCCTATTGTATGAGGATAGTCAATTAGTGTGGGATATCTTCTAGAGATGTTGTTTCATAAGCCGCAACTTGGTTATTTTAAAATCTCGAGTAAACAAAGGTACTATCTATTAAATTTATGTAAGCTATGCGATATCATTAGCCTCGCTACATTTTTTTTTATACCACATAGGTGGCAAACAAGCATACGGGCCGCCTGATGGTAAGCAGTCACCGTAGCCTATGGACGCCTGCAACTCCAGAGGTGTTACATGCGCGTTGCCGACCTTTTTTTAAAAACCTGTACACTCCTTTTTTGAAGAACCCCATACATCACTTATCATCAAATAATAATGAAAAATATAAATAGATTATAATATAATTTAGATATAATATTGAAGTGTGATTTCTGTGTAAGCGTTTTTGAATTCGGTGAGGCAAATTGATTTCAGTGCCTGCACATGATTTCGGTGTT
Organism: Cydia amplana; assembly: GCF_948474715.1. Lineage (NCBI taxonomy): Eukaryota > Metazoa > Arthropoda > Insecta > Lepidoptera > Tortricidae > Cydia > Cydia amplana. Next base: position 7,810,282 of record NC_086080.1, read on the forward strand.
TTTTAAATCTCAAATATCAAAAAAACTATAAGGTTCTAATGGAGGCCTCCACTACCAATATTTTTTATATTAAGGCTAGATTTTAGGAAATGAAGTCGTGTATCAAATAAGTAAAAAATAAAATTCGGCACCGAAGTCAGGCACCGAACGTCATCTCTGAGAATCGCCCATATCACATATTACATGGAACAATGGTGTTCCGGACATTTGGGAGGCATGCGCGGATCCGAAGCCTACACACGTAGAGGCCCTTTTGACACTTTAATGAAATGTAAGGTAAACCGAGCGGATGCTGCCCTTGTCCGGGTCATGAGACGCACGCACAGGCAGCACCCGCCAAGGTGTAAGGACTATTGAGAGTTAATGGAATCTAAAATGAACTACTGCCGTATTCAAACTTCGAGATATTTACAAGAGACGACACGTACTAGATCCATTCTAGATACGTTATAGTTTAGATATCAACTAGTTCTCTTTTGCAGGGCAATTCGGGCAACCAATATCACTTTTACGTTAGATAGAGTTAGATATCTATTAGATGTGAATTGTATCTCTAAGTCATATCTTGTGGAAATCGTTCAAGAGTATCTCCAGAATCGCAGAAATGTAAAATTTGACAGGTTAGATCCTAAAAATATCGTTATCGTGTCTTGGTGATGTCTAATAGATATCTTATAGATATCTATTTCAAAATCCAAATCGGGCCCATAGGCTGTTGGGTGAAAGCGATGGACATTACTGGCCTATGAGATAAAAACCGGACGCCTGCCTAATAAAATCGTATATAATTTTATTTTATTCCAGCAGACGGTGACTCGCCCCCACAAGATGGGCCCCCACAAGATGGGCCCCCACAAAGAGCGACATCTAGGATGGCTCAAGGGCAACACCGGTGTGAGGGCTGAGGGTAGAGAGGTGTTACTGGACTTCTGACAGATCCGATCCATATCTAATCCAGATCGAATTCATATCCTATAATTAAATAAGAACACACCTGAAAGTTACTATGGGCATCCTCGTACAAACGCATTTTATTTTATTACGTAAAAATGTTTGAATATCGATGAATAATCTGAGCATATTTTACATACATTTGTGATGGAAAAAATCCTATACATTACGTAGACAAATTCGTTGAAAGTTCCTGAGTGATACACAATTAATTACATAAGTGATACCCATTAATTACATTATGTATAATCTTAGGTTGAACTGAAATCATATTTAATTGTTATTTCTATCCTGATCTCGATTTAGTTTAATGTTAGTTACGTTTACGTACTGACGCTATCTCTTGGATGCGTCCAAAGTTAAAATGGCCGTTTTTGTTTTGAGTTCATAGATCGACGAATCCAGCAACATAAAAACTAGTTTGATGTATTCAAAAGGTACTTTAATACAAGATGCAGTACGTAGCGGCCCCCTTTTTTTAAGTATCTTTCGTTAAATTTAAATAATCACGATTATTTAGCAGTGGCTCTAGTGTGCACGTTGATGGGCTCTTAATTTGTTGATAAGTCCAGGATCTTACGGAAGTCTTTGTTTTTCGTCTTCGAGGAGCAGAAGCTGACTTTCCTCTTTCAGTGTTAGTGAATGTCCTCACAGCAGTCAATACATGTACGTCATAAAGTTTTCTAGTTTTGTACAAAAATTGAAGATGTGTACTCGCTTTTCCTTATATGTATTACTGACTTTTAAATTAATAAAAAGGCAAAAAAGTCGATACCCATGGCCAGATTTCCGCCTAGGCCCAGAAGACCCGGGCCTAGGGGCCCAGGCAACCTAAGTATCAGTTTATAGATGGAGAAGGGGGCTCCCCTAAATTCTAAGTGCCTAAGTCCCTACTTACGGATCTAAATCAGGGCCCACCGATTAGGCCAGGTATAGATTTCAGACATTTTACTTGCCCTGGTGTCAGCACCCTGGAGTTACGGTTAACTTACTATCAGGTAATATAAAAAAAATAGGATCGAGAGGTTCTAAAGGCAATTAATGGGAGCAGATATTCAGAGGTATTGGGCTGGAAGTTTTGAATTATGAAAATAAGACAACAGGTATTATGCTGATACACTGGCTGACGCTTCACACTCTCACCTAAATTGCGCTACCATATTTATTTACAGCTTGTCTATTTATCATTGATTACCAGCCAGCCCAATTTGGTCTTCTTATGAGAAAGGCGATGATGACTCGGGCGAACAGCTGCATCATACCGACTGTGAAACAAAAAATCTTTAAGTAACCCGAAGTTAATATAGCAAAAGTACCGCCGTGTCACTAATACATGGCCAGAAAGAATCGCGCTATTTTTTTATCACTCCAAAGAAATATAAAAAAAGTTTTCTTCTACTGTTGCTGCCAAGACGGCAAGACTACAGTTTTTGCTAAACTAAGGATGCAAAGCACGAAGAATTTCGTACATTGACACGACATTTCCTATCTCAATCGCACGCGCATAATAGGGATGATGACACATGTTGAATTTTATAACGAAATCTAGTGAAATAGATAGCAAACGAGCAATTTATCACAATAATATGGATATTTAAAATAAAATATTGAAAAATTACAAAAATACAGGACCTGAAAGTTTCAAAATCTAAGTCATTTTTTAACTTCCAAAAACGATAAAAGTAAGGATACCATTCGATTCCTTACATTTCATCCAAAAAAATATTGTATATCAACTATACAGGCTGCTTCCTGTAACAGGAGCAATAAATTAATAAACTGTAGGGTGTACTCCTCAAACTGACAAACATTTGTTCAGCAAATTTTGAAAATAACTCATGTTTTGATTTTTATTACACATTATAGTTTATTCTAAGACGCAATGTATTGCAAATTTTGTTATGTTTAAAGCGTGACAAGCAACGTCAATCACACTGATGTCAGCGTACATTGAAGGCAATATTTATTTTGTATGAAAAAGAGGAAGTCTAAAGGATTCATAATTTTTAAAAGTTGCTGAATAAATGTTGGTCAGTTTGAGGAGTACAGCCTTTAGTTTAATTTATTGCTCCTGTTACAGGAAGCACCCTGTATACACAAACGCAATATTTAACCGACAAAAACGCAATTTTCTTGTTTTGTGCATACTACAAGATGGCCTCCCAGAGACCTTGACGTCACGTTCCCTTATCGTTTTGTTTAAGGCGTTTCGCGAGTGAAGTGCGACTGTCGGCCTTTGACTACAAATTCTGACTCTTGTGTTACTTTAATGCAATGGGTCCCATATAGACATTTGATCCTAAAAACAAACCCGATCAATTGATACCATAAATGAAAATTAGTCATGTAGCCTATTATATTGCTGTCCCGCCCCTGATGCCTGCGGTCAATGTCCCTGTGCGAGCGGGCCAGTAATATTAATTATGCGCGTGCGATTGAGATAGGAAATAGCTTTGCAATTGCTTACTTTATATGTATTAATTTTATGAGTAAGATAAAAAAACTTACGGTAAATAACCCTTGGAACGAGAAATATAACTCTCTCCGACGTCATCCCTTGACAACAAGTCTATAACCCGGTGTGCCCTGTGAACCGTGTAAGCGTAACATTCCTTTCAAAACTGGTTTATCTAAATACAAACAGTAGTATAAAACTAAACATAACTATTAAAAACTACATTTTAATTTAAAAATGGCATACATAAAAAACTTGCGTGAGGCTCAGAGATATTAAATCGTTTAAGAGAGACTCCACACTAGCGTCTCCCAAGCGTCCAGCCGCTGCTCGACGCAACATTGGCGCAACTGCGCAGCGACATCATTTTCCATAGCGCTGGGAGCCGATTTTTGAATTTCGATCGCTCGATTTTGTCACTCGAAAATCGGTGGAAAACGGCAAAATTTTAATTTTTGAGATTCGAGCGATATAAATTGGGAATCTAGTGGTATTGACCACTCGTTTTCAATTCTATTAGTAGAACTTACATGCCTAGTAGTGGAGATATTACTGAACGAATAACACGAAATCGAGCGGTCGAATTTCAAAAATCGGTCCCCTGGACGCCGACGCTCAAAAGACGCTAACAGTGTGGGGTGACCCTAAAACTCACGCTTTTAAATCGAAAATTAATTTAAAAACGTGAGTGATCCGTTTTAATATATTTAATATTACAATTTGTGCTTACCAGTCGTCACACTGCAAATGGAATATTTATTTATCAATAGATAAATCCAGTGAAGACAAGACTTGGCAATAATTCCTACTTTTCAACCGACTTCAAAAAAGGAGGAGGTTATATTCGACCGTATGTTTTTTTGTAAGTATGTTACCTCATCGTTTCTGAACCGATTGGGAAAATTATGTTTTATGAAAGTAGATAAGTATCAGTCAAAACCCAGTTCCGATAATGGGATCCATGTGGAATTGAGAGAACTACTAAAATTTTATAGGCATACTTATAGCAATTATTGTATTATCACCAACAAAACAATCAATTTTATTCAAAAATGTACTATTTATTTGGTGAAGTGGAACTGCTGATGAAGAAAAGAACGGAGCTCTTCAATAAATATTAGTCTAATAAATCTTATATTCAATATAAGAGCTCTTCAATGACTCGTATTTCACGTTTGGCGATTTGTTTTCTTCCTTAAGTTTGTTAAGCAATTAAGATTCGAAGAAACATTTTGTCAAGGTCCGGTTCTGACATAGACTAGGAATCTAGGAATCTAGACTGAGTTTAGAGCAATTATTTAATGAAACCGATGCTGCCAAAAATACCGGGGGTGCGGGGGGACGAGGTGAGCGAATCCCGTGCCGTGATTGGTCCGTTCAAAGACACGGACCAATCACGGCACGGGATTGACTCGAAGATGGAGTAAAACTACCGTATAAGTGGCAGAAGGGGTAGCGTTACTATGCTCAGTCTAGAGGATTCCTAGTCTATGCATGGGTTCTGATGATGAGACCTATGAAGAATTAAGGGAACTCCCGAAATCTTATTAGGCATACTCGTACATACATATACATAGCGCTATTATCTTTTTTGAAGCCATTTTCTTTTTTTTTTAGTTAATGTTTGCTTTTCAAATATACTGAATTAATTTCAGTTTTCCTTAAGTGTAAAATAAAAACCGGCCAAGTGCGAGTCGGACTCGCGCACGGAGGGTTCCGAACCATCAACAAAAAATAGAGCAAAACAAGCAAAAAAACGGTCACCCATTCAAGTACTGACCCCGCCCGACGTTGCTTAAGTTCGGTCAAAAATCACGTTTGTTGTATGGGAGCCCCACTTAAATCTTTATTTTATTCTGTTTTTAGTATTTGTTGTTATAGCGGCAACAGAAATACATCATCTGTGAAAATTTCAACTGTCTAGCTACCACGGTTCGTGAGATACAGCCTGGTGACAGACGGACGGACGGACGGACGGACGTACAGCGGAGTCTTAGTAATAGGGTCCCGTTTTTACCCTTTGGGTACGGAACCCTAAAAAATGAATATCGTGGAATTACTAGTTTTTCTTTTTGACGTGATAACGTCTTATAAATCGATGAACACCGGTAGCATGAACGAAAAAGTGTCACCTTATGGACAGATTTCCATGGTAACGTTGTGGACAGATATCCATGGTAATGTATAAAAGTATGCAATTTTTCATCAATGTTTTCTTATGATGTTATCACGCAAAATTATCGTCCGTAATCCGACTTTACAGACAACCATTTTTTTTTTTGTTTAATAAACGCACTTGCACACTGGCTATGGCAGCCATCAGCAGCACAACGGCGCTCACGACAAGCGTCACTCGAACCATTGTCCCCTAGACAAATAAAAAGCACATATATAGTTTGGTAAACCATTTTCGTTAGTAGGAAAAGGCGGCAAATTTGAAGAATGGCCCGGAGGGTCAGTCTTCCATACAAAATTTGAATATCGCGCCTTTTTCTACTGACAAAGTGAGTTTGAGTATATATTACATAGGTTGACTGCTATAGTTATAGGTCTTTCCTAACTTATCAGAAATAAACAAGCCAATTGAAACCTTATTTTTAAGAGCGGCCATTTAGTCCAAAACGATATTTAGGATGTTTAAATGGTGAGTGATGAAAATCTAGCACTGCACTGCCTATGATTTGTTCGGTTAAAAAACATTTCAAAAGTATACCATCTACGTATTTTATAAATAATAAACGTGATGATAAAATTAGACGTAACAATAAAGAAATATCAAAAAAATTGCTGATTTAGCAAAAGTACCTAACGAAAAATTTTCCGCTATACATTATTCTACTATGCTACGCGCATTACAGTAAGTAACTACGCTATGGCGTAGCATTACCACGCGCAAAATAAATACTACAATACGTTTATCGCAAAAATTTCATTTTTGATACAAGCTTTTATCGCTGACTGTACTTTTCTTACGACAGACAACTAATACTCATCGAGACAATTCTAAAAACCCCTAACACAATTAGGTTGCGTTGTTTCATCACAGAGTTCCTATGGCCACCTTCCAGCTCCATCATTAGATCAGCTCGATGGTACCATAATATTGCATTGTCGCCCGACTTACATGTGTATGCAAAATTTCAGCTCAGTCGGAAACCGGGAAGTGGATCAAATTTAACTTGCAAGATTTGATTACAGACCGACAAACAAACAACGGTCAGGTGAAAGTAAATAAAAGCTTGTAAAAACTCAACTGTACAGAAAGGGATGACAGCAGTAATTCAAATAAGCTATTAATTATAAATTTTGTGAGGAACCTGAATCTGTGGCGTAGTACGTGGCTTGCAGCAAAATGGCAATAAATTTTCCACATGAGTTTAAATACAAAATAGCCGAACATGATAGCATGTCGAATGCTATTTTTAATGCATATTGGCTAAGGGCGAGTCGGACGCATGCTGTTATGAATTCAATTAATGTAATACTCGTACATGTCTAATCGATTTAGTGAAATAGTAATTAGGTACATGTATTTGTAACTAATCATGCAATACAGCAGACAGCTTCCAATTGAGTATAGTTACATCTTGATAAGAATACATCATTCAAAAGCATGTCGAAACTCAGGCAATTATTATTTCATAAAGTGCAATGGGGTAACTTCAAAAACGTGGTAATTGTAGAAATGGCAAATATGTATGAAAAAAGAAGCACTTCATACTTTAGGTAGAAGCACTAATGCTGCTTTAAAGACCTGCACACCGGCTGTGTGTGCGTGACGTGCACGTGCGCCTGCAGCGTTGTAATATACAGATCCTTATGAGAGACGGCACACCGCTTCCGTGACGTGTGCGTGTGCGGCTCCAACATTTTAGCGCACGCGCACGTGCACGTCACGCACACGCAAGACACTGCACAGCCGGCGCAGCACGGTTCCATTTTTATCGCATATCACTATGCGCGTCCCTTTCACACTTACATACTTGTTAGAACGTGACAGGCATGGTGATAAGCGATAAAAACGCCACCGTGCTACGCCGCCAGGCCTTAAGGCTTACCAAGGCATTGCTTACTGTTGCTACAGTAGAAAGTGCTTCTAGTTTATTAGATATTTGCCATGTTCAAAATTACCCCGCTTTCAAACTTAACCTAATTCACTTTACTACTTTCTATTACGAGGTATTTAGCGAAAATTATAATGAATTGTTTTTACTAAAATCGGTAATTATTTACTAATTTCATTATATTCCCTTGATGGACTGTTTCGGAAACCTTGAAATCTTTAATACAAATGTAGTAAATATTGTAGTAAATACAAATTGACTACAATAAACAACTGAGTCAATGTTAAGCACACAAATAGTTTATTGAAAACTGTTTGACCCACGTTGGTATGAAAGTGCAGACAAATTCGCAGGCCAAAGCTAGTCTATAATAATTATTTAATTAATCGGATTAGTTGCACTCTTAGATACATAAAAGCCGTTACGCTTTCAATTTCTTCCTCCATCTTTTTTGTATAAAAGCGTTAAATTTACCGCTACTAGCAGCTGTTTCTACTGCTCTTTACTTCACCACGACTTCAGGTTTGTAAATGCTTTTATTATCTTTTTAAAATGAGTTAAAGAAAGGAAAAATATTAAAATAAAAACACGATATTTTCTGACCTACATCTTAGGTAGAAAGTCTTACACAGCATCTCGCTTTGATTCCAACGTCAGTCGTATTCGGTCGAACTCGAAGTCTTTGGATATACAAAGATTTAAACGATTATGAGTATGATTAAACGTAATTAGAGTAAAGGTGACAGTCCATTTCCAACCGCAGCTGCACTACTGTCAATTTTACTATGGAAATTGACAGTAACAGCGGCGCGTTCAGTACCAGTAGTGCAGCTGCGGTCAGAAATGGAATGTTACCCTAAGTCTTTATTTTTAATAAAAGTGGCATTTTCTTTGAGAACTATTCTATAAATCAAGGTAGGTATTTTTCTTTACTAGGTGACAATGATTCGCGGACCGCTGCTGGTGATAGCTGTGCTTGTGATGGCCGCAGGTGTACAAGTATGTTGGTATACTTTATACTTATACACATTAAATGTTTTAAAATTCCAAACGCTGGCAATTATTTTTTATTACATTAAATTGAATTATATCAACTTAATACTTAACTAATTTCATTGCAGTGTTTTAATGATGACAGCAGTAGTTCAGGCAGGTACGTACGAGTACATATAGCAACAAAAGCCAAAGAAAAGTAAAAGTAGATTCCAGGTTTGAAAGAGTGGCTCGGGCGGGGGGACTGGCACACAAATATACTGCTATGCTGAAACGAGAAGGCTAAACTTGCTTACTCATACAATCTAATACGTTCCAATATGTGAGTGACCCGTTTAAATGTAGCGAAGATGTAGTCCATAAATCATCAATGCTTTACTTAGAAGTAGGTAAACAAATTAAAGCGGTGCACAATATCGCATTCCCCTTTTTTTAATACTCTAGTTTTATGAGATGTTTAACTAAAAAGAAATGATAAAAAGTTAGGTTATTAACAAAGGGTGTAACCAAGTGAGCTATGAAGACTTTACCGCCGAAGCCCGAAAGATGCTAAGATAACATCCTGGTTTTCAGATATCAGCGGGTAGCCGACTTGTTATCAAAGTCGAACGCAGATCATTATAGCAACAGGTATTCTGTATATTTTTTCTTCACTGTGGAGATCCTAGGACGTGAGCCATACAGGCGAATCCGAACGTACACTGACATCAAAATAATATTTGAATCATGTTATTTATGTACGCCAAATATGTACGAACAGCTACGAGCGAAATGTACGATAACTAAATGACATTAGGTGTCATTATAATATCAGTGTACGTTCGAATTGGCCTGATTGCCCAGCAGAGGGCGATCGTCGCCTGATATGATATAAAATAATTCAGCCTATATATATACGTCCCACTGCTGGGTGCAGGCCTCCTCTCATTTCGAGAAGGCTTGGGCTACAGTTCCCACGCTAACCCAATGGGTTCAAACTTCGTATGCTTGCAAATATTTTATCTACTTGTTTTATATTTTTGTAAATTGGTAACCATAATAACCAAAGCGCCGATACGACTCGGAAAACAACAAGTTCGTCCTAGAATGTAGGCCTCGCTCAGCTCGCTCTATGTGAAGTATTTGTAAGTAAGTATACAGTAGTTGCAAGTGTAGTAGGTATAAAAACAATACAAGCAGGGCCGATCTGTTGATTGCAATTAAAAATATTAGAAAACTCTATGCCAACGATCGCCATCGGCACACACCCGATTGGCATCGGCCCAAAAGAAAAAAGAAAAATATACGACATATATCCGACATATGTCGCAATTATATAATTGCGTTATGATTCTCATCACATGGCTATTTCGATTTACAGGTACGAATCTGAACAACCAGAAGTTATCATTATCGTTCGACCTCAACGTCAGGAGAAAATGCGAGCATTTGTTTTAAGTTTGGTCAACGTTCGCGACCCAGAATTTTTGTCTGGTCGCTAAAAGCAAATAAAAAAAAATAAACCCTGGCGACATAACTTTATTTTATTGATATCCTACCCCTAAATTCGAAATATGATTTTGGAGACCCTGGAATGTAAATTAAAAGAGTAAGTAATCCAACACAATGATCAGTACTAAACTTGCTCAGCCGTAGTAGTGATGTACCTACGCCGCGGCGATTATTACTACTCCACGAATACTAGAATGAAACAAGTTTTACCATATTTTCTTATAAAATACGTGAAAAAGTGTGACAAACTGACAATAAAATAGATTATTGTTTTTCACCTCAGCAGCTCGAACAAGGGTATTTTGATTCTTAAAAACAGTGAGCAAAATCGCATTCAAGTGACCTTTATAGTCAAATGTCATTTCAACATGCGGGGTCTAATACAAGTTCGAAATACTTGGGTTCTATTATCTCTGTCCCTTTCACACTGTTAGCAAAAAGAAACAGACAAAAAAAGTTAAAACGACATTCAACGGTATATTCACGGTTTATAATAGACCCCCGAAAAACTTCAGACCGCATCGTTCCAAACCACGTACGAGTATGAATTCTTAATAATTAATTAATAAAAATAAAGTTTAAGATTTGATAAAAACTGATAAAATACTATATTTTAGGTATTTTATTGTACAATTAAAATAATGAACTCAAAAAATACACAGATCATCACGCAATATTAATTATTTTACTTTTAAGAATTTCTATCATAGTTGACAAATAGTCCGCATCCGCAATTCGGACCGTATCTTACAAAGATTTTAATACAAAAAAGTGGCCAAGTGCGAGTCGGACTCGCCCATGAAGGGTTCCGTATTTAGGCGATTTATGACGTATATAAAAAGACTACTTACTAGATCTCGTTCAAACCAATTTTCGGTGGAAGTTTACATGGTAATGTACATCATATATTTTTTTTAGTTTTATCATTCTCTTATTTTAGAAGTTACAGGGGGGGGGGACACATTTTACCACTTTGGAAGTGTCTTCGCGCAAACTATTCAGTTTAGAAAAAAATGATGTTAGAAACCTCAATATCATTTTTGAAGACCTATCCATAGATACCCCACACGTATGGGTTTGATGAAAAAAAAATTTTTGAGTTTCAGTTCGAAGTATGGGGAACCCCAAAAATTTATTGTTTTTTTTCTATTTTTGTGTGAAAATCTTAATGCGGTTCACAGAATACATCTACTTACCAAGTTTCAACAGTATAGTTCTTATAGTTTCGGAGAAAAGTGGCTGTGACATACGGACGGACAGACAGACGGACAGACGGACAGACGGACAGACAGACAGACATGACGAATCTATAAGGGTTCCGTTTTTTGCCATTTGGCTACAGAACCCTAAAAAGGTTGTTGATTGAAGTGTCAGTTAATGTTTGTTATTTCCATATTATTTTACTGAAATTTATTATTACGTTTTGTTTTTGTGTTCCATTGCGGTAATTAAACTTAATTGTTTTCACCTCAGCAGCTCGAACAAGGGTACTTTGCTACTTAAAAACAGTGAGCAAAATCGCATTTTGCTCACTGAGTGAGACAAAATGAGCAAAATGCGATGTTGCTCACTCAGTGAGCAAGTACCCTTGTTCGAGCTGCTGAGGTGAAAACTTAATTGTTGGTATATCTTAAGAAAACATGAGCGAATAGGTAAGTGATGAAGAAGGAATACATATTTCGGGTTCTCTAATATGTTCTCACTGCTGAGGTGAAAAGTTTTGTGAACTACACGAGATCAAAGTTATTTACATCTCGTGCGCTTTTGAGTCCCTTACTACGCTCTAGATTAGAATCTTTCGCTTGCACGGGACTCAAAATAAGCACTCGAAGAAATATCAAACTTTGATCTCTTGTTGTACAAATAACTATTGATTTATCGGGTTTGACCGCCCAGCCTTCGCGTGATTTTAATAACATGAATCTTCACTATCGAACAGTCGTGGTGAATAAATCTGTTTGTTTGAACAGGTGACAATGGTTCGTGGGATGCTGGTCGTTTTTCGTGTAGTTTTATTAATTTGAAACTTTATTTTAATGCCCTGCATACTAAATGTATAACCTGGGGCCAATTGCATTATAAATAAAATACAAGCTAATACTATTAGTGATTTTGTATGTAAAATGATATATTTGGTTTCTTTTCTTTCTCTAATTCTTGGGATTAGGTAGTCAAATAGGTCACACACATGTATACCGTTAGCAAGCGCGAAAATGCTAAGATGAGAACTTGATTTTCAGGTATCAGCGGGTGTACGATTTATTATCAAGATCGAACGATCGCCATTATAGCAACAGGTAGTTTTCCGTTTTTAATTCATGCGGTGACTGTGTGGTAAAAAACCCTTTAAATCATCTGGATTTTATTGTGGTTGGCCTAAATGTTGTTTAGATATCTCTAATATTCTTTACTGACCTTCGGTGAAATTTATGTATGTCTTTGCAATAATATATATGAATTGTCAATTAACAATGTAGACACTGGTACTGCCCGATAACCAAATTGACCTCAGGCAAGGCAGGGACTTGTAATTTATTTTCATAAAGTGAAAGTGATATCCTAGTATGTTTTTTATAGTTCTATTCTCTCGTTATAATTTTCGTCAACAATTTGCTTCTGTTCACAGGCAACCATTTGAAGGGCCCGAATTGCTAGAAGATGTCGAAATCCCTCGACCTCAACGTCGGTTCTTAATGCATTCATGGGCCTGCATTTTTTGCCGTGCAGCGATCGCTCACAATTATTAGTCAGACGCGAAATAAAAAAATGTATAAAAGTTTGAACCCTTGCACCTACATATTTCAAATTCGCAGCTTTTTTCTACTTACAAAATTGGTTTGCCAAGTAAAGTCGTACCTTCAATGCTTTAGGCTGTATATTAAAGGATTTAGAAAGAAAAAGTAGGTAACGTATTTAAAGAACAATAAATATTTTACTACAATTTTTTTCTTCTAAATATCTATCTATGAAGATTTCTCCCAAACCATTAATTTTGCAGAACACACAAAGGGGTCAAATCGATAGCTCTTAAGGTTCTCTGTTTGATCCGCACTGAAAGCGATACCGTGTATATTAATTAGATTAATGTGAGGTCTAGTTTGTGCCATCCACGACTACGCGCCCCACTCTTCTTCCTAATCGTTTATAGTACATTTAGTGTGCAACCTAAACATACGATGGCATGGCTTTCCATGTAGTAGTTCTGTATATACACATTAATTAGATACGTGTGCTAGTGCTAGGCCTAGGCTATGTCAAATTTTCGATTCGATAATTTATCCTGTGTTTTATGTTATCGCACGGTATTTACTTTACCATACAATATTCGAAACTTAAATTAGGGATATGGCTATATAGTTACGGGATATTAACTAATTTATTAGGTATTAAACATATTTTAAGCATAATTATATTAGCCTTAGTAAACTGACGGTTGCTGACGAGTTTTTAATAAGATTTCCGTGCCATGGTTTGTACAAAACTCACAGTTACTTTTATCAAGATTTTTTTTTACTCATCGTTAATATATATATTTTTTAATGTCTCAATCATAAAAAAATCATAATTGTTATCAGATATACTATACTCTATCCAATTTTGAAAGCCGCTTTAGGCTCAATCCATCGCAGTACATCCACTTGACCTCTGCCCAAACTTGAAATGAGGACATGTTCACAGGTGACACGGACATTATTCACTCTCTTTTTATCGGATTAAGGCGAACGAAGTTCTACGGACTTTGTATCATTTATTTTATTAGGTTACAGTCTGGCCTGGCATTTTGTGCCGGTAGCAGTGTAAAGCAAACTAAATGACAGCAACAATCAGACTCGACAAAATCACAGTGGCAAATCAGCAACGAACATCAAAATAGATCTAAGGGGAATTAAATTGTGTTATTAGTGCTTTTTAATATGTAGGATACAAATATGATGGAGGGTAGGTATAACTATGTATATAGATTTTACAGTGTTTTCAATCAGGCCCCTATTTCACCATAGTGACTGGTGCTACAATTGTACACATAACATTGCTGACGTCACAGGCCTCCATAGGCTACGGTAACCGCTTACCATCGGACGGGCAGGGTGCTTGTTTGCCACCAACATTTTAATAATAAAGTATTCCATTATATCGCCAATAAATAAGTACTTACTTTACGAAGCTAATGACAATTGTCACAAGAAACACGACAATTGTCACGAAATTCCGACACAGAACTCATTTTCTGTCAAGAATTAAGAAAATTCTTTTAAATCTTGTGACAATTGTCATAAACTTCGCAAGAGAATTATTTGTTTTTTTTTTTTTCGATATAATCAAGTTTTTTTAAATAATACAATGGTGGTGGCAAACAAGAATACTGCCCGCCCGATGGTAAGCGGTAACCGTAGCCCATGGATGCCTGTGACGTCAGCAACAGTGATGTTTTACAATTGTCGCACCTGTCACCGTGGTGAAATAGAGGCCTGGTAGTCGTCAACTTCCTGTTAGTGAACAGGAAGTTGACGACCTATGCCCACCTACATTAGGGGACGAAAGGTACGATATAACATATTTTTGCGGCCGAAATTGGCTATACAAATTAGAAAATCTGAACGTTTTGAATTTTTAGACAGACAACTTCCTGTTAGTGAACAGGAAGTTGACGACCTATGCCCACCTACATTAGGGGACGAAAGGTACGATTTAACATATTTTTGCGGCCGAAATTGGCTATACAAATTAGAAAATCTGAACGTTTTGAATTTTTAGACAGACAACTTCCTGTTAGTGAACAGGAAGTTGACGACCTATGCCCACCTACATTAGGGGACGAAAGGTACGATTTAACATATTTTTGCGGCCGAAATTGGCTATACAAATTAGAAAATCTGAACGTTTTGAATTTTTAGACAGATTCGGTTGGTTAAGAGTGGAATTACAATGTATCAGCATCGAGCCGTATTTTATATAATCAAAAATAATCTTATTCTTTATTAATGAATTGTTGGTACATATAAAAAAATCGAACCAGTGTTGAAAAATCGCGAGTTTTATACTTTACACATAATCAATCTTTTCTATTGCCGCTTAATCGTTCTGTCTGTTTCTGTCCGTGTAAGCGAGCTGAATGGTTTAGTTCTATATTAAATAAATAAAAAAGCACACCTACACTTGACCTACACGTATTTCTAAACCTTTGACAGAACTTTATTGACAGTAATTCCTATTCCTACTACAAAGGATAATAGGTACTGGTATTTACATCAGGAGAACCGTGTGAGGTGGGCGGGTGAGGCTACGGAACCATACCGGCTTGAGTGCGGGGTGCGTCAGGGTGGTTCGAGCTCACCTTTACTTTTTTGCCTGTAGGTATGTAGATGCACTACTCGAGCAGCTCAGCAGTACACATGTCGGGTGCCATGTTGATGGCGTATGCCTAAACAACATCAGTTACGCAGACGACATGGTGCTGCTGGCTCCCTCCATTGGGGCGCTCCGTAAACTTATAGCTATATGTGAATCCTACGCCTCCTCACACGGTTTATTGTATAACGGGAAAAAGAGTGAGATAGGTAATGATTTTTAAGGCTGGAAACAAGTATCCCACTATCAGTGGCGGATTTCCCATAAGGCACAGTAGGGCGTAATCGAGCCTAGGGCGGCGAGATATTAGGGGCGGCAAATTGTGGCAAAAAATCGCTGATGATAACAAGAAATAACACAAAATTATTCATATATAGGCAACGAATTCTCAAAAAAAGGTATAGAGAGAAATGCTTGGAACACAATTTTTGACTTCGTAACTTTGTTTGAACTACTTAGGAGGTGAACATATCAAAAGTCCCCGGCCGTAGCTAATGAGCCGGGGAAAGAGGGAGATTTGAAGGTCCCATTTTTCGGTTTTTCGCTTATACTTATCTCGGAAACTATGCGTTCTAACGACTGATCATTGTACAAAATGAAAGCTGATTAAATTTGCTACAAGTTTTATTTAGTACAGTTTTTCGATATCATAAGCATCAGCAATCATTGCCGTAGATAAATTACAGTTAAGTCGATCAGCTGATGCTTTTCAGCCATCTTGGCGCGAACTAAACTGCGAAATCACCGAGAACTTTGCGAGTGTGGAGTCATACGTCAACGTTGCGATATATTCGCTCCGCGAAGTCGAGCCGCGATTCACGCGCAATAGTCTGAAGGGGGGCTTGTATAGGGCCCTCCACACTCGTGCACGAAGCCGCGAACGCGAGTGTGGAGTCAATTTCGCAGATCTGCTACACTGTTAAAATCTTTCGGGTTCCTTTCCTCGTGAGCACTGTGAATATTATTGATGGAAATTTCATGCAAAATTATAGACATTCAAGAGCGGCTTTCTCAAAAACTAAACAAGATACCTATCGAAAAACTCGACTGTATAAAACTTGTAGCAAATTTAATCAGCTTTCATTTTGTATAATGATCATGTCACAAGGACGCATAGTTTTTAAGATATTATAAGCGAAAAACCGAAAAATGGGACCTTTAAATCAAACCCCCCACCCCCGCTCAAGGGCTACGGCCGGCGACTTTTCATATTTTCACCTCATAACGAGTCCAAACAAAGTTACTTAGTAAAAAATGTGTCCAAGCATTTCCCTCTATACCTTTTCGTTGCCTGACCTAAATGCAGTCAGTATGATGGGTGCCGATACTGAGAAAGGGGCGGCTACAGGGTCTGAGCCTAGGGCGGCAAAGACTGCAAATCCGCCACTGCCCACTATTATACCTCCCGTCCAACTAAACGGCATCGCCCTCGCGAGAGTCACTCGCTTCAAATATCTCGGGCATGTTGTTACTGACGATCTGAAGGACGATGCCGATATGGAAAGAGAGCGAAGAGCATTGTGTGTGAGGGCGAACATGCTGGCCCGCAGGTTTGCTAAGTGCTCAAATGCAGTGAAAATTACTTTATTCAAGACATACTGCTCGTCTTTTTACACTGGCAGCCTGTGGGTCCGATATACCCAAAAGTCATACAATGCTATTAGGGTGCAATACAACCATGCCTTTAGGATGCTGATTGGCCTGCCCAAGTTCTGCAGCGCATCCAACATGTTCGCGGAGTCACGGACGGATGGATTTGCAGCAATTTTGCGCAAGAAAGCAGCGTCTCTGTTGAGCAGAACGAGGGACAGCCCGAACAGCATCCTAGAAAGATGATAGCTGATCATGTGTGTTGTCCTGTAATTAATGAAATAATTTTAAATGTCAAATCTAATTTAGTTTTTAAGTACTAACATTATTTTTAAGAATTTACTAACAAATATAAGATCGTGTTATCTTTACTGAATAAATAAAAATTGAAATTGAATTGAAATTGAATATATTCTATTCAACTTTTATAATACAACTTGCTGTCGGAGGTTTTTACATTAATATTTAGTAAAATTAAATACTAACGATTATTGTAAATAGTTTGAAACAACCAGAACTATAATAAAAATCAAAAATTTGTAGGAACAGAATGTTTAAAGGCCTACGAAACGAAATCAAGGAGACCTACCAATTCAATTTGTCGTGAACTAACTAAATGAAATGACATTCATTTATAAATTTGTTAGAATGCTGGAAAAATGTATGAAGGCAGTGTCGGCACAGGATACGTTGCTCTACCGAATAAGTATGGTGGTGCAAAAGGGCTTAAAATAAATCTACCATTTCGTCTGACACTTTATACCTACCATCTTTTTGCTATTGAACAAGGAAATAACATTTATCTGTTACGACGAAATGTTCCGGGAGTTGAATTTGTATAGTGTGAACCGGGAATTCTCAGTTCCGGTAATGATTTTATATAGAAAACCAGTACTAGGAGCACACCCTAATAAATACGTCCCTCTCAAGTCTCAGTAAAAATTGACCGAAATATGTAATAACGCCGTCCTCCTGGGAGTCATGCCGAAAACGGGTGATTTGCCGGAATTCTTACTTACTTATTTCATAAAAAGGGCGGTTTTGATAAGCATATAGTATGTTCCGATTGTACCCAAATGCTATTTAAAAATACACTCTTAAACAACCTTACGTAACAAAGACAACAAATTCTATCATCGAATCGAACCCTTTCAGCACTCTAAGATAAAG
The DNA here is from genome assembly GCF_948474715.1 of Cydia amplana. NCBI lineage: Eukaryota > Metazoa > Arthropoda > Insecta > Lepidoptera > Tortricidae > Cydia > Cydia amplana. Next base: position 7,828,345 of record NC_086080.1, read on the forward strand.
TTTTATGATGGAATCGACTTCAATCGAATTACGATATTGCATGAACTCGGCACGGCAGTTTAGTATTTATAAGGTAAGTCTTGATATTTAACTATCCGAGATAGAATTTATTTTGAAAGAGGATTAAGTATCAAGGTTCTTCGAAGTTAATCGCATAGTACGGCTTTTGAACGTAACGAGATTTTAATTAGATAGCTGGGTCATAGCTGGGTCACATTTTCTGTGAAGTAGTAATGCTTTTGTTCACTTGTAAGCGAATTTGAATATTACTGTTTAGTTTCGAGGATTTCCATGTCAGAGATTAATTATTTTGTTAAAGGCACGTTAAAGGTCACAAAGGATTGGTAAGGTAAGGAAGGTTGTAAAGGATTTTTTTACAATTTTGCTAAGATATTTAATCCGTGTTTTATTATTTTATTGGATATAAAATAAATCATACCGTAAAATGTGCCTTCTGCTCCAAAATTTGAAATTTCAATTAAATTATTATATTGTAGTAGATATGTTGATGTACATATTTGCCGAATTGCCGATTAAAGTAGTATTATCATCATTACTATCATATTACTACTACTATCACTCAGGAATATAAACGAGGTTGTGACTTGTGATATATATGTATATGTAGTATAAAACTATGAGCGAACCTACAGTAAGTATGCACATTTTACGGTACCAAATCTTAATAAATTGAACTCGAATGTAAAGAACTTATTACAATGGCAAAATGATTTACCGTGAACTACTCTACTTTTATATTGGATTTTAATCTTAATTAAAATATTAATAGAGCTGTAATAATATTATAACCCACGCATTTATGCAGACAATTAAATTTACTAACACAAAAAAAATCAAGTTGTGATAATTAAAAAAAGCATTTCATATCCATTAACAAGGCATTCTTCAATTCTGTTTTTTCATCACCACTGAAAGCGGATTTTCGAACGAGCGAGCGAAGCGAAGCGAAGTTCTTACATTCGACTTTGAACACGCGGTTGGCTAGCGGCACGTCTCGGCATTTCGATGTTTTTAAGCTGAACTGTCAGAAGATAGTTTGATACTCAATAACTTAAGTAAATTTGTTCTAATTTAAATGAAATTGGGTAAACGTGTAGTCTAGGGCATTATATTTTAGTCATTAAATTATGAGCAGGCCCGATCAAGAGGTTATTAAGCTAGAAGAGCTTAGAAGGCCAAAAAGCAGTTTGTGAGGGGTCTTGCTATTCTGGTCAATTTTTTGCAAGAAACATGGTCGAGTTTAGTATCAAATGAAAGTGCTCGACTTACACTTTTATAATATCGTTTTTAAATTTACCATTTTGAAATAATTAGCAAGATAAAAATAAAATAGAATAAACATAATATATGTATGTGACATTTGACAAGAAATATTTCGGCTTAGCACAGATACAGTTTATTTTAATCTCTATGGTGGTGACTTAAATCCAGGGGAGGGACAGCCGTATACGAAGCCCTTTATTCGAAAAAATAGCGCCATCTATATTACTTAACGCTAAACTTGTAAATGGCGCTTCAAAATTGATGCAAAAAAGCAAATCTTGTCAGTAGAAAAAGGCGCGAAACTCAAATTTTCTATGAGACCATATCCCTTCGCGCCTACATTTTTGACGTGAAACGTCTTTAAAAACCCGTAGTAGAGGTGCCGGACCAAAAACCAAGTGTAACGAAAAGTGTTATGGCGCGGTGGCTTATATCTCTGTAACTGTGATACCTATATGTATAGTCACTTTCCTCTATACACATCAATGTATAGAGGAAAGTAGCCATTACTCGGAAAAGCATGTTCCGCTGACATAGATGGCGCTGATTCTACGCTAGAAACGACGCAATAGGAGCTAAAATGACCCCTATTTTCAGTGTTCATTTAGTAATTACTCACCAGCCCATTAACCGATTTCGGTAAAGTTGGAGTCATTTGATAGATCTTATTCCATTTTAATGAAATAAGAGAAAAATAAAACACGCGAAATTATAATAAGCTGCAAAAAGGTAAAAGAGTGACAATTTTTACAGAAATTTTATCACTGCTCTTGTTTGAGGCCACTGTGTGCGAAAATTAAGGCGCAAAACTGACGCAAATTACCTGAAGTAGTAAGATAACGCAAATACGGTTCTTTACATACCACTTTTACTCTAGTGAAACCTCTTAATCTCCTCAAATAGTTCATTAGAATCTATGGCGGCGCGGCGGCGCGAGTTAGTAAGAACACGTAGAAAACGAACGTATGGCGGCTGCTTGACAATCTCGAGTTCCTATTCCTAATTACTATCTTAGTTGAGTACTTTCTGCTGTATGGGTCAAACAAATTTTTGAAAAGGTCACTTCTGTGGACAATACATTAAAAGGTAACGACTCTGGTACGTATATATCCCGTTTTTCTCATTTGAGTCTCAAGAACTGAAAACATGTATTCCGCCTGTGTAAAGGTGCTGCGTAAAAAAATGATTTTAGATTCCCTTAAATTAGCGATGTCTACAGGAAAGACGCGAACGAGATTGCTATAAAACGTGTATTACCCGTATAAAATATCTATTCTCGTAATTATGATGTGTAATTTACAAAAAAATTGTACCTAATTATTACATTCATTACTCCAAAATGAATTGATCATTTATAATTAAACAGGTGTGACGCTGTAATTTATTATTTTAAAATTTCCCATAAATGCCGTGTTCATTTCTTAATCATTATCACCCCAAATAATCTATACAGATAACATTTAAGATATTACTCATAATTATTAATTATTATAATACATCAAACTCGCGAGATGCGCGACTTCGGTATTCAAACACAAAGCAATACATAGTACAAGTGTCTAACGAAATGCGAAGGCCGAAGGATGTACCTAAGTGTGACACACAACACACATAAGTGTGTCAAAACACATTCTGGACGCTTCGGGCCTTCGGCCCTACGTGGAGCTCGGCCTTCGGCCTTCGAACTTAGACACTAATACTATTGTTCTGTGTTTAAGCTGAAAGTAATGACGGTCAGATCATTGTTTATGTACAACTCCGTGCTAGAAATTCACAAGAAAGCAAGCACTCTACTTAAGCGTAGGCTTCGCCCGACCTTTAAGTGTGAAGGGCGCCGTAGGCGCTCTGTACTTAAGAGCGCGCGAAGCGCGCTGAATGTCGGGCTTCGCCCGACCTTTAAGTGTGAAGGGCGCCGTGCGGCGCCCTTTATGTAAGAGCGCGCGAAGCCCGACCTTTAAGTGTGAACGGCGCCGCAGGTGCCCTGTATGAAAGAGCGCGCGAAGCGCGCTGAATGTCGGGCTTCGCCCGACCTTTAAGTGTAATGGGTGCATTCTTTAAGTGTGACTAATAATGTTCATGTGCCAGCGGCACTCGGTCGGCCTTCGGCCTTCGCACTTAAGACACTTATACTATTGTTCTGTGTTTAAGCACGCATCCTGGACGGGACACGTTTACTACTATGACTCTTCGGGCCTTCGGCGCTACACAGAGCTCGGCCTTCGGCTTTCTCATTAAGTCATTAGCTATCCACACCAACGTTTCACGTCAACCATTGCGGCTGTGTCCCTGACATATGATATATACATATTAATCTTTGCTTAAATCAATCAGTTAAAGGCTCCACAGACCTTGCAATAAATCCACGCGATCTTTGATCCATTGCCGCCTATAGAGCGACATAAAATAGTAGAAATTAAATAAAATGGAACTCAAAAATGTCCATACTAAATTGTTGTCATGTGTAAGCATTTTACGTCAAAAATGTGACAGGTACGTTTCTTTCTAGTGGCGCCCTCATTTATTTTCTATTATTTTATGTCGCACTATACGAGTACCTAAGTAGGTGCAACAAAATCAATCGCTATATAATTTTTGGTTAACCGCGAGTTCTCAGTTCGGGGCGAACTACTAGTTTAATTAAAACTACAAAGAAAAGCAATTTGTTCAATTTATTAATTGGCCAATCCCAAAATAGGGATTAGAATACGAATATGCTGCCTTTTATTTAAATGAGTACCCACGCGTGGGGGTGGTAGTGTTACGCATTGATAAAAATGTACCTATTTTCTTAAAAGATGTATAAATGTGTGCTGCTTAAATACTACTATATGTATTATTCCTGCAAATATTTTAGACCACCGTATTCATAATTACAAAAACTGAAATCATCTAGTCGCATTTTTTTTTCATAAAGATGAATGAAATATGGCATAATCGATAATGAACTTACTTAATTAGGTAAATCATTTCAATTAGTAGTTGGAACCCCCTTTTTCTGAGATTTATCATATTACATACCTACACGAAGATCTGCATAGCTTATAGCTTTCCACTCCGATATCCATTTGACAATCAAACTTGAGGCCGATTCTGATTTAACAATAATAACAATTTATTATTGATGAATGATGACACAAGTTTGATTGCATTTCGCGCACAACAGTCGGCGTAAGCAATCGTCTAAGTCGTATCAAAACAAGATAAAAATCGTAACAAATTGTTACCTAAATCATTATCAGCCTCCTTGCCTTTAAACTCCTCTTTTCTTAATATGACCAACAGCAGAGAAGATATATTATCTAGGTTTATAAAGTTATAGTCGTGACTGGCTCGCTAAAGAAAGTATTTCTGTTGAAATCTGAACGACAAAAACTAATATGGAATTGTTAGGGACTTAGGAGGTAACGACTCACCGAGAGTGAATACGACGAGGCAATTTGAAAACTACTCTCTCTTTAAATATTGATAGCCAATAAACGACTAGAAATAACCGACTATTCGTCTAACTTAACCGATGAGCTTGTCCGGTTCTGAACGAAGCGATGCGGCTGTAGAGGCAAGTTTTGTTTTTTTTTTCACATTGATTACGAATTCGTTTCTGCATGGAATTGACTTGTTGCGAGCTCCCCAACTCACATTTGTGTTTTTCGCTTTGTGTAACATTTCCACAGAGTATGCAAGATTTCGAGCTAAAGTTAGTATGAATATTTTTCTACACACTTTTATTGCTGACTGTTTTATCTTCAATATGCACGTCTATCCATCTCAAGACCTTTCTCATAAGCCCAAACTTGATGGACATTTTTCGATTTTCCTCCGTGTTTCGTTGTTGTTGGGTCTGTTGTAAGTTTGTTGCTAAAAAGGTAATATATAGGCTTTTAAAGTACAAGATATAAAGCCCGTTTTATTGGGGTTCCTTATATTTTTAATTATTTTTTCCCTTAATCTGTTCATTTGAATTCCTTTAATTATTTGGGTAACTCATCATTATCATATATTTAAGAGTAAAACTCTTGTCGGTGGAGCAATTTCCATGTTTGGCGGTCCTCTGCCTTCTCTGGGTAACTACAACACGCTGTTTCTGTTGCAACAATACAATACGCTTAAAGAACAGACAAAAGAGGAAAACAATAACGTTAAAACCTATTTTAACGAATAGGACAAAAACAGAGTACTTAATACCATTCATACGTCCGGCATTCAGAACATCAGGGAGCCTACCACGATCATTGAATTTTTTTATCTATGCAATATATGCATATTTTTCTATCAAAGCAATAGAAATGGAGATATTGGGGATAGATGATCTTCGAATTTCGATTTACACGAGAGTTCTTATTAGCATGTATAATCCGAGCGCAGCGTAGTCTTCAACAGAACTACACGTCTTGTTACGCATCACGAGATAACTTTTGAAATAGTGGAGAGCATCTAACGCTCAATGAGCGAGGCAAATAGAACAAGAGGCATTTTCAGATTTTAAAATTATAATGCCAACGTGATATGTGCAATGTATGCATGATTGCATGCACATGCTCGGATGGATCTCGGCAGCACAAGAGAGACATGTTGAGATTGACATCATGTTAGTATCATAATTTTGAAATCTTAATAAGCCTTCAAGGGTCTACATGCAATATTGATACCCAACTATTTGTTTTTTTTTTTTATCCAATTGTATCGGAATCACTTTGGTTTCAACAAATTGCTGCTGGATAACTGCACTTTAACAATGCATACTCGTACGTCCGTAGGGTTAGCAAGCGATAGCGTAGAGAATTTTTATCGGAACATTTTGAGGATGCTTGTACGACTGGGATATTTTAAGTAGTGGACGCATATCGGTTATTGTTGAACAAGTTTTCTAAATTGATTGGACGTTTCCAATTTTACACTCAGTCATAATTTGCGCAAGTGTATTTACATTGTTACTTTGAGTCTTATACCTATTTCAGCCTATGATCGAAGTAGGTATCATGTTGTGAAATAGTATCTATACACTAATTAATACCACCATTAAATTGTCTTACCTAATCAAACCAGAAACGGAACAGCGGCGTTTAGCTTCACAGATTTACTCCAAAATTTAGATAGATATGATATTTATTTATTTCATAATATTAAATTGCGTTATAAATGATTAGGTCAATATATAAGAATTAATATTAATATTGAATAATTTTACGGTTTGGACTCACTAGTCACTCGCACAAACCAACAAACAAGTGGGTCCAAACCGTATTAAAATTATTCAATGTTAGTATGTCTCACGGCAGTTTAAATTCGATTAATATTATGATCGTCAAGAGTTCATTATAATTTATAAGATACGATACAACGAACATTCAATAAAAATTACTCATTATAAACTGTAAACCGAGTAAGTATACTATATGATGTGTAACTATGGTCCAAGGGTGTCGAAACTTGTACGCGTTGAATTCAGACTATGAATTTCGCTGTAGACTTCGACGAGGTATTTTAGTATTTATATAAGGCTGCATTACTTCATCGCTAGACACTCGTCCATAGAGCATTTATAAAAGTTTGATAGTCCGTGACAGGTAATTTGGTGGCAGCAGTCAAAACTTTATTCGCTTACCCTCATCCCTCATCAGAGTATATTTATAAAGAGTAGTATTTTCAAACCTACTAGTGCCTACTAACTACAATTCTTGGGATTAGTTGCCAAGCGGCCTCCAGGCTCCCATTAGCCGTGGCAAAATTCCGGGACAACGCGAGGAAGATAATGATGAATGATGAGTAATATTTTGAAACAAAATAAAACTCCCGTATTTCGCGCAATTACAAGTAAGGATAGCCACATATATTCAATAGAGTCTGTGCGGAAATAGAAGAGTCTAGAATGTATTGGTTCCCTTACATTGCACGACTCTTCTCTTTTCGCACAAACTCTATACTCTTTGGATATATAGGTACTCGTAGGTACTTCATATTAGGGCATTGCCTTAACCAGAGCTATGTGTAATAGTTGTAATATCCATAGTCGAATTTTGAATTTGGAACACGTTATTAACAATCGAATGAGTTATACATTGGCTGCTACGACTGTCATGTATGCTGAAGCAGCGTGCCAGGAGAGCACCAGCCACCACCAACACCTAATATACTCGTACCTACGTCACATGAAAGGTAACAAAATTTTCTAAACGGGCGGAGATAAGTTACTGTTGTTTTCCCTATACTATGAACCCCTTTATCGAAAGTTTTACTTTCTCAATTCCATTTACCTCTATAACTCGTATAAATTGAGTGTGTACCTACATATCAAACTTTTATTACGAAAATTATTGCACAAATAAACATGAAAAAGGATTAATTTCATTTCTAACCAACTTCATAACTATGAACATGAACAACAAAAAATAATATGAATATTTCTTTCTACGTTGTTGTTCTTAATTTCTTAACATAAATAGAAATACGATTCAATTCGATTTGTAGATATATAGTAAGACTAGTAAGAGTCATACATATATAGTTTAAGTACCAACTTATCTAAAGGTTAATTATGTAAATACCTCAACTAACCTAGGATAAACTGCCCAAGTGATTCTACAAAAACAGTCTTTTAGGTATTTTTTTTATTATATTTATGGGTGCGTTTTTCGTTTAGTTTTATTTTGGATTACGCTTTTGGGAACTAAGATGCTACACTACCTATTCTACTTAATGCGGTTCAAACGTAATATTATTGTTTATTAATTAGTTTATAATTGTACCTTAACAACTACAGCCACAGCGATTTATATCAGTACCTAGTTATTTTTAGGCAACATACTTTTAAACCTAATACGATTATAAGTTGGCGACTCGACTTTTATTAGAATTGCCGTCAAAGTTAAACAATACGATTAAGAGCAAAACCTCCAGATTAAAAGTTGGAGAAAATTTGATGTTTGATGCATATAAAGTAACCAGAGTTGTTTTTTCTGATTAATTGAGATCTAAATTCAGCCGGGACAAGTGCGTCCATTGGGTCAACTACGCCTTACCCTGGATATAAAACGGTAGGTAAATAAAAGGAAAGAGTTCCTTCCTTTAGTTAATGACTTTTCCCTGGTCTTACCGGAAAAACTGCGATCACGGTGGAATACACTGTACCTCTTTTATGTACTGTTTATTTACTTTTAACTTTATTGCATTAAAGGTACAAAAGGCAAAGGTATTGTTATATAGATAGGGTAATAGACGCCCTATGGATGCACTTGTTCCGACTGTCATTTTATTACCGACACTTTAACTTAACACGGCTAATCCTACTTATACAATACATCGATCTAATCTTTACTAATTAAGTACTAAAGTTGACTTTGTCCTTTAAGACGACCACGAAAGAGACAGCACTAACATACATAAACCACCCCAGTAATAAGTTCAAATCTACCCGTTAGTATATAGATGATCTTAGCTTACTTTCGTTGCAAAAATGCCACGAGTCTCGTAACACGTGGTCTACTTGTAACTTAAGAAGTAATAAACCTCAGGGGCTATGTTCAGAAACCGCCAATGTAATACCAACTCATTTTGAACACACTAGCCAGACACAGCCGCGCCTTAGAGCAAGCGAGTGCATCGCAATCTGCAGAATATTGATATCATTTTGATGCGTAAAATACACATACGAGAATAAGTCTGTCTGAAAACCCCTGTCTCTAAATAACGAGCGTTTTGTAGATAGCTAGAGACAAACCAAAGAAAGTCTGCAGCGCTAGATTAAAAGTAGTTTTTAAAAATCAGTATGCGACAACACCACAGAAAATGGATTAAATAGTCTTGATACTTGTGAAATTTCTACCATATTTACCGTCTATGAAAAAATTAAGCTGTATGCACAGCTTAATTTTTATGGTAAAATAAATTTCATTCCAACAAAAGATGTCACTATTAATATGTAGACATATACTAATATTGATAAATAATATTGGGAGAATGTGACATTTGGCTTCATCAAAAGTAATAAGCTTTTGTAATATCCGCGACGGCGGTAAATAGGTACAGAGGGCCTACCGCGAACACCGAAGTTCTCAATATGCGAGCATCTTTCTCTTTTACTCCCATTAAGGCGTAATTAGATTGACAGAGAAATTGCCCGCAATTTGCGAACTAAAGTTTTCGGAAAAACGAAATAAACCATTAAAACAATAAACATATATTAAAAATTAATTTTAGCTTTAACTAGTAGGTACCCATGCCGTGAGCATAAGCATGGAGGTTGTGGGTTCGAGCTCAAAACCCGGCTAGTACCAATGAGTTTCTCGAAATGTTAGAGGAAGTTCATAAGTATGCCTATACCTATTAGGTGTGTTCAATTTGCTGTGAAACCTTAGTCTAAACCAATATTATATTATCTAAGTAGGTACATATGGTGAAGTATTAAGATGTTTCATTCCACTTACCCGTCATCAACTCCAAATTTTGTAAACATTGTCGTTTTTCAGCTTGAATCGCCTCGTGCTGACTTTTTACAAGTGTAAAATTATTCGTCATGCGGAAAAGTAACTCCCGCACGCCGGTTTTGTAAGGTTTCACCATGTTTATTCCGTTCATCACAAAACACAATGAATATTTAAACGATTTTGACAAACACATACCATAGTGCATGACGTTTACTGACTGCTTAAAAAACATTGCCATATGTAGTTTTTTAATTCGATGTCAAATTATTGCGCTGCAGACTTTCTTTGGTTTGTCTCTACATATTTCATCACATTCCTTTTCAAGTGAAAACGGACATTGGACTTAGAAAATTCGAACCAACTTCGAATACTTGCTTCACTGAACAAAATATACTTACACAATGGCGATGGCGGAATGTTAATAAGTTCAAATGAAATTGGCTTTGTGGCGTTACTTACAAATTAATTTCTGAATAACAGTTAAACCACTGGAAATCGGGTTATTTGCTCAAAGAATATTTGATTTTGAGCCGTAGAATAATATATTTATAGCCTTGCAAAACTCTGCGCACAAACTTTGTTAATATCCGTTTTTACACTTTAACGAGGTAATAGAAAGTTCCAAAATCAAAATCGATAGAAGGTAACTTCCTGGATCAATTATGGCAATCAGTTATCGCCAACAATATAAAATAAGGTCTAGCTCATGTAAAACTGCACTACTAGCAAAAAGCTTTTTTGGAATGGCATCTAAAATTTATAACAAGCTGCCAAAAGAGATCTTAATAATAAATGATTTGAAAAAAATTAAAAAAATGCTGCATAATTCTTCAATAGCTAAAGCTTACTACTTACTCAATCCAAGAATTTTGGTCAGTCGATGGAAACTTTATAACCTTTTAGTTTGGTCATGCATTCTTTTACTAATTATTAAGTTTTAGTTTTAAATGCACGTTACATGTCTTTTGTAACTATTTGTATGCCATATGGCGAATCATAGTGATACATACTTAATTACTTACCTATTATGTCTATATTTAAGATCTACTGTTGTACCTACCTATGTTTAACAAATAAATAATTTGGAATTTGGAATCAATGATAATCAATGATTTATTATAACTCAAGCTACGAGTATGTTAATTAAGACGTTCCAAAATTCAAGCGCTTACCTTGTGACAAATTGTACAAGTTGCCTTTAGTCGCACCTGCGCAAGCGAAAAATGTGCACACTGCTAAACGAGCTCTCACTCACCGAAAGAGAAAGAGACAAGCTCATGTTTAAACAACAACGAGTATGACAAAGATGAATGGATAGAAAAAAATAATCATAAATAACATATTTCTTCGTAGGAATAGAAATGAATATAGAAGTGTATTTTTTGCGCTTCTTAAGTATTAGTATAACCTATGTATCTCTATACTATCAATATAATATCAATGGCTCGGATACGTTTAAAACTGCAATAAATTAGATTTTGGTCTCCGTGTCATCAGAAGATATTAATTAGAGTATTTTTTTTTCACCTCAGCAGCTCGAACAAGGGTACTTTGCTACTTAAAAACAGTGAGCAAAATCGCATTTTGCTCACTGAGTAAGACAAAATGAGCAAAATGCGATTTTGCTCACTGTTTTTAAGTAGCAAAGTACCCTTGTTCGAGCTGCTGAGGTGAAAACTTAATTGTTGGTATATCTTAAGAAAACATAAACGAGCAATTCTTGTTTATTTATATATATATATATATTTCGGGGATCTCGGAAACGGCTCTAACGATTTCGATGAAATTTGGTAAATAGGGGTCTTCGGGGGCGAAAAATCGATCTAGCTAGGTCTTATCTCTGGGAAAACGCGCATTTCTGAGTTATTATATGTTTTCCGAGCGAAGCTCGGTCACCCAGATATTCTTAAGAAAACATGAGTGAATAGGTAAGTGATGAAGAAGGAATACATTTTTCGGGTTCTCTAATATGTTCTCACTGCTGAGGTGAAAAGTTTTGTGATCTACACGAGATCAAAGTTATTTACATCTCGTGCGCTTTTGAGTCCCTTAGTACGCTCAAGATTCTAAATTAGATTCACTCGCTACGCTCGTGAATCTAGTATAGAATCTTTCGCTTGCACGGGACTCAAAATAAGCACTCGAAGAAATATCAAACTTTGATCTCTTGTTGTACAAATAACTATTGTGCAATAAAGATTGAATAAATACATACACGTCTCGCTCCAATGTGGAATTCCTCTCTAGAAAAAATCGCAAAGTAAACACTGAGTTCTATGTGTCATTTGTTTTCCCTCGTCTTCCGAAAACATTTGTACGTTTATTAATCTAATCTCATAAAACGGATCACTCTGTATAAAATGGTCCATTAGCGATCCGTTTTCTTTGCTCGCAAGTGTAACCTTCCGCATTTTACAGCTAAAAATTTTAGCGACAGCAAATTGACGTCGTTATAGCCGAGGACAATTTTATTTTGATTTCGACTTGTGCCTTTTATTTTGAGTGCTCTATCTGTAATACATTTAAAGTAAATCGATTTTTAGGAAAGGATAGGTACTTATAAATTGGATTAAGTTTAATGCTTACTGTAGGTTTCGTTTAATTCGGTTAAAAATACTCGAAAAAAATGTGAATCGGAGATAGTCTGGTTTTTGCCATTACTACCTAAATTGGTCAGAAAATACAGAATTTGTGATACTCTCAAATGTTACCTAAGATGTAGATACCTATTTAATCTTAGGTAACATTTGAGAATTCTTGAAATTAACGCGTTCCTGAAGTTATCCCAACGCACCTACGTTTCATTTTATGGAATAAAGAGAAAATTTGGTTGTAGACCCTATAAACGGAAAACAATATCGGAGGGGTCTTCTGATTTTTTAAAATGGTTATGAATTTGATCTGGATTTGCTACGGATAAGATTTGTCAGTGTAAAAAGTGATATTTCTGGTTGAAGAAATGTCACATTTGACACTGAGCGATCATGTCCATAACAAAACCAGATCAAATTAATAACTTATTATTACAATCAGAATACGCTTCCCGGTGTACGATCTAGATTCTAGAACTATTCGCATACCTAGATATTTCTTACACAGACCCATGTTACACTGACAATGCAAAAAGATGCATTTTTAAACGTGTCATTCGCAGGCATACCTAGGCCTTAACCAAGAATTAAATAAAATGGACTCGGCAAGATACTCAGACACACTACACTACTCGTACCTAAGTTAACTGCTTGTCCCGTTGAATTTATGTTTTGATTTCTGATTCTACTCCAGCTACTTACTAAAACAGATTGATGTAGCCTCATGCAATAAAATGAAAAGGTGTAATTTAAAAAAATAGGTAGGGGTTTATTATCAATCAAAGAAAATGGAAGTTCCATTATGGAACCAGAACATCTGGCCGCTGTGTGCCTTATAAGTTTATTTACCACTTACTCGTACATAGTATAAAGATGATAAACAACTTTTTGGCCTGTTAGGTTGTAACCACTTTTAACCCCCTTTCCATGCCGCAGGCTTTGTGCCGTTTCCAGTAACTCTAGATAAAGTTTTAGGCTCCAAGCACTTTGTCACATCGTCATGCACAAGACAAGTGCGGGGAAGCGAAAAACTGTGCCCTACTAACGCAGCAGCGGCTTGCCTACCAATACCATTATGCCTTTAGTATTTCTTCTGTCCGACCTGCCCGTGTTATTTTGAGGTCTACGGGTTTGGACAATCTCGCTCTAATATAGTTTTGGGACTAAAACTAGTTTATAGTTTATATATTAGGTTAGGTACATTTTCACTTACTTAACATGATACAAATCAGCTGAATGCAGCCACGCCTTAACCGCCCGTTGCTCACCCACAGACTTGTAATTGTCGCTCGCGCTTGACAGACAGCTGAAGTGTGCGAAAGGGAAGCCCTCGCGTATATGAACATCGCATGAGTGCGAAAGAGTCAAACTACAAATGAGAAAACGTGACCATTTTGGAGTTTGACAACGGCCGCGGACGGCCAAGAGCGTATCACCGTAATTTTCGTGTTCGGAAGAAAACTATTTGATTAAGTAATACAATGAAGATAGTGTCTTGTAGTGTACCGGATTTCAGTGTCACGGAGCCAAATAAACCTAGCAAATACTCATTTCAGAGGAATTATGATATTCCGAGCGAAATTTTCTTGACAATATTTTGTCAAATTAACAGCATAAAAAGTGTAAGAAGCCGGTTTATACAGTTAATTATAAGTTTTTCTTCCTTTGTGTGCTAATATTTTATCATATTACTCAATAATTTAAGATATTTTGTGTAAAAACATAAACTGTTACTTTACGCTAGGGCTTGACAAAATGTTCAGATGACAGTATCGATAACTTGTCGGTATATTAATAGCTATGTAATAATTTCTTCACAAGACATCATTAAGATATTAACCTTTATAACCGACTTCAAATAATAACGATTGTTATACCTTTTTGAAGGTGCACATGTTTAGCAGTAAATTTAAACTTCACTTTCCAACACAGTAAGAGTTAGACTAAGATAAGTCTGTAACGATTTTGATAGCACACGGAGTTCAAGTGTTATTTATACGTCATAACGTCGTAAATTTTAACGTTTGAAAAAAAACCGGCCAAGTGCGAGTCGGACTCGCGTTTCAAGGGTTCCGTACATTAAGTCCGACTCACGCTTGACCACATTTCTGATAGGTTTTCCTGTCATCTATAGGTAAAGAACTATTTTGTGTATTTTTTTCAAAATTTTAGACCCAGTAGTTTCGAAGATAAGGGGGGGAATGGTCATTATTTGCCTATTTTCTTGAATAACTGCGAAACTATTAATCCTAAAATTATAAAAAATATATATTTGAGATTCTTACAATGAGCTCTTTCATCTGATATGTAACACGATATATGTAGTTTGAAAAAACTTTATTTTTTAATTTTCTCATTTACCTCCCAAAAATGGCCTCCATATTTAAAATTCATTTGTTTACGTTACACGTCCATCTTTGGGTCATAAACTTACATATGTGTGCAAATTTCAACTTAATTGGTCCAGTAGTTTCGGAGAAAATAGGTTGTGATAGACGGACGGACAGACAGATAGACAGACGCACGAGTGATCCTATTAGGGTTCCGTTTTTTCCTTTTGAGGTACGGAACTCTAAAAACGGTAATTTACAAACAAACAAATTTACAAACTTATAACTAGGTAAATATAAAAATTAAGGGTAGGTATATAATTAGGCCATAGGTACCTGGCTAAATGTACCTAGTAGGCTGCTGGCGTTTCCTCTTTGCACCGCTAGCGAAATACGCTGGATAATACGTTTAAAATAACACATTTGAAAAAGTTGTCGATAAAGCAACGAAACACCGACAGATTATTAATATGTTGTAACATGACATCACTATTTTTGATCTCACATAGACAATTTACGCACACACTTGCATTTCATTTTTGGTCGCACTTTTGAAGATTGACAGTTGTTCTTGTCTATTCTAATTCTATGTGCTCACCATAATAACTTCTTACCAACTGAGGTAGTTGACGTAGTTGACGTATAATATTTCAGCAAGGCGATCTCAAACGAGTTTTCATCTCATTAGCGAACTGATGTCGTGAAAACTATCGTAAGTATTTAAACTGACGCTTGTATTCGCTCAGAGCGCCAGACATGCTGAAGTTTGATTACACTATCACAAAAATCTCACAAAATAAATAATTCAAACATACACACACTCACATGACTCACACAATAAACAATACAATTCTTTCATGGGTCATGACTAAGCACTCGGATGGAACTGGACGTTTTGAAACACTGAACAATATGGACCGGAGGGATTTTACCCGGTGGATTTATCTTTTTGGATATTTGCGTTTTTCAATTATCAAACAAAACGTCTTGATAAAAGTTATTGAGATACTGACATTTGACTGACATTTTGAGGCATAGATGGTAGATTCATGTTTTGAAGACTGTAGGTATCATGAAGTTTGCTAATAAAGTAGCATGTTCATTAAATTCGCTTTGCTTGATAATAGAACAACACCCATCATTCCTGTAACAATAATAGCCACATTATATCTTTGATATCAACAAGTATAATTTCCGAAAAACAAAATATCAAAATTGTATCGTCAAAACTCAAAAATGTTAAATACCAAACCAGTTTACAAACGCGTTCATCTAAATCCGTGTAAACTGTTTTGTGGGACACTGTTCTTGTACAAGCTGTATATTTGTTTATGTTAATAAATAAATAAATAAAATAAATAAAATTTGTCTTCATGTAAATTTATTGTCTATCTAGTAACAAAATATGCAAATTAAAATATCTAAAAACATGTTGGTAGATAATTTACAGCTCAAATGGCCGCACTAACGAATTTCTTTAGATATCACTTACCTTTGAATTTATTATCACATTTTTACTTACTTAACATGATACAAATCAGCTAAATGCAGTCACGCTTTTAACCTTCATACCTTTACTCATCATTATTATTATTTTCTTTATTTACTTGAACTCTTAGGCTGGGTGATTTTTATATGAATATAAAAGTAAAATATAAAAACACTTACAAATCAATAAAAAATACATATAAACATATTATAAAAAACCTAACCTAGGGTGCCGTCAGCAGCGGGGCAAGGCCCAAGCTGTCGGTGGTCAGGGCCGCAGAGAGAGGAACCGGCGGACTATCCGCGCCGTGTCCAAAATCACCGCCTTCTGCATCTGGCCCTTGATCCAACCACCTAGCGAGAGTCTCTCAAGATGTTGGTCGAGACTCTTCGCTATTAGACCGTTCGCTGAAACAACTATCGGGACAATGATCGTCGAATCAACATCCCACATGGCGGTTATCTCGTGAGCCAAGTCTAGGTACTTACTGGACTTGTCCTTCTCGGCTTTCACGAGATTCTCATCATGGGGGATGGTGATGTCAACGAGCACGGCCCGGCGTTGCGCTCGATCTATTATCACAATGTCAGGCTTATTGGCTACAATAGTCCTGTCAGTGATGATAGATCGATCCCAATAGAGCGTGGCACGACCATTCTCGAGAACTGGCGCAGGTGAATACTTGTAGTACGGTACTTATTATTATTATATAATTATAGGCGAGCAGCTATTGAGCTGATGAGCCTATGTCACACAGTGTCCAGTGTTATATAGTTCAAAGTTTGTATAGTCATATCACTTCACTAGTAACCATCAGTCTAACTTATTTATAACTATTTTTGGCATAATATAATTTTGTGTATTGTTATAAAATTTATTAATTCCTTATTTTTCGACACTATATTTATACGTACCTAAATGGTAAAGCACCTACCTACGTTAGGGCAATGTAAAATTAAATTGTATATTTTGGAAAGAACTAAGGACATGTGAACGCCACCTAATCTAATTGGTTAACATTTGACTCAGTTACCGAAGGTCTTTGTACGGAGCGTGAGGGCTCACACGGCGTATGGAATACGTAAATTATATTCGTAAACTGTTTAATGTGTACTTTGAGAACTGAGACCTCATATTAGAAATGGCAAAAAACGGAACCCTTATGGATTCGTCATGTCTGTCTGTCTGTCTGTCCGTCCGTATGTCACAGCCACTTTTTTCCGTAACTATAAGAACTATACTGTTGAAACTTGGTAATTAGATGTATTATGTGAACCGCATTAAGATTTTCATACCAAAATAGAAAAAAAAACAATAAATTTTGGGGGTTCCCCATACTTAGAACTGAAACTCAAAAAAAATTTTTTCATACGTGTGGGGTATCTATGGATAGGTCTTCAAAAATGATATTGAGGTTTCTAATATATTTTTTTTTCTAAACTGAATATTTTGCGCGAGAGACACTTCCAAAGTGGTAAAATGTGTTTCCCCCCCCCCCCCCCCTGTAACTTCTAAAATAAGAGAATGATAAAACTAAAAAAATATATGATGTACATTACCATGCAAAGTTCCACCGAAAATTGGTTTGAACGAGATCTAGTAAGTAGTTTTTTTTTAATACGTCATAAATCCCCTAAATACGGAACCCTTCATGGGCGAGTCCGACTCGCACTTGGCCGCTTTTTTAGAATTTACTCCGTAAAATAACCAACCTGTATAAATGAATTAAATTATATACACACTGTATAATGCATCTCATTGTGTGTCCCTCACGTACCGTATGTACTAGTAGGTATATATAGATGGTCAACCAAATCTTGTCAGTAAAAAAAGGCGCGAAATTCAATTTTTCTATGGCACGATATCCCTTCGCGCCTACATTTTTCAAATTTGCCGCCTTTTTCTACTGTCAAGATCTAGTTGACCAAGTATACCTACCCGTGATTTTTTCAAGTTAAGTCCTTAGGTAAGTACCTATTATGTAACTCGCAATTAGAACGAGCTGAAATTAAATCGACAGATTGGTATCGAAGTACACGTAAATTCAGTGACGATGCAATGTAATGAGAGCCATGGAAGTATGGTATGAATTTAAAAAAAAACTGAACTTCTATAATTTTAAGCTCGTTACAAAAGCCTTCAAAAAATAAACTTTGAAAAAACATACATAAGACATTTTATTGTATATTTTAACACTTTAAAATGGTTACTAGCTTACCCATTCCATGCTAATTCCGACATTTATTCCGCTCCTAACGAAAATTTAGCTATATACACTAAGCGGGAATACTCGCTACAATCTACGGCGTAGCGCTACGAGATTAGCATACTCATCATAGTAGGTACCAATACATGTGCGCCGCGATACCACATTATACTAGTATAGGTACCTACTTACTACGAGGTGAATCAAAAAGTTCTTAAAAATGGGGGCAAAAATATTTTTTCTATTTTTTAGGGTTCCGTACCTCAAAAGGAAAAAACGGAACCCTTATAGGATCACTCGTGCGTCTGTCTGTCTGTCCGTCCGTCTGTCACAGCCTATTTTCTTCGAAACTACTGGACCAATTAAGTTGAAATTTGGCACACATATGTAAGTTTGTGACCCAAAGACGGACATGTAACGTAAACAGATGAATTTTAAATATGGCCTATTATTGGGGGGGGTAAAAGAGCAAATTAAAAAATAAAGTGTTTCAAACTATATCGTGTTACATATCAAATGAAAGAGCTCATTTTGAGGATCTCAAATATATTTTATTTATAATTTTAAGATAAATAGTTTAGCAGTTATTCAAGAAAATAGGCAAAAAATGACCATTCCCCCCCCCCCTTTATCTCTGAAACTACAGGGTCTAAAATTTTGAAAAAAATACACTAAATAGTTATTTACCTATAGATGACAGGAAAACCTATTATGATTAGAAATGTGCAGTCAAGCGTGAGTCGGACTTAAGTACTTAGTTTTTAATCCGACCCCTACGGGTCTTTTAAAGAAATTTTACTCAATTTTCATTAAAAAAACATATTACTAAAAATACATGTAACGTAAAAGAATGAATTTTAAATATGGAGGCCACTTTTGGGGGGTAAAAAAGCAAATTAAAAAATAAAGTTTTTCAAACTATATCGTGTTACATATCAAATGAAAGAGCTCATTTTGAGAATCTCAAATATATTTTTTTATAATTTTAAGATAAAATAGTTTAGCATTTATTCAAGAAAATAAGCAAAAAATTACCATTCCCCCTTTATCTCTGAAACTACTGGGTCTAAAATTTTGAAAAAAATACACTAAATAGTTCTTTACCTAAAGATGACAAGAAAACCTATTAGAAATGTGCAGTTTTTAATGGGTTTGTTAAAGAACTTACTTTTCATTAAAGAAAACATACTTACTGTTAAAAATTGTGTAATGTACGGAACCCTTAGAACGCGAGTCCGACTCGCACTTGGCCGGTTTTTTTATAAGCCGTTATTATTATTATTTTATTCCGTCTAAGAAAACCAATTTTCCCTAGGTACTGAAAAACTCCTCAACAGCAGCAGTCATCATCGCGTTACCATCATTGTCCTCTGAACTTTTTTGGAAAAAATTGGAAATACCTCGGAGTTCAATCTGGCGAGTAGGGATAGCCGATAAAATACCTAGTGATCGCAAGTATTCTTTAAAAATTCGCTTCGTTAAAAATTAACATTCGTGAAACCTATTATTCTGGCACTAGGTAGGTATTTTAAACACCACGTAGTTACGTGCTTAGTACCAGTAACTATTTAGGAGTAGTAAATGGTGTAAAGTAAAAAATACTGATAACAATTCGTAAAGAAACAGTCATATCTTGCGAATAAAAACCCTAAATAAATCATTTAGTATGTACACTAACAGCCCGATACGAAGCTCAGTTGGGCGATAACGAAACTCATAAACTCCATGTATTGAATGTAAAACGAATGACATTCGCGCGTTCGGTCGCGAATTGCGCAATAAACTTACTACATACAACAAACCGTCAATGGGAGCTGAATAATAATGAATTGGAAAAAGAAATGGCGGCTTGTAAGAAGTTATTATTATTACCTACGCTAGTAAAATTATTATAATTAAGCACCTACTCTATATTTTCTTAAATTTAATTATATTTATTTTCGATACAAGTGCGAAAAAGAGGAAATTCGAAACGAGTGGCGATAAATTAAAACACGACCGAAGGGAGTGTTTTAAATCGACACGAGTTGCGAATTACCTATTTGCACGTGTATCGAACAACGTTTTACAGTACATATGGCACTTTAAAGTTTCGACATACGCACGAAAAGTGCTATTTTACGCACTAGTGCGGAAAAGTAGCCCCATATGTACTGTAAAATTTATTTCTACTTGAGTATTAGTACCTATAATTTGATCAAACCGGAAAATTACGTTAATTACTTACTTAAGTAGTAGGTACTAACAATATAATACAAAACCCGTTATAAATGTTGCACTTCATTGAAAATAATGGTGAGCAAAACTACGTACCCTAAATTCGCCTTTAGTGTACATAACTTCGCCTTCACTAGCATTAAATCATAATTCCCACTGTAAATTGTATCATAATGAGCGTTAAGCGTTAAGTAATTCAACGTTTAAAAGCCATAACACACTACCGCACCACACTGCGACCTTAGTACGCTGCACCCATAAGTAAAAGCGAGAAAGAGATATAGCTTTCTCGCTCTCACTTATAGGTGCGGCACACCGTGAGCTTGGTGCGGCTACGAATGAAAAATTGAAAACAAATACTTAAATAGTTAAGAGGATATTAGGTTTAGGTTTAGGTAGATATTGTAGGTAGGTCTAGGTAGGTAACTTGGTATGTTTTTAAAAATGAATTTTAATTTAAAACAAGTGACTGAATTGTAATGATGTGATATATTTTTAGAATCGACGAATTGACACCACACACGATACATTTCAGAACAAAAAAAATCCTTACTAAAAATAAGTTTTTGGCAAAAATTTCATTTTTGTTACACGCTTTTATCGCTGACTGTACTTTTCTTACGACAGACAACTAATACTCATCGAGACAATTCTAAAAACCCCTAACACAATTAGGTTGCGTTGTTTCATCACAGAGTTCCTATGGCCACCTCCTGTCTCCATCATCAGATCAACTCGATGGTACCATAATATTGCATTGTCACCCGACTTACATTTGTATGCAAAATTTCAGCTCTATCGAAAACCGGGAAGTGGATCAAATTTAACTTGCAAGATTCCATTACAATTTAGTTACATACAGGTCGAGTTCCTATGGCCACCTCCTGTCTCCATCATCAGATCAGCTCGATGGTACCATAATATTGCATTACCCAACCGACTTACATGTGCATGCAAAATTTCACCTCAATCGGAAACCGGGAAGTGGATCAGATTTAACTTGCAAGATTCCATTACAATTTAGTTACATACAGGTCGACCTAATAATAAAAAAAAGCGTGTTAAAAATGATGACGTCCCTTTATTTTTTGGTGCTACGGGTCATAATATGACCCAAATATGGCCTAAAGATCAACGCAAAGAGAATATAACCACTACCTACGTATCAATCGTTCCGATTATACTCACTAAATAGGAGAAAAGAATTCAATACTCGCTAAGAGATTGTGTACGTGTGCTTATTGTTTTCTTGTCAAATGTTTCTAATCAAATTGTCAATTTGATTGTCTCGCCTGAACGCCTACTTATCCTCCAAATTAAAAGCTAAGTTAAGAAGTCTAAAAACGCCTTTTGTTATAATTCCACTTATTTAAAGAGTCGAAACATAATTTGTCAAACGCATATAACTATCTCTTTTACTCTTGAAGTTTTTTAGGAGGTCACTAGCGACACAAAATTGTAATAGTTAAGAAACAATTTTACTTTTTTTATTAGGGTTATAGCAAATGGCATCGCGTGAAAATGACAGCAAACTTGCTCAAAGTGAAATCTAATTTTAATTAAATTTAAATACATAAAATAGTAATAAGTCCAGTTCATGTGAATTATGATACTTTTAAATATCTCCTAATGAAGATCACGTGTGTATCACATTAACATAGGTCCAAATACTAACCAAAACAACGCAAGTATCAGATGTTCCATTGTATGTCAAGAGTTGTTATCAACAGCAATCGCACGTATTTTGATTCAGTTTTGTGATTATTACTCCTATAAAAATGACGGACATCAAGCCGCAGATAATGGCGCCATTAAATGGCCTAGTGGACAAGTCACAAGAACTGCAGAAGGAGATTTTGATGGAGAAACTTAGATCAAAAACTTCACAGTACAAAAATTTGGCTGAGACTTCCAAAGCTGTACGGATGGCACTGCTGGTATGTGTTGTCTCCTATATTTAATCTGAGATTTATTGTTGGCAATTTAACTTGATCATTTGTTTGTCTAGGACAAACGCTGGGCAGTGGACAGTCAAGACCGAATGATCCTGCAAAAATGCCTGGATAGCCTGCAACACTGTATCAAAATCAGCTCTTTGCAAAGTCTTATTGAGAGGCTGGAATGTCTATCAAGACAGCTAGGGTAAGTGGCCTAATCTCTAGCAATCATAAGCTTTAGAGTCCTTTGGGTTTTGTTTAACTCATAATTTTTTTCCAAGCCTACAATTTTTTTTTATTGGTGGGCTTGTAAAGGTTAACCCTAAAGAAGATATTTTCACAGTCAAAGTGGGTCACTTGGGTGAGAAGATTTATACTTTTAATAACTATACTTTTACTTCTTTACTTTCTGTTAAATAAATATCATTTTTAATTTGCAGGTTAAAATTAGTTGTCGGCACTTCAGGTGTCAACATGTTTATATCTTCGGATATGTTTTATTTGGAAATACTTGTGGAGTCATCGGGATCTGTGAAGGATGTTAAGATTCATCATGAAGGAAAGGTAAAAGACAAAGAAAATTATACACGGTATATATTAAAGTTTTTTTTATGATATAGGATGCAAACAAGCAGACAAATCCTTGAAGGTAAGTGATCATTGTCGCCCAAGGACACCTGCAATACCAGAGGGTTTTAAGAGTGCTGCCGGCCTTTAAGATGGGAGAACACTCCTTTCTTGAAAGTTTGAAGTTTTTCATTGATGGGACTAAATATTTGTATAGATATTTTGAAATCAAGCAGACTAGATCAAGGAAATCACAACCCTTGTCCATTTACTACTCCCAATAATATATTATACTAGCCGTACAGCATGAAAAACTAAACTTGTTAAAATGTTCATGTAAAGAAATTTAGATTAAACCTAACCTAAGTATCTACAGTTCTGTTCTGTATGTGTAGGTATAACACATGAAGTACTTATAATAATTTGAGAGTGCAATATCTGTCTTCAGTTAGTCAGATTTAGTAATTTGTAGTCGGAGTCCTATTTTTTTTTTCATCAAATAAATTAAGTATTAATAAGGATATCAATTTTATTTATGTGAAGGTTTACCTCTCAAATTATGACAACATACACTTTTCTACTTTGTGAAAATTCTAACATATAAGGAAAAACTGAAATTTTAATGCATGTCAGTAGTTTCTTATCAAGTGTGCTTGCATCCAATCTACCTGCAGTATAATAATTATCACTTTATCTTCAGATAGAGCAACAGAGCTGTGAAGAGCTGGTGGCATGCATATCTCGAGGGGACTTTGCGGATTTTACAGCTCAGTTGGAAGGCCTCACCGCAGTTTATCAACTAAATGCAGAGAAAAAGGTCAGTAATTAATTCAACCATATTGTACCTCATTTAGACCAACAAATTCCGATCCAATAACGTTAGATAAGAGCAATTTATGGTGTTGATTGTGAACATTTTTGTGAAGGGTTTGATCTAACATTTTTCACTTCTCAAAGTTTGAAAATTTTAACTACCAATCTATAAAGCTTGGTTCTTTGCAGTCCATACAAATACAGCCCATACAGCCGTATGAAGCAGACTTAACCTTTTCGACGCCGTGTCAAACACAAAAGCTGTCACTCGGATGCCACATTACCAAAGTGTCAAAACTGAAATTGAACTTTATGCATGTGCACGTAGGTCTATGTTGCTCTGTGGTATGTGACCGTTTAATCCGTCTTTCCTGTTGGACCTGCGGTGCTGATATATCCGTCTATGGCGTCCAAAAGGTTAAAATGCTTACTGGAGGTTTTCCCACAATAATATATGTAGTCCATTATTTATTTATTATTTATATAGAATAGTAATTATTTATGACGAGTAAAATTGTATTTTATTAATAAATATTTGAATTGAATTACTGTACAGACGAATGTTTTAAAATGTTAAGAATACATTTCATTTGTTTTTCTGAGTAAAAGCCTCCTACATCTGTTTCCATCTGATATTGTCTTTCCCATTTTTTGCCTGCAGTAGCAATTGCACCCGGCTAGTCGATGTCCTCTGTTTCTAGAGTATATTCAACTCTAAGGCCCACTTGCACCATTCCACTAACCCGGGGTTATTCGGTTAACCCTGGGGTTATCATGGTGAACAGTACAATTTGACACTGAGTTAACGGTTTAACCGCTTAACCCCGGGTTAGTAGGATGGTGCAAGTGGGCCTAAATGTCTGTCAGCAAAATCTTTACAACTTTTATTTGTTATAGGTAAAATGCAAAGCATTTAGTGCGCTGCAGAGTTTAGAAGAAGATCTGTGCACGCTTCGTCAACTGCAGAGTGTGAACAAGGACCCGTGGGCCCAGGTCCACAAGAGTCCCACAGGCTTTCTGCAAAAGCGGAGGGGAGGTATGAAACTTTGATGCACATGCAACGTATGTAGTAGTAATGCATATGTCATAGCTACCAACTTTAACTTAATAAATAAAATAGACTATCACTGATATGAAAGTAACAAAAGTAAGTTAAATGATTATTATATTTTAGAGCCATGAAGTGAAGCTTACATGTGACGTTATCTATGAAAAGGGACCTTATTGTCGATGGCGCTTACGCCATTATTAATGATGCTCCGATACAATGCCGCGCGACGCTGTGCGGCGTAAGTGTTATCGACAATAAGGTCCCTTTTCATAGATAATGCCCCACATATGTAAAGACTGCAGTGCCATAACCTACTTTCCACAATGTTGGTCACTTCTGCAGTCCATTTCAGAATAATAAGGTTTACCTTGGATGAGTTTGAATTATTAATGGAGGAAAAAAATATTGTGACAATTGTTGTTTATACCTATTCATCATCACAATCTTTAATGTACGCACTAAATAGTCAATAAATATATATATTATTGAACACCTTATTCCATTTTAATCATTAAAAATAATATTCATTTACAAACACGTATAGCCAACATATATTTTCAGGGCACGCCATGCGGCTCACATACTTTGTATCGCCATACGAGCTACTCGATAAAGAGAAGGGTCTGCAGCCTCTCACAGTGGAACTCCTCTCCTTGGGCAAGCCGTCTGCCTCGAGCGGTCTGGCGTCGCTAGTGGCGCCCTCACACACGCCTGTGGGGCATTCAGCTACGGTACTGCTGGAGGGGTCGACGGCTAACAAGTTGCAGCTTGCGCCTATCATTACGAATGGGAGAGGGGGCAAAGGCGTAGTAGGGTAAGTTTTGTCCATAGAGAAATATAGTAAGACAAGAGTGCTCACTCCATACATCAGTTTTGATGCCAAAAAGACTATTAATTTCAGTGTCTACATCTAGCATCGAGTAGCGGAACTATCAGTACTGCTACTTGGCAATAGATGTAGCACCGACCGGAAAGTCTTATGCTCAACAACATAAGACTTTCCGGTTGGTAATAGTCTCTTTGGTATCAAAACTGATGTATGGAGTGAGCAATCTATGTATTATTTTCTCTATGGTTTTGTCAAATAATAATGTGTCACCTAAAGTAATTATAAAATAAGCTCTCGGAAGAATAAGTTCAAAAGACTTCTATTCCATGGGCAAGCTTAGCCATGAGATTTTGAATTTAGATTTATATCTTTACAGTTGTACAATTGTGTAACCTCTCGTATGCCGGAACGTGGATCCGTGTACTAGTATTACTACTAGTACACGGATCCACGTTCCGCTGCACTAGTTGCACTGGATCCGCGTTCATACGGAAGGGTAAATAAAGATTGTTTCAAGTTTAATTAACATTCCTTCTGATCCCGGAGTTAGTGGTAGTGATTAGAGACACCTACAAACTTCTACTTATGGCATGTATATATTTGAATTTGTTACAGAACAAACGCATACGGCGCGATGTACGCGCAGTTGGTGCCTCAGAACAGCGCGATGCTGCCAGCTTGCTTTACTCTCAAGCTGTCTCAGCCCACGCCGCTGTGCACTGGCTTGGCCAAGCTGATTCATGCCACAACCGAGGTACATTCATATCTTCTTCCTCGCGTTGTACCGGCATTTTGGCTACGGCTCATGGGAGCCTGGGGTCCGCTTGACAACTAATTCCAGGAATTGGCGTAGGCACTGGTTTTTACGAAAGCGACTGCCATCTGACCTTCCAACCCAGAGGGTAAACTAGGCCTTATTGGGATTAGTCCGGTTTCCTCACGATGTTTTGCTTCACCGAAAAGCGACTGGTAAATATCAAATGATATTTCGTACATAAGTTTCGAAAAACTCATTGGTATACGAGCCGGGGTTTGAACCTGCGACCTCCGGATTGCAAGTCGCATGCTCTTACCGCTAGGCCACCAGCGCTCAGGTACCTACATTCTTATATTTTCAGAAATTACGTAACTCCCGAAGCATCTGCGACGGCCATTTCTTGTCATGTCACACGCCTTAAGAAGCGCCTAGCGGTTTCACGCTGAGGAGCTCAATTCCCTTGTAGTATTTCCTCGAAAGTTTTCTGATCGTTTTCAATGAATACTTTCCATACAAGCTAAGCTATAATATGACAAAACCTGCTTGGTCCTTTTGCGGCAATAATTTTATTTACTCACCACCAAACTCTATAGGGGCATTATCTATGAAAAGGGACCTTATTGTCGATGGCGCTTACGCCGCACAGTGTCGCGCGGCATTGTATTTATTAGAGATGCCACGAATATTCGGCAACAATTCGGTATTCGGCCTATTCGGCCACTTTGCCGAATATTCGGTATTCGGCCGTACGTTGCCTACTATTCGGCCGAATACCGAATATCTGTTGCACCTACTTAAAAAGAAAAATTGCACAATAAAAATAACCAAAAACTATGTAGGTATATTTAGAATGTGTTCTTGGAAAGTTGTTAAATACGAAGGCCCTTTTTTGAGCATTTGTTGATTTAAAAACATTTTATTTTTACCATGAGTCTGTTTTGTTTGACTCTATTCATTAGTGCTGTTCAACAAAAATATATCTTAGCTAACGTCATCTAACGTTGAGTTTTACTAGCGATCAGTTTTCATAATAATTGTGACTCAAAATGTTCGCATGTCAAGCCGAACATTCGGTCGCCGAATATTCGGTATTCGGCCGAGAGAGGGGCCGAATATTCGGTATTCGATATTCGGCCAAAACCACTATTCGGGGCATCTCTAGTATTTATATCGGAGCATCGTTAATAATGGTGTAACCGCCATCGACAATAAGGTCTCTTTTCATAGATAACGTCACATATATATTTTTTGTGGTTCCATTGATAAAGCTGTGATTTCAGGTGGAGATAGCGGGCGATTGGGCCAATCCGATACCAATGTTGGGTCTGGTGGCCCAGCAAGCGTACAACAAACTAACGCCAGGGAAAACCATCGAGCTCAACCTCAGCAAGGGACTTTTTGTGGTGAGCACATATTACTACTTATTCTATAGGGTCTGTTAATTAAGAGCGTGCGACTTGCAATCCGGAGGTCGCGGGTTCGAACCCCGGCTTGTACCAATGAGTTTTTCGGAACTTATGTACGAAATATCATTTGATATTTACCAGACGCTTTTCGGTGAAGGAAAACATCGTGAGGAAACCGGACTAATCCCAAAACGGGCCTAGTTTACCCTCTGGGTTGGAAGGTCAGATGGCAGTCGCTTTCGTAAAAACTAGTGCCCACGCCAATTACTTGGAATTACACGCGAGGAAGATGATGATTATATAGGGTCTGTTCGGAAAGAGAAGAGTCGTGGAATGTATTGAGCCCTATACGTTCCACGACTCTTTTCTTTCCGCACAGACTATCTCTAGGTTACCAGTCCAGGATGTCAATCAACCACAAAGCTTCGCACAATAAAGGTTGTAATGGAATTGGCAACTGTCAGTGTTTAAAGGTGGCGCCACAGGTTACCCAATTCGACCAGCCAACCACATTAGATTCCAAATTTGTACTGCTAGTCAATTATTTCTTGTTTTGTGAGCAGAAACTTTTCGTTATTGGTGCCACCTTCAAAAAACTTACGATGGCTTCCCATAATAACTCGACATCATTCGTCCTTCTGCTGCAGATTTTTCGTCTTTTCCATGAAAAACCTACCTATTTTATCCCTTGGCTGATAATTGGGTAGGTACTTTCTTCTACTTAAAATAAATTATTTCACGAAATAAAGCACCAGATAATTATTAGAAAAGCGTAGATAGCAGTTTTTTTTTTTTCTATTTATTAAATTAGCTACCTTACCTTAGCAACGCAAGCCTCGAGGTTGGACTGAAGATGAATATGTCAAAGACCAAGGTCATGACTAACAGCACAAAACGGGATTGAGATAAACGGGGAACACATCGCATATGTCCAAGAATACCTTTATCTTGGCCAAATAGTCTCTTTCCAGGAGAAAGAAGTCCAAAGACGCACCGAAAACGCCTGGAAGAGCTATTGGTCAATGAAACACCTGATGAAGGGAGACCTACCTCTGTCACTCAAGCGTAGGCTCATGGACATGTGCGTACTTCCAGTTCTCACCTACGGTGCTCAGACCTGGTCTTTGACGGAAGCTCAGAAGTTTAAATTCGGGGTTTACCAGAGAGTTATGGAGCGCAGCATATTAGGTGTTAAATTAAGGGATCGAGTCCGAAACGACCGAAACACCACGTTGCGCTCTAAGACTCGAATAATAGACGTAGCTCGGAAAGCGGCTAAGTTAAAATGGGACTGGGCTGGTCATGTCTGCCGAATGCCGGACGACTTGTGGGCCTAGTTAACCACAGAGTGGGAGCCCCACGAGTCTAACCGGGGAGCCGGCAGGCCTCGTCGGCGATGGCGGGATGGCCTGGACTCCTTCTTGAGAGGCTGGCCAGATGTAGCACTGAACAGGGACGACTGGAAGGAGAGGGGGGAGGCCTTTGCCCAGCAGTGGGACACAGTGGGCTCTGTATAATAAATATATAATAATATAATAATAAATTGGATTGAAATATAAAAAGTAGGTGAGTTGACCGTGACGTCACAACACACGTTTTCATATAAATTTCATATTAGCAAATTGTTTTGACAGTTCTAAAAAAGAAGCTGATTTGACTAGTAGGAAAGTAGCCAACCTGTGTCGTTTCCCCAGAGCCTGCCGGAGCAGACGCAGTGTTACTTCCTGTGCTCGGGCGGCGCGCTGGCGGGCCGCGTGGTGCGCAGCGTGCCGTTCACGCACCCGTCGCACGTGCCCACGCTGCTCGCCGCGCTGCGCCAGCAGGCGCTCTTCAACGCGCTCATAGCCAGCTGTGTGCGCCCGCAGCCAAGACACGGTGAGTGAGCTCTACTTCCTGTGCTCGGGCCGCGTGGTGCGCAGCGTGCCGTTCACGCACCCGTCGCACGTGCCCACGCTGCTCGCCGCGCTGCGCCAGCAGGCGCTCTTCAACGCGCTCATAGCCAGCTGTGTGCGCCCGCAGCCTAGACACGGTGAGTTAGCTCTAATCCTGTGATCGGCACTCTGCGCTTCACTACATATTATAAAACAAAGTCGCTTCCCGCTATCTGTCCCTATATATGCTTATAGATCTTTAAAACTACGCAACGGATTTTTTTTTATAGATAGAGTGATTCAAGAGGGAGGTTTATGTATAATTTGTTAACCCGTGCGAAGCCGGGGCGGATCGCTAGTAGGGAAATAAAATATGTGCATTTATCACACTGATAGGGTTCCACGGACGCATCGCATAGCATCAACGGGGCGTGCGGATGCGCGTCTAAAATAAAACGCGCTTATCTCGGTCATGTATATCATATCGTGAGTGGAAAATTCATTTCCATACTAAAACTGTTCAACTATGGATGTAAGGTAAAGTCATCAAAGGCAACATAGTGAGTAAGTAAACAGAATATGTATAGTTCTATAAAGTATATGTGACATTTTCTTGCGTTGCAATCGTTTAGAAACTTACATTTTCAACCATTTGTTTATATTTAATAACATCGAAAATTCTAAAAAAACCGCTCAAGCGAGTGAATCAGTAAAACATATATAGTTGGTCAAACCAATTTGTCAGTCAGTAAGAACCAGGAAAACTACACTCATCCTTTGCTTTTGGGTACTCGTACTAGTGTAAAACAAAGATAGTATGATTCCCTCTGTCTATGTTTGCAATGAGACAGTCATTTGACAAACTATAAGTTCGACATTGCTAATGTGACATGTTTTGTTTCAGCAATGGACCTAGAAAATGTGTTGATGTTCGAAGTGAGCGCGCTAACCTGGGAGCATATATCCGTCTCCCTCGAACACCCGTTGGAAGAGAGCATGGCCACCGTGGAACTCGAGCTGTCAGACGCCGCGGCACCCCGGGCCAGCGTGCACACGCTCGGAGCCCCGCCCCGGGAACACGTGGATGAATACGTCACAAGGGTGCTGCAGAAGAGTCACTCCATACCCATAACATTGAGGTATGTCTACAATCAACATATTTAGCATTCCTAACAGCGGAACGAAACACGCACAGCATTCGTATATTGGGCGCGCATGTAAACAGTACAATGAAAAATGTATGGACGCAGAATTGTTTGGCAGTTCATTAAATCTCTTTAAGAGGACTGTATATTCTCTATTAAAATAAGGGTGTAATGTTGTGAGCATGGTAGGCACTGGTTTTTTGAGTATCTTCTCTTGTTCACTCATTTGTTATGTACAACTATAAGGTTACACTTTTTTATTATTTTTTTAATTGTACCTCGATACAATTTGTAGATAATTTATTTACAAACAAGATATATAGGTACAGTGTATTACTAAAAGAAATTAAAAACTAGCTTAAATCTAAAATAGGGAACTATAGGTCTATAAATAAATCAATTGGTAGCTATTAGCTAAGTTGCTCTTATGTTTATTATAAGACTGTTTGTTTCTCAATAAAAAAAAATAAAAAATAAACATTTAAAGGTTTTAGTTGTAACATCCCTTGTTAAGCTATATAGTCGGTGGCGCCCTCGCGTTCGAGTTAAGTACTCGTCAGCGCAGCGCTCTGGTTACACGCATCCGCTAACCTTTGCGCTGTTCGTGCGATATTGAATTAAACTTTTATTTACTTATTTCGGTTTTAAATATGGCCGATATCGCAGTTGCTGACGATGCGTCGGCGACGGCCGCGAGGAAGCCTTAGGCCTCCGCCGGCGCTAAGAAGCCTAAGGCCAAGCGCACCCACCCGAAAACGTCCAAGATTGTTAACAGGGCCATTAGGAGTTAAAGGAGAGAAGCTGGCTCCGTTCATCAGAAAACTATCTGAAGAGCGCAGTCTAATCCGGCGCAATCATTCAAACCAACGGCAAAAGCGCGTCCGGCTTTTACAAACTGGAGTGAAAGTCATCATCCGCTGGTAAGAAGTCCGCCGCGGCTATGAAATCCAGCGCGAAATCTTCAGCAGTCATTGATCACCCAAAATAGGCGCAAGACGTCGAGTTGCGGAAAATCGCCCGAACTACAATACAATACAATCTTCAGCAGTCGCGAGAAACCCGCCAAGATGAAGGCCGCCTCCTACCCGGACAAGGTCAAACTATATATGGTTCAGTTGTGGATATGGTTGCATCACTGTTTAAAGTACTAGGAGAACATGGCTACTGTAGTACTGGAGTTGATGGAACCAACGCCACGCGCTAGCGTCCACACACACGGAACTCCGCCTACGGAGCATGTGGATACGTCACCAAGTCAATCAAGTTATTGTGGAAACATTTTTCTGTATCGATGTACGTAATAGAAAAGAGTGTGACGATGTTTAAGCCAGAGTTGGTAGACGCGGCGCCGTTTTCCGAATTAACAGATAACTAACGTTCCCTTGTTATTCCCTCAGGTCACTGACGAAAATCTGGGAGCGCGAAGCTGCAACGAAGCACATGAACGGAGGCTACTCTGCGTTGGATTCAAATTTTAGCTGCGGCCTGGGGGGCATCGACCCCGGGGGCGACGTCAAGCACGAACCGGGGACCATGACCGGCCGCGCGCTCTTCCCCTCCAACGTCAGCCATCCGCACCAGGGAGGTGAGACTCGACCTTACTGCCCCGCGTTACAGGCTATTGTGGCATAAAAAGGCGGCAAATTTAAAAAAAATTGGCGAGAATGGTTGTGCTCGCAAAGAAAATTGGAATTTCGCGCCTTTTTCTACTGACAAAGTGGGTTTGCCAGAGAATAGATTAGCAAATTAATATTCTGAAACCATTAAAAAACTTATAATATCAATGTTTAAGGCAAATACAATCAATCAAGTAACTAAAAACTCCAAAATAGCTCTAGGTATAGCCTGACCAGTAATATATGATAATTGTCAAGAGGGCGCTGTTATTCTCATGTATAGGGTGACAATTCAGTGTAGTATGAAAAAATTAGTTCCAGTAAAATTCCGCAACATGGCGCACCCTCAATAGATCCTGGTTCACCTATACTTAGGTAGAAAAGAAAGATAGAAATAAAGGTGTAGAGGTTCAATAAACGCAAATCTAATTTATAAAATAAATTATAAAACTATCTCAAATGAAATATCTCTCTCCTAGGTGCATACCTCTCGGAGCAACAACACCACCACCTCTCCATGATGTGCCAAGACTCCGGCGAAAAGAGCCAAGTGGACGATCGAAAACCGAAGAAGCGAAAATCCGACTCCGACCCCTGGCACACGGGGCCTAAGAAAGGCAAACCAGGCAATATGGGGGAACTACAGGACTCGGATAGCGAGAGTGACTCCGATGTGAATGAGGATGATAACACTATGAATAGTAACTCGACTAACGATGAGCAGTCGTCGGTGTCGCAGCATGAGTTCGCGTCGGATGTGGAGATGTCCGGGTTAGACGCGACGGACACGCTCGCGACCGATACCAGGCAGTCGTCCGATATGGATAACTCGAATGATGGGGATGTGGAAGAAATCATGAGGTTTGTTATTTTAATCATCAATTAAGTTATAAAAATTGCTTTAGTGTACGTTAAGTATGAACTACATATAATAAGGTATGCAGGATATTTTAATTAATTAAATTCAAGTAATTTGATTACATTTACTGAAGCTCGTTGTGTTACATACGTTATAGAAAATTGATACAGGAAATCTTTAACGATACTTTGGGCAGAAAATTGTTACCGATTGATTGGACCAAAAATTAGAGATGCCACGAATATTCGGCAACTATTCGGTATTCGGCCTATTCGGCCACTTTGCCGAATATTCGGTATTCGGCCGAATGTTGCCTACTATTCGGCCGAATGCCGAATATCTGTTGCCCCTACCTAAAAAGAAAAATTACACAAAAAAATTAGGTATATTTAATATTTAAAATGTATTATTGGAAAGTTGTTAAATAGGAAGACCCTTTTTTGAGCATTTGTTGATTATGAAATATTTTATTTTTATCGTGGGTCTAATTTGATTGACTTTAACTACATTCATATGTTTTACAAAAAATATATCTTAACAAACGTTGTTAACGTTGTGCTTTGTTGGCGAACAGTTTTCATAATAATTGTAACGCACAATGTTCGCATCTCATGCCGAATATTCGGTCGCCGAATATTCGGCATTCGGCCGAGAGAGTGGCCGAATATTCGGTATTCGGCCAAAACCACTATTCGGGGCATATCTACCAAAAATACCAGTATATTAATCACCGACTGATTATTATATTGTTTTACAGGAATTCTTTTCACAAGTCTGAGCACAAACGGCAAAAGTTGAAAAAAGAAGAAACTCGTAGCCGAGGCGCGTCGTCCCTGCTGCTGGAGCTGACTGAGGGCAAGTCGTACATGCCGTCGTCCGTCAGCATCACGCCCATCGGCGCACCCGGGCCCGCCGCGCCGCTCGCCTCCGTGCTGTGCCTCGACCGCCGCCCCGGCATCGAGATCATCCCCATCACCGCACCCCCCCCCGCCGCGCTGCCCAGCTCCATCACCATCACCCCCATCACCAACTCGCAGCTCAAGGCGCTCGACATACGCTCCGAGAAGAAATCCAGCAGATCCGAGGAGCGCGGCAAGGAGAAAAAGAAGAAACGCCGCCGGGACGACTCTATGGGCCCGCCGGAAAAAGTCCCCCCGAAACAGGACCCTTTGACCAAGCCGGTGTCGGTCAGCATCAAACCCACCGACGGGTCCCCCATGCGCGCCACCTCCCCGAACTCGCTGCTGCGAAAATTTAGCCCGAGTCCCACCCACGGGAGATCGGTGTCGATAACTAAGTCGCCCAGTCCCAGCACGGTGAAAAGCATGGGTAAACCGTCCGGCACCTCGAGCCACCATAACAGCCCGAGGCACTCGCCGGTGCAGAACAGCCCTAAACATCTCTCCGGGTATTCGAGTCCAAAAAACCACAGCATATCGTCCCCTAAGCACAGCTCGTCCGGCTCCGGCAAGCCCAGCATGTCCGCCCTGAAGTCCGCCACCAGCGGGTCGCCCTCCGGAAAATCCGGCACCACGGGCTACGATCTCTCCAAGAAGATATCCAAAGACGGCTACGGCTCCGGCTCGTCCACCTCCAGGGACAAAGAGAAGAAACATTCCGGCTTATCTTTTTCTAGCTCCGGTAGAAGTAGTCCTAAATTAAAAAATCCGATGAAGCTTAAAGCGCTGGAGATAACACCGATCTCCTGTGATACCCCAGTCAATGAGTGTCTCATTTCTCCACCGAACGTCGAGGTGAACAAGTCGAACGCGCCCAGCCAGGCGCGCAACAGAAAGGGCTCTCTCAGCGCTGTGATAGACAAGTTGAAATCCGCCCAGCACTGCGGCACCGAAAGCGAACTGGGCGGCGGCAAGTCCAGCTCTTCTAGTGGTTCTAGTAAATTCTCAGAATCAAAAAACAGTTCGAGTAGCAGTAGTAAAATCAGTGAAAATAAAAATCAGGAGTATATGGTGAAGCCTAGTTTAGACGGTATGAAGATCACTATCAACAAGACGAGGACTAAAGACTCTTCCGGCAGTAGTTCTAAATTAAATTACAGTAGCTCGAGTTCCAGTAAACAGTCCTCGCCGCAACTCACGCCTCCGAGCCAGGGTTCTCCGAAAACGCACACGGGGCTGAAACCTGGCGTCATGAGCGGTCCCGCGTCCAAGAAGACTCAAGTGATGCAATCGTCCAAGTCGGGCAACGTGACGCCCGGCTCCACGCCGCCCAAGGCCAACACGAGCCCCTCCGACTCTACCTCGGGCAGCTCCGGCGGCGTGCCCAAAGTGCCTTATTCAAAGTCTTCCAGCTCCAGTGCTGGCATGAATCTATCCAAGTCCGCTTCGAAAACTAGCTCCGGCTCTCCTAAAAGTAGCAGCACCGACATGGCAAAGATCATCAGAGACCGAGAGCGAGAAAAGGCGCGGACGAAACTGATGAGCAATTCCGAAAAGTCCATCTTCTCATCGAAGCCTGAGCGCCACTCCAGTCCAAGCGGTTCAAGAGACGACGTCGACGGCGACAGGTTTAAAGCTTCCGCCAAAGAATCCAACTTTCTAGTCGAAGGTCTGATCAAGCCCCTCGACACCAGTAAATTCCAAATACCCAAGTTAAAAAATCAGAGCACTCCCGACAAAAACAGCCCCGTCTCCCAGTACGACAGTCGGTCTCTGGTCAACGATTTTGCTCGTACTCTGGATCAGGGCAAATATCCCTTCCCGCACTACGACAATCCGAACGCTCGAACCCCCGAGGCTATGCAAAAATCAGCATACCCCTTAAACGTCCCCAAACCATTACTGAACATGGGTTCTCTGAGTCCGAAAACGGTCACGCCCGTTAAAATAGAACCCGAACGCCCCATAGAATATTCCAAGGTGTCCGAGAGTATATCAAAAGGCGAGAGTCCCCAGCGCAGCAAAGACGAGAAAGACTACGGAACATTTCCGTTGATGCCATTAGACTTTAAAACGGAGATAGCTAAAGGATTCGCCGCGCCGAAAGGTTCAGAGGACAGGAAAGGTGCGGACTCGTGTATGAAGCCTCCGGCGAGCGGGTCGATCGCGCGCAGCGGGGCGACGACGCCCCAGGAGGCTGCGGAGATGCTGCTTGATTTCTCGTCGTCATCGGGCAGCAAGGTGTCAGGGCTGGTGGCGGTGCGGCCCGTGTACCCCGCGTCGCCGGCGCTGCTGCTGGCCAAGAGCCCCGCGCCGTCGCCGCTGGTGGCGCCCTCGCCGCACTCCAACTCGCCTTGTATTACCGACGACGAGCTCATGGATGAAGCCCTGGTCGGGCCCGGCAAGTAACGAGGTACTTTCACTTCAGGCAGAATATAGAACGTTTTGAATTTTATTTCATGACTGTTGACGCCTGTTAAGCTTTGGTTTCCTCCGATAGCGGTGCCGTCACATAGCGGCCGTCTCCATACAAATACGACGACATCCATATTTAGCCGTATTATTTAGTATGGAGACGGCCGCTATATGACGGCACCGCTATCCTAGGAAAACCGATCTTTACTCATGCTTCTAACGGTTTGGCGAAAGAGATTCAGTGTTGCAATGCAAATGATGCAAAATAATCGGTCTAGAATTCTCCAAATTTTTGTTGCCATAAATATGTACCTAAGGTACACTTCCCTCACATTTGAATCTCTTTTGCTAGGTACGTTGGTTTTACTCAACGATATTATTGTTTAGAAATTAATTGTAATTATTGTTTCACCTTCTAATTTATGAGGTTATATTTATTTATGTAATAATATAATATAATGAGATTGTATCTCTATAACTGGTAGGTATAAAACATGTGTTCCGTATTTAATGTCATATGTATCATACCGAGACGTATTTTGCGTTTTGCATATTTAGATTTAGAACATGTTATTCAGCAGTTTTCATTTGCTGTATTATAATCGTCTAAATTATGAATTCAATTAATGTTATGTCCATGTAAATGTCAATCAAATAAAAGAACCAGTTAATGTTACTGAAACAATTAGCGTAAGATGCATGATTTCCTGAACTAAGAGCCGTACCGTACCTACTAGTACCTAAACCAATTGTTTACCTTTTGTGTACATACGTTATAAAAACCAATGTAATAATATATAATTATGATTACGAATAATAATTAAATGACGGTATTGGATGATTAATAAAATGAAAAAGATTTTTTAGAAATAAAGGTAAATAATTTATTTTGATATCGTTTTATTTAAAAAGTAGATGTTAACACAATGATGGTGAGTGACTACTTTGCAAAACACATACAGACTTAATATTGATTGATTTGATCTTGATAGGAAAAGTGCCTACTGATTATACACGACAACGTACCCAATGGTATAAAACCTCTAAAGATCCTTGGCACCCAACGGGTTTTAACCTCTTATCTGTGTTTGATAATGATAAGAATCCTGACTAGGGCTTGCAATTCGAATTTGTCGAATATTCGACCTGTTTTGATATTCGAATATTCGGCCGCTCAGGTTTCGAATATTCGAATATTTTTTATTACTATAAAAAAATCTATGTCATCCGCTGTAGTTACAGTTTCTGTGTGTTTTACGGGTATTTACAGTGAACGAGGAACGGTAGGTACCCAAATCGAAGGAAATAATATTTTTTTCACCTCAGCAGCTCGAACAACGGTACTTGCTACTTAAAAACAGTGAGCAAAATCGCATTTTGCTCACTTAGTGAGACAAAATGAGCAAAATGCGACTTTGCTCACTCAGTGAGCAAAATGCGATTTTGCTCACTGTTTTTAAGTAGCAAAGTACCCTTGTTCGAGCTGCTGAGGTGAAAACTTAATTGTTGGTATATCTTAAGAAAACATGAGTGAATAGAGGTAAGTGATGAAGAAGAAATACATTTTTCGGGTTCTTTAATATGTTCTCACTGCTGAGGTGAAAAGTTTTGTGAACTACACGAGATCAAAGTTATTTACATCTTGTGCGCTTTTGAGTCCCTTACTACGCTCAAGATTCTAAATTAGATTCACTCGCTACGCTCGTGAATCTAGTATAGAATCTTTCGCTTGCACGGGACTCAAAATAAGCACTCGAAGAAATATCAAACTTTGATCTCTTGTTGTACAAATAACTATACTGTATTTCTCTCGATAGACTTCGTGAATACAGTGAAACCTAACTCAATTTAAAAGAAAACGAAATCAAAAAGTATGTTATGTTTACGGTGCGTAAGTTTTAAATTAAAGGGTCATTCTGTTTATTCAGTACAAGCGTACGTTAAGTGAAAAGTCTAAACCTTGCCACTTATCGCAATTCTCACATTTAATCATACCAAACCTGCCCAACTTGGTAATCTAACCATGCACCTTTAGCTGACGAATAATCCACCCAGTACTCAACTAACTTTTTCCCTTAAATATTCCAATATTATATAATTAGCCGACCATTAGGAGTAATAACTTGCCAAAACAAATAAAGTCAATAAAGATTCAAAATACAATGAAATTAAAGGCCTTTTTACAGGCCTTAGAGTGATTACAAGTTAATTTAAATCGGAAAATAATTATCTACTGAAAAAAATATCTTACATACCTAGGTGTTTGGATGGTTAAAGTTATATTATTTCACGCAACGACGCATTTATAATAAGTTTTATTTACTTGTTTTTATAAATGTGCGCATCTTATAAATAGTAGGATGATAAAATCTATTCAATTAAGTGGATTTCTGCCAAATATCCTTAGTTTTAGCAATATGTGATAAAAGCTTTTGAATAAAACGATAATAAACCGATTTCTCGTTCCTTTTCTTATTTTTTATAATATTCGAATACGTCGTCAGAAAAAGTCGAATATTCGAATATCTGAAAGTTTCGAATATTTGCAAGCCCTAATCCTGACCGAATT
The DNA here is from genome assembly GCF_948474715.1 of Cydia amplana. NCBI lineage: Eukaryota > Metazoa > Arthropoda > Insecta > Lepidoptera > Tortricidae > Cydia > Cydia amplana. The sequence goes on from NC_086080.1 coordinate 7,867,616, forward strand.
TATAGTCAACATATTCCATTTTTAGGGTTCCGTAGCCAAATGGCAAAAAACGGAACCCTTATAGATTCGTCATGTCTGTCTGTCTGTCCGTCTGTCCGTCTGTCCGTCTGTCCGTCTGTCCGTCCGTATGTCACAGCCACTTTTCTCCGAAACTATAAGAACTATACTGTTGAAACTTGGTAAGTAGATGTATTCTGTGAACCGCATTAAGATTTTCACACAAAAATAGAAAAAAAACAATAAATTTTTGGGGTTCCCCATACTTCGAACTGAAACTCAAAAATTTTTTTTTCATCAAACCCATACGTGTGGGGTATCTATGGATAGGTCTTCAAAAATGATATTGAGGTTTCTAATATCATTTTTTTCTAAACTGAATAGTTTGCGCGAGAGACACTTCCAAAGTGGTAAAATGTGTGTCCCCCCCCCCTGTAACTTCTAAAATAAGAGAATGATAAAACTAAAAAAAATATATGATGTACATTACCATGTAAACTTCCACCGAAAATTGGTTTGAACGAGATCTAGTAAGTAGTTTTTTTTTATACGTCATAAATCGCCTAAATACGGAACCCTTCATGGGCGAGTCCGACTCGCACTTGGCCGCTTTTTTTAGTACAATTTTTTCTGATATGAGATACCATCACAACCGAGGTTTGAACCCACGATTTTGACCACCATCACATACATATAAAAGGTTACATGGATTGATAATAATAACAAAACAGTTATGTAGCAATATAAAATAATTTATTAAATTAATACACTAAGTATGGCAAGAATAAGAATACTAAAATATTCTAGAAAAAGTAAGGTCTAGGCCGGTAAAACGCGTGGTACGGATAATAGTGGAACCGTCGGTATGGCTTCTGTATGAAATGTTTGGGGCCGAAGAATCGCCTGTGTGCTTTATGCTTTTGCCTTCGGAATATCGGCACCGGGACCCAGTTCGCTGCAGCGTCCATAATCTCATCTTCGTAGCCATCAGGCAAAGTTCTGTCGTAATTATTAACTTCTATCGGGAACTCTGGTATGTCTGTGATGTACACCTCAGTCGGAGGATCTTGAGCTATTTCGACTGGCGGGGGTATTAAATCCTGTTCAATCGTAATGCTGACTTCACCATTTCGCACGTCATCCTTGATCAATCCTGTATCAATAAATGAAACAACAGGGTCCTTTTGTTCCGTTTTGTTTAAAGTATCTTCATGTTTGGTTTCTGAGTCACTGGGCTCAGGTAGAGCCTTATTATTATTATCCGATTGTATAGTATTTGCGAGTGCACCGACGAGTCCCAATGATAACAGTACAATCACCGTTTGCTTCATTTTTTCTGTGAAAATATAAATTGTTTGTGAACGCGGGTAATGTAAAATACACAATGGAAATATCTGTCGTCTGATAATGCTTTTATTGCCAAAGATTTGGGTCGAAGAAAGGCGTCCGTTACTGCCGACACCAATTTAGTGTTTGGGATAAACATTAGGGTTCTTAGTAGAAAGTGATATGTTAGTAGTAAATAATGAGTCATTCTACGAATACCTATCGAATGTCTCGTCGTGACAACAACAGAATGCCTTTCTCATTGTGAGAAAACTCGAGCACTTTCTAGTCCTGCTAGTTCAATTCCCGGTCGAACAGTCAAAAAAGTTTGGATTTAATTACTCAATTAAACAATTCCATATTTTTGTACATAATGTACAGAGAAAACGGAGTATAGATATATATTAGGTATGTATGTATGTCACTTTATTGCACATAAACCGGTTTACATAAAACGGACAAAAAAATAAAATAAAAATAAACTGTTATGTACAAAGGCGAACTTATCCCTAAAAGGGATCTCTTCCAGCTAACCTTAAATGTACAGGTATGTAGGGGGCTATTCATAAATTACGTCATTTCAAATTAGGGGGGGAAGTCTGGACATCGGATGAATGATGATGGTAGCAAGACGTAGGAGGAAACGGGGTCATTCGAAGCATGATTTTTGGATGATTTTAGGGGGGATTATTGGATTATATTTTTGGATTATTTTAAAAATCGTCAAAAATAGATGACGTAATTTATGAACAGCCCCTAGGTACTTATTTGGATATAGGTACCCATTACCACTAAACGAAATAATTATTTTAATAAATAATTAACCCTTATATTTAGCGCCTAATGTTAGTTGGGAAGTAACTGGGTAGTACCTTTTCCTCTTTGGGGCCCTACGGTTATCAACATGCGTTTGAAAATTATCGAGCTAGTTGCTAGTAACCCACGTTCTATCGACCCCAGTCTCCCATATCAGTTTATTAGGATTTACTGCAGGGTGGTACGAACACTGGACCGTTCAGATATAATAGGCTCCAGATACTAAGTAGATTAATAGTTATTTTCACCACACCAGCTCGAAAAGGCTTACCAGATGTTTCACTCGGGGGCAAATTTTGTTTAACCCTCGTGCTTTGAAACCCTCGCAACGCTCAAGATTCCATTTTTCGAATTGGTTCAATTTTGGAATTTTTCGCTTGCTCGGGTTTCAATATTAGCACGAGCGGTTAAACAACAACTTGGCCCCCTTGTAAAACAAATAACTATTGTTTTACAAGGTTGCCCCCGAGTGAAACACAAAAATGTTCACCACACCAACCCGAAGCAAATATTAAATGTTTTTGAAGTGCAAAGTAAGCCTTTCCGAGCTGGTGTGAGACTATTATCTACTTCACACGCCGATTGGCCTAGCTAGGGGCGTACGCTGTCCTCATCCAACAGTTCCCTTCGATATTGAGCAGATCAAAATCAATCAAGATCATATAGTATCTGTTTGAAATCCAAGTTCTAAATGTTGCCAGATTTAGACAATGGTGCCTTGACCGTAAACCGATGACCAATGATGAGTGAGGTAAAGTGAAATATTGACCTAATTTTTAAATCTGAATATATGATATTAAACTTTCGTGAGACATATTTTAAACTGTTTATTTATTTTATTATAAACAGTCTGAATATATGCCTCAATAGTAAAATATAAAACTTACGCCATATCCGTAACCATTTTGGGGACACGGCGCCCTCCGTCGGTTACCAATACGAGCTTGCGTGTTGTGGCCGTTTCTACGCTGCGCCTTCGCCTGCTCGCGTTTCTCTTTCAACCTCTTCATAGCAAACAGCGGCAGGAATGGGTGCGCTTCTGCTGTCTCCATCATCTCTTCGACGGGCTCCACTTCAGTCGATTCTAGAGGCTTCGACTGAACCAACACGAAAGCTATCGCGATTATCAGCAACGCAAATAATTTGTAGGCCATTTTGGTATAAACTTGTGATGCGCAACTGTTTTGGATAGCTACAGTGGCTGCTGGTTCGTCGCAAGTGTACCACAGAGTAAGGACGAAGTCTGCTGAGTGTGAACACTAATCCAGGATTAATGCTCTCGGAGTATGCGATCATGTTTTATAGGGAGCTACGGTATGCGTGGTCGGGTGACACACATGTGCATTTGTTTGACGCGCGGATGTGTTTTCGGAAACGTAACGGGTCATACGGCCATTTCCAATTAACACGTCCGAGAAAAGCGCGTATGTGTAGGCCAGTCTTAAATACCTCATTATTATAACCGACTAACCTATATACCAGTGTCTTGGCATCAATGCATATAATCTGATTTCGATTGACTTGTCCATTTTGGGCAAAAAAAATATTGACTAAAGTAGGAAGTCAATATTTTTTCTTGGACTTAAGTCCAAAACTGTGTATAGTAGAGATCAATTGAACTGTTACTATAGTATATAACCAGCCATTTTTATAGATGTCTCGTATCGAATGTCAGACAACAGATGATTGCCTTTCTCATTGTACGGAAGCTGAAGCACTAAAGTACATAGAGTAACTTGCTAAAGTAATTCGATTCCCGGTCGAACAGTTAAAAAGTTTAAGTATGACAAAACGGACTATAGGTAGATATAGGTAGTTAATAGGTACCTAATATCACTAAAACGGAACATAATCGCCTAGGTACCTAGTGTACTTACCTAATTATAAGTTTGAAAATTACCTCCTACATTTCGGACCCACGGGCCAGGACCACTCACGGAGAAAGGCTGGCTATTTGGCTATCAGTAGTGGGTATCGGTCGTACCGTACGAGGGTTGACGCTTGCCCTTATATCTACCTAACTATGTTATGACTTATCTACCTAACTGATTCCCCATTGATGAGACCCTAACCGTCTCATCATTTGAAGTTGCAATGTTTTTGAATTCAATGGAGTAATGCTTTTAATGCTAAAACTTACGCCATATCCGTATCCATTTTGAACACACGGCGCTCTGCGTCGGTTATCACCACGAGCTTGCGCGTTGTGTCCGTTCCTACGCTGCGCCTCCTCGCGTTTCTCTTTCAATCTCTTCATCGCAAACCGCGGCAGGAATGGATGCTGTGCTTCTGCTGTCTCCATCATTTCTGCAACTGGCTCCACCGCAAACTGTTCAAGAGGCTTCGACTGAACCAACACGAAAGCTGTCGCGATTATCAGAAACGCAAATAATTTGTAGGCCATTTTGGTATAAACTGTGATGCGCAACTGTTTTGGATAGCTACAGTGACTGCTGGTTCGTTGCAAGTGTACCACAGAGTAACGACGAAGTCTGCTGAGTGTGAATACTAATCCAGGATTAATGCTCTCGGAGTATGCGATCATGTTTTATAGGGAGCTAACGTATGCGTAGTCGGGTGACACACATGTGCATTTGTTTGACGCGCGGATGTGTTTTCGGAAACTTAACGGGTCATACGGCCATTTCCAATTAACACTTCCGAGAAACGCTCGTATGTGTAGGCCAGTTCTAATGACCTAATTTATAATAACCGACTTACGCTTTACGCGATTTACGGAAACGAAAGAGGTAGGTATGTCAGGATCGTAGCAAATGGAAATCCGGGTCTCTGCCTACCCCTCCGGGAAATAGGCGTGATTATATGTAGGTATGTATGTACCTATGTAATAACCGACTTACCTAGAATCCGCCTAAACTAACAATGCACCGTGTTTGATAGCACAGCTTTTTGGCCTTCTAGGCTCTTCTAGCTCTATAACCCCTTGATCGAGCCTCATAATTTAATGACTAAAATATAATGCCCTCAACTACACGTTTACCCAATTTAATTTAGAATTAGACGTTTACCCAATTAGAACAAATTTACTTAAGTTATGGTCCATCAAACTATTCAAACTTTCCTCTGATAGTTCAGCTTATAAACATTGAATTGCCGGGACGTGCCCCTAACCAGCGGTGTGTTCCAATTCCAAGTTGAATCTAAGAACTTCGCTTCGCTTCGCTCGCTCGTTGTATAGTTACAGACTTTAGGGCTAAATAAAAATAAATGTAAAAATTAGGTTTAATTAATAAAATCAATGCTAATAATTAATTTAAATTAAAGATTCATTACAAATACCTACCTACAATACAACCGCATTGTTTTAATTAACCTAATAACATGGATAAAACGTTTACATAAAACTAATGGTTTGTTATCCTATAGACCGAGCTTTAGCGAAGGTCTTCGTTTGAGCTTGGGCAAAAATGCTATCGTATGTACGGATATCTCATCTAGGTACAAGTCGCATTTCTTAACCGTTTCTCGTGAAATTTTGTGAGCAGGTTCGGTAGTTAGATATAATTTTTCTGTCGTTTCGTTTTTTGGCACATGATCAATATGGTTAGCAATTGGCATAAAGGACTTAAGTAGGCCAGTAGGGTCTATGTCACTTAAGAGCATCGTGAGTTCGCTTGTAATGGCAATGGCTTAACGAAGTAAAATGTAAATAATCTTTCACCACACCAGCTCTGAATGGCTTACTTTGCACTTCAAAAACGGATAGAAAAGTTGCACTTTGCTATCAGTAATTCACATGTGAGGCAAAGTAATCAAATGCAAATTTTGAGTTGTTGTCTTATGTTTGCTGGTAGAATTGACTTTTAAATGATGATTTTGGATGATAAATATTTAATAACATTCATTTGAATTTGATTTGGTTTTAGTTTGATATTTTACATTTAATATTTGCTTCGGGTTGGTGTGGTGAAAAATTTTGTGTTTCACTCGGGGGCAAAATTTGTTTAACTCAATTTTGGAATCTTTCGCTTGCTCGGGTATCAATATTAGCAAGAGCGGTTAAACAACAACTTTGCCCCCTTGTAAAACTATTCTACATTGTTTAACCTTATGAAACTTATAGCGAGGTTTACAACTCACAGAGCCCTAATGGCTTTATCATAAGTAATTCATAACATATTTTTCTCAAAATTATATTAATAGGTACAACTATATACTAATAGCTACTTAATAATAAGCGAAGTAAAGATAACGATTTAGTCTGCTCGAATGTAATAAAAGTAATCCCATACAATAGTAACACACACACATTCCATCCCAATTGTATTTACCGGTTTTTGGGTACTTGTAAAAATGGAAAATATTGGTAAATTTCCCAAATGGGAAATTCCTGGTAACGGTAATTTTACTACCGACGCAACGCTACTCTATTACTATACTTTTTATTTTAGGAACGAGGAACACGCGACGGCCTTTGATAAAGCACTGCACAATCCCGCGTAGCCCCGTACGTGGTACACCGTGTCTCAGATCATCCATCAAACCAAACTTCACCGCCGATTTCTTAAAATCACCAACGTCCGTATAAGACACCCGGACAAATTTTAAACTGCTGTTAAGAGTGCCTGCAATTACTTCTTCATCTGTGAATTCTGGTAGCGAATACACGAACGAAAAAAACATGTCCTCATTTTCATTCAGCAAATAAGAGAGGTCGTACTTAGTGAAAGGTATGAAATATTTGTTGACAATCATGTGGCGAAGATGTCGGTCAAAGGAGTACGTATTGCTAACTCCATACCTTCCGAAATTAAAAGTTCTAGATATTTCTGGTCTGATGCAAACGCGACCACGGGAGATTGCTGGATCGCGTAGCCAGTCGTCGAAGTAAGTTTCCGGCCAATTCGGTTCTAGCTCTTCCCATGTCTTCGATAACAACATCCAGCCCAAGCCTGGAAAGAAGTCCGTTCGATGTAGCAGCTCCGTTTCACTAATATCCACCAGATCCTTCTTGCAATTATCGTTCCATGCTGATACGCACCAGATCGTGGGATCTTGATACAATAGTGGATAAGTGGCGCGGAAATACTCGTAGAAGTCGAGTGAAATGTCCAAGTCATCTTCTAGAATTATGACAGCCTTGTGCTGTAGCGTTCTGAAGACGTGGTTAAGCGCAAACCTGTAATGTCGAGCGATCTTGTAATAACCCTTTAAGTGACCTGAGACATTATGTCCCGGAATATCCGAATGATCTGGCTGCTCGACGAACGTGATAGTAGGATCAAAGTCTGCAAAAGATTTAATTATTCGGCGCGTTTTTTCGTGGCGGCAGTCTTGACTCACAATTATAGGATAAGTGTTACTGTCTGGCCTATATCTGATCAGGCTCTCCAGGCATCGCTTAAAGTACGTGGGTCTATTGCATGCCATCACCAAGACTGGTAGAACATCAACATCGTTTCTAATATTATTATTTTTTCTTTTGTTCGAAAGTAAAAAGAACAATACCACTAGTATCAAAATTAAGCACACCGAATTCAATTTTCGCCAATTACGACGCATCTTGATCACATTAAAAAATATAAGATTTACATCATGTCTAAAGCTAAATATGTAGCGTGATCCCATACAATGTTATGTCCGAAATATTATTATGTAACTCACTACTACGGCAAAATACAGGCATGCTTTTACGTTGGAAAATACATTATGAATTATGAACATACACATATTGTTGGCTACCCCATATGCGTTTCGATCAATATTTTACGAGCGCATATACCGATGTACTTTTATCGTGAACTACGTACAGTGGCGGATTTCCCATAAGGCACAGTAGGCTCGAGCCTAGGGCGGCGAGATATTAGGGGCGGCAAATTGTGGCAAAAAATCGCTGATGATAACAAGAAATAACACAAAATTATTCATATATAGGCAACGAATTCTCAAAAAAAGGTATAGAGAGAAATGCTTGTAACACAATTTTTGACTTCGTAACTTTGTTTGAACTACTTAGGAGGTGAACATATCAAAAGTCCCCGGCCGTAGCTAATGAGCCGGGGAAAGAGGGAGATTTGAAGGTCCCATTTTTCGGTTTTTCGCTTATACTTATCTCGGAAACTATGCGTTCTAACGACTGATCATTGTACAAAATGAAAGCTGATTAAATTTGCTACAAGGTTTATTTAGTACAGTTTTTCGATATCATAAGCATCAGCAATCATTGCCGTAGATAAATTACAGTTAAGTCGATCAGCTGATGCTTTTCAGCCATCTTGGCGCGAACTAAACTGCGAAATCACCGAGAACTTTGCGAATGTGGAGTCATACGTCAACGTCGCGATATATTCGCTCCGCGAAGTCGAGCCGCGATTCACGCGCAATAGTCTGAAGGGGGGCTTGTATAGGGCCCTCCACACTCGTGCACGAAGCCGCGAACGCGAGTGTGGAGTCAATTTCGCAGATCTGCTACACTCAGGGCCGGATTAAGCATGTCGGGGCCCCTAGGCAGTGCAATGGTCGGGGCCCCCTTAGGCCCTTACAGTCAATTCTGCATACATAATGTTCATTTTTCAGTTCAGGGAAGTAAGTTTGTGGTTTTAATTTCAACCTTCAGGTGTCGGTTGAGCCGATCCGAACATGCCAAGCGATGTATTTTTCGCTCTTATTGCGTGGACATAAAGCTTTTTTCTATCAGTTTTGCCGATTCCTTTTTGCGTCAAGTGTGGGGAGAGACCTTTTTTTCTCAATTGGTAATTAAATATTGTGCGAGGCTGAACAGCGATTGTCCGACCATAATACCATACGCCGAGCCACATGATTAAAATTAACGTAATAATAAAGATATTCCTTAGGTTTAAATTACTATTCATTCACCAGTCAAGTTAGCATGTAGGTACAGGGTCAAGCAGAAAAGCAGCAAAAAAACGCGAGCGCATCGAGCGCGAAATTTTTTGTTAAAAAATTGCGAAAGCGTGTTAAAAAGGCCGGGCCGGGCCTAAAAATCCGAAGTTCCACAGTGAGCCGAGCTTTCATGCGAGGTCAAAGCCGTGCTTCAGGATAAGCTCAGCTAGAGCACAGACGCCAACCAATGTCCATTGTATTAAAAAGCGAGACCGCAGGCCGAGCTTGGCGCAGCGAGGTCAAAGGCTAAGCTGAAGAAGAGGAGATTTGGAAGACAAACCAAAAATGGAGGTAAAAAGTGAGGCTGAAGGTCGACCTCAGCAATCTCCACGTTACTTAACAAGCCCGAAGCGTACTTATAACTAGCGAGGTGAGCTTTCATGCGAGCCAAAAGGCCAAGCTTCTTAAATCGATGTTTATATCTGTTAAAAAACGACGCCGAAGGTCGAACTGTAAGAAAGCAGCGCTCTGACACGAACCAATCGTCAAATGTTACTCGACAATAATATGTGTAAGAGTTACTCGGAGATGAGGTATTAGGCCCTCGGGAGCCTGAAAATCGAGCTCGATATTACAGACTTTAAATCTATAAAATAACATAATTTACATAATCATCTAATGATTGTGTATCTGAGAAACTGATATTGGACATTAAGTAGGTATTAGGTATAAATATTTAGGTACAATAAAAACAATATTTATGAATTTTGGCTATGAAACAAATATTGTTTTTGGCGCTCGTGGGGCCGCCGGGGCCCCCTAGCCGAGGCGGGGCCCCCTAGCCGGGGCGGGGCCCATAGGCAGTTGCCTACTCTGACTTAGGGTTAATCCGGCCCTGGCTACACTGTTAAAATCTTTCGGGTTCCTTTCCTCGTGAGCACTGTGAATATTATTGATGGAAATTTAATGCAAAATTATAGACATTCAAGAGCGGCTTTCTCAAAAACTAAACAAGATACCGATCGAAAAACTCGACTGTATAAAACTTGTAGCAAATTTAATCAGCTTTCATTTTGTATAATGATCATGTCACACGGACGCATAGTTTCTAAGATATTATAAGCGAAAAACCGAAAAATGGGACCTTTAAATCAAACCCCCCACCCCCGCTCAAGGGCTACGGCCGGCGACTTTTGATATTTTCACCTCCTAACGAGTCCAAACAAAGTTACTTAGTAAAAAATGTGTCCAAGCATTTCCCTCTATACCTTTTCGTTGCCTGACCTAAATGCAGTCAGTATGATGGGTGCTGATACTGAGAAAGGGGCGGCTACAGGGTCTGAGCCTAGGGCGGCAAAGACTGCAAATCCGCCACTGACTACGTAGTCACGGCTGTAAAACTATCGAATAAATGGAAATATAAAAATGATAAGGAACCGACCAAGTGCAGTTGTGTAAAAAATTACACCTTTAGTATTGGGTTTGGTAGTACCTCTAAGCCTACACAGTATCTACACAGATACTCATAACCATAATCAATGTTACCAATGACAATATTAGCAAAAACGACATTGTTGGGTGCTCGACGCACGGATTTCGAAGGGTCGGATTTACCCAGCAGTTTACTATGTTGTTGTGTTAATCCAATTAGAGTACCAAGCCCGGACTATGCATTAAGCCCAAAGGCGATGCCTCACATGTTTCCAGTGTCAAGGCTCCGATAAAGATGATTCATTTCAGTTTCTCAATGTCAATATTTAGCTACAAACAGCAATAAACCTCTGAAACATAGCTGGACTTCTCTGAATAGGTGTTAATTAATCTTGGTTTGTTTACCGAGCTTGAAATGTAGGTATAGGGATATTTATAAAACAGTCATATACTGTCATCGACAAAGATATGTCAAACATACTCAGATACATAGTTATAGTCGTATATGCACATGCACATGCATATGCACTATTTCAAAATTCCCCTATTTTCCCTTCATATGTGAAATTTCCCGGGAACGGAACATCACTAAATGCAAGTATGTAACACTCAAGTATGAAAGTCTGATTACCAAAGATAAAAATAATAGTATTTCAGTTTTATTGGACTTGAAACATTAAGTGCCCGTCATGCCCCCCTCCCTCTTAGTATGTTTTTGAAGAGCCAATGCAATATGTACGAGTAGGTACCTACCTACCTATTGAAAGACTCGGCAAAAACTATTTATAACTGTCAGCACAACAAATGACGATCTAATAATAATAACGCTCGTTTCTTTAAAACATCCTTTTTAGGGTTCCGTAGTCAACTAGGAACGCATATTATATAGTTTCGCCATGTCCGTCTGTCTGTCTGTCCACCCGAGGCTTTTCTCCGTGATCATTAGTGCTAAAAAGCTACAAATTGGCATGGGTCATATAAATCAATTGGTAAAATAAAAACTTTTTTTAGGATACCTACCTCCCTACACGTAATACCTAACATATCAGCTGCAAAGAGATCAACGTAATCTGACAATCACGTACCTTAGATAAGCTAGACTTAAGTATCATAGTTATCATGCAAAAACGTGTTATGAGATGGATAGGGGATATTTAGAAATACCTAGTTTAATCTTTAACAACCTTTCTTTCACCCTCAATTCAGTCTCAAGCTTGTTACTGCGTTCGACAGTAGACCATCAGACAAACTTGATCGCCCCTTTTCGGGCTTCTTAACAAAAACGGAACATTCATTTTGTCCATCCGTATGTCACAGCCAGAGTCAGAGTTACCATGTATACCGTAAAAGTATAAAACTTTGCCCTTTAACATAACTAACTAAAATAAATACATAAGTTCAGTAAAAGCGAAATAACTTAAAAGGAGTTACAGATACACTATCTTCAGAAATACCTTTAAATGTTTGGAAAGTAGGTGAATTTCGTCGCTGCTTAATTAAGTGCGGGGTATAGGTATATAAAGGTACAGAACACTGCTTTATGCGTGGTCTGAGACGCTCTTGGCTTTGCTTTTTTGTAGTGTCATCATGCAATCAAATAGCATGGCGGAAAGTTTTTGTTACCTCCAGTTATTATTAGCAAAAGCCTGTACCTATAGGTATAAGGTACCTATGTATGGAACATGGTGAACATGTAATGGAATCTAAGGTAACTAATTTAACCATCTTCCAAGGATCGTAGCGTCATGAAAATTGGCAGCTGTATGTAGTTCTGATGACAATACAATTATGGTACTGTCGAACTGATCTGATGATGGAGATTGGAGATGGCCATAGGAACTCTGTGATGAAACAACGCAACCTAATTGTGTTAGGGGTTTTTAGAATTGTCTCGATGAGTATTAGTTGTCTGTCGTAAGAAAAGTACAGTCAGCGATAAAAGCTTGTACCAAAACATAAATTTTTGCCAAAAACTTATTTCGTTTAATGCGCAACCTATCTAGAACGTTCGCTGATTGCTTCTAATTTCAAATATCTCAAAGAGCCAGTATTATTATAATATGTATATCAACGCAACCTAGGTACCTATATTAAAAACGCAGGAATAAACACCTACACCTTAGTAATTATATGCTTAATTTAATATGTCTATGTATGTATGTAGGTAAGTGCTAATAGTAACTAAGAGTCATTTCCTAGTTCCTGACACCTTCTAGACATGGAAATCTAATCGTGGTCATTTACAATGATTATGCTCAGGGTGGTTAAGTTTACAAGGTCCATCAGACACTACTCATGAAGCTTTCTTGATAAAAGTATGCATTAAGTCTAGTCTAGGAATATTAGGATGGACCGAATTCTTAAAATTGTAAATATTGCAATGAAATAACGCTTAAAGTGTGTGACTTTTTTTAGGGTTTGTTAAAAATTCTATAAATATTTTTAGCCCTCTACTAGCGCATAATAATGATAAAAATCGATATATTTATAAAAGTATTTTATTTTTTTATTTATTGTTACATTTTAACCCTACCTACAGTTCACTGAAAAATATCAAGCGAGTATAACACAAGGTCAATGTGGCTAATTCCGTCATATGGTCTAAATATTCCGTCCACGAGCATATATGTATTATATTTCTTTGATTTTCAATTGTAAGATTAACCGGTCAAGTGCGAGTTCGTTTAACTCGCGCACCGAGGGTTCCGTACAAACTTTTCATTTTCTCGTGGTAACTATACTTAATCATAATCACAAAAGACTTGACCAGAAGTATACTAAGCGTAATTGTGTACAACGCCATCTATCGGCAACAATTGGCTAACTAATTTTAGCGACCTGTATGTACGTTGGTTTTTCAGGGATAATTCTTTATCATGTGAACCAATTAAAAAAAAATGTTTTATTTGAAAGGTGTTTTTAGTGTAGGTAATCTGTAATTATATAGATAAAGATTTTTGAATTATAATAAACACCCGCAAAGGGGGCTTTGTATTGCAAATTAAATAAAACAATGTTTATTGACAATTAAAAATATCAAGAAGAGGAGATGATTTCAAAGAGGTGTGATTATATGTTTCCTGTTAATATTTATAATACTTTATCATACATAATAATAACTTTATTATTATGTAAAAAACATAATTTTTTGTCAGTAAACTTCGGAGAAACGGGAACGGGTAATGGATTTTTTTTACATTCTCCTTCATAAGTCAATTTATTTATCACTATGAAAAAAAAAATGTTATATAATGTGCAATTTGCGCTCTTTCAAATAATATCCCACTCGACTCAGAAATGTTGCCCCCTCCTTATATTGGGCATTTTGCATAATTAATAAAAATAAAATGAAAAAAATACACTTCCAATGTGTTTGGGTTAGCGTTGTTCATAACTGTTCCAAATTTCAAATCGATAGCTCCTTGAGATATTTAGCAATGTGACAGACAGATAGACGGACGGACAGGGCACCATAAGGGTTCCTTTTGTACCTTTTTGGTACGGAACCCTAAAAACCATCTGCTTTTGATTGCTGAAACTAAAAGCAATCGCTGCTTTGTCGATGAATTTTTCATTTTTGTTCGTTGTTCGAGAAAAACGCTATAGTAGACGGAATAGGCACTATGACGGAATTAGCCACATTGACCTTGCATAATATGTATACAGCATAAGATTTATATAATATACAGGTAATGATAATAATATATTGCACAAGAAGGAATCATGTTAATTTTGCACACGAATTATGTTATGCTGGTTTTAACCAGATGAGTCAATAAATTTAAATTATGCAATGAATACCTATCCTATAGTTATACCTACTCGAAAATAGTGTACCTACCTAGTGTAAAATAAATATAAATGTAGAAGTAGGTATATTATGGCTTTAGGAATGTATTCCCGTTGTTTTTTTTTTTCTAATAAAAATACCTTCCTACAATAACTGTCGCACCGCGATTGGAGACCATTTGCATAAGTACGTACATACTACATTTGCACTTTGTACATCGTACAAAGTGTAAATTTAAAATATACTGTATAACTGTTGATCTAAGTTTATAATTTTATCTTGACAGTTCAAGGTCAGCGTATTTCGCGGGCCCATTGATTAGCAATGGCCGTCGGGTGACGTCACAACACATCAGCCGTGGTGCCTGAGTTATTCGTTGCTTGCCAACCTCAAGTGAATTGAATATTCAGGGAAGTCAATTTATCTGTGACCCCGAAAGCCGTAACAGCTATGCGTAATTGGGTAAGCGTATTATACTGGATGTCGAAGCATTTGATCGCCTACGCTTAGCTGACGATGGGAGTAACACCCCAAGTGTGGTATCGCATCGCATCGACAGCCACTACAGCCAGTATGCCAGTAAGCGCTCCATAGTAGCCGCGACGGACGCGCCGCGACCTACCCGTCATATCGATCGCGTCCAGTCACCAATCTCTGTGTAAATCGCGATAATATTGTTTTCGTCACTGGCAATACGCATGGTTTACACTTAAAAATGAAAAGCGGCTAGTGAAAGTTGGTAAACAGTTTTTGGAACGCTTGTCAAAGTTGATGCCCTTTTTTACATTCCGTATTAGAACGCCGAAATGAAGGATAAAAAGCTCCGGTAAGTTGATTTGAATTGGGAAAATTATAAAAGACATTATCTTTTCCTGAAGAATTGTGACAGTAAAGAAATACATTCGCATTAAGTTATATTTATTTAATTTTATATTGAAAAACTTAATAACACTTAAAAAATAAAAACTTATAAATAAAAAATTTGGCCTAGGTCGTGGTCACTCGGTATTAAGTATATTTATGAATAGAATAAAAATCTGTACATACTGTTGAACTTGACACACTAAATTGCGTTCGATTGGCAGTTTGTTTAACCAACTTCATACTGATCAAAGATCATCATCTGTCAGCACACACGTGGGTAGGTAGGGGAAACTGGGGAGGGTTGATCACCCCTTTTGTTTTTAGCATACATTTTCTTAACTATTTGTAGTATTGAAAAACTTTATAGACCATACGATTCAGAATTTATCTCTTCATTAATAGTTTGAATTAGAACAGATTTGTGCAATAAATTAGACCATTATTTAATGAAAACCCATACTGTTGACTTTTACCATGTGTCCCCTATGTAAGGGAGACTTGTTTACGCCTGGTCGGGAGCCTTGATCCTAGGGGGATCAAGTGACCCTGGTTCTTTGGACACATGGTAAACAGATTTTTACCATGTCTCCCCATACCAGATTCTCATTGATTATATAACTAGGATCACTATTAGCAATGCATCTATAATTTGTAAAATACACAGCAAACATATTTAAATTGCATCTTCCATGCTTTGAAGTTGTATTTCCGGTAATCAGATGTCTAAGCCGAAGGGATCAAGTCTTCCAGATTTGGGGACACTTGGTAAAAAGATTTTAAGCGGCAATGTCATATTTCGAGGGTAGTATCTACATTAATTTATTCACTTTATCTACAGAAAATTAATATATGAAGATATCTAACACATATTAATCCATAATCTTATACTTTTAAAAAACAATGTAATCGTATTATCCATAAAACAACATAAAATAGGGAATCAATTTTTGAACCAAAAATAAGTTAAAAAAAAAAACAAAAATCTAAGTTATTAACATAACATTTCTTGTAACAAGCTAAATTTTTTAAAGTTATTATGAAGGTATTTTTTAGCGTCAGATACCTACAGCAATTTTAATTTTTTTACCTATCTCTGGTCGTTATTGTTTACTATAATAAATAATTTTAGAAATTTACTGTTCACGTTTCGAGGACGGTGTTTGAGCTGCATAATCCTAAAATCCTTTCTATGGACCGTCGGTTCTATAGTACATAAGGTCGGAAAGCCATTGAAATAGCATTTCATCCATAAAAACAAATATCGCCGGTTGAAAACCAAATATCGTTATAAGTGTTGTTTGTCGACCGAGTAACATCCCCTGTGTGTAAAACGTTTAACTTGATAAACAAGACCAAGTGCGGGTAGTTCGTAAAATGTTGATGTCAACTTTAGTTAGTCTTTTCAAAGGCCACAGGGATAATTCCGTTTTCGGAGTTCGGAGTAGGTTGTATAATTAAAAACTGAATTATACGCCATTAAATCCCGTTTTAATAAACAATATTCAGTCAAAAACCTTGAAAGTTTAAATCAGTGTTTCTCTGGTCGTACTTTTGCGGCATGATTTACTAAAGAAAATATTTATGATAGCTCTATGAATCATTTTGTAAGTAAAGGGTATAGCCGGGTAAGCATGGCCAAACTGCCCTTAGCGAAAAAAACAATTTCCTTTTACTGGATTATTAACCTATGTATATGTAGTGCTTTCACCAAATTAATTAAGCCTGAAATGCTTCAGGTTTAAAAAAAAATGCAAAAAAAGAAAAATCATTTTTATTTTATTACAGCCAAAGTACTAATCCTATTTCTTTGTAATTTGGGTATGTTGTATATACAATTAAGGTCGCTTTCTGAAAAAAATAATATTGAATTATCTCTTAAAATAATAGTAAAAAATTGAGATGAAAATTTTCAGAAAAATAAAAAAAATACATGCGAGATAGCGACAGTTACCAAATTTACATATTTTATGTAGAATTTAATAATATTTAACATATATTTTTTTCAAAAATTAAAATCGGGATTAACAGTGTGAAAAACTCGAATTTGTAACATCCCATAATACTCTCTCTTCATACAAGCAAAGCTAAGTAGTCATAAACGAATGAAGTATATTGTGAACGCAGTCTTTACGAATTTGAATTTAGAATGTGACGTATTTTATTCATCAAAGGAACAGACATTTTTCAATCATTAACGCTCTGTATAAAATTCGTGCCTATTTTCCTGTTCCCGCGCTTTTTTTAGGGTTCCGTAGCCAAATGGCAAAAAACGGAACCCTTATAGATTCGTCATGTCTGTCTGTCTGTCCGTCTGTCTGTCCGTCCGTATGTCACAGCCACTTTTCTCCGAAACTATAAGAACTATACTGTTGAAACTTGGTAAGTAGATGTATTCTGTGAACCGCATTAAGATTTTCACACAAAAATAGAAAAAAAAAAACAATAAATTTTTGGGGTTCCCCATACTTCGAACTGAAACTCAAAAATGTTTTTTTCATCAAACCCATACGTGTGGGGTATCTATGGATAGGTCTTCAAAAATGATATTGAGGTTTCTAATATCATTTTTTCTAAACTGAATAGTTTGCGCGAGAGACACTTCCAAAGTGGTAAAATGTGTCCCCCCCCCCCTGTAACTTCTAAAATAAGAGAATGATAAAACTAAAAAAAATATATGATGTACATTACCATGTAAACTTCCACCGAAAATTGGTTTGAACGAGATCTAGTAAGTAGTTTTTTTTATACGTCATAAATCGCCTAAATACGGAATCCTTCATGGGCGAGTCCGACTCGCACTTGGCCGCTTTTTAAATCTCTGAATGCCGTTCGCCCTAGCCGCATACAGCCACGGAGTTTAAGGTCCGCGCTCAGCGAAATAAGTCGCGTTCTAAATTCAAATTGCGTTGGGAATATAACTTTCTAGTATAACGTACAAGTTATTTTGTATGAAGAGAAGGTATTATGGGATGTTACAAATTCGAGTTTTTAACACTGTTAATCCCGATTTTAATTTTTGAAAAAAATATATGTTAAACATTATTAAATTCTACATGAAATATGTAAATTTGATAACTGTCGCTATCTCGCATGTATTTTTTTTATTTTTCTGAAAATTTTCATCTAAATTTTTTACTATTATTTTAAGAGATAATTCAATATTATTTTTTTCAGAAAGCGACCTTAATTGTATATACAACATACCCAAATTACAAAGAAATCGGATTAGTACTTTGGCTGTAATAAAATAAAAATGATTTTTCTTTTTTTGCATTTTTTTTTTTAATCTGAAGCATTTGAGGCTTAATATTTGGTGAAAGCACTACATATACATAGGTTAATAATCCAGTAAAAGGAAATTGTTTTTTTCGCTAAGGGCAGTTTGGCCATGCTTACCCGGCTATACCCTTTATTACAATGTATATACTTGATCGCTTTGGGGGTGACATGATCCCGGAATCATATCTCCCCTGAAGAAAAAGACAAAGTCTCCCCATACATAGTAAGATTATAAAACGTGCCGTTCTCGAAACGTGTGTTCGCGTATATCAATGTAATCCAAGTTAATCATCACTTCAATAAACAACAAATAAAATAAGCACACTCACTAACATCATTTCCATCTCATATTATAAAATAAATCCAGTTAAAGCTTACCGAAAGTTTAATATAGTACGCAGAAAATCTTTCACCGTCCGCCATTTTTGAACCACTGACTTTTCCGATACAGTGCCATGACAGAACGTGAAGTTAGGAACGAATGAATGAGTGTTACCAGTGCAAAAAAATGTATCTCGTTTGGTTTGATTAAAAATGAAGTTTACCAATTGTCCCCTAGGGATCGACCCTCCCCACCCTCACCTACACTACACACAATGTCAAAGCCAGTCAGATGTTTCTTATTTGGTAAACAATTTGCTAATTCACAAGTAACCTAACGAGCATGTTGCAGATGTTTTTTTTAGTACAAACCCTACAAAACCTACAATTAGAAAATAATATCTGGGTGACCGAGCTTCGCTCGGAAAACATATAGAAACTCGAAAATGCGCGTTTTCCCAGAGATAAGACCTAGCTAGATCGATTTCTCGCCCCCGAAAACCCCCATATAGTAAATTTCATCGAAATCGTTAGAGCCGTTTCCGAGATCCCCGAAATATCCCGAGGTTTTCCCGAGGGTCTACGGTATGGGGTTCTTCAAAAAAGGAGTGTACAGGTTTTTAAAAAAAGGTCGGCAACGCGCATGTAACACCTCTGGAGTTGCAGGCGTCCATAGGTTACGGTGACTGCTTACCATCAGGCGGCCCGTATGCTTGTTTGCCACCTAATTGGTATAATATATATATATATAAACAAGAATTGCTCGTTTAAAGGTATTAGATAAACGAAATATCGGAGATTACACTATAATACAAATTAAGCTAAACATGAATTTTAATAGCTATATATTTATTTGGAACATGGTTATTTAACAAACGAAATAAATAACAAAACGATTGTTAAATTTTAATAGGTACTTTCACAATAGGCATACCAAGCACTAGCAGTGCTTGCATTACATAATATGTACACTGGTTTAACCAATGAAACGAAAACACATATCTTATTTTTGATTTGACAGCCTCTTCGCCTGAATTATATCCTAGCCTAAATTGGCTAACTAATTTGCGCGACCTGTATACTGTATGTTATGTTGATTTTTAATTATATTTTTTTACCATGTGAACCAATAAAAAAAATATTTTATTTGAAAGTAGGTGTATATCATAGAAATTTCAAGTATAATAAACACCCGCACAGGAGGTTAAATTTCAAATTAAATTGGAAAAATGTACCTAATTAAAAACCACGAATTAAGACGAATTACTTGTGTAACAAACAAGTTGTGTTAGCGCAAGTTACTGGCAACTTAAAGTGTGTTTTGTTATTAAGACTTAAGAATTTGAATAAAGACATAATTAAACAAAAAAGTAACACACAGGTCTCATAATTGGAAAATGTTTTTTGATAATAAAAAAAAGTAAATAAGTTAATTCCTTTTTTCTCCTTGCACCAATTTTACATGTCTCTGTTTGGCCCGATGGTTGACTGTGGAGAATGCCATTAGGCATTAAGTCCGCCATTTGTACATTATTTTTGTGTATTTATTTATTGTGCAATAAAGTTTAGATAAATATGTAAATATAATGATTAATGTAGTTAGTTAATAAGTTTGTGTGTGTGTATCTACTAACATTAGTTGTAAGATTAAATGTGTCACTAACGAAATTGATCCTTTGTTGGTCTTAAATAAATTTAATTTAATTTAATTTAAATTTAAAGTTATCAAGACAGAGGTGTGATTATATTTTTTTATTATATGTATGATATTGTTAATGTTAGGTAATCATTTTATGTTGGTAAATTTTGGAGATAGGGGGGGGGGGGAGGGGGATGGTATTTTTGTCACATTTTCCTTCATAAATCATTTTTTTTCTATGAAGAATAAATAAAAAATTGACTTGGAACGTTCAATTTGAGCTCTTTCAAATGATGCCCCACTTGATCTGTTAAGTATTAGCACAGATTATATAATAGTTCTTACGAACAGATACTTATCTCTCAAAGAAAACGCAAATACCTACCGTTTTAATACCTACACAAAAATATACAATGGAGTGACCTTCAGCCCGCCGCTCCCCGCAACGCGCGCACCGGCAGAACCCTAGGGTTGCCGACGCGACACTTAGAAATTTTAATACGTGTGAAGACCAGTCTCTAATTCGATTGATCAAACTAACATTAGAACTTGCCATAAAGTATATAACAGCATAGCGTTAAATAACTACATTTAAGCAAGTTAAGTTGCAATAATTTAAAATATTCCGTTTATGCGTTAGGTTAGGTTAGTGTTTGCGAAATATTCATTTTAAAAGGTCATATGTCCCTGCAGTGACCGCAGTGTTTACGCCGTTTTATAAACCACGCAATGAACCCAGCAAGAATTCGTTTTAAAACTTCGTGTAATTTAAAACCAGATATAGATTAATGATACACATTAAAGAAAAGTAATAGAGAACCCATGATTACAGGTAATTCATTATAAGAAACCAGAGCATAAATGAGAACCTATTTTCCGGTGTAAAATTAAGATCATACTGTCGATAAAATGATCATTTACCAAGTTAGCTACCTATTTCAAATAGATATCTAACTATAATATGTTGAAGCGTATTATAGGTACATTTGTCGTAATAAACACTACATGTTTAATTAAAGTAATTCAATAGTACCTACGTAGCTTGTAACTATCGTAAAAATTGTCAGTGCGGCGCGCGGTAACGTGCGTGCGTGAGCGCGTGTGGCAACCAACTGGCTTGCTTTTCTACCGTGAACGGGAACAGAATCGTAGGTATAAAATAAATCCGAGCTCGCGCGGAGAGTTCCATAGGCCTGGTATTAGTGATAGCGGTAGGTACATAACACCGCGGAATGCAGTAAAATGCTGCAAATGGTGGTAAAGGTATGAAAATCGGTACGATTGATCTTTAGGCCATTTGAATCAATTTGACTCGAAGCACCAAAAAAAAAAGACGTCTTTTTTTTGTATGGAATAAATATAAATGTTTCCTATCGTGTGTAGTATTAAACGAAAGGGCTTTCTGAGCAGATTCTAAAAATATATCACATCATTACATTTCAGTATATTTTTTTTTATAATAATAAAAATAATTTTCAAAACATAGGTACCAAGTTTGGGCTTCTCCAGATACAATACATTTCAACATTTTTTTGTAAAATATGCCTTAAATTATACCTAATATCCTCATATCTAACCCTAATAAACCAATTTCGAAAAGCTCCCATGAGCCGTGGCAAAATGCCGGGACAACGCGAGGAAGATGATGATGATGCTTTAACCGTTTCATAAACTGTGTCCCATGCAGAAAACAAAGCAGACATTAGATTATTTTTCTACTCCCGTACTTTTATTTGTCATTGAAAGGGTCGTGCACACACCTTTAAACCCCTATCTTATAGTTATCAAGACAAGTCTTTAGTCTATTCCCCAAAAAAGTATTTGTGCATACACGCAGTATCTTTTTGGCACTTTTACGATACTTAGGTTTAAAGAATTTTTATTACTCATAAGAATATTACAATTCACTTACATGAGTTAACATTACTTATACTAAGAAGTAAGAGTTAATTATCTTGACGAGTACATTTTTATTAGTTATATAATATTAATATTATTATGTGCAAATTTATTGTTCGTGTAATCACCACTTAAAAAATATTGTATAAAATACATTGTTGCCAACCTAATTGTGTCACGTTGTGTCCTAGGATACACAACGTGACAAAAAGCTGAGTGGGGACCTTTTGGCACAAATATTTATGTAATTGAATCTTAGTTTTGTGTTATTTTATCTTGTGTTATTAATTATTATTTGTGCTAATAAACATTTCTTATTCTTATTCTTATTCTTAATTTTAACTGTCATCTCTGACAGATGAGTGAACCATATACATGTTTTTTATTTCATTCATTCTTTTCCCGCCCGTACCCTCCATTCTTTGCTACAACTTGAATGAAAAATATTTGTTTTTACAATTTTATTTCAAAGTAAGTGCTTCGTCGTAGAAAAAGTATTGTATGCAACGTTGTTTAACTGAGTCAAAAAATACTCGTGGTGTCTTTATTAACAATTTTCGGCGTCGCCTCAAATTGTTACTCACGCCACTCGCCTTTTTTGACCTCTCTTAAACAACGATTGCATAAAATACTATAATATCGATAAGATCGCAAGGTCAAGTTTCAAAAAGCTAGCAGTTACTAGGATATGTTTTTTTATTATTTGATCTCTAAGTGGTCTTTTCTATGAATTTTAGTTTGCCCTATGTATGTATATGTTATTGTATAGGTAACATGCGGTATTGCGTCTACATAATTACAATTACACATACACAGTTGCATAATTATCAAATTTAGTGTCAAGTCCCTAATCAAAGAAAACAATCAGAGCAGGGCCGTGAGGTCAACTGACTCGCACCAACATGCAGTCAATACGAGGGAGTGCCAGGATATTGTATTGTGCTAGGACCCTTTAAATATACGCCTTTAATATAATATTGTGAATAATCTTTTCAATATACGCCTTTAATTTAATCAAATATTGTGAATAATGGTTTTATCGTGTTGTGGTTTCTCTGTATACTTTCGGAGCCGGCTTAAGATTGTTAGGCATCAGAGGTAAGTAAAAGGGTCACGTCACGTATAACAACTGTAACTTATCTCCTGTGATAATGTGCACTCTCTTGAGTTTAACTTGTTATCAACTTTATATAACAACAAGAGAAACGATTGAAAAACTTTCCCGACTACGGGATATTGACTCAAAAATCCTCATTCAATGTCGATTAAAAAAGTTTAGGTATATAACCAAAAATATAATCAGTAGGTAGTATTGACGCTCCGGTGAAGTCCGGTGGAACACGCCACATAAACATACCTACATATATTGACAATACATACATGCTAAATGCAAAAATTATATTATGAATTTATTTTCCCTTTATTCTGTAAGCCTCCGGTAGTCGGGCAAAGCTAAAAGCCTAGGCTAGACTAAAACCAGTTACGTTTCCAATTTTTTACACCGTTCTGCGAAT
Source organism: Cydia amplana (assembly GCF_948474715.1). NCBI lineage: Eukaryota > Metazoa > Arthropoda > Insecta > Lepidoptera > Tortricidae > Cydia > Cydia amplana. Next base: position 7,891,296 of record NC_086080.1, read on the forward strand.
CGTGAGCAGGCTAACGAGGAAAATAGCGATCGCAATGTGTGAACGCAAAAAAAACGGATTTGTCGTCTCGCCACTCTCACACTTATGTAACTGCGGGCTTAGACTTAAGAGCAGTGTTGGGTAAAAAGTAATCAAATTATAAATTAACAATTGCAATTACAAATTGTAATTTCAACAAATAATTTCCATTACATGTAGAAAGTAATCGCGCATTCGATTAACGATTACAATTACAAAATGTAATTATTAATTAAAATTTTAAATTAATTACTTTTCTCAATTACAATTACTTACTTTTATTGAATGCAAATTTTCAATCATCTTTATTTCCAAAATCAGATGACTTTAAATTTGTCAATAGTGCATTATTGACAATGTTTTTATATTTAAAAAAATGCAAATGAGTATTCATGAAAGAATTTGTACAAGGGAAAATAATGTAATGAGAAATCCAAGCATTTTTTTATAAAGAGACCTAACGTGTATTTTTCTAACAGTGAACGAAACTAAGAAAAAACACCTACCTACCACATGAGTAGATACTTTTTTTGGTTTCGTTAAGCATAAGTAAACCTTCACTCCGCACTTTAAAATAGTAAGTCTATTTAACGAAAATAGAAAAATAACAAAGTCTCAAAGTAGCCGAAAATACCTCGCGTAATTTGTGCACAACAAATATCCAGGTAGGAGTGGATTTCAAAAAGTTTTTCTTTATAATTACTCCAAGTAAATTTGTTCATCTTTGCAAATGAATAAAAAGGTTAACGAAAAGTAATCGAATAATTAAATTACAAATTAATGTAATCGCAATTACAGATTACACAGCAAACTGAATTACATGTAATCAAATTTCCATGTAATTAAATTACAAAAAATTGAATAACATGTAATTCAATTAGTAATTAAATTACACAAGTAATTAATTACGCCCAACACTGCTTAAGAGTTCTGTCACAAATATAATATGACAATAAGTTATAAAATAGCCAAAAATAAGTACATTATTTATTATAATTTACATTCATTCCCTCATGCCTCATGCCTTCAAAACTACTCGTACCACAAAAATTATATGAAGTATACGAGTAGAGACCCACCCACCCAGCTTACCCACATCGTCATTTATAAAACTTAACATTATTTCGTTGAAAGTTACCTACGATAATCAATTAAAATTATTAAAAGACGAAACACGAAAAGCTGTAAACATTCACCGTCAGCATCCAACGTTTTCTGTCTAAAAATGGGCAGTTTTTAACGATTTTGCGTGAGTATAGGGTGTACACCCATACAGTTTTAACTTATTTTGACAAACTACTAATAAAATAACTTAGAAGATTTTTTATCGCGGCATTGCACAACTTTGCGTAACCTGGAGGTCAGCTAACTCACGGTCGAGATTCAAGTTGACATCGGTGGCCTGTTTTTATCCGGCCACCAAAAAATGTAAATTCGCAATTCAGCTGGCTTAGGTATTCTATTCCTGTCACGAAATTAATTTTGTATCAGGCAGAAACGTCTGCGAAGGATGCTATTAAGCTTAGAAATAAATTATAAGAGGAAAAATGCAGTGTTTCGGATGGGATGCTCTGCCATCTGAGCTACCAAGACCGTACCCATTACAGCGAAAATTTCAAGTCCCACCCAAGACAGTGAATTTTTCCACTTTTAATTTATTTCTGTCACGAACCTCGTTACTTGTCGAATGGTTAAGGAAAAAAGGTTTATTGAAAAGGTTGAACTTTTTGTCTGAACTTTGATTATGAGAAAACGGCCTAACCCCGGTAACATTATATACTTACTACATATAGTTAGGGAGGCGAATAGGGGAATTTTCGGCAATACTCGAGCGTGGCAGTTTAAGATATGAGAGATACCTTAGACCTAATAGAACAACCTTGTAAAGTATTTAGCTCTATATGTAGTGACGCGCGCCTAGGATAGACGATCAGATTAGTAAAAAAAAGCGGCCAAGTGCGAGTCGGACTCGCCCATGAAGGGTTCCGTATTTAGGCGATTTATGACGTATAAAAAAAACTACTTACTAGATCTCGTTCAAACTAATTTTCGGTGGAAGTTTACATGGTAATGTACATCATATATTTTTTTTAGTTTTATCATTCTCTTATTTTAGAAGTTACAGGGGGGGGGACACACATTTTACCACTTTGGAAGTGTCTCTCGCGTAAACTATTCAGTTTAGAAAAAAATGATATTAGAAATCTCAATATCATTTTTGAAGACCTATCCATAGATATCCCACACGTATGGGTTTGATGAAAAAAAAATTTTTGAGTTTCAGTTCAAAGTATGGGGAACCCCAAAAATTTATTGTTTTTTTTCTATTTTTGTGTGAAAATCTTAATGCGGTTCACAGAATACATCTACTTACCAAGTTTCAACAGTATAGTTCTTATAGTTTCGGAGAAAAGTGGCTGTGACATACGGACGGACAGACAGACGGACAGACGGACAGACAGACAGACAGACATGACGAATCTATAAGGGTTCCGTTTTTTGCCATTTGGCTACGGAACCCTAAAAATGGATAGTCTGAAATACTCGAGCGCGTCAGATTAAGATATTGGGGGTTGATTTTAGTGTTTAAAGACTAAATTTAACTAATCTGACGATAAGTCCTTGACGCCGCCGAGTTATAGGGTCGCGAACTTGTAAAAAAAAAACTTTAATCCGGCATTCTCGAGCGCGATTTTTTTATTTTTTATTTTGAAAAATATAATCTAAAACTTGCTAAAAATACAAAATCTGCCGGTTTCCGCATGACCGGAAGTGTGGAGGAGCCATTTCGTCTTCCTAAGAACGCGTTGCGGCATATAAGTCGCGAACGATACATTTTACAAAAAAAAAGTTTAAATAAACAAAAAAGGTAATTTTATTTTACACAAAAAAAGGTCTCTTTACATTTTTGTCCAAATAAAAAGCGCGGCCACGGAATTTTTTGAACCAAAAAACCTTTTTCGGTCAGATTAAGAGAACCCACCAACATTTTTGTCAGATTAAAAAAAATATGCTTTCAGGATACCGAGATAAACCTCCCCTATGAAAATCTGACGCGCTCGAGTATTTCAAAAAAACTTTTTTTTTTTGCATTTTCAAAAATTCATCGTAACTTATCGTCACGCCGAAATCGTCAGTTTTTTTAAAGGAAGCTTCCTTGGGGCCTACTTAACACCCCTTCCGAAAATCTGACGCGCTCGAGTAAATTTTTTTTTTTTGCATTTTTGACTACTTTATATGCCTACCCCCACCACGCAAACCGGCAGATTAGTATACCGTTGTTATCAGAGGCACTCGGGGCATACGTAGTATGAATATCTGACGCGCTCGAGAATGCCCAAGTAACTGTTTTTTTTTAACATTTTTGAAAAACCGTACACGCCAAACCCACCGCTAAAATGGTTTTTGCCATACGAGCTTTTCTTTTCGAAATTATTTTATCTTTCGATATTGATAGGTCTCGACGGCGCCGTTGAATTACGCCATTTAGCTACCTCGCCTCCCTAACTAATATACATATGCCAATGTATGAACGTCAACCGTGTTTTTTCATTTAAACTATTTATAACAACCTAGTATTGTTCTCGGCATGTATGTTTTCTTACATACGCCTACCGTAGACATGTAAGACATGATTACCAAAAAAGCGCAATGTATTAGATACAATCAATCGAACATGACTAAGAAAGCATTTACTTTCTAAACTAAACAATAAAATAATGCGTTCGGTATATTTAGACTATAAAACGTTACCAACTGCCAAGACACGTAGATATTTATTAGTCTATGTATGCCAAATTGAAATGTGGTGAAATCTGCCAAACTACTCTACGTCAAAATAAATTTTACGTAGGTAAGTACCTACCTACGTAAGTAGTTGTTTGTGAAACAAGAAAGCATCATCTACACACTTCAGCTACACACCGCACTGTCTGCTCCGCACTCACACTGCTCCAGACACAAGGGAAAAGCTTTGCACTGCTCACAGCTTGCTTTGAATAAAAAAAACAACGGGTTGCACTCCGGGAGTGCCGACAGAAGTGAAAACTCAATGACTAGTCCAAAATGTCTGCAGCACTAAAGTCTATTTTTTTATTCGGTAGACTAAAATGACATTTCATACTATGAACATCATGTGTCATTTCATACTATGAAATGTAATTTTAGTCTACCGAATAAAAAACAGACTTTATGTATAATTGATCCATCCTTCTTTCTAATGAAAAACATTAGTTCCGAAATTGCTGGTCGCTGGTTGCTGGTGAGCTTGTTTAAAATTCGAAATTCAAATTTGTAGCGTTAATTGTTTAAAATTCGAATAGAAATTGTAAAGTTACCTTGCAGACCTCGCATCTAAATATATTCATGATATTTTGAGTTTTATTCACCAGTACTAGAGTTCACTTTTATTATCGATTTAATCAAGATGTAGCTCTATTGAATTATGTCATTGAGTATTTCTTTATTGATTTAAATGCCATCTAAATGAGTGGCCATCTAAACCTTACGACCACGTGATCGCCTTACGGTAGGGTTGCCATACGTCCCGGTACGCCGGGACATGTCCCGGTTTGAAGCACGGTGTCCCGGCGTCCCGGCCGATAAGAAAATTGTCCCGGTTTAAAAATCATACTTACTTATTTAGTAGGAGACTGGATTTGGTAAATAATAATATACCTACATTTCTATGTTTCATATGGCCAAAATTAAAAAAAGAAAATGATTTATGGTACCTACTTTTACCTAATGTCCAATATCAGTTTCTCAGACACACAATCATTAGATGATTATGTAAATTATGTTATTTTATAGCTTTTAAGGTCTGTAATGTAGAGCTCGAACTTCAGGCTCCCAAGGGCTTAAAACCTCATCAATGGAACTTCGGCCCTCCGAGTAACTCTTGTACAATATACATATGACACATTATTGTTGAGTAACATTTGACGATTGGTTCGTGTTAGAGCGCTGCTTTCTTACAGCTCGACCTTCAGCGTCGCTTAATTTTTAACAAATATAATAATTTGTTTCAGAAGCTTGGCATTTGTCTCGCATGAAAGCTCACCGCGCTGGTTATAAGTACGCTTCGGGCTTATTAAGTAATGTGGAGATTTCTGAGCTCGACCTTCAGCCTCACTTTTTACCTAAATTTTTGGTTTGTCTTCCAAGTCTCCTCTTCTTCAGCTTAGCTAGGGTTTGCAATCCGGATCCGAAATGTATGACATTATCCGGATCTGGATCCGGATCCGCGGATCTTCCCATACATTTCGGATCCATCGTGCAAACCCTAAGCTTAGCCTTTGACCTCGCTGCGCCAAGCTCGGCCTGCGGTTTCGCTTTTTAATACAATGGACATTGGTTGGAGTCTATGCTCTAGCTGAGCTTATCCTGAAGCACGGCTTCGACCTCGCATGAAAGCTCGCCTTACTGGGGAACTTCGGATTTTTGGGCCCGGCCCGGCCTTTTTAACGCTTTCACAATTTTGTCACAAAAAATTTCGCGCTCGCTGCGCTCGCGTTTTTTGCTGGTTGACCCTGAATCCCCTGAATCTACACGATAGCTTGACTAATCATTTAAACACATGGAAAATTTATTTCCGAAACTACTGTGCTGAAATTTTGAAAAAAAAAAACAAAATAGTTGTTTACCTATCGATGACAAGAAAACCTATTAGAAATGTGCAGTCAAGCGTGAGTCGGACTTAATTATAGACATTTCACTCACGTTTCACATGAAAAAATACATTGTTAAAAAATTGTGTAATGTACGGAACCCTTGCAACGCGAGTCCGACTCGCAGTTAGCCGGTTTTCTTTAAATGTCCCGGTCTGAGTCCCCACACTTATGGCAACCCTACCTTACGGTCACGTGATCTCCTTACGCTGTCTCGAGTTTATCATTTTTTCCCCACCTCAAAAAGTGCCCAGCGCCGCTAAAGAAGTTTTCACTTCAAAAACTTATTTACTTAACATTAATTCCGCTATAATAAATCACAGACAGGGGTAACTAGTAATAACCAGTAAATACGATTATAACTATTACTACCTGAATACGAGCATGTGGTAGTGGCAAATGAAAATTAGTCACTGAGATAACTAATTACAGATCGAGCTATCTAATCTGAGCTGAGCTAAGTATTCTACGTATTTCTATAGATTTAAATGTACCTATTGGATGGATATACAATACTGATCCATATATATGTCAGTCAGATCACTTTTTCATGGACATTCCAAATAGACGGGCGTTCGCAGTGATGTCATTTGCGTATCAGTGTATTATGTAATTTCACTCCAGCAGCCACGGTTGTTCAATATTTATGTACAGTCAGCAATACTATCAGCTTAGCACCCCTGCACACATTTTAATAATATTGAAATTATACGGGTTGCTCAAAAAATGAACTGAGTGTTCTGAAATATGTAGGCTACCTTGTTTTTTGCATAATTACCTATAAATCCTATAATACTTACCTTGTTATATAAAAGTGCACAGTAGGTAAACACATGGCAAACACCTTACTCCTTACTCTTCCAAGTATATAGATACTTTATGTAAATGCACTGACGTTTCTTTTCTCTACTCTTTGTGTTTATTCGCCAATTTCGTTCATAATGCGACGACCATTTTCAGACATGAATATGCGTGGCGATAACTAGTCCCAAAGGCGTACAACATAATTAAAAATGTAATGGCGTCACGAACTACGAAACGTTTTTCGGTACTTTTGCGAATTTGTTTTTTTAATAAGATTTGTTGGATATAACTATTCTTTATTCTTCCTACTAGCGACCCGCCCCGTCTTCGCACGGGTTAACAAATTGTACATAAACCTTCCTCTTGAATCACTCTATCTATTTAAAAAAACCGTCAATCAAAATCCGTTGCGTAGTTTTAAAGATCTAAGCATACATACAGACAGACAGACAGCGGGAAGCGACTTTGTTATATACTATACTATGTAATGATAATGATTAAGTTCTTGAGTGCGAATAAAATGTACCTACCTCTACTCTAGTTAATTATATATTTTTACAGCGATGGCGCTCATGAGGCCATGCTCGGCGCCGCTAAGAAGCCAAAAATCACAAAGACCAAAGAAACCCAGGAGGCGGAGAAATCTGAAGAGTACGAGGCTCTGCAGAGCTTCTTGCGCAGCATCAGCTCCACCGCCACCCTCCCGCCATATGTTAAGGGGGAAACGTTCTCTTCGTATCGAGGAGTCTTTAACCAGGTGAGGGTTGATTTGGTTCTTTTTAACCGCCTTCAAAAAAAAAGGAGGTTCTCAGTTTGACCCGTATGTATGTATGTATGTATGTATGTATGTATATTTGTTCGCGATTATCTCGCGTTTGGCTGAACCGATTTTGATGCGGTTTTCAGAAAAGTGTTTCTTACATTCTGGAGAAGGTTTTAGTATACATAGATCTGAGCTGATGCTGAACCCTGGCTGTACCTAGTGGAACTCAGGTTTGGTGCAACATAGGCTCACGCTGTTTTGGTCATCCGACACGCCTTGATGAGCACTTGGAAGAGCAGTACCCAAGATAGGGCTGATGCTGAACCCTGGATGTACCTAGTGGAACTCGGGATGTACCTAGTGGAACTCAGGTTTGGTGCAACATAGGCCCACGCTGTTTTGGTCATCCGTCTCATCTTGATGAGCACTTGGGAGAGCAGTATCCAAGATAGAGCTGATGCTGAACCCTGGCTGTACCTAGTGGAACTCAGGTTTGGTGCAACATAGGCCAACACTATTTTGGCTATCCGTCACATTTTGATGAGCACTTGGGAGAGCAGTACCCAAGATAGAGCTGATGCACAAAACCACCCTGGCTGGCAGGGTTCACCCTGGCTGTACCTAGTGGAACTCAAGTTTGGTGCAACATAGGCCCACGCTATTTTGGTCATCCGTCACATCTTGATGAGCACTTGGGGGAGCAGTACCCAAGATAGAACTGATGCTGAACCCTTGCTGTACTTAGTGGAACTCAGGTTTGGTGCAACATAGGCCAACGCTATTTTGGCCATCCATCACATCTTGATGAGCACTTGGGAGAGCAGTACCCAAGATGGAGCTGATGCTGAACCCTTGCTGTACCTAGTGGAACTCAGGTTTGGTGCAACATAGGCCCACGCTATTTTGGTAATCTGTCACATCTTGATGAGCACTTGGGAGAGCAGTACCCAAGATAGAGCTGATGCTAAACCCTTGCTGTACCTTGTGGAACTTAGGTTTGGTGCAACATAGGCACACTTTGTTTTGGTTAACCGACTTGTCGTCGTTTGCCTATGTTGCAGAGGTCCACTAGGTGGGTCGATGAACTTTTTTCTAACTGCCTTTAAAAAAAGGACGTTCTCAGTTTGACCCGTATGTATGTACGTATGTATGTGTGTATGTTTGTTCGTGATTATCTCGCGTTTGGCTGAACCGATTTGGATGCGGTTTTCAGAAAAGTGTTTGTTACATTCTGGAGAAGGTTTTAGTGTACAGTACATGGATGGTTTGAAAACCCATTGGACCCGGTAGGTGGCCATGCTAGGCCATCACCAACATTAGTAGACTAAATAGAGAGCCTAACAAACTAGTATTTTAGCCCAAAACCTAAAATAAATGAAGTACCTACCTATCACTAAAAAGTAATAAATAAAATAAAATAAATAAAAAATAATTAAAAAATTAAAAATAAACAAAAATAAAACCAAAATAAAATAACTTAATATAATATCTTTTTTAAAAAAAGGGAACCGCCTTCAAAAAACCAACCCACTGAAAAGTACAAAATAATTTTTATATGGCACCCCTTTACGTGTCCAGTCCCTATCCCACGGCGTAAAGCAATTTTTTGCCAAAAAGTAATTAATACCTAATAATAAGAAAATTAATAATCATCCGGGTAATTACTTAGTTTTTGAAGGCGGTGCCAAACCAACAAAAACAGTCTTTACTACCAATCAGAAAAACAATACGAGTACGTAGTACTTAACCTACAAGAACTAAATTAATGAGTAAACTAAGTATGTATTTATAATGCAAGTAAGTGCAGCGTTCTTCGTTGTATAAAATATCGGTTCTCAAAAATTTTGGTTTGGCACCGACTTCAAAAAGTAAGTAATTACCCGGATGATTATTAATTTTCTTATTATTAGGTATTAATTACTTTTTGGCAAAAAATTGCTTTACGCCGTGGGATAGGGACTGGACACGTAAAGGGGTGCCATATAAAAATTATTTTGTACTTTTCAGTGGGTTGGTTTTTTGAAGGCGGTTCCCTTTTTTTAAAAAAGATATTATATTAAGTTATTTTATTTTGGTTTTATTTTTGTTTATTTTTAATTTTTTAATTATTTTTTATTTATTTTATTTTATTAATATAAACCCCAACCTAACCTAATACCCAGTCCATTTCAGTTAATCCCTACATCGGCTCGGCGACATTGCCTTAAGTGAATGGGATTGTTATGCTCTGCTCTCGTTATATACACATTCTTAAGAGCCAACAGGAGCTAAGATTTAAATATTTTAGGTAAATATACCCGTCTCCCTAACGGAAGCGGCTCCTAAAACTAGTGCGATAAGGACAAGGCGAAAAATCCTGCGTAAAAATATCAAAAATCGAGGTTTCGTACTCGACTGTTTCCTCCACCAAAACTTAACCAATCGCAACCAAGTTTGGAAATCTAAATGATTATGACATTATCTGTGTCGGACCGTTTTGCTTTTTTGACTAATTGATGTCAGTTTTGAATAGCACGCCTCTCATTGCGGCATAGTCAATTAGGCCATTTTTGAAGGGCTCTAGCGCCTTAAAAAACAAAAATATCAAAAAAAGCAAAACGGTCCGACACAGATATTGACAATATTAATCTGTGTTGAAAAAATCATTGCTCTAGCTTTAAAACCTACGGAGGAAACAGTCGAGTACGTTTGTATGGAGAAATGACCACTCCTGTTGGCTCTTAACATTTCATACAGCAGGTTCTTTTCTCCGTGAACTGAATCAAAAGTGCTCCAAAGTCAGAAAATTTGGCATAAAATAAAACCTAAAACTGATCGAAGGTCGGAAAAGCTTTCAAAGGGAAAATCTTGCCATTTTTAATGCTTCTAGTTTAATCTGCCCTAACATCATTTCAAACCTGTTTATCCTATGCTAAATAAAAAAATATGACAAGAGGAAAAAAGCAAAGCTAAGCCATTAAAAAACCTATAAACTTCCGTCACGTTTTTATTGCTCGCATAATCAAACAATGGTCCGCGGCCATTTTCTCGCAGAGCTATTAAAAATTATTACATTAATAGGATATAACTTTTTCTCAGTGTACTTTAAAAACACATGGTGTTTTTTCAACCCATAGCCTTAAAATACTCTCCGAAGTGAATAAAACGGATCAACCGCGCAATTGTGTGTCTACCTCTTATTCAAATTCAAATAATTTATTTCAGATTTAAATTTAAAAATAATATTAACATTATCCCCCCGCCGTTACGAGTTCGTGGCAATTTATTTAAGTTTAACTAGTAGCTTTTCAATAATCTACAATTTATTTATACAGCAATCATAGCCTGTATATGACTTACTCGTACATGTGTGATGTGTCACATTAACTAGGCCCAGGCTTACGAGTATTATTTGAGATGGAATAAATCATTAAAATCTACGTTTCACTTCGTTCCAGCTACTTGTACCAATCATCTCAATTGTAACAAACAACCATAACTAAGTGCCTACTTGCACCTTCTTCAATCAGAAATCAATATACATTTAAACTCATAAAAATATTAGATAGGTCCGGGTCAATTTATGTTTCATCGATAGAACAAATCACACCACGAGGAAAATACCTACTTCTTTAAACTACATATTCTAAGGTTATTTACATAAAGGTAAAAACCACACGCATTTTTGAAAATAAACTTGTCACCGAAAATTTCTCTATGGGCAGAATTTGATATGAAACCGTTTCCTCATCTTCCTGGCGTTGTCGCGGCTTTTTGTACTACGGCTCATGGTAGCCTAGAGTCCGCTTAGCAACCAATCCCAGAAATTAGCAAGAAACTTAAGACACTAGGTTTTACGAAAGCGTCCTTCTGCCACCTGACACTGACCTTCGATCGTCTTGCCGTTTATTGTCTCTTAAAAAAATTCCATTTTAATTCTAGTTGGCCGTTAATTATAACAATTTCTGATTAATCAAATTGTTGTTATTGTTTACAAACAATGTACTTACTACTAATTAAACATTAGTAAGGTTAATGACGAATTTAGCAGCAAATATAGGTACCAATATTTAGTACCTACCTCTTCTACGTCATATTTAAATTTTACACTTTTTGATTATCCTCTCAGGCCGCGTTCATTTTTGGGAAACTAGAAGAACCACAAACACAAATAAGATTGCAAATGGCGGTTTGCCACCCACTTAAAACCCTGCACTAGACCCGAAACTCATTATTGCAGCTCACGTCCAAAATAAAGACGAATACGAGCATGTCAGCATTAAGTCACATGACATGACATAAGTACAGTACGGTGAGATTGTAAAGTAGGTACAGCCATGTACAGCCATGTTAGGTTCAAGACGCTCTTTGATTGTGTATCTTCATCTTCACACTTCTTTCATCAAATCATTAGTGTTAAACGTTTCCCCTGTCTTAACCCGTGTGTGCCCGTGTTAAAGGCATGGCTAAGCACACAAGGCAAACAGTTGGCAAACACCATTTGATCCCAATTAACTAGATTGCTTCCTCGTGTCTGACTAACAAAGACTTACAACGAGTAAGGTACAGTACATGCAGCCGAGTCTAATTACAGCTATACTTAATATAGATATCTAAAAGTTGTTCTTTAGTCTGCAATACATTTGCCCACGATTTAGTAACAGTGCAATTTTATTGTTATGTAAAATTAGTTATCAAGCCGGTTTTTAGTATCTAAGAAATAAGCCTTATTCACTTAAATTTTTAACCGCCTTCAAAAAAAAAGGAGGTTCTCAGTTTGACCCGTATGTATGTATGTATGTATGTATGTATGTATGTATGTATGTATGTATGTATGTATGTATGTATGTATATTTGTTCGCGATTATCTCGCGTTTGGCTGAACCGATTTTGATGCGGTTTTCAGAAAAGTGTTTCTTACATTCTGGAGAAGGTTTTAGTATACATAGATCTGAGCTGATGCTGAACCCTGGCTGTACCTAGTGGAACTCAGGTTTGGTGCAACATAGGCTCACGCTGTTTTGGTCATCCGACACGCCTTGATGAGCACTTGGAAGAGCAGTACCCAAGATAGGGCTGATGCTGAACCCTGGATGTACCTAGTGGAACTCGGGATGTACCTAGTGGAACTCAGGTTTGGTGCAACATAGGCCCACGCTGTTTTGGTCATCCGTCTCATCTTGATGAGCACTTGGGAGAGCAGTATCCAAGATAGAGCTGATGCTGAACCCTGGCTGTACCTAGTGGAACTCAGGTTTGGTGCAACATAGGCCAACACTATTTTGGCTATCCGTCACATTTTGATGAGCACTTGGGAGAGCAGTACCCAAGATAGAGCTGATGCACAAAACCACCCTGGCTGGCAGGGTTCACCCTGGCTGTACCTAGTGGAACTCAAGTTTGGTGCAACATAGGCCCACGCTATTTTGGTCATCCGTCACATCTTGATGAGCACTTGGGGGAGCAGTACCCAAGATAGAACTGATGCTGAACCCTTGCTGTACTTAGTGGAACTCAGGTTTGGTGCAACATAGGCCAACGCTATTTTGGCCATCCATCACATCTTGATGAGCACTTGGGAGAGCAGTACCCAAGATGGAGCTGATGCTGAACCCTTGCTGTACCTAGTGGAACTCAGGTTTGGTGCAACATAGGCCCACGCTATTTTGGTAATCTGTCACATCTTGATGAGCACTTGGGAGAGCAGTACCCAAGATAGAGCTGATGCTAAACCCTTGCTGTACCTTGTGGAACTTAGGTTTGGTGCAACATAGGCACACTTTGTTTTGGTTAACCGACTTGTCGTCGTTTGCCTATGATGCAGAGGTCCACTAGGTGGGTCGATGAACTTTTTTCTAACTGCCTTTAAAAAAAGGACGTTCTCAGTTTGACCCGTATGTATGTACGTATGTATGTGTGTATGTTTGTTCGTGATTATCTCGCGTTTGGCTGAACCGATTTGGATGCGGTTTTCAGAAAAGTGTTTGTTACATTCTGGAGAAGGTTTTAGTGTACAGTACATGGATGGTTTGAAAACCCATTGGACCCGGTAGGTGGCCATGCTAGGCCATCACCAACATTAGTAGACTAAATAGAGAGCCTAACAAACTAGTATTTTAGCCCAAAACCTAAAATAAATGAAGTACCTACCTATCACTAAAAAGTAATAAATAAAATAAAATAAATAAAAAATAATTAAAAAATTAAAAATAAACAAAAATAAAACCAAAATAAAATAACTTAATATAATATCTTTTTTAAAAAAAGGGAACCGCCTTCAAAAAACCAACCCACTGAAAAGTACAAAATAATTTTTATATGGCACCCCTTTACGTGTCCAGTCCCTATCCCACGGCGTAAAGCAATTTTTTGCCAAAAAGTAATTAATACCTAATAATAAGAAAATTAATAATCATCCGGGTAATTACTTAGTTTTTGAAGGCGGTGCCAAACCAACAAAAACAGTCTTTACTACCAATCAGAAAAACAATACGAGTACGTAGTACTTAACCTACAAGAACTAAATTAATGAGTAAACTAAGTATGTATTTATAATGCAAGTAAGTGCAGCGTTCTTCGTTGTATAAAATATCGGTTCTCAAAAATTTTGGTTTGGCACCGACTTCAAAAAGTAAGTAATTACCCGGATGATTATTAATTTTCTTATTATTAGGTATTAATTACTTTTTGGCAAAAAATTGCTTTACGCCGTGGGATAGGGACTGGACACGTAAAGGGGTGCCATATAAAAATTATTTTGTACTTTTCAGTGGGTTGGTTTTTTGAAGGCGGTTCCCTTTTTTTAAAAAAGATATTATGGTCATACCTTTTCGCTAGTTGTGTCTCTCCGCGCTTGCTACAAATGTACAAACCACGAAGTAAGTTCATGATCTAATTTAGGTACCTACTTTTCGTCAAATATTTTGCCAGCTCAAGTATAGGTGTAAAGATAAAGATAAGATAAAGATAAAAGATAGTTTATTCAAGTAGGCATAATTACAATGCGCTTATGAACGTCAAATAAAGCTAGGTAGACCGGCTCCAACCCTACACCTCTGCCCCGAGAAGATTTAAATCCCCCCTCAATTGGAGGGTACATACATATTGCCATATTGCAAAACATGTCGTAATTTATTCAATCAATCAATCATGGATCGTGACAACTTTTAGTAACCACTAAACCAGCTAAGCAACTTTATCAAGGAGAAAGCGACATTTATTTTAGGTACAGGTACCTTACGTAATTTTAAGGATATTCGTTATCTGTTTTTTATTATGTGCAATCCGCCTGTAGTAATGTAGTTTTAAAAATCTATGTTTCTACTTTTCTAATAAAGTTTCCAAAAAGTTGGATAAGTTCCCGGAAAATTTAACAAGCAATCACATACGTTGAAAATAGAAAATTTCGTTCCCGATAAAAACTTTCGTGTCGCGTCCCTGCCCTCGCTATAATAATATGCATTTTTTGTCGATTTGGTTTTGGGATTATTTTAAAAACGGTGGAGCCTTGTGGGTTCGCGATTCCGATTCGCGATATCTACAGCTCACAGAGCCACTGTTGACCGAACATACAACAAAGTGATGCAATTTGACGCATATTGCTCTAACACACATGTGATACTGAGTCGCTACAAGCCAAATTCAGTTAATATCACACGTGTGTTACTAAGTCTTTCGTTGGGTTAAACGTGTTTGTTTGTTGCAGTGCCTCGTGACGTGCGCCGTTTTAATTCTGGCCGCGGGGGCGGGACATCCCATCGGCTTCTCCGCCGTCGCGCTCCCGCAGCTCAGGAACGAGACTTCCAACATGAGGATAGACGAAGATATGGGATCGTGGATCGGTAAGCATGAATACAGATGTTGCAGTCGAAAGCAGAATTTGTTAGATGGGCGAGATGTTGAAAATAATATGAGCACAACTGTATTGTTAAGGGAATGAGATCGCGTTGATAATTTTGATTTATATTTTACCCTATTTATTTACCCGCTTCTCGACTACCTACTGCTGCTAACTGGTTCTTACATGGCTCTGGACGGTACGACCTTGTACCTTATAGACAGGCTTTATGTTCGGCAATGTGAACGACTACTCATCTAAAATGTATATAAGATAGATAAATATGTAAACACTGGCGGCCGCTGTGACCGCAGATTACCGACCGCGGATAATAGCCGTATCATAGTTATGTATTTGTATAGTTGTTCCAAACCCACAGACCTACAATCTACAATAATAAGCGTAAGCGTCATTCTCGATCTGCGTCCAAAAGGGGCCAAACTCATTGACATATATCTAAAGACGGGCCTTACGGGCAATTAGAATGGGGGCAGTACAGTACTCTCGAATTCGTGAGTGACACCGCTGAATTAGCAGTTAGTTGAAGCTGTTATACATACTCGTATCTTTCTCAACAAACTAATTTAATCCCGTGTTATAGGCGATCTATAGGTACGTGATTAGAATATCTACTTGTATTACGTAATAACATCAGATTATTCTAGCGCATTACAGTTGCGGTAACAGGATTAAGCAATAAGCTGATAATCTTATCGGTGATCTGATTTATCTGTGTGATTTTGTCTACTAATATTTGATAAGATTAATTATGAGAAAATAGTACGAAGATTTATCTCTCAGTATAGTCAGTCACCACAGGCAGCGCGTTTTTTAGATGGGCTGAGCCGTTATTACTCGGGTTTCACGCGTCCACCACATTTATTTTCGCATTTTGGAAGTTTTTGGGATGCAATAGACGAGTTTTTCGGAACTTATGTACGAAATATCATTTGACATTTACCAATCGCTTTTCGGCGAAGGAAACATCGTGAGGAAACCGGACTAATCCCAATAAGGCCTAGTTCAGCCTCTGGGTAGGAAGCTCAGATGGCGTCGCTTTCTTAACACCAATGTGCCTACGCCAATTCCTGGGATTAGTTGCCAAGCGGACCCCAGGCCCCCATGAGCTATGGCAAAATGCCGGGACAACGCGAGGAAGATGAAGATGATGAATAGATATTAGCAGGTTTATTAGAAACATTTAAATTTCACAGGAAATACATCTTACATAAGTACGAGCGAAATGCACGATCAGTCTGATAGCAGTCCAAGTTCGAATTGTCCTGTATGTTAAAAAACCGGCCAAGTGCGAGTCGGACTCGCGCACGGAGGGCTCCGCACCATCAACAAAAAAAATGGAGCCAAAAATCGTGTTTGTTGTATGGGAGCCCCCCTTAAATATTTATTTTATTTTTAGTATTTGTTGTTATAGCGGCAACAGAGACATCATTAGTGAAAATTTCAACTGTCTAGCTATCGCGGTTCATGAGATACAGCCTGGTGACAGACGGACGGACGGACAGCGAAGTCTTAGAAATAGGGTCCCGTTTTTTATACCCTTTGGGTACGGAACCCTAAAAAATTAAACACTTGCGATACGCTAAACTAACCCAATCTAATACCTTTAAACGAGCAATTCTTGTTTATTTATATATATATTTCGGGAATCTCGGAAACGGCTCTAACGATTTCGATGAAATTTGCTATGCGGGGGTTTTCGGGGGCGAAAAATCGATCTAGCTAGGTCTTATCTCTGGAAAAACGCGCATTTTCGAGTTTTTATATGTTTTCCGAGCGAAGCTCGGTCACCCAGATATTTATAAATTAAATGAGTTGGTATGACAGTTTCGTATTTAAGTATACCTACCTACCTAATATATCATCTGTGCTATTAACAACTGTGCTGTGGTTAAAGAACTCCGTCGCGCCATCGCACGATGACACTGCAAAAAATCGTAAAATGTCTACCTAACGGATTACGTCAGTGTTTAGAAAAAACCGGCCAAGTGCGAGTCGGACTCGCGCATGGAGGGTTCCGCACCATCAACAAAAAATAGAGCAAAACAAGCAAAAAAACGGTCACCCATCCAAGTACTGACCCCGCCCGACGTTGCTTAAGGCCGTGCATCGAAAAATAACAGGATCTTAGAAAGGTGGCAGTGGCTAGCCCCGGAAACAAACAGTAGTGATTTTCGGATATATGTTTCTTGACTATATGATAAGACATTTCGTAGTAGTCGAAACACGAATGCTTAAAATTTTCTCGATAGAAAATAAATCCAAACTTACGTGTTCATTTTTCGGTTTTAGCTTCGTGCAACTAGAAAACACATCCATATCCAGCACAACCCACCTTACAGCAAAGGTTTTCATCTCGTCTTAACTTTCAAAGAACTAAATATTAACTTATTATCCTTTACCGATGGATTTATTATCGATTTTTGATTTTATGAATTCAACAGCAAACGCCCATTTTACGCAGTTCCGTTTCTCTTTCTGTCATGCGTCAAAGTCATAAATGCATCCTTTATGCCAGTAATGTTAGATGGCCGTCGTGCCTCAAAGAGGTAAGACCTATGTCACTTCGCGCAGCGCTCCGAATTACGTAAAATTTTAATATCCAATAAACGTTGAGTCGTAACTCCATTGAGTAGTAACGGAATCGGAGGTAAACCTATGATGGTGCCTTCTTACAGGCCTATACGTTACGCATGTGTGCGTGTTTGCTTAGCTACGTCATGCTACGTCGAAATCTATACTCTTTGTCAGTTACAACGGGTTAGGAAATTTCGACAGATATTGAAATGTATCGGTAGCTGTTTGGTATTTAGCCATCAGAATCTAACCGTAACTTTTTGCTTTATTTTTGTTTGAAAATAAAATATCTATAAGAATATATTTTTTGCTTTTTTTCTATTGTAATGATAAAAATAAATCTAGTATGTTTCATGCTCAAATAATTTAAAATAATTGAATAAATATTAAAAACTAATTGATATTACTCGTTTTAATTATTATATTATTAAGTTTGTTTGAATAAAATATTTTATTTCAATAATACGAAAAGTTATTATATTTAAGTACCACTAAAAAAGGTCTCTACTTACAAAAACTCACTTGCACGGGCCGGGGTTCGAACCCGTGACCTCCGGTTTGAAAGTCGCACGCCACTACAATTTCACATAAGTAATTTACAATGACATGATACCGTGGAAAAAGTGAATATTACAATGTACTGTGTTACTATCATTTTATAGTTTATTTTGGCTTGACAAGGAGGAATGAGAAAAACGTGCAGAGCGAGAGGATTAAATCTCTCTGTCCCTTTCTTAAAGTAGCCAATCCTAATTATGACATCTGTTTTGATATTAATTCTTTGAACATAATTTGTCGATGTTCTTTTTTATATCATCGAGAAAGATTTTTATTAAAAAAATGTGTTGAATTTATATGTTTTATTTATGTTTTTTTGGCATAAATTTCATTACTTTTGACAAATTTTGATTGTGATGACAAACGATTTGATGTGATGTGTGAAACGAACCATGTGATCAACGATTTATCTAATAAAACTTCATTTAGTCGAAAAAAATAGTTGTCTACTACCGGGTGGAAAAAAATTATGGGCCCTGGAGGGAAAGTGCCTTAAAACCTTAAGTTTGCTCATTTTACTTAAATGAAACATTATTGTTTTTTAAAGAAACAACTGCATTCAAAGATTTTTGAAGTGAAAACTTCTTTAGCGGCGCTAGGCACTTTATGAGGTGGGGAAAAAATGATAAACTCGAGACAGCGTAAGGCGATCATGTGACCGTAAGGTTTAGATGGCATTTAAATCAATAAAGAAAAACTCAATGACATTACATGAAAAAGGTTATAATCTTGTACGGGCTGAAATACGAGGATCTCACAGTATTATAACTTTATATCACTCAAATATAATTCAATAAAGCTACATCTTGATGAAATCGCTAATAAAAGTGAACTCTAGTACTGGTGAATAAAACTCAAAATATCATGACCAAATAAATAAATTATTATAATTAATAAATTTGATTTTCGAATTTTAAACAAGCTCACTGACCAGCAATTTCGGAACCAAAAGTTTTCAATAGAAAGGAGGATGGGTCAATTATACATAGTGCTGCAGACATTTTGGACTAGTCATTGAGTTTTCACTTCTGTCGGCACTCCCGGAATGCAACACGTTGTTTTTTTTTAAATTCGCTTAATCGCGCCCGGGAATCGAACCTACTTTTTCCACACTATTAAAGAACACAAATGCTTTTCTTCTGGTAACTTAAATGTTCTATCTATCTTGGTGATATGTCAATGCAATCAAATAATCTGAAAAAATAATAATAACCCAATTTATGAATTCCGTTCCTTCAGAAAAATGCGAAATGTACGTACAATTTTTAGGGATATCGTACTTTTCCCAGAGACAAATTTAGTTGGCTAAGACACATTTTCACTGATTTGGGGTCTGTACTAAAAATCTAACATAATATGATAAGGACTTAATCGTTTTAAGCTCAAGAGTGAGTTTTCCTAAAGCTTTTTCTAAAAATTATGTCTTTATTAACGTTAGGAGTGCACTGCAGCATGTCAAATGTATGCCAAAATGTCAAGGGAGAGAACAATAAATTAAGTTTAAATTCCACTTCCACTCATCAGCAAAGTGATATAAGTATATCAGCAGTTTAAAGTTATTTTAGATTACAAAATTAGCGCATCAAAAAAATCAAAGTGCATAGAAAAAAAGTCTCCTGAGTCATAATAAAATTGATGTCTCTTGGGTCACCAGAAAAGTCACCAGGGAGAACGATGACCCAAATCACATTTAAAAGAAAATGTAAATTTTGTGTACTACCTACGAACATTTTTCAAAAAACTATGTTTTTATAACATATTAGACCCAGGATAGATCTAATACCTCTTTTCGTACCCCGGATAAAATGGTCGGCGACTAAAAAAGTAACTGAAACGTTACGTTATTAGGTTCACGATGCCGCGTTGTACCCTTGCCTTCGTTGCGATATGTTTGGTAAGTCAGGAGACTTAAAAAATGAGCCATGATTTTGGGACATATTAACAAATATTTTTTTGAATATATATTAATTTTAGCGGACTGTAATAATTTACCAGTTAAATTAGATGTAAATACCTTTTTAGTTAATCGTTAATATGATATATTAGTAGCAGTAAAACACTTTATTGTACAAAAAGACATATAAAACATGATAAAACACACATCCTTCGTATATGGTAGAATATATTTTTCACACTTATAAGTAAAAACCAAAACCGATACGCGATTGGGATACGCTCTTTTTGTATGGGATAAAAAAAAATTCTCCTGGGTCACCAAGAAAAATCGACATATTAAAATAATTCAGTTCGTTTTTAAGTTCTAGTCAGATTGACTTTTTGGTTATTTGAGATAAATTACAATAACGCTTAGATTTGAAAAACATGATTTTCTATTTTGTTGCGATCGACCCGGGTAATAAAAATACGGCGAATTTGAACTTTTGTTTGTTGTCGTTGTAAAATGTATTAAAAAATAATGTAGGCACCCCTGACAATTGAAATTCAAAATTATCCAGAAAAAGCGGCCAAGTGCGAGTCGGACTCGCCCATGAAGGGTTCCGTATTTAGGGGATTTATGACGTATTAAAAAAAAACTACTTACTAGATCTTGTTCAAACCAATTTTCGGTGGAAGTTTGCATGGTAATGTACATCATATATTTTTTTTAGTTTTATCATTCTCTTATTTTAGAAGTTACAGGGGGGGGGGACACACACATTTTACCACTTTGGAAGTGTCTCTCGCGCAAACTATTCAGTTTAGAAAAAAATTATGTTAGAAACCTCAATATCATTTTTGAAGACCTATCCATAGATACCCCATTTTTTTTTCTATTTTTGTGTGAAAATATAATGCGGTTCACAGAATACATCTACTTACCAAGTTTCAACAGTATAGTTCTTATAGTTTCGGAAAAAAGTGACTGTGACATACGGACGGACAGACGGACAGACAGACAGACAGACATGACGAATCTATAAGGGTTCCGTTTTTTGCCATTTGGCTACGGAACCCTAAAAATGAGTGTTTCAAAAAGGCACCCTGTATTCCTTACATACCTAAATAATCTCTTATTCAATAAAACATATAATTACTAAACACTGTGATTTATTTCAAATAAATGCAAATCGATCGGATAAAAGATATTAATACCTACCTATACAACAATGAATACGAGTACAGGCAGCTGCAATAATATGTTACACACCGAAGGCCGTTTTGCGGTAGATCATGTTAGATCTTATTTGTAGAGCCATAAGAGCGTGTCACATATTTTTGCGGCCGTCGAAGAGTAACATATTATTGCAGGTGACTGTACCTATGAAAAATTCGAGGGTTAATAAAAAGCATTTCAACCAAAGCATTTATAATAATAACGACCATGGACGCCTGCAACCCCAGGGTTATTGTAACCCCATAACAATAAGGTTGAAATTTGCATTTAGTGACCGCAAAGTCAGGTGAGCGTAATCAAGTAAATCTGTTTTCATCATATTTTATCAAAAATAATCTCTTTTCTGTTCTTGTGCTATTTTCTTATTATCAATACTCTTAACTTATATGCTATATACGCTGCTGCTTCTATGATGTTAACATCTTCCAAAACAACAATAAATATGCAGGTTTATGAATTAATTATTTTATTGTTTGCTATTATGAACAAGTAACAACGCCATCTGTTTCAATTTTTTCCGAATTTAAGTTTCTGGCCGACCGCAGCGACCACGTATAATGGTAGTTAACTTCTGTAACGTTAGATGGTGCTAAAAGGTCACACAAACTTCACGTGCGGCGCGAAGCGTTTCCATGTGTGCGTGTTAGCGGGGAGGGAAGAACTAGCGGGCGTGGTTTACGAAGCGCCAGACGCGGCTGCAGTAGGCCCTTAACTTCGGTCAAAAATCACGTTTGTTGTATGGGAGCCCCACTTAAATCTTTATTTTATTCTGTTTTTAGTATTTGTTGTTATAGCGGCAACAGAAATACATCATCTGTGAAAATTTCAACTGTCTAGCTATCACGGTTCGTGAGATACAGCCTGGTGACAGACGGACGGACGGACGGACGGACAGCGGAGTCTTAGTAATAGGGTCCCGATTTTACCCTTTGGGTACAGAACCCTAAAAAATTGGCAAACAACAAGTACCTACTTATTCCCGAATCATCTCGTTTTTATACTGGTCTGCTATTTATATCTGTGTATACTTTTACAGTCATAGTTAATAGGTACCAGAAACTTTGGTATTCTGGTCCAGAATACACGTATTCACCTTTTTTCGATGACATAAGAGAGATGAAATACCGAATCACTTACTATGGGTAGCATAAATTCGCACGCCTGTTCGAAGCAGTCAGTTAGGAATTAAATTTTAAAGCTTGTATAACAATAGGTTATGCATTCTAGGGGCCAATTCAAACTTACATTGTGACATCAAAATGATATCTAAATGATGTCAGTCGCTCGTGCGTCTCGCTCGCGCCAATACTATAATAATATTTGTAATATAACAACGCTTAGTAACAAAATTATGAGTTCCTGAAAACCGAAATCATTAGAGACCAACTTATGCCATGGATGGAGTGAACTTAAACTTTGAATCAGATAGATATTAAATAGGCATAATGCATATTTATTACCCGACAACGCTACGCAAAGAAGGAAAAAGTTTTTATCACTATACGAATGTATGTTTGTTCCTCTAGAGATAGAACGCGTGTAAATTACACCATATTACGACATTAGCTCAGAGTCTATTTTATAGAAAAAACCTATTAAATGATTAATGGTGACATTTAAAAGAAGCTGAAACCATTTACTCCTCGCATAATTAAACGATTAAATTAAAATTATTCTTTGACATGATAATTGTGTCATTTAAGTTATGGCTACACGAGTCGTCTCGTGATTAGTTAGCATTTACCTATGATGTACCTAGACCGCGTTCTCATTTGTACGGATGGATTCCACCATTTACCGCTCCGGATATGGCCGTGCATTAGTTGACAAAGGTAAAAGGATGGCGTTCTTTGCCTACAATGGCAAACTACATCATCGTCCAGCTCCCGACCATTTTGTACCTATAGGTACACCGAATTTGAAATAAATTGGTAGCATAGAATAAGTAGGTATTAGGTACATAAGCGACACTCGTACGGTGAATCAGTCCTAAAACTGATTATCAGTAATCTTAGGTAATACTAAAGTCAATTTTTTTATTCGGTAGACTAAAATGACATTTCATAGTATGAACATAAAATGTCATTTCATACTATGAAATGTCATTTTAGTCTACCGAATAAAAAAATTGACTTTAATAGTAAACAGTAATACCTAATGACTACGGAAACCAAAGAACTTAATTATCATTTCTCATCATCATCGTCACCCCCGAGTTTTAGATCGCCAAATCGGCTCTATAGTTTTGATTGTTTTGAAGCCACGGTGAAACACAAGACACAAACATATGCTTACAGAATAAACCGCTAAAATCATAATAAGCGGGTAAAAAGAGGTACTTAAAAGCTTTCGTAAGCAAAAGGCTATCCTTACATAGAGAAGTTGAAGTCGGCGCCGTTGTCGTGACGTGATTGTAATAACTGCACTAATACCGCGCCGCTAAACGAACTCTTAACTCGCTTAAATAATATGTTTGCAGTAGGTATTGTCACAGGTTTTGTTTAAAATTCCAAGTGAAAGCCTTTATTCTCTAAACATATTTTTTTTGCAGCCAGCATTCACTCAGCCGCCACGCCCCTTGGTTCAATGGTCTCCGGCCCCATAATGGAGTTCATCGGCCGGAAGCGCACGCTACAAAGCTGCACGCTACCCCTCATCATAGGGTGGATCATCATAGGCACGTCCATACACAACGGCATGCTGCTGTTCGGCAGAGTTCTCTGTGGTTTCGCTGTTGGAGTCATGGCAGCGCCTTCACAGGTAAGATTTCCTTTATTATAGGTTCATACGCCGTAACGTTACAGGCTCTACTATCATCATAGGCATGTCCATATACAACGGCATGCTGCTGTTCGGCAGAGTTCTCTGTGGTTTCGCTGTTGGAGTCATGGCAGCGCCTTCACAGGTAAGATTTCCTTTATTATAGGTTCATACGCCGTAACGTTACAGGCTCTACTATCATCATAGGCATGTCCATATACAACGGCATGCTGCTGTTCGGCAGAGTACTCTGTGGCTTCGCTGTTGGTGTCAGTGGCGGCTTCACAGGTAAGATGCATTTTATAGTAGCTTACGAGTCGTAAGCTAACGCTTCAGAAATCTACCCGCATACGGTCCATTCGCAACGGCATGCAGGTTTTCAACAGGATGTTCTTTGATTTCGAGTTTGGGGTTAACAGAATAGGTTATTAAAAATAGATACATTAAATGCTTATCCTTGTCATAGAGAAAAAAAATACATAGATTGCTCACTCCATACATCAGTTTTAGTACCAAAAAGACTATTAGCATCTAGCATCGAGTAGCGGAACTATCAGTACTGCTACTTGACAATAGAGGTAGCACCGACCGGAAAGTCTTATCTCAATAGCATAAGACGTTCCGGTCGGTGCTACATCTATTGTCAAGTAGCAGTACTGATAGTTCCGCTACTCGATGCTAGATGTAGACACTGAAATTAATAGTCTAACTGATGTATGGAGTGAGCACTCTTGTCTTATTATATTTCTCTATGTCCTTGTTTAGAAACAGTTTTAGGTAGCTCTTCTCTTACGGAGCCCACGTCAAATTTATGACAACTCAACAGCGAAAAGAAACTTATACATTGCCTTCATTGTCCTCAGGTTTACTTGGGCGAAATAGCCGAACCGCGGCTGCGAGGCCTGCTGATCGGAGCGCCGTTCGTGGCGTATTCCTTGGGCGTTCTCTACGTTTATGCCCTGGGCGGGGTACTGCCATGGCGGTCCGTCGCTCTGCTGTCAATAGTGCTCCCAGGGTTAGCGGTTGTGGCGCTCTGCTTTTCACCCGAGAGCCCTACGTGGCTGGCCAGGCAGGGCCGGTTCCACGATGCCATGGCTGCGATGGCTCGCCTGCGCGGTGATCCTGATATTGTAAGTCCTTTTTGGAAACATTTCATTCTGAAACTCAACTAACAACTAACTAAAAGCTCACTTATTTACTTAATTGTTGTTTCAATACTTATTCAAAACATCTTAGCGTCCAACACAAGAGATCACCTAGTATTCAGTAATTTCAATCTACGAAAACGTGCCAATTGTTCTTAAAAGTAGAAATTAGACAAAACAAAAGAAGTAGGTTCCGATTGAGTGATTTTTCCGAACTAAAATATTAATCTGCTTTATGTTGGCTCGTAACTTAAAAATATGCGCAGCTAACTTGTTTATGGTATTGCGGTTTCAAATAAAGCGACCACTACATTATACTAATGCTTTGTTTATCCTTTTAAAAAGGTTCTAAAGGAATGATTTAACTGCAATACTAACAATAGTTGCATCGTTATGTGTAGTGTTGTGTTACTTGTTAGTTAATATCCTTTCAACCACACTTTATCGCTTTGACATTGTAAGTACCTATTGATCTAACTTCCTCACATTGTACCTACAAATTGTTCCTTTCTATAAAAGGTATAATATTTTATTTTGTAGAGGTAGTCAATAAGGCAAATGGAGTTCAGACAATTAGGTATAATACTCCCTTAGTGAAAGTAAGCACTTCAATTTTCTTTATTGCATCACCAAAGAAAACCATTACAAAAATAACCCTTTAAATTAAGTTATCTAGGGTACAAAAGGTGTTTACTGACAATCTACATCTACAAGGACGTAAAAACTTTACAATGATAAACTTCTATGAAAGAACCTAATACAACTCAGCGATGGGCGAGTCGAGTTATCTGATTCGAATAATTCGAATCAGCCTACAGATGAGTTAATTCGAATCAAGACTATGGGCAATTCGAATCAACTCGACCACTAGCTAACTCGGCGAACAACTCGCCGAGCCGAGTCAACGCTATCACACTGCTACTAAGGCCATTCAAAAATAAACCTTAATACTGTAGCCCGAAGGCTCTTTTTACAACAACTGCCGCTCGATTCGCCGTCTCAACTCGAGTTGGTACTATGACCATTCAAAAATAAACCTTAATTCCGTGACCCGAAGGTTCATTTTACAACAACTGCCGCTTGATTCGCCATTCCAAGTATCCCAACTCGAGTTCACTGCTAGTATGGCCATTCAAAAATAAACCTTAATTCCGTGCCCTGAAGGTTCTTTTTACAACAACTGCCGCGTAACTCGCCGTCTCAACTCGCTCCGCGCTTGTGCCTGTGACCTTGTCGCGAACCACGCGAATCGTCGAGTCGAGTCAACTCGATTTTGAATTCGAATCAGCGGCCGAATCAATTCGAATGATTCGAATTGAAAAAAAGTGGACTCGTCACATCGCTAATACAACTACAACATAAAATACTCGTTAGCACTAACATATTCATGTGGATTCGCTACCGATGTGGTCTATGTAAAGAATGACCTTTAACTTCGAATCGAATGTACCCGTGCATTTGTAGAAGTAACGGCCCGAGACAATGGTTCTACCGTTGGTAGGTTTGAAATCTACAATAACGATTTAGCAACATGATGTAGGTGACTTATGTAATTTGCATTTAAATTTATTTGAACAGTTATCCTTATTTAGCGGGTACCTACCGAGCTACATATTTACTTATTTACCTTATGGCTAAGGTCAATTCATTTCTATATTTAGCGTGAGATTTATTACAAGCTTTTATCGAACGAGCGAGCGAAGCGAAGTGAAGTTCTTACATTCAACTTGGAACACACGGCAGGCTAGTGGCACGTCCCGGCATTTCAATGTTTTTAAGATGAACTATCAGAGGATAGTTTGATACACAATAACTTAAGCAAATTTGGTCTAATTTAAATGAAATTCGGCAAACGTGTAGATGAAGGCATTATATTTTAGTCATTAAATTTTGAGCAGGCTCGATCAAGGGGTTATGGAGCTAGAAGGGCCTAGAAGGCCAAAAAGCTATTTGTGGGGGGTCTTGCTATTCTAGTCAACTTATTTGAATAGATTTTTTAATTTACGATATTCAAATAATTGGCAAGATTTATAAGAACAAAATAAAATAAATATCATATGGGTAGGCATTTGACATTTGACAAGAAAGATTACGGCTTACCTACCACAGATACCGTCTATTTTAAAATCTATGGTGACTTAAATTTATCAGTTAAGGGCTCCACAGACCTTGCAATAAATCGCAAGCGGTTTTCGATCCTTTGCTGACTAGATTCAATTGATCTAACTTTTTGGCAAACCGCGAGTTCTCAGTTCGAGGCGAACTACTAGTTTAGTTTCACCTGTCCCGTTGTCTGTTTGTGGGTCTGTAGTCAAATTATTTTTTTAAGCTAAATTTGACTCACTTCCCGGTTTCCGATGAAGCTGAAAATTTGCATACCTACATATTATGTAAGCCGGGTGACAATGTAATTTTATGCTACCATCGAGCTGATCTGATGATGGAGATAGGTGGCCATAGGAAGTCTGTTATAAAACAAAGCAACCTTATTGTGTTTGGGGTTGCTATAACGCTACGGAAGATAAACGATCGGTACGTTGGCTAGGCACCCAGAGCAGCGCTGGTAGCCGAGCGACGATGGATTTAAAGATTAGAGCCCCCGGCGCCCAATTCATACTGATTTTACGAATCATTATTAACCTCATTTTATCCCCCGAAAAAGAACTACCGATCTCATTTTCTCCACAAACAAATGTGAAATATCACATTAGAAAGACGGGCGTTCCGGGCACGTGTAAAAATACCTTGCATAATTCATCAGGCACGTTCATAATATTCCATTGTTTGTCATGTGATTCCATCAACCGGTACAAATGGTTGTAATGAGCTCAACAACACGACAATCACAATTGATGTTTCGTTTCTCGAACGTAAACTGAAACGCACTTGTGTTTTAATCACTAGTGCTTATGATTCACAGAGATCTCTGTTGTTCCCTATCTTTGAGAACTTGTACATAAATATGCCTATTAACTTCTTGTTTATATAAGGTATTTATTCGTAATTTATATCGTAGAATCAAAGTCAATTTAGCTCATATGATCAGTTTCAAAACATGTCTATTAATCAAACTCCACTTATCTATTTACTGTTTACATGCGCGCGAATGTTTAGACTCGATTTTTTTTATTACCTAATTCCTGCCTAGTTCACCTGCTACTCTAGGTTTTCAGAGACGATATTAACGAATTGCCATGGCAACCCCTACAAAACAACAACCCACGCATTAGTCTAATCTGTTATGGTTAAGTAATAAGTATAGGTAATCTATCAACAGTAACAACTAGAAGATAAATTGAATTTCAATCATGTTTTTTCAGCTATGATTTTCGTCAAATGATATTAACTAAAAATTTGGTGAAAAATATTGCAATAGGTACTTTTTAAGTAGGTAGGTATTTATTTAGATTAGCGTTTGGCGTTGCTATACCGAACTCTTGTACGGTAACCATCAGTTTGTCACTGACATAAACGCCGTCGAGAACGTAATTTACTTTCTATACATCTCGCTCGCACTCGCATATTAGTGCAAACGGGATGTATAGAAAGCAGGGATGTAACGGATGTGGTTTTATCGGAACCGAAAGCGGAACCAGATGTTAATCCACGTTAAACCACAATAATACACCCCCACTTTACGTGTAGACTGTGACAGACAGACAGACAGACGCACATGGCGAAACTATAAGGGTTCCTAGTGTTGACTACGGAACCCTAAAAAGCCAGTGAAGTCCAAAACAATAGTTTTATTATTTTGTTTTAAAATCGGATAAATTGTAACAAATACTATGTTCCAATTAAACATGGTTAAGTCTGTAAATTAACAACATTTTTTTTTTCAGGCTCAGCGCGAACTCCACGAGCTGATATCAGCTCGGGAGAAGGAAAAAGCGAGGGGAGAGCACAGCATCCGATTCTTCGCGACTGTGACCCGCGCGCCGGTGCTGAAACCATTGCTGCTGATCAACTTGTTCAACATGCTGCAAATTCTGTCCGGCAGCTATGTGGTCATATTCTACGCGGTGGACATGGTCAGGGACTCGGGCGGTGCGCTCGATCCTCAGGTGAATAAGACTAGATGATCGAATTTAAACTGTTGTGAGACATACTAACATTGAACAAGTGAGTCTAAACCGTAGAATTATTCAAGACTAGATGACTTTCATTTTGATTTGGCAAATGGCGTTTTTTACAATCTGGGCTCCGGCCAACATTAAACACTATCGTCGCGCGCATAAATAGTTTTTATTAATGGAACTAAGTACTGACTGAACACGGGAATGTGGAACTAATAGGTGCACGTTGAAAATTACAAAGACAAGGCCTTGTCAGGCGTGGCTCACTCCGCGATTTCGTCGCGTCGCAACAAATACCTACAAGGTCATATGTACATCCGTCCCACACCAATTTTGGTGGCTAGCCATAAGCCTGCATGTGGCTCTTCAGCCACCTAGCGGTCATATCTGTCGTGATCGTAACAGACGCGTTTTGTTAGAGAGGGAATCTTCTTTACTTAGTACTATTATTTATTCTGTGGCCTTGTCAAAAACGCCGAAGCGAGCAGAGTGCGCAATGTTGTACCTTCCTCCTTAATTCGTCGCTTTTTTTAATATAAAGAACTACGTCCGACGTGGACCAACGCCTTGTCCAGTAAATATAAATAAAATACCCTGCTACTGCAATTGCATGTAGTATCAATGTCAATGGCATTCCAAAGATGTTTGGGTCAGCTAAACGTTCCGTTATCATACTTTATCGAGGCATATCGCGACCTTTAAAATTATCAAGTCACTCTCACGTTTTGCGTCACGCAGACATCAACTGATATCGATGTTGTAAGCTAGCACAAACGTGTCTAGCACATGTTTTCATCATTTAATCAAAAGTTAATCTCGGCGATTGACGCATAAAGAAGTGCAAAATATTTTAAATATTGCGACATATTTTTATTGCTAGGAATTTCAGCAATGTCAAAGAGAAATAGTCAAATAAACAGTTTTGCGTTCCCCATTATTGGCACGAAATCTATTCTATAGCTGTACAAGTAATAATATCTTAAGTTACAAGAGCAAAACAAAAATTAGACGCACTTCGCTTCAGCGTGTAAAGCAAAATATTAAACTAACTTCATTATTGTTATGTTATTTCTACTAAGAATCACGAGCTCTTTCTATCCTAATAGGAGAAAAAAGTGTCCCAAAATTTCCATACATTTTTCGATCTTTCCATTACGCGACCGCCATACAAAGTCTATGAAAAATGGTGACGGAATGGAAAAAAAACCTTAGGACACTTTTTTTCTCCTATTAGGATAGAAAGAGCTCGTGATTCTGAGTAGAAATAACATAAAAAATCCCAAATTTGAAAAAAAAAGTGTTTGGGACAACAAAAAAAAACGCCACATTACCATTACTAGTGCTGGTCCGTATAAGATATTATTACAGGTGTCTCAACCGCTACACCGTACACACCTGTCGATCTCGAACTGCCGATCAAAACTTGATATTATGTTTTACTTAAGGTGTATTAGGGTAATTCCGAAAGCCAAAAAAAATGGCGGATGGTTCCGAAAAAGTTCTCTTATTACAACGGAATCTGAGTGCTTTTAAACTATTTTCGGGATTATCCGACTCCGGAATTTAACCCCTTAACCAATTATTTTCCGCAGGTGACCGCCAACGCGAGCGCCTTGGTCCGCCTCTGCGTCACCGTGGTCGCGTGCGCGCTGCTCATGCGCCTGACCCGGCGCGTGCTTGTCATGATCTCGGGCATCGGCACCGCCGTATGTACCCTTTCCCTCACCTACGTGTTGTCCCAGGGAACCGACGGCTACGCCGCACCGATCCTCATACTGTCCTACGTAGGTTTCAACACCTTAGGCTTTTTCCTCCTCCCCGGCCTAATGATAGGCGAACTCCTCCCTACCAAAGTACGCGGCCTGTGCGGCGGCTACATATTCTGTCTCTTCAACGCAGTCCTATTCGGATTCACTAAACTTTACCCGGTCATGAAAGACAAGATTGGCATGACGGGTGTCTTCGGGCTTTTCGGCGCGTCATCCTCACTCGCTACTGTAGCCCTATTCCTTTTACTGCCAGAGACGAAGGGCAAGTCTCTGTTGCAGATTGAACAGTATTATCAGAAACCTAACTTTTTGTGGGTGACGAGGAAAAAAGCTGCGAATAACCAAGAGGTTTGAATTGCAGTAGAATAATTGTAGTGTGAAATGTACTTAAGTGAAACTTTGGACCACTGACAATGAAAATATGTATAACTTATTTATTATACAAGCATTTTAACTAGGTATACTGGGAGCACGATTTTTTATTGACACACAAACATATGTATTATGTAAACATATGTATCAAAGGCACCTAATATTTATTTTGATATTAGTAAGTAACTGAATATATATTTAATGAAGTCCTAAACTTTATTACTTATAAGATGATCTCTGAATGCTGGTTTTAAAATATCATCATACAATGTCTACCGCATAGTATGTTCATACATTAGTAGATAGGCTTCCTGATACTTGTAGGTACGAGGGCTGTTCACTTATCAGTACCCGTTTATAAAAAAAATAATCAGTTGTTTTTGTTTATATGCATTTATTTTTCTTCATAGTCTCCTTTTAACTCTATACACTTGTTCCACCTATATTCAAGCTTCAATAAACCATCCAAAAAGTATGATTTCGGAAAGTCATTAAAATAGGCCTCTGTGGCGGCAATGACTTCGTCATTTGATCCAAATCGCTTACCACCGAGCCATTTTTGCAGGTTGGGAAACAAAAATAAATCGCATGGGGTCAAATCTGGAGAATACGGGGGGTAAGGCAATAGGGCGTAGCGTAATTGTGTTAATTTAGCCATCACAACTCTAGACGAATGAGCTGGTGCGTTGTCGTGATGAGACAGTACTTTTTTATTTTTTAAATGGGGTCGTTTGTCCTTCAACCCAGCGTCAAATTCATCCAATAAATTGGCATAGTACTGCCCTGTTATCGTTTTCCCCTTTTCTAAGAACTCAATATGTATAATACCCTGCGAATCCCAAAAAACGGTCGCCATGACCTTTCCAGCCGATGGAACGATTTTTGCTATCTTTCGCGCAGGTTCACCCGGTAAAATCCACTGCTTCGACTGCCCTTTCATTTCCGGGGGGTAGTGGTGACCCACGTTTCGTCTACGGTCACGAAACGACGCAGAAACTCCTTCGGGTTACGTTTGAACACGGCCAAACACTGCTCCGAAGTAGTCAGTCGGTTCCGTTTTTGCTCCTCCGTGAGTAAACGCGGCACCCACCTCGCCGATACTGTCTTCATACCCAATTTTTCTTCTAATATGTTTTGTACCCGCTCGATTGGAACATTTACAGCATCAACGATTTCTCGAAGTTCAATTCGGCGGTCGGCTAAAACGATATTTTCAATTTTCTTAACCATATCGTCTGTAGTCACCTCAATTGGGCGGCCTGGGCGATCCTCATCAAAGACGGTTGTTCTCCCCCGCTTAAACTCGTTAAACCAGTATCTGACGGTTGTCATAGAAGGAGCACATTCATGGTAAACCGCTTGCATTCTTACTTTTATTTCATCACATGTTTTTCCTTCCAAAAACAAGAATCTAATTACAGACCGATACTGGTCTTTCTCCATTTTCACAATTTTAAGTTCACGCTTTCACTGAATCGCTGTCAAATGAGAAAAAAACAAAAGAATGCTGTTTTTTTTTTAAATTTTCCCACCTCTGAAAAATGGCTTAAAATGATTGTATACATATTTTCGGCCCGTGATATTAATACATTTGGAAAACGGGTACTTATCAAACAGCCCTCGTATAATATTATGCATTTTAACTTTTATATTATATGAAACAGAAATATTTTGATAATCATATTATCAAACACTTGTTAGTTTTATATACAAAGTATGGCAGCCACTTTAATTGGTATCTTATATAATACGACTCTCGGGTCGTAAGGGAGATATATTGCCTTTTATATTATAATATGTAGGTAAATAAAACTCGAATAATAAATTATGCGCTGCTTTGTGATATAACGTAGTTAATTTTATGGTACGTCTCAAATTTCAAGCTTATGATATTTGTTACTTATTGGACTGTTTTGACATGTATTCCATTTTAAACAATGGTAACATTTTAAGTGAACCTAAGGGACACTAAGGGTGGTATTCCACCGGTACAATTTATTTGTCCAATGTGATTGCGTCTCACTCTTTCATTAATCAAAATGTGTGACGTAATACACATTGGACAAAGAAATTAGACAGATGGGATACCACCCTAAGCAATCTTAACCTTTTGGACGCCAATGACCAATATATACGCACCGCAGGTTCAACGCCAAAGACGTATTAATCGGTCATAGACCACAGAGCAACATAGACCTAGGTGCATATGCATAAAGTTCAATTTCAGTTTTGACACTTCGGTGACGTTGCGTCTGAATGACAGCTTGTGTTTGACACGGCGTCGAAAAGGTTAATTTGCATCGGTACTTATGTAATTCAAACTATTCAAAGGGAGTTTATCGCAACAATATATTCTCAATAGCTGTATAATGTTAATAACTAAATTAATTCATCAGGGAAGTATAGCTTGTACGATGTACATATGTAAAGTCAGCTGCACTGATTTCTGACCCTACATACCTACACACAAACATCTATAGTATAGGAAATCAGTGCGATTAATTATACATACCAGCATCGATGTATGTTTAGCGTTAGTTTTTTTTTTAATTTAAAGTGAGACGCCGAAGGCCGTGTGCAGTGCTGCACTACGTTTCCTCATTGCGAGATTTTTTATCTGTGATTTAAACTGAATTGTTGTTTGTTAAACAATTTAATGATATAGGCTGCTCTATTGTCGCTTAACTGTTTAATGTTGTATGTATATTTATATATTCTATATTTGTTGATTGTGAATGCATTTGATCTTTTATACTCCACGTTAAATAAAAATTGAATAAAACTTGCAAGGAATAATAGTTATATTGTCGATAAGTCTGCGCTCATAGACGTTGTCGGGCGCGGTTATAATTATTATCCGTCCTTGGGGTGCACAAGGTTAAAAAAGTCTACGGTAGTCCCAGTTATTTTGATCGACAAAAAAAACTAAAACATCGACTACCATACCATGGTCTGACTAACATGTTTATGTCGGTATAATCATTGTGATATATATAATTGTAAATTTAAAATTTAAACCGAAATATGCATAACGGTTGAGTATTAGTATAGAGTATTGATGTACGTTTGGCGAAAATCTTATAAACAACATATTCAGTGGAAGGGCGAATTGTGATATAAATAAACACTTTATAAAAAATATACCGCTTTTTTATTTCAATGTTAAATATTTAGTTTGTATTATGGGCACGTTATCCTCATCAGTTTGGTTTATTATTCTTCTATACAGCAGTCTCCGTACATCGGTCGATTATGAACATAAACTTACTTTAAACTTTATCATGTACCAATAAGACTGATATTCAAATGTCACTTTCCAATTGATGTATGGATTTATTAGTAGCAGCACATAATATACAACAGTACAATGTTTGACAACTGAAGATCACTGACAATGCTGTTCCACAGTTAGACATCTAGGCATAATTACTTTATTTTTTGATCTAGGCATAGTAGTTTCAGCTGTCTAAATTTGTCAAATTCGTGCGTCATCTTAGGCGTCCACGACCGCGGTGATGCGTAAGAAATGAAACATTCAAATATTTCGTCTGTTTGCGTTCGTGTTACTACCTCAATAACAGTGTCTTCTCAGTATAGTCGTAGCCGTGAAATGTATTCAAACTGTATCGAGCGTCCGAACCAGTGTTCGTAAATATATACACACTAACTTATGTCTTCACTTCACTTACGGTCTGCCAGCAGCTGGTAGCAATCCCACTAGTAGTCCGATAAACTATTATTATACTATCCGTGGAGTGTAACACTTAACAGCCTCAATTATTGCCAGCATTCGGCGATATAAGCTCACGAACAAGTGACACACGTGTCCTCACTTCACTCGTGGCCCGGCAGCCGCTGGTACAGGTTTAGACGCCGCGCGGGCACACGCTTGAAAAGTCTCTCTTGTGGATTTTCACATCCTAAATAACTGCTGGAAGCTATATACTACACTACTAACATGACCTCGCTTCACTCGTGGTCTGGCAGCCGCTGGTACAGGTGTGGACGCGACGCGCAAGCCGGACACACATGCAGAGTCGCCGCGACCGCACTTGCGCACTCCCAGCAGTAATGCTCGCGGCAACGCGGGCAGCGGTGCAACTGTACAAACAAGAGAAGTAATTACTGAATATAAACTGAAATAGATGAACTGTAGGGCTAAGATGGCCGGCTCTTTATCATTTGTCACCATGGCTGTCACGTTCTAACAAATACGTAAGTGCGAAAGTGACGCATAGCATGACAGGTGATAAAAATGCGACCATGATAGCTGGTCTGAATAGGAAAATAAAAGTGACTGGGATCGAAGTAATAACGAGGTATCGGGCGGGATGACAAAATCAAGGAAATCACGTGAGACATGTCATGTCATCACACAGATAGGCGTTTTCTATATCTATACACGATTGTCAATTTGCTAGAGCTATTCGAAAAAGTATCTTTAATGAATTGTACTTTCTGTCGTTTTATTAATATCTAGGAGATCGAGGTTTGCTCGGAAAACATATACAAACTCAAAACTTAGCGTTTTCCCAGAGATAAGACATAGCTAGATCGATTTTAGGCACCCGAAAACCCCCATATAACAAATTTCATCGATTACGGTGCGCAATAACGAATATTACATCGATCTATCTATACTATCTATTCTATACCTTTCCACGTGTCATTTCTCGTAGGTATGTAAATTAATTAATATTCTTATAATGCAGATAGGGCGTGTTATTCCACGCTGAACAACCTGTGTGCGCAGGTGATGTTGGAACTTCCGGATTCTACTATTTCTATTATAATATTAATAGTTTTTTTGTCAATAATGGAAACGTAATGAGCACGTGTTATTGAAGTTACTGAATGTTTCCACCGATACACGTGTCGCCTATTGTAATTTATTACCTGTGTTGTTATATTATATTATATAACCTGATATTGTATTTTCTCCAGTACGCGATTTCTCTTTATCTCACTGTGTTCGTGCCAGAGTACGGTCATTTTAAATAATTATTTACAGTACATATGAGGCTACTTTTCCGCACTAGTGCGTAAAATAGCACTTTTCGTGCGTATGTCGAAACTTTAAAGTGCCATATCATATGTACTGTAAAACGTTGTTCGATACACGTGCGAATAGGTAATTCGCAAATCGTGTCGATTTAAAACACTCCCTTCGGTCGTGTTTTGTTTTAATTTATCGCTACTCGTTTCGAATTTCCTCTTTTTCGCACTTATATCGAAAATAACTATTATAGATGTCTGATTGTCATTCTTGTATTATACTTATAGTTTATTACTTTCAATTGTATATTTCATATAAGATAAATATTTTTACAGTAACAGAACTTAGTGACCAACTTGGTATATGTATGACCACGTTTATAGAAAAACGCAGTTGTATTTTCAAACACAAAACAGTATTTTTATAGAGTGTAGCGTCAGTTAAACTTAAAAAGATCTCTTAATTCGCTCAAGAATCTATCGGAATAACCCAAATACAGTCAGTCTCAAGATAGTAGGTATACAAACTAATACCAGTGTTAACTAGTTTTAATTTGAACGTCCTTCGTTTAGTTACTTCTTTATCTAGTTCCACAAAAGGCCTTAAACACCCAAAACAGTACTGAGCCTGGCCTTCGTTTGGTATTTCTTCATACGGCTCCACAGGGAACAGGTGATGGTAAGATCTGCAATAAATATTTATTTATTTATTTAAAACTCTATTGCACAGTAAAAATTGTACAAAAGTCAAACTTATTGCCAGAAGGCATTCTCTACCAGTTAACCCTCGGGTCAAACAGAGAACAAGCAGTATCTTTTTTCCCAGTTGTTGCTTTTTTACTTTAGGTATATAGAATCGGCCTCTTCTAGATAAGGTGTTACCTGGCTAGATGTGGCGCTGACGCCAACGTCAGACCACACGTTCGGCACTGCGCGGGCAAGGAGCAGTATTTGCTGCGACATTGCGGGCAGAGGTGGCCTTCCGTACCTACGCCTTCGCCCTCTTCCAAATGACTGGAAAAAACACAATTAATGAAACAACGTAAAATCTAATACCGTTTAACCGGTTAAACCGTTAAATTAGGGTCAAATTGTACCGGCAACCATGGTAACTCCAGGTTTAAGCGGTTAACCCCGGGTTAGTGAATGGTGTAAGTGGCCCTTAGACTCCTAATCTTTGCGACTTGTGTAATAAAGCAGGTGGCGGTACTGACCACATGCACTGCGTGACGGGCGGGGGCGCGCTGTTGTCCTGGTCGCAGGGCGGCGCGTGCGGGAAGCCCATCTTCACGAGCCCCGCGTCCAGGCTGCGCGCGCGCGCCGGCGGCGCCGTGCACTCCAGCAGCAGGCTGCGGTAGTGGACGTCGTCTAGTGTCACCTGAATACTGACCACATGCACTGCGTGACGGGCGGGGGCGCGCTGTTGTCCTGGTCGCAGGGCGGCGCGTGCGGGAAGCCCATCTTCACGAGCCCCGCGTCCAGGCTGCGCGCGCGCGCCGGCGGCGCCGTGCACTCCAGCAGCAGGCTGCGGTAGTGGACGTCGTCTAGTGTCACCTGAATACTGACCACATGCACTGCGTGACGGGCGGGGGCGCGCTGTTGTCCTGGTCGCAGGGCGGCGCGTGCGGGAAGCCCATCTTCACGAGCCCCGCGTCCAGGCTGCGCGCGCGCGCCGGCGGCGCCGTGCACTCCAGCAGCAGGCTGCGGTAGTGGACGTCGTCTAGTGTCACCTGAATACTGACCACATGCACTGCGTGACGGGCGGGGGCGCGCTGTTGTCCTGGTCGCAGGGCGGCGCGTGCGGGAAGCCCATCTTCACGAGCCCCGCGTCCAGGCTGCGCGCGCGCGCCGGCGGCGCCGTGCACTCCAGCAGCAGGCTGCGGTAGTGGACGTCGTCTAGTGTCACCTGAATACTGACCACATGCACTGCGTGACGGGCGGGGGCGCGCTGTTGTCCTGGTCGCAGGGCGGCGCGTGCGGGAAGCCCATCTTCACGAGCCCCGCGTCCAGGCTGCGCGCGCGCGCCGGCGGCGCCGTGCACTCCAGCAGCAGGCTGCGGTAGTGGACGTCGTCTAGTGTCACCTGAATACTGACCACATGCACTGCGTGACGGGCGGGGGCGCGCTGTTGTCCTGGTCGCAGGGCGGCGCGTGCGGGAAGCCCATCTTCACGAGCCCCGCGTCCAGGCTGCGCGCGCGCGCCGGCGGCGCCGTGCACTCCAGCAGCAGGCTGCGGTAGTGGACGTCGTCTAGTACCACCTGAATACCAAGCATTATTTAATTAGCCTATGTCCCATAGGGTATTTTCCGACTACTCAAATCAGTTTCATTTTTAGAACTGTCAATACGATTTGCTAATATGGAATTTATATGAAACATTACACAGTGACGTCACGGTCTACTCTCCTACTCTTTATATTTCTATCCGATTTATTAAATAGGACTTGTGCTTAAAAATAATTGCTATCTATGTTTTTATAATAATTATATGGTGCTTTATTTCAGGCATGGTGTGAAATAATTTATTTCAAATACAGTCAAATATCCTATTGTTGGGCACATGCCATCTCTCACAAGAGGGCTTTGGGCCTTTTGAGGAAGGAAGCCAGGGAATTTTTCCGTAAATATTTGTTTTTGAGAGTGTCGAATATTTCGGCACAGTTGCAATTTGCAAGTGAGAATGTGACAAGCGAATCCGAAGGAAGGTAAATTGCTATGGTGTGTAGGTAGACCACAATCCACAATTAAGACTCACACGAACTTAGTCACCGCTTTTTGCCAGCAGGTTCGTGTGACTCTTAACACTCCCAGCACAACTCTAAGTTGGTGGCAAGTTCAGCTATACCGAAATTTAAGGAGCCCCCAAAACCAACAGTTCTAAAATGTTACAATATAATAGACAAATTGACCATGTTAGCTTGAAATCCTATTTTTACTTACCCCATATTCGCCACCAGTATCTTGGCATAACTTCTTACAGATCCTGACTTCAGCTGCCAATCCTATTACACTACACCTGATACCGTCGGTCTTGAGGCTCTGTAATAACCAAACATTTAACAAAATATAATTTACCTAAGAGAAATAAATACTTATTATTTTTAGAATTTAGTACCAGATCTAGGTATAAGTACATAAAATAATAGATTTATTATTATTATTATTGGGGTTTTGTGGGCCTTTGAGTGTCGCTTCGACCAAGCTATGATCTATTGTGACAGCCCTTTAAAGTTCACTACTGATGCCCGTTGAATCCAGGAAGCTCCAGATTCTTTGGGCCGTAATGCTCTGTACCTCATAGGGTTCCAGTATGTGTCGCCCTAGGTAGGTACTTCTTTTGGACATTAGTGGTCCGCAGGAACAGAGAATGTGCATAGCAGTCTCCTCTGACTCCTGACAGAACCTGCATGTCGCATCTTGTTTTTTCCCTATTCGGAACATGTGTTTGTTCAACTTGCAGTGTCCAGTCAAAATTCTAGTCACCGCGCAAATTTTGTGTCTTTTGAGCCCTAGAAGCTCCTTAGCAGTTTTGCTGTTGAACCCTTTGATTAGAGCTTCCGAGTGTTCTTGTAGTAAAATAATAGATATGGAATGTGACTAATAATCAAAGTGTACCCCAAAAACCAGCTGCCACTGGGACAGCAATGCTGAATGATGAGGAACAAAAATGTAGTCTTTAACACATTAACTGCCAGCGACTCGCTAAGGGAGTTCACTATTTGTAGGCGCATTTCGCTACATACGGTTTTTCCCGTGTTATCGGCTACGCTCGTAGCGCGTAACTAGCGCTGGCACTGAATGTGTTAAATATATGTTGACTTGTTTCAGAAGAAAAGGTCACCCAGTTTCTGATTGTGTGGTATTATCTTTCTTGTCTATTACCTACCTGTAACAGTTGTAAAACCTAGCACTTAACACTAAAACCTGGACATATAAGAATAAGAATAATAAAAGAAAACACCTTATTAACAATACATATAGTCCCAACATACCTGTATAGTTGTAGTTATGTCCCCCGGGTCACAAGTAGTGAGTGAGGCAAATAACACTAGAAGTTCTCTTGAAGCATGCCCGGGAAGGGGCTTGAGGACTCGACTTGCAAACTCCAATGTGTTCTGCAGTGATGGCTCGCCAGCCAGGGCTATATTTGACAAGCTGAGGAAAAGAATGTGTTATTGGAAGTGTAAAAATATCAGAAATATGGTTATTTTTGCATTTTTAAAGATTGTATAAAAAAGGAGAGAGATTTTATTGAGAATAAATGACATAAACCACATATTTTATACATTATTAACCTAAAGGTACTAAGAATATCTGATATTATACAGTGGTGTGTAACTTTTACAAGTTTTGAACCTATTATAAGAGATTATTAAATTGTACAACAGGACTTAATTGTGTATCTAAGTTTTAAGATTTTACAATTTAATAATGTGTAAAAATTGTAAAAGTTTAAATCAGTGTTATTATAAGAGACTTTTAGAGTTGTAATAATTGCATAACACTTCTTAACCTAGAATATGTCTATGCTATTTATGTTTGCATACCAAGTGCTATGTCAAATATGGCACTCTTAATACCAAATGGGTAATAGCCTAGTCAGACCGGGGTGTTCTGTTAACATGTTCTTGCTGCACCGGATTGATTTAGCCAGTTGCCCTGTGTTATAACAAATTTGCCGCAGCAAAAGTGTTAACAGGAAACTAGTAGAAGGGTTAAAGGTAGTCGAAAGGGTTTAAATAAGTATATCTTACCCTTGTACAGCCTTTATGTGTTTTCTGACATTTCCGGACATTTCAGTCAGCCTCTCTGCTCTCTTGTTCTTCATGAGCACCACACCCAGTTGACTCAAGGGGTTTTGATCAAAGAATTCTTCTATAAATCTCTCTAACAACTGAAAAAGGCACAGAATATTAATATCACATTCAATAAATGAAAATAAAATGTAAGAAATCTGTCAAAAAATTTATAAATATTATATGACTCATATGTATAGGTAGTTCACATGAATGTACTATGGTTTATGACTTATGAGTAAAATTCAAAATTGATAATGCCAGTTACGCTGCCAAGTGTACAAAAGAAAGTGTGTTTGAGTAAGAGGAAAATAGAAAATGGGTTGACATACCTTTAGTGTGCAAAGGAATCTAGTAGGCTTTATATCCTGGCAGCTCATCGCCTCGGAGCAGTCCACGGCTACCAGGAGATGCCGCATCATGCCCAGCCTCACGGGCCCTCTGCGCGGCGCCGCTGCCTTCCGAGCCGCCTTTTGAGCGAACTCCGCCACCAGGCCTTCCACCAAACCATCCTCATCTTCTTTTATTGCCTCCCTGTATTAAAAGATAATAAGAAACAAATAATAGTATGCTCACAGAATACAAAACATAACCTCAATTCAGCAGAACTATCATAAACATATGATTATAGAAAGTAAAAAATTACTTACCAGGTTTTCTCGTAGCCGGTTTCCCAGCGATACTCTTTCGGATCCACTTCGTCGTCTGCCATTGTTATCGTCTGAGTTGTTTGATAAGATTTATGCAAGTGTTTAACAACAATGAATTAGGTTATCGGAATTTATAACAACACTGAATAGGAATCTGACATGTATCAAAACGTTCAAATGAAACAGTTTAGTTGTCTTTTAGATACTTCAATATAATTTAATTGAAATACACAACATAAAACACTAAAAACTCCCCAATAAGGGATTTTAGAACATTTAGAACTGTCAGAGATATGTCATTTTGACCAAAGAGAATATAATCACTACGATTTTGACAAGCAGCTTTTTTTATTACTTCCATACTGTATAAGGCTAAAGCAATAATGTAAACAGCCTTATGTTAAAGCTCTAACACACTACCGCACCGCACCGCGACCTTGGTGCGGTGTAGTAGTGTTAAAAGCCATTTACCATGATTTTACCCAATTACGACAAAGCTGAAATGAAGTATAATGGTTTTAGCAGGGTAGGTAAACTTATTATGCAGCTCGAAACTATTGAGCTAATTATATAAGGAGGAAATTATAATCGATTCCGTTCAAGGCCTCCTCTCACCTTACAAGTCGCATGCGATTTTAAATACATCGCCAGCTAAGT
Organism: Cydia amplana; assembly: GCF_948474715.1. NCBI lineage: Eukaryota > Metazoa > Arthropoda > Insecta > Lepidoptera > Tortricidae > Cydia > Cydia amplana. The sequence goes on from NC_086080.1 coordinate 7,933,853, forward strand.
ACAGGGGCGTATTTACCCTAGGGCCTTCCGGGCCATGGCCCGGGGCGCCAACCCTCAGGGGCGGCATGGGGCGGCATTATGCCGCCCCTAGCGGATTGCATTTTGTTTTTCTTCCTTGACTTCTGGGGTGGCGAAACGTATTGGCCCGGGGCGCCTAATTTCAAAATACGCCCCTGGCTAAGTAGGTGGTGGTGGAGGTAGGTGGTATCAAAAATCACATGAGATTGTTTTAAGGCAGCGACTTATAACATGTCGAATGTTCTCAGACTTCCTTCGCAAACCGTTTAACATATATCTATCCACTTACGCCAATGTTTTTACCTACACTACCTACAGGACCCAACTGCAATGGCGTTATAAAAATATGTATCTTTATTCTAAAAACAGGATTTATGGGAAAGGTAGGGAAGAGTAGGGAAGAATACTGCCATAATTTTTACTAATTTTTATTGTTCGATAAGACGGACATAAGATACAAAAATAGTTAAAATAATGACGCAGATTCTTAAAGCAACTAACATTTTGAACATCTCGACAGTATGTAGTCTTATTTTCGCAGACATCTTTTTGCATGTCAAGGTGCCGCGACAAAAACAAAGCTGTAGAAATAAGACCAGATTAATAGCACAAATGTTTGGGACCAATACTGCCTCCGTAATGCTGTCATTTACCAATAAATTAGGTCCTTAATAGTTAACAATATTCTAGTGTAAACAATAATTGCCAGGTCTATTATGGAGTGTTATTTTACAATGTTACTTGATTTACATACTACTTAAGGGCTAACTTCTGCAGCCCTACACTAAAATACACCAGCTGATTTCAATTATATCTAGTCATAAATGTAAGATGAGAAAGAACCCCACTGATCTGAAAACTATCTAAAATACAAACCTAGTTAATTACAAAATATTTGAATTAATTTGGTCATAAAGTTACATCAATACTAAGGACATTTCTATGTAAAGAGCTTTACACATTGAAATTTGAATGTTTGTCAGCTGTATATATTTAATGTAACATCATATATTTTTTACATGTTCTTTGTGTTGATGCAACCTTAGGTACAATCTTGAGTAATATATTAACAAAATAATACTTGAGATAGAGCTTAGACAAGATTATACCTTACCCTAATGAAACAGCCATCTATTAGCCAGTTTCAGAGACTTGTGGGGTAGCCCTGGAATCAACAAAGTATACAATACCAATCGATGTTCTTTACAGATTCTTTTGTGGAATGCATTTGGCTGCAACAGACAAGATAACATAGATGCAACTGTAAAACATGTCTGTTGTACTGCAACTGAACTGATTTTCAATATAATCAAATGCCCGTTTTATCTGTGACATGTTACAGTTGCAGCTATACTTTGAGATGGCGGTAGTTGAGCTTTAGGAACATTCCAGGATGTTGTGTGTTCACTCGGTGGCGGCCATGGCGCGTGCCTGCGCGCGTACTCGCTTGTCATACTCTAGTCGGTTTTGGCTGTAATAAAAGATTTTTTTTAATTAACTATGATGAAATTACATTCAATGAATGGTAAAGGACCATAATACTGTGTAAAACTACCTATTGCACCACTAATTGAAATAAGTAAATTTAGAGGGTAGTTATTAGAAACTTGCAGGAACAAATTTTTTTTCTAAGTAAAACAAAAGACTAACCTGTAATTCTTATGTGCATCTCTTTCTTATAAAAGAAACAAGCTATAGGTTACAAGCCTTTATAAAACATGACCCTGCATGTAAAATTCTACACTGTCTTTACCACTATCAAGTCATGTTATAGGTTAATTCAGTGTTTCAGTAACCACTTTTTTCTTTATAAATTCCTGAACCATTCCAGGTGCTCCCAAGAACCATTTGTTTAGATGTAGGTATACAGGGTATATTATAGGGCATGCTTAGATATTATACAGCAAAAATTACCATCCTATAACATCATCTTGTGCAGAATTTTTAGGACATTAAACAGGCAAAATGATGCTTGAATGGTGTATTTTTTATTTTAGACCGTTAAAGGTTTAAGCCTATTACTAACCAGTAAATTGTGTAAGCTTCAGCTTGTGCAGGGTCCTTCACATTAGGCTCATTCAGTAGATCTTGGATGCCGAGTAGGATCTGTTTGATTGTGATGGCGGGACGCCAGTCTTTCTCCTCGTCCAGCAGAGACAGGCACACTGTTCCAGACGGGTACACGTTGGGATGGAATAGTGGAGGCTCGAATTTGCATTTCGGGGGGCTTGATGGGTAGTCATCTTTGAAGATCATTCGCAGTTTGTATAAGCCTCCCTCCCATGGTGTCTGAAATAAATAAACGAATGTTATGATGGAGTCAAACAATGAAATTTACACAATGTGCATTGTTTTGAATTCTTAGGTAACAGGTAATAATGGTACAATATTTCGTCAAATAGTTTCATATAATCAGCAAAATATCTTCTGCTGCTAATGCTGAATATCCTACAAAAGGTGAAAAGATTAATAACTGAAAAATCTAGAACTACTAACCCCCTTCTTTCCGGGAATCGCACACTCCCATGTCATCAAATTGAGTGATCCATCGGGGTTCTTCATAGGTCTGGCTACAAATCCCTGAAAAAAATAAGACGGACCCGTTAAAACACCAAACAATTGTTGTTTGCAAAAAAACGGTAATCCAAATCATACGTACGAAAGGATGGTCTCTGCGCCAAGCTTTTCTCTCCTCAGCTAAACGTGCACTGGCTATTCCCGACATCTGGAATATATACTAATAGAACGTTAACATTTTATACCTTATGAACAATAAAATATGATTATCAATACATTAATAACGATGCCGATGTACTCACTTTATAATTTTAAATTAAATAAAAATTGCACGGCGCGAATAAAAGCGTCCCACGATGCGTCAAGCAGACAATTAATTATTTTTTTATTTGTTCACGTACGTAAAATATAGAATCCACCAATAACAAGCAAACTACGCTCCAGTCATTGGTTAAATTTTACTACCACTTGACGACTTAACCAATCGCCATGAACTTAACAAAACATGATGCAGAAATTGCAGAAAAAACATAGAGAACGAACAAATGACTACCGTCTCTAGTGATGGGCAAAGAACAGATAGTGATGTGTTTTATAGATATTATCAAGAAATAATATTTATAATGGATTTAGAAAGTAAGAAATAGATGTTATTTAAATAATTGAAAATTTGTGCAAAGGACATCATCAAACGACAGTTATCTTTCCCAACCATTATATTGAAAAAAAAGTGCAAATTAACGGTACACCATGTTTTCACGTGTTTTTTATACAATTCAATATCGTTTATAACATAGTCTTGTCTTGATATCATTTAACATAAACTACATTGTGTTTTGATTGTGTTCGTACATACATGTTAATTTAAAATCATAAAAACACATGGTAAATTGACGGTAAATGTTATAAATCCATTAAATCATGCCTTTAAGTTCTTTAAGAAAAGAAAGTAATTAAATATAGTGTTTAAAGATATCTATTTCATTCCTTCAAATCCTGAACTAGCTGTTGAAATATGGTAAAAATATTCCTAATTTAGTAAAAATGTTATCCGTCCTATCCTAGGCTGAATGATTTCGGTAAAAAGTGACGGCGAAATAAAATGTCGGCAAAAGCTTACGCCGACAAAGTGACGGTAGGTTTGTTATAGCTTGCGGTTTTTTTTGTATATTTGTGATTGGTCAACCTTGTGTCACATCTCGAATGCTATTGGCCCGAATCGTTTAGGTAAGCATAGAAAACATATACTGTCGGCCATCGCAAGGGGGCGCACTGAGGCGTCGGCCGACGCTGTTTTTTTTCCTCATAAAATATTTGATTCTTGCCGTAATTTGTTCCGTTTTGCGTGAGTGCCGTGAATAGTGTGAAAGGTTTCATTTTAGAAAAAAATAATTAATTTGACATTGTTTTGGTAAGTGTTGATAATTTAAAAGTGTTTATGATTTAATTTAAATGTATAGTCTTTTTAAGCATCGTGGACATTCTAATTTTATCTCAACGCAATGAGCGCAGCGCCAAAGAGCGTCGTTATACTATCGTGTCGTGTGGCCTTTACATTTTAGTGCATTTCTTAATTTTAAGAAATTATATTTGTTATTAAACATTGTAAAGGAAAGTAAAATTTTAAATTTATATTTCTAGATTTTTTCATAACATTTATGTTTGTTGACACTATATTTTAAGTCACACAGTGAGTTGGCGGGAAGCCGCCGGCCTAGATTTTGGAAGGTTATAAATCATAACATATTTCGATAACTTTTCTTTAGGTGCGTTCCTGCGTGTAAGTGATTAAATTTATCCCCAGATCCTCTAAGCACGATGACTTCCATAGAGGATGGAGAGACGCACGCGTCTGAGGACGTACCAGCGGGAAACCCGGATGAATTAGCCAAAAACCCTAGTGCATTGAAAGGTAAACCTTTAATAATTTGTTTTGATAAATATACAGTCTAGTATTATCATCATGTTTTGTTCCATAGAACTGTTAATAAAGGGAAGTGAAGTAGAGTAGAAACTTATAAATCCTTTAACGGGCAAGACTGAAAAAAATCCTCAATTCAAGCCTCATCAAAGTCTATAATCCATAAAATTCTGTAGGTACAAGAAAAAAAAACAAAAAGATGATGTTACAGGTGGTCTGTTTTGAGACCTTTGCCCTATAAATAACTAATGTTAATGTCAATATTTGTCTTTTGCAGAGGCCCATGAGCAGATGGCAACCTTAGATGTGCTTGTGTGTGGCCAGTGCCATTCTGCATTCCACTTTATTGAAGAGTTCAATGACCACAAGGCAGCCAATAGTTGTACTTCCAAGTCTCCAGTAAGAGATAGTGTAAGTATTCCGAGTCTCCATTTCATCTAATTCTTCCTTTATAAATAAAATAAAAATAAAAAATAAAATTCTTCCTTTATATCATAACCAAATCAAAAGTACTGTATAGTGTCCGATTTTAATTAAAGTTTAAAATACAAATAGGTATCAGTTTTCTTCTCAGTTATTCTTAGCTGTGGTAATTAGTGTGCTATGGTAAAATAGAAAAAAATAAAAAATGAAACAAGCATGAAGACTGATGAGTATTATGGGTCACTCAGTTGATTTAACCTCACTTTGAATATAAAACTTCAAATAGGATCAACCAATTGGTGTGATAAAAGTTATTTTGATCTGTTCTTGCAATAATAACATTAAAAATAACATGTTTTGTATGACCAGATACTGTTTACCAAACCTGCTTGGGTTGCCTTTGTTAAGAAGATAGATATTCCACTATCAAGGCTGTAAATTGACATAAACACTGGAATATTCACACACATAGGTATAATATACACACACCACATGTAGACAAGAAATTGTATTTTGGTTATCTATATTCTATAGGATGGATCATTCCTAAAGCAAAGGAACCATGAAATAGACATTTTGTAATCAATTTATTCAAATAAAATTTAATGATCTGTATTAAGCCCTGTCTCCATATCGCGCGGCAAGCTATCGAACATTGGCATTAACATGAAATATGTTTTTAGAATGAAAGCAAAGCCCAAGTATGGGCATTCCTCCTATGGAAGTGTTCATCAGCGCGGGACGGGACCAACATCAGCTCCGACAACAGTTGGAAGCTATACCAGCAGTGGTGCCGCATGCCGGAGTCTCAGAGGACTGCCTGGATCACAGCTGGCTCCGATGTGCAAGCTTTATCCAAATTTGCTCATGCTAAAGTTGTGAGTATAATAATACTTTATTATTCGCCGTCGACGGATACATCTGGGAGGACATCATCAATTCATCATCATTAGAATGCAGGAGATGTCACGGTAAGGAGCCTAGGTTTAGTAATAAAATAAAGTCACTATTTATTAGGATTGACAAGCATTTCAATCTCCACTTAATCCCACAATGTAACTCCATACATTGTCACAAGTCCGCAACTTTTACTATTCATTGAAATTCTACCGTAGTTCAGCTTCTACACTCATGACTTCGCCGCCAGCCAAAAACTTGTTTCTCTATTACAATTAGCAGGCTCTCACTCTGATTCTCTATTCCATAGAGAATACTCTATGCCTATATCATAAGAACACTGATACCTGGATTTCTAATTGGCACTTTTCCCAGATGGAATTGAAGACTGACGACCAGCTGGTGCCTGTACAAGCCGTAACACAAGTAACAGAGGTCAAGAAACGCGGACGACCAAGAAAGGTCCTCAAGGTCAGTACACACACACAGGTATACTATTCAGCTCATCTTTGAAACTCAAGTTACATATAATCTTGAAAAAAAGATATAATGATTGATTATGAAAAATCAACCAATTTTCTCATTTACATTTGAACATTACTTAAAAGGATCCAACCCGCAAAAATATATAAATAACACAAGAAAAATCATTCATGGCAATATTTTGTGCATGGATAATTTTCACTAAACTACGTCCATTTAATTCTAACACCTAAGCTTGGTACAGCGCCTTAGAAGTCTAAACTAGGGGATGCAGGCAAAGAATACATACTACTTATTTTATCTTAAAATTTGGAATTTTGTATGAAATATTATAATTTGTGGCATGAATGCTGCGTCACATTGAGGGCGATTCTACATTCCCATAACTTGTTGCTCGTAGGAGGATTCCGAGACTCAGCCCTCGGGTGAAGAAAGCGATGGTATGGTTAGAGCTAGTCCTGCCCAGAAGAATGTTTTCAACAAAACGCCACTTAGTGCGATAAAAGCCAAGGTACACTTTAAACTTTGTATGTATCTATGTATTCAAAGGGCGGCCTGAATGTTACGTTAAAAATAACGTTAGCAATCAAGATCGCATTTTTTATAGAAAGCATGCTATGAATGTACCAAATGTAATGACATTATGCTGCTTCTAGTAGTTAATTATGTGCCTGGCTTTGCTTCCAGTTTGCCTTCAGCATTATTAAAGGACTAGTTATTCGTTTAGATATCATATCGTCTAGATACAGCATATTACGTACTCCCGCTTTCACATTTACGGAAACTTATTCTTTATATAGTGTTTGTCCCGTGCGTGCTGAAAGAGCTAGCGTTAACTATGATGTTTGTTTTTTTTGTGGAATGCCTGCACTTTATTTACCCACGCCCGTTTAAAAATAATAATTGGTAATTGGTTAGAACGTTATTCGGCGATATCGAGCCTGCCTACGAGGAAGGTTTTAGTGTTGTATGCACAAATATTTCTTTCTGAATCTCAGAAGTTTTTATGTATCTAAGTATTTTTATGCCTAATAATTATTCTACAACGAAAATCATACACTATAGAAATAATCTGAATTGCCTTAAAATATTCTTAGTACAGTGAAACATGGCGGTTTCTGAATACAGTGAAATAAGGCAAGTTTGAATCGTGCCTAAATATTCATCTACTCATTGATTGACAGGAATTAGCGGACAAGGAGTCCGTCCGTAACGCCCAAGAGCGCGTGCCGCCGGAGGAGCGCATTGCGCGCCGCACCGAGCGCGAGGGCGACCCCGCCGACGCCGGCGAATACGTCGTCGAGAAGATCCTCGCCAAGAGGTTCAACCCCAGGAGGAAACAGTACGAGTACCTGCTCAAGTGGGAGGGATATCCGCAGTAAGATATTTTCTACATTGATTTTATAGTACGTTACAGGGCGACCCTGCCAATCCATGCGAGTATTTTACGGAGATGATCCTCGCCAGTTCAGCCCCAGGTGGAAACAGTACGAGTACCTGCTCAAGTGGGAGGGATATCCCCAGTAAGATATTTTCTACATTGATTTTATAGTACGTTACAGGGCGACCCCGCCAATGTATGCGAGTATTTTACGGAGATCCTCGCCAGTTCAGCCCCAGGCGGAAACAGTCCGACAGTAGGAGGGATATTCACAGAAAGATATGTTGTACACTATTTTCTGCAAAATCAATATTAAGTTTAATAAACAACAATGCCTAACGCAAAATAGACGCTAGTCGTCGAGTTGCCGATCCTGCCCGTATTACAATACAATAACAACACCATTCTGAACAAATCTTAAATGTGTATATTTTTATAGTGAACAAAACACATGGGAGCCGATAGAGAACATGGAGACCTGCAAGCATCTTCTAGAAGCATTCGAGAAGCAGCTGGCGCGGCAGAAGGAGCTCAAGGCCATGCGCGCGCAGCAGCAGCAACAGCATCCTGTGCAGGTCAGAACACCGAATATAATTATAAATGTCGAAGACCACTAAACACCAGAGTTTTTGACTTTTCATACATCTTATATGAAGTCACGTGTGCGATATCGAGTTCATAGGACTTAACTTTTTGACTGCAAAAGACGTCAACTAACGTGCGCGCCCAGATCAACCTTCGACCATGGTGACAAGGTTTACGATGACGCGACATGGTAGGCGAGCAGTTTCACTTACTGTGCACCTTAAAGCGCGACTTAAGTCGTGTTTCAGTAACGTCTAACCGTTACATTCCTGACAAAATGTATGGGATCTGACATTGACCGTCAGTTTTGTAACGATTGCTAACCGGCCGTTAAAGGTGCACAGTTAAATGAAAATGCCCAGGCGTGGCGTACAATGGGTTAGGTAAGCCGACTCAATATCGCGTCCGCAGGCCCTCAGCAAGTCTAATGTTAAATGGAAAAATGAAGAAGAATAGAACTTTGACTTGTACTAAATAGTTTAAAGAGCATGTTAAGTTCATAAATACCTCCCATATGCACATGAGCGTTTTCCAAAAAAAGTGTACATGTCATTCATGTCTTCAAAATATTGACTTCTTGGGCTCATTTTACTCAGAATCATTTGTACATTCACGCCTCATACATGAAAAAATGTGTCCCAAAATTTTGTATGAAAAAAAAATTTTCCAGTGCGTCACGTTCATACAAATAAAAAAAATTTCATACAAGAATGTGACGATCAGGAAAGGAAATTTTTGGACACATTTTTTTATGTATGAGGCGTGAATGTACAAACGATTCTGAGTAAAATGAGCCCAAGAAGTCAATATTTTGAAGACATGAATGAAATGTACACTTTTTTTGGAAAACGCTCACATTTCATTGTAAGTCTAATGCTGAAATGGAATAAAAAAATAGAAAGCATTGAATTTGAATATTTTTTTGTTACAGGTGAAACAAATCAGCACACCACTTCCACAAATAGTGAAACAAATGGTTAAGAAAACGGAAAGCCCCGCTTTGACTCCTACTGGGTAAGTAAACTTTTTGACTTGAACTTTGTTACGGCAAACCTTGGCTAATGGGTCGTAACCGTAAGGCGACCTTACTGATTGTGACACATTTACAGTCAGCAAAACTACCTAATTAATATGCATTTACCTATGCATACGTATTTGCATGCAGGGGTGCTATGCTAACAGTTTTGCTATCTGTACACAGTAAACACGCATTTAGGCGCGAGCGTCAAATAAAAGTAGTCCTTTTAATATCAAACCAAGTAAGACTGCCAATGTCAAATGCCGCGCACCGCCACTTAATCATGGAATGTAAAGTTGACGAAATATAAAGTGTATAAATCACGTATAACTTGTTCAAGAGATCGGCTCACTTTATATTTCGTCAACCTTAAGGCCCTGGTCTCCTATAAACGCCATCGGCCGCTTACAGCGTCTGCGTCACGATGCTTACTATACAGATGTACTGTTGTGGTCTGTTTTAGACGTCGACGTCAGCGTCTTTTTTGTTCAAAAACGTTGACGCTGACGCCAGACGCCGCGTACAGCATAAAATAGGAGACCAGGGCCTTATTACCTCACTCTGTTATATGTCACGTAATAATAATTTCCATATTATCTGCGGTACAGACGCCTACAGCGGTCTTCTAAAGTGCGCGCTCTCGACCAAGTGAAAGCGTGGTGCGGCGCCGAAGACGAGCCAGCCGCCAAGCGCGTCAAGAAAGAGGCCTCCAGCGAGGACGAAGACTACTCCGATGGGGAAGCTAAAGGTAGATCATATTCACTTAAAATACGTGCTAGAGACAGACAGACAGATACCAAGGTATAGTTAGAACGATTTACCTATTATTTCGTTTTGTCAATTTATTATAGAGCTGTAGGGACTGACTGACACAGCTTACTTTACTGGAAAAACTTGGGAATTCAATATAGTTTCAATCAAAATAATCCCTTTTACACGCTATCTTATTAGAAGCACAAAATACCAGTAAGTATAAGACAGGTAAAATACCTATAAACATTATATAAACCCAACGGCTAACATGACAATGCGCTCCTACCGTAAAAATACCCTACATCAGCCATTCTCAAAGTGTGTTCCGCGACAACCCTAGGGTTCCGCGACACCCCTGCAGGGGATCCGCAAGAATTTAGAATAATTTAGAATAATAAAATAAGCATAATTATTATGCTTATTAATAAAAAAATACACTTCTAAAAACTATTGTTTTATTGTAGGGTTCCATCAAGTATTTCGCTTTCCAAAAGGGTTCCGTCAAAAAAAAAAGATTGAGAACCGCTGCCCTACATGAATTGTGATAATTTGATAAAGTATAAAATTGCGTGTTTGAAAACAGTTCTGTTTGAAACCTTAGAACGCCACGCCTATCGTGTGTGGCGCGTCATCAACCTTGTCGGAATGCACGAAGGTTGATATTGGGCTGTAGCCGCGCGCGTCAGTAGACGTCTTTAGCGGTCAAAGGGTTAAACGTCTAAGACTATCGAGTTCAACATTACACAATTAACACGTGGAGCGCCATAGTATCACATGTGTGATACTAACACAATTTGGGGCGTAGCTACTCAGTAATCTCAGTATCAGACGTATGTTACTACAGATCAATATGGGTCAAATTGTTTAGCATCAATATGTTGTGTATATGTAGGCAGGTTAAGCGTGAGCGTGAGCGTCAATCACATTAAAAAAAAAACACTTTTATTACCGCATAACTGAGGGTAATAAAACTTTCAGTTGACGCTCGGATACTAAACGGACAGTCGTCTCCAAAAGGTAACGTGGACCCGGAGCTGGTCAAGTCGCTGGGGCTCGGCGGCAAGGGCATGCCGAATATCAAGGGCGTCATCAAAGTCGATCCCAAGCACATGCCTAATCTTACCACTGGTAAGTTGTAGCTTTAGCCCATCGCACTGTGGGGGACGAAATATACTTGGGGTTGGACATGACAATTTTCTGTTTTTTCTAGAATAACTTTTTATGGTGTTGACAAGGAATTAGTGTTGTGAATAACGCTCATTTCGAGGCTTAAAGACTCGAAACCTTAAGACTCTCGAGGCTTAACTACTCAAAGGCGGCAAAGACGATTTCTTACATCCATATACGCGTAAAATAAATTAATACAATTCTTAAATATAGTCGAGTCTTCAAGAGTTACGAGTCTTGAGGGCTCGAGTCTTTAAGCCTAAAAATAAGCGTTATTCACAACACTACTTTTATAGTTAGCACAATAAAAACTTATTGCCAAAGAATAAAAAATTCTCATGTCCCACCGCAAGTATGCCTTCGTTCCACTGTGCATCGCTTTGGGATCTGTGTCACAAGCTTTGCTATTGTATTTACAAAACTTATTTTAGTATGATTGCAGTAGATTTGTAGTCAATGACTAGTTGTTTGAAATATGCTAGTTTCCTAAAGACCTAAATAATCCAATGGCAATATTTGTATAAAAAAACTTAATACGTCTCTCAATTGCTGCTGAAGAACCTTTCGATATGCAAGTTTTTTATAATTTAAAGATCTTTGGCTTGTAAAAAGAAAAATCCTGTAATATAATTCTACAGCACTCGCATAATGTATTTCTAGGCACAAGTCTTAACATATTCACGTAAAATAGAAACCTCTCCCTTTTCCTTAGAAAAATTACTTAACCTTAACTTGTAATTTGCAATAGTAAAAATGCTTGTGATTTTGTTTGTGACACGCTTGTAGCTTGATCCCCTGACCTATTCCCCAAATTTTCTTTCCCTAGCTTGGCGCCCTTGATATCCTATTTTTGCATGAATGTAACATGAACTTTGTTGCCTGCAGGTGTCTACATTATGTCTAAGAGCTCAGGGATAATGAAGATTGACTCGCCCGGCAAGCTAGGCCCGGGTCTGAATATAGACCAAGATGTTATTAGGAAACAAATCTTAGCTGCCAAACAGGTAATAATTAAAAAAAGACTTCATTTAATTTTGTTTAACATGGTCTGAATGATGGGGTGATAATGATAAATAATATTTTATTTTGCAGAAAAAACAAGAAGAAAAGAAGGCGACACCCACACAGGTAATACTTTTATATATAATTCTGTAAATATTCTAACGGGGTCCTAAAAAAATAGCTGGTTTTTGTTCAAAGTTGGTTATTCATATAATTTGTTTAATTTTGTGTTAAAAAATAATTTGCTAATAAGGCATTATCTTTAAAGTAATCATTAGAGACTTGCCACTATAACTTGTAAACATTCCACTATTTTCGTTGTTGTAATTAATTTGTAACTGCATTTTTTATTCAGCCCTTCTAAGTTTAAGTTTCTCGAATAGGGCAACACATCTAATGCATAAATTTAATAATATAATACAGGTAAAGAAGACAATCGGCTCCGGAGGCCAGCAGGTGACAGAGAAAACGATCATCACACCTTCCGGACAGAAGATTATCCAGCGCACGATACACCGGCCCGTCGGACAGTCGCCCGAGGGCAAGTCTCCGGTCACCATACTCAACAAGAAACTTGCACAGGTTCGTTGATATTTGGGGCATTATCTATGAAAAGGGACCTTATTGTCGATGGCGCTTACGCCGCACAGCGTCGCGCGGCATTGTATTTATATCGGAGCATCGTTAATAATGGCGTAAGCGCCATCGACAATAAGGTCCCTTTTCATAGATAACGTCACATTTATTTATAGATAGCAGTAGACATAGCTGAGAGATGTGACTAGCGAAATTTTAAACAGAAAAGTATATTTCCAGAATTAATGAGGTAAAACGTCACAAATCCGCGCGATGGCCATATCTTCCGTCGCAAGTATTGCGCGGCGCGCTATATCTTTTGTTCCCTTCTAATTTTCTGGCTTTAGGCTTAGAGTAGTTCTGAAACCGCAAGAAATTAATCGCAGTGCGTTCTAAGCCTTAGGCCCACTTGCACCATCCCACTAACCCGGGGTTAAGCGGTTAAACCGTTAAAATAGTTTCAAATTGTACTGGTAACCATGGTAACTCCAGATTTAACCGGGTAACCCCGGGTTAGTGGGATGGTGCAAGTTAGCCTTAGCCTCTTAGCCATTGTATAGCGACAGTGTGGAGTGTACGTTTCGTGGCCTGGGTGTGACAGTGAAGTTGACCGTGTGTGTGTTCCAGGGCGACAGCCTGCTGCGGCGCGGCGCGGGGCGCGGGCGCGGCCGCGGCGGCATGCAGGTGGCCACGGCGGCCGGCAACATCGTGCGCATCCGCGACAAGTCGCAAGTGCTGCCCTTCGACTTCGACCAGGTATTGTACATGCCTTTACAACCACATAACTATAATCTGCATCCATGAATCTTTGGTCTTGTTTTAACGGACGGTTTAAATTTTTATAGTAGGGAATGCTCCCGCTACTGAGTTTGTATGGCGAGAACTGGGAATTCCCGGTTCCGGTACTGTATTTGTATGTATAGAAAACCAATACCGGCAGCACTCTCTATTCTATACACATGTTGCATTTTGGACGCCACGTCGTATGTCCCGCTGGTTGCACCGATTTCCAGTTACTTCATGACTTGGCACACTTAGGGCTGCTTTGTTCTTTGACACAGAACGTGTATTTGTTATTACGTATATCACCCCTAAGGGCAAAGGTGTAGGAATGACAAAACGGGATCGGATTGAATATAAATTAGGCGCTCTGTGAGCAGTAGACCTCGCAAACCCCCATGGCTCAGCCATTTTGAAAATTTTCCAAAAACGGAATTTACAAAAAAAATGTATTCAATCATTGAACCTGATGCTCACAAAAATCCACGAGAATCGGTTGAGAATTGCGACCTGTAGAACATCCGGACATACGAAAGCTGAAACGAAGGCTTTCGCTAACGCTTCAGTCAAATAAATCGGCGACTAAAATGGACTCTATTGTTGTGACAGTCGGACGCGTCGTCGGACACGTCGGACGGCATCACGGACCCGTTCCCTCGGGACCCGGGCCCGCTGCCGCCGCCGTCGCCGGAGCGCGACCTGACGCTGTGCCCGCTCAGCGGCCGCCGCCTGGCGCGCGCCGAGGGCGAGCCCACGCCGCCGCCCACGCCCAGCCCGCCGCCCACGCCGCCCACGCCCACGCCGCAGACCATACCCCAGCAGATGCTCATGAAGGTATACTATTTTATAACTCCTAGCGATTTTGACGACGACACCTTCGCGAGGGCTAGCATGTAGTTATTTCAAACTTCTTTGGCCCCCCAACCCTTGGAACAAAACAATCGAGGAAATATTTCGCCGATCCTTTGGGTTGCCACAAGTTATGACTAGGTAAATTAAGTGTCTACTACATGTTACACGTTTACTCTATGCTAAGTCGATGCTATGTTTGCCGATTATTCTTCTTCAGTCGGTCCCTCAATACCGAGGATCGTGACAACACGTGTTATACTTATTAGATTGTTTTCTAACTTTTAGCGTTCCGTCCCAAATGATGAAAACTTTCACGAAAGTTATGGAAACTTTTTTTGTTTGTCTTGTACAGATTTTTTAGGGTTCCGTATTTTTATTGAATGATACATAACGCCAATTCATCGAATTGTGGTTTAACTGATGCATATGTGTGTGTCATACAGGTGGAGATGTCCCCAGGAGGCACGACCGGCATGTTAGTGCAAGGCGATGGAACGCAGCAATCTTTGCCAGTATTGACAGACGACGACGGCGTAAGTGTTGCACGTTTTCTGACAAATACTTTATCTCAAAGTAATATGTAACAGGTTTTGACAATTACCTAATAAACTTTAAATTAATTATCTGAGAAAATAAAGCTGTTTTTTTGTGGGTATAATGAAAATCTAATAACCATTGGGACCTCGGACGACATGTTTGATCACCGACTAAATAAACTGTTGTTGTACGACTCTATTAAAGAGTACAGTGATCAATACAAATATTAATACTGTACTTGACATTTAATTGAAAATTTGTTTATATTATTTTACCTTTTTTGTATTGATTTTTCTGACATTATTATATGGAACTTGACATTGTACATTACCTAGGGAAGCCCTAGTATTATATACAATAGATTTTAGTTAAGTTTTTATGACATTTTAATTTGCTTTTTATTTTATTCTCTGATTGACATTACTGATTTAAACATTGTTATATTTTAAGACTATTTATATTTTTGTGTTGCAACCATTATTACTATATTTTTATTTTATTTTCTGTATACAATTGACGATCTTTTTGTGAATTTCTGCTATTTTATGAAAAATGACATGTACATTTTCAATGAGAAATAAATATTATCTATCTAATCCGCCTAAATGATGTATCAAACAGACGGAGGTGAAAATGGAAGCGCATGCGGTGAAGCAACTGTTAGAGGACGGCGGAGACGGCGAGGAGGAGGTGGGTCTGCTGCAAGCCGGCCACCCGCCCATCATGATCCGCGGCGAAGACGGCGTGCTCTACCAGGTCAGTCCCACACTCTGACCCACCAACATCGTTATCTGCCTCTCTGTCGCTCTTGCGGTTTTCTATTAGAGGACGGCGGAGACGGCGAGGAGGAGGTGGGGCTGCTGCAAGCCGGCCACCCGCCCATCATGATCCGCGGCGAAGACGGCGTGCTCTACCAGGTCAGTCCCACACTCTGACCCACCAACATCGTTATCTGCCTCTCTAGCGCTCTTGCGGTTTTCTACTAGAGGACGGCGGAGACGGCGAGGAGGAGGTGGGTCTGCTGCAAGCCGGCCACCCGCCCATCATGATCCGCGGCGAAGACGGCGTGCTCTACCAGGTCAGTCCCACACTCTGAACCAGGGATGTTACAGAGCTCCGTTTCCGTTAAGTCGGAACTTCCGTTTGATATTACACATCCGTTTCTGTTCCGGTTCCGTTACTTTTGAAACGGAAGTTATATCGGATGTCAATGCTTAGCGCGGCAGCGGGACATGAGCGGTGTACATTAAAAACAAACAGGTTTATACCAGTCATTCGCTCATAGCCCCGCTTGCCACGTGCTGCAGTAATTAGATGTTCTGGTTTATCCGTGTTTTCGAATTTAAAGTACCTATTCGTATGTGTTGTGTTGTGTAATGTATACCTACTGATAGTACTGACTCGGGCTCCGGTTCTGGTTCCGGTTCCGTTTTCGGTTCCGATTCCGTTTCTGGTTCCGATAAACTAAATTTAAAACATCTGGTTCCGCTTTCGGTTCCGATAAAACCACATCCGTTACATCCCTGCTCTGAACCACGAAACAGAGCTATATCGCTCTATCGCTCTTGTGGTTTTCGTTCGATAAATGGACAGATAAAGAAATTTCGAATTTAGTTTTTCGCGGTAGAGCCTCAAGCGTCAGCTTCGAGCGTGCGTTTTGTGGCTTAAGCGTCAATCAAGTGAAGAGTCCAAGGCAGTTTGATCTTAACTGAACTTTTTAAGTGTAATAGACTTACATGCCACAATGGTGTCTGTGAGTGTGAGCAGAGCTGGAAAATTAATGAATGAAGAGCTTGGTTGGTCATTACCAGACCAGACCCTACCAGAAGTCCAGCCTTTCTTTAGTGAAGCAACCACGGAATAATCCAAATGGAATCGGATGGTCTTGTTTGTAATCATATGGGTATGAGTGCCTATTCAAATTTATTATTGATTAGTAATTTAAAGCTGGTAGTACACCGAGTATACTACGTGTTAAGCCCCGTCTCCATATCGCGCGGCAAGCTAGCGAACATTGGCTGCCTCGCGAGCCAATGTTCGATAGCTTGCCGCGCGATATGGAGACGGGGCTTTAGAAGACTTGGATTACATTAGCTTGATTTTGACAGGTGGCGGGCGAGAACGAAGCTGGACAGACGCTACTGGTGGCCGCCGAGGGCATGGAGGGCGCCGTGGAGGGGGTCGAGGGCGGCGCCGACGGCGACGGCGTCATGTACGTCACGCGGGAGGACGGACAGGTCAGTCACATTATACCTGACACAGGTGGCGGGAGAACAAGCTGGGCAGACACTACTGGTGGCCGCCGAGGGCATGGAGGGCGCCGTGGAGGGGGTCGAGGGCGGCGCCGACGGCGACGGCGTCATGTACGTCACGCGGGAGGACGGACAGGTCAGTCACATTATACCTGACACAGGTGGCGGGAGAACAAGCTGGGCAGACACTACTGGTGGCCGCCGAGGGCATGGAGGGCGCCGTGGAGGGGGTCGAGGGCGGCGCCGACGGCGACGGCGTCATGTACGTCACGCGGGAGGACGGACAGGTCAGTCACATTATACCTGACACAGGTGGCGGGAGAACAAGCTGGGCAGACACTACTGGTGGCCGCCGAGGGCATGGAGGGCGCCGTGGAGGGGGTCGAGGGCGGCGCCGACGGCGACGGCGTCATGTACGTCACGCGGGAGGACGGACAGGTCAGTCACATTATACCTGACACAGGTGGCGGGAGAACAAGCTGGGCAGACACTACTGGTGGCCGCCGAGGGCATGGAGGGCGCCGTGGAGGGGGTCGAGGGCGGCGCCGACGGCGACGGCGTCATGTACGTCACGCGGGAGGACGGACAGGTCAGTCACATTATACCTGACACAGGTGGCGGGAGAACAAGCTGGGCAGACACTACTGGTGGCCGCCGAGGGCATGGAGGGCGCCGTGGAGGGGGTCGAGGGCGGCGCCGACGGCGACGGCGTCATGTACGTCACGCGGGAGGACGGACAGGTCAGTCACATTATACCTGACACAGGTGGCGGGAGAACAAGCTGGGCAGACATTAGTGGTGGCCGCCGAGAGCAATTCTCTAATTTTTATTGAAGAAGAAGAAGTCGCATAGTTAACTGCTGAGTGACGTTGATCCGGCCATCATTTGTGGTCGGTGCAACCGGTCCTATGTCACTATGAAAACTTTTAGAAAGTAGAAACTTTTAGTTTTTTTATTATTATTATTTTTCTTTTTTTTTTGCGCCGTTGTTACAGTACGGATGTCTACCGTCTCCAATTCTCCCTCAATTGCTCAAAGGTTAACTGGAAGAGATCCCTTAAAGGGATAAATTCGCCTTTGTACTAATGACGAATGTTATTCTTCCTGTTTTGTTCAGATTTTTCTACAATAAAGTGTTTTACTACTACTATGACTTGATTGATATTGAAACTCAGCGGAATATCAGCGATGTGGCTTGCCGCATCATCATGCTGAGCCAGCGCCAATTCTCTGCCACGACACATGGTTAAGATCGGTTTTCCTAGGATAGCGGTGCCGTCATATAGCGGCCGTCTCCATACTAAATAATACGGCTAAATATGGATGTCGTAGTATTTGTATGGAGACGGCCGCTATATGACGGCACCGCTATCGGAGGAAACCAAAGCTTTATGTCCTTCTATGTTTTGTTTTTTTGGTCATACCGTGTAATTATATAAGTTTTTCTTTTAATTTAAGCTGCATGCCAATATTTAATAACTTTGTAATTACCATGTATGTTGTGGAAATGAATAAAGTGTTTATCTATACTTGGTCAACCAGATCTTGACAGTAGAAAAAGGCGGCAAATTTGAAAAATGTAGGCGCGAAGGGATATCGTCCCATAGAAAATTTGAATTTCGCGCCTTTTTTACTGACAAGATTTGCTTGATCATCTATAATTTACTTGGAGGATGAAATATCATCAGAAGAGGAAAATAGTCGTAGTACGGAAAAGCTATATCTATCTATCTAAACTTGTTATGTAATCTCGCAGGACGTGCTGGCGATCGACCCCTCGCAGCTGGCGCAGCTGATGCCGGGCGGCGAGGCGCCGGCGCTGCAGCAGGTGGCCGTGCAGGTCGAGGGCGAGCCTGGCGAGGACGCCACGCAGGTCATCGCGCAGCTAGTGCAGGCCGACCTACCCTCGCCAGGTGCGTTGGATACCTTAGCTAAGGCTCCCATCATCTGCGTTGCTTATGTTGGGCAAACGTTGTGAAAATCAGATTTAATGACCCGTATTCAGATTAGATATGAGCGCCGATAGGCATATAGCCGGCGGCGGCGCGCCGGTCAAAATTGGTCGGCGGCGGCGGCGTGGCCTTGAAACACCTTCGATTAATGAAGAAACCGGCCAAGTGCGAGTCGGACTCGCGCACGGAGGGTTCCGCACCATCAACAAGAACTGATGCCGGGCGGCGAGGCGCCGGCGCTGCAGCAGGTGGCCGTGCAGGTCGAGGGCGAACCTGGCGAGGACGCCACGCAGGTCATCGCGCAGCTAGTGCAGGCCGACCTGCCCTCGCCAGGTGGGTTGGATACCTTGGCTAAGGCCCCCATCATCTGCGTTGCTTATGTTGGGCAAACGTTGTGAAAATCAGATTTAATGACCCGTATTCAGATTAGATATGAGCGCCGATAGGCATATAGCCGGCGGCGGCGCGCCGGTCAAAATTGGTCGGCGGCGCGCCGGTCAAAATTGGTCGGCGGCGGCGGCGTGGCCTTGAAACACCTTCGATTAATGAAAAAACCGGCCAAGTGCGAGTCGGACTCGCACGGAGGGTTCCGCACCATCAACAAGAACTGATGCCGGGCGGCGAGGCGCCGGCGCTGCAGCAGGTGGCCGTGCAGGTCGAGGGCGAACCTGGCGAGGACGCCACGCAGGTCATCGCGCAGCTAGTGCAGGCGGACCTGCCCTCGCCAGGTGGGTTGGATACCTTGGCTAAGGCATAGAGAAAAATATACATAGTGTTCACTCCATACATCAGCTTTAGTACCAAAAAGACTATTAGCATCTAGTATCGAGTAGCGGAACTATCAGTACTGCTACTTGACAATAGATGTAGCACCGACCGGAAAGTCTTATGCTGTTGAGATAAGACTTTCCAGTCGGTGCTACATCTATTGTCAAGTAGCAGTACTGATAGTTCCGCTACTCGATACTAGATGTAGACACTGAAATTAATAGTCTGAACTGATGTATGGAGTGAGCACTCTTGTTTTACTATATTTCTCTATGGCTAAGGTTCCCATCATCTGCGCTGATGTTGGGCAAGCGGTTTGAAATCAGATTTAATGCCTCGTATTCAGATACAAAAAGTGTTTAGGCTTTGCCAGAAACTTGAAAACCTTACTTGGACGTTCATCGGATAGGGCCTTAGACCAGAAAATGACGACCCCTAATGCCTTCATTTGATCATATTGAAGTTGTTGAAAGTGCTTCACTGTTTATTAAGTTTTGTTTTTTTATTTGTAAAAAATGTGTACATACAAAATTTGGTTCTCAAACTTACTATTAAATTATTTGTCATCCATTCACACACATTAATAATTATACTTAGACAACTTAATCAATGTTTATTTTCTTGATTGTCAGGCGGCACGCGGCGCGTAGTCCTGCTACTGCCGGACGGAAGCTTCACGATGACGGAGCTGGACAAGGAACAGTACGAGTCCATCACGGAGGCCGGCAAAGCGCAGGAGTGAGCCCCATCGGCCTCCAGCGGCCTCAGACTGTGACATACAACGCATCATTCACACTTAAGGCACAGAATAAGTAATAGTATTATCATACAGAACGGACACGCATCGCCCCGCCCCGACTCGGATTACCTCGCCCGCGACAGGCCGCGACATGAATGTGTGCGTAAGTCGCTCTACTGAGAGCATGTCAGGATTCCGTCAGAAACTCAATGACGCGTGTACAGACGTGCCGCGCACACATATAAACGCAAATCATTTTTGATGTATGGCGTGTCCGCCCTGTGTTTAAGGTTCTATCGGCGTTTTCAAACGACCAACTAAAAACTTTTCCATTAGAAAGTGAAGCTGAGCTTTACTTGGAAACTTCTGGGTGACGTGTTTTGTTCTCATAATGATGGCGATATAAAGGTTACTTGTCAAACATCGATATAAACTTGTCAAAAGAATGTGCTAACCTAGTAAATATATTAAAGGCAAGTTCTACCTTAAAGAATATGGCAAGATTCGCATTGGCGCCATGCTGTGCTTGCCACCTCATCAAAACACAGTATGTTATGTGGGTTTATGAATACTGGAATGTGGTAATTTCAATCCAACGAAACACAATGCCCAAAACTCAATGTTACATGTTTTTAGCATTATGTATTTCGACGTGTTGAAATCTTATTTCCTA
The DNA here is from genome assembly GCF_948474715.1 of Cydia amplana. Lineage (NCBI taxonomy): Eukaryota > Metazoa > Arthropoda > Insecta > Lepidoptera > Tortricidae > Cydia > Cydia amplana. The sequence goes on from NC_086080.1 coordinate 7,955,147, forward strand.
TATTATACTTCCTTTTTTTTAGCATTAGAAAAAGGGTTATCAATCTTGACGGTTCTGTTTATTGAAAAACCCGAGTGAAACCGAAAGTATGTAAATACTATACGTGGCTTTGTCTATGACAAGGGACCTTATTGTCGATGGCGCTTACGCCATACTGTGTCGCGCGTCGTTGTATCTGTACCGGAGTATCGTTAATAATGGCGGAAGCGCCATCGCCATTAAGGTCCCTTTTCATAGATAACGGCACATATTATAATTGTTACATATTTGCTCTGACTTATTTTTCAAAAGTATTTTCAATTAAAATAACATGCCAAGATTGTTAACCCTTTTCTCATCTCATCTTCCTCGCGTTGTCCCGGCATTTTGCCACGGCTCATAGGAGCCTGGGGTCCGCTTGGCAACTAATCCCAGTAATTGGCGTGGGCACTAGTTTTTACGAAAGCGACTGCCATCTGACCTTCCAACCCAGAGGGTAAACTAGGCCCGTATTGGGATTAGTCCGGTTTCCTCACGATGTTTTCCTTCACCGAAAAGCGACTGGTAAATATCAAATGATATTTCGTACATAAGTTCCGAAAAACTCATTGGTACGAGCCGGGGTTCGAACCCGCGACCTCCAGATTATTGCAAGTCGCACGCTCTTACCGCTAGGCCACCCGCGTTTTTTCTTTTTTGTTAACCCTTTTATAATGCTAAAAAAAACGAAGTATGAATTTTCAAATAAACAGTACCTAAAAGCAACTCATTACGGTTTAATCCGCGCTTACATTAATCATAACATTGCAAGGCACAGTCGGCAGCAATAGTTGCTAAGCGGGCGAGGTGTTCAAAATGATCTTGACGCGACTTTATTGTTAAGAGAATAAGAGCGCGTCAAGTTGATTTTGAACACCTCGCCCGCTTAGCAACTTCTGCTGCTGACTAAACTAAAATATTCACTACTTTTATTTGTCCGTAGCTGATGTAAGACAAAACTCAGTAGCGCATTCTTAGTTGTATAAAGATGCGATCTTAAGTGAACTGAAGAGAAATATGTAAATAGAGTATGATCGGTTATTTGTACAGGTGGTACATGGTTGGATGTGTAAGCTCATTTAGTTAATGTTTAGGTATAATTTATTTGACCACGAAATTTATTTAAGGCAGTGAATTAATTATGCCTTATTTTATTTAATAAAATATCTTTCTTTTTGCCAATAGACTTACATAAAGATAATCTGCAGCAATGTAATAAATCCGTATATATGCTTAGTAGGTAAAATTAAATTATCAACACGGCGAAATACAGCAATTAAAAACACTACTACGTCATAAGAGAGCAGTAATAAAACATATTAATAAATTTACTTTTAACATTGAAATTTGCTTTTTTAACTGTTTTTCTAAGCCCGTTGTACGATTGGCGGCAGGCTGTTTGTCACGCAATGCATATATTAGCCGTTGGTCGCTAGCTGTCCAATCTGCCTGGCCAATCAAACTCGCCCGCGGGGAAAAAACTCTGATCAACGCCGGTCGAACACCTACCTAAAAGCCGTAACAGACTACCGCACCGTGACCTTGGTGCGTGCGGTGCGGCGCACGTATCGATAGTGTGTAAGGCGGTCGCCGTTCGTGCGTTAAGGACGCAGCTATAAGTTAGAGCGAGAAAGATATTTTGACCGCACCAAGTTCGCGGTGCGGTAGTCTGTTACGGCTTAATTGGTTTTGTAAATTTAAAGCTGCCTTTATTATAGTAACATCTACTTACCTATATGAAAGCGTTCGTCTAAATGAATTGGATATAAAGTATAATAGAAAGTATCAACGAATAGCATATGTACGGATGCTATGGCTACACACTGAATTAATATTTATGAAATGAGCACCTGGTGAAGTATTTTACGATTTCAGACTAATGTAGTTTCTTTTATGAATACCAAATATTGGGCAAGAAGCATTAATTATAGAAAGTATAGATTCAAAGTTAATATTGACTGCTAGTTCTTTAAATAATTTAGCGCCTTAATTTGTAGTACTCCACATCTCTCTTCATGCATTGTATAAAATGACATTTCTGATCTGAGCCAAAATTATATTAGTTAATTTGAAGATTAGGCTCCCCATATTTTTTTTAGTTTAAAGTTTCTAAATGGGTCAATAATATTTGATCATATTAGATGTATATTATAGTATGTAAAGTATTTTTGGTTTTTATATATCTGTAACTATTTTAAATAAACATTATTTGCCACAAACGTGTTTTAATTAGTCATTACAATAATGCTACAGTTAGAGGGCTCGTACCTTTGACTTTTTTACCCACGAAATATAATTATGATGGAATACATTGTGAGAAAACAACTTATCCAAAGTTTCCCCTCTGGATTTAACGCTCGATCTGAGCGTAATGGCTTTCGTAAAAGTTATATAGTGCTTGTGGCACTAGTTATTGAGATTAGGTTAACGAGCGGACTCCAGACGCCCCAATGAAGCCGCGGCAAAAATGGGACGGCACTAGGAAGAGTAGAAGAAGCATCGGGTTATTCCCACTAGTTACCACCAAGTTCTTACCAGTGGTAACTACTGGGAATTTTTTTCCCACCTTTTACCACTGGTAACTACTGGGAAAAAATATTCCCAGTAGTTACCACCTAAATTTTGTTAGAGTTAAATACTAATAAAACAGTATAAAAAAATAAATATAGAGTGATTGAATAAATCATTATTAAGTCGAATAGTGTTTTAGTAAACTGCCTTAAAAGTGACGAAAAAATATGGAATCAGTTTAACCGGTACTAGTACAAAAACTATAATATATGAAAGGATGAATTTAATAATCCATATAGATTATTTTTCAAGTGATTTTATTCGGTAATTCAAAATCACTCTATATTTATACTATACTATTTTATACTGTTTTTATTAGTATTTAACTCTAACAAAATTTAGGTGGTAACTATTGGGAATAAAAATTCCCAGTAGTTACCACCAAACCGAGTTGGTGGTAACTACTGGGAATCATTTTTCCCAGTTACCAGTGGGAAAAAAATTCCCAGTAGTTACCACTGATAACAACTTGGTGGTAACTAGTGGGAATAACCCGAAGCATCGCGTTAAGGCCCCAGTACACAATGGGCCATCGCCGTAGTGTTGAGTCGCTCACTCGTGAGGCACCTCATTTGTACCACTCATTTTGTTAATTTGTCGCAGTACTTCGTACCGCAAAAATGTCTTACTTCACTCCTCTATTCATTTTACTCATTTACTCGCACGCATCACAAACACCTCTTGCCACACAAATCATTCACACACTTCAAATTTCAAAAAACTCTTATCCGTTCAAATTCACTCGCGAGTCTCGCGACCCTCAAAACTCATACACTCCTCACAACTCCCAACAGAGTCCCTGGATCGCGCGAGGCGCTAGGTGCTCGCCTGCTCGCCGACACTCAAAACTCAAATGTCTCAAATGGAGAAACGAGTAATGATCCACACTGTCAACTGCCGAACTACAAACCTTATTGCAACGACAAAAGATCCACTAACCGCCTCTCTGTGACATGAACCCCTCAAAAATCCTTTCAAAATGAAAAAATGAATTAGAAATACCCAAATAGGGAGTGAGACCGACACGCGACGTACTTCAATATCGCTTCGCGTCACCACCGAAAATTCGTTAACAATTAAACACGAAAGACAACAAGCGTAAGCGCTGCAAGCTTTCATACATCTTAAAAAAATTGTCGCTGTTGGAATTAATGGAATAGTTGACGCTGAAAATATGCTAGTACCTCACCTCATCTGAAGTAAGACATTGTAACACCTCATTTTAGAAAATGAGGTACTCATACAAACTCATTTTAAATTGATGTCCTACCCATCACTACATCGCCGGCCACTCCAAGGGACGCAGCCATGCGGTAGAATGAGATAGCAATATCACCTGCTCCCTATGCGTTCCTTGGAGTGGCCGGCGATGGCCCATTGTGTACTGGGGCCTTTATATAGAAGGCTTGTAATCGCTCAAGTCCAGCCTTTTATAAAAGCCGTAACCAAAGAGTAAAGTAAGTATATGCCGTAACACACTACTGCACCGTGACTTGGTGCAGTGTGTAGTGACTTTAAAATGCAACCAAGAAAAATTGACCCGTCTGAATTGGCCTTTAAAAGAAAAATCATTTTGGGAACATAATCTTCTTATATCTGAACGTACCCGGATGATGTCACTGTCATTAACACGTGAAATAATGTCAATGACATCTTTGTTTTGAAAAAGTTGGAACTGAACTAAGTTGTAATGAATTAAATGTTATTAGTATTTTGCCTTTCTATAACACGCTGTATTATTTGAGTTCCAAGGAATCAGGACTTTTAATAACACCAAATGCATTTCAATAATAAATATGTACTGAGAATAATAACACTAAATATGAATGGTAAAATTGACTGCCTATTCCTTACTGAAGACCGTATGACCAACCGTAAAAAACTTTTTGAAGAAGCAATATTGTTTTCAAGATCAGGAAGAGTGCTTTACATTATGAAGGAAGAATTGGAGGAGCTACCAGAATTGTCTCAAGATTTGGGCTCTGTAGATCGGCACTATATGAAAATGATCAGTTTTTTATATGCAAAAAGCTTAGAATCTTTGATTGAGAGCATTTCATCTTTGCCTAATTGGCAAAATGTACCTGCTACCATAATCCTGGATGATTTAAGCCTTTATTGTGGGACTGATAAGATTCAAAATGCTTGTGGTATAGTTGCATTTCTCAAAGACACTATTCGCAGTTGTGAAATGTTTCTAAAGCAGAAATGCAGATTGCTAATATCAGTGACAAAGGACTCTGTTGGGGATGAATACTGCAATACTTTGAATGATTTATATTTTTAAGACTTAAAAAGTAAACTATATTACAAAGTTTTTTCATTTTCATACTAAACCTGTCACTTCATACCTTTAAATGATTCTGTTTTTGTCCATTATTACTGAGCCCTTGAGAAAAAGACAAGACTTTCTCAGTTTTTACCATAAGAAAAAAAAAATGTTTTTTTACCATAAAACAATATTGATATTAAATTTACATACAAAAGGTTGGAAATCTGTGGTTAAATCAACATCACCATGTTTACTGTGATTTACTGCTAGGGTTTGTTTTGTTATAGGTTTCTTTTCTAATCATAATAAACTTTTAATGTCAACCATGTAGAGGTGTAAGTATAGCACATAAGTACTAATGTTTATATGTGTGTATGGCTATGGGGTGTATTCTCTAAATAGTATATGAGGCTAACCTCCAAATAAAGCGGGTTCATCAATGACTTTGTTGTTTTCACTTGTCTCCAACTCCCGTCCCTACATGGCATCCCTTCAATACAGTACTGGTTGTCACCTTCAGGTTTACTAGCTTACAGACCACAAAACAGAACTGAACAAAGCTAGATAGAATGGTTGAGAAAAATGTTCCAACATTTAGTAGTTTATTTAGAGAATGTATTCTACTTCAATTTATATTGGTTAAAAACATAAATACTAAGACTGTGTTTTGAAAACTATTTATTTACATAATATTTTATTACAACTGTTTTTGTTACTTAATAAATAAATACATATGAACAAGAACAAGGTACAATTTGGAATTCAGTCATGTAATTGTTTCACCAGATCACCTAAATTTCAAAACAATATAAAGTAGAAAGAAGACAAAAATCGCGAATAAAAACAAATAAAATACGTAGTAATTATGATTGCCTTTGCCCAGTCTCAATACTCGGCCCATGGTTTTCCCAAGAAAACCAGAGCTTCTGTCGACATCGTCATCAAGTCCACGTAAGATCTTGTCTTGATATCGGACTTCGTTGCCTATTTCTATCGACATATGCTTGAGAGTGCTGATCTTTCCGCTGAGCTCCTCTGCCATTTGATCGTTCTCGTGAGCGACTGCATCTTCTGTAGCCACCTTGGGAATAGGCTGGTACGCGTACCCGTCTCTAGCGCGTCTCATACTGCTACGGCCCGCCGTCTTGCTGGATTGTTTTCTTCAATACAAAGTCGAATTAGATTACGAGTGTACTCTTCCGTTGAGTGCCGAAGAACGTCACTGATACTGGTATGGAGTTGAATGACTTCCTGATCAATAATTAACTATGTAGCATTCTCTGTGTAGAGAATTAAACCTTTAGATACTATGTGATTGTGATCCAACAACAATATTTTTTAGGCAACAACTAGAGAATTTGACAATTTCTTGACAAATCATCATTGCGTTTTGTTACCTTTAGGATAAAAAGTAATACCTACCAACTGCAGCAGATTTTATTGAATGGTTTTTATTCGTTTTCTAAATAGTAGTTCAGTTTGATGTAAGAACACAGTTTCAATTACAATTTTAACTTTTCAGGTGTAAAAATTTCAAACACAAAAGGCTCTTTAGACCAAATCCAAAATAACTGAACGCTAAATGATATTAAGCGTTCGTTCAGAAATCAAATGAAATAATGACAAATGAGATTAAAAGCCGTAACAGACTACCGCACCACACCGGACCATGGTGCGCTGCACCCACAAGAGTGAGAAAGAGAATAAAGAGATATCTTATAGGGCTCTCTATATTCGCTCACACGTATTTTACACCGGATTTGCATCTGTAATATAACTGCGTAAAGATCCAATAGAACCAATGATCACTAGGACAAGTGAGACACGCGCGGACAGACGGACATAGCGAGACTTTAAGGGGTCCTCTAAAGTCCTCTTTGACTACGGGAACCTTTTAACGGAGTGGGCGAATATATTTACGCACCGTCACCCTGGCTGGTCTATTCTCCTAGCGATAACTACGGAACTCTAAACAAGAGGAAGAAAATTCTGAAAATATAGAGAAACAAATAGTGTGGACTGTTTTATTTTGCTTAGGTATACAACATTAAGTCAATAGTTACATTTGGTTATGCTCATGATCATGAGTTCATGACGCTCAGTGATGTATGCATAATAACATTAAATTACTATAAATGTTGAAATAAATGGGTGAAACTTATATAAAAAACATTTTAAAAAGCTAAGAAAAATTGCAACGGTTTTATTTATTAAATATCATTTGTAATATTAAAATATTTACCATTAAAAACATGATTGAAACAGGTTCATAAAATTTTGAAGAAAATATGAATAAACTTATTTTGTGAATTAAAAAATTAAAACATTGCTAACACATTGGTTGCTAAACATTTTTTGGGGAATGTATTGCACCATTACTTATTGATTCTTGATAATGTTATAATATTTTAGGTGTCTGACGCCAACCTCTTATGGCACATACATAAACCACCAGTTATTTATGGCTATTATTGGCTATATCACAAAAAAATCAAATATAAACTGTTAAAGAACCCCAAAACATACACCATTTTGTACTAAACAAAGTAGAATATTGCAAACTAACTATACACTTCTGTACAGTTTCGTCTAATCTATAAATCAGTCCATTAATAAAATACAACAATACAATCAATACGACAACATAATATGGAGTCTTAGTAATATAGGCAACAGTGTTACAAACAGACAAACATAATCATTCAATGTCACGATAAGTAAATGTCCCAGAACTATTAGTTCTAAAGTTTAGCCTCGAGCTCTCCTCACTGTTTCTGAACTAAAAATATTTAATATTTACAACAATTGACAGTTTATTATATACATTTCCTATTTGTGTCATTCCCAAGCGAAAGGAACATTGACAGGTGTCAACAAATACTTCAATGGCATCTGCATTTACAAACGATCCTTTTGGTTGGGCACAACACGTTTAAGGGGTGTAAAGGAGAGTTCTAATAAGACTTATTAATCGTATTTTGGCTGAGTCATGTCACATTCTACCAACTAACGCCAATAATGGGAAACAACTGTGTATTGTATTGATTCATATTTCATACCTTACAATTAGATAGGTAGAAAAGGCTAGAATCACGCACTACAACGATCAACAGATTCACAAACACTCATACAATCTAATATCATAAAGACAGTATGGGATTCATAAATACCCGTACTATAAGAAGTATTTTTTGTTAGAAAATGACTTTCGATTGTATTATAGGCATTTATAAAACAGCTCCCGGGAGTCTCGAACATTGGGACAACTCAATCCCAATACCACAAGGCGATAGTAGGCACTTACATCCAATCATATATGTACAACTAAATTATTAACACCATTGACGTATATCTCAGGGCTCGCCTTACGGGCAATAAAAATGGGGCCAGTACAGCGGTGTGACATCGCTACAACGCAATTGGTTGATGAGTTCGCATCACGCGCGCGATTGGTCGCAACTAGTTGCGTTAGACTGCACGTTTGGCTCGAATTCGTGAGTGACACCGCTGAACTCATTTTTAGTGCCCGCCCGTCCTGAGATATACGTCAATGATTAAGACTGTTAGTGCCCCTCAAACACACGATTTTACATGGAATTTGGCAGTCTTTAACATTAACTCGTTTCCTATCCAACCAATACCATTTACCGCTGGTAAAGAAATTGTGATAATGATAAGCGATGTAGCCACCAATTAGCCTTTTATTGTTACAAGCTTTTATTTAACTTGCAATTTGTGTTAGGGGTTTTTAGAATTGTCTCGATGAGTATTAGTTGTATGTCGTAAGAAAAGTACAGTCAGCGATAAAAGCTTGTACCAAAAATGAAATTTTTGCCAAAAACTTATTCAATTATACGGTAGTTTCCCGTTAGGGTGCAGTTTCCACACATTTGTTTATCATAGTTAATGTTTGGACATTTTATTAGTAGGCCGTAGTAGCGTTTTACTGTACAGTACGACATGATTTTTTATTACCACAAGAGATAAAACAAAATCCTCCGTTTTTAACCGTAGAGTACAGGTTTGGCTGACCAAGGGCCTTAATACCTCTTAAGCTTTGGATTCCTCCGAAAACGGTGCCGTCATATTACGGCCGCTATATAGCGTTGACTGACGTCACTAGAACGTTGCCTATGTAAACAAGATGGCGCGGTTTCCTAGACGGCGTTACGTTACGTTGATTGTCAACGTAACGTAAGATGACGGCCGTCATGACGGTGTCGATAGTTTCGTGAACGTTTTATTAGATAGCGGTGACGCCATTTTGAATAAATGACACGAGATTTGAATAAATGATTCCGTACTACGATTATTTTCCTCTTCTGATGATATTTCATCCTCCAAGTAAAGTATAGATGATCAAGCAAATCTTGTCAGTAGGAAAAGGCGCGAAATTCAAATTTTCTATGGGACGTTATCCCATCGCGCCTACATTTTTCAAATTTGCCGCTTTGACCTTGGTGGATAACGGTGTGTTATGACGCCGTGGTACTTTCCACATGTCGCCACCGTAAAGACGGCCGTCTTTTGCGGCCGCTATATGACGGCCGTCATATGACGCCACCGTTTTCGGAGGAATCCAAAGCTTTAGATGTAAAAAAAACCGCGTAACAATGCACCGGCTTTATATTATCCCTGAACAAATAATAATAATAAACATGACACCAGGATTAACAATATTCTAATGTGGTCCAATATGAATCTTTTCTGTATTAAGTTGCTTAAATAGATATGTTAACAGTAAGCCCAGCTTTAATCAAATACCTTACAATTTGTATAAGACGGCCACATTTCTGTCACTATTACATTCATTTTGGAAATAAAGCACTTTACTTTATTTCAGCTATTTATTTACATATTATTTTATGAATTGACAGTGACTTATATTATAATGTAATTACTATTTTTCCATAAGACTGACAGTAATTTAGGCAAACTTGAAAATGCAAGAGAGATAGAAAATATACGTTCACATCACGTTTTCAACTACTTATTCAGAATATTCGTGCATCATATATATAACTAATATTCAACTATTTTTATATAACCCTTAATTACTGTAACCGATCGCGGCTGAAACATAGATTTAATAGGGTCTAATATTACTTTAGGTATATAAATTATACATAGATGGCTATTTGGGTCTATCTCAGAAAAAAGGAAGTCTTGTGCGACAGGCGCTTACGTCAATATGCTTTCTACACAAAGGGTCCTTTTTCACATGAAATACACCTGTTTTTTACTAGAATAGTCACGACTGGATTGCCAAGAGGTTCTAAGGCTATTTCACGTTAAGTGACATCAGACTATCATTGTCGCGCGCGTCCAGATGGCAATTTAATCACAAACACATATCTATGATAAACCGCTAAATTATTGCGAAGGTATATCAGTCTTCGACTACTTGTGTTAAAGGATGGAAAGAGGATTACCAAGTAATGGCAAATCTAACTCGGTGAACACATGGTCCAATTTTAAGACCCTTTAACAAACTAGTCATAGTCACATCCGGATTTTCGTCGAATCAAGTTTGAATCTTCTTATCTTACAGAATCACACGACTCATAAGGTCGTTACGGAAACTGACCACAGTTTAATCAGCCAACAAAGACGAGGCTATTTGAATCTATTGATATCTGAAAGATAACTTTACTTCTCCATCGCGCAGCCATCACAGATGTATGCTAAACTAAAATTTACACATTTCAGGGACTCACAGCTGTCGGCTCGCTCACTCGTGTTCAGGCACTTTTCTCGCGCGATAGTCGCGGCCTCTGCCGCTTCGGTCGACTGCGTCATATATGCACCGGCACGTGCAGGAGTAACGCATCGCGGCGGGGGAATTCTTCGGCGCACATTTCGCACTTGAACGGGCCGCCCGCCTGAGGGGAGGTGGGCGGGGATCGTTTGAGGGGCGGGGAGGGTGTGGGCGGGGCCGGGGAGGGGGAGGGCGGGGCGATGGCGCGCAGGTCGTCGGCCGGGTGCCGCGGTGGTCGCCGTCCTCGAACCTGTATTGGTGAAAAATTTGGTTTATTGAGCAAGTGAGCATACAGACGTCGTGTTGGATTCTAGTTACTATTTTTTTAGGGTTCCGTACCCAAAGGGTAAAAACCGAGACCGAGGGAGGGAGGGAGTGACGACCGGTCTGGCCTAGTGGGTAGTGACCCTGCCTGCTAAGCCGATGGTCCTGGGTTCGAATCCCGGTAAGGGCATTTATTTGTGTGATAAAGACTAATATTTGTTCCGGAGTCATGGATGTTTTCTATGTATATAAGTATGTATTTATCAGAAACCGGAATCAGGTCACTGGCTTCACGCCTATCCCTCGCCCAACGCGGGTACTTTAATTGACCCTGGTACCTTACGCATTGCCGTTGGTCTCCGGCTCGGAATCGAGATATGCACAGACCACACTTGTGCTTCTTGTGGGGCCCAAGTGGACAGGCTTGGCCACCACGGCCTTTCCTGCTCCTCGGGCTCCGGCCGCCTGTCTCGCCACGCTGCCCTCAACGATATCCTTAGAAGGGCTCTTGTCAGTGCCGGCGTCCTCGCAGCTCTGGAGCCCCGGATCGCGCGGGACGATGGCAAGCGCCCGGACGGGATGTCGTTAATCCCATGGAGAATGGGCCGCGCGCTGGTGTGGGACGCTACCTGCGCCGACACGTTGGCAGCGTCCTACATTCAAGCAACCAGCAGAAATGCCGGAGCAGCGGCGGACGCCCGAGAGCGAGCTAAGGCCCATAAATACAGCTGTCTCGGCGCCAACTACGAGTTCGTAGCTTTTGGCGTCGAGACACTCGGACCGTGGGGTAGAGGAGCGCGTGGGCTCCTTAAGGAGCTTGGTAAGCGGTTAAGGGAGGCAACAGGGGACTCTCGCGCAGGCAGCTTTCTCGCGCAAAGGATTGCCATCGCTATACAGCGCGGGAATGCTGCCTGCGTGATGGGCACCTTGCCGAGGGGCCTAGGGTTAGAAGGTAGGTTTTAGGGTTTTATTTTTATTTTTATTAGGTTTAGTTTTAGTTATTTTATTGTATAAGGTACTTAAGTATTAAGTTTGTACTATTTACGTTAAATAAACGTTTTGTTACTTTACTTTAAATATTAGATCGTCGATGTATTTATCTATATAAGTATGTATATCGGCGCCTAGTACCCATAGTCACAGTACAAGAACAGTAGTGAATCTTCATAGAAATGTGCCGCTGCCGGCTTGAATGTGTGGGTGCGCGCCGGGCGCCGTGTACGCACGCGCTGCCACGCACACATTAGCATAATATACGGGGGAATACGGTGGCGGCAGTGTGGGCCGTACCGCGACTGTGATCGCGCGCATTCAAGTACGCTCGCATTTGCCTGCTCTTACCGGCCTTAATTTATACCTCATTTATGAATTGATAGAACATTTCATTATATTATATAAATAGAAACCTAGTGCTACTCATAATACGCAAATAATATTTAACTAAAAATAAAAGTGACAACCCTAAGCGCCAACGCAAGAGTAGGTAAATAACTTGCCGAGCGGCCTTAGATTCACTACTGTTCTTAGTGTACTGTGCCATAGTACAAGCTTCTGTGAAAATTTCAACTGTCTAGCTATCACGGTTCGTGAGATACAGCCTGGTGACAGACGGACGGACGGACAGCGGAGTCTTAGTAATAAATAAATAAATATTGGGGGACATCTTACACAGATCAACCTAGCCCCACTAGTCCCACTACTACTCCGCTGTCCGTCCGTCCGTCCGTCCGTCTGTCACCAGGCTGTATCTCACGAACCGTGATAGCTAGACAGTTGAAATTTTCACAGATGATGTATTTCTGTTGCCGCTATAACAACAAATACTAAAAACAGAATAAAATAAAGATCTAAGTGGGGCTCCCATACAACAAACGTGATTTTTGACCGAAGTTAAGCGACGTCGGGCGGGGTCAGTACTTGGATGGGTGACCGTTTTTTTGCTTGTTTTGCTCTATTTTTTGTTGATGGTGCGGAACCCTCCGTGCGCGAGTCCGACTCGCACTTGGCCGGTTTTTTAAAGATAGTATACCTGCTTGGGTTTGGCGCGGCGCACCTCGGTGTGTATCATCTTGGGTCGCGCGGCGGGCGCGCGGCGGCGGCGGCGCGGCGGCGGCGCGGGCGCGGGGGACGCGGCGCGGGAGGGGGAGGGGGAGGCCGAGCGCGGGGGGGAGGGGGAGCCGCGCTCCCAGGAGTGTCGCGGTGACAGCTCCGACTTGATTTTCCGCCGCCGCTTGTATTTTCGGGGACCGGTCTGTTGGGAAGGATGATTATGATTGGTTTGTCCTTTAGCACATCAGTAGAAAATTCTTGAGACTGATATGTTTTATTCGATTTTCGTGCACAAAATTTTAAATAAAACAATGATTTATAACTCAAGATAGGTTATAGGCGTTCCAAAATTGAAGCGCTTAACTTGTGAGAAATTGGACAAGTTTCCTTTAGACGCGGCTGGACAAGCGAGAAATGTGCACGTGCTAACGAGCTCCCGCACACCGAAAGAGAAAGAGACGACCTTATGTTTAACAACGAGTGTGACAAAGATGGATGTAATGAGAAAACTAATCAAAAATAACAGATTTCTTCGTAGGCACAGAAATAAATATGGAAGTATTTTTTGTGCTCCTCAAGTATGAGTATAACCTATCTATGGTTATATAATATCATTGAAATAAAACTGATATTTTTTTGCAACAATCAATATTACCTGTGGCTGTCTCTTGAGCGCGGTGTTGGCGTCGCAGTGTTGAATAAGGTGCTGCACCAGCTCGGCACTGGAGTGTAGCGTCCGACCGCAAACCACACAGCAAAACGAAGGGCCCCCTAAACAAACATACTAGATTAGTGATTGAAACATTGCTGGTGGACCGTAGACCCTGAATCCCTTGAATAACTTCAAAACTGCCCGTATTGTATTATAATTCGTCATAAATGAGCAAAAATGGATTTGCTACCACCCGAAAAAAAAATCCAAAAGAAAATTGGGGCATTTCTAGTTAAAACCTGTCTAAGAACCATCGCTGGCGTAGCCGCAATCGATCACACGGCAATTTTTGACAACCAGAGAGTTATCTCATAAATCTCATAATGCACGGAGAAGTACAACGCCATTAGCTGGCAAATTCGAAGCACGAATCTGTATTAGAATGTACATATCTACTACAGTAACATTAAATGAATCCTAGGTATAATATAGATAAATAGTCGGGTTTAGTCATCGTTAAAGAGTTCGCTAAATTTTATTGTATGAAAAGTTTAATAGTAAAGCACCGGGGCGCGCCGGCTGACGTTAATCAGTCGGTCAAGTGCGGTGCAACTGGCCCTAAGCCGGAAAAGGAAGTGATACGTAGTAACGTACCGTTCGCGCGGCGGTCGGGCGCGGAGTGGTGCGAGCGCACGTGCTCGCGCAGCACCACGCGCTGGTTGAACGCGCGGGGGCACACCGCGCACGCGTACGGCTTCTCACCTGCAAAATTGAACCCAATTACGTTTCAAATAAGGTACATAATGGGATAGCTCATCAGCTGCATATGTTTTACCTCAACGTGCAGCCGATATCCACAAGCTAAGGATAGAATCAGTAGCACAGAATAAGTAATAGTATTATCATACAGAACGGACCCGCACCGCCCCGCCCCGATTCGGATTACCTCGCCCGCGACAGGCCGCGATATGAATGTGTGCGTAAGTCGCTCTACTGAGAACATGTCAGGATTCCGTCAGAAACTCAATGACGCGTGTACAGACGTGCCGCGCACACATATAAACACAAATCATTTTTAGGGTTCCGTACCCAAAGGGTAAAAACGGGACCCTATTACTAAGACTCCGCTGTCCGTCCGTCCGTCCGTCTGTCACCAGGCTGTATCTCACGAACCGTGATAGCTAGATAGTTGAAATTTTCACAGATGATGTATTTCTGTTGCCGCTATAACAACAAATACTAAAAACAGAATAAAATAAAGATTTAAGTGGGGCTCCCATACAACAAACGTGATTTTTGACCGAAGTTAAGCAACATCGGGCGGGGTCAGTACTTGGATGGGTGACCGTTTTTCCTTGTTTTGCTCTATTTTTTGTTGATGGTGCGGAACCCTCCGTGCGCGAGTCCGACTCGCACTTGGCCGGTTTTGATTGATGTATGGCGTGTCCGCCCTGTGTCAGTAGGCACAGTATTTATAACACCTACTCTATAGAAAAAACGATCGTAGGTATAAATGAAGAGATGGTCCAATAGAACCTTATCCCCTACACATAAAGTACAGAACGCTTTGTCCAATTGCCGTGATTTCTTTACATACCGCCGGCCGGCGTGGCGTATGGTGGCTCGTCGATGGGATGTGGACCTTACCCCGTCTACATAAGGTACAGAATCCTTACCCGTGTGTATACGCTCGTGTTTCCTCAGCGTGCCGCCGTCCGCGAAGGCCTTCCAGCAGAACCGGCAGGCGTAGGGCCGCTCGCCCGTGTGTATTCGGATGTGGATTTGTTGGGAGCTGCGCGACCCGAATACTTTGCCTGTTAGATGCACGTGAAAACGTAAATACATATTTAGATTGTATAGACGATCTATTTTGATTCATCAATTTCCCAAACAGAATTTGAGTTTCTGACCGCCATGACAATTTATGTAATGTAACGCGCAAAAGTAAACTTTAATGGAACATATTGAAGGTTCATTTTCAACTGTATTCGTTTACGGCATTCGTCAACTGCGGGGCGGTCAAAGAGTTCTTATTCTTAGGTACTTATAAAGCGCACATGCATGAGCCTTTTCTTAAATTAGCTTGGTTAGGGAGCACTATTAAGACTATCGTAAAAAGCATATCGTACCGCACTCTCTGCAGGGGAATTGCCGCGAACCACTTGAAGACGTGTTATTTCTTCCCCGTGACATCTTCTTGAATCTGAAATATAACATAATAAAATAATTAATAAAGAAATATTAAAGGACATTTTTACATAAATTGACTAAGCCCCACGGTAAGATTAAGAACATAATTATCAAAAAATATCTGATAATTAGCTGGATAATTTTGTATCCTTAACTAATGAGTCGTTTTAATTGGTTCGGCTTTGGGTCGGATGCAATGGGCGAGAAAATGACAGAGGTGTTAATGACGAGTGTAGTACTGACAGGATAGGTGCCCATAGGTGCCCGACACTGTGTATGCGGATGTTTAGCCCGACTCGTAGTGGCCTGACCAGAGGGTCACGAAACGCAACGCACGTGCACGCTCGACGCTGACGTCACACGGTCGGCAAGCGTGTACGCTCCTCCTAGCGTGCGTTCCGTGGTCGAGGCTTAAGACCAGGGATGTTGCGGATGCCGATTTTTTGACATTTTTAAAGGCTCACATCCGCGGATGCGGATGTCAAGATAGGGACATAAAAAACGTCAAATATTACATTTTAGTCATTTTTATTTCAAAAAACCGGCCAAGTGCGAGTCGGACTCGCGTTCCAAGGGTTCCGTACATTAAGTCCCACTCACACTTGACTGCTAATTTCTAATAGGTTTTTTTGGCTAATGACTAAATTACCTAGCAGTCTAGCACTTACGCCGATGCTAAGACGTTCCTGTACCGAACTGTTCCACATCCGCATCCGCATTAAATCCGCATCGATTTTATGCGGATGCGGATGTTGAAAATAATGCGGAAGTTCCGCGGTTGCGGATGCGGATATTCGCAACATCCCTGCTGAAGACTTGCGCCAGCTACGATAGCTGTATCTTGTATGTAAGGGTTGAAATAGACGGCGCGCGAACTCGCATGCGATTTTAGTTACATTGCGGACTGGTGTTACGTCCAATTCAACCGACTGATCAAATAACGCAATGTAATGAAACTCGCATGCGAGTTCTCGCACCGTGTAAAGTGTAAATAAGCCCTTAAGGTGCAGTACCTGTTGGGCGCGGGCCGGTCGGCGTGGCGCTCCGCGTGCGCGAGCAGCTGCAGCGCGTCCGCGCACGTCTCGCCGCACACGTCGCACGAGTGCTCCGCCCAAGTCGACGACGAGCTGTCGTGCCGTTTGTGACTGTCGACAATAACGTCGTGCGTTATTTAGAATTGTCAATGTCAAAAACCGGAGACTAATTAAAAAAAGCAATAGCGTGAAAATAAATATAGGTAGAATCGCAATTAATCTTGGCATCTGCATCAAAAAAGCAAGGACTAAAAATATTGGTTCTTTCTGTTGTGCAAGATGCCACAAGGGGACAAGACACCGTATCATTGTTGCTACTTTAAGCGGGATTTACATTATGAAATTAGTCTCATGGATGTTGAAATCAGTTTCACGAAAGTAGTTTCGATATATGCGAAAGTAATGTCGTGAAATTATTAGTGTCGGGAAATTCACAGTATCGCACGCAGTGACCATGGCCACATCAGCATCGAAGCTACACGTCCGCACATTGCAGGCACTTTCCCGACACTAGTTTTTCACGTCGCATTTACACTACCAAATTAGTTGCATGACACTAGTTTCACCAAAAAATCACGCAGGACACGAAATTGATTTGCTTTCGTGAAATTATTGCATGCATTACGAAACTATTAAATTACACGTGAAACTGTAGGTAAAACTAATGTCACGAAATTAATTTCACGCCACTAGTTTCGTAATGTTAATCCCGCTTTATCATACTGAAGTTTTACGAAAGTACGTCTCGTTACCAGGTCTTGGTGTCGTACACGGCTCGCTCGCTCCCTCTGTCGGCTAGCGGCGACAGCTGGTATTTACTCCTTCCCCGGGATATACTCCTTGTTTCATCCTACCTGTGTGCAGCGGTCTGATGCCGACGCAGCAGGTCGGCCCGCTGGAAGGCGACGCCGCAATCCTGACAGAACAGTTCGGGGCCTCGCTGCGTGTCGTACACGGCTCGCTCGCTCCCTCTGTCGGCTAGCGGCGACAGCTGGTATTTACTCCTTCCCCGGGATATACTCCTTGTTTCATCTTACCTGTGTGCAGCGGTCTGATGCCGACGCAGCAGGTCGGCCCGCTGGAAGGCGACGCCGCAAACCTGACAGAACAGTTCGGGGCCTCGCTGCGTGTCGTACACGGCTCGCTCGCTCCCTCTGTCGGCTAGCGGCGACAGCTGGTATTTACTCCTTCCCCGGGATATACTCCTTGTTTCATCTTACCTGTGTGCAGCGGTCTGATGCCGACGCAGCAGGTCGGCCCGCTGGAAGGCGACGCCGCAATCCTGACAGAACAGTTCGGGGCCTCGCTGCGTGTCGTACACGGCTCGCTCGCTCCCTCTGTCGGCTAGCGGCGACAGCTGGTACTCCATTCCATGATATCTTCCCCGGGATATACTCCTTGTTTCATCTTACCTGTGTGCAGCGGTCTGATGCCGACGCAGCAGGTCGGCCCGCTGGAAGGCGACGCCGCAATCCTGACAGAACAGTTCGGGGCCTCGCTGCGTGTCGTACACGGCTCGCTCGCTCCCTCTGTCGGCTAGCGGCGACAGCTGGTACTCCATTCCATGATATCTTCCCCGGGATATACTCCTTGTTTCATCTTACCTGTGTGCAGCGGTCTGATGCCGACGCAGCAGGTCGGCCCGCTGGAAGGCGACGCCGCAATCCTGACAGAACAGTTCGGGGCCTCGCTGCGTGTCGTACACGGCTCGCTCGCTCCCTCTGTCGGCTAGCGGCGACAGCTGGTACTCCATTCCATGATATCTTCCCCGGGATATACTCCTTGTTTCATCTTACCTGTGTGCAGCGGTCTGATGCCGACGCAGCAGGTCGGCCCGCTGGAAGGCGACGCCGCAATCCTGACAGAACAGTTCGGGGCCTCGCTGCGTGTCGTACACGGCTCGCTCGCTCCCTCTGTCGGCTAGCGGCGACAGCTGGTACTCCATTCCATGATATCTTCCCCGGGATATACTCCTTGTTTCATCTTACCTGTGTGCAGCGGTCTGATGCCGACGCAGCAGGTTGGCCCGCTGGAAGGCGACGCCGCAATCCTGACAGAACAGTTCGGGGCCTCGCTGCGTGTCGTACACGGCTCGCTCGCTCCCTCTGTCGGCTAGCGGCGACAGCTGGTACTCCATTCCATGATATCTTCCCCGGTATATACTCCTTGTTTCATCTTACCTGTGTGCAGCGGTCTGATGCCGACGCAGCAGGTCGGCCCGCTGGAAGGCGACGCCGCAATCCTGACAGAACAGTTCGGGGCCTCGCTGCGTGTCGTACACGGCTCGCTCGCTCCCTCTGTCGGCTAGCGGCGACAGCTGGTACTCCATTCCATGATATCTTCCCCGGGATATACTCCTTGTTTCATCTTACCTGTGTGCAGCGGTCTGATGCCGACGCAGCAGGTCGGCCCGCTGGAAGGCGACGCCGCAATCCTGACAGAACAGTTCGGGGCCTCGCTGCGTGTCGTACACGGCTCGCTCGCTCCCTCTGTCGGCTAGCGGCGACAGCTGGTACTCCATTCCATGATATCTTCCCCGGGATATACTCCTTGTTTCATCTTACCTGTGTGCAGCGGTCTGATGCCGACGCAGCAGGTCGGCCCGCTGGAAGGCGACGCCGCAATCCTGACAGAACAGTTCGGGGCCTCGCTGCGTGTCGTACACGGCTCGCTCGCTCCCTCTGTCGGCTAGCGGCAACAGCTGGTATTTACTCCTTCCCCGGGATATACTCCTTGTTTCATCTTACCTGTGTGCAGCGGTCTGATGCCGACGCAGCAGGTCGGCCCGCTGGAAGGCGACGCCGCAATCCTGACAGAACAGTTCGGGGCCTCGCTGCGTGTCGTACACGGCTCGCTCGCTCCCTCTGTCGGCTAGCGGCGACAGCTGGTACTCCATTCCATGATATCTTCCCCGGGATATACTCCTTGTTTCATCTTACCTGTGTGCAGCGGTCTGATGCCGACGCAGCAGGTCGGCCCGCTGGAAGGCGACGCCGCAATCCTGACAGAACAGTTCGGGGCCTCGCTGCGTGTCGTACACGGCTCGCTCGCTCCCTCTGTCGGCTAGCGGCAACAGCTGGTATTTACTCCTTCCCCGGGATATACTCCTTGTTTCATCTTACCTGTGTGCAGCGGTCTGATGCCGACGCAGCAGGTCGGCCCGCTGGAAGGCGACGCCGCAATCCTGACAGAACAGTTCGGGGCCTCGCTGCGTGTCGTACACGGCTCGCTCGCTCCCTCTGTCGGCTAGCGGCGACAGCTGGTATTTACTCCTTCCCCGGGATATACTCCTTGTTTCATCTTACCTGTGTGCAGCGGTCTGATGCCGACGCAGCAGGTCGGCCCGCTGGAAGGCGACGCCGCAATCCTGACAGAACAGTTCGGGGCCTCGCTGCGTGTCGTACACGGCTCGCTCGCTCCCTCTGTCGGCTAGCGGCGACAGCTGGTATTTACTCCTTCCCCGGGATATACTCCTTGTTTCATCTTACCTGTGTGCAGCGGTCTGATGCCGACGCAGCAGGTCGGCCCGCTGGAAGGCGACGCCGCAATCCTGACAGAACAGTTCGGGGCCTCGCTGCGTGTCGTACACGGCTCGCTCGCTCCCTCTGTCGGCTAGCGGCGACAGCTGGTATTTACTCCTTCCCCGGGATATACTCCTTGTTTCATCTTACCTGTGTGCAGCGGTCTGATGCCGACGCAGCAGGTCGGCCCGCTGGAAGGCGACGCCGCAATCCTGACAGAACAGTTCGGGGCCTCGCTGCGTGTCGTACACGGCTCGCTCGCTCCCGCTGTCGGCTAGCGGCGACAGCTGGTATTCCATGTCGTCGTCACCTGCGATGTACCCATAGTTTAATTATATGCCCGGGTGACTCAGTAAGTATTACAAGTTTTTTGAATTATTACTATTGAAATATGATGTATGATTCAAAATCTTTTTAGCTGTTAAAAACATAATATCTGGGAGACCGAAGACCTCTACTCGGAAAAGATAATAGATTTCAGAGATAAGACATAACTAGATCGATTTTTCGCCACCGAAAACCCCATATAGAAAAATGTTATCGAAATCGCTACAGCCGTTTCCGAGATCCCCAAAATATATAAATATACAAGAATTGCTCGTGTAAAAGGTACAAGATATGTATGCCATTCACCAACCATCCGGTCTTTAAATCGACAGTGAATTTGGTGTCTCGGTCGGGTGGACTCTAGTTACACTGCTGTTAACTTTCAACGAAGTGTTTTAGATCTTAAAGTACACGAAAAACCATTGACAATCCGACGGCATAAACCGGGCGTCTCCATCGCAGCACTGACCCGAGTTGGAGTCATAGGGCTCCCTGGTCGGCTGCTGCGGCGGCTGGTGCGGGTGCCGCTGGCGCGAGTGCGTGGCCAGCGCCTCGCGCGACCAGCACAGCTCGCCGCACGTGCCGCACTCTATCGGCGAATCTCCCCCGTGTATCTGCCAAAACAAAATGGACATTATCAGCTTAGCAATATAGTTCAAAGCAGGGATGTAACGGATGTGGTTTTATCCGAACCGAAAGCGGAACCAGATGTTTTAAATTTAGTTTATCGGAACCAGAAACGGAATCGGAACCGGAACCAGAACCGGAGCCTGAGTCAGTACTATCAGTAGGTATACATTACACAACACAAAATATACGAATAGGTACTTTAAATTCAAAAACACGGATATACCAGAACATCTAATTACTGCAGCACGTGGCAAGCGGGGCTATGAGCGAATGACTGGTATAAACCTGTTTGTTTTTGATGTACACCGCTCATGTCCCGCTGCCGCGCTAAGCATTGACATCCGATATAACTTCCGTTTCAAAAGTAACGGAACCGGAACAGAAACGGATGTGTAATACCAAACGGAAGTTCCGACTTAACGGAAACGGAGCTCTGTAACATCCCTGGTTCAAAGCCTGTAGGGAATATAGGAGGCGGCGATGGAAATCTCGCTGCAACGACTCACCACAAAACAGATACAGTACAGAAATCAATCTACATACAAAGTGCGCTCGAGCAACGCACACATAGACACTGCTCACAGACACGATATCTCGGACCGGTTGGGACCAGTGCGAGCGCGAGTGTCAACCGCTTGAGACACGCGTCTGTAAACTTTTTTGTGCAATTATGGAGAAACAAAAAAAAGTTATTATGACTATTCAGTGGACGGTTGTTTAAATTCAACATTAAACGGTGAATTGTCGTTTTTTAAGCTACCAGTGGTTTCAGAGAGGTAAGTAGGTATCTGCTTGTATTTCAATGGTTCGTTATAACGTTAAACAGAACAGTTAGGTAGGTAGGTAAGCACCCCGCCCCGGCCACTACCAGATACGAGTGCCACTACCACGATAGTTTTTTGTGCATAAATCATAGTTGACAACCCTAGAGCGACCGCCGAGCGTAGGTATGAAAAGTGAAGTACATACTAAAAACGGGTCACTCACGTATTTTAAGTCGAAAAACGCTCGACATGTTTCACTTCGTAGCGAGTGACGTAGTGAGTGTTGTGTGCAACCCATCGTTTGACAATAATGCCATAAATGAGGGTAGTTTCTCGCCTCCCCTGCCGCCACCGGCGCCTGCGCCGAGTCATCGGGCGCGGAGAGCTGCGGCCCGCAGTCTACGCCGGTCCGTCACCGTAAACGCAAGCTCCTGATGACACTTCTCGGTACGAAGTGAAACATGTCGAGCGTTTTTCGACTTAAAATACGTGAGTGACCCGTTTTTAATATATTTACTATGTCTTTGTCTCACGGAAGTTTTGTTATTAAAATTACATACATGTGATTGACTTCTGTACTGTATCTATTTTGTGGACTCACCCTCGCGTGTGACTGTAGCGCCTTCTCCCTCGCGAAGCCGACCCCGCAATGCCTGCAGACGAAGGGTCGGCTGGGGTCGGCCGGCGGCGGGCAGGGCTCGGGCTCGGAGGGCGGCGAGGGCGCGGGCAGCGGCGGCGGCGGTCGCGCCGGCGAGCGCCCGCGGCGCGACCACTGCATGGTGCGCGCTGACGTCATGTTCTCCCATACGTCTCCGTTCTACAAAACGAGATACATTGAGTAAATAGTTTTTTCACCTCAGCAGCTCGAACAAGGGTACTTTGCTACTTAAAAGCAGTGAGCAAAATCGCATTTTGCTCACTGAGTGAGACAAAATGAGCAAAATGCGATTTTGCTCACTCAGTGAGCAAAATGCGATGTTGCTCACTGTTTTTAAGTAGCAAAGTACCGTTGTTCGAGCTGCTGAGGTGAAAACTTAATTGTTGGTATATCTTAAGAAAACATGAGTGAATAGGTAAAGCTTTGGATTCCTCCGAAAACGGTGCCGTCATATGACGGCCGTCATATAGCGGCAGCAAAAGACGGCCGTCTTTACGGTGGCGACATGTGGAAAGTACCACGGCGTCATAACACACCGTCATCCACCAAGGTCAAAGCGGCAAATTTGAAAAATGTAGGCGCGATGGGATAACGTCCCATAGAAAATTTGAATTTCGCGCCTTTTCCTACTGACAAGATTTGCTTGATCATCTATAATTTACTTGGAGGATGAAATATCATTAGAAGAGGAAAATAATCGTAGTACGGAATCATTTATTCAAATCTCGTGTCATTTATTCCAAAATGGCGTCACCGCTATCTAATAAAACGTTCACGAAACTATCGACAAGGTCATGACGGCCGTCATCTTACGTTACGTTGACAACCAACGTAACGTAACGCCGTCTAGGAAACCGCGCCATCTTGTTTACATAGACAACGTTCTAGTGACGTCAGTCAACGCTATATAGCGGCCGTAATATGACGGCACCGTTTTCGGAGGAATCCAAAGCTTAAGTGATGAAGAAGGAATACATTTTTTTTTTTTGTACAATAGTTATTTGTACAACAAGAGATCAAAGTTTGATATTTCTTCGAGTGCTTATTTTGAGTCCCGTGCAAGCGAAAGATTCTATACTAGATTCACGAGCGTAGCGAGTGAATCTAATTTAGAATCTTGAGCGTAGTAAGGGACTCAAAAGCGCACGTGATGTAAATAACTTTGATCTCGTGTAGTTCACATAACTTTTCACCTCAGCAGTGAGAACATATTAGAGAACCCGAAAAATGTATTACTTCTTCATCACTTACCTATTCACTCATGTTTTCTTAAGATATACCAACAATTAAGTTTTCACCTCAGCAGCTCGAACAAGTGTACTTTGCTACTTAAAAACAGTGAGCAAAATCGCATTTTGCTCATTTTGTCTCACTCAGTGAGCAAAATGCAATTTTGCTCAACTAATAAACAATATGTATCATTGTCATTTAATTGACTTACTTCTTCAGGCTCTGGCTCGGGAATCTTTTTTCGCCTCCCTCGCTTTTTCTTTGGTTTTATCGCTTGACTGTTATCTAACACGTCCTCTGTAACAAAAATGTGCAATAAACGCAGGTAAAAAATATATATCAAAAGACAAAGCAAAGGAGTTAATGGTAATGGTATGGTGGTGGTGATTAAACGAGTTTGCCTAAATTCTATTGCTGAGAGAACCAACAAGTCAGTTGTATATAATACAATAGTTGTACACAAACGCCGTCCTGTTGGTCATCCTAAATATCGTTGAGCGGACAGAGTGGAGGCAGATCTCCGTGAGCTCGGGGTCGGCGAAAGCTGGAGTGATACCGCTCTGGACCGAGCAAAGGGGCGCGCTCTTGTGTTGGAGGCCAAGACTCATTTGGGTCATCGCGCCAGCCAAGTAAGTAAGTACATAAATATAGTAGCATGGTCTTCTGAAACCATCAGGGCATGGTATCACGGCTACACTCTTAATTGACCAGTGGTGAACCTTATGTCATTTTTTTATGTCATCTCACAATAAGGTTTATAAACTATCAAACAGCGCCATTTAGACGGACCCAGATCGCATTTACGCACGCTAAGCACGTTCAGTTCCTTAATGTAAGTTGAACCTTCTATATTTAAATGGCAAGGTAACGGTGGTATCAGAGATTCCCTATCTAGCAGAATTGACGCTAGTAGAAGCTTATAAAAGTACTAACCGTAGTCGACCGGGTCCGCGTTGTCGGGCACCATGGCGTGCACCTTGAGGTGGTTCATCAGGTCGCACTTGCGCACGTACCGCACGCCGCACAGGTTGCAGGCGTGGGGCCGGTCGTTCTGGTGGGCCACCATGTGGTTCACTGTCAGTTAACTGTGGATGGTACACGTATAACACTAACCGTAGTCGACCGGGTCCGCGTTGTCGGGCACCATGGCGTGCACCTTGAGGTGGTTCATCAGGTCGCACTTGCGCACGTACCGCACGCCGCACAGGTTGCAGGCGTGGGGCCGGTCGTTCTGGTGGGCCACCATGTGGTTCACTGTCAGTTAACTGTGGATGGTACACGTATAACACTAACCGTAGTCGACCGGGTCCGCGTTGTCGGGCACCATGGCGTGCACCTTGAGGTGGTTCATCAGGTCGCACTTGCGCACGTACCGCACGCCGCACAGGTTGCAGGCGTGGGGGCGGTCGTTCTGGTGGGCCACCATGTGGTTCATCAGGGCGGCCTTCTTGCGGAACCGCCGCGAGCAGAAGTCACACGGCCATGGTCGCATTGCTGTGTACTGGTCCTGGAAAGATAAATATTTATAGGACATTCTTTCACAAATTGACTAAGCCCCCACAGTAAGCTCAAGAAGGATTATGTTGTGAGAGCGACGACTCTGAGAACGACATATATAATAGGTATACAAATACTTAAATATCTAGAACACACCCACAAGTCAGGAACATATATAAATATATCTGAACTCATCACACAAATAAATGCCATTACTGGGATTCGAACCCAGGACCATCAGCTTCTTAGGCAGGGTCACTACACTCACTACCGACTCGGTCTGACTGGTTGTCTTAAAAGTGCTTTTATATCCTCAAAGGCACAGAATACCTCAGTATTGCGAACCTCAGTTCGCAAGTGTGCGTTAACCTTTTCCACGCCGTGTCAAACCCAAAAGCTGTCACTCAGACGCCACATCATTGAAGTGTCAAAACTGAAGTTGAACTTTATGTATATGCACGTAGGTCGATGTTGCTCTGTGGTCTGTGACCGATTAATCGGCCTTTGGTGTTGAACCTACGCTGCGGATATATCGGTCATTGGCGTCCAAAAGGTTAAATTCATTTGGTCGCAAACCGCTTGGCGCGCAACATAATAGTGCAAGCTAGGTGTGCAGAAAGGACAGAGTATGAATTTTTTTTTTTTTTAATTAAAGACATAATTTTCTTGTATATATAAGTATATTTATATTCCTGCATAACGTTGCAAATTGGTGTGTCTGTGTAATATCTAATATATGCATAAAAAATTATGTGTTGAAATTATAAGAAACTTGTCTTACCCATAATGTTTAACATAATCCATTTGGTACATGTTAGTCGCTAATGCAGGTGCCTTTATAACTTTATTTCTTGTCAGCTTACATGACATTGAACAATAGTTTCCACAAGAGCAATAGGAAAAAAAATCCAAAAAATTTACTTAGCATTTACCAATCTATGTATTAAAATGTATTATCATGCAACGCTGTTATTTTATTATGTGAGATAGATTATAACCTTTTTTGTCAAAAATTTAATAAGAATTATTTCTTTCATTGACACTTTTTACATATATTATATACTTTCCCCGAAAAAAAAAACTGTCAACCAGGATATATTTCATACTAAAAGGGGGGGTTGCGGCAGTGGTAGGGGTTGGGACGCTAGTGCGTAAAGCACCATACTCAAAGGTATCATACTACATTCATAAAAGGCTGGCTATAATTTGTTTGTCTTCCTCATACATTAGATTAGAACATAACTTGACCGAATCATTAAATGATGTCAGAGACATAACCATGTATTAAATTTGACATTAAAATGGAATGGATGTAAACAAACTGTTAGCAAAACTGTTGAATAAATTAAAAACATACAGAAAATGTTAATACAAATATTACAAATTGTTCTAAGCACTTACCTGATCTGTTGGAAGCGGGACATCAATGTCATTTTCCTCTTTTATGTCCAACACCGGGTTTGTAAAATGCTCCAATGGAACCTCCACTCTGAAATTATACAAACTAACAATCAAATATTAATTACAATTTGCAATAGATACAGTAGGTAATTATAATTTGTCTTGGTAGGTCCTGCAGGAACATTGCATTTATTGTGTAAATGCATGCAGCCTGTATTCATCTCCATCTAGGTTTATGTTTGTCTATTTTCATTTAAACTTTATGGCTAGAGATAGCTAAATAAAATATGTTTGCATTGTACTTTACCATCATAAAGTATAATATTTATTTTTTACATATTGTTAGGTGACAACCTAAATTCAGTAATTAGTACCTTAGATTGAAAGCCATAATGAACCATACTAGTAATAAAACGAACTATAGACCTATCTCCATACTTAGTTCGTTTGCGAAGATTTTTGAGTCCCTTGTCTGCCCACATGTTCAAAATCATTTCAGAATGTACATAAGCGATTTCCAACATGGATTTGTCAGCGGTAGGTCTACTACTTCTAATTTAATATCATTTACAGAGTTTCTGTCTGATGCGATGGACTCCGGCAAGCAGACAGACGTAATATACACAGATTTTAGTAAGGCCTTCGACAAAGTCTGCCACAAAATTCTGCTAACAAAGTTATCGGCATATGGTTTCCATTCGTTGCTGCCTTGGTTTAAATCCTATTTAGAAAATAGATCGTTCTTTGTAGTCGTAAACGGCTTTAAGTCTCCTTCGCATAGTATTACATCAGGGGTGCCGCAGGGGTCTCATTTGGGGCCAATCCTGTTCAATATCTTTATCAATGATATACCCGACTGTTTTAGACACTCGAAAATTTTTATGTATGCTGACGACCTAAAGTTTGCACGCACTATAAACTCAGCTGACGATGTTGATTTGCTACGAAGTGACTTGGGCAGGCTAGTCCACTGGTGTAATAATAAGCAAATGATCTTAAATGCTGGAAAATGTGTTCATGTCAAATTTACGAGGAAACAAAATATCATTCGGTCAGAATATAGTATTTGCGGCAATACCCTTCAGGAAGTTGACACAATACGCGATTTAGGAGTAGTCTTTGATAAAAAACTTACTTTCATCCCTCAAGTGGAACACATATCTAAGAAATCTTACAAAATGTTAGGGTTTGTTATAAGGAATGTTAAGATGTTTCGACGCAGTAATACAAAGATTTTGCTTTTCAACAGCCTTGTGAGGAGTATATTAGAATATTGTAGTGTAGTGTGGCGTCCACACTACGCTACTCACTCTTTAAGACTGGAGCGGGTTCAAAAGCGGTTCCTGCGGCACCTGACTTTTGCAGAGGGCAAAGCCAAAACAGCCGTTTCGTATGCCCAAAGATTAAAACTGTTCAAATTTGAGTCGTTATCGCTACGCAGAGGCATCGCGGATGCAATGTTCTTGTATAAATTATTGAATAATGACATAGACTGTCCGCAACTCCTTGGCCTTCTGCACTTCCGTGCTCCAAAGAGAATACCTCGAAACCCGATAACACCCCTGTGCCCCCCGCTCCGTAGGACGGTCCACGGCAGCAACTCACCTGTCCCTAGATTATGCAAGGTAGTAAATAGCTGTAGCCATATAATGGATATACACTTTGACTCTGCGTATCACTTTAAAAAATCTGTTCGGGCCTGCTTAGCAAAAATAATAGTATAAGTTAGTGATATCCACTCAATGTAATAATGTTTGCCCCCTTTATTAGTTTAATGCCTACATTATTATTGTAAACGGTATGTTAAGTATATGTAATTTTAGTACCTTAGTCAATGCAAGTGGTGTTTACCTATAAGTAATTGTTACGCTTAGCATAATTACTCAAAACGTTTGTTGTTGTACTTTATATAGTGTAAACTATTGTTGGTGAACCAATAAATAAATAAAAAAAAAAAAAAAAAAAAAAACAAGGTTGATTTTTGATTATTTTAATTTTGCTGACAATATGTGCATATACTAAAATGAAAAAACTTGCAATAGAGTACAATTGGTCAATAAAATTATATTAAATGGGGCACATTTCATAGCCACCAAATGAGTGCCACTGTTATGTACACATAATGCCCACTATATTCCACTTAACATTAAAAACAAGAGACATGGTTATCCCATAATATAACATTAATATAAACAGAATGTTATACTTTATTGGGTTAATGCCTGAGTCACATTTTTTTCTTAACATTATTTTAAGATTTGTTGTTATAATTAGTATATCTCTAACAATAAAAACAAGCAACTGACCTGTCCTGCCCCTCAGTCCAGTCATCCGTGATCACCTCCTCCGTAACACACTCCACACTGGGGTCCACGGCCAACTCTGCAGCATCCGTGTAACTGACTACATCCTGTGACAAGAACATCAGATTCTCTGCTGCTATCTGATCTGTGTCTTGTATTATTACTTCTGAGCTCTGCAAATGTGAAATATAAATGCAAATGTGATGTTTAATAATAATAATCCAGTGACAAAATGTGCTGTGCATTTTTATTTTAGTTTTACTTACATGCATTTTTGATTTGGCAATTTATTGTATGGTTTATTCTACGTACAGTCAGCTCCAGAGATAACTGACCCCCCTGCATAAAAATTTGTTTGCAGTGTGGGTCAACTATCTCTGCAGCTGATGTATATGTTGTAAATGAATTGTATTTTTATAACATAATTTAGTCTAATTATGTTAAGAGATTCGTAAGTCATATCTACAGTGTTCAAGCAAGGAAAATATTTTTATATAAAAATCATTGATTTTAGGGAGTTTTAGTTAATTTAATACAGTCTCCAATCAAAGAAAATAATTTGTTCTACACTACATTCTCAACTTAAACTGTGATTATTAAAATTTAATATTACATGCGAAAGGACTTTTTTGCAACTGTCTATGTTGAACTTATCTACATGAATATTAATATCTCATTATGTAAGATTCATTAATTTCCTAAAAAAAGACTTAAATTACATTGTAAATGTTCATGTAGGTAACAATATTAACCCCTGGAGCGCCCCAGAATTACCGTAGTATGGAACTCCTATACTAGTTACTAGCACACGTGTCTTGTTAGGGCGCTCCACGGGTTAAATTAAAATTATATTTACCATATTGGAGTAAGAACCAGCTTGCACATTATCTAAGCCACAGATGACCTCAGAAGCCACTACACCAGGGATGTGCTAAAAGTATAATATACATTTTTAATGTAAATAGAAATATATCAGCATTCGTTTGTTGTGAATGTATGTAGAAAGAATCAGAAAAGTTTAATTAATGTAATACATAAAAGACGATTATGTACCTTTGACTCCACCTCATCCTCCTCCCAGTGGAGATTGAAATCTTCAGCTTCACCATCCATTTTGGTTTTCTGTTATGTACCATCCATAACTAAAATAAACAAATAAAATAATGAGTACAATTAGACCCATAAATTAACTACAACAGGCACAGTAACCAACAAGTACGGGAGCGGGCCAACAAGGGAGGGATCTTGTCAACAATATTCTATACACCCTATATAATTCCTAAACCAAAACATCAACATAACCTTATTTAAAAACATATTATTTTCCCTGACTACGATCTATCTAGTGGACGACAAACTAAAGATGGAAAATTCTTATAAAGGAAAAGTCACTTCGCTAGCGAAACATGGCATAATCAAACAGAAAAGCTGAGCAAAAATAGTGTCAACAGTTATAGACGTAAAACGCTTAGGTTATCCTTGTCAAACGAATAGGTTAATAAACATTGATTTTCTTACCGATTTTTACCAATATTTGGTTGAACAAAGCTTCTAAATCACGAATCGCAATGAATTTCGAGATAATCGAAGCTATAACATATAACTATACGTTTACATGACGCAATCAAAGAACGTATCAATACTTGAAAATTGGTTATAATAAAATGTCGACAAAAACTTTGAAAGTACTAACCAGTTATTTAACTAAATAATAATATTTTAAAACGTATTTAGCTGTTTATTTGGTACAATTTGTAAGAATTTGGTTAGTAAAAGAATGGCAATCTTCTTTCTTCCATTTCCCCAATCCATCCATTTTATGTTTCGTTATACCTTAAACGACTAAATAAACAAAAAAAATCATTCTTATTCTATAAACTTTTCGAGGTTTTGTAATTGGTAGAGCGAGTCTAATAATCAATGATTATTATTAAATTTAAATCATTTTTATTTATTTCTCTGTTGAGCTAATAAGTCTATTATTTATTTTTGAAGTTCCAAATTTATAAAATGTTGTCTGCGTAGTACGAAGCGGTGTAATTGATAAGGCGTTATACACTTTAAAAATAAACTCAAGCATGTTTCTTGTGAGTAGTTTCGAACATGCTTTTAGTTAAGAAATAGTTAAAAATGGCTCTAGAACTTATAGCCAATTTAGACTCTCGCGCGAGCCACGAGACGAGCCGCGCGCGAGCCGCGCCACGAGACCTGAGTCCACCGTTTACACTCGCGTTCGGCTTGTCATTCGGTTATAAACCTTATGCCGTGCCGTTAGTGTTTAAATTATATTAGCTCGACGAGCTTGCGAGCCACGAGACGAGCTGCGAGCCCACCGCTTACACTCTCGTCTCGTGGCTCGGCTCGCGCCGCTCGTCTCGTGGCTCGCGCGAGAGTCTAAATCGACTAATAGAAGGTAGGATGTGGGTCCAAGGCCCCAACCTGTGGGTCAAACCAATTTGTCAGTAAATAGGAACAAAAAAACTATACTTATCCTTTTCTTTTGGGTACTAGTACTAGTGTAAGACAAAGATAGTATGACTCTCTCTGTCTATGTTTGAAATAAGACAGCCCTTTGACACACTATATGTGGGATCTTAGACTATAATGTCCACTTTAGACGAAGAAAAGTCTGCAGCGATTTTGATAGCCTACGCAGTGCAAGTGTTATTGACACGTCATAAATTCATAGAAGTTTGACGTTTAAAATGACACTTGCACTGCGTGGACCATCTCTTTGGTGACTGACTATCATCTGACTATACTTTATGTCAACGTTATGTACTGTGATGAGGAATTACTTATAACTGATTGAGCGGATAAAAAATAATTATGCTCATAAAATCTTCTACACACACTCAGTAGTGTAATCTTGAACTGGGCTCGTTTATTTCCTATTAATCGATTTTCCATTCAACCATGGCTCAAGAACTAACCGAACTGTGCCAG
Organism: Cydia amplana; assembly: GCF_948474715.1. NCBI lineage: Eukaryota > Metazoa > Arthropoda > Insecta > Lepidoptera > Tortricidae > Cydia > Cydia amplana. The sequence goes on from NC_086080.1 coordinate 7,987,232, forward strand.
TTGTTGTTCCCAGATTCGAGCAGCGGTAAGAATCTATTCTACATCTACTATTCCAACGAATTGTTTGCCACTAGCCACTATTATGGTATAATTTCATTTAGTACGGCGATGCTACAATACCTTTGTGACTTGACAATTACTCCATTGATTATAATACAAACCAAAGGCACCAAAGCATACATAGGTTGGTATTCTGCCTGTCCAATTTCGTGGTCCAATGTGTATTGCGTCTCACTCTCTCAAAGACAAAAAAATAGGGCAGGTGGAATACCACCCTTACCTATACCATTTTAGTACCATTTTCCATGCATTATTATTTACAAAATCATATCCTAAAAAAATATATTAATTTCAGAAAATGCAGAATACTTCAGTGAAATCAATGAATACATCAAAAAACTGGGGTCACAAAATTGGGATCACATAAGCAAAGAGCCAGAAAGATTGACTGAAGAAATGAACCAACTGACGGAGCAAACGCAAGACCTGGCATTTACAAATTACAAGACATTTGTGGAGACGGCAGAGATCTCGCGGACCATCATGAAGGACCTTGGGAATTCTAAAGAATCACTATCAAAATTCCTTGAGGCTACGCCTGACTTTATACAGGAATGTGAGAATTTCTCTCAAATGGCTGGAAATATTGTTAAGGAGAAAAGGTAAAAGTATATTTTAATAGAGTATGGCAACTCGTGAAGTATTTTTTATACAGAAAAATTTAATCTTGTATCAGTTGAACAGCATGGGCAACAGTACTTTAACCTTTTGGATGCCAATGACCGATATATCCGCACCGTAGGTTCAATGCCAAAGACCGATTAATCGGTCACATATCACAGAGCAACATAGACCTACGTGCATATGCATAAAGTTCAATTTCAGTTTTGATACTTCGGCGATGTGGCGTCAGCGTGACAGCTTTTGTGTTTGACACGGTGTCGAAAAGGTTAACTTGTGGTTGTGAAAGCTTAACCCATCCAACGCTAATCACAATACATTGTTATTACATCTCTAAAAAAATAATAGTACCTAATTACATTGTGAGTTGACTATGCTAAAGGCTATTATGTAGCACCAGGCGTGGCTCACTCCGCGATTATATCGCTTTGCTACAGGTAGCTAAAAGTACATCCGTTCCACACCAATTTTGGTGGCTAGCCATAAGCCACGCGTGGCGCTGTCGCCACTAGGGCTCGCGGTCGAGTCCGTGTTTCGTTTACACGTTTCGAATACCCGTTTCCGAATAACACGTACACGGTTTTCTGGCCCGTTCCGCACGTGTAATTAAGAAACGTGTAATTAAGATCCGTTCCCACGGATAAACGGGTATTCGAAGAAACGGATCTTATTTACCCGTGGCTCCGGAGACGTCCTTGACGAGTAGCGAAGGAACGAACCGGCGTAGGTACTTAAGAGCTACAAATGAATAGACAAAAGATTCATGAGGAGTTTCTGTCATATTTAACCTTATTTCGTGGTTCATAGAGTCGAAATTCAATAAACGGTTTACAAAACCCTTTTCTGAGCAGGTAGTTTTTGCTTGCAATGTTGCAATACGAGTAGAAAATTAGAAATACAGTAGGTATACCTACATGCTACTATCAAAATAGTATTTTGTATAAGACTTCAAATACTAATACTTTATGGTTTATTATATAATTTGATAGCAATAAATATAAAGTGCTAGTAATAAAAAATAAAAGCAATAAAGAGTAAAAAAGAAGACTGTACGATAAAAACTGGCCATGCATGATCTGGTAGGTATATATACAATATTCTTACCAATTGCACATTATTAAACAGTTCTTATATTTTTAATAATCTGTAGATATAAGTCTTATAAGTATAATTATAATTAAAATTCAATCAATTATCAATCATATTACTGATATTACCTACAATTTATGTGTGAGTTTTCTCGAACAGGTATATTTTATCGAATAAATATTCTGTCAATAAGAAATGTATATTTTTTTATCGTATTATTCTTTAACTTACGTAAGCCAGGCATCTAGGTATTAAGTATTATAGTAAACCATGTGCCACTGCATTTGTTACAATTTCTTGTGTAGACGTGTTCACCTTATTACACCGACATAAAGCTTATAATTGGTTGTGGCAGTTCTGATAATGGTTTGGGAACCTACTTGTTTTCGGCGATATCAGACAAAAGGGTATTGGAAAACAACACGTTCTAATGAATGGAACACCAGCGGCCGGCATTTATTACCTGAACACTCGTGTGAAAGTGACCCAAGTGAACATGAATGATTACCAATTTTGAGATCTATCTTAATGTTCTTAACAATATAATCGCTAGGTAACCAAAGTAGCATGGGTTTTTATTTTTTTAAGGTTCTCGTCTGAAATCCTTCGTTTCGAATGCCGCTTGTGTGTACTTTTTTTTGCGTCGTTGGCAGATTTGCTGTTTTCGCTCAGCAGTAAATTGATAATAATAAGAAATAACCACGAAGTAATCCATACTTATTACCTGTTATTATCTGTTATTTTTAACTAATATAGGTAGTATTTGTCTGCACATCTATTCTTCACGAAACTATATTACTTAATTACTTACACAATTATACATGTATAAAATGTATTTCTTTGATTGAAATAGAATTATATTAATTATGCAATTAATTATGAATATGTTAGCTTAAAAGCAATAATAGTAAATGAAGGTTTTATTTTAAACTAGGGACGAGTAGGTTTAAAATTAAAAATAGTAGACAATATAGGATAGGGACACCTACTTCGATTAATATATTGTATAGTTGGCTAAATATATTATATCAACACAGTTATAAATGTGACGTCCCACGGGTAAAGGTACCTTATGGCCGTTGGCGCTTACGCTATTATTAACGCCGCTCCGCCGCCGCGCGCTATTATTATTGCAGCGCTATGCGACGTAAGCGCCAACTGCCATAAGGTACCTTTTGCCGTGGAACGTCACAAATAATTAAAAAAAAAATTCCGTACGCCAAACAAGTTCATCTGAAGTCAACATTCAATATTAGACCTTACATACCCAGACCTAGAGCATTGATTGGGTCAACCTGTTTCGGATCCGTTCGGGCCGGTGTTAAGTAGGTACCCGTGTAAACGGAGATACGTATCTGAGAAACGTGTCTTGGGAACGTTTATTGGAGACGTATCCGGATCCCGGCGGTTCCGTGTAAACCGTGTTCTTAGCACCGCCGGGCTTAAGAACACGGGTATTCGTTTCGGCGTGTAACACGGATACCGGGAGCCCTAGTCGCCACCTAGCGGTCATACCTGTGCTGATCGTAACAGACGCGTTTTGTTAGAGAGTGAGTCTTCTGTACCTAGTACTATTATTTATTCTGTGGTAGCACTATAACCATAGCTTGGCAGTTAATGTGTTAAACACTGATTTAACAAAATTTCGTTCATATCAGTACATAACCCACTAACTTGCCAACCACAGAAAGATTTCTCCATCTCAGACAAGAATGATTTAAACCAAACCATTTCCTGTTACAAAATATTTGATATTAGGGCCTTTCAGCTATAATATTACTATTTTTTTTTGACAAGCTTTTATTTAGTTTCACCTGTCCCATTGTCTGTAATCAAATCTTGCAAGTTAAATTTGACCCACTTCCCGGTGGTTTCCGATGAAGCTGAAAATTTGCATATGTGTGTAAGTCTGGTGACAAAGCAATATGTATTATAGTACCATGGAGCTGATCTGATGATGGAGACAGGAGGTAGTCATAGGAACTCTGTGATAAAACAACGGAACCTAATTGTGTTTGGGGTTTCTAGAATTGACTCGATGAGTATTAGTTGTCTGTGGAAAAAAAAGTACAGGCAGCGATGAAAGCTTGTACCAAAAATGAAATTTTTGCCAAAAACTTTTTAGTACAGTACCATCACCCACACAGTTAACTGACAGTTTGTATTACAAAAGGCATAAGGTCCACCGATGGATAGTTAAGAGTGTTGCTGTTGTACTCCAGTACAAATAACACAATTTTTTTAAATTAGTTGTTTTAAATTCCAGTCGCTACAGTTCCATTCGCAACCAGAGTGAGAAGTTGCTGGAACTGTTAGAGTTGCCTGCGTTGATGCGTGAAGCCCTCTCCGCCGAGGACTATGAGAGCGCTTTGGATATCTTCACATTCATCCGGAACTTATCTAAGCGGTATTCTGAGATACCCTTAGTTCAGGTTTGTACTCAATGAAAAACTATTTTAGAATAGAATAGAATAGAAATGGTTTATTTGGTGTTGAAATACATGCTTAACCTATAATACATCTTATTCTAGTACAAGACACCAAAATGGATGCCACTCAGCTTATGCCGATGACTAATGTCCTTAGCCATGGCGCTGGTTTTCAGGGCAACCAATAACACACATACATTTTTAATTTTACAGTACATATGGCCCTATTTTCCCGCACTAGTGCGTAAAATGCACTTTTCGTGTGTATGTCAAAAGTTTAAAGGGCCATATGTACCTACTGTAAAACGTTGTACGATACACGTGCGAATAGGTAATTCGCAACTCGTGTCGATTTAAAACACTCCCTTCGGTCGTGTTTTAATTTATCGCCACTCGTATCGAATTTTCTCTTTTCCGCACTTGTATCGTAATAGTACATTACTGCAGACGCCGGGAAAGAAGGGCTTGCCGGGTGAGTAGGTATAGCCGGCCGACCGTAGGGAGGCCGGATAGTGATACGAAGCCGGCAAGACCTTTTCACGGCTAGGCATGTATAGTGCTTTTCTCAAACATGCAATGAAATAAAAAAATACACCACTCAAAAAAACAAATTTATAATCTTTATAATAAAAATCCAACTTCACAACAAAAGTTTTTTAATTTTCCTTCCAATCCCGTCATAATTGTTTTTTTTTTACGGAAGTCGTCCGTATTTCGCGAGTGTAGTGTTCGAATAAACCTTATTAGGGCCATTATACACAATCTGATAATAAGAATCTAAATTTCTATAAATAAAATAAATGCAGAGGATTTTAAATATTGTCTATGGTTTCTGGTGACTTACGTATAGACAAAATTTTAAATTTATTCATCAACACATTGAATCATACAGATTCGTATTCTTAATATCAGTACGTTCGTGTATAACAGGCGTTAACGCGGATATTTTGTTCCGATAACCATTCATTCACCAAAAATATTTAAAAAATATATAATTCGGCTGTTTAGTCTGTTCATGGACACAGACCCCATGTTTACATTAGAATTAAAAAAAAAAATTACTTCCCGGCCTAGGCCTTCAATTTCGTATGAAATTCCTTTACAGTTCTCTGGAGTTGCTCCGCCCTAAACGTGATACTTCGAAGCCTGATATAACGCCCGGAGCGACTACATTTCATTGCATGTTTGAGAAAATAACCTTGGAGGATACAACTAAACGGAGTAGCCATTAACAGGCTTTCCCCTCTGTCGAAAATAGGCGGCCAACGGTCATACACAATGTATGGACTGACGTTTATCTGACATGGCTATTTTTACGTTACGCATACATTTGACGTTCCCCTCCCCCGCAAAAATCGGCAGACTGTTTTGTACAGAAAATTACAGACATGGCGTCTCCGTTTGATTATATCCTCCAAGTAAATAACTACCTATTGTTTTAATTTTAACTCCTGTCCCTTTCAAAAAGTGTGAAGTTCCTGCATTTCTAGAAACAGTTTCTGCATCCTACACACCTTACGTTACCTAAATTATGCCTTTTAATCTAATTTTTTCTTTTTATCTTGATTTAATCTAATTAACCTTACTTGCAGAACACAACATCCGAGATCATGACACTCTGGTTTGAGACACTATATCATTTGTTCAATCAGCTCCGATATGATTTGCCGCTGCCGCAATGCCTTCAGGTAGTTCTTATTGCTATGATTTTAAAGTTCAAAATAGGATACTAAAAAAGAAAGGACGCTTACCACAAGTATTTTCGTACATCGACTCGTCTATTGCTATCTCTATCGCACGCACATAATTATATTGCTGCCCCGCTCGCACAGTGGCATTGACCGCCGGCATCATAGGTGGGACAGCAATATAATTAAACAAGTGCGATAGAGATAGGAACAGGACAGGCACAATTATTTCTTTAATGGTAGTTTCTATTGCTATGCTATTAAAGTTCAAAATAGGATACAGATTGATCGATTTAATTATATATATTTTTAGATACTAGGATATCTCCGGAGAGCTAACACCGTATACCGGTCGACGGATGACGATGGCAGCACTCAATACACAGGAAGCAAAACTAACACATCCGATGGTCTACATTTGCAGTTTTTGAAAGCCAGAAACGCCTGGTTCGAAAAAGCTTTGGAGGATGCCAATAATACCGAATGTATGTATTTATAGCTAAAAAAAACAAAGGGTATTGTATTCGTCTGTATTTTATTTATAGTCATAAATAAATAAAAATAAAAATTACGTGGTACAGTCGCCATCGATATATCGGAGCGGCTAAGGCGCTCACAATTATCTGAACACGCCTCTATTGTCAGGGCGTTAGAGTGCGAATTCAGATATTGTGAACGCCTTGGCCGCTCCGATGTATCTAATGGCGACTGTCCCATGAAATTTTACGTAATACATGACATACCTACTTACTTTTAAATTTTACATATTCATGAAAGGAACAGCTAAATCCTCCAGCTAAATTATTAGGCAAGTACCATATAGTTTAAACCTGAATTTTGTTATCATTGCAGCCAGCGAAAGACTGCTGAGGAGAATAGTGGAGTTGCACCGAATTCACCTGTTCAACGTTCTGACGCAGCACAAATCGATATTTCTGCCCGACGCCCACGAGTCCAGGGCGAGAGAGGACGAACTGAACGGAACTAGTGCCTTGTCCTGTTGGTTGAAGCAAAAGGTACTTAGTACCTACACCTTAAGCATGTCCCAAACGGCTGACAACCACAGTTTCTGCAACGTGACCTTGGTAGAAAAACAGTGGTTTTAAGCCATGTGATTGAAACTAAATTCTGCATGACCTTTAAACGCCCTTGGTAGACAGGCGTGCTCTGCCAACCATTGGCAGAAGCAGTGGTTTAAAATCGTCTAGCCGCTTGTTATAAACTTCTGCTTCAACCAAGGTCATGTTGCAGAAACTGTGGTTGTCTGCCGTCTGGCACATGCTTTACTTTGAATCCTCTATCGTGTGCGGCGCGTCATCGTGAACCTTGTTGGAATGCACGAAGATTGATATTGGGCTGTAGCCGCGCGCGTCAGTAGTCGTCTTTGGCCGTCAAAGGGATACTTCTTTCTAGTCAGCAATAAAGATTTCGTCACAGTAGCGGGACGCGTGGGCGGCGACTGCGTACTGCGTTTTCATAGTTCTCTGCTCACGGCCCCGCAGTGTGACACAGCCTTAAGCATTGGCTGTGACGAGTTTTATTTTTTTAGCTCTTTTAAGAGGATTATTTTGATCTTGGGAACAGTTAAGGACTATCAACAGCATATCCTTACGAGTCTCGTGTCCTTACTTTAGATCTAAAATACAATGATCTGCATTATAATTATCTTGTAATCTTTGCAGGTAGAAGTTTTGGCACAAATCCTAAACCGAGACTTGCAAAACGAAGACGAATCCAACTTTGAATCCCTATTTAACCAGTGCATGTATCTCTGTCTCTCATTTGGAAGAGTCGGCGCGGACATGAGATGCACTCTGACCCCGCTCTTTAGAAAAAATCTTTTGGCACTATTCTATAAAGGATTAGAAAAAGCGGAAAACCACTTCGAGAATCAGATGAAGTCATACAAAGTGCCTACTATAAAGAATGTACCGCGACCAGTGAATGAAAATGCTTCTGGAGGGCCGCCAGAAAGTCTTTTAGACTATTACCCGTTGGCTGAATACTGCAATGGAATGTTGATAGTACTGAACATGTTAAGAAACACGGCTCCGTTGAATATAGTGAAAGAAGTTTACAATGCATATAGGAACTCTTTGAGCCAGGCTGTTCAAGTTTTAACGGCTTTTTACCACAGAGAACAACAAGCTTTTACAGATATCGAGAGGCAAAATTTTGTTTCGTTGTGCATTTGTTTTACTGAAGATTTCGTGCCGTATATATCGAAGTGCCTGGCGCTGTCGTTCCCGTCCACACAGATTGCGGAGCTGCTTGGTGTGACTTTGACGGTTTTGCAAGAAAGCAAGCTTCTGCATATTGACCAAGTTGGTATTTGCGAGCCTTTGAATAGTATTACTGGGCTTAGTATAAATTGAAATATGAATTTTATGTGTACACAACGTATTGTATTATAATGTATTTATAATCTTAATTACTATAAATCGACCTCGCCGAAACTGATTTAAGCTAAACAATATATACTTCGGCGTGGCGTCCTCAACTAAGCAAATAAAACATTAAAAAAATAATACAAAAACTTTTTATTGAAAAAAAGATAACATAAAGTTACACTTATAAACATTAAATAAATGCTTGCAAGGCACTGCCTTCAACAATAGGTTAATAAATGGAATGGTATAACAAACCTAAGCTTAACTGAACCTAATCTTTTTGACTCGCGATTTCCCTTCATCGTTCCTGGAGACCTCGTAGTAATGCGTGACCTTGTCCACATTACCGAGGGACTCTATGAACTCCTTGTCGTGGGTGATGATGATGAACATGAAGTTCTTTTGTCTCATGCGTTCTTGGACTATCTCGCCGAGAGCGGAGCATAGGCTGCGCACGTTTTCGTGGTCCAGGTTCGTTGTGGGTTCATCTAGGGCTAGGATGCCGAACCTGAAAGAATATTAGGTGTTTTTAATAGGTGTCCATTTAACACATTCAGTGCCAGCTCGAGCTACGCGCTACGAGCGTAGCCGATAACACGGGAAAACCGGTATGTAGCGAAAAGCGCCTAAACAGTGAACTTCCCTAGCGAGTCGCTGGCAGTTAATGTTTTAATTTCAACCTTAGCATTCCGATTTAAGGTTCAAATTAGATTGGTCATTCGGAAAACGTTTTGGTGATTCATTTAAAGACGGATTTGGAATATATTTGGATTTGTTGGGAAACCCTTTTAGGGCCACCCCACATCTAGCGTCTTTCGAGCGTCGGCGTCTCGTCGGCGTCTACAACTCTATGGCCCTGCTCGACGCAACGTCGACGCAACTGCGCAGCGACGTCATTTTCCATAGCGCTGACCGACGCCGACGCCTGAAAGACGCCAGATGTGGGGTGGCCCTTAGATTGGTACAACCTGGAAAAGTGTTAGGTATACATATTGAGTTATTTGTTAGTTTGTGCCGGGACAACGCGAGGAAGATGAGTATCAGTCACCACACCTGGTGATGGAGTCCAAAGGTGGCCATAGAAATTACAATATATGTAGGTACCTAAATTACAACTTAATTGATTTTGACCTTGTCACACTCGTCTTGATATGTAAGAAGATGATTGTCGAAAGAAAAGTTCTTTATATCGTAACTAGGTCTTCCAAATTTTCATCAGCTAGTCTGTTCGGAAAGAGAAGAGTCGTGGAATGTATGGGGCCCAATACATTCCACGACTCATCTCTTTCCGCACAGACTCTATGGCGTTATCCGTCCACCTTGTTACGCAGCGCTTTCGAGTCCGTGTTCACTTTCGTTAAGGCTCATTTAGACTGCGAGAACTCGCATGCGAGTTTGATTACATTGCGTCTTTTGATCGGTCGGCTGAATTGATGTAACCTCAATGGTCCGCAATGTATCTTAAATCGTATACGAGTTCGCGCGCCGTCTAAATGAGCCCTTACTCTAGGGGTCTAGGACTTGATGGCCTAAAAGTTGACTCACCTAGAACTAAACGTTTCAGCAAGAGCCAATCTTATAATGAGGCAGGCTAATACTTTTTGTCCGGCACTGCAGCGCCCCCTCATATCGATCTCAACATTGTTCTTACTTTGTACAACTCTGAAACAGTAATTCATAAACGAATTAGATTATATCAAAGATATAATGCTAAATAAATTTTTTTTTAAAGTAAAATACAGATTCGTTAATTCGAATTTGACAGCTGAAGAAGTAGATGGCGCAACCGGACCAGTAACATAATGTTGTGCTAAAGTTTTGAGAATATAATTCGCATAGTTTTATTTGCGAAAAAATTACAGACGGATTGCCTGAAGCTGAATCCGCCCTTGATCCAGTTAACACAAAAGACAGCCGAGCAGCGCCATTTACTTCAGCTGCCAGAATTGCGGCTGTAATATTTTGCATTACATGTCTAAATATTCTGTTGTTTGACAGTCTAGTTTCCACAAAATGTATGGTGCCAGACTACGTCGTCCACTTGAACTGTCAAATTTACATTCTTTAATCATCTTAGTATTCGATATTAAACAATTAGCAAAAAGTTATTCTTATTGCTTACCTATAATCGTATTTACGCCTTTCCATGTCAGCGGACATGCTTGATTCAGTCTTTATCTCTATATAGTCAATATCGTTTCCTCTGTATATCTTCCGCCACATTTCTCTGAAAATTAACTGTCGTTTTATTACCGATGATAAAACCTTGAGTGTTACGAGTAAATTGTGAACCTCATTGCAATGACGTTAAGGTCTAGTTTAAGCTGTGTTTTATATTCTAAATACTAAAATGACCGTTGGATTGGCTAATTTACTACCCAACTTCCAACTTCGTAGTTGGGCGTTTTTTTTTGTTGTCCCAAACACTTTTTAAAAATTTGGGTTTTTTTATGTTATTTCTACTCAGAATCACGAGCTCTTTCTATCCTAATAGGAGAAAAAAAGTGTCCTAAGGTTTTTATTTCCATTCCGTCACCATTTTTCATAGACTTTGTATGGTGGTCGCGAAATGGAAAGATCGAAAAATGTATGGAAATTTTGGGACACTTTTTTTCTCCTATTAGGATAGAAAGAGCTCGTTATTCTGAGTAGAGTAGAAATAACATAAAATAAAAAATCCCAAATTTGAAAAAAAAGTGTTTGGGACAACAAAAAAAAAACGCCCAGTTCATCGTTCCAATTTCGTACTTTTTTTAATACCGCGTCGGTGATGGTAAGTAAGCATCTCTGTGTAGGTGGTAAGCGTTCACCGTGGCCTATGGACGCCTGCAACTACAATTAGAGTGTTAAATGCGTGTCACCGACCCTTTAAAAACCTGTAGCGTAGCCTCTCGGGAAAACCTTGGCAGGGGGCTCATTCCACAGCCGGAGCTTCCGCGGGAGGACATTCTTAAACCGCACAGTGCGCGACTACTAACATGACATATCTTTTTTGGACAAATCGGGGCAATCTGATTGCCATTTTTATAAGTATGAAAACAAGTTATACAGATGGTTTCCATACCTTATGATAAGATTGATGTTCTCCATTTTTTCTCTGTGAAACTCCATGAGGCACTTTTCTAAAGCCACAGAATACTCCTTAATGTCTTTGTCTAACGCTTGAGTCACTTTCATCTCGTAGAACTTTTCCCTGTATTTCTTCTCGACGTCCTTATTTTGCGCCTTCTTCAGTTCTAGCCTATTTTGTTGCAGTCTTTTCTGTAGAAATCAAAAGAATAATGCAATTTATAACACTACACGTTTTTAGGGTTCCGTAGCTAAATGGCAAAAAACGGAACCCTTATAGATTCGTCATGTCTGTCTGTCTGTCCGTCTGTCTGTCCGTCCGTATGTCACAGCCACTTTTCTCCGAAACTATAAGAATTATACTGTTGAAACTTGGTAAGTAGATGTATTCTGTGAACCGCATTAAGATTTTCACACAAAAATAGAAAAAAAAAAAAAAATTTTTGGGGTTCCCCATACTTCGAACTGAAACTAAATTTTTTTTTTCATCAAACCCATACGTGTGGGGTATCTATGGATAGGTCTTCAAAAATGATATTGAGGTTTCTAATATAATTTTTTTCTAAACTGAATAGTTTGCGCGAGAGACACTTCCAAAGTGGTAAAATGTGTGTCCCCCCCCCTGTAACTTCTAAAATAAGAGAATGATAAAACTAAAAAAAATATATGATGTACATTACCATGTAAACTTCCACCGAAAATTGGTTTGAACGAGATCTAGTAAGTAGTTTTTTTTTTTATACGTCATAAATCGCTTAAATACGGAACCCTTCATGGGCGAGTCCGACTCGCACTTGGCCGCTTTTTTGGCTTTTATTAGGGCAGCGGTTCTCAAACTTTTTTGGCGACGGAACCCTTTTGGGAAGCAAAATATTTGACGGAGCCGAACGACGAAAATCGTTCGTCAAATTAAGTGTGGATCAAAGATATAGGAGCGCTGGTTATTGATTTGATTTCGCTTTTTCTCGCGGAGCCCACAGAGGCTTTGTGGGTCCTTAGGGGTCCGCGGAGCACACTTTGAATTAGCCAATTACAATGATGTAGTCATATTATCTCATACAAGTCGACGTTCCACGGGAAAAGATACCTTATGGCGGTGGGCGCTTAAGCTGTTCTTAATGTCGCCTAATGCAGCGCTATGTGACGTATGCGCCATAAGGTACCTTTACCCGTGGAACGTCACATTGTTATACATACCTTAATTTCATTTAATTCTCCTTCAGTAACAGCTTTTTCTCTCAGCAACTGTGTATGTTTATTAATTAAAGGTCCCTTTTCCGAGATCATGTCCACATTGACGCCGCTCATCTTCTCATTGATTTCCGCTAATTCTTTATCACAGCTAGTAATTTCCATTTGGGCTTTCCTCAGCTTGAGATTATCGTCTAAATCACGTTTGTAAGTCTGAAAATATGACAAATTCGTATAATAAGAAATGTATAAAGAAAGATATCACTACATAGTATAAAACAAAGTCGCTTCCCGCTGTCTGTCTGTCCCTTTGTATGCTTAAGATCTTTAAAACTACGCAACAGATATTGATGCGGTTTTTTTTAATAGATAGAGTGATTCAAGAGGAATGTTTATGTATAATTTGTTAATCCGTGCGAATATGTAATAAATAAAACTTTAAAATGTCTATGGGTAGATTACGGGTGCATCAACTGTTTCATGTCGTTGACATAAACGTCATAATTCACTCTTTAAAACCACATGAAGAAATCGGCTTCCTACCCTTTGGATAGAAATTTAAGTGTCGGATTACTGGTTCCCTATCGGTCACTGGTGCTACTACATTACTCCTAATATCCCAAGATTACAATTTACAGTCTAAAAGTCGCGATGGTTACCTCTTGTTTGGCCAATTCATCCTTCAACGAGTCTATTCTTTTAGTAAGAGTGTTTCTGTCTGTCATAATCTGTTTCTGCCGTTCCATCAGCCGGTCGTTTGCCTCTTTAATTTTATCCATTTCGCGTTGAACGTTCTTCTCTTCGTGTTGTTTTATTTCTATTATAATGGTCTTCACTTTATCGAATGAGTTTAAGATTTTCGTGATAAAGCTTCGCTTAGTGTCGATTGCGGTTCTGTAAACGAGAATGATTAATGTTTATTAAAATAAATCATATCAGCCTTTTATCGCCCGCTGCTGAGCATAGGCCTCTCTTCGAAATTAAATTCTCTTAAAATAAATAATACACCGAAAGTTACTTTCATTTATAACTTGTTTAAGCCGCTCACGAATGAAAATTCTGCTAAGACAAATGCAATTTTAATTTGACAGTAAAAAATAAAATTATAGTGGATTGGAAGACTTTTTTATAGGTCTCTGCGGGTAGAGGATCAACCGAGGACACCGAGGTAAATGCGTCTCTTGTGGTAAATGCGTCATTTGAATATATCTTCGAAGCGCAACATATAAATATTATAGCCGTCTGCATTAAAAGTTCAGTGACCACACTTTAAACAGAGAGGGTTGCAATAGTTCTAAAATGTTCCGTTTAGAAGAAATTTTTAAAAGACGCATTTACCTCGGTTGACCTTATACAAAGCATTTAGTAGTAAAAATACCGTATAAACGTTTAAATGTTTTTAGATCTTATAACCAGGGAACAAGATTCAATATAGTACAAAAATATGTACTAGCTTGAACTAACCTATTCTTCTTTACTGTCTCAGTCTTGGCATGTTCCTTCTCTTTCAGTTCTGCTTTAAGCGCTCCGGTGGCGTCTTGTAGCTGCTTAAGTTCTAGGGCATACTTCTCGCTGTTTGCTTGCAATTGCTTTAGGGTTTCTTGCAAATTATGTAACTCTTGAACCTAAAGTAATACAGAAACATAAAAATAACATTCTCAGACTTCAACATTTTGTTTTGTAGTGAGGTGCATAATGCATTGGGTTAACTTGCGAATGGCAAAAAATCTATAAAACAAGAAGCACTTCATACTTTAGCAACTCTTACGCTACTGGCCCCGTAGACAACATGCCAATCGCTAACGCTCCGTAGCGATCGAAACGCAACTGTCACTGTCACATTAATATGGAAGAGTGATAGAGAGACAAAGCGATTCAATGGCGAAGCGCATGCGATTGTCACCTTGGCTACGCCTGCAACGCTTAACAAGGTATCTTTCTTACTGTTGCAGTAGAAAAGTACGGTAAGTAAGGTAGGTACAGTATAAAGTGCTTCAAGCAAGTAGATTTTCAAAATTCCCCCGCTTTCGAAGTTATTTATCCCAATGGGCAATGCTCCTTACTAACTTTATTTCAAAACAACGGAATTCACAGCCTACCTTTTTCTGTATGTTGAGATATTCCTCCTTCAACTTATTCTTGGCCTCGGCCTTGGCCTGCAGTTTCTTGGCGTGCGCGTTCAGCTTCACCTGTGCACTCTTCACTCGCGCTCGGAGCGTGCTGATCTTTTGTCTCAAGTCAGTTTGCTTTGCTGTACCTTCGTCAAGCGTCATATCGGATTCTATGCCGCTACATTGAGCTTTTATGGCTTCCAACTGGAAACAAAAATAAAAGGTTCAAGTAGAATTTAAGACACTTTTATAATTGCTTTGCTTATACTATAATACCTATTCGATTTATAAGAGTGTCTTAGTAGAATGTACGCAGACTTAATAGAATAGAATATGATTTATTTCAGCATAGGTACACAGTTATACAATACATACACAGGAAGAAAGAAAAAACTTATAACTAACTTGTACACTGTCACTACACTGAAAAAGGTGAACACTCAGCATGATGCCGGGTCCTACTGGAGTAGTACCTGACGCTGGTCTTCCGTGAACACCTGTAGGGAGCGTAGTTGCGCGCAGCTACCAGCTAAATACAGTAGAGTTACTAAGATAAATATATTAATTGTATTAATTACGATAATACACAACGAAGCGGCAATGAAGCAGTTGACATCAAATGATAGTATGACTAGCATGGTCTGGAAAATGTAACATCCATACTTAATATTATAAATGCGAAAGTGTGTCTGGCTGACTATATATATAAATACAATACATAAAATAAATAAATAGTCTAAACAGTTACAGTAGGTAAAAATTCGAAATGACTCTATTTTTTGCTTATTGAAATGGCTCGGACACTACTTTTTGCTTTGACAGAAGATAACTTTTTAGTTTAACTTTAAAAGACTGTAAAGAAGTTAGTTGCTTAAAAGGTGGTGGCAGGTTGTTCCAGCATTTTGTGGCGGTATACTTAAAACTGCCACGAAATGCTGCAGTTTTGTGTTTTGGACACATGAGTAGAGTGGATAATAATCTTTGGCGCTGCAAAAACCGGAGCTTCTCATGCAGGTATCGAGGTGCTTGAGACTTGACAATCCCGAACAGTAGGCAAGCAAAGTGAAGAGAGCGCCTAGATTCCATGTTCATTAGGTCGCTTCTGTTAAGATATGGAGTTACGTGAGTTCTTGGTGGTATTATAAAACAATAACGTGCACAAGCATTTTGGACGCTGAATCACTTTCTTTGTGTACGATAAGAGGCAGGGACCTACAACTGTGTCAGCATAATTAAGTTTTGATAGTATCAGTGATTCGCATAGAGTAATTCTCAGTCGAATAATACTTTATAAATGGAATTTATTCGTTTTGTGTGGCTTAGGGCCAGTTGCACCAACCACATTTGACAGACTGATCAACGTCAGCCGGCGCGCCCCGGCGCTTTATTATGAAACTTTCCATACATAAAAATTTTGCGAACTCTTTAACGATACGAACAGTTTGGTGCAACCGACCCTTAGTATACTGATGCAGGCACGCCGTGATGTAGATAAGTGTTAACTGGAAGTGTCCACTGAAAAATGTCAAGTCTATATATTTTTATTACGTATTCAGCTTCACATCGCTTGTTTCGCGCTGCATTCACTTCCAGCTGGCGAGCGGAGCCTACACTTTGTCCATGACTGGCATAGGTATAGAAAATGTATTTAACAAAAAAAGGATACATTACGTTTTTAGTGATACTGTTGACTTCAGTAATCATCTGGTCCATGAGCGGCATGTGGCCCGCGACCTGCTTGGCTGTCTGTAACTTCTGCTCTGGTTCCATCAGCGACATCGATATCTCTTCGACAGACTCCGATATTGTTGAAATGTTCTGAAAAATATAGGTTTAGAGCTAACTACCAAAAGACAGTTCCTTGCCTAGTGGACAGATATATCATTTATAGGCTGATATGTAAGACTGCCATATAAAATAAATTGGTTTTGTACCGAATTTCATTAATGACGGAACGGACTAAATGTTAAATCAATCTACAAAATTTTCTAAACACAATAATTATGATATCAACACATTTGAAAAAAAAAAAAATGAATTATAAACAAGAATAAAATAAATCAATACACCTAATAAAACAAAGTGCCCCGCCACGTCTGTCCGTTTGTGTGTTTGTATGTTCGCGATAAAGTCAAAAACTACTGAACGGATTTTCATGCGGCTTTCACCTATCAATAGAGTGATTCTTAAGGAAGTTTTAGGTGTAGGTATAATTTGTTAACCCGTGCGAAGCCGGGCGGGTCGCTAGTAAGAATTAAATATTACAATACATACCTTATCCACATCACTAAGTCTTTTCTCCAGTTGTGGTATTTCTTTCTCTTTTAACGACTGTATTTTTTCGTTCAAGGATCTCATACTTAGCAGTTCATCTTTCTTGGCAGAGGCTCTTTGCAACTCTTCGGTTATTTTATCCAATTTTGCCGGAACATTCATTACTTGAGTTGTCAGTTGGGATATTAAGTCGGTCACCTGGTAAGAAAGTTACGAGAAGTTAGGTTGATTGAACATTAAATTTAAATAATATTTTATTAAAGTTTTAATTTAAATGAAGCTTACTTCAGATTCCGCATCAAATCCACGGTTACACAAGGGACAACACTTATTATCCTTGAGCTGTCCTTTGTATTTAGTGATGATGTACATTGACGATTGCGCCAAATTTTGATCTTCCTGTAACAAAAATCCACTTTACTACACTGATTTATTATACCAACCTAATAGGGCAAAAATAGCGACTTTTGCTTGTTTTTCAAGATACGAACTTATGAGAAACGGACCACTGTGCCCTTAAGGGGACGGTATATGACGTTTTCGATTTAGAGCTCACTTTGTGCAATCAATTTGTTCAAGAAATGTTTAATAACTGCATTAAATTATACGTAAATTTGTTCACGAAGAAGCCGTGTACCGGCTCTTTACGGCATAATATTTTTTATTTGCTGTAATTCTCTACAAATCGACACTAAAAGTATCCAAAAATCAAAATATGGAGTTCCGTTTGAGCAACACGCATTACAGTTTTGCCTTTAACAGTAATTGAGTTGTTGTGTGATTTTGAAAGCTAAATAACTAAACTAGCAAATTATTATCTACTTATATTTTTACTCACAAATACAACACAGAAATTCAATCCCAAATGTAAACTTTCGTACAATTTCCATACATTGACGACATCACTCAAAATTCTTCTTCGAGTCAGATGGCCGCTGGCCTTGGATCGAAGCAGACGTGTACTTCGTCGTAGCTCGTTTTTGACATTATTTAGACATTTCATCATATACGCATACGAAAATGTATACCAGTAGATAAATTGTATTTCAAAAAATAGGGTAAATAAATTTATTTAAAATTTGATTTGTTGTTATTTACAGGTCGTAACGATCGAAAACAGCAGTAAACTATCCTAAAACAATACGATTACAATTGAATTTAAGTAACTTGTTCCTTCAAAACCCGCTTAAAATGAAAAAAGTTTAAAGACTCGTTTTACTGATTGGGATTGATTTTCATTATGCTGGTATCAATTTTGCGTCATTAAAAAAAAGTATATGACTTCTGTACGTCAATGACATTTGATGTCAATTGTAATCTTGTATTTACGTTAGAGAATATTATATATTCATTTAAATATTACTTACCTATTAATACGAAGCGTAATTCGTTTAATACCTGAAAGTCTTAGTGTCTACACCTACTTTGTTGCCGTTCGTTCCGTCTATATGTGTGCGATTACGTGCTGTTCTCAATAATCAAGAAACAAGCCATAATCTTCAAGAATAAAATAACAGCAAGACCAGCATTTAGTACTAACTAGTTTTTGCGGATTTGGAGACAAGAGATGAAGCTTACAGGCTAATACCGCTGCGGTCTGGTTATTGTTATGTGTATATATCGAGTATTATATAAATTTACTATAAAATAACAATGTTTTATTTCAATGACATTATGTGCGTAGGTATGTATGTTTCGGTGATTATAAGAATTTTGTCCACACAATAATTGTGCAAAGCAGAGACTGCATCATGCTTTCTTTACGGTATAAGCGGTATGGTACCGTTATTATTTATCAATACCGGTTCGTTTTGAAGGTAAAACTATACCGGTTGAAATACAAAGTACGGTACCGGTATAAAATTACAGCAGGGACAACCATTTTTATAGGTGTACAGTCAGCTGCAGAGAAAAGGTACGACCAGATAGATAATTGTATGCAGGGGTGGTACCTTTTCTCTGCAGCTAGCTGTACCTAAACCATCATTGACCGAGCGTTGGCGAAGGTCTCCGTTTCAACTTGGGCAAAAATGCTTTCGTATGTCCGAATTCTTCTCCTTTGCATATCACATTTCTCAACTGTCCGATATAATTATTCTTTTTTTTTTTGAACAATTTAAAATAGGCAGAAATTGTCATAAAGGACTTAAGCGCCAGTAGGGTCTGTGACACTTAAGACCACTGCGATTATTAGGTACTTACTGGCCCCTATTTCACCACGACCACGGTGACAGGTGCGACAGTTGTCGACATCACTGTTGCTGACGTCACAGGCCTCCATAGGCTACGGTAACCGCTTACCATCGGACGGGCGATGTGCTTGTTTGCCACCAACATTTTAATAAATAAATAAATAAACTCCATTATATTGCCACTAAAAAATTCTTATTTTGCGAAGCTAATGACAATTGTCACAAGAAACACGGCAACTGTATCGAAATTGCGACACAGAACTCATTTCCTGTCAAGACTTACCGAAAATTCTTTGAAAAATCTTGTGACAATTGTCACAAGATTTTTTCGCGAGAGAAATGTCTGTTTTATCCGATATAATAAAGTTTTTTTTTTAATAATAGGTACAATGACGGTGGCAAACACGAATACGGCCCGCCCGATGGTAAGCGGTAACTGTATTATTAAATTGTACAACGGGACTTAATCGCGTATCTAAGTTTTAAGATTTACCTCCGACGTTTCGAGGACGGCGTTGTCCCCGTGGTCTCGGAGAAGACTGGCTTAAGTTGACATCAGCATCTTCTAACCGCGCGAGTTTTTCGAACTACCCGCACTTGGTCTTGTTTATCCGCTTGAACGTTTTGCGGTTCCGTTGTACAATTTAATAATGTGTAAAAATCGTGAAAGTTTAAATCAGAGTTAGCGGTAACTGTAGTCCATGGATGCCTATGGCGTCAATAACAGTGATGTTTTTGTCGTACCTGTCACCGTGGTGAAATAGGGGCCAGATTACGCCGCGCCGCGTGGAACGTGAGGTGCATTGGGGTAAATGCATACCATTCACTCAAGGAAAATAATCTCCCTTATAAGATCACTCGTGTGTCTGCCATTTTGTTAAAGCCAATTTTCACCGTAACTACTGGACTAGTTCAATTGAAATTTAGTACACATATGTCAAGTAAGGAAGTAGTAAGTCGGTGATCCGAAGATGAGTAACGTAAATAAATGAACTTTTAACTTTGCGGCGATTTTTGGTATCATGTGACATATCAGATATAATACATAATTATAAGTAGGTGAGCAAAAATGTACCATAACCTAACTCAGAATTGTATCACATAAATACATATACAATAATCTTTAATAGAAAAAAACCGACTTCTCTAACTACTAGCCTAACCCACTTAACGGCGCTTATACTTTATTTGGTAATATGTACCTATACATTTTATGGTAATCATAGTGTTTTTTTAGTTTAAGTATCATAGTGGTTTTCCGGATCAAGATCCGGGTCCGGGTCCGGATCCGAGTCCGGCTCCGAGTCCGAGTACGGGTCCGAGTCCGAAGTCCGGGGCCCAGTCCAAGTCAAAATCGAAATTCAAAATCACTAAACGTGTAGGTACTATGCGTCGTTGAAGAGTTCTGTTCTGATCATCATCAGCAGTTCCACTTCATCAAATCCCACAGTTTTTAATGTAAATGCTTGATTTTCTGATGAAAATATATAAAATTCTATACATATGCCTTTAAAATTTGAGGAGTTCCCTCGATTCCTCATGGATCCCATCATCAGAACCGGGTTTTGACAAAAACGGGACCAATCTGTATGCATATACATACAATCAAAAAAAAATTTTCAAAATCGGTCCAGTAATGACGGAGATATGGAGTAACAAACATAAAAAAAAAATTAAAAAAAAAAAAAAAAACAAATATAAAAAAAAAAAAACCGAATTGATAACCTCCTCCTTTTAGATTTGGAAGTCGGTTAAAAAATAGTTCAACGCCAAAAGATTAATGGAAGACCTATGTCCTATAATAGGTGAGTTGGTCTTAAACAAAAAATATGAAATAAAAATGTGTAACTGTGGAACCCATAGTGAATCCTACTCGTACATGATCGGTTTTTATATTATGTACCTATAAGATATTTTCTACTTTATACTTTATAAGTGTACCTACATAATATTTACTTATAAGCAGTTGTCACGTAAAATATTTGTAGATTTTTTTGGAAGTATGTGTCACATCATCATCATCTTCCTCGCGTTGTCCCGGCATTTTGACACGGCTCATGGGAGCCTGGGGTCCGCTTGGTAATTAATCCCATAAATTGGCGTGGGCACTAATTTTTATGAAAGCGACTGCCATCTGACCTTCCAACCCATAGGGGGTAAACTAGGCTCTTATTGGGATTAGTCCGGTTTTCTCACGATGTTTTCCTTCACCGAAAAGCGACTGGTAAATATCAAATGATATTTCGTACAGTAAGTTCCGAAAAACTCATTGGTACGAGCCGGAATTGCAATTCGCACGCTCTTACCGCTAGGCCTCCAGCGATTTTTTTGAAGTATGTATAGCACAAAAAAAAGACATTTAAGGTAGGTAATTAAAATACGGTATAAACATTATTGGAGAAGACTTGGAGGAAGTGTCATAGGGATCTACATTCGATGCGTGGAAAACAAGTTCTTTTGTCTAATTATAATCCATCGGCAATCACGCGAGCGCATAAAACGAAAATCATTTTTTTTTTCACTCCCTAAAACTCCCTTAACCTAATAACAGTAAAACAAAAAATAAAATATAGAGGGTTACCAACCAGCCAAAGAATTATAAGTAGATATATGCACTTATCCCAACGCACCTCACGTTCTACTCTGCACGGGGTTCATTGCCGCTCCTACCGCCGTAAGTAACTATCAACACCTACATTATCAAGGCTACGATCGAAGATAATCGCTTCAGCACTGAAATAATACCGGTGGAATACCGGTATAATATTTTTTATTTTAATTGTATTAATTTAATAGTGAAACAAAAGGCGAATATACCACATAAAAGTAAATCGGTAAAGATATTAGGGGTACATTAGCCAACACTGTTTCCATATATTTTCAAATTTTATTTTGTCCGCCTTAATTAAATTTTGCACCCTGCCGGAACTTTATTTATTTAAATTCTCATTTAATTGATTTTGAGCCTTATGAAAAGTCGTATAGAGTAGTAAATAAAATTTTACATCTGACTTAATGACATCTGGTTTTATTCGGTTTAACTTTAGAAAACGCGTATCTCGACAAAGCCATAATGTAGAAAATTGTCAACAACCAAATGAATTATTAGAATTTAAATACGTCACGTGTAACATGAACAGACAAGGAAAGCAAGATTAAATGTATTGTTTCTCTTTCTTCTTTCAATGGAACGCTTTTCCTAAAAGGAGGCCACTAAACTCAAAACGCTATCTTAAAAAAAACTTGATGGGTCAGTGACCTGTCCCAGTAAAGTGAGGTGGTGTGCGTGAAGTGCGCTTGTGTGTGAAATGGGGTAAATTGACAGAATCTGAAAATTTACCCACCTCTACCGTCACCTTAATTAGCTGTGACAACATCTCTTGAACTCGCATTCATGACTCGTTTACGTGTACCACGTTGGGCGCCAAATTTCATACTTTGGCGACAACGATACCTCGACCCAACAGATATCATGGTCGCAGTTGCTTCGTGAAGCGCTGGTGGCCTAGCGGTAAAAACGTGCGACTTACAATCCGGAGGACGCGGGTTCTAACCCCGGCTCGTACCAATGAGTTTTTCGGAACTTATGTACGAAATATCATTTGATATTTACCAGTCGCTTTTCGGTGAAGGAAAACATCGTGAGGAAACCGGACTAATCCCATTAAGGGTCTAGTTTACCCTATGGGTTGGAAGGTCAGATGGCAGTCGCATTCGTAAAATCTAGTGCCCACGCCAATTCCTGGGATTAGTTGCCAAGCGGACCCCAGGCTCCCATGAGCCGTGGCAAAATGCCGGGACAACGCGAGGAAGATGATGAGTTGCTTCGTGACAACGTGATGACTGTCTGTTGCTTGAATTTCACGTCGTTAAAAAGTGACGGTTGCTTTATCCCGTGGATAACTCCGTCCATCATACGCCTGCTGGGTTATCTACAAAATTCCATCACGTACCTGCAATTTCTCCACAGTGCTATTTAATTTAGCCAGTGTTGCTTCATAGGACTGGGTACCGCAAGCTTTATACATCTGGTCTTCCGCTTTCGTCAACTCGCTGCGGCGGTCGTTCAGCATCTCTCGGACGTGCTTGCGCTCGGCTTCTTGGCTAGTCACCTGATAATGCAAACAATACTGAATAAGTATCGCCCATTGGCCCAAGACCTGGCGGAGTGGTAAGTTTTTGGCGCGAAACAAAATACACTTCCGTCTCCAATACCTATAATGTTTTTTTAGGGTTCCGTACCCAAAGGGTAAAAACGAGACCCTATTACTTAGATTCCGCTGTCCGTCCGTCTGTCTGACTGTTACCAGGCTGTAACTCATGAACCGTGATAGCTAGAAAGTTGAAATTTTCACAGTTGATGTATTTCTGTTGCCGCTATAACAAATACTAAAAAAAATAAACGTGATTTTGTTGCGTAATGGTACGGAACCCTTCGTGCGCGAGTCCGTCTCGCACTTGGCTGGTTTTTTTTAATAATTGAGTAGGGTAGGGATTCTGTGCGATGGAGAATCTGCCGCCTCGTGACCTAAATCCTAACATTTACGCTTAACGTTTCTAAGCAGGTGCTATCCTCTACTGTTCGCGCACGCATTGCGCGTTGCAGGGTCTGCCATCTAATGCATAAATCAAAAAGTTATACTTGCCATCAATAATTTAATAAAACATGTTTTAGTGGACTCACCTCAATATGTTTTTCCTTCAACTTCTTTTTCATAGATTCCACCTCGGCTGATATATCCAAATCAAATTTTTGTATGGCCATAGTGAAACCATTCTCCGGCATTCGCCCCAACAGTTCTGTGATCGCAGTTCTGTGTTTATTCTTTAAAAGAATCAGCTGTTTTTCCTTCTGTTTCAACGACTCTTCGATTAAATCTCGTTCTTTTAATTTTGCGCTTTGTTTTTGAAGCTTCGTTACCTGAAATATTTGTAGTAATTTTTTAATACGAACTTTATTTTCAATGCATGCATGCTCAAAATACACTGCATCAGTGACATACCTTTTCGTTAAGTTGTTCTAATTCATGTTCATGTTGCTCTATAACTTTTTCGTCATCATTAATTTCTCTTTGGCATTCTTCTGTGTTTAATTCTCGTACTGCCGATTCATATTCTCTACAAATATAAATAATTAATTGGACTACTATTACAATTGTGAAAGTTTTCTGGCAAACAAGGCCAGGAATAGAGGCACTTTAGAGGACTTTTACTTTTTTGTGCTATAATATTTTTTTATACGTTACATTAAATTTGCAACATTTGTAAATTACTTTGTAAGAAAAGATAACCATGATATTATATTATATCCTCTAGTCACCCAACGAAAACCTGCCAAGACAAATGCAACTTTAAAATGTCTGGAAACAAAATTCAAATTGCAATTGCAAGGCCTTTTGTAGGCATTTGGGCAGGGACGTATTTTGATAACTGGCGCCCCGGGCCATCAAGTTTTGCCGCCCCAGAAGTCGAGAAAGAAAAACAAAATCGGCATACGCCGCTCTTTGCGGATTGGCGCCCCGGACCATGGTCCGGATGACCCTAGGGTAAATACCCGCCTGCATTTGGGCGGCTACTGATGGAAATACAAGAAATGTTTGAAAGATACTAAAAAGTAAATGTTTACTTACTCTTCTGCAGTTTTAACTTTTCGTTCCACCGTCTCCAATCGTAGCTTTGATTCATTGGCGTCCATTATCTCTCTTTCAATCTTGACAATGTTATTTCTTACAGTCTTGATTTCTGATTCTTTATTTGATATTTTTTGTTCATGGCGGGACTAAAAAAGATGCTAAATTAAAATACATAATCTAATGTTTTCTTTTTCTGCAATGTGGCGAAATTCTACTACTGTTAGTAGAGAATCAAGCCCATATACACATACAGTGCCTGTATGTATAGGTAGAATCTTGGTGAAACAAATCCAAAATATTGTACCCAACACCTACGTATGTTACCCAATATTCATAAGCAAATAAATCATTAATTCATTTAATATTAAATTTAGTTAACATCGTTACAATATTTAATCCTTAGTCTAAGTACAGACAGAAAAAAAGAATCACTTGGGCGCTCCATTTTAAAGTCATCTGTATTGATTGTATTCAATAGATTTTAAGCCTTTTTAAGATATGGTAATGAGTCATTTTGGCTTGGCCATGATCCTCTGTCGGTTTGGGCATAGTCTACAAATGCAGACTAAAATTTCAGCACATGTACTTAATTATCACATAATAGATATAAAAATTACTTACAAGGGCATCTATACTAGCATTGACTAGTGACTGTAGTTTGTTCTCTTCTGCATCAGCCATAGATTTCAAGTCCTCAAGATCTTTCTGCAGAGATTTGATTTTATCTGTTACTGTGTTGATGGCTGCGTCTGCTTCCTCATTTGATTCTATAGGTTGGATTTCAATGTCTGCAATTGAGATATAAATGTGTTGTTTCATATAAGATGGCATTAGGGCAGTGGTTCCTAACCTTTTCAGTCCCGTCACCCCTATGACTAACTAGGGAACCAGATTTTACCCCTCCTCCCAATGGTAATAAAAAATGAAACGTGTACGTTTGTTGTATTGTTATATTAGGTTAGCTTATTACCCCCGTAAAATACCAGTTTTACCCCCACGGGGGTAATTACCCCCAGGTTAGGAACCCCTGCATTAGGGTATCAGAAATCAAACCAAACCCAAAAAAAGTACGTCATTGTCAGTTTATCAACTAGCCATCTGGCGGTCTAGCATGAATATACTTAATTGAATTCGCGCAAGATGTATGGAGTCGCGCGCGAGAGCGCAACTCATGCTAGACCGCCAGACATCAAAAACCTTCAAGATTCGTCATGTCTGTCTGTCCGTCCGTATGTCACAGCCACTTTTCTCCGAAACTATAAAATAACTATACTGTTGAAACTTGGTAAGTAGATGTATTATGTGAACCGCATTAAGATTTTCACACAAAAATAGAAAAAAAAAACAATAAATTTTGGGGGTTCCCCATACTTAGAACTGAATCTCAAAACATTTTTTTTCATCAAACCCATACGTGTGGGGTATCCATGGATAGGTCTTCAAAAATGATATTGAGGTTTCTAATATCATTTTTTTCTAAACTGAATAGTTTGCGCGAGAGACACTTCCAAAGTGGTAAAATGTAACTTCTAAAATAAGAGAATGATAAAACTAAAAAAAAAAATATGATGTACATTACCATGCAAACTTCCACCGAAAATTGGTTTGAACGAGATCTAGTAAGTAGTTTTTTTTAATACGTCATAAATCGCCTAAATACGGAACCCTTCATGGGCGAGTCCGACTCGCACTTGGCCGCTTTTTATGTCTCTGGGCGCAGCAGGATAAACTTCCAAATGTTAAGATAAGAGAGACTCACCGGCCAATTTTGCAGTTTCCACAATCATGTTGTTCTTTCTATCAATCCGATCCTGGTTTTGGCTTTCCAATAAAATGAGCTTGTTAAACTTGACCTCATTGGACGTTTTTTCATTGGCGATCTTCTCCTCGTCCTTATTGAATGAGAAGTTCTTTTTGTAGGACTCTTCAAGTTCCTTTTCCTTTGCTTTGGCTGTGGTGCCATAACTATCTGCCAATAGGACAAAACAAAATTTGAATAACATCTAGATTTTTCCATGATAACATTGGAGGACACTTAGTAAATGGCATTTTGAAAGGAAAACGGCCCCGGTCAGCGTCAAAAGTGGCCGAATATATCGTATCTGTTGCTATAGAAATAAGGATTACTATCTTTTAGATGCTGACTGTACTAAAGTGATTAGCATTTTCATGAGCTGAATATAAAAGAAAATAAATTTAAGAGACAGTGAAACCATACTTATATTTTCCTGTAACTCTGTGATTGATCCTTCAAAAATATTCTTTATAGATTTTTTCAGCTCCTGTTCTTGTGTTTGGCAATGTTCCAATCTGCAAACAAATATTAACTGTTTTTAGTTTTTATATAGGCCTTTGCCCAGCAGTGGGGCACTGTATAGGTTTATAATCACTACATAGTATAAAACAAAGTCGCTTCCTGCTGTCTGTCTGTATGCTTAGATCTTTAAAACTACGTAACGGATTTTGATGCGGTTTTTTTAAATAGATAGAGTGATTCAAGAGGAAGGTTTATGTATAATTTGTTAACCCGTGCAAGCCGGGGCGGGTCGCTAGTAATAAATAAATCGTCAGGTGACAAGCAAAAGTCACTAATTACTAAAAAATATTTAAACAAAAATCAACCTTCTTTTCGTACTAATATGGTTCACTATGGCTATGAACTAGTGGTACTTAGCAGTGGCGGCGCGTCAAACATATCCATAGGCAAGCCGGGGCTAATTTGGCTTACATATTTCCTTTAGAACTCAGCTCAAACGTCCAAAAACAGGCAAGCCGGTGGGAATCGGCTTTTATGGACGCGCCGCCACTGGTACTTAGTGAGTTTTGCTTGTCACCTGACGAAATAAAATATAAACAAATAGATACCAAGATAAAAAAAATCATAAATTAATTGATAATTTAGTCACAATGCATAATTCAACCAATCACAGAGTGTTATCCCAACATTCTTAGCCATAACTCACACGGGGAGCCTAGAATATGCTAGAAAAAAATGTATTGTGTACCTTGCTTTAATTTTTTCTCTCTTAGATTCAAAAGCAACCAAATTCTTCTGTAGTGTCTCTATTGCTTTTAGTTTCTCCGTGATTGGGTTAAGCTCCTGAGTTATTTTGGACACTTTTAGCTCTGCATCAGAGATACGGCTCTCATCATTGACAACATTTAGTTTCTTCTTGTCTAATTCCTCCTTTTGTTCAGTCAGGTGGGCTACACTTTGTTCTAAAAGTTAAAATACATTAATGTTATTAATGGCAGATAGAAATAAGGTGCAGATGCAATCTTCAAATCAAAATTTGATACATTTTTTAGTGAAATACTATTTAGGAAGAATGCAACTTATATATCTACATAATTAATTAATTAACCATATTATGTATTCCTAACATTTTGGCAGTTTGTATTATTTACTTGTCTCTGCTACTACAAATCTTAACAAACTAGAATTTAACACATTCACTGCCACCCAGCCAAACAAGAAATCTGCGTCAGCCCACAAAAATTTCATCATATAAAGCTGTAGTACCACAATCCCGATTATTTGGTTGTCCGGCCTGGGAATGAAATCATAAAATACCCGATAGTCAGGTTTTCGGCACTGAATCTGTTAAATAGTTTATATAGAATATCTATAGACCTAATATTACTTTTTTCTTCTTACTTAATATTATTAACATTACAATTTTTATTTAGAATTTTACCCACCTAGTAACTTAATAGATGTGGCATACTCCTTCCGGATCTTTCTCAGCCGATCAAAGCAAGTGCTGTATTTATCAGCATCAAATATTTCATCAAATCTTTCCTTGACTTTCTTGCCTTCATCCAGAGGCCAGCTGGCATCTTCTTGGTGGCAGAATATTACTGAATTTAGAATTGCTTTAGAGACGCCTGGAATTAGTATTAAAAATAATGTAGATAATTATTTGTTCACTGTTTTAGCACAACTAAAAGGCCCGAGGCCATTTTGTGGCACTTTAATCTTATCTTGTGTTTTCTTTTATATTATGTATTGTCTTGTTTGTTGGTTACGAATAAATTATATTCTACTCTATTCTAAAACAAGGTAAGCATAAGGATACAGAACTCATATATAAAATGTATGAAGAGGAATTGTCTACCATATAAACTAACCTGAGGTTAATTGTTTTTTTCATCATTATAGACAACACTATAGTCTGTTCTTTTAAGTATCAAAAATATTGTAAACAAATAAAACTTTGTGACCAGCTCAGTGGCCGAATGGTGTAATAATATAGATAGTGTGTCTTCACCAATGGTGTACAATTCATTCTTAGTTTCTAACATAAATGGATTGTTGCAAAACTTGAAAATAAATATATGGCAGGGCAGGACACAGGCAACACAAGGGAAAATTTATGTTCTAAGTTCTTCAGAATTTTAACCATAAAACAAGTGCGAGTCGGACTCGCCCATGAAGGGTTCCGTATTTAGGCGATTTATGACGTATTAAAAAAAAACTACTTGCTAGATCTCGTTCAAACCAATTTTCAGTGGAAGTTTACATGGTAATGTACATCATATATTTTTTTTAGTTTTATCATTCTCTTATTTTAGAAGTTAGGGGGGGGGACACACATTTTACCACTTTGGAAGTGTCTCTCGCGCAAACTATTCAGTTTAGAAAAAAATTATATTAGAAACCTCATTATCATTTTTGAAGACCTATCCATAGATACCCCACACGTATGGGTTTGATGAAAAAAAAAATTTTGAGTTTCAGTTCGAAGTATGGGGAACCCCAAAAATTTATTGTTTTTTTTCTATTTTTGTGTGAAAATCTTAATGCGGTTCACAGAATACATCTACTTACCAAGTTTCAACAGTCTAGTTCTTATAGTTTCGGAGAAAAGTGGCTGTGACATACGGACGGACAGACACACGGACAGACAGACAGACATGACGAATCTATAAGGGTTCCGTTTTTTGCCATTTGGCTACGGAACCCTAAAAAGGTTGTGTTTGCTATGCTTCACCTACACACAAGCATAATCTTAACATAACATATAAGTGCATCTGTATGTGCAAAGCTTACCAAGTTCTACATGCATAACAGAATCCAAGTCAGCGCATCTGGATGATATATCTTTTACTCGTCCCTGTTCATCTATGACTGAGAGAAATGAATCCAACGTTTTAAATACTGGTTTCTTTTTAGCCATGCATGTCACTTTCATGCTTCTACATACCTCTAATATTTTATCATTGGCATTTACTATCTGAAAAAATCATAAATATCATAATATGAGTAATCAGGTACCAAACTAAACAAGTACATACAAGTGGTGGCGGTGCTGGCAGATATCTGGAGTAATTCTAAAGGACTTTACATCACCCTAGGCCCGTAAGTGGGATTTTCTCCCCGCTACGCGAGGAGAAAATATCACTTCCTGGCCAAGACAAGACGTATAACTTTAGACAAACCACGGGCGGTAATTCGTAAAGCCCCAGATCGCATATTTACACCTGCAATCTGGAGCATTCACGAATTCACCTATGTAATGTACTATTATGCAATCTTGACAACATATATTTTATTTTATGGATTTCGTGCCGGTATTAAACGAATACAATTCTAACCTTACCTTAAGTTTTACTTGACCCTGAACTTCAGTCGTTCTGTTAACTTTCGTGTCGTGGACAAAACATTCGTTTCGGCTGCCTGGTGGCATCTGACCCGTGATGGCATATCGAATGCTTTCAATGATCGTAGTTTTTCCACAACCATTTTGTCCAAGGATAAGAGTCAACGGTTTATCGAATGATATCCGTTGTTCATCAGCATCATCCGGCCCAAAACTTCGTATGCCTCGAACAGCTAACGATTTGATTCCTGCCATGAATAGAAGAAAAATAAAGTATAATCTACACGAGGTGGATACAAATGAAGATTGTTTTCGCGCCACCAAGACCGAAATTAAATGAAATAGCACCGACAGACAACAAATCCAAATGAACAATTTTTTTTTCAAATGTTTGATTATAGACAATGTAGAAAATATAATGTCAACACGAGCAGTATTTTCCTATTTAATTTTCTAGAATGGGGTCCTTTTGTATGGTTCGGACCATAAGTGCAAGGCAGTTGAGACGGAATTTTTGACGCTTGCAGCTTGCCCTTGATTTGGACTCATTTTGGACTATACGATATGTTTCGGAAGGTTGGCGAAACTGCATTGTTTATATTGTCTGTGCTCTAATGATTGACAGTGAAGTGATTTCGGATTGGACGGATTGGATGGATGCTGCATCTCGCGAGAGATTTGTTTGTGTATTGATACATTTTTTCGAGGAACAAATATTGTTAGTTCTACATTGCTAGTTTTAAAATAACAAATCGATGTGAGTTTATTTTTTGCTATGATCTAAAGTGTTTGTTTGGTAATAAGTAATTACTTTTGCGATGCCCTAACCGTATTATTTTATGTAAGTTGTAAGCGACCTATATTTTTATCTCTTGATTTATATGTAGCATTCCGTTGTTATTAATTACACCTCAGTTCCATTATTATACCATATATAGGATATACTGCATTCTGTTTCTTTGCATCATCTGCCAAGGCAAGCTAAGTGATTCATAATGTGTGTATGTACTTTTGCAATACATTTGTTGCATACAAAACATCAATTATTAGTGTGCATCATTGATCGACATTGTATAATCCACAGCATTGTTACTAACATTGCGTTGTTTACAACATTATGTATGCATTTCCATTATTCAGTTACCACAACAAACATTGTCATGGTCACTGAAACCTTCAATTCTGTGTCACAGTGTTAACCTTAATATGCAATAAATGGGTAGTTTGTATAAAAAAATGTTAATTTACCATTTGAGTAATATTTTAGTCTTTTATTATGAAAGTAATGGGCATATTATTTGACAGTATTTTTTTTGACTTCATAAGATATTAGATGCAGAATTTAGATTGCCTTATTTATCTATGATAAAATTGCTGATTGCCTTATTTATCTATGATAAAATTGCTATCATTATGTAGGGTCTATGAGTAAATAAGTACAATTATTGACCCTGAATATGTTATTGGATTGGTAATATGTATTATATTTTGTTTTGATTAAATTCTAAACAAAGTGTAGGACTTCTAGAATGATGAAAGTAAATTCATATTTTTAAAAACTTATTTGGTGATACTCCACAAGTCCCACTACACATTGTACATTCATTATTTTTCATAAGTCATTGTTTTTGTTTGAACAACCACTATTTTGAGTATGATAGGAAGAAATAGAAACCTCATCGTTAAAATGCAATCAGTCATTTAAAACATTTGAGGTGATTAGTTTATAAATGTATCAAAAAAATAATCTGGATTTTGCTATTATTCAGCCTGGTATTTTTTTTGCAAAATAACGAATTTTTATATTTTGTACAGGATACGAACATGGCGTCGACTACAATGATCGAGACTGTGACTATCACAAGACCGCTCAAGGTAAGTGATAAATAATATCACATTTATGTCTAATACCTGCAATTACATTGTCATGTTTTGTAGGATAATGCAAAGAGAATGCTTGTATTGTGTGAGTTACTATATTAGCATGTAAATACCTACTACTGAAATGGGATCTCGCAGAAAACCGTACCCGCAAAAAACGGGATGTACAGTGAGAAAGAGCCCTTACCGGCAAAATTAAATTAGGTATTTTAGTTACTTATATCCATTTCCTTAGACTATTTATTTTTCATTATAATGTTGCGAATGGTACTATTGAATTGTACTACGGGACTTAATCTTGTACAATTCAATAATGTGTAAAAATCGTGAAAGTTTAAATCAGGGGAATGGTACCTACTGTTGATGTTGGATCAATGTTTTATTTTCTCCTTAGTTATGTTTTTTGATCATTTTTACTCATTTAATATCCATTTGGCAAAATAATATGATAAAATTGATTATGTCAACTTTTCTTTTTTAACTATCCCAGTTTACTTTGATTACTGATGAACTAAAATCAATGGTTACCAGTTGAGTTAGATACAGAGGTGCCTAACCAGATGAGGAGCTAATTATATTATGGAGTAGAACCAACGCAGAACAGAGACATTATTCTGAATAATATTACTTGAGTGAATTTAACTACCTACGCTTTGTATTTTATTACTCCCCTTATCAGGTTATTATGTCACGTCTCACACGCGTTGTAGAATTATTCATAGCGCACTAAAGTAGCTACTGCAGCGAGCAGGTACTTAGATAACAAATGGATTAGTTGCGAGGGCTTATTTATTTAATATTGCCTCTCCTTGATCCAATTTAAAAAGCCTTTTACGTGTGCAATCTGCGAGAAAACCGTCAAGTGCGAAGCCGAGTATTGGATTAGTAACGCGGGAACGACGTTAGTGGAGCCAGGAGGCGTGATGCAGACACACGGCAACTTGACTGCGAACTATTTGTGGCAACCGGGGGAGTTCGCCAGGCGGGTGCTCGGCGAGCGGCCTTCCCCCGTTCCTCCGACAAGAGAGCTCTGGCCTCCGCCGCAGCAGCCCATCAGCATTAGCACTCTACATGTCGCTTATCTCCAAGATGAACCCTACGCGAGACGGACTTCGACACTCCCCCCACAACCATACGTACCTACCACAATCCCCGTTGAGTACGATTACGGACCTCGAGTATGCACTGTGGGAACTAATACCGAACCCGCACCGAATTTATTCGACAGGATGAGAATTTTGCTCAAACGTAAACAGGATGATGTCGTTGTCGCTCAAACTGGCCGCCTCACCGCCGTCCGAGAAACCGCTATAGACGGAAAAGATGAAGAAAATCCAGCTAGAAAAGCGTTCAACGGTCTCAAAAAGGCACTCTCCGGTGCAAAGTACAAAATATCTCCCGGATCGGAGACTGTAGACAGCCCTAAGATATCATATGAGATGCCGAAACCGGGGGATAGAATGACAACGACCTTTGGAGCTAGAGAGTCAAGGAGTTGGTGCAAGCTGCCTTCGGGAGCTGAGTGTCGGCGGCGACTCCGTACTATAGGAGACTGGTGCTCCCGCCGACCGCGCCGACCGCCACGAAGACAGTCGCATCCACCTCGGCTACAGATTACCCAGGTCTGATGAGCAGAAGATAGAAATCGTCTTGGAGCTTTCCAGTAAAGTGTGCAGTAAAAGTTCCTGCTACTACTTGTCACCATAGCTTATTGCTTATGGCTAAACAATGTTTGTGTTGTAGCATGATTGAAGTTTAGTAGCGTTTGGCTAATAAATGTGTCTCGGTAATCTGTGTTTTGTTGGCGCGGGTGGGGCTCGGGGCGGACGGGGCGCGGGCTGCGGCGGCGAGGGCGGGCGGCAGTCTCGTGTCAGGCGTCGAGTCGCCCGGTCCGCCCGCCCAGCGCCGAGGCCCGCCCTGCGTACCCACACAAAGCCGAGATCCAGACACCCCTTCCTTATCTGTCCCGTCATAAACATACTGCATAGAAAACTGCACGGTAGCGTTATTGTTAAGTTCTCTTTTGTGGTAAAGGTGATTTGAGTGTAGAATCACTGTACCGACGCGATCCAATGCGCAAATCTGACGGAACTCGGAATTTTCTGGTGGATTTTTTCATCTACAATAATATGTTCGATGTTTTTATCAGATTGGACTTCGTTATTTTGTGAAACAAGAGAGACATGGCT
Source organism: Cydia amplana (assembly GCF_948474715.1). Classification (NCBI taxonomy): domain Eukaryota; kingdom Metazoa; phylum Arthropoda; class Insecta; order Lepidoptera; family Tortricidae; genus Cydia; species Cydia amplana. The sequence continues at coordinate 8,021,652 of NC_086080.1, forward strand.
CTAAAATATTTCATTTTCACGATAGAATACAAGTCGTAAAAATTACATGCTGATTGGCTTGTTTGTTGAAATTCAAAATCAACCTGAAACAAATACTGTAGCGACATACATTCATGACATTAAATTGAATACACCTAATCAAATTATTAATCCTTTAGGATCATTTACGTTAATCACGTAGTTTTGATATAAAAACAGATCGTCATACCAATCACTAATCGTTTTACTAAAATTAATCGCTAATTAATTCAAGGCGTGACCTGGTTTTAGACTTGGTAAACAGTTATGTAGTTATAACTTGAATGTAACTGAAACTTTAACATCTGCATTGCAAGAAGTCATATTACGATTCTAATAAAGCTCTCTATTTCTTTGTCTAAATTTTTAAGGCAAGGTACTCGTCGATGGATACCTTGTAGTTTGTTAGGTAAAAGAAAGAAAAAAAAACTATAACGGCATGGGAAAGACATATCTGTAGATAATATGATAATTTCATATTATTATTTACCCTCTCTTTCTTAATAAACATTGACAATGGTAACTTTTCCGTCACGTGAGCCTATGAACAATCACTGGGGCTGCATATACCCACAGAATTTGACTCTGAAAATTATGGCACAATAGTTGGCACACAGGTTCTATAATATAACTGCCTCAAAACTTTTTATTCCAACTATTGTAGCGGTTTGAAATAATCGGTTTTAAAGTTTGAATATAGATGTACCTACTAAATTTGCAAATAAGCCCAGAGGTTACGAGGATACCTCAATAAAGAACTGTTAATACAGTTACCTGATAGCGTTCATAAGCAAAGAAAGCGAAACGGCTGATACACGTGAGACGGCATCGTTTCACTTTCATCGACGGACGTTCCGAGACAGTGCTTATACGTACAAAAATATAATGGCCGGCAGTCATGCTACGCGTCATTCACACTGTCTGAAGCTTTCTTCTCATGTGCTCCTTATATGTTTTATTACTTTCCCACGTACATGTCTACGAGCTGCCGGTAGATTCAGTACGTTCAATAACGTGCATATAAAATGAGTGTCAGCTTTTGTGAATCAATCTGTATATGCTAGGCTAGACAGTTGCCTACGTGAAGATTTTCTATCAACACAAATAAGTCTAAGAAAGTCGCCAAGTACGAGCTTAGGTACCTCTTAGACATTTTGTTCGATTCAGTGATGCATTCTCGATGCAGTCACTAACATAGTCTAAGATACTCTATCTCATGGGTCAGCAAACGTTTATAAAAAAAGAACCAGCCACAGGAGAAATAAGTAAAGATTCAAAGAGCCTCATTGGAATTAGATTAGCTGGAAGAGATCCCGATAAGTATATTTTTGTAAATTGTATATGAAACTGTGTTTATTTATTTTTTTATTTTTGCACAATTAAATGAGTACAAATGGCCGACTTAATGCCTTAAGGCTGTTATGTACAATAAAGTGATTACGACTACTAATTGATCTATTTAAGTTGTAATTTTCAGGATATTAAGAGAGCCGCAAGGCTAATGTAACCCGAATGAGCCGCGTGCGGCTTGCGGGCCGCGGTTTGGTGGTCTATCTTGACACACTCGCGGAATAATAAAAACCGACTATCCTATCCTATAACATTTTTAACGATTAGGATTATCAACGGTAGATAGTTAGATACTGCAAAAGGCTCGAATCGACCACGAAAACGATCGAACAAATTTTTACGTGAACACTGTATTCTTTGCTAGAAATAGGTACACGACGTAGACTTGTTAGTCGAATATAAGAAAGTAACATAACATAGAAACGCAAACCTTTATGCTGTATATATTGGTACGAGCATCGTCCGGATGTCCGGAAGCGCGCTGCATACATAAACGCTGCTATGTAAACAGTTTGCTTAAAGAAATCGTTTAATTGTATCAGTTTAAACAAATGAATGCTTAGAATAGACAAATCGTTTGTTTACTTAGCTGAGCTGGCTACCGAGCGGATGGTTCTTTTATTGAAATATCTACACATACAAACGAAGCAGATCGAAACATATTTTATAAGGGATCACTTCTAGTTAACCTTACATAGTGATAAGCTAGCGTGCTTAACAGACATACAAAAAAACAAAGAAATAAAAAACATAGCAAAACATTAGCACGACACAATTCGTCGCAACTGAAATACTGACTGAGTAATTAAACTTACAAAAACGCCTATATTGCTCCTACAACATTTTGGCAACGCAACTCTATCAACGTTAAGTCTTTTTGTCACGACATTCGTATTTTTTCATCGCGTGTTCGTGTTTTATTCCAATATTGGTATCGCCAGAGTAATTTTTGTCCAGCGCTGCGGCGCTGTGACGCCACGGGCGACCTCATTCGGTGGCCAGCCTTCCCCCACAACACGTGTGCTCCTTTCTGTGACCTAAATTTCTAGGAAAGTCGTGCGGAAAGGGTGGCTAAGCTGCCAGTAATTTAACCTGTGTACAGTTACGGTCCAACTCACACACTTTTTTACTCTGTGGCTTTGGAATAAGGTGAAAATATGGTACACGTGTTTATCACAGTACCTCTGCTCTACCATACACCTATTTACGCCTAACCAGCAAAGAAATGCCACTTAATGTAGGACTGAATTATTGCGTTATAACTTATAAAGAATATTTAGCATGGCAAACATTTTCATTCTAACAGATATATGCATTACAGTATCTTATTTTAATGCGTGTAACGAGTACAGGTTTCACATATATATTTGGAAAATGAAGATAGAAAATGTACTATAACCGTCTTAGTATAATTGAAGTAAATTATGCGCGATGATTAATAGCTCGTGTGAACAAAGTGGTAACTTGTACTGTCTCTGCTTGTACAAAAAATATGTTTAAAAAAATCGCATCTATATCAAAAGAATTAAGGATCGAAATCAAATGTTTTGGTAAAAAAATGTCAAACCATTAGACTTCAATAAATAAGGGTTGTCGACATAAAACTGACTGCATCGGTGTCAACATCTATTAGCAATGTTTTCAAAGCTTCCTGGGCTTTCTTTTTATTGGTATCATCAATCACCTTTCAATCAGTGATTTACTTAACCCAGGCCGCATTTTTCTGTTGTGCCCGGCTCAATCGACAGTGACAAATTAAGTTCTATCGCTCAACGGCTTTTGTGGGCCACTTCGGCTGTGATACGGAAGATACTAATGGACTTTATTGTCCCTTTCGCTTTGCATAATCCTGAATTATGGCTTTGAATTTAGAAGTAAATACATTTATTGGGTATTCGATCAGAAGACTAAACTTTGCTTTGATATATTGGACACGAGTTGTTCTTGTTTTGGGGCGGGTTGTTTCAAACCCGCAGCAATCTTATTGTTACGTCCAATTGTAAATATGGGAACTTAGACGTAGCTATTTGTATTGGATGGCAGTTGCAGATGCTGTTTAACGATGATCGCTTTGCTCAATATTGTTAGTGCAAACGCAAACTGTACACAAGCTCGCAATTACAGACGGCGTAAGGCGACTAGCTTAGAACCAATATGTGATTAACTGTAATCGCTAGACATGGGGTGGCGTAGCGTGAAACACAGGCTATCCCTCGCTATTCCGAGATCCGTATTCCGTACCCGAAGCCCGAAGGGACAAATTACGTATTTGTCAAACATAAATAACATTACCTTACATAGAGGCATCACCAAATTACTATGCGCCGCCTTAGTTAGACAGGTCTGTAAGATTGAGTTTTATTAGGCACGCCTTTTTCCTCGTCTCCATTTCTTCCTTTGTCAGATAATCGATTACAAACACCACTCCACTCCACTTTTAAATTTCTTCTAAGCTTAATCGATTACAAATTGTTCAATCGCATTGCTATATCCGACCTTTCCATCCTGATCCTTGAAATTAATTTAACTATCACCGCAATTTAGTGTTTGATCAGAAGCGTTGCTGGGCGCCGCGTAGACCATACCTACTGTAACAATCCACTTATTTATAGATCCCTTTATCAGATTGATTTCTGTGATTGATAAACTCCGAACAGTTGTCTCCAAAGTGTTGTGATTAGCAAGTGGTTGTGTAATGTGTTGAGCTGAGTGCCGGCTGGGTGTAGCGGAGTGGCGGGTCGGTAGCGCTACATGCAGGGGCGCGCGGCCGCAGGCCCGGGCGGGCTCCGCTCCAACCCGCGCGCCCTCCCGCCGGTGCTGCCGCCGCCGCCCCAATTCGCGACCGACCAGGAAGCGATGCCGGCCAACCAGATAGCCCAGGTGCCACCCTGAACTGATCATTCGTAGCAATTACTATTTCTGCTTAGATTTTTTGCTGCGAAACATTCTAGCACTTCCTTCAATGTGTCATTGGTAATTGATATGACACATTGCTGTGACTGTTGTCATTCTGTTTCCTATTTTTAAAATTAGAAAGATAATAAGGTATTAACATCAGCAATAAATCTATCTCACATTGGTTTAACAGGTCGTTAAGGTACTCATGGAAGACAAAAGGCTCCAAAATTATACCTTGTGGCACTCCGAGCATTATAGCCGGGCCACTTGACTGAGTTCCGTTAACAGCCACTTAATGGGTTTTCTTTTATAATATTAAGTAAGTCAACGAGGGTTTCAATTGGCATACCGCGTTTCTTCCGTCTGAAATGTTTTCATTGTTAACGGGAAATGGCTTGACCATAAACCACAATGTACTTGAGTACAGTAAAATTAGTGTATAGTCGCCATCAGGCGGTCTAGCATGATTTGCGTCCTCGCGCGCGACTTCATACATCAAGCGCGACTTCAAGTATGGACTCAGATCTAAAATGGTCGTGTAATTAATTCTACAAGGTACGGATGAACGGAAGTTCTCGTAACTAAACCACCCGGGATTTTAGCACTCTTATTATTATTTGATTTGTTTAGACAGAATGAGGTTACAAAGAATAATCCGCGGATAATCTTTCCACCGAAAAACTTGTTTGATGTTCTGCACACTCTTAGGAAGTAATACATACATCATTAATCACTAATATATCTTTCTAAATAAAAGGAACTACAATTTTAGGAGAGGAACTATATAAGAAATAAAAAATACGCACGAATACAAAACTTTCTCTCATTTAATAATCACACCCATACTAAAACCATACGACAACACTTATTAATAATTGTCACACAGAATAGTATATATGTAAACAACATACAATGGATATAGGTGTTCTATGGTAAGTTATCAATCATCAATACAATATTATAAAACAAAGTCCCCTGCCGCGTCTGTCTGTCTGTATGTTCGCCATAAACTCAAAAACTACTCTACGGATTTTCATGCGGTTTTCACCTATTAATAGAATGATTCTTGAGGAAGGATTTGGTGTATAATTTGTAAAGGTTTTGTGTACATTCGTTGAACTACCCGTGCGAAGCCGGGGCGGGTCGCTAGTATCTTATAAATTGCATGCTACAAGCGAGAAATAGCATTCTACCTCTTCGTTAAAACACATGCGCCTTGAATCGGTTTTTGTGATTTTCACAAAGGAAAATACAGTCAGTCTGTAAAGTAGGTGAAGCGGAGAAATAATGACATTGTTATATCGAATGTTCAGCGGGTACAGGCAAGCTTTAAAGAATACGTTACGTGTACCCTACTAAACCTTGTAATTTTATTCATATTGTAACATATTGCATGTGATTTTAGATACATAATAGCCGGCTACGAAGGTGCAATAAATTCAATCGATCGTTCAAATACTTCATGCAATTATAGGTAAGACTTGTAGAGGCCCTATATGTATACATGTTCATAAATTTAATATATAATTAATTGATGACTGGAGAATTGTATAAACAGTCAGTCAGTTCAGTAGGCTCTAACATTATTTTTTTTATTTAAGGTTCGGAAAATGTTACTATTCAACCAATGATCATGTTCTCTTACGGGCAGGTACGTTTGCGACATCTATCAATCCACATGTCTGTGGTAACGGCGTCGAGCATGAATATGTCATTGTAGGAAGTTGCAATACACGAAAGTTTGCCGAGGGTAGCTTACCGTTGGAGTTTGTGCCTATTCCGACTTACCTTTGTGTTCCTGGGTAGTGTGACCTAAATGTACTCGCTATTATTTACTGAGATTTAGAGCGCACTAAGTTGAATTTAATGCTGCGGTTGCCGCCTTAGAGAAGTGCAGGCTGAGTATTCCCATTGCGCACTGAGCTTGAGTCGAATGGTCATTCGAGTTTGAGTAGGTGTGACCTCGAAACCTGGGACAACGAAATTTGTTGGAAGCGGGTGTTAGAAGCATAGAACCATAGAACCAATTAGGACGCAATCGACTTGTTCATGTTAATACATCGTAGCTTTGAAACTTGATAAAGGCCTCTGAAGCTGGCTGACTTTACAAGTTTTATGTTGGTAAAGTTCATGGTGCGTAAATATATCACGAAATTTAAGAAGCCTGAATACCAACCGTGAAAACACTGCTTATGTTTAGATTGAAATGATTTAGTTAAGATTTGAAAAATATTTCCAACTCAGCATATTTGGCAAGAGTTTTAAATTTGAAGTGCACATCGTAAAACTGATTTGAGTTTTTTAAATGCTTTAGTCTTTGCCAACTCCAATAAGTATTAACCATACACAAACGGAAAACGGTCTTATTAGCTATGAAAAGTGCGGGTAGGGGAAGTTTCTAGTTAGAAGCGATGATCGCGCTTGGCGTAGAAAAAACAACATTCGTGGGGTCAAATTCTCATACTGTATATCTGTCAACACACTAATTTAGACGGACTATGCTAACTCTGCATGACATTTGCAAAGTCATCATTAATGTCAAATATCTATGCCAATATGACGTTTATAATCACTCTAATGTTTCATGTGTTCCATAGCAACCAAAGTCTCCCACACAACCAACACTGTGTTTGGGGTTCGACTCTCGTCCTTCCTTCACTCCAGCGATTGTAGTATAACTCCTGACATTGTTTCAACTGTTTCAAGCAACTGCGGCTATGGCTGAGGCGAAATTGGATTTTTCCAAGCTTCATGAAGAATTTCTGTTTATTTCTGGCTTTGTGTTGTTTTATCTATTGTGATCTCTATTCTTTAGTACTTCTATTGTGTATTTGCAATATGTACTTATGTCTATTTCCTTGGCACGTTAAATCAGTTTATTTTTCCAATTGTCAAAAGCTCAGGACGTAGGACTAGGATAAACGCTACATGAAAGAGAGTGGGAGAGAGGTCCTATTGCGTATAATTTTACTTTGTTTCTGCCCTCTACGTTTTGGCACACATGATCCAATTTATTTCGCAGGTCCTATAACAAAGCGGATATTAGGCAGGCTTCTGAATCTTTTGATGTTGTAATACGTTTTATTGATGTTAAAGGCTGTAAATAAACACGTACCTACATCGATAGAACCAACCTATAGTATAGGTACCTATTAATTATCCATTTGGATATTGACATAAAGAAATATCGTTTTTTACACATCGCGTTTCGAACGCCTCATATTTTGTAAAATGATTCACCAAATATTTTACTGAATTTAAATACCTACACAATCAAAACATCACTCTTTAAACGGCCAATTTGTTTCCATTATCAATGTAAATGAGGGGCACAACCAAAAGTGCGACTTCATTTGAAGTTCAAATCAAGCGTTGAATATTCCGTGCTTTGTTCCATTATTGATGCAAATTCTGCAGGTTGGCGGGCCGAGCCCCATTTTTCTAGGTTAATGTATTCTCATAAAATTCAAAAGCGCTTCATTCCGCTCGGATTTACGAACTGCTAATACGTAACTTGGAACATGGACGTTCAGCTAGCGTGTAAGCAGCATGGTAATTAGACGTGGTAACTAACAAGCTGTGATGGTAATGAGAAAATATGTAAACACGGTATATGACTTAATAAGCATGTTTCTAAGTTGCTGTATGTTCTTTTAATATCCATAGCGCTCCATTAGGCGCGGACTAAATATACGTTTCATACAAGTTCACCTAGCACGTGAGCAGCATGGTAATGAGAAAGCGGGAAATAGAAGAAATGGTAGGTAATGATTATGAAAATGTATCGGTTACTATATATTATACCTTAATCAAAGTGTACTTAAGTTTACCAGTAGACAAAGCTTCAACAGTGATACTTATAGTTTGAGATGACAGATGGTTTTAGTACATTTAATTTTGTGCCAAAAAATAATCGATGTACTTAATACTAACATTAATATACCGCCTAATAATATATGATAGAATAAAGGTAGACAATTTTATAGGAACATATCTGACCGAACAAAAAAATAATAATTCAATTTGAATTGAATCGAGCCTTGCATTCAAAGCACGGAGTTACCAACTGAATTGAATTTCTTGAAGATATTTCGAATAAACTTGGTACCTACATAAGTTTACATATGTAGGTACTTATATACGTATTTACTCCATTATCATCATGTCGCGATATCCATTGTTCATGTTTTTCTTGGAAGTTACAACAATAATGCTTCTTCAGGTTACCCATTTATCACGATCACTTTCTAAATGTTCACACGATACATTCAACCGTGACAAATCTATACCCGTCAATTGAGGATACATATATGTCTACGAGAACATATCCTCAATTGAAATAAACTGGAGATATACCTTCATCTAACCCAATATTAGTTTCATAAATCATAACGTACCTAATCCAGACTTTATTTTTCGCTCCGAGTGACCCTTCCCATTTGCCGGGAAGCCTGCACGTGGACGGTTCCTTTATAATCCAATGAATGAAATTCCTCTCGCTGACACACGTTTCCGGTCGATTCTATATTGTGATTGCTCTTTATTAACAGACCAATGTATCACCCTTCCAATGAACCATCTGTTCTGAAACAAAGTGCTATAAAATTAAATAAATAAGACTTAGGGAAGCTGCAGCAAGCTCGAGTGAACGCAAATGCAGTTATCACATAATTGTAAACTTTGTTGAAGTGTTAAATGAGGATCAATTTACGTGAGACAGACACCCTTTTCAGAGACGTCGGGCTCAAGAGCGGCGGGCGCTAACAGCTGATGCCGCGACTCCCGGCCCGACGCTCGATCGATGACCGCTCCCCTCACCCCGAGACACCCACCTCACTTTCCCGCTTTCTTTCCCTCAGTACGTGCTGGGGAATTACTTCAACCGCTTACCGCTTGGAGGATACAACTAAACGGAGTAGCCATTAACAGGCTTTCCCCTCTGTCGAAAATAGGCGGCCAACGGTCATACACAATGTATGGACTGACGTTTATCTGACATGGCTATTTTTACGTTACGCATACATTTGACGTTCCCCTCCCCCGCAAAAATCGGCAGACTGTTTTGTACAGAAAATTACAGACATGGCGTCTCCGTTTGATTATATCCTCCAAGGCTTACCGAGTGAGACATTTGACACGAACCGGAACGTGTTCTCCCTTTATGCAAAGTTGTTAAGGAGCACAGTTACACTGGTTTGCCTGTGTTGGATTCTTAAAGAAATGGTAATACACGGCCTCGTGTTCGGATTTGTACTTACTTCTTATTTGCACCCTAGCAGTGATGGATGACGAGTCTTATGCGACGTCACAGAAACACTACTCCTTTCTCTTTGAGGACGTTCATTACTTTGCGATGGAGGTTTCCTTTTGTCTCCGTCTCCTTTTCATGTTTCTGTAATCATTCATCGCGGATCAGCACTATTTTTGCGTAGCGCCTTATTCAATAAAGCTGCCCTTGTCCTACCTACTGACACCTAAAACCATTTTTTTATCAGAGGAGAAGGGCAGACTGAAAAGATTAGAAAAGCCTCCAAATGAAATTGACCAGTGAGTGTAAATTGCTAAATTGCCGTAAAAGATAAGTAATTAAAATTAACGCTTTTGAAGTTAGTGAGCTTTTCCAATCTTTCAAGAACAAAGCCAAAGGAAAAATTTTTTCGTCGGTGTAATTTTAATTTTTATTCGGCACAGTTTTTTTCTGTTTTCGGTCGGTCGGAAAATATAATAGTAGATAGGTACTATTTTTATAATTCGTAGAGTAGGTATCTACAATCCGTATTTAGGATTAAGCTACTTTTTTATTGCGTACCCAGATAAGTTTTAGTTTAGACGTATGATTGATACGTAGGCAAATTTGATCGGCTTACATTACATTGTGTTGTAACAACTTCCTTGATCTTGGGGTATAAAAAAAACTATATGTAATTAAATTAAGGGCCACTTGCACCATTCACTAACCCGGGGTTAACCGGTTAAACCTGGAGTTAACACGGTTACCAGTACAATTTGACACTTGGTTAACGGTTTAGTCGGTTAACCCCGGGTTAGTTGGATGGTGCAAGTGGCGCTAAGTAACCTAAGTTACCTTACCATACCGTGTGTACTTTGCTGACTTTCGGGTCTTAATATGCTGAGGTGAGACCATTTCGTGTTAAACTTTTAACTTATTTCATGTACACTTTTGTAATTTATAGCGGTACGTTTGTATGTTATTTATGTTTTAAGTTTATCACGAATAAAAGTATTTGATTCTGATTCTGAATAGTGAATACCCAGCCGCATTACCTACAGACTACAGTAGACAGAGGAAAACATCTTTGCAATTTAATTGCGATCCTGAGCGCCTACCGCGAACCACGTTCGAAGTGTTGCCTCTTTGTCGCACTTGTAAATTCGTACGTAAGTGTGACAGGGAGGTAACACGTCGAACGTGGTTCGCGGTAGGCCCTCTGATCTGCCGGATCTGTGGACGTTACCCAGATTTTAAAAAGAAACAGCCATCAAAGGAGTCTGCAGAAAAGGTAAAGGCAAATCCTGAGTCGTTTACTTAAAACTAGTGGATTAAACTGTGATAGCTGTAGACATCTTACTATCTTACGGTTTGTGCACTGGTATACTATTCGGAATTTCATTACTTTTCTAGATTGCATGGAATGGAAAGCGCTGCGCTGCACAATAATTTGCACCACTAAAGCGTAGTTAAAAAAAAAAAACAGAAAACGACGACATTAAATTTATTAAGTAAATGTTTATCCGTTCTAGAAAATGTTTTAGACGGGTTTTGTAGAAATACGGTTTACTTATTTATTGCCTGAAAACAGGTTGGATTTTAATGCATATGTATGTAAAGCCGTTTGAAAAACTAAAACTTTACGAGCTGAAATAAACACATGACGTATTGGTGTACGACGCAAGTTGGTGATAAGTTTGTTTTGGTCACATTTGACAAGTTGACATGACATCTAAGTATAATATGTATCTATTGATGTTTGTAGTGATGATACTAACTAAGACGTATCCGTTTATCATCAGTGATTTATCATATATAACGATTATTAATATTAATTAATGGTTGTATCTGTTTTAAGTTCATTGTTTATTTCTCTATATGTAGTTGGTTGGAATACTTGGAATGTTGTTTATAAGTATTTGATGTTATCATATTTTCAGCTTGTGACAAATAGCTGAAGCTAGTCTTATTTGACATATTTTGCGCCATTATCTTCATAATTATAAGTTGAGTATTCGGAACGGTCCCCCAGTTTTGTCGGTGCTCTGCATGACCTACCTCAACCCTCAACACGCGCCTATCGCCTAATCGAGCTTTAAAATTGGATTCTGTAATATCTGTCTACCTTTCCAATTACAAAACGAACGGCTTGCCGATGCCGGTACGTCCGTGCGCTGCGTCACTGCGGGTATTTTAGCGATTTAGGTGGCCTAGCCAAAAGTAGTCACAGAAAAAAAATTTTTGACGAATATATCAGATATCTGTCATCATTTGTTTTGCGCTGCCATGTGCTTTGTTTGTGAAAAACTGTACTGTATGTTGGCATTATTTGTTAAACATACCTACAACAAATTACAATATGATATTAATAATGTTCCTACTATCAATACGGCATATGACGTAAATATATATAGACATGTCTGAAATTCGGTATCTGGTTCTAATTTTTTTTAAGGACTTTCATATGAAAAATTGGATCATAAAATTAATGGACTTCAAAGGCAATTATTTTGCTGCGCCCTTATAGGCATGTCAAACCTTCTATTTCTTATAAGCTGTATGATTAAAGCCTTAGTAAAATGTTCTTCTATTCCACAGGAAAGATACCCTCATGAACGTTTTTGATCCATCTCGTGTAAAAATAACAACACCTTGAAGATATTTATCCATTTATTTTCTTGTCTTATTCCAATTCACAATAATCTCGTCTTATGACAACCGTTCGCTAGCAGGACTCAACAACCAAAGAGAGCTGTCCGCCAAGTGTCTTTCTTTTTATACCCAACCAATAACAGTCTTCAATTTCAAACTACCCTTAACTTTAAAAACTTATTAAGTAGGTATGCTAGGTCTTATTTCAAACTACCCGTAACTTTAAAAACGAATTAAATAGGTATGCTAAATACCAAAAACCCTACACTCGTCCATCCTGACTCCGTGTATGTCCTCATACACGTGCCAGGTGGAAACCCTACACTTGGCCGACAGACTACGTATACTACTTAACAGTGGATACACTAATCGCATAGGATACGAAACAGTTTCAATCAGGCATCAGCAAGTCAAAATCTCAAAAACATCATCTAAATAACCTTTCGTATGTCTGCCACACAATTTGGACTAGAATTTACAGTTTCAAGGTTATTAATTCAGTGGTAAATTTTGACTAAAGCATACGAAGGGTTAAAATTGTTACTCTTCTGCCGGAGACATCCTGCTGGAGACGGCTCGCACCGGACTCTGGCGGCGCGAGGCGGGCTCCTGCTGGAGACGGCTCGCACCGGACTCGCACCGGACTCTGGCGGCGCGAGGGGGGCGGCTGCTGGAGACGGCTCGCATCGGACTCAGGCGGCGCGAGGCGGGGGACGCCGGTAGAGGTGCGGCGCTCAACTTGCTAAAAATATCCAACATTGGGTTAATAATCACAACAGTGTACACCTTGACTAGTAATTCAGGGTAACAGATCATTAATTGCCATTTATTATTCGATTTTCATGAGTAATGATCATCTCTATCTGCAGGTAGATAGTACACGAACCAATTCAATTCTCGTGACTGAAACAACAGAGTACACGAACCAATTCAATTCTCGTGACTGAAGCACTATCAATCTTCCTGCCATATATAATATGAACCAGTTCAAATCTTTTCTAAAATGGTAGTACTTAGCTGTGTCAGCACACGAATCAAATCAAATTCTCGTGGCTTCAACATCATTTTCCATTATCATGTCAAGAAATCTTCAATTATGAACCTCACTCTTGAGACAGGAATATTTCCCGAGAACCTTTCAGTAACTTTAACCCTGACTATAATTTATAAAATATTACTATGATGAATAACAGCGATAATTAAGTAATTATTGTGTACAACTTGACCTATTATGTTCCCATTATCAATGCATTAATCATCTGGTACTAAAAACCTATACCTAATAGCTCCCCTCCCAATGTTTTCAGAGAAGGTCGTATATTCTAGCTTGTTAGGATTTATCCAAGCTGACAAAGTACTTAGTCCATCAATTGCAAGACGCGTTGGGATTTTCAGACTATTAGATTTTTTTATAATATGCATATTGTTTTATGAAAGACACAGTATATTAATTCAGTAAACGTCTTTATAGCATACCAAATCCCGCAGTTCGGGAATAAACATAGCACCTAAATAGGCGTGTTTCCGCAGAAAAAGGACCAGTAATATTTTCTCTACACGTTGAATTAAATAAATTATACGTTTCAAATGTTACATGGCAGACATAAACGATAGAACTGCAAAAACCTGATGTTTTACCTATCCGTACCTTCCGACTTGTTCTAGAATACAATCAAAAATGTATACCATGGAATCGCATATTTTGTAACTGAAATATGGTATCATTTAACTACTGGGGTGATTACGACGACGTTGTAATTATGTTTAGGTTGTAAGAAAACTGCCCACGCAATATGTATCACCAATATCCACTAAGAGATTTCTTCAAGGAAATACTTGCGTTAATTGAGATCTACATACTGGAGCTTCGCCTTTTTGTAAACATAAAATATTAAGAATAAATCTTTTAATTACGATTTGCGCACTAGTATAAATATAATTATCAAATTTCAAGTTCGGCAATAAGTAAAAGTATAAAAGTGAATTCTTTACCGCAATACGTTATCTCTTATTATTAAATTATCTCTTTTAAAAACTGCCTCAATGGTAATCTACTATTATTTGACGAGTTTTTTATAGTTCATGCATTATTTAATATATCAGCTTATCTAGTAATGAGATAATGTTTATTATTGTACATCTATTTTTATCAAGTCTTAATTTAAACATAATAATATAACCAATAAGAGGCCATCAATCCTCCTCGATCTCGGTTTAATTGTGGTGAGTTCTACAGGTTCAACCATGCACTCTTCATTATCGCTTATATTAAAATCATCATATTAAAATAATTTCAATGTAATGCTGCAACATTAACTGCAGTAACCTATGAATTAAAAATATGATTCAATAATTCAATAATTCAATAATTCAACGATTCTACAATTCAATAATTCAACGATTCTACAATTCAATAATTCAACGATTCTACAATTCATTAATTCAACGATTCTACAATTCAATAATTCAACGATTCTACAATTCAATAATTCAACGATTCTACAATTCAATAATTCAACGATTCTACAATTCAATAATTCAACGATTCTACAATTCAATAATTCAACGATTCTACAATTCAATAATTCAACGATTTTACAATTCAATCAACCAACGATTCTACAATTCAATCAACCAACGATTCTTCTACAATTCAATCAACCAACGATTCTACAATTCAATCAACCAACGATTCTACAATTCAATCAACCAACGATTCTACAATTCAATCAACCAACGATTCTACAATTCAATCGACCAACGATTCTACAATTCAATCGACCAACGATTCTACAATTCAATCGACCAACGATTCTACAATTCAATCAACCAATGATTCTACAATTCAATCAACCAACGATTCTACAATTCAATCAACTAACGATTCTACAATTCAATCAACCAACGATTCTACAATTCAATCAACCAACGATTCTACAATTCAATCAACTAACGATTCTACAATTCAATCAACCAACGATTCTACAATTCAATCAACCAACGATTCTACAATTCAATCAACCAAATGACTCTTAATTCAATAAACCAAATGACTCTATAATTCAATAAACCAAATGACTCTATAATTCAATAAACCAAATGACTCTATAATTCAATAAACTAAATGACTCTATAATTCAATAAACCAAATGACTCTATAATTCAATAAACCAAATGACTATCAACTCGATACTAGATACTCGATACTAGATACTCGATACTAGATACTCGATACTAGATACTCGATACTAGATACTCGATACTAGATACTCGATACTAGATACTCGATACTAGATACTCGATACTAGATACTCGATACTAGATACTCGATACTAGATACTCGATACTCGATACTAGATACTCGATACTAGATACTCGATACTAGATACTCGATACTCGATACTCGATACTCGATACCTACTCGATACTCGACCAATAAATAAACAAAGCAACAAATCAATCAATTCACAGAAAATGTGCCGTTAATGAGCTAATTATTGTCCAATTTTGTTTATAATCAGATGGCATTATAAATGTGGAGCTTCCTTGCAGTTCAAATAGAAATTACAAAAGTTGGTCAAAGGCCTGACCGGCTGAGAACCACTCATAGATCGTATCTATTATTTCGTAAGATAAGATATATACGCGTTATTATATCGCATTGACATATTTAGGCAAAAATTTCTCATAATTGGTACACAAGTAATAGTTTCTATCGGTTCATCAAATTTATTTTTCTCAACTTATCCTCTGGCAATATATTCATCTTATACTTATGTTATATGTGCTAGATGTCGATGAACGAGATGAAGTCAAGCAATTCACGGTATCTAACACACATTACCATATCAATTCATTCATAATATAATAGTAAAAGTAGGTGTACATGACCTGATGTCCAGTGGCGCGTGCCTCTCGCTAAGGCTGTCGAAGCGGGGTTACTCCTGACTTTCACAACAGGACTCTGCTTCGGTCTGGATTCCTTTTTCACTGCCGCTGTTATTCCAGCTACATTCCCTTTTGCGAAGACCGAGGCTTCTGGTGTTCGCAAGCGCCGTTGATCATCATGAGTCATCGTCAGCCATATTCTCCAAGAACTCGGCATGAAACGTAAAAGTATCCGGTGTTACATATACCTATATACTATATCATAATACCTTATAAACTATAAAGGAATTATATGACAAAATAATGTTTAATCTATGCGTCGTAGCAAAAAAAAATGACTGAAAATTCAATGCCCCGTTTGCATAGTAAGCCATCTACTTATATTCCACAAATTTTAACATTAAGGATCAAAATCAAAACTCAAAATCTTCAATTAAATTGCGAGACCTGGTTATAAATCATAAATATCAATTTATCTCTGAAACTATGCGCCGTAGTGAAGAAATAATGAAAATTAAGGCACCCTTGAATACTCCAACCAACACATATCAAGACCCACGTGTTGACATATTCTGCCTAATTCCCACATGTGTGTGGGTAAGTAAGTAGCAAAGAAGTTAATAACTACAGTCACGTATCTATTTATTAAGAAGAACACGTGTACTTGATTTTGTTAACTGAACATTATTATGCCTAGCTGTCGGTGGCATGGTGGTTAAATACTTTGAATTCTCGACAAACTGACGCATATATTCTTATGATTACACATTGATATTATGTCCATTTAATTACATTTATGGGTCAAACTAACCTAAGTTTAACTGATATGCAATTAGATAGCCTATAATCATAATCATCATAATATTATTAATAAATGATGCAGGTACTCATTTAAATTAAATAAAAATGTTACCAGTACCATATTTCTTACGTAATCCATTAGAATTTCGTATAGTTAATTAATTATCTCCAAGCTCAGAATAAGGGTCATGTTATCAGTTATCTCACTAAATCAATAAGTAATAGCAGTAGGCGTGTACTTACGTTCTGCACACTTCTGAAGTGTAAAAATAACAACACCTTGAAGATATTTATCCATTTATTTTCTTGTCTTATTCCAATTCACAATAATCTCGTCTTATGACAACCGTTCGCTAGCAGGACTCAACAACCAAAGAGAGCTGTCCGCCAAGTGTCTTTCTTTTTATACCCAACCAATAACAGTCTTCAATTTCAAACTACCCTTAACTTTAAAAACTTATTAAGTAGGTATGCTAGGTCTTATTTCAAACTACCCGTAACTTTAAAAACGAATTAAATAGGTATGCTAAATACCAAAAACCCTACACTCGGCATTACCTACATAGTAAAAACTTTTATAGAGAGTAATTCTAAATGTAACTTTTACGTTAGCTATACGAGTATTTTTATTCTGCCCTGTCTAACCCTATAAGTTTTGGTGCACGAGAGCAGAATATGCATCATTACTCGATAACAGCTCCCATTTCACGTCAAAGCATTGTTATAATTGTTATAAATGGAGCCGGAGCGTTATCCGAGCGTCCCACTACTCCTAGTTTAATACGGGCGTTACAAAGCGCCATTATATATATACTGCCAGTATGAAATATGTCCAATTGTACTCGAGTTTATTGTTTATAATTGTAACAGAAGCCGTTAACCGCATATGCGTATTAATAATACAGTTATCCGTTATTACTACGTCCCTTTTAGGTGTATAATGCGAGTATAGTATAAAATCCGCATGCAATTACGTCAAACGTTACTCCTAAGTGTTTAATACGACAAAGACATTCAATTGTTAAATTCTACATGTTACAAAGTAGTGGTGTAAGTAGTTTACAGGCGAAGAAGAGGAACTCGTACGATGTTATTATGTTATGACCTTGGTTATGACCCTTATGTGGGTGTGGTGTGTGTGTGTCCGAGCTATAATTAAATTATTTCATATTTTCTGTTTAACGTTCTAGGCCGAAGGCACGCGTGGCCGTAAAAATTAAATAACAATAAAAAAAGGCTGTTACAGGCTTTATTGCATTTATGTAATATGAGCTTTTAAATAGCACGCAAAAATTGTCGTTATTGTTGGTTTTGGACGTTGGTCAATTCATTTACGACCATTCATATTAGGTACCCGCTGTCTACTAATAGCAACACAGTTTTAAATTAAGATTTACTCGTATGAATTATGAACATATCCGCCCTATTGACGAAATTTTGTCAACGATAGTATAAAACATCCATTTATGCAATTGGCGTCGCGCAAAAAATGCCGTTTTTTTTAAATACATTTAGGTTAGGTCGTTAAAATATTTGCAACTAACGATTACCATGGAACTGTTAAAAGAGTCTCCAAATACGTATGTACTGTGGAAATTACGAATAGGTATTACCAATCCCAGGCAAAACGTTTTGTTCAGCTAAATCATGGTCGTAATGAGGTTTTGTACGCTTCAGTTAAGTTACACCTAAAAGGGAGTTGTTAGTTCCTATCCAAACAGGGGTGGCACTGACTGGATGGATACCAAACACAAACTGATTACAATGGGAATGCTATTATAGGTGGAAATTGCCATCGTTAAATATAGTCAGCATCATCGTTTTCAATCGTATTTGCTACGCCAAAAGGCTGCTTTTCCAATAACATAATGAATTCAATTACGAGCTTTCGTAAAGCGTTTAGGGTTGATATTGGATATTATATGAAGCCCACTGGCACGTGGCATCACACACGAGTGATGACACTTGTCGAAGCGTATATGATTAGGAATATACGAGCATTATGCCATTTGGGCAGTGGAAATACACACTGAACATTATAACTTTTATCTATTAATTACTATTCAAAATATACAGCCAGCTCACAGACAGAAAGCGGAAGCTTAGCTTAATAATAAAACGTCACAGTGGAGCTCTACTTGACAACGTAAATGAGTTGTTACATGTTTTTAGTTACATGTTTCCCTATCTTGCATAGAACGCCGTTTAACGTAGAACTTTGAACGGTCATCAATCGATTGTACGGACGTCACGCTACGAGGCAGCCTGAGGATTAGAAAGCACTGGACTAAATAAGGTTAAAGTTAGGCAATTGAGACCAAATAACTATAATTAAGACTAGGTATATTTTCTGTAAAGTTTTGTAGCGAACAATTTTTTTTACGAATTAAACATTGGGTGGGTATTTCGTTATCAAGCAGATACTTTGTCTACAGATACTCTGTTATTGGAGATCCAATATCTGGATCATTCTGGATCACTTGGCGAGCATTCGATATACCTAGCTACATAGCTAAGTATATCGAATGCTCACCAAAATATTAAATTAAATCTAATCTTAGTAAGAAGCTAATTATAAGCTTTTAATCCTGGTTTGTTTCTATATCTTATAGCATTTTCTGGTCAGATAAAATTAGATATCTTCTCGTGCGTATGTAATTTCATATGATGACAGTTGACCTGACAAATGATATAGAGATGGAATCGAGTATTAAACCTCGTTTTAAAGGAATCCGTAGTAAGGAGGTAGTAGGAGTAGGTACTTAATTGAATTCATTTCGAGTATTTTTTAATTTATGTTCGTTTCAATTTCACCGATTGTTCAAACATTCTTGTCCTCTTATTACTTGTATTGAAGTCGTCCCTTCCAAGAATTTTCAATAAGTGTCGACCAAGCAAGACTAAAGAATTCGATTAGATTTATTTTATGAATCAAATTACTGTACATATTTGCCTTAGTCTAAGTTTTAAGAATTTGCTATACGAACGTTACAAACCACAAATGTTTGAAATGTTATCTATATCCTCCTAAGCCATATAACATAAAATTTCATTATTTATCAGTGAAATTCGAACCGTTAGTATACTTAGGAAATACATTTGATTTTGTTTTCTTTGAAAATTGAACGAAACAAAACAAATGAAATCTGAGTTTCGAACTGATGAAACATTTTAAAAATCTGTCTGCTTGGCCCATAATCTCTTCCGCACTTCTGTTTGATGAAAACAATAGGTACGTCACATCAATCTGCTTCACTGGAACAATCAGAATCCTGTTATCGACTTCAAAGCTCGCTGTTTGATATTGTGTTCCCAGAATAACACATGCCAATAGTTACAGCCGGTATACCAATCCAAATAATATAGTATAGATACCCACTACTGAATTTCTATCAGGTTCTAGGCGTTCTAGCACAGACAAGACATCCTCTAGACTGAGCATAGTAACGCTACCCCCTCTGCCACTCATACGGTAGTTTTACTCCATCTTCGAGTCAATCCCGTGCCGTGATTGGTCCGTGTTTTTGAACGGACCAATCACGGCACGGGATTCGCTCACCTCGTCCCCCCGCACCCCCGGTTTTTTGGCAGCATCGGTTTCATGAAATAATTGCTCTAAACTCAGTCTAGAGGATTCCTAGTCTATGGGTTCTAGTTATTGCTCTAAATTGGAAGTTCAGATGAGAATCTTCTTTTGGATGCAACCTCAAAAAGTGCTATTCACCATAGCACTACCGGGTGCATTTGTCATTTGTGTGTAACAATAATATCTTGTCTATGCAACTAAGAAACAAATCAAATTATTTTATTGAATATTTTTGTGTTGTTTTAAGTACATAGTAAACTAATTATTTTAGCACGCCGGTTTGATCCATCCTAGGCAGCTAGATGGTTTGGTTACATTTTCTTTAGTATATGACATCAAAGTATTTAAGTTTATAAATCTATGTAATATTTTCTCGGCTGCGCAGTCCTATCTATCAGCTGATAAGTCTTACAAAGATAGGGACATATTGTACCTCTCTAACAGCTCCTCCTAAATCATTCTAGAGGTTTATGAATTAAGTAAGAATTTTAGCATACTGCCTAATAGCGCCTGAATCGTCGTCATCTGTTAACATTGTTCCCACAAAATTGAGTTTAATAGGGATGATGACACATGTTGAATTTTATAACAAAATCGAGAAAAATAGATAGCAAATCAGGGATGTTGCGGATGCCGATTTTTTGACATCCGCGAATGCGGATGCGGATGCGGATTTTTAAAGGCTCACATCCGCGGATGCGGATGCGGATGTCAAGATAGTACCATAAAAAACGTCAAATATTACATTTTAGTAATTTTTATTTAAAAAAACGGCCAAGTGCGAGTCGGACTCGCGTTCCAAGGGTTCCGTACATTAAGTCCCACTCACGCTTGACTGCTCATTTTTAATTAGGTTTTTTTGGTTAATGACTAAATAACTAGCAGTCTAGCGCTTACGCCGATGCTAAGACGTTCCTGTGCCGACCTGTTCCACATCCGCATCCGCATTAAATCCGCATCGATTTTATGCGGATGCGGATGCGGATGTTGAAAATAATGCGGAAGTTCCGCGGTTGCGGATGCGGATGCGGATATTCGCAACATCCCTGTAGCAAATGAGCAATTTATCACAATAATGTGGATATTAGAATAAAATACGGAAATTTTACAAAAATACAGGACCTGAAAGTTTCAATATTTAAGTTTTTTTTTACTTCCAAAAACGATAAAAGTAAGGGTATCATTCGATTCCTTAATTTTATCCAAAAATATATTGTATAGCAACTACATATATACATAAACGCAATATTTCACGGGCAAAAACGCAATTTTCTTGTTCTGTCCATACTACAAGATGGGATCTCAGTGGCCTTGACGTCACGTTCACTTATCCTTTTGTGAGGGGCGTTTCGCGAGTGAAGTGCGACTGTCGGACTTTGACTATAATTTCTGACTTTTGTGTTGCTTTAATGCAATGGGTATCATATAGACATGTGATCCTAAAAACAAACCCGATCGATTGATACCATAAATGAAAATTAGTAATGTAGCGTATTCTCTGTTTGCAGGTGATCGCCTTGATATGCGGCCTGCTGGTGGTGATCCTGATGGTGCTGGGGCTGGCGTCGGCGGACTGGCTGATGGCGGCGGGCTGGCGGCAGGGGCTCTTCATGCACTGCATAGACCCCGAGGCTCCCACGCCGCTGCCCTTCGACATCACGGCGCAGCCCGGCTGCTACGCTGCCAGGCCTACCTCTTATATTAAGTGAGTGCATTTCTCATTAAGCTTCAGCTTACGGCGATACTGGTTTGGTTCATAATTATTTGATAATACTTTGACGCACTTTAGGGAAATAAATTCAAGCGTAACAGAATAGTAATTACTACGCAGTCGACGAGACCCCCGTGGCGCCTTTCATATTCAGTGTTTTCATTTTAAGGATACGTGCGCATACACGACCTTTGTGGGTTCAAGGCGTATAAGCGTGTAACCCCATAAACGGTACGGAGGGGCGCCGTACTTCGAAAATTAAATTGAACGGCCTTGGCGAGGGTGCCAGATGGGAAGCCCTCAGGGGAAATCTTAAATCTATCGAGATTAGTTTTGTCAAAAGTTTGTCCATCCATTCAATAACTATTATAATATGATCGGGGCACCAACTGTCGGTTCGCTAAAGTTTCATTGTATAACAAAGTTAACTATGTAATTCTCTATTGGATAACAGCTGTGTTGCAAACTCTTCTGTTACTATCGTAGCAAATGATGATAGCATAATTTTAGTGACATTTCATTAAAAGAAAATTGATAATATTTGTAATGTATACCTACTGGCGACACTGATGGTAGCTAAAGGTAAACAGTTGAACAAATGCCACCGTCTACCATGCTCCATTCTAATGGTCACACTTATCTTGTGTATAGGTACCTACATAAAATGGAGTTTAACTTCAGCAAAGGTCCACGTTCACTAACATAGTGCAGTATATTGTGGTTGGCTGTTTCAAGAGCTCTACAGCGGTTGATTTGTTGCCGTCCAACGGCCACTCACATTCTCCAAGCCGAATTAATACAACTACGTTTTCCAGTACCTATGTACTTAGTGGTCTCTTCCATGCCTTAAAACTATGTGAGAAGCATTCACTTAAATAGCCTATTCGTACATCGTACATTGAAGTGCAATCAATTATTTAGCTAATATGACATTACAAAAACATTATTTAAAGCTACATTATAGCATTGGCATTACTTTCTTCAAGAATTCTTCTCATGGCTCAAACGGACTCTGTGTTCGATCATTTTATTGCATTTGCCGAAGATAGCAATGAAATAGTTGTTAGGTTCTATCACAGATAATTGCATTCCGGTTTTACGCTTGCTAAAATTTTATTTAATGGAAAGTTTTACACTACTCTGTCTAGGTTTTGTTTTCAACTGGTTCGTAGGTTCGTAGGGACCAACCTGTTTTTTGGACCTTCGAAATGTTCCATAAATTCGCCTAGCTTTTACGAGTAGGAGATCACCAAGATGTTTCCCAGGGGGGTATGTGCGTTGGTTATTGTTATTGTATAAAGACTTCATCAAATTCTGGTAATGGTTCGAGCAATAAAAGGCATAGGTTGCACTTCATATTTGTATTACCACAGTGCAAAGATTACTTATTGAGTTTATATCGAAGCACGAATAATTGACTTCTAGGAAACTAATGCCTTGTGGAATTTTTCATAGGAACGCACAATACCCAACAAATTTGCGATAATAAATTCAAGTATATAAATCGCCATGCGCATTTTCTCTACAGACACCCCAAAGTAGCTCAGACCCCTTTCATAGGACAGTAATTACATCTAGGTTCTCTCCTTATGATCCAACAATTTAGACTGGTATATTTAATCAACCCCAATACCATCTCACGTGATCTTTAAATAGAGGTGGTGTCAGGCCGGGGCCAGGTTTTTTTGAAAAAAGAAATGAAAATACGGCTTTGGATAAGATTCGAACTTGCGACCTCGGGGAATATCAGTCCAACTGAGCTAGGTACGGAAGCTAGTTCAATCTGTATGCTTTTTTAAATATTTTCACTTTTATTATAAATTTTGTAATATAGCTTGCAGACGTCTGCTTATTACTAAAATTAATAAGGCTCTCGTGTCATCGAACGAGTTAACCTCGAGGTCGAGGATCGATCGTAATCGGTGCATACAGTTCACACGCAGATGCACGACTTATAATCAGACGCCTCACGCTGGGGCCAGACTGACACCACAGAATAAGTAATAGTATGTGTAGGTACGTATGCTTTCTTGTACATAGAAAATAAAAACACGGTAAACGCAATTACACACACACACACACACACACACACACACACACACACACACACACACACAGTTAATTATATACAACAAAGGCGAACGTATGTAATATCTTCCAATATATATGTAATTGTATTATCAAACACAAACAGAACGGACACGCTCCACCCTGCTCCGAATTGAATCTAACCCCGGGGCAGCAGACTGACTGACAGTCGATTGACATAATCTCAATTCGCAGTAACGCGAAAGTTCAAAGTGCCAGTGTATTGTGCTGAGTATGGGTACCTCAAATGTCAGTCTCAGTAAATAACAACTTTTTCTTGAAGCAACAACGATGTGCTGATACCACATATAATTATAAATTATCTCGGAGGAGTGCTGATTTGCAGCGAGTATAAGTACCTAAGAGCGCACGAGCAGACTCTACCTCAGTGGTTCCTAACCTTTTCCGTCCGGTCACCCCTATGTCTAACTAGAGAACCTGATTTTACCCCTCCTCCCAATGGTAATAAAATATAAAACGTGTACGTTTGTTGTATTGTTATATTAGGTTAGCTTATTTACCCCCGTAAAATACCAGTTTTACCCCCACATGGGTAATTACCCCCAGGTTAGGAACCACTGCCTAACTACCTAACTACTAGTAAGCTGACGGATGATTGTTTTATATTGAACCTCGAGGGCCGTCTTGACTTCATTTGTCGTTCTAAAAAGACATTATACTCGTAAGAACTGTGATTGAAGAGGTATTAAGCGTGTAAATTGTATTCGCAGGGCGTCGGCGGGGCTGTGCGTGGCGACGCTGGCGGCGGACGTGTGCGGCGCGCTGCTCACGGGGCTGGGGCTGCGCGCCGCCGACCACCGCACCAAGTTCCGCTACTACCGGTTCGCGGTGCTCGCCATGTCGCTCGCACGTATGTACCCGCGCTTTACATTTCATCTATAAGGGCTGATTTAGACGGCGCGCGTACTCGTATACGATTTTAGTTACATTGCGGGCTGTTGGTTGCGTCCAATTCAACCAACCGATCAAAACCCGCAATGTAATGAAACTCGCATGCGAGTTCTCACATAGTCTAAATGAGCCCTAAGGCAAAAGTCACAACTCACAAAGGTCTCCTCGGCGGGACTGTGCGCGACGATGCAGGCGACGGACGCTTCATCATTCAGCCAAAAATCGTTACTGACACAAATGCCTTCTAAAGATCTGACATATGCGTTGCGAATAGGTATTATTATCATCACATTTATAATTTATTTTACAATCAAGGTGGAACTTGGCTACATAATGTCACAAAAATATACTTGTCGATAATATAAAAATAGAACTGTTTGACCTATTGGTTTAGAAGCAAAACGAGTAAGTAGGCAGTAGCTATCAGCTGAAACAATCATTTTAATAATTCATGGAATATCAATCTGATGAAATTGTACCGCCTACGTGGGTGATCTAAATCGGGAAACATTAAACATTTTGTTTTAAGGTCGCAAGCAATTAAAACAAGTACATCTAGAATTAACTGCCCCTCAACTCATAATTACGTCCAATTACTCTATTGACTTGTATTTTTGGGTATGATTTACATTCATATTGTATACCCGATTAACTATGTAAATTACTACTGTCTGCTTTTTGTTAGGTACTTTGTTTGTTTTAATGTCCGTTGGAAAATGTGACATACTGACGTCGGTTTCTTACAAATAATAGGGCACAAAGTAGTAAGTAAAGCGGCTTGATGTATAGACGTCAGAAAATTGCGAACATCTTCTAAAAAATATTTGAACGTTTCCGAATTGAATCCCCATAACAATACCATCCTACATAACAGGGCATTTTCAGTCACTAACTGCTCTATTATGTAAAACTTTTCAAAATTTAATAATCTCGTACTTAATACTTAAGAAGGTGACCTAACTTCGCCACCAGAATTCCCCAGACTATCCTACTTTCAATTTTAACGACACTTCAACCGAAGTAGTTGCTACGTAGTTGGTGATAGAGTCTGTGCGGAAACAGAAGAGTCGTGGAATGTATTGGGCCCCATTCATTCCACGACTCTTCTCTTTCCGCACAGACTTTAGAAGTTGGAAGTTTTTATCTCTGTAATAACTTTGTACTTAATATTTTTATTTCTTTGCAGTGATGTGCATCTTAATAGCGCTAGTCATCTACCCGGTGTGCTTCGCCGCAGAACTGAATTTAGGTGAGATATTATAATAAGTCAATCAACTTTTTCTTGTCACTCGTTGCCATGGTTATGTTCCCTTGGGCCACTATTAAAAACCTGCTTTTTTAATTAGCCAAAAATTGTTTGTGACAGTTATAAACCCTTTCGATAATGGGTCAACTACGAAGCATTACATTTCTTCTAACAAACTGCTAGTTTTCTACAGAATAATGACTGGAAATAGTCAATTGATCCACCCATAATTAAACTAATTGGCCAATAAAATAACTGACAACAGTATGTTCGATAATAGTACCTAACAATTGTCGAAAATACCAGTAACATTTATCAAATTCAAATCAGTTTAACTGCTGTAAAACCAATATATTGTACCATAATCCAATAATATTTCCAACACAAAAAATCATTTATTTTTCTAGGAATAAACGTTTTCTACGAAATGTATATTTTCGGAAACATTCTATGAAACGTTTTTCTACGACATGGATATACCAGAATGCGCCGGAAGCACTTAAGGAATTGCATATACTTGAGAAAAATCGACCCGTGCCGCCGTGACCCGAGTGGTTTTAGGCATCTGTCGCGAATGTAGAGGACACTGGTTCGATTCCAGCCCTGGGCACTGGAGGCCTTGGTCACTTTTTCTTCCGTATATGTGTAAGGCCTGAGTGGACGCTCGAATTGGGCGTGCAGCGGGGCGGGACGTGCGGCGTGCATGTTAAACATGCAAACGTATAGTAGCGGCCTTAGTGCACGCTGCTCAAATCACTTGTGAGCCCGACGCCACGCTGCACGCCCCGTCGAACGCTCCGCTTCGAGCGTCCATTCAGGCCTTAGACTTAGACTGACATTTTGGTAACTTGCAGGAAACCGATCGGTTTGGGAGTTCGGCTGGGCCTATGGCGTCGGCTGGGGCGCCGCCATTTTCCTGTTCGGCGCCGTCGTTCTCCTGCTGTGCGACAAGGAGAGCGAGGAGCTCTACTACAAGGAACGAAAAGTACGTGTCGATGCAATATGAGCTTTATGACTTGGACTTAGGGTTTGCACGACGGATCCGTAATGTATGGGAATATCCGCGGATCCGGATCCAGATCCGGATAATTTCATACATTTCGGATCCGGATTGCAAACCCTACTTGGACTGTAGAATTGCCTTTCGCACCGACCGGCAGGGCTGGTGTGAAAAGGCGAGTGCGGAGCTCTACTACAAAGGAACCAAAAGTATTTGTTGGTGCAATATTAGCCTTAAGTCTTGGGCTGGGTCTAAAGCGTCGGTTTAGGTATCTAATAAATAATTACTCCAATGTAATTTAAGCCATTATCAAATTGCAGCAGAGTTGCATTTCTTTTGTTTCGTTCGATTTCAAGACAAAAGAGATTCAACCACATTTATAACACTATTCACAAAGACATGTAACTCCGTACATATAAGATGAATACAGTCTAAGGAAAAAACGTGACTCTGAAATCAAGAAAAAGTCAATCTCGGATAGATCTCGGAGAGACGCACACACCTTTGGCCTATGCTTGGCTAGATGGCGATGACGACATCTTTTCATATTTAACAATTTTAACACATAGGTATCAGTGAAAGAACATGGATCGAAATGATATAAAAATAATAAAATAATTTATTCATATATATAAAATTTTTGATCGTTTTATACATTTTCATTTTGAGTTTTAATCATGTGTCGATAGATGGCAGCATAGACTAGGAATCCTCTAGACTGAGTTTAGAGCAATTATTTCATGAAACCGATGCTGCCAAAAATACGGGGGTGCGGGGGGACGAGGTGAGCGAATCCCGTGCCGGGATCGACTCGAAGATGGAGTAAAACTACCGTATAAGTGGCAGAGGGGGTAGCGTTACTATGCTCAGTCTAGAGGATGTCTTGTCTGTGGATGGCAGTAAATTTACTGTGACTACAAAATTTACTATGACAGGACCCCTCTATACTATGTATTCTCTTTGCTATTGATTAAAAATTCAATCGGCTAGATCATGGGGCCCCCTCTTTCTCAGGGTCTTCTATCAGATTTGATCGATTCCTGAGATGTTGTCCCCCTAGTGATTTAAGCAACAATTAACCCGTTTTCCCCGGCGCAGGTGGTCCACACGGAGCGCACGGGGCGCCCCTAGGGCCGCCCGCGCCTGCCCGACCTGGTGCCGTGAGCACCGCCTCGCTAGCACCGACGCGCACGCCCGCTGGGTGTGAGACCGAGGTAACGTTGCGTACCGACACACACACACACACCTGACTGTGCGATTGTAACATAACGAGACACGACATATTCTATTTTTACACACTTTTATTTAGCTTCGCTCCGTATTTGGGCTTTTTCTAAAATAAATATCGAAAACCCGATTCTTTCACATCTGGACGTTCTTGGGCTCATTATACTCAGAATCGACAGCACTCTCCAACCTACCATTAAAAAAATATGTCCCAAAATTTTGTATGAAAATTGTATATTCCACTACGTCACGTTACATACAAGTGAAAATTTTTCTCATACTAAAAACGTGACGTAATGGAATGGACATTTTGGGACATCTTTTTTTAATGGTAGGATGGAGAGTGCTGTCGATTCTGAGTAGAATGAGCCCAAGAACGTCCAGATTTGAAAGAATCGGGTTTTCGATATTTATTTTAGAAAAAGCCCATTTATGTGTGCGTCAACTTGAACCTCTTTCCGGTGTCAGACACGATTGAAATTTAGAGTACTTCTGTATTTCCGATGACAATGCAATAATATGCTAACATGGAGCTGATCTGATGATGCGGTCTGAAGGTAACCATAGGAATTCCTCAATGAAAAAACACAAACACATCGAGGTTTCGAGAAGTACTTGATAGAAAAGCAAATGAGTAAAAGTTATACTGTATGTGTCACAAACATTTATTGACAGTAACCTGTTACAAAGATTTTCGCTTTATTTGGCAAGTTTTGTTTAACTTTTGATATGCTTTAGCACTGATGAGTGCATCCGTACATTCAACATAAGCACGTCAACATTAAGTTCATGTTTTGAATAGCCATAATTTTACGGTAGAACACGAAAGGTTAATGGGAAATGTGAGTTTTGACAGCATGTCCTCCGAAATTGAACATCTTCCATAAATAAAAAAAAAGATTTGTTAAGTTCACACTTCTTCCAGTTTCGAGACTCAATTTTATTAAAAATTTGTAGCATTTTTAAAATACTGGAGACTTACTGGAGTTTTACTACCAGTGCCACTTTGGTACTGACCACTTACCACTTTACTACCTACAGTAGAGCAATTAATATATGTATTTTAAACAGTAGAAACCAGTAAACCTAAATTATCCCGCCCTCAGTCTATCTATTCCTCATTTGCATAAAATGAATTTATTAAAAGAGACGTTATAAATACTTATAATATTTATATACTTAATCACAATAATGTTCTCAATTTTATTTTGAATATGTCGTGCAGTTTCTTCAATTGTTATATCGCATTGTCAATTCTGTATTTATAGAGAAAAGATTTATTGCGTAAGAAACGCAATATATGTATATGATTTTCTAAATAAAAACTGTGCAGACGTAATTTACGCAATCTATTTTTATCTATACGGAAAAGGTGTTAAACATATTGAGCACATTAAAATCATAATATTTGGTGATTAAAACGTCTGTTGCGAAATACGTGTTGGAATCTCTTATTGGTCTAATTTATGTAAAGTTCTTTGATAATGACATTTTAAGAAATTATGAGTTGATGTGCTACAATATATGTATTTAATCGGTACGGAAGTGTTTACCTAAATAAATCTGTCATGCAGATGTAGACCCTACAGTGTGGTGACAAGGTCTACTTAGCATTGATAGCCCTCGATGACTCGCGTCATGTTTTCTTAGGCTCATTTTGTAGTACTTGCGCTGATACTAAATTATATTTAAGATTAGGATCTGTATTGAATCTCAATTATTGAAATAATGATATTACAAAAAAACCTCAAATGTTAGCTTAGGCTGTTTTGGACCATAGTCAGTGTGAGTGCTATATTATACTTATTTTTTAATCATTTGTGTTTATTTGTTTTTAAAGTATATTTTTTGATAAATCTCAAGCTAAGATGTAAGCTATGTTACATATAACATTTTTGACAAACGATCAAATTTATCAACTTTTTTTACTTTGTGATTCGCTACGTGTTAATAACGCGTTTTATTTTAGCCATACTTTACTCGTAAGTTTTTTAGTTGTAAGTTTCGTTACTAAGTCCCGCGCCAGCGCGCCGGGCGGACGCCGTACCTAGAACGTAATCCGTTCCAAAGAGCGTTCCCTTATTTATTGGCTTTAATTTATTCGCCCTACGTTGGTAGACGTTGAGTTAGGTTTAGTTAGACGCGCGCTCGAGTATGTCTCATCGCTGGCGTGCGCGGGGCGGCGACAGGGCAGGCGCCGACAGGCGACCGACGACTGGCGCGAGCACGACACGAGCGCCACGAGTACGCGACACCTGCGCGTGTGGACGGACACGGACAAACCTAGTGCTAGTGCACGATAGTGTAGTGACGTTCACTAGTGACGATGACGGCGAGCTACGCCGTAAAGTAGCGAGCCTCGGTTCTTCTGACATTCGTATATGTTAGTGTATTTTTAACGGACGTAATATACAGCGTGCGTGGCTGTTAACTTCCCTGGACGGGATCCGGTGACCGGCCATGATACTACTGAGATATCTAAAGGAATTAAATGTATGTTTTGATTATAGTTACCTTTTAGTACGATATACTCGCTGTTGTGTAAAATCTATTTTATTAATGTTTATACAATTTAATAATTGTCCCGAAAACTATTTTTTCCTCTCGAATCAGTTTCGACCTTATAAAATTTAGAATCTCATTCGATTACTTTTGATCTGAAATTGCAATATTAACTAAAACTTTTTTGGAATTGAGTATTATTTTAAAAATCATAATATTTTTTTATTAACGTTTATATAAAAGGAATGTTTAACGAAATAATTATCAAATACATCTTATTAAAGTGTTGTAATTAGTATAACGGTCACGTATAAGTGTAATCTAGTTGTTTAAGATTAAGATATTGTAAGAGCATTGTTAGAGCATTTACTCAGTGCTATCGTTCGGTCTGACGATGAATTTACTAGTTACAGGCGACCGTGTCGCCCTCTACACTGATTTGTAGTCCTTGGTTGTGGCTTTAATTCCATAAAATAACATTTATTTTGTGATAATTTGGTAGCTTTTCTTGAGGCCTTAACGGAACACGTGACGTAACAGATGGCCCGCTGAAAACTTGTCAATTTACAATTTTATTTAAGTAGTTTTGTAGGATGATCTTCTATTTTGTATAAGGCCAATTAAATTTAATCATATTTTTTAACTTAGATTAAATAAGGTCTGTTCTAACACTCACTCGATACTATCGAAATGTTTTATATCCACACTGCCATTTAACTTAAATTATTTTTCTTTCCCGAGTCATTTTAATTATATTAGTGTGATAAATTATTGTATTTACTGTAAGTGTACATTTTACATAATATGGTATCCCTAATCCCTTTTAACGTCAAGTAACTAACCAGTTATTTTCGTAACTTGTACTTGGGCAATTTGTTAGAGCAGTTCTCTTCAACTGCCCATGCTTGCCTGGCTATACATATTCGCACAATGCAGATACATACAAATAATATGTAACAAATGAAGACAAAACATTTTGACGCATCAATGAATTTTATATATTGCCACAGGGTTTCATTTTGCCTGTTCTTTAAAAAGTTTATTCATTATACCATTACAGTGGTTTGTTTCAAAACCTAAAAGTGTGCATATGAAACTTGGCAGGCACATGAGTCAAAAGCTGGTAACTGCAACTCAAAATGCGGAAAAAATGGATATCTAAGTATGTTAACTTTATGATACTCGTACGCAAATCTTGGTACATATTACCTAAGTCTTTGTAATCTCTAATATGTAATTTAACTTGTTTTATCCAGTGCTAAAGACAATTATTCACAAGGAGACAAACAAAACGTTCCGAGGCAAGTCGCACAGGTGATATCTTACAAACATTCTACTTACTTCTGGCGATGTTTCCCTATTTGCCATTGTCCCCAAGTGAATTCCTGGCTTATGAGTACAGTAAGGCTAAGATGGTCGGCTCTTTATCATTTGTCACCATGCCTGTCACGTTCTAACAAATATGTAAGTGCGAAAGTGACGCATGGCACGATAGGTGATAAAAATACGACCATGATACCGTTGCTGGCACGAATGGAATGAACGAAACTTTCATTGTATGAGTGACATCTTTATCGGTGTACAGTCAGAGCCACCATTTTATTGGTTAGTCACACATCGATATTTTCATTCACTCATTCATTCCATATATGCCAGATCTTGTGAATCGACCTGTACAACAATGTAGACTCATTTCAATTCAAATAACTTTGTAAAAGAACACGCAAAAATGTAGGTAGGTACTGAATTATAGAAAGTGATACAGGTGGAGGGAAAGTCAATAATAAGATGAACTAGTATTTTGTTGTTCTTTTACAGATTTCTTGACGTGTTTTCGGTACATAATATATTGTACCTACTCTACGAAGTTGCCCATGTATGATCATATTACAATGTCCATTTTCTTAGCCAAATTACAAGTCATATCAATGAGATTGAATAAAGTACCTAGTGAAGAATGAAATGTTTTATTTTACCTACTTACAGTTCAGCTAATAATGATATGCCCTAGACCGCACACAAATAAAAAAAGCGGCCAAGTGCGAGTCGGACTCGCCCATGAAGGGTTCCGTATTTAGGCGATTTAAGACGTATAAAAAAAAACTACTTACTAGATCTCGTTCAAACCAATTTTCGGTGGAAGTTTACATGGTAATGTACATCATATATTTTTTTTAGTTTTATCATTCTCTTATTTTAGAAGTTACAGGGGGGGGGACACACATTTTACCACTTTGGAAGTGTCTCTCGCGCAAACTATTCAGTTTAGAAAAAAATGATATTAGAAACCTCAATATCATTTTTGAAGACCTATCCATAGATACCCCACACGTATGGGTTTGATGAAAAGAAATTTTTTGAGTTTCAGTTCGAAGTATGGGGAACCCCAAAAATTTATTGTTTTTTTTCTATTTTTGTGTGAAAATCTTAATGCGGTTCACAGAATACATCTACTTACCAAGTTTCAACAGTATAGTTCTTATAGTTTCGGAGAAAAGTGGCTGTGACATACGGACGGACAGACAGACAGACAGACAGACATGACGAATCTATAACGGTTCCGTTTTTTGCCATTTGCCTACGGAACCCTAAAAATGCTTTGGCTGTAGCGTATTTTTCAATAAACTAAAACTGTTTAGAGGTTTAACTGCACATAAAGAAATGAAACAAAATTGATTATCAAAATAGTTTAATTAGGTACACTTAGTGGAATTGTAAGATTGGAATCGCATAATTTTATTACAATAACA
Source organism: Cydia amplana (assembly GCF_948474715.1). NCBI lineage: Eukaryota > Metazoa > Arthropoda > Insecta > Lepidoptera > Tortricidae > Cydia > Cydia amplana. The sequence continues at coordinate 8,055,511 of NC_086080.1, forward strand.
ATGCCAGCATTGGTTTAAAAATACTTGTAACAGTTGTAACATTATTTAATACCACAGTCTTTCGTGTTATGCTTTGGTTTCCTCCGATAGCGGTGCCGTCATATAGCGGCCGTCTCCATACAAATACTACGACACCCATATTTAGCCGTATTATTTAGTATGGAGACGGCCGCTATATGACGGCACCGCTATCGGAGGAAACCAAAGCTTTACACACATTAAAACAAAACGAATCAGTAACATTATGAATTTGGGACCTAATGACATTTTTAATTTCAATGTTTGTATTTCAAACTTGATAAGTAGGATTTTTAGTCTTGTTAAAGGCGTATCATTGAGGATTTGCAAGAGTTTATACTTTCCGTTCAACATACATTTGGCATACAACACAAAATGAGTCCTTCATCCATACATATACAGGGTGTCCCAAGAAGTAGTGATATACTGAAGCTGGGAGGTAGAGGACCTAGAGGGCTAAAAAATCATAACTCCGAAAATACGAAAAATCGCGGAACATACATGGGGGTGATTCAGATAGCCCTCTAGGTCTCTAGGTTCTTGGGACATCCTGTATAAACATGGTACAAAATATATTTATGAACATTTTCTCAAGAACTAAGAATCGTACATCTTTTAGAATAACATCCAAATTTAATAGTATATACTTACATATTTTTTTGAATCTATATTTTACATTGTATCAAAAAAATAAAGTTAAAATACATACCATACAGAACTTATGTTAGCCAAGGTCATGTCGATCAAAAAGTAATTATAATACCTTTAAAATTAGTTTAAAAACTAGGTTAAACTAGGAGCCCTAAACTTCGACGCCCGTAACGGCCTTAATGCTTTTGATGAGTCTGGCGTTGGCGTCCTTATAGTCCACGGGCGCGGCGTTCATCACCGTGGTCTTGAGGCGGGCTTCGTCCTGTGGAGGTCATGTTAATTGGTCAAGTATGATTTAAGAGCCAACAGGAGCTAAGATTTAAATATTTTAGGTAAATATACCCGTCTCGCTAACGGAAGCGGCTCCTAAAACTAGTGCGATAAGGACAAGGCGAAAAATCCTGCGTAAAAATATCAAAAATCGAAGTTTCGTACTCGACTGTTTCCTCCTCCAAAACTTAACCAATCGTAACCAAATTTGGAAATCTAAATGATTATGACATTATCTGTGTCGGACCGTTTTGCTTTTTTGACTATTGATGTCAGTTTTGAATAGCACGCCTCTCATTGCGGCATAGTCAATTAGGCCATTTTGGCCATTTTTGAAGGGCTCTAGCGCCTTAAAAAACAAAAATATTAAAAAAAGCAAAACGGTCCGACACAGATATTGACAATATTAATCTGTGTTGAAAAAATCATTGCTCTAGCTTCAAAACCCACGGAGGAAACAGTCGAGTACGTTTGTATGGAGAAATGACCACTCCTGTTGGCTCTTAACAACAAAACTGTTGTGAGACCACACTCACAGACAAGACATCCTCCAGACTGAGCATAGTAGCGCTACCCCCTCTGCCACAAATATACGGTAGTTTTACTCCATTTTCGAGTCAAAGTGTCTTTGTGTGACGTCCGTGTCTTTGAACGGACCAATCACGGCACGGGACTCGCTCACCTCGTCCCCCGCACCCCAGTATTTTTGGCAGCATCGGTTTCATGAAATAATTGCTCTAAACTCCGTCTAGAGGATTCCTAGTCTACGTGTGATACTCAGACAATTCAAAGTAGAATCCGGTTATAACGACACCCAAGGGACCGATGACGACGTAATATCGTTCGTGCTAACCGGGAGACGTACTAAACGAACTGATAGACGTACTAAACGGTCCCTTGGGCATCGTTAACCCTTTATAGGTATACGTAGGTACGTACTTGCGTATACATATTAAACTGACGCGCGCGGCTTAAACCCAATATCAAGCTTTGTGAAGCCCAACAAGGTTATCCACACCTGCTTATCATATGACCTATTACGGGGTCCCGTTGTTTCCCATAAAGTTTTAAGTCATAATGTATTGTTTGTCATATTATCATTAGTAAAAACTGTAACCGTAAACTGTATAAAACTGGAACCGTTAACATTTCAGGATTGCCGTCAGGTTATCCTATAGATAGGTTAGGTTAGGTTTGTTTTATGGCAATCCTGAAAAGGGACGCGTTTCTGAACCAAATGAATTATGCCTAACGAAAATGCGGGCAAACAATACATTATGGCTTAAAACTATTTGGGAAACAATAGAGACCCCTATTATACTTACGCTATAAGTCTCCATCTTAGTCCTGAACTTGAAGACGAAGGTCCTAAACTTGATGTCCTCAAACACAGCAGAATATCCAGCCTTGTCGTACTCGGACATGCGTCCGACGTCGGCGGCGCTCTTGCCTATCATATAACCTATTATGTATACTTACGCTATAAGTCTCCATCTTGGTCCTGAACTTGAAGACGAAGGTCCTAAATTTGATGTCCTCAAAAACAGCCGTATATCCAGCCTTGTCGTACTCGGACATGCGTCCGACGTCGGCGGCGCTCTTGCCTATCATATAACCTATTATGTATACTTACGCTATAAGTCTCCATCTTGGTCCTGAACTTGAAGACGAAGGTCCTAAACTTGATGTCCTCAAACACAGCAGTATATCCAGCCTTGTCGTACTCGGACATGCGTCCGACGTCGGCGGCGCTCTTGCCTATCATATAACCTATTATGTATACTTACGCTATAAGTCTCCATCTTGGTCCTGAACTTGAAGACGAACGTCCTAAACTTGATGTCCTCAAACACAGCAGTATATCCAGCCTTGTCGTACTCGGACATGCGTCCGACGTCGGCGGCGCTCTTGTCTATCATATAACCTATTATGTATACTTACGCTATAAGTCTCCATCTTGGTCCTGAACTTGAAGACAAAGGTCCTAAACTTGATGTCCTCAAACACAGCAGTATATCCAGCCTTGTCGTACTCGGACATGCGTCCGACGTCCGCGGCGCTCTTGCCTATCATGGCCTCCGCCGCCTCGTTGAAGGCCGTGATGCGCTGGTCGCCGGTCGGGTCAGATACGTTGGCCTATGAAGTGTACAATTTCCTAAGAACTTTGGATTTTTAAATTTCTAACGTTTTGTATATCGTTACAAAACTTTGCTGGGACACAGATGACTTCTCCCATGAATTTTACATATATTGGTTGAGGTCATATGAAATAAGCAGTTTAGACGTATTAGGGCCATTTGCACCAATCAGTAACCTGGGGTTAACCGGTTAAACAAGAGAGTTACCATGGTTACCAGTACAATTTGACACTGGGTTTACGGTTTAACCGCTTAACCCGAGGTTAGCGAGATGGTGCAAGTGGGCCTTAATAATGTTAGTGGTGGTACTATAACTGTTCCAAATTTTAGCTATCTACGTCAAACGGTCTCTGAGAAAAACACATTTAACCGATTTGCAAGACCGAAGTGATCCCATAAGTGTTCCGTGAACAAAGTTTTGTACGGAACACTAAAAACAATTGGTATGAAAAAACCATGGGAATACTTGCTTTAGCATACAACTTAACCCCTCGTATGCTTAGACACGGATCCGTGCGTGGGAATTTTAATATATTGTTGTAAATGCCAAGGTCACTTTTTCAATGATCAAATTTGACAGGCAGCATACGAGGGGTTAATCCGAACTTAAGGTGACTAGGTTGGTAGACTTCCGATGGTTACAAGATGACATTATGTCTGCTAAATATAGATATAGTTGAACACCCATAATCTAAATGTAACTTACCCCTAAAAGCAGCCGGTACTTGTAGTTAGGATATTCTCTGTTACACTTTTCGCATCTGAACAGTCCATTTTCTTGGTCCACCAACTTCTTGTTGCACTGCTCCTGAGGACAGGCCTTGTACACGGCGTTGTCGGTGAACGTGAACGTTAGCACGCCGAGAAGGCTATAAAAAAAAGAGAAGGCTATAGAACATGTGAAACCTTCTGTGTTATTGGCAAATCTATCATCAGCTTATTAAAGCTGTAGTAGATAGCTCTGTATGTCATGCACTTCATGTAGTAACTAGGTTGGCAAGTGCGCTTAACCTTTTGGACGCCAATGACCGATATATCCGCAGCGTAGGTTCAACGCCAAAGACCGATTAATCGGTCACAGACCACAGAGGAACATCGACCTACGTGCATATACATAAAGTTCAACTTCAGTTTCGACACTTCAATGATGTGGCGTCTGAGTGACAGCATTGTGTTTGACACGGCGTCGAAAAGGTTAATGGCTCCTCTACACTATCGGCGATGATAGACGATGACTTGCGGACACGATCGTGTAGGCACACTCGGCAGTCCCCGTCACTCATCGTCTGTCATCGCCTGCGACCCGTGAGTTGTCGGTTTTTTGGGCATGCATCAAAGGGAATCGCCGGGTGGTTGCGTTGCACACTTGTACAGGCGATCATGATTCATGTGGATGCACGATGATCTTGCCGATGATACTATCAACGATCAACGCCGATAATGTAGAAGGGGCATTACGCTTGAGTCATAGGTATAGTTTGTCGATTTCTAACAGACCCCGAAGGCGATAGATCCTTTGTCTATTGTTAAGTAAAACCGCACGTGCTGCTTACCTGCAAAAAAGGGTCTTATTTATTCTAATTGGCACCTGAGCGCGGGCTAGTCCAACGCTGAAAAAACCAGTGTAGGTGCGCTCCCCGATAACGCGCCTTTGTTACGCATCTCGATGACACATTTTAGACTGGTTCTGTAGCGTTCGACTCGCCGGTACTCAGTAGCCGTAGTACCTGAGTGCCGGCGAGTCAAATGGACCACACACAGCCTAGAAAAATATTTTTCCATTAGTTCATTTTGAACCTTATTGCAATCTCCATAGAGTGGTAATTCAATAACCGGTAAAAACGGCCCAACCATTTTTTTAGGCAGGTAGAAGCACATGCGGTTTTACTTAACAATAGACAAAGGATAAGCCTCGGGGTCTGTTAGAAATCGACTCACTATACCTGTAGTAATCGCCCTTGTCGCCCGAGCCCAGCTGCTTCGCCTCGGCTTCTGAGAACGTGATCCATTCGCCGCTGCCGCCGCCGTAAGCGCCGGATCTGCGACAAATAGAAGTGTGTTAAGAATGTATATCAACTGCAGGCACAGCTTTGAAGATGCTGGTTAAAACCTGGTTGCCGAAGAGCCGATTTCACGAAAAAGTTTAAAATGCTATCATTGTATGGTCTTCATCAGTAGTTCCACTAAACGAAATGATGCTTCCCTTTACTATAAAAAAATAAAGTAATGGTGGTAAATATTTGACGATTTCTCCAGAAACCCATCTGCGGATCCTAACTATACATTAAGACAGTGGCACTTCCTGCTAATGTCAAACAGATGTGCATAATTATTTTCCATCGTATTTTCACAGAAACGTACGGACGTGTCTTGCTATTTCAGTTAGTCTTGGTAGAAAAAGTACTGAGGTTGACTGAAGTAGCATGACAAATACGAAAGTTTCCGAGAAAATACGATGGAAAACAATTATCGCACTACATCCTGGCGGAGATGTTCACGATGTCCATGTTAGCGCCGCCGTTATCGTACTAGCCTCGCAGCTTATGCGCCTCCGGAAAATCCGGGTTGAGCCGGATAATGGTACTCGCCAGGCAGGATAAGGACTTGCTGCCGTTGTGACAAGGTTCCGTACCTGGCTGAGATGTTGACAATCTCCATGTTAGCGCCGCCGTTGTCGTACCAGCCGCGCAGCTTATGCGCCTCCGGAAAATCCGGGTTGAGCCGGATCATGGTACTCGCCAGGCAGGATAAGGATTTGCTGCCGTTGTGATAAGGTTCCGTACCTGGCTGAGATGTTGACAATCTCCATGTTAGCGCCGCCGTTGTCGTACCAGCCGCGCAGCTTATGCGCCTCCGGCAAATCCGGGTTCAGCCGGATCGTGGTACTCGCCAGGCAGGATAAGGACTTGCTGCCGTTGTGATAAGGTTCCATACCTGGCTGAGATGTTGACGATCTCCATGTTAGCGCCGCCGTTGTCGTACCAGCCGCGCAGCTTATGCGCCTCCGGCAAATCCGGGTTCAGCCGGATCGTGGTACTCGCCAGGCAGGATAAGGACTTGCTGCCGTTGTGATAAGGTTCCGTACCTGGCTGAGATGTTGACAATCTCCATGTTAGCGCCGCCGTTGTCGTACCAGCCGCGCAGCTTATGCGCCTCCGGAAAATCCGGGTTGAGCCGGATCATGGTACTCGCCAGGCAGGATAAGGATTTGCTGCCGTTGTGATAAGGTTCCGTACCTGGCTGAGATGTTGACAATCTCCATGTTAGCGCCGCCGTTGTCGTACCAGCCGCGCAGCTTATGCGCCTCCGGCAAATCCGGGTTGAGCCGGATCATGGTACTCGCCAGGCAGGATAAGGATTTGCTGCCGTTGAATTCTGCCAAACGCGCCCCCTGCGACATTTTAAAATTTTACTTGCTGGTATTTATATCAGAACTTGAAGAACTTGCTGGACATGAGATGGATACTTGACTGTGGCAGCCTAGTCCCTCCAAGTAATACTAATATCTAAAAAAAAATTCATCTATAATCATCATAATTAGTGATTTAGGCTGCAGGATAAGGGAACGTGACGTCAAGGTCACTGAGCTCCCATAGATTTTGTTATAAAATTCAACATGTGTTATCATACCTATTGTTTTTCATTGTGCCTTTACGGAATAACAATCTTTACGAGCAAGTGTGATGAAAAATAACATGAACAACAATGGTTTACCTTAGCAGACACAACAGGGTTTGAGCTGCCATCAAAGCTTTCTGCTTCACCGCCCCACAGTGTAAGCACCACCTGAAACAGTAAATAAATTATGCGTTTAGTAACTACAAATACAGTAGCAACAATCATTAAAACCATACAATGAAGTTAAACACGAAAAGCTTCATGCAGATGTTTATATAACACCTATTATAATTATAACCATGGTTTTTGCATAAAATAAATGAAATGAGATGTCGTTGCGATTGAATAGGCCCTGTCCGCTGAACTCCCTTCTTTGAATACAAGGTTTCAATATGATTTATCAACCAATTAAGATATGCTCAAAAAATAAACCATAAGTAGACAACAAATCAGGCAGGTCTCATTTCAAGTGTCTTCTGTATTGTGTTTTTTAAAGACGTAAATATTACACCGAAAATTAGAGCATAAATCACTGACTTAATATAAAATAATAGACACACAAAGCAGAACAAAAACGTCAAGAAATGTGGATCCCAATGACGTTTCGCACCATTTGCATTGATGATAAAAACGCTTACGTAAATTTTGAGTCAAGATAAATGTTTCGTACAGAAAAGAGCTTAATGTCGTAAGCATTAAGTGTCAAATTTGCAAACATAAGTACCAACACTGTTAAAAAATTTAGTCCGATGGCACTAAACGTAACGTATTTACGTCAAACGAGACTAATGAATGAATGGAGTCACTTTGGTAAACTTTAATATGTATTACTGTACAGGAAAACCAATTGAAGTAATAAATAAAACAAATTTAATTTAATCGGGAGCTCAAATAAAATTAATTCGTGGTTCAAATTCAAACAAATTAAATTTTTAATTCGTAAGTATACGTCTTTAAATACTAATTTCCTTGAAATAAATTCTACTTATTAAATAACTGTGTATTTAAGATCTACATTTACTCATAGCACGGGTGCACGGGGAAATTTAGATACTGATTGGATTTTTTTTATAAAGTCTACCTATACTTTATAAAAAAAATCCTGTGGTTGTCACTGTGTTCCGACAGGTTTAGCATTTACAGTTAGTCGATATAAGCCCTTATTGGTGGTGTATATGTCGGAAACAGGGAAATGGGCCGAACACACAAGTGCCGTTTTGCCTTGTTTAAAACTGCATCACCCCTATCTCTTGCTATAATTAAATAGCAGTCCACTTAGCACGTCGCATAGGTTTTCTTGGAAATCTTCAATTTAAACATAATATTATTTCTTATGAATTCCATATAAAAATAAAAAAAAAATATTGACCTCACATCGACTCATTAGAATTTTGTTCCTTGACATCCCTTCTTTGGTACTAACAAATTAATTTATTCAAAACCATAAAATTACCACCAGATTACATAAATTATGTAATGCTATCCAAAGAACTAACCGAAAGAAATACATTCCATCCTTTTTCCTTGCTTTATCATTGTTATTTTTACATATTTTAACGGCACATTTCGTAATTGTTGACAACTTCACATTTGAGCGTTTCAAACAAGACTAAACGAAAAAGTAATGCATGATCTGTTTTGACATCACTTTTGTGGGGCCATTTTTGGCGGCTGATTGGGTATCCAGTTCTTTATACTATATCAATGGCATAAATGAATGTGTTTTTTGTAATTCTATATTTATGTAAGTTATTTTATGCTAGCGTTGTACTCACTGCGCCACCGGTAGAATCAACAAGAGTGACTTCTCTTTTCTTGAGAAGCTTGCCCGTGCTTCTAGCGGTGAGTTCCTGCACATCTGACGCAGAGCGGCATACTCCGATCACATCTGCAACATTATAATGGATGACATGCATCAATAACTGTTGCGAAACCTAAAAAAAATACAGGCTTTAAGGCAGTCTCTAGCCAGTCGCGAGCAGGGGCCCTACCGCACAAATCGAAATTCGCAAATTGCGGGCATTTTTCTCTGTCACTCTAATTACGCCTTCATTGGAGTAAAAGAGAAAGATCCCCGCAATTTGCGTATTTCGGTTTTCGCGGTATCCCCTCAGGACACCGCTATATGCGTAGTGTAAGCGAGGCAGAGCTATGTACGATGCGTATAGATAGTACTACCTCACTTACACACTTGCGGATTCGCATCAGTGTTATTACCTCATACAACTAATTGTTTATGAAAAGGACCATTTGTAAACCTTATTCCAATATCACAAGATCCATCCATGGTCAGATAAGTGTGTTGTTTTACTACCAACCAAGTGTGTAATCCGTATTCTTGTTTCCGGTCTCATTACTGGGTACGAAGTTGTATTTGATGGCTGACGCGGTCTCCATACATTCGGAGATTACTGTGTCGACAGAGAACGTCATCTTGTAGTTCTTTAGGCCTTATTGCACCGACATAAAGTATAAAAAGCGGCCAAGTGCGAGTCGGACTCGCCCATGAAGGGTTCCGTATTTAGGCGATTTAAGACGTATAAAAAAAAACTACTTACTAGATCTCGTTCAAACCAATTTTCGGTGGAAGTTTACATGGTAATGTACATCATATATTTTTTTTATTTTTATCATTCTCTTATTTTAGAAGTTACAGGGGGGGGGGGACACACATTTTACCACTTTGGAAGTGTCTCTCGCGCAAACTATTCAGTTTAGAAAAAAATGATATTAGAAACCTCAATATCATTTTTGAAGACCTATCCATAGATACCCCACACGTATGGGTTTGATGAAAAAAAAATTTTTGAGTTTCAGTTCGAAGTATGGGGAACCCCAAAAAATTATTGTTTTTTTTCTATTTTTGTGTGAAAATCTTAATGCGAATCTACTTACCAAGTTTCAACAGTATAGTTCTTATAGTTTCGGAGAAAAGTGGCTGTGACATACGGACGGACAGACAGACGGACAGACGGACAGACAGACAGACAGACAGACAGACATGACGAATCTATAAGGGTTCCGTTTTTTGCCATTTGGCTACGGAACCCTAAAAATGGATAAATTTATGTGTTATTTATTTACTTAACTTACCGAGTAAGGAATCCGTAGTCTTGTTTCCAATCTCATTGATGGGCACAAAGTCGTATTTGATGGTTGGCACTGAAGACGCGTCCTCCATGCACTCGGAGACGACTGTGTCAGCGGAGAACGTCATCTCATAGTCGTTCTTCAGGCTCGTGAATTGCTTGTTGGCAGTCTTAAGCTGGCAGCGACTTATGTAGTATACTTTGTCAACCTGAAACAATAGGGTATTTGACACATGTTGAATTTTATAAGTAAATCTAGTTAAATAGATAGAAAAGGAGCAATTTATCACAATACATTGGAAATTTAAAAAATATAATGCGAATATAAAAAAATACAAGACCTTAAACTGAAAAAGAAAAAAAAAAACTTCATTTTTTTTAACTTAAAAAAATACTTATGAAATATTGTACAGCAACCATATACATAAACGCAATATTTCACCGACAAAATCGCAATTTCCTTGTTTTCCATACATCGAAACGGCTTTTACATGGTGACGTCACGATGTATTGCCATCTATGAAGCGTTTCGTCAGTAAAGTGCGAGTGCCAGACTTTGACCACCATTTGTAACTTTTGTATTGCTTTACGTACGTACAGCGTGCGTACGGCGCCATTTGATACGCTTAAAGACGTGTCACGAGAAAATATTTAGGGCCGTGGTATAATCGTAATGAGATCATCGACAAACTCGGTTGAAGTATTTTACTGTTGAAAGTAGGAATAGTCTGTCTGGCCCACCGTTTTCAACAAAACAAGGCCGCAATTTCGAAAACTGTAAACGCGAGAAATTTATTACATATAATAAAATATTTCACCAGTCACCTCTCTTTCTACTGAATGTTGGCTTGACCATACTGGTATACATCTACATCTTTATACTTTGTATAATACCTACTTGTATGGTGATATTACCTGCAGCATGTCATAGAACCGATCGACCTCATTCCGGAAGGCGGTGGCGCGAATCTCGCCACTCTCGTCGCACAGGTCCATGCTGAAGAGTTTGCCTTCGCCTTTAGCGTTGCTCCATGTGCGGATCGGGGATTTGCTCATCACACGCGCTTTTATCACCCATCTAAAATTACATTGTGCAAAAATATTGTTGAAAGACGATAATTTGTAATGAAATATTTGTCTTAAGGATATTAATATACATAATAATGTCAAGTTAGGATTTAGTTAGCATTCATATTTATTTTGCTCAAAGCAGCATCAATGCAGGTTCACTTAGGCATGGCCATATTATTTGAGGAGTGTCTTTTCAAAAGGGTTTATTTTTTTCTTAGCGGTACTTCTAGAGAGAACCTTGCTCAAGAAAAATTAAGGTCCAATTTAGAAATAGATTCCCAGAAAAAATAAACCCTTTTGAAAAGACACTCCTCATTTATGCCAATAGTTTTACTCTGAAATATCATGGAATGTAATATTTACTTGTTCTGATAAGGGCTGAGACTTGAAATAGGATGTGTCATCTGTGAAGCCAACATGCTGGAGTCCATAGACGGTGCCGCCATTGGCTTAGACACCGTCATGGGAGCTGGGGCCGGCACTGGTCGAGGCACAGGCTGCATTGCCGGCTGTGGGGCAGATACTGCGCTGTCTTCCGTCCAGGTCTGAGGGTTGCCAAGCTTCTTGCCTACTTCTGAGCCTGGGGTCAGTATAGTCAAGTCTAGGATAATCATGACCCTCCTGAAATTAAAACGGCGAAAGTTGAGGAACCAAACTGGCATTGTAAAGTATCAGATAAAATAAATAAAGGATGAGGAATAGTAGTTATCATACACGGTTTTACATCCAAAAAGTAACTTCAATTATCTCTTCTGATAAAACTTTACAATATTTTGCATGCTGAATTAACTCTATCACCCCTAAGTCCTATGGACATTAGCCCCTTTATTGTATAAAATGCTTCCATTTTACTAAGGGTAAAAGGTACAGATAAAATCCCACATCTACAAAGATGGAGCTGGTGGCATAAAAATTACAATTTACACAAACAAGGAAATGTAAATTGTAATTTTTATGCCACCAGCTCCATCTTTGTAGATGTGGGATTTTATCTGTACCTTTTACCCTTAGTAAAATGGAAGCATTTTATACAATAAAGGGGCTAATGTCCATAGGACTTAGGGGTGATAGAGTTAATTCTGCATGCAAAATATTGTAAAGTAAAGTATAAATAGGTTAGTCTGTTTATATTATGGTCATAATCGGTCACATGATCGTAATATAAACAAAATTGTGTACAAACAGTTTAGGCACCAAAACAGTACTGTAAAACCAAGGAATGAACTTACTTCTCTCCCTTCCCCGTATTCTTCAGCAAAGACGTGACAAACCGGTCAATCTGCACAACGGAATAGTCAGACAGTTCCCCAGTGATCAGCTTGTCGTTAAGCTGCGTCGCCAGCATGGCGAAGCTGTGCGAGTGCTTGCCGTCCGACACCAGCAGCCGGAACCTCTCGTTCGCACCACTGCCTTGAATCTTCTTGCTACCTAGCACTTGCATTATCGGCTTGTCATAGTGACCGCCATTCATAATAACCTACAAAAACAATAAATATATGATTAAACTATTGAACTTAAGGAATGTAGTAGCAAAATCGTGATTCTATGATAAATACCTCAAGGGATCCTTGCGACAGTTGGTTACTCATTTTTGAACAATTGTAATCACTCCAACAATGTTGCACAATAAAGTTAAAGTCTGGTAGAGATATCACCAATCATTGATCAATTTTGAAAGAACTTAGTACAAGAATAGTACAAAAGAAGGCGTAATAATGATTTTAATCGAAGAACATTCACCGCCGCTTCGGGTATTCTACGACACTTCGCGCGATTTTGATAAATTTGACAGCTGTCAATGTCACCGCATGCCTTTGTTCGTCGTGCTTCGTTCAGGAATTTTATAAGCCCCTTCCACACTCGTGCACAAATCGCATCGCGAAGCCGCGAACGCTAGTGTCGAGTCCGGTGATGAAAATAATATAAAGTCTATTTTTTAATTCGGTAGACTAAAATGACATTTTATAGTATGAAATGACATTTTATGTTCATACTATGAAATGTCATTTTAGTCTACCGAATAAAAAATAGACTTTAGTGGGTCTAACCAAATCATAACCAAATTGTCAGTAAATAAGAACAAAAAAGCGGCCAAGTGCGAGTCGGAGTCGCCCATGAAGGGTTCCGTATTTAGGCGATTTATGACGTATTAAAAAAAAACTACTTACTAGATCTCGTTCAAACCAATTTTCGGTGGAAGTTTACATGGTAATGTACATCATATATTTTTTTTAGTTTTATCATTCTGTTATTTTAGAAGTTACAGGGGGGGGGACACACATTTTACCACTTTGGAAGTGTCTCTCGCGCAAACTATTCAGTTTAGAAAAAAATTATATTAGAAACCTCAATATCATTTTTAAAGACCTATCCATAGATACCCCACGCGTATGGGTCTGATGAAAAAAAAATTTTTGAGTTTCAGTTCCAAGTATGGGGAACCCCAAAAATTTATCGTTTTTTTTCTATTTTTGTGTGAAAACCTTAATGCGGTTCACAGAATACATCTACTTACCAAGTTTCAACAGTATAGTTCTTATAGTTTCGGAGAAAAGTGGCTGTGACATACGGACGGACAGACAGACGGACAGACGGACAGACAGACAGACATGACGAATCTATAAGGGTTCCGTTTTTTGCCATTTGGCTACGGAACCCTAAAAACTATACTCATTCTTTTCTTTCGGGTGCTAGTACTCGTGTAAGACAAAGATAGTATGATTCGCTCTGTCTACGATTGAAATGAGACAGTCCTTTGACAAACTATACAAGTAATCGCTCTTTCGCTCTATAAGGAGTAGAAAGAGTTACACATATAAAATAATTATAATATAATTTTTTATATGACTGACTCTCTATTCTTTCTACTCCTTATAGAGCGAAAGGAAATATTGGAGGAAATAAAAAGTTTTAGGTTTATTTATAATTATTTTTATTAACAAAACAAATAATTGCATTATTATTTTATAAGCAACAATTCACATCACAGCATGTTACATAGGTATCTAGGTAACTAAATTAACATCACATCATATGGTTCCCGCGCAAAACGAACGAAAGTTGGAATGATGTGCGGTAGTATTTGTAGGGTAAACTACCCCAAATTCGGTCACCACAAAATCTGTGGAAGTAAACCAAGTAACTTGACTAATATTATGGACGGTGACTGACTTTAGAAAAGGTTATTAAGTATGTTACAGTAGAAGCTAGCGTTTACGTTATAGTGAACGTCTCATTATTATAACAAGAATTTTAGGCTACCAAAGAAAATATCTACAACACTTTGCATAGAAAGTTGGCATAATCAACCAACTTTGATAATACTTACATAAAGCGAGTATTATATACATAAATTTCCTCAAATATTGGGACCATTACGTAAGGATATATTTTAATGATAATATAAGCCCTCATTTCTATCTGTAAGGACAACCCCTTATTTGACTAGGTCTAAGTATAAATGCACCTCATTGGCAAACCATTCTGTCTATGCAATACAAACACAATAATAAAGTTATGGACATTATGGTTAGTGCTAATAAATATACAACATAATAACGAAACAATACCTATGCAGAGTAGACAGACAATAAACTTCATAATTTATACAGTAACTATACAAAAGATAAATAATAAGAGTCGAACAAAGTGGTGCAAAATATTATAGCTACACGTACCTAAGTACTTAGACAGTTAAACAAAAAATGCATTCATAATACGTTCAAGTTCTAAGAATTGACAATCTATATTCGCCAGGTGCGAAGTCGGTGGAGGGGGAAGTGTCGCTGATCGTCACAAACACAGGTAATCTTATGGAATGTCCGTCATTAGTACTAGCGGCAGCCGCTTGAACTAATTTTACTCCATAAGATTTAACGTAGAAAGTCTGCCAAAATGAGGGCAGCACCAGTCGTGCACCTAGCGAATAGTTACCACAATACGTTGTTGGCGCCACGTAGCGCCATCTAGTTCAGCAGACCAAATTCCGCCTACAATATAATGCACCACTGTACGTTTTATTATTCCTTACTGCAAAACGATTATCTTAGCATTTATGAGTACCTACCTACATTTTTGGATGTTATACGTTTTTTGACTGTACGTGTAAGTACGTAGGCAGATTACAAAAGTTTACAAGCTATATGATTCAGTTTTATAGAGGTTTTATTTACAACCACAAATATCTTATTATTTTCTAATATTATATACATGGGCTATTTATGAACTATATGCAAATATTTATAGAAATATACCGTTTAGGTTTCTATAAATTTGAGATATTATGCATATTTCTGTGAAAGGTAAACTACCTAAATTCTTAAGTGGATACCAGAACTACATATTTGCGGGCTTTGTTCTAAAATTAACGTTTTCTAATACTTTTTTACCTATAGGTATTCAATTAATAATATATGATATACTAAAAAAGTTACTTCTATTGCAGTTTGGTGACGCCAGGGACTGAAAGCTTGTAGCTTTTAATTTAAAAAATCTTTTTCTAACGAGTAAAAATACTTTGCGCTCGTAAATTGGAACGTTTAGTGTTCTATTCAATGTCACCGCCATAGCCCCAAAGGAAAGCCTTTACACCAGTTACAACAACCGAGCATTTGGTCTAGAGATCTCACCTCTGTATAAAGGTATTCATTTTTGAGCGAACAAGCGCTCGATTTCAGCTTATAAATAGGCAAACATGCTTTTATTGCTTTTGTATGTCTGTCCGGCTTTCCTTAACGCTTCTCAACCGATTTTCACGAAATTTTGTAACCAAGTTCGATGATTATATATGGATTTTTGTCGATTCTGTTTTTGAGAATGATTTTAAGTGGTGAGCCATGGGGGTTCGCGAGGTCTACAGCTCACAGAGCCACTAGATTTATTAAGATTAAGGGCTCATTTAGACAGCGCGCGAACTCGTATACGATTTTAGTTACATTGCGGACCATTGAGGTTACATCAATTCAGCCGACCGATAAAACGACGCAATGTAATGAAACTCGCATGCGAATTCTCGCCCCGTCTACGTAAATGAGCCCTAAGAATGGGTATTAGAAACCGTCGATGCTGCCAACTCTCCGCCTGTCGGTGTTGGGCACGAAGTAGCCGTCTCCGTCCCGCTGGGCGCCCACCATGGCGGCGAAGCCGGCGGTCGGGCCTAGCTCTGTCGTCGAGTGGTTCTTCGCTCGGAGCGCTTTTATTACGTCCTGCGAAAAACAATTTATAAGGTACGTTCAATCTCTGACAAAGAAGTATGTACACCTGGAAGAAGAAGAAAAAATATGGGACAAAATCTTATTTGTGGATGTAAAGTCATATATAAACGATAGGTACATAATTATGTTTGCGTGCTTCCTTATGCAGGATTTTATTGCATTTTCGTAGATATAGGGTATTCCCGTCTATCACAACCGCCGTATGATCGTTGAAAGTACAGTCGCGGGGTGCTTTTTTACATACATTACATTTACCTACTTAATCATCTAGGCTAGAGCACTATATTAAAGAATTTGATAAACTAATTTATAAAAAAAAATTAGTTAGGTACCTACTCTCCTGCGTGGACATCAATAATGTTATATTTTTTTACATATTATTGTTTACGAAATAAATAGATTTAATAAGAATTATTGTGAAAGAAATAGATGATAAATTATACTCGATCGTGTAATAACCTTCTCATTTTCATGCACCATTATCCTCGGTGAAAAGAGGTGTCATAACATGAACATTTTATCACTCATTGTTAAGCAGCAATTACAATGCGATTTTCCTATTCATATTTTAACAATGCCTTATTGTTGGTCACCGCAATAGTCGTAACACATGCGAATAGGTACACTATTATCCACTTGCATGTAGTGCTATCGGTTATTTTAGAGATGAGTTAAATAAAGACTGCTAATATCTAATGTGTGTTGGGTGCCTCGACTAGCATCAAAATAAAGAGTTACTTTACTGTAATTAAATCTCAATACCTTTGTATTAGAGCTTTGTAGGTACCATTCAAACCTAGACATCTCTAGTTAGAGATTAGCTCAGTCACTCAACATTATAAGTATATTAAAATAAGTTGTTGGTATGTTATAATCGTTATTCCCACATCCTATCCTAAGGTTTTCTGGAAGAGATTGCTTACAGCGATAAGACCGCCTGTTGCTACTTTTCCTTTTGTGGTGCCGTCTATTTACTCACTTCGTCTCTGACAACACCAACTATAACTATACCTTACTGTATCAGTCCCACATGACACTACAATAAGTGACATAATATGTGGATTTTTCGCCTTTATTACAAAGCAATACGGCGTATTATTTATGTTGCTAAGGGGTCAGAGCAGGTCAAACTAACGTATGTAGCTACCTAATCCCTCTTTTCTGACGTCTCAGGCACATATTACACATGTAGATGACTGTTATTGTTGCAATGGGGACGGCGCGTGAATCATAAGTGAATCGTGTCTGTTTAAAAGGTCCCGACCCGACCTAGGCCTACTTTAAAATAAAGAATTAATGTCACAACGGCCACCTTGATCGTTGACATAGACTCGATTGCGATCTTAGGTAAGATCAGCTACGTTGTTTTGCTCGGATGCTTTTGTTTTGTAGTAGCTTTACAATAAAGAATGTTATTTACTTACATGACAGCATAGATTAAGCTTGGAATAATTTTTTTTAAGTGGAAAAAATACTGTCTTGGGTGAGACTTGAACTCACGGCCTCTGGATCGATATTCTAGCGCTCTGCCATCTGAGCCACCAAGACCTCATCCAAAGCCAGCAAATCTTTCCACCATATTATGGGTCTAGGGGACCCTAGCGACATTTACCGTAAGAGCGTTACACTTCTTAAACGGCTACCGGAGTTCCAAGTGTTATTGGAAATTCGCCAGTTACGTTGTGCTACCCAAACTAATTTAATTTTTTTACAAGCAGAAACGTCTGCGACCGATGCTACTAAGCTTGGAATAAATTTAAAAGTGGAAGATACATACAAAAAAATCAACTCTATTTCCTACAATTTAGGTTCAAATTTCAGTGGCAAATTTTAGATGTTTCGTTTGTATGGCAGGGCTTTAGGAGGATAGTATTGTTAGTCGGACAAGGTGATTAAAAAATTTGATAGTTACTTACCGCATTGAAATCATATTCATGTTCTACTTCCATGGGCATGAGCTGATGATGGAGGCGCGGCCGGTTCATGACTTCAATGAGCGAGCTGCCCTCGAGGATGGTGTTTATCACCGTCTGAAACAGTAGGATAAAGTGGAAACATTAGATATTATAGTTCCCATTATTTTATGGGCAGATTTGGGACATTGTCCCTGCCGGGCTAGCACATGATTGGCGCGACAGTATCCCGTGGCAAGATAGACTACCCGTCCTTCTTTTACTAAACATAGTTAGAAAAAGACGGCTAGTCTATCTCGCCGCGAGATACTGTCGCGCCAATCATGTGCTAGGGGTGCAGTAACCAATAAGAATAAGCGACATACCATCGGCTACGTTTTTATATAGGGTTTTTTTTTGTATGGCGAGAATTGACAAATCTCTGTGTAAAAACAATTTTGGCAAGATAAATAGACAAAATGAGTGGTACTTTTTTGTACCTTTCGTTGACTAGTTTATACCTATATTTTCCGTCAAGAATAATACGTCGTAAATTAGGAACAATATCACTGTGTAATACATAATAATACTTAATAGATACACAAATCACAATGGCAGCATGAATTATGAAATTCATAATATAAACAAATAAGTTAATTTGGACCATTCCAATATTATTTCTTTAACGTCGTACCTGGTGTTACCGAATATAATCTAGAATACATTTTGCTCCACGCTTTATTTTCTAATTTCATGGTGAGATTTCCATTCATGCAATGGTATTGATTGTATTGTAAGTAGGTGAATAACCTTGGTGCGTGCTAAATATGTCCTTTGGTTAATCAATATGGAATGAAAGTTATTCAAATGTCAAGATGCACCGTACAAACGCTAAGATGAGAGAGTGAGAGAGATGGTAACGGTGAAGGACTCTAGCGGTTTAATGTAAATCGTTTTATGCGAATTACCATCGCAACTTGTGGCTTGGTCTTGGTCCTGCCGGATACGTACTGTTTGGCTTTTAGCCCGGGATGTGCTAGTCATTCACCATAGCAACTTGCGTAGTGATCTTGGACCCGCCAGCGGCTCCCAGCACCAGATTGACTTCATCTCGCTGCTTCAGCATGACGCTGGGCACAATGGAACTCAGGGGCATATATTAAGTTTGTAGCCCCGGCAGTGTAGAACTTAGAGCCCGTCCGATTTCTTTCCGAAATCGGATGACGGAGATCGGATCTAGTGCGTAAATTACCATAGTTCTACGGCTACTTCGGACCATATTTTCACGGATTCGGATCGGATTCGGATCGGACGTAGTGCGAAACCACTCTTAGGGGTGCAGCTCCGGTACTAACATAAGTATAAGCGGGCGACGGTGACATATCATATGTGTACTCTTTGACTTTAACCTGCAAAGGGATAGTCACTTACCAAAGCAACTTGGTCCCGCCGGCAGCTCCTAACACCAGATCAACTTCCCCTCGCTGGTTGTGCACGATGGTGGGCACCATGGAACTCAGGGGCTGCAGACCCGGCGCTAACATATTAGCCGGCGACGATGACGTATCATATGTGTACTCTTTGACTAAATAACCCGCAAAGGGATAGTCACTTACCATAGCAACTTGGGTCGTGATCTTGGTCCCGCGCCGGCAGCTCCTAACACCAGATCAACTTCCCCTCGCTGGTTGAGCACGATGGTGGGCACCATGGAACTCAGGGGCTGCAGACTCGGCGCTACCATGTTAGCGGGCGACGGTGACATATCATAAGTGTACTCTTTGACTTTAACCCGCAAAGGGATAGTCACTTACCAAAGCAACTTGGGTCGTGATCTTGGTTCCGCCGGCAGCTCCTAACACCAGATCAACTTCCCCTCGCTGGTTGAGCACGATGGTGGGCACCATGGAACTCAGGGGCTGCAGACTCGGCGCTACCATGTTAGCGGGCGACGGTGACATATCATAAGTGTACTCTTTGACTTTAACCCGCAAAGGGATAGTCACTTACCAAAGCAACTTGGGTCGTGATCTTGGTTCCGCCGGCAGCTCCTAACACCAGATCAACTTCCCCTCGCTGGTTGTGCACGATGGTGGGCACCATGGAACTCAGGGGCTGCAGACCCGGCGCTAACATATTAGCCGGCGACGATGACGTATCATATGTGTACTCTTTGACTAAATAACCCGCAAAGGGATAGTCACTTACCATAGCAACTTGGGTCGTGATCTTGGTCCCGCGCCGGCAGCTCCTAACACCAGATCAACTTCCCCTCGCTGGTTGAGCACGATGGTGGGCACCATGGAACTCAGGGGCTGCAGACTCGGCGCTACCATGTTAGCGGGCGACGGTGACATATCATAAGTGTACTCTTTGACTTTAACCCGCAAAGGGATAGTCACTTACCAAAGCAACTTGGGTCGTGATCTTGGTTCCGCCGGCAGCTCCTAACACCAGATCAACTTCCCCTCGCTGGTTGAGCACGATGGTGGGCACCATGGAACTCAGGGGCTGCAGACCCGGCGCTAACATATTAGCGGGCGACGGTGGCATATCATGTGTGTACTCTTTGACTTTAACCAGCAAAGGGATAGTCACTTACCATAGCAACTTGGGTCGTGATCTTGGTCCCGCCGGCAGCTCCTAACACCAGATCAACTTCCCCTCGCTGGTTGAGCACGATGGTGGGCACCATGGAACTCAGGGGCTGCAGACCCGGCGCTAGCATGTTGGCGGGCGACGGCGGCATGCCGTATGCCGACTCGTGGTTTGGGATCGCGAAGTCGTCCATCTCGTTGTTCAGCATTATGCCGAGGCTTGGTGAACGGCGCTGGCTGCCCCAACTGCACAGAAGAAATGTCTTATTAGGGGCTGTCCATAAATTATGTCATCTATTTTTGACGATTTTTGACCCTCCCCCCCTAAAATCATCCAAAAACCATGCTTCGAATGACCCCGTTTCCTCCTACGTCTTGCGACCATCATCGGATGTCCAGAGCCCCCCCTAATTTGAAATGACGTAATTTATGAATAGCTCCTTAGGACTATTTGATACTTTATCAGTTTTATCACTTTTCGGTAAATTATTTGAACAAGAATACTTATGGAATCAACTCTGTTTCTGCTTGTCTGATAGGCATAGTCAGAAATAGTATTTTGTGGTGTACCTACCTTTTTTTCGAAATGTAAAAATTTTCTAAACTCATTCCATTCTATACATTGCTTTAACATCGGGCAGTATGAAGATCTAAGCCATGCCGAGTTCCCTCTCTCGAAGAAGGCTCCATAATGTTTCCAGTCTTTGATTTGTAAGTTACTTTTATAAGGCGCTTTAACTCTAATGACAATCTGCGCAGCGCCGTAGTCGTCGGCGCCCTCGAACAGCGCGCCGTAATGCCTCTAGTTTTCTATGTGTCACACATATAACTCACATGTAGTTAATGGTGCTCGTGGCAGCGACGGCGCTGCCGTCAGGAGCTATAACGACGATCTGCGCCGTGCCGTGATCGTCGGCGCCCTCGAACAGCGCGCCGTAGTGCCTCTAGTCTTGTATGTGTCACTCATATAACTCACATGTAGTTAATGGTGCTCGTGGCAGCGACGGCGCTGCCGTCAGGAGCTATAACGACGATCTGCGCCGTGCCGTGGTCGTCGGCGCCCTCGAACAGCGCGCCGTAATGCCGCCAGTCGTTGAAGGTGTGGTCGTCGTTCACTTGGTCGCGGAAAGCGCGGGCCCAGTCGGCGTCGGATAGGTTGCGCTCCAGCTGAAATAGATACGTCATGTTATGTAAGTATATCTCTGTCGTTCGGATTCAACTTAAGTTTCACACGATCCCTGGCGTTTTTTGCATTATCTGCATGCAGAATGAACATCTTTGAAGCAAATACCTAAGAACATATCTTTGGTACATTACATATTACGCCAGACATAGGTAGGTACTTCATTTGACCTCATATTCAAAACATCCAAAAGTTTGTTTTGTGTTTCTCAGTGAATACCTAAATATGTAGTTTAAATAGTCGTTCCTCTAGTCTATACTATACATATGGGGCATTATCTATGAAAATGGGACCTTATTGTCGATGGCGCTTACGCCGCACAGCGTCGCGCGGCATATTGTATTTATATCGGAGAATTGTTAATAATGGCGTAACCGCCATCGACAATAAGGTCCCTTTTCATAGATAACGTCACAAAATGGTTAAATAGAAGACAAAGACCTACCTACTACTTACTAGGTTTATCATCTCTCTATCAGACATTTATTTTGTATTTTACCTCAGTGACGGAGTACGTGAGGTCGGATCGTGAAGCGTCCCCGAGGCCGGTGCGCTTGGCGTACGCGTACTTGAAGGCCTCGACGGCGCGGTGGTAGTAGAGGCCGGAGGCCCGCGGCGCGGCCTCGCCGCCGACCCACCCGGCCAGCATGTTGAGGATGAAAGCCAGCACGGAGCCGGAGCCGGGCAGCGGCACCGAGTACAATGTGTGCTGGTCGGACAGCTTCACCGATATTGGCTCTTGCCACTCCACCCTATGGACAGAGCGTTGATGATATATGTAATTACTATAATTGAACGTTGAATTAATGTAAATTGGATTGCATTATCGTTCGACACGATAGGGTTGGTTGTTCTTGAAATACCACCATTAAACAGCTATATTTAAATGCCAGTTATTTTCTTCCTCGTTATTCTTCAATGCTTTATGACGACCTGCAATGAGAATTATACGCTACTTTTTTGAATAAATTTCCCTGGGGAGTCATCGTATCCGCAGCATACAACTCTAGCACTACATCTCGTACGTCAATTTCAATAAAGTAATTTCATACCAAGATAAAACAAGGACTCGTATTTCGGTAATCAGAGAATTTCGATTGTAAGAACATCAGCACCCCTAGCACATGATTGGCGCGACAATATCTCGCGGCGAGATAACTACCCGTCTTTTTATAACAATGTTAATAAAAGAGGGACGTGTAGACCGTGTAGTCTATCTCGCCACGAGATACTGTCGCGCCAATCATGTACGTGCTAGCCCGGCAGGGGGAGATTAAGGAATTCAAGTTAGAAGCTGGTACCTGTATTGCCTCATGTCCTCCTCCGTGATGATGCCGCCGAAGCGCTCGATGTCGCGGACGAGCGCGGCGGTGAGCGAGCCGTTGTGCATCGCCCCCGGACCCTCCTCCGCGATCACGTCCAGCGTCCGCGCCAGCGTCGGCTCCACGATTATGTCGCCCTCCTTGTACACTTCGTTCGTCGCTGGATTCACGTACAACTCGCTGCGAGAGGAAAATATTTGGGTCACAACAAATTGGCAACTTTTTGAATTGAATTCTCTAGTCAATAAGGAATCGTTATAGTTCCGTTATGCTTGTTTCTCTGTTCTTTAGTTCAGAGACCATTAAGTAAGTGGATATAAACTAAGGTACATATTACACATGCAAAAATAAATAATTGGTAGATATCCCTTATAGGTACGTAAAGTGCCATGCTCTTTTAAGTTTTTGACTGTCGTTAGCGATATTACGATCGAGAAAGAGTGTATGATACCTTCGGGATTCAGGTAGACGGTATACTTATTGCCTATACAATTGCCTCAACACATGTATGGCTGCACCTTGATCCTGTCAGTATAGGTCAGAACTCGGTCCATATATGTACTCGGTCACTCGATGACCCTTCCGTCACAGCTCGGCTGTGAACGCACCAGCACGCAAGTTGTTTCACCTCATGGATGCATGACTGCGCCTCGATCCTGTCACTGTAGGTCAGCACTTGGTCCATATATGTACTCGGTCACTCGATTTACCTTCCGTCACAGCTCGGCCGTGGGCGCACCAGCACGCAAGTTGTCTCACCTCATGGATGCATGACTGCGCCTCGATCCTGTCACTGTAGGTCAGCACTCGGTCCATATATGTACTCGGTCACTCGATGACCCTTCCGTCACAGCTCGGCTGTGAACGCACCAGCACGCAAGTTGTCTCACCTCATGGATGCATGACTGCGCCTCGATCCTGTCACTGTAGGTCAGCACTCGGTCCATATATGTACTCGGTCACTCGATGACCCTTCCGTCACAGCTCGGCTGTGAACGCACCAGCATGCAACTTGTCTCACCTCATGGATGGCTCCGCCTTGATCCTGTCGCTGTAGGTCTCCAGCACTCGCCCCATGTACTCGGTCACTCGGTGGCCCTTCCGGCAAAGCTCGGCTGTTGGACGGACCAGCTCCGCCCAGGGCAAGCGGCCATATTCCCGATATAATTCGCCGTAACTGAAAAATTACACTGTGTAACTAAAAGTTCAACTCTATTTACAGTGAGCGCGTCTTCATTTAACGGCTGGTCTTTAACAGTTGTATCTATTAAATTATCTATTACAAGGCTTAGCCACAATTACATAAGAGAGAACGACATCAGGTATTAACTGAAAATCTAGCGTGTCAGTACTTTATTATTACGGCTATTTAATCTTAATTTCGGTTACCTACTTACTTAACTACATGTTTGTAGGAATCTAAATCCCAAATGAGATGAAGACGTTCGACAGATCAAGGCCGTTTTAAATGTGTTAACGTGGACGTTAATTCTAATTCGGATCAACTTGCGCGGCGGATACAAGCGGATTTTACGGAGACACGAGACACCTAAACGTATATGTATAATTGTTTATTCCGAGGTATAGCTAAGGCGTAATGTAATCGAATGTTAGCTGAGCAGTAAAGTGAACCGTTGGTCTGTGAGTGAACCCTTTCGTGGCACGGCTTCCAAATCGGAGGTCGTGTGTCGAACCTGGGCTCATACCAATGACATCCTTGGAACTTAATCGGTAAACATTGCGAGTAAACAAAATAAATAAGTTACACATAAGGATTAGTTTTCGTTTTCCTTCTGGGTTCGTAAAAACTAGTTCCTGCGTAAATTCTTATATAGATCATGGGCTCATGCAACCGGGAAAAGATATGTACCTACCATGGTTTCGCAATAAAAAAATCTATTCTATTCTATTCTAAAATGCCTAGGTGCCTTTTGTGTATGTGACAACATGACATAATTGATATAGTTTGTTCTCATATAGGTACTTTAATCAGAGTGTGACACTCAATGAAAAGATGTAACCTTGCACAACATTGTTTGACCACTTTATAGGTACCTACCTAAACGTACACTATAATAGAACTTATTTATTGTTATGTTCGTTGCACGTTAACCCTGTAACCATTTGACATTCCTTTCTAGTCATTCGAATTCGAACCGTAATTCTTATAGTAGTTTAGTGTAGTTTAGTTTTAAGTTTAAGTATGCGTTTTTGTTTTAAGAGCCAACAGGAGTGGTCATTTCTCCATACAAACGTACTCGACTGTTTCCTCCGTGGGTTTTGAAGCTAGAGCAATGATTTTTTTAACACAGATTAATATTGTCAATATCTGTGTCGGACCGTTTTGCTTTTTTTGATATTTTTGTTTTTTAAGGCGCTAGAGCCCTTCAAAAATGGCCAAAATGGCCTAATTGACTATGCCGCAATGAGAGGCGTGGTATTCAAAACTGATATCAATTAGCCAAAAAAGCAAAACGGTCCAACACAGATAATTTCATAATCATTTAGATTTCCAAATTTGGTTACGATTGGTTAAGTTTTGGAGGAGGAAACAGTCGAGTACGAAACCTCGATATTTGAGATTTTTACGCAGGATTTTTCGCCTTGTCCTTATCGCACTAGTTTTAGGAGCCGCTTCCGTTAGCGAGACGGGTATATTTACCTAAAATATTTAAATCTCAGCTCCTGTTGGCTCTTAAGTAGGTATGATGGCATGTATGTTGCCGATACGCACTAAAGGGTTAAAAGCAAGACCACTATACATAATAGCGAGGAAAGCAACTATAATAATTATTTTACAAAGTAGAATTAATTGGAAACAGCCTAATTGTAGGCGTATTGTCAAAAATGTTCATCCTTCTACTGTATAATTAATATAATAAATTAATAATATTCGCGATTTTAATCTTCGCTAGAAAGCTGTCCGCTCCGCTGTCCAGCACCATGCAGTGACTAACGTATCAGATCATAGCTTATGCTTACCCTAGCAGCTCTCCCGGAACGGCGATCGCGAGACCGCCGACTGTGGAGGACGCGTTGTCGTACATGTTGTGGGTAGTGGCGAGCGGCGCCCGCTCGCGCGCGTTCATGACCCGCACCCGTCCCGTGCTCGCGTCGTACACCGTGGCCAAGAAGCCACCGCCCAACCCCATACATTGTGCGCAGCCTAGACCCTCGCAGAAGAGCGTGGCGATTGCTGCGTCGACGGCGCTCCCGTTCTTCTCAAGTATCGAGCTGGAAAACCAAAATGGTTAAACAGACTGGCTCTTAGCGAGTTGTAGGTAAGGTTCTAAGTAGTAAGCACGATTGCATTTAGTTTATGTCCGGCATAAAGCGGTCGTAATTTGCTGGCATATATTTACCTCTTGGTACAGACGATGATTGCTATTTACCCGACATAAATACGATCGCGTTTACTGGCATTGTAATTTTAGAGAAGACGGTCGAAGGCTAGACACGAGTACATGCCCACTTTACGTAAATCAGATGCTCCATGAGATAAACAGAGGTGCCCTAATTGTATGTTTAGCTGTGTTTACAAATCAGTTTAATATAATGAAAATTAATGGGTATCGGTAACTGTTTGGTTTATATTTATATTTCGACGAGTGATGATGTATGGCTCGCAAACCGTATCGAGTGGATACCGGTTAGTTAATATAATGCATTATGAAATTAAAAAAAGTAGGTAACTGAGCGTTTTCCAAAAAAATTGTACATTTCATTCATGTCTTCAAAATATTGACTCCTTGGGCTCATTTTACTCAGAATCATTTGTACATTCACGCCTCATACATGAAAAAATGTGTCCCAAGATTTCCTTTCCAGATCATCACAATTTTTGTATGAATAATTTTTTTATTTGTATGAACGTGACGCACTGGAAAAATATTTTTCATACAAAATGTTGGGACACATTTTTTCATGTATGAGGCGATTGAGGCGTGAATGTACCAATGATTCTGAGTAAAATGAGCCCAGGAAATCAATATTTTGAAGACATTAATGAAATGTAATTTTTTTTTGGAAAACGCTCAACTACACTAACTGCAGTAACTGTGTTTTGTTTCTGACGATGAAAACGTTCGTTTGCAGTGTTAACTAGTACAGTTAGTAGAAATTGCTGAAGAGTTGCCCGCAACCACATACCTACGCCGACATACAAGTTTCTATCCGCATATCCATGACGATTTTCGATCCATGCTCCCTCGGCCTTCTTGCGGCCGCGATCACGACGCCACTCTCAATAGTTGTTCACCATTTTTTACAAGCAGTAACTCACCATCCGATAGCGGCGCACTCGTGTCCATTGCCGACGGATGCGCGCGCGAACCGTGCGACGCTGCCGTCTTGCATCACCAGCAGACAGGCCTAGAGTTGCGCCGTTCCCAAGAACGTTCTCCGTATTTTATGGGGAAAGTTGACGCTCGAGAATATTTCTCATAGTAAACGGATAACGTTCTCGAGAAGGGCACAACTCTACACAGGCCCACAAGCACTCACCGTCCGATAGCGGCGCACTCGTGTCCATTAGCGGCGACGGCGGCGCGCGCGTACCGTGCGTGGCTGCCGTTGTCTGCCCACGGCTGCACCACCAGCACGGCCACCAGCGCGGCCACGACCACCGCCGCGATCACGACGCCAAGCCAACAGAGCGGCTTTCGACAACTTTGCAACAAATAAATGATTACGGATGCACAATAATTTAAGACTATAACAATTACGACATTTTTTTTAAGAACCATTAATTTTGCGTTGACTAAGACGCACGCACACTTGCCAGGTTGTGCATTTTACGTAGGCAAAAAAGGCGTTTAGATTCTTATGGACCTGCGTAAGTATATTTGTGACGTTTATCTTCGCTAGGAAGCTAGCGCGAGCGTGCCAATCGTTAAGAGCCAACAGGAGCTAAGATTTAAATATTTTAGGTAAATATACCCGTCTCGCTAACGGAAGCGGCTCCTAAAACTAGTGCGATAAGGACAAGGCGAAAAATCCTGCGTAAAAATATCAAAAATCAAGGTTTCGTACTCGACTGTTTCCTCCTCCAAAACTTAACCAATCGTAACCAAATTTGGAAATCTAAATGATTATGACATTATCTGTGTCGGACCGTTTTGCTTTTTTGACTAATTGATGTCAGTTTTGAATAGCACGCCTCTCATTGCGGCATAGTCAATTAGGCCATTTTGGCCATTTTTGTAGGGCTCTAGCGCCTTAAAAAACAAAAATATTAAAAAAAGCAAAACGGTCCGACACAGATATTGACAATATTAATCTGTGTTGAAAAAATCATTGCTCTAACTTCAAAACCCACGGAGGAAACAGTCGAGTACGTTTGTATGGAGAAATGACCACTCCTGTTGGCTCTTAACGCTCCGTAGCGTATTGTAGTCATCTCTCTCTATCACTCTTCCCCACTAATGAGACAGTGACAGTCGCGTTTCTCGTTCGCGTTAAGGATTGCACGTTGGCTACGCACCCTGCACTATGCATAACTAACGTAAAGACCATAGCTTCACTCGAAATAGCAGAACTTTACCGACTACTTAGACATCAAAAAAGTTTTCTTCGCCATCAAAATCGTCAAATACTTAGGTACTTAATGTAAAAAAAGAACATAAACTAATCATAATAAAATAAAAACAATTTCAAACTTTTAATAGGTATAACATGTATTTAAAAACAAAAATGATTAAATAATAATGCAGTGAATTCAATACATCGAATAGGTACCTACTTTATTAGCTTTTTTAAGTAGGTATGATCTTTGTAACTTAACACCGGACAAAAAGTGATGGAGGCCAAGGCCGCAGTGTTAAAGTGTAAGTTTACCTGTTTATTAACATTTTGTCTGATAAATCGTCTTCACTTAATTACTACACAAACAATAGACTAATAGAACACTAAGCAAAGAATAAAATCCGCGTTGCATTCGGCTAAACGCAAATTAAAAACTTAATAAGACACATAATTGTATGGGAAATACGCTGAGGTACAAAAAACGAGAGTTCGCTCGAAAACGTGATATCAAACTGGTTGTATGCACTGTAGGTAGCTGAATTTATTCTCTGCGTATTTCTCTACCTTAGGAGCTGACTAAGGTAAATGCGTCAAGTCTAGGGTTTTTCTACTTTATTGTGCCTTTGTCATACACATAGGGGACGATATCGTGTAGTTTTCAGCAGTAACGTAATGGTTTTGTCCAATAATCTATGGCTAATACGAATATGACTAGTTCCGTGACGTGTCTTAATATACAAACTGATTTACAAATTGCTAAAATTTTAATATACCTGCAAAATAAGGAGAGCGAAAAAACACCAATATTGTTTGATAGAAGGATATTTTTGGAGTAAAAAATTAAGCTAATATGACATCCAATTCCAAACGTTTGCAATTTGCTTATAATTTGAATTTACATTACGATTTTCTTGCACTTATATTTTGGAGTAACGACGCCGTCGAAGACATAATATACCTACTACTTAAAGCAATGTAAAATAAAATAAAAACCGGCCAAGTGCGAGTCGTACTCGCGCACGGAGGATTCCGCACCATCAACAAAAAATAGAGCAAAAAAATCGTGTTTGTTGTATGGGAGGCCCCCTTAAATATTTATTTTATTTTTAGTATTTGTTGTTATAGCGGCAACAGAGATACATTATTTGTGAAAATTTCAACTGTCTAGCTATCGCGGTTCATGAGATACAGCCTGGTGACAGACGGACGGACGGACGGACCGGCGGACAGCGAAGTCTTAGTAATAGAGAGGGTCCCGTTTTTAGGGTTCCGTAGCCAAATGGCAAAAAACGGAACCCTTATAGATTCGTCATGTCTGTCTGTCTGTCCGTCTGTCTGTCCGTCCGTATGTCACAGCCACTTTTCTCCGAAACTATACGAACTATACTGTTGAAACTTGGTAAGTAGATGTATTCTGTGAACCGCATTAAGATTTTCACACAAAAATAGAAAAAAAAACAATAAATTTTTGGGGTTCCCCATACTTCGAACTGAAACTCAAATTTTTTTTTTTCATCAAACCCATACGTGTGGGGTATCTATGGATAGGTCTTCAAAAATGATATTGAGGTTTCTAATATCATTTTTTTCTAAACTGAATAGTTTGCGCGAGAGACACTTCCAAAGTGGTAAAATGTGTGTCCCCCCCCCTGTAACCCTTCATGGGCGAGTCCGACTCGCACTTGGCCGCTTTTTTACCCTTTGGGTACGGAACCCTAAAAAACCTTCGGTAGTGGTGTACGGAGACTACATAGTACATACATCCGCGATTCAACATAATTTTGAGAATACCTACATCAAAAGAACTAGATGATAGATATAATCGTACTTACGTTTACTATAAATTGTAGTTTAGCAAGTAATTGTGGCGTCAGCTGTTCAAGTAAATTGACAGCATCGCCTCGTGGCTTTACACTATTAACAGCAAATTTGGTTTCAATTTCGTGTTGCTGGTGGATCGATAATATAAACTAGCTATTTTATTTATATCCAACTGACATAACCGAAAATATATCTGTCAAACGAAATGGCTATATATGACAGTTCTGTTAAAAAAGGTTGTATTGCGCTTTTAATATCATCCAGCCGGCTCTCATGTGTAAAAACATGTAAAAAATAATGAAAATTGGAATTTTGGCGCGAGATATGCCCACCTCCTAGAACAGCGGTTCTCAATCTTTTTTTTGACGGAACCCTTTTGGAAAGCGAAATACTTGATGGGACCCTACAATAAAACAATAGTTTTTAGAAGTGTATTTTTTTATTAATAAGCATAATAATTATGCTTAATTTATTATTCTAAATTATTCTAAATTCTTGCGGAACCCCTGCAGGGGTGTCGCGGAACCCTAGGGTTCCGCGGAACACACTTTGAGAATGGCTGTCCTAGAAGAAAATATTTATTTTTGAAGTGAAAACTTCTGTAGCGGCGCTGGGCACTTTTTGAGGTGGGGAAAAAATGATAAACTCGAGACAGCGTCAGGCGATCACGTGACCGTAAGGCGATCACGTGACCGTAAGGTTTAGATGGCTACTAATTTAGATGGCATTTAAATCAATAAAGAAAAACTCAATGACATAATTCAATAAAGCTACATCTTGATGAAATCGCTAATAAAAGTGAACTCTAGTAGGTACTGGTGAATAAAACTCAAGATGCGAGGTCTGCAAGGTATAGCTGGTCAAGCAAATCTTGTCAGTAAAAAAAGGCGCGAAATTCAAATTTTC
The DNA here is from genome assembly GCF_948474715.1 of Cydia amplana. Lineage (NCBI taxonomy): Eukaryota > Metazoa > Arthropoda > Insecta > Lepidoptera > Tortricidae > Cydia > Cydia amplana. Next base: position 8,086,823 of record NC_086080.1, read on the forward strand.
TATGAGACTATATCCCTTCGCGCCTACAGTTTTCAAATTTGCCGCCTTTTTCTACTGACAAGAGCTGCTTGACCAAGTATAACTTTACAATTTCTATACGAATTTTAAACAATTAACGCTACAAATTTAAGCTCACTGGCCAGCAATTTCGGAACTAAAATTTTTCAATAGAAAGGAGGATGGGACAATTATAATATATTATACTTGGTCAACCAGATCTTGACAGTAGAAAAAGGCGGCAAATTTGAAAAATGTAGGCGCGAAGGGATATCGTCCCATAGAAAATTTGAATTTTGGGGCTTTTTTTACTGACAAGATTTGGTTGACCAGCTATAAATACATAGTGCTGCAGACATTTTGGACTAGTCATTGAGTTTTCACTTCTGTCGACACTCCCGGAGTGCAACCCGTTGTTTTTTTTTTTTATCAAGTTATAATATACAACGTGACGTCAAGTGGCCAGTTTGGGCCAGACATTGTATGCTGTTTCACTACTACACAGCACGGACACACCAACTATAGTGTGTCAAAGGACTTATTTCAATCATAGACAGAGAGAGTCATACTATTATCTTTGTCTTACACTAGTACTAGCACCCAAAAGAAAAGGATGAGTATAGTTTTTTTTGTTCCTATTTACTGACAAATTGGTTTGACCATCTATAAAATAAGTGTTCCGTGAACAAAGTTTTGTACGGAACACTAAAAACCGCCGATGATCGGATGACTTAGTTTGCAACTAATGATTGTAAGATTGACGAAATATTAAATATTAAAGTGAACCGATCTCTCGAACAAGTTTGTTGAACAAAATCGGCTCACTTTATATTTGGTCAACTTTAACTAGGTATGTATTATGCATTTCTATTTAATCAATATTTAACCTGTCGAATCCCACGGTATGACGTCACCATAAGCGTTCTGGCGTTGGGAGAATTAAATAGTTTATTTAGATAACATTTTTATATACACGATAAGTCATCGTATGTAAGATTTGCATTTGCTCGTGATAAGTAATTTAATCTAATCATCATTCATAAAATTAAATCAGGTAAGTAACCTACGTCATTTCCCAACATTGTTGATTAGGCTGCCGCTGCAATTTTGAATTAGAGAGACGATGTATGTACAGATGTGCAAGTTGCGGGAAGTTTCCATAAAATTCTATAAATTCTCGGAAATTTCATGAAACTTTCACTAGGAAATATGGGGAATTTAAATTTAAAATTGGAATGTTTCAATTCTCATACAAAAATGTAAGTAATTTTCCGAATTTTTCCTACGTTAAATTTCCGAAACATTTCGCAATTTTGGAAAGTTTCCTTAGGCACATAAGTAGATGTATGTATACGGTGTATACCTACTACAATTGTTCTTACTATACAGGTACACACCATGTAGTTATGAACTAGAGAAGGCAAACCAAGCCTTTATTTTGTTGTCATTCCACCGCATAGCTGCGTTCAAGCGAGCGGACAAGCCGAGGGTTGGCGTACCCTGTGACTGAATAGGGAATATTACGCGAAAGTCTGCGTAGGGGGCGCCACATCAACAACAAGTAAACAATCTAAGGGTCTTCCGCAAACGAGAGAGTCGACATTTTGTTATCTAACCTCTCTATCACTCTTGCATATTCGAGCGATAAAGAGGCAGATAGCTGAGTTTCGATTTCGCGTTCCCCAGTAGGCCCTTTGTAAGCAAACCGCCTTGATGTATCAATGTCATATTTGATTGTCTGTGGAAACTTGTCAAAAAACAGTTTAAGGTACAGTATGTATTAGTTACTCTATGGTATACTTAAGTCACTAGTGGTGCACTCTGGCGGCAAAACATTGGAGTAATACTCCCTATTAGAGTAACCACAGCATTGAACCACAGTGTAACCAAAGACTCCAAAGAGTATAGATTTTATAGAGAGTTACTGTCATGGTAAATTATGTAGCCACAGTAAATTCACCGCCATCTTTTGACAGAAGATTAAAACTGTTAGAACGCCATTTGACTTTGATCCTTATTCTTTCACTGATATGTGTTAATTTGTAATTACATATATTGAAAAGATTGCACCATACCTTGTAACCGCGAAAACCGAAAATCGCAAATTGCGGGAATCTTACTCCATTACTCAAATGAAGCCGTACCTATTGGCCGTAATTGGGGGACAGAAAAATGCCCGCAATTTGCGAACTTCGATTTTCGCGGTTGCATTGTACCCCAGGCATTTTATTCAGTACAATTGTGCCCTAGCCTAATTATAGACCCTGGACCAGGTCTCTTACTACCTATCCCATACCATAGAGAAATATAGTAAGACAAGAGTGCTCACTCCATACATCAGTTCAGACTATTAATTTCAGTGTCTACATCTAGCATCGAGTAGCGGAACTATCAGTACTGCTACTTGACAATAGATGTAGCACCGACCGGAAAGTCTTATGCTGTTGAGATAATAAGACTTTCCGGTCGGTGCTACATCTATTGTCAAGTAGCAGTACTGATAGTTCCGCTACTCGATGCTAGATGCTAATAGTCTTTTTGGTATACTAAAACTGATGTATGGAGTGAGCACTCTATGTATTTTTTTCTCTATGCCCATACATAATGAATATATTCTGGTCCGTCTGAATTGATGCGGGAGATTTCCACCTTAGTGTATCTATACTATCACCACCTATAAAAATATATGTATTGGTACCTGTGTTGGGGGAGAACCTAGGTAATAATAAAGTCCCATGTTGATATAAAGTAAAACTATCAATGATGGTCGATCTACTGTACAGCACCATGTTAGTTATATATAGTTAGTTTTGCTGGGCATTTTCCGCAAATCGACATCCACTGTGCCTATTTTGCTCCTCTACAAAGCCTATAGCAAGGTCTTCAGGTTAATTGTTACCTGTCTCATTCAAAGTGCACGGATTCCCTAGGTATTTGTACCTGTATACTTCTACCAGTTCTACCTATTCATAGTCTAGGAAAGGAGCACCAGGATACAGGGGCTAAGTTTAGAATTAGATTTTTAGTTTTAGCTATAATAATATTTTTAATTAAGTGGATTTTTTTACGTAGAAGCGCTGGTGGCTTAGCGGTAAGAGCGTGCGACTTTCAATCCGGAGGTTGCGGGTTCAAACTCAAACCCCGGTTAGTACCAATACCAATTAGTTTTTAGGAACTTGTGTACGAAATTATATTTACCAGTCGGTAAAGGAAAACATCGTGAGGAAACCGGACTAATTCTAATAAATAAGGCCTAGTTTCCCCTCTGGGTTGGAAGGTCAGACGGCAGTCGCTATCGTACTTAGTGCCTACGCCAGTTCTTGAGATTAGTTTCCAAGCGGACCCCAGGCTCCCATGAGCCGTGGCTAAAAATGCCGGGATAACGCGAGGAAGATGAGATGAGATTTTTTTACGTAATACAGTTATGTGTTCAGGTTGTAAGCGGTCGTGCTATTATACCACTCTAAATTAGCGCCTATGTGTGCCACACATTGTGTGGTGACCGCGAGTTGTCTTATACCACAGAATAAATAATAGTCCTAGGCTTATACCTTGTAGTATGTTGTAGTAAAGGTAGTCTGTGAGACTCAGGCACGTGCAGTATTCTTGTGTTGTCGTGATTTCCTTGTGTTTACTAATATCAATTTGAGAATGTCGGAGACGTGATATAACTATAAATATGTAACTACAATTACAACTGTTTAATGCATGTTTTAATACTCTAACTTTATAAGTTTCTTTGTTCCAGTGTATTACAAAATAAATAAATTGTAATATAAGTTGGTACCTATAAATAAATCAGAATCACTACTCGGGTAAGTGTACATAGTAATATTTGATGCGAATACTAGGTACTCTACAGTCTATAGTGATATGCACCTCTACCAAGTGAACAAGTAGGTACAATGACAGTGATCCAGCGGGCTTCACTCCCGACTATTTCAATCGAGTGGTGTTAAGACGAAACAGGAGCTGAGATTTAAATATTTTAGGTAAATATACCCGTCTCGCTAACGGAAGCGGCTCCTAAAACTAGTGCGATAAGGACAAGGCGAAAAATCCTGCGTAAAAATCTCAAAAATTGAGGTTTCGTACTCGACTGTTTCCTCCTCCAAAACTTAACCAATCGTAACCAAATTTGGAAATCTAAATGATTATGAAATTACCTATGTCGGACCGTTTTGCTTTTTTAGCTAATTGATATCAGTTTTGAATACCACGCCTCTCATTGCGGCATAGTCAATTAGGCCATTTTGGCCATTTTTGAAGGGCTATAGCGCCTTAAAAAACCAAAATATCAAAAAAATCAAAACGGTCCCACACAGATATTAACAAGATTAATCTGTGTTGAAAAAATCATTGCTCTAGCTTGAAAACCCACGGAGGAAACAGTCGAGTACGTTTGTATGGAGAAATGACCACTCCCGTTGGCTCTTAAAAAGTAACGCTCGCTCTATTGCGCTGTTAATACGTTCATAACCGCATCCTTCAATACGCCCGCAAAACTAATTAATTATCTAAATAAAGTCAATAAACTCATAAGTAATATAACTCTATTCACTTTTTATTAGTCGGTAAAAATAAAGTAGGTAGCTTATTCTCCCTTTTCCTATTTTAACGATTGATGAATGAGTAATACAGTGAACAATGAGAATATTAATTGTTTCGCACGTGCTATGTCTTGAAGTACGTTATCGTAATTCTCATACCTTAGATAAGTAGCTCACAATAAAGCAAACCCCCCCCCCCCCGCCCCCAAACAAGGATGGTAATCGCTGAAATTACGTGGTAAGAGCAGTAAAACTAAGTAGGTATTGTCAAATTGTCAACCTCAACGTTGAATAAATAAATAAATAAATATTATAGGACATTATTACACAAATTGACTAAGCCCCACGGTAAGCTCAAGAAAGCTTGTGTTGTGGGTACTCAGACAACGATATATATAATATATAAATACTTAAATACATAGAAAACAACCATGACTCAGGAACAAATATCTGTGCTCATCACACAAATAAATGCCCTTACTGGGATTCGAACCCAGGACCGCGGCTTCACAGGCAGGGTCACTACCCACTAGGCCAGACCGGTCGTCAAGAAGAAGGTCGGTTGAAGATATTTGTTAGTTACTTTATCGTTTTATTGTTATGACAGAATATCTTATTATATGCAACAGTGTAGGTAAACAAGTACGAACTTTTATTTTTTCGTTCTCGACATCGCTAAATCAATTTTTACATTTTTTATAGTGTCCGACCGAAACATGTTTTTTTGCCGAAACCGAAACCGAAACCGAATGTTCGGCTCTGGCTCTAGTTTCGGCCGAAACCGAAACCGAAACCGAAACTTTTGAAGACTTTTTAAAATCGTTGAAAAAATGTCATAAAACCGCTTTTAAACTCATATTAAGGGGCTGTCAACACCCAATGTCCTTGAAATTGATGTTACTTAAGGGGCTCCGCCACGCTAATAACCTTCGATCTGAATCCCTTAGTTTTCTTATGTTTTTTGTAGTTTATCATATTAACAGCAACGGCTTTAAGCAATATAGTATTCCATATTTACTTCAAAGTTCATTGTCTTCGAGATATTTGGCATCAAAGTTGAACAATTTAAGGCCAAAAAACTGCTTTTCTGGCCATAACTTTTGTGTTAATTCGTTTAAAATTAAAACCCTAGACACGTTTTACGACACGTCAAAGACGAATCCAAATATGTAGATTTCGTATAAGTAATATCCTTCACAACAATCTTATAGATACAAAAAAAGTTTTCTTTTAGGCAATGTTTAAAAATATTATAAAATAGTATGAATTTCTTTCAAAATCCGGTAGACAATAATGGAGATAAATATTGAAGAACCGATAGCCGTTTGTCTTATAAAAATCTATCTGTAGTGCAAAAGTAGGAGATACGATTCAAAACTTGTCAAAAATCGATGAAAACCGCAGGTAGCCCCTTTTTAGAAAAACTATTTGATTTAGTAAAGCAAAAAATATATTTAATACCTACCTATGTTAATATTTATTATATTTTAAGACCGTGGCCGCACTCGATACATGATTGAACGACATCGGCTCGATAGAAAATAATTGCAAAGATTGGTCTTAAAATCACCATTAAACGGTTCTAATGTCTTTATTTCTTGACTTATGTGTCTGAAATTAAAATCAATTTGTCAAAACATTTACTTTATATACCTAAACCAATAACGAGTAATATTACACAAATAATCCACATTTATTTTTATTTAAATAGTTTTCTTATTATTCCCTTGAGCGCTGGTGGCCTAGCGGTGAGTAAGAGCGTGCGACTTTCAATCCAAAGGTCGCAGGTACAAACACTACAAACCCCGGCTTGTACCAATGAGTTTTTCGGAACTTATGTACGAAATATCATTTGATATTTACCATTGAGGAAGCCGGACTAGCCCGATAAAGCTTAGTTTACCCTCTGGATTGGAAGGTCAGTCTGATGTCAGTCGCTTTCGTAAAAACTAGTGCCGACGCCAATTCTTGGGATTAGTTGTCAAGTGGACCCCATGCTCCCATGATCCGTGGCCAAAATGCTGGGATAACGCGAGGAAGATGATGAGTTTTCTTATTATTCCCTTGCCCAGGCCCAGTAACATGCGACAGTGCTATCTCATTTACTATTACGATACAATTAGACAGTGTGCGCGTTTTAGGTATTGACAGCCTCTTAAGACTGCGTCGACCGTTCAGTGGGCCCATCATTAGTGGAATTGTGTTTAATAATAAACCGATTAATTTCTGTATACATAAATCAGTACATATATGTATTAATATTGTTGTCCTACTTGTTCCACAACTTTTGGTCTTTGTCACTTAGTTTAGTTTCATAGAACGAAGTACCATTGCGTATGTTTCGGCCTGGCCGAAAGGTTCGGCCGTTTTTTGGCCGAAACCGAAACTACGGCCGAAACATGATTTTTTGGCCGAAACTGGCCGAAACCGAAACCGAAACCGAACCTTCGGTCGGACACTAATTTTTTACCGCCCAGACGCTTCATGTTTTTCATGGTATCAAAGAGAATAAAGTACATAGGTATATTAGAGTTATTGTCATAGTAAATTTTGTAGTCATAGACTCACAGTAAATAAAATGTACTGCCATCTTTCGACACAGGATTAAAATTAAAAATGAAAATGAATTACAATAAAAAAAAAAGGATAAATGATTTTTATTTTTTATTTTTAGAACGCCATATGTATATTATGACTTTGACCCATGTTCTTTCACTGCTGTGTTAACATTTTTAAATATCAAACGGTGTCGCCACCTTCACGAGTATAGGTCAAAGGTATGGCGCCATCTATTCGAGCATATTTTTTTCTTAATTTTCCGAGGTAGGTACGTTTTTTGAAGAGAAAACTTTTTTAGCGGCGCTGGGCACTTTTTGAGGTGGGGAAAAAAAAAACTCGAGTCTCGAGACAGCGTAGTGACCGTAAGGTTTAGATGGCCACTCATTTAGATGGCATTTAAATGAATAAAGAAAAACTCAATGACATAATTCAATAAAGCTACATCTTGATGAAATCGCTAATAAAAGTGAACTCTAGTACTGGTGAATAAAACTCAAAATATCATGGCCAAATATATTTAGATGCGAGGTCTGCTAGGTAACTTTACAATTTCTATTCGAATTTTCCACAATTAACGCTACAAATTTGAATTTCGAATTTTAAACAAGCTCACTGACCAGCAATTTCAGAACTAAAGTTTTTCAATAGAAAGGAGGATGGGTCATATCTTTGATGGTATCTATTGCCTGATAGGAGTGATAGCTGTAATTTAGATTGACAAGTGTACTCGTATCTCATATTACTTATCACCAATATTTTTTGCAATAGTTAGGATAAATTTCATACAAATAAGCAATTTCATTATTTCATTGACGTTGTAATTAGATGCGTATCACCCGGATCAAAACTATCAGAAGGTTGACATTATTTACTTATTATCAGTTTGCTCCTATTTCTTAAGGGGCCCACTGATTAGGTACCAGCTGGGTACTTACCAGTCCGCCGGTCGGTATCGGCCTGTCAGTTAGAACAAAAATTTGACAGTTCCGAACAACTGACAGGCCGATACAGTCCGGCGGACTGGTAATCAGTGGGCCCCTTTACACACTGAATATATAGCTAGATTTTAGTGCCGACATTAGTTTATTTGAAAACTATAGTATTTAGAGACCGCCTGTTGTCTGCCTATATACATTTAAAAAATCAATTGTTCTTTACTTTTGTATCTTTTTACTGAGGTGTGCCAATAAAGAGTATTCTATCTATAAGATAAGATAAGATAAGATAAGATAAAAGATAGTCTATTCAAGTAGGCATAATTACAATGCGCTTATGAACGTCAAATCTATATGGCTATCTAAATATATATGGATTATATGGTAATCCATAACCCAGAGTTTCTCAAACTTATAATATGCAATATCATGTAGCCCAATTAACTAATATATAATAACCCTGACGCTTTCTATAAGTCGATTACGAAATCTTTACAATCACTAATCAAGTAGATGGATCGTATTTCTACTCAATTTCTAGAGATCGTATTTCTTTGTGGTCTACAAAACTGAGTAGCTGCTTCTGGATTGGAGGCTGACGGCAGCCTTCGAATGTCTTCGTAGATTTTTTAAATGTTATTTCCGAAACAAGCTTTTATCGCGGACTGTACTTTTCTTTAAACAATCGTCTACTGCTTGCTAATAGTTACTTATTTAAAGTTTACATTTGTTTATGACGTATTTATTGTAAAACAAACATAAAAATATAGTAACAGAACTAATACTCGATTAACTAAATATACCTATCTATATACAGATATTTACAAGTAAAAAAAATGGGGGCTAGCTCGGCGCCGCGCTGTATGGCGATGCCAATTGGGTACTTTCCTCTACTTAAAGTAAATTATTTCACACCGTGCACGAAATAAAGCACCAGAATAATACTCACGTTTTCATATAAATTCCATATTAGAAAATTGTTTTGACAGTTCTAAAAAAGAAGCTGATTTGACTAGTAGGAAGTAGTCAATTCGCTGGGCCAGGAAGGAACCAGCCCTCTGGCCACCCGTAACATCAGTGAGACGCTTCGCTAGCTCCCTGAATATAGAGTGTGCTCCTGGTCCACAAGGCCCGAGGGTCTCCACCACAAACGGCTCAAACATGAAACCAGTTTGCGTTTATTTAGGTATCACAGAGTTCCAAAGGTTACTTTCGATCTCCATCACCAGATATATAACTTAAGAATGCTAAGTTTCAATAGAATCAGATACAGATAAGTTGATAATTGCACTTGTAAATGAAGGCTTAGGTATGGGTAAAAAATGAGTTCAAAAACTACAACCCTTACAACCCGACTACTGAAAAATTGCGCTCTAAAAAGTACAAAACAAGAAAATAAATCATATCGAACATAGGTAACGAAAATATTTTATAATCTTTCAAATTTGAGATATTCCGAGGATAGCCGTGGTCGTGTGCCACTTTACTTTAAAGCTTATGATAGCTTAGTTATAGCTGGTCAAGCAGATCTTGTCAGTAGAAAGAGGCGGCAAATTTGAAAAATGTAGGCGCGAAGGGATATCGTCCCATAGAAAACTTGATTTTCGCGCCTTGTTTTACTGACAAGATTTGCTTGACCAGCTATACTTACTGTATTGTGTCGTTTAATGGGTAAGTGGCATTTTACCCTCTGAGAGGCGTGGCTTTATTATTTGTAAGTATAGGTCTCATGCTATTAAATAATCAACTGGTAATATCTACTTAATATCATAACTCGAGTGGAGTTTGTTAATGATTAAGTGGATTAGATTTCTATCGACCGGGATATGGACCGTGATTACCTTTTTGTATTGTTTCCGAGTAAAAATGGTTAAAGATTAGATTAGCTTCCGCCCTCGACTTCGTCTGCGTGGGATTGATTCTATCTATAGCGGTAGGAGGGATATACACACATACTTAAGACAAAATTAAGTGGAGGACCCGCGCGAAATCGCCTTTTCATACAAATGTAGTCCTCATTTTCCTCTCTGGATATTAACATTAGATTAGATTAGATTTATTTATTTCACAATATATGATTACAGTACAAATTACATTAATGTCAATTTATAAGAATCTATATTGTGATCGTCAGAAATACATTTAAATAATATTATATATATATTATTGAATATATTTTGACACAATTCGTTGTATATCAACCACAGCTATGCTTTATGCGTTTCACTTTTGCTATGAACAATATATATCTGAATTATTGTAAAAATATTTTCCATAATGTCAATATCCAGAGAGGAAAATGGGGACTACGTTTGCATGGAGAAGTGGCCGTCCCCTGTCCTCTTAATATATACGAGTAAGTATGTATACCTATATTATTTTCAGAGAGCTTCGTAGCTACTTACCTTGTCTTCTAAATTTACATTTACAGTAAGTACCTACTTATGTATTGCATGTCTATAAAAGGAGCAAATACGGTTTATCATTTCAGGAGTTACCGAGTTTAAGTTTGATTGCGTATAAACTTTATCTAAATGACGTCTGCGTTATAATTATGCGATATGAGTGTTATCACGTCTTGATTATTATATGATCCAGGAATTCATAAAAAAGTGCAATATTAGCGTAGAACATTATGACAATAGACATAATTATAATGACAGGAAAATGTTTCCACTCTTCCTTCCTCCAGCGAGCGTGCGACACCTCCGCTCGCAACCCCGAAAACGTCTCGTCTCGAGGGAATGCAAACCGGTCAGACAAAATTGTTATTTTATGCCAAAAACAAATGCTGGTGCCAATCGATTCCGTTTCTATCCATGATCTACGAAGCCTAATTCTTTTCTAATGGGTACCCATAAAAGAAACATGAAGTTTTCGGTATTTTCTATATCTATGTCAGCGAACCGCGCAGGTAAACGTCACAAGAAATAGTAACATCAAGGATGTGACTATGGCTAAAGTCAGCGCCCATCGTCACGGTTAAGTTTGCACCAACACCATAATAAAGGTCCCGTATTTCCTTCCGCTACCACGTAAGCGGTTCTTACGTTAGGTGGGGGTGGGGAGGGTCGATCCCTAGGGGACACTTGGTAAACTTCATTTTTAATCAAACCAAACGAGATACAATTTTTTGCGCTGGTAACACTCATTCATTCGTTCCTAACTTCACGTTCTGTCATGGCACTGTATCGGAAAAGTCAGTGGTTCAAAAATGGCGGACGGTGAAAGATTTTCTGCGTACTATATTCAATTTTCGGTAAGCTTTAACTGGATTTATTGTATAATATGAGATGGAAATGATGTTAGTGAGTGTGCTTATTTTATTTGTTGTTTATTGAAGTGATGATTAACTTGGATTACATTGATATACGCGAACACATGTTTCGAGTACGGCACGTTTTATAATTTTACTATGTATGGGGAGACTTTGTCTTTTTCTTCAGGGGAGATATGATTCCGGGATCATGTCACCCCCAAAGCGATCAAGTATACATTGTAATAAATTTACTTACAAAATGATTCATAGAGCTATCATAAATATTTTCTTTTCTTTAGTAAATCATGCCGCGAAAGTACGACCAGAGAAACACTGATTTAAACTTTCAAGGTTTTTGGCTCATTATTGTTTATTAAAACGGAATTTAATGGCGTATAATTCAGTTTTTAATTATACAACCGACTCCGAAAACGGAATTAACCCCGTGGCCTTTGAAAAGACTGACTAAAGTTGACATCAACATTTTACGAACTACCCGTACTTGGTCTTTTTTATCAAGTTAAACGTTTTACACACAGGGGATGTTACTCGGTCGACAAAAAACACTTCTAACGATATTTGGTTTTCAACCGGCGATATTTGTTTTTATGGATGAAATGCTATTTCAATGGCTTTCCGACCTTATGTACTATAGAACCGACGGTCCATAGAAAGGATTTTAGGATTATGCAGCTTAAACACCGTCCTCAAAACGTGAGCTGTAAATTTCTAAACTTATTTATTATAGTAAACAATAACGACCAGTGATGGGTAAAAAAATTAAAATTGCTGTAGATCTGACGCTAAAAATACCTTCATAAGAACTTTAAAAAAATTAGCTTGTTACAAGAAATTTAGATTTTTTTTTTTTTGGTACAAAAATTGATTCCCTATTTTATGTTGTTTTATGGATAATACGATTACATTGTTTTTTTAAAGTATAAGATTATGGATTAATATGTGTTTGATATCTTCATATATTAATTTTCTGTAGGTGAATAAATTAATGTAGATACTACCCTCGAAATATGACATTGCCACTTAAAATCTTTTTACCAAGTGTCCCCAAATCTGGAAGACTTGATCCCTTCGGCTTAGACATCTGATTACCGGAAATACAACTTCAAAGCATGGAAGATGCAATATATATATGTTTGCTGTGTATTTTACAAATTATAGATGCATTGCTAATAGCGATCCGAGTTATATAATCAATGAGAATCTGGTATGGGGAGACATGGTAAAAATATGTTTACCATGTGTCCCAAGAACCAGGGTCACTTGATCCCCCTAGGATCAAGGCTCCCGACCAGGGGTAAACAAGTCTCCCTTACATAGGGGACACATGGTAAAAGTCAACAGTATCGGTTTTCATTAAATAATGATCTAATTTATTGCACAAATCTGTTCTAATTCAAACTATTAATGAAGAGATAAATTCTGAGTCGTATGGTCTATAAAGTTTTTCAATACTACAAATAGTTAAGAAAATGTATGCTAAAAACAAAAGGGGTGATCAACCCTCCCCAGTTTCCCCTATAGAAGTAAATGGGAATACGAATTATTTGAGATGTCGACTTCCTCTTGTAACGTCTGAATCCATATAGTGCAGGAGTTCCCAATCTTTTTCAGACCGCGCATTTGCAAGTTTACAATTTAATCTCGGCGCCCTAACCTAGCTAGGATATTCGTAATAGAAGGATTGCCTTTGCCGGGCACTTGCCACCCTCTTTATTATCTACGGTGCAACTTAATTACTTATAAGTAGTACACTGTTTTGAATAAAAAACCGCCATATTTCTTTCGCCGGGATCTTCGCGGGTCAGGGTAAAGGGTTAGAACCGCTGGTAGTTTTAAATTTTGACATTAATAAATTGAACAATAAACGATCATTATCGTTACAGTGAGTTCCGGCTTTTCCCCACGACTTGCGAAAGGAGCCTGAGGTTCATTCGACTAATTATCGCTTATCTCTTTATTTTTTTACTATGGTAACTGAAGCTACATAAAGTATAAACTAATTGCAGGCATCAATCCAGATATACCTTAATATATTGTAAGTACAAAGTTTCAAAGCAATCTAGCTACTGTTTTTAAAAATGAGTGTGCGTAACTACGTTTGTATGGGGAACCGAGCTTGCTGCGGGCTCTTAAGTAGGTACGTATCTCTAATGATGGTGTCACAAATTAAATTACGACACCGATTAACTTTATGTGGCCGATAAATTCAATTCAAAGTGGCAATAACACTGCTCATAGGGTTTGCACGACGGATCCGAAATGTGTGGGAAGATCCGCGGATCCGGATCCAGATCCGGATAATTTCATACATTTCGGATAATTTCATCCGGATTGCAAACCCTAACTGCTCATAATAACTGGGCTCGTTACAATGCATTCGTGACTCGTTCTTTAAACTAACCGTAATAGGCAGGTGGGGGAGTCCGGGAGACGTGCCCACTGAACTATTTTATTTAAATAGTTCCATAATCAAATTATTTATTTTTTAGCATGCAAGCATAGATTTATAAGGCACATGCAAGTGTCATGCGCGAATATATACCGTTAAATAAATATTTTGAAATTCGTCAACTGCATTTTTCTCATTAAATTCGATAAAACAAAGTGTACATTTATTGCATTTATATGATGGCTGAATAATAATTATGAAGTTCTAATACTCACGTGAATGCATTTAATTCTATTAGGTATTAAATTTTATCTGCATAAAGTGAGATTTTAAAGAAACCAATCACTCTTTAATAATACCGATTACAGTATTAATATTAGATTTTAACGCTCGCGAACATTGAACATTATTTATTGATAAATTAAAGCAATGTTGTCAATAAATACTTCTCTGTTTCACAATTTTCCTTGACACTCCACACGCAGAAAATTGAAAACACACAAATTGTTATCTCACCTAATCATGGTTGTTTGCAAATAATGCGTCAGGTGTACCGCGATCGTGCCGGACGACTGAATGGTAGATCGCGATACAAGGATATCTACCTCTACTGTAATTGAGCAAGATCTCTACAATGTAATACTATCGCTAAGGTATTAGAAAGATAATAATGTAAATATATAAAGGGAGATAATCGATTATGGTTCGTTTGAAACTGTGCCATTTATATTTTGAAAAGTACTAAGTATATATACCTAGGTATTCAATAATTGATATTACCTAATGTTGTATTAGTAATAGGTATAAAATAAATAAAAAAAGAATTAAAAAATTAAAAATAAACAAAAATAAAACCAAAATTAAATAACTTAATATAATATCTTTTTTAAAAAAAGGGAACCGCCTTCAAAAAACCAACCCACTGAAAAGCACAAAATAATTTTTATATGGCATCCCTATACGTCTCCAGTCCCTGTCCCGTCGTAAAGCAAATTTCTGCCAAAAAGTAATTAATACCTAATAATAAGAAAATTAATAATCATCCGGGTAATTACTTAGTTTTTGCAGTCGGTGCCAAACCAAAATTTTTGAGAACCGATATTTTAGACAACAAAGAACTGCACTTACTTGCATTATAAAGACATAGGTACTTAGTTTACTCATTATATAATTTATTTAGTTCTTGTAGGTACTAGGTACTTACTCGTATTTTTTTGCTGATTGGTAGTAAATAATGTTTTTGTTGGTTTGGCACCGCCTTCAAAAACTAAGTAATTACCCGGATGATTATTAATTTTCTTATTATTAGGTATTAATTACTTTTTGGCAGAAATTTGCTTTACGACGGGACAGGGACTGGAGACGTATAGGGATGCCATATAAAAATTATTTTGTGCTTTTCAGTGGGTTGGTTTTTTGAAGGCGGTTCCCTTTTTTTAAAAAAGATATTATATTAAGTTATTTTATTTTGGTTTTATTTTTGTTTATTTTTAATTTTTTAATTCTTTTTTTATTTATTTTATTTTTTACTTTTTAGTGATAGGTAGGTACTTCATTTATTTTAGGTTTTGGGCTAAAATATACTAGTTTGTTAGGTTCTCTATTTAGTTTTAGTGTAATTTAGTATTAAGTTAATTTGGTTTGGTTTTCTAGATGTGACGGATGACCTAAATAGCGTGGGCCTATGTTGCACCAACCCTGAGTTCCATTAGGTGAGCCAGGGTTCAGCATCAGCTCTATTTTGGGTACTGCTCTCCCAAGTGCTCATCAAGATGTGACGGATGACCGAAGTAACGTGGGCCTATGTTGCACCAAACCTGAGTTCCACTAGGTACAGCCAGGGTTCAGCATCAGCTCTAACTTGGGTACTGCTCTCCCAAGTGCTCATCAAGATGTGACGGATGACCAAAGTAGCGTGGGCCTATGTTGCACCAAACCTGAGTTCCACTAGGTACAGCCAGGGTTCAGCATCAGCTCTATCTTGGGTACTGCTCTCCCAAGTGCTGATTAAGATGTGACGGATGACCAAAATAGCGTGGGAATATGTTGCACCAAACCTGAGTTCCACTAGGTACAGCCAGGGTTCAGCATCAGCTCTATCTTGGGCACTGCTCTCCCAAGTGCTCATCAAGATGTGACGGATGACCAAAATAGCGTGGGAATATGTTGCACCAAACCTGAGTTCCACTAGGTACAGCCAGGGTTCAGCATCAGCTCTATCTTGGGCACTGCTCTCCCAAGTGCTCATCAAGATGTGACGGATGACCAAAATAGCGTGGGCCTATGTTGCACCAAACCTGAGTTCCACTAGGTGCAGCCAGGGTTCAGCATCAGCTCTACCTTGGGTACTGCTCTCCCAAGTGCTCATCAAGATGTGACGGATGACCAAAATAGCGTGGGCCTATGTTGCACCAAACCTGAGTTCCACTAGGTACAGCCAGGGTTGAGCATCAGCTCTATCTTGGGCACTGCTCTCCCAAGTGCTCATCAAGATGTGACGGCTGACCAAAATAGCGTGGGCCTATGTTGCACCAAACCTGAGTTCCACTAGGCACATCCTGAGTTCCACTAGGTACATCCAGGGTACAGCATCAGCTCTATCTTGGGTACTGCTCTCCCAAGTGCTCATCAAGGCGTGTCGGATGACCAAAACAGCGTCTACCTATGTTGCACCAAACCCGAGTTCCACTAGGTACATCCAGGGTTCAGCATCAGCTCAGATCTATGTATACTAAAACCTTCTCCAGAATGTAACAAACACTTTTCTGAAAACCGCATCAAAATCGGTTCAGCCAAACGCGAGATAATCGCGAACAAATATACATACATACATACATACATACATACATACATACGGGTCAAACTGAGAACCTCCTTTTTTTTTTGAAGGCGGTTAATTATAGTTGTAGTTATTTTAAAAAAAATACAGTCAAGATCAATAGTAGCGGATGAAACAACTCACCAAAAGTATATTATGCCACCCTTAAATATAATATTTTTATACTTTTCCAAATAGATATATATATATCTCTACAGTTTGCGTTCAAAAGTATTTGTCATGATCTAATTGTTTTACATAAATTTAATATCCTCTTTATGTTAATAACTATAAGCTATTACTATTGGATACTTTTGACGCCTAGTCTGATCAGTGGTTCGTCCATTGATTTCGATTCGCGTTGACTTGCCTATTTTGAAATAAACTAGCAAGTTATAGGTACTACACCTACACATTTCGAAGATGAAGTATCTGTCTGAAAAAATACTCACGCGCATGATGTTCGCGGGCGGTTTTTGTGGGGAAACCTTGAAGATTGGTGGGGCATGGAAAAGCGTTAATTAAAGAATTAAAGCATAGGTACTTAACAAAATTAAACCACTTGAACTTGTCTCCCACATGCATTACTATCGTTAATGTTATCGAGCCTGCCTTCATATTTTAACAACGAAATTGTAATTTTAATAGCCGAGTTATATTAGGACTACTAAATAAAAATAAATTGATTAACAATTGAATATGATTTATTTTCAAATTACTTACATGTCACTTCGAACGTCCATCAACCATCGTTCTGATTTGAAGATCATCATTGCCTACATAGAAAGTAAGTATAGAAATTCAAAATTGGTAAGGTCAAGTGAGGTAAATGCAACTATGGGATTATTGCGTCTCTCCGTTCTTTCTCGAATACGAATGGTCGAAACGCCCTCTACTATGCAACGTTTCATGCCTGAGATACTTGGAAATGAAACGTTGCATAGTAGAGGGCGTTTCGACCAATCGTATTCGAGAAAGAACGGAGAGACGCAATAACCCCATAGTTCCATTTACCTCACTTGACCTTATGCACGATTGGCTCAATATTTGTGATGTGCTTTAAATAAATTTCTTAAACTAAATTTTATAGTAAAAAAATACCATGCTAGGTCAATCTTACAATCTATAATTTAGATCAGCTACTGCTATATTTACAGTTCACTCTTCAGTTTTAGTAGCCTTATCACGAGTTTGACACTGACATATTCGCTAACGTCTGCGTAACTTACTTTCTATACATCTCGCATCTTTTCTAATATCTTCGTTCAAGTGTGACTATTATTTGAATTTTGAATATTGTAGTTCTATGGTAAAGTATTTTTAATAGTGGACTAAATAACAAATAACCTTGCTATTAATACTTAATCAAATCACGTAACAAACATGTGTACCATAGTTGCAGTACAATGGATTGCAGTTAGGTGGCCTTACGGTACTTACTTTACAGTAAGACTGTGTAGCATAATATGCAAGTCGGTAGGATGAATTGTAAAAGAGTATTGTAATTGTACAATGCACCCTGCACCAGAAACATATCAGGGTGCAGGAAGCACCCTGTATATTGATACAGGGTGCTTCCTGTAACAGGAGCAATAAATTAAATTGTAGGCTGTACTCCTCAAACTGACCAACATTTGTTCAGTTTAGTTTAATTTATTGCTCCTGTTACAGGAAGCACCCTGTATATATATAATATATAATCAATTAAAATTTGCAAACCAAGGCAGCGGTGGCGTAATGTCATCGCCAAAGATTTAAACGCCTGTGGGTTGGCAGAAACCGATGTCCAGGATAGAGCGAAGTGGAAGGAGAAAAGTAGGAAAGCGGACCCCGTTACAGTACGGGACAAACGCTAGGAGGATGATGATGATGATGAATTAAAATGTGTATGAACAATGTACATATTTCTGCAATTCACCTGGTATACTCTCTATTTAAATACAATTTACAATTGCTTTCGTAAATATATTTAATTTGCTTAAAAAAAGGTAATCTCACACTTACGTACTAAAATAATTTGGTGTTCTCATTTATTGTAATATCCTTAACGCCCTTAATGTGGATGTGCTTCTGCTAATTTTATAAAACTTTCTTGGCCTTTATTCTCCTATTAAGTATATCTATTCTCTGCAATAAAATCCTTTGTCTTCTCAAAAGCAAACCAAGCTACTAAAATATTATTAATGTCCATTAAAAACAACAGTGTTTGTGTGCTGTGTATAGTACTATTTAGTGTAAAATTTTACGTACGTAAACGTAACAAATAACATTTCGTAAGTGCCAGTTGCACCATCCGCACTTGACAGACTGATCAACATCACCCGGCGCGCAATTTGGTGCAACCGACCCTAATTGTGCTAAACACACTACAGTCGAGAGTAATATAATAAAATTATCAGGAAAAACTTAACAAGTGATGGGCCTAGTCATTTATTTGTGTTCAACATTTTATTAGCGTGGGAATATGTACATTCAGTGTAGCCTGTCGAACAAAAAATAATCCCTAGATTATTTAGTCATTTGGTACCAATTAGTGCAATATAACTAAATGAAGGGCACTTATTAAATTTTATAATTCGTAACTTAGTAGTTTGGACAATCTAACGGTTTTTTTTACGATTAATACATAATTCACTGCGAAATAACCCGAATATCTTCAACATAATTTTGCTAGCTTTGATAAAGTAGACTGTATTTTGTTATATATATAAGAAATACCTAGTTAATATTAAGTTTTTTAATTATTGTATTTCACTGGTGGAGTGTTAGGTATGTCAATATCTGTTTTGTGACGCTAACTACATATTACACCTTTTAAAAATTACATCAGGCAAAGAATACCTCAAATATCTAAAAGAGGTATTGGCTGAGGTATTGTCTATATTTGTGGCTTTCCATCAGGTAAGGGTCCTTATGCTTCATTTGCAATAAGGACGTTTCTATCAGAATTTCAGATGGAAGCATCCTTATTACACTTGAAGCATAAGGACCCTTCTGTAATGGAAAGCCACATTTGTATATTCTCGTTATTCCCACTAGTCAAGTTGTTTAGCGCTCTTGCTTATAATATACGACGTACTAATTTTCATGCATAAAAAAATTAATAATTTAATGGACATTACGTAGATACTCACATCAGAGACAAATTGATAATAAAGACTAAACAAATGTGTTCTATGCAAAAACTTCTTTCTTTATAATTGTCGTAGATGTGACATTTAGCAATGTCTCAGTCTCAGTTCCACTTAATACAAAGATTCATTGATTTTATGAGTAGTCTAAGAAAAAAATCGTCTCCGGGTTTGACTGCTGAAGAAGGTGGAGCTATGCCAACGGCACCATATGTTCTGTGGTACCTCAGATGTCAAATGTAAACTTTTACCGTACCGGGTAATGTACATATGTATTATTATCCCTATCTACATTAGAATATGTCAAATTCAAAGCACGAATTTGTCTTGCGACTTTACAAGTGCCAACCATGTGCCAACAATGAACATCTACAACAATTGCAAAGACCGCGAGTTTGTACAGAATTGTAATGTCTTTATTGTTAAATTGTCTCAGTTTACTGTAATAATTAAATAAAGTCTTATTTACTATGTGTTCATATTATAAACTGCATGTTCACATGTGAAAACCACCCCGCAGTCCAACTTTGGCAAGGACATTTAAGTGATAAATGTTATTAACTATCTTTCTTAACACTAAAATTATTATTATTAAATTGCGTTAACCTATATTTACGCCCTGAACGCAGCAGTATCATTCTACAATTTGAGTAAAAAGATATGCACAAGTATCATTAGGTATAACGTCCAGTCAAAATTTAAAGATCTTAGAGGTACTGCCTAATAAGTTCGCGCGGCCGGCAGCGATGTGCGTTGTCGTTATATGTATATTGGATTGGCACCACTTATGGGTAAAAATATATATATGCATATAACGTTTCAGCGCAAATATATCTTATGCTAAATTCGAGCGCTGACACAACATATTTTGACATGAACATTCTGATGAATGGTAACTATAAATACTCTAATATGAGTATTGTGGCTCATTATATTGCTGAACCTAAGAAAAAATGCAGATTCTAAGTACATGAGGCCTCTCCTAAGGGTTTTCAAGAACTTGACAGCTTTGACAGATGTCAGGACCAGGCATCTCGGTGCTGCCACCTAGGTTGAGGGTCGACTTATCCCCATCCTTACAACGCAAAGCTCATTTCACACTTCTTTTAGTGTTATTGAACTTTTTATACTGCCATTAAAAGCCCAGCCAAAAAACCCTCATGAGTAAAATACAGCAAAATGAACCACTGTTGTAAAGCTAACCAACTGTTAATCAGGGCTTCTAGTTCCCGGAGGCTCGTCCCCAAAGCAGTGCTTGTGTGTCGGGTCCTTGTAGGAGTTCTCGTGCTGTACGCTGTGCGAGCTGGTGCGGCATTTGGTCAAGCACAACTCGTAGTCATCTGAGAGTGAGCGGAATAGTACATTTTCCTCCGCTGATAGTTTTGATAGCACCAATTCTAACATGTCTCTCTGAAAAAAAAAAGAACATTATATAATCAAAGGTCAAATGTCAAAGCGTCAACAGGGGTGAATAAGTATAAAAACTAGATATGATTTTACGATAATTTTCTAAGAACTACCCAAACAAATGGTGTCATGTGATTTAACATAATTTGTGTGGTTAGTTACAAATTGTTACAAATTTTTAAAGTGCGTTTTAGACCTATGTTCGTGATTTATATGTATTGAGCGAAAGTCAAAAAGCGGCCAAGTGCGAGTCGGACTCGCCCATGAAGGGTTCCGTATTTAGGCGATTTAAGACGTATAAAAAAAAACTACTTACTAGATCTCGTTCAAACCAATTTTCGGTGGAAGTTTACATGGTAATGTACATCATATATTTTTTTTAGTTTTATCATTCTCTTATTTTAGAAGTTACAGGGGGGGACACACACATTTTACCACTTTGGAAGTGTCTCGCGCAAACTATTCAGTTTAGAAAAAAATGATATTAGAAACCTCAATATCATTTTTGAAGACCTATCCATAGATACCCCACACGTATGGGTTTGATGAAAAAAAAATTTTTGAGTTTCAGTTCGAAGTATGGGGAACCCCAAAAATTTATTGTTTTTTTCTATTTTTGTGTGAAAATCTTAATGCGGTTCACAGAATACATCTACTTACCAAGTTTCAACAGTATAGTTCTTATAGTTTCGGAGAAAAGTGGCTGTGACATACGGACGGACAGACAGACGGACAGACGGACAGACAGACAGACAGACATGACGAATCTATAAGGGTTCCGTTTTTTGCCATTTGGCTACGGAACCCTAAAAATCAGGATTCGAATCGATGAAGTAACTAGAGAAAATCTTCAAGATTGCTAATTAAATTTTTAGCAACCATAAGTATTGTGATCTAAATGTAATCTAAATGTAATGTAGGTACCTAGTGAATGTTTTGTGACTTGTAAATGTAAACTGAGCGTTGTCCAGCGGGCGCTGGAGAGAAAACTGGTGGGGATCACATTGAGAGACCGTAAAACGAATGAGTGGCTGAGACGAGACTAGAGATGCCCCGAATAGTGGTTTTGGCCGAATACCGAATATTCGGCCCCTCTCTCGGCCGAATACCGAATATTCGGCATGACATGCGAACATTTTGAGTCACAATTATTATGAAAACTGATCGCTAACAAAGCTCAACGTTAGATGATGTTAGCTAAGATATTATATTTTTGTTGAACAGCATTAATGACTAGAGTCAAACAAAACAGACTCATGAAAAAATAAAATGTTTTTTAATCAACAAATGCTGAAAAAAGGGTCTTCGTATTTAACAACTTTCCAAGAACACATTCTAAATATACCTACATAGTTTTTGGTTATTTTTATTATGCAATTTTTCTTTTTAAGTAGGTGCAACAGATATTCGGTATTCGGCCGAATAGTAGGCAACATTCGGCCGAATAGTAGGCAACATTCGTCCGAATACCGAATATTCGGCAAAGTGGCCGAATAGGCCGAATACCGAATAGTTGCCGAATATTCGTGGCATCTCTAGCTGAGACAGCAGAGCAAGGTCACGGATGTTGTAAAACGCGTAGCCAGTTTGAAGTGGGAATGGGCTGGTCATATGGCACGAAAGACCGACTCGTGGAGTAAACGAATATTCGAGTGCCGACCATGGGGGGAAGAACGTCCTCCAAGTAGACCCAATATGCGTTGGGAAGATGACATCAAAAGGACTGAGGGGATGAGGTGGCTCCAGGCTGCACAGAACCGTGACGAATGGCGTAAAATGAAGGAGGCCTACACCCGAAGGGTAGAAAAGGGCTAAAGAGAGAGAGAAAGAGAGAGACTTGTAAATAGTGTAGCTTAGTATTTTATTTATTTATTTATTTATTTATAGCCTTATTTCAGAATACATTTTTTTTTTTTTTTTTATATCTACAGTTTTTCTTAATTTACTACGGTAACTGATTCTGTGTGCCTTCGGGCAAAGGCCTCCCCCAATCTTCTCCACTCTTCCTTATTATGAACTAATCTGGTCCATGTTTTTGTTTTTGTGCCTCCAGCCATGTCTTTAATTTCATCGGACCATCTTTTAAATTGCCCGCCTCTGTTTCTTTTATGCCCTCTAGGGTGCCAAAGTGTTACAATTTTGCTCCATTTATCTCCTCCTCTAAACTATTAGAGGAGGAGATAAATGGAGCAAAATTGTACAAAAAAACAAAACAACTAAAATGGAAGTGGGCTGGACATACTAATGTCCAGCCCACTTCCATTTTAGTTGTTTTGTTTTGTATGTAACATCAGTAAACCCTGTTTTGTCTCTTAAATTCTTGCAACTTATTTTGTCTATTCTTCTTTTCTTTAAGATGCTTCTTTCCATGGCTCTCTGAGTTATGCTTAACCTTTTACATTGTGCTTTGGTGAGTGCCCACGTCTGGCAGCCATATGTGAAGATTGGTAGAATACATGTGTTGAAGAGTTTTCTTTTGATGTGCATACTTATTTGGCTATTTTTCATGACTTCTTTCAGCGACCAGTATCTCTTCCACGCGTTTCCAATTCTTCTGTCTATTTCCTTTGTTGTTGAGTCATGGTTGGATATTAATTGACCTAAATATTATATTCTGTTACATACTCAATGGTGTTGTCATCTATTTTTATCTCTTTGGCATCCATACTATTAGTCATTGCTTTAGTTTTCTGGAGATTCATAGAGAGTCCGACTTCTTTACTAGCTGTATTCAGTTCTACGAGCATTTTCTGTAACTCTTCTGCTGTATTGGCGAAGACCACTATGTCGTCCGCGAATCTCAAATGGGTTAGTTTCTCGCCGTTTATATGTAAGCCGTTACTCGACCAATCAAATGTCCGAAATACTTCCTCTAAAACTGCTGTGAATAGTTTGGGTGATAAAGGGTCGCCCTGTCTTACTCCTCTCTGTATATTTATGTCACCACCTTCCTTTTCCAATTTGATTTTTGCTGTTGTTTCTGTGTAGATGTTCTTAATTATCCTTATGTATTTGGGCTCGACACCTTGATTTAGCAAAGCTTTCCAGATTTTTGAGTGGTCGAGTGAATCAAACGCCTTGCAGTAGTCTACGAAACAACAGTGATAGTGAATGTTATATTCTTTGCATTTTTCTGCTATCTGTCTAGCTACGTGTATGTGATCCACTGTAGAATAGTTGTTTCTAAAGCCTGCCTGTTCTCTCGGTTGATTTTCGTCTAAAGTTTTGGTAATACGGTTTAAAATAATTTTCGAAAATACTTTATACATATTGGACATTAGGCTTATAGGCCTATAATTTCCAATGTCGTCTCTGTTGCCCTTTTTGTGTAATAGATTAATAGAGGATACTTTCCATGATTTTGGTATCTTTTCTGTTTCCAGGATAATGTTGAAGATTTTAGTCAGGAGTGGTGTAATGATCTCTTTTGTTTCAAGTATCGCTTCATTTGATATATTATCAGGGCCTAATGCTTTGTCTCTCTTTTGAGTGCTGATTGCTTTTTCGACTTCGCTTTGCATAATAGATGGTACTTCGTCGGAGTCAGGTAATTCAATTAGTTCAGTTGATGATCTTTTTGAGTATAAGTCTCTATAGTAATCTGTGGCAGTACTTATAATGTCTGGTCTTTTAGTTTTGTCTATGCCGGAAGGATTTTTTAGTTTAGGTATCCATTGCTCCTTTTCTTGTAGTAATTTCATGGCTTTTTTAGTTCCTCCGGTTTTTTCTATTAGGATCTCCAAAGTCCGTAGTCTATGGTCTTTCCTGTCTTTTCGCATATTGGTTCTTAAATCTTTACTTAATTGAGTAATGGCTCTTCTAATTTCTGCTGTTTTAGGAGAAGTTTCTAACAATTTTGCTCTGTTTTCCATAATTTGTAGCTTAGTATTAGTTCGTTTTCAATAATCACGGAAGAGTGGTGCCTCCCGACACAGGCAAATATATTGCTTACCGGGAAACACCATCCCTCAAATTGCACAGCTTTTTTATGAAATAAAGAGTTTTGTATTTGTAATCTAAACTATCTAAAGGTACGATTTTGCAAAAACTCCGCTCTGTGTACCTACATCACCTTAAGACGGCGGCCAGAAAATCAGAGGATAATAAAACAAATGCTGCGCCGCGAAACTTGCGACGGAAGATATGAGTGATTATTTTGAAAAATATTAACTTTATCAAAAATGGTTGTTGAAGACCCCTACCGTCAATATATTAAAAAAAAAACTAGTTTTTAGAAGCTAAATTTTTTGTATATTTTTGTGTCCAATTTATTATGATAAATGGCTTATTTTCTACCTATTTAAGACAGTTTTGTTATGAAATTCAACATGTGTCATCATCCCTATTATAAATATCTCTTTGGTAAAGGATTAATTGGTAGGCACATTACCTTGCCCGGGTCTAAGCAACACGAGACACAGAACTCGTAGATAACACAGCAATGGTTTTCTTTGCAGCTGTCACAGCCATATCTCCTGGTCGACTCTGCGTCTGGGTCACAGCAGCCATTCTTGTTCATGTGGTTCCTTTTGCATACATAGCCTGGAATTCACCAAATATTTCCAATGTAAAATCAAAGTTCAATATACCATCTAAATTCCTATGATTGTGATAGTGCAGTGAGTTACAAAAGAACATACCCACTTTATAAAATAATTCCATTCATAAAGTGGGTATGCAATTTTGCAAGTATGCTGTACATTCAACATAATTTGAATAAATTTAATCTCTAAGAAACAAAATTGGGTAGCATTTTTTACAACCAAGAATAATTTGCTTTTATGGATTTAAATTACAATTGAAGTTTTCTTATTTGTTTACTGTAAATTTTGTCATATAATGCTTACCTCGATCATCAACTATGAAGGTTTTCCCCTGTACGGAGTTCCTGCACACAATATTATCTAGTGTATCATTGTGCTCCTGTAGTGTTCGCCACACAAACGGCTTCCTCTCAATCATGATGTCCTGGTATGCCATGTTCCTGCTTCCACCCTGCAGATAATTAGGATCCATTTAATTGTGGTTTCAAATACTTAATTCATGAGTGTATTGCACTATAAGTAGGTTATTGAATATGTTGTCAATTTAATCATGTATTGTATTTTTCTTCATTACAAAATCTTAACAATTTAAAGTGTTTATAAGAAACTGGCATGAGGTTAACAAAAATAACGGTAAAACGAAAGTAGCTTCATAACACAACAACTATACAAACGTGAAGAAAATGATGATATGCTGATGTGCAATTACTGACAAAAACTAACCTCTCTCCATAAACTGACGATGCAGTAAGTCAGCGAAGATGCAAATATTATGCCTAAGACGAGCCTTCTTCGGATAAACCTAACTAAAGCCGCGTACCACATCTTAAATCTTCTAAATGAGATTTGAAACAAGAAACTGTGTTGACACTTCGCGAGCGCACTACCATTTTTAAAGACTAATCACGATGGAACGTGATGAGTAAATTTAAATGATCTCTCTAAATTCGTCATTGCTGTCAACTATGTTTGTTTTATTTATTGTATAATAAATTATACGCCTCGTAATTGTCTGGAGTGCTATTCTGTTGTGTATGTGTACACAAACGAAATTGACGTATTCATTAGATTATTGACAAGTGACAGTGACATACTACTTTGTTTTTTTTTTATTTGTCCTTCTGGACAGGCTAAGACCATAGGCCATACTGCCGGCCTAGCCAAGGTTACAATCGCTATCGTTTCGATAACGAAACGCTTTGTGTGTCTCTATCACTCTTCCATATTAGTGCGACAGGGACAGTTGCGTTTCGATCGCTACGGAGCGTTAGCGATTGGTACTTTGGCTACGCGGCCTGCCTCGTCTTCGGTAAGATTACATTTCTTAAGTCGGTTTTAGTTATAGTCTTCCTTTTTATAAATCCATAACTCAAATCCAATAAGTTCGACGACCGGTCTGGCCTAGTGGGTAGTGACCCTGCCTGTGAAGCCGCGGTCCTGGGTTCGAATCCCAGTAAGGGCATTTATTTGTGTGAGCACAGATATTTGTTCCTGAGTCATGGTTGTTTTCTATGTATTTAAGTATTTGTATATTATATATATCGTTGTCTGAGTACCCACAACACAAGCTTTCTTGAGCTTACCGTGGGGCTTAGTCAATTTGTGTAATAATGTCCTATAATATTTATTTATTTATTTATTTAATAAGTATGTCTTCAGTATATTTGTCTTCAATAATTGGCTTTTTATAAATAATCCAGTCCAATAGTAAGTCTTCAGTTTAATAAATCACATGTCAGTATCAGGGTTACCATATCTTGGTTTTTCTCCAAATCCAGTAGAAATTAGAATTTCAAGTTACATCCAGATCATGTATAAAATTAAAATCTCTCACATAAATAAATCTGTGAGTATTCAAAAATTAAACTCGTACCAAATCATTACAACAATCCACATTTCTCATTTTACAAAATGCAATTTAAAACCGATCACAATACGCTGAGTTGACTCGCAGGTAGAAGTTTATAGGTGATGAGGTGAGTAGGTGGTGGTGGTGAGTTCGGAGTAGTTATACTTTATATATTAGTAAGTTTCTACAAGTGTACTGAGAGAGGAGCAAGCCCGGAAATATGCTTAGGTGTCGCAGGTGTCGCAGCACCTCTTTTATACATTGATGTTACTTTGTTGCACATGCGTCAACGCGTTAAGGATTTCATCACTAATAAGCATATCCGCCACCTTGTCATAACAAGTCATTGTAAATCATAGTTTTATTAGATTTTTATTACTAGAACGTGACTGTTACGCAGGAATGCCGGATTAGTCAAATTAGTTGTAACCTATGTAATATATTTGCTTTGATGTTAGGGTTCACTATTGAAGTAGTGGGTTCCTTAACTCCTCCCTCCTTAAGATAAAAATACATTTTTAACAAAAATTATTTTTTATAAAAACTAACTTAGTATAAGTGTTAAATAGTCTCCCTGGAGCGATCAATGTCTAACTATTATAATACTTAAAAATCAAACATACGGGCATAGCAGTGGTTAATATACTTACAACAAACTGTGTCAAAATATTTTTAAGAATCCAGAGAGGAAAATGAGGACTTTGTTTGTATGAAAAGCCGCGGTGTATCCTCTTAAGGCCTGTACACACACACCGGATTCGTGTGCGTAGGCATGCAGAAGTTAAGAAGAGCTTTTCACGGTAGTGAGACGCTGAGCTATGAACTGGGCTATAACCGCGAAAATCGAAGTTCGCAAATTGCGGGCATTTTTCTCTGTCACTATAATTACGCCTTCATTAGAGTAAAAGAGAAAGATCCTCGCAATTTGCAAATTTCGGTTTTCGCGGTAGCCACTCAGAGGAGTGCCGCGGCAGTATCTCGCCCGCGAGATAGACTACCCGTCTTTTTTAGGGTTCCGTAGCCAAATGGCAAAAAACGGAACCCTTATAGATTCGTCATGTCTGTCTGTCTGTCTGTCCGTCTCTCCGTCTGTCTGTCCGTCCGTATGTCACAGCCACTTTTCTCCGAAACTATAAGAACTATACTGTTGAAACTTGGTAAGTAGATGTATTCTGTGAACCGCATTAAGATTTTCACACAAAAATAAAAAAAAACAAAAAATTTTTGGGGTTCCCCATACTTCGAACTGAAACTCAAACATTTTTTTTGCATCAAACCCATACGTGTGGGGTATCTATGGATATAGGTCTTCAAAAATGATATTGAGGTTTCTAATATCATTTTTTTCTAAACTGAATAATGCGCGAGAGACACTCCCAAAGTGGTAAAATGTGTGCCCCCCCCCCCCTGTAACTTCTAAAATAAGAGAATGATAAAACTAAAAAAAATATATGATGTTCATTACCATGTAAACTTCCACCTAAATTTAGTTTGAACGAGATCTAGTAAGTAGTTTTTTTTTATACGTCATAAATCGCCTAAATACGGAACCCTTCATGGGCGAGTCCGACTCGCACTTGGCCGCTTTTTTTAACCGCCTTCAAAAAAAAAAGGAGGTTCTCAGTTTGACCCGTATGTATGTATGTATGTATGTATGTATATTTGTTCGCGATTATCTCGCGTTTGGCTGAACCGATTTTGATGCGGTTTTCAGAAAAGTGTTTCTTACATTCTGAAGAAGGTTTTAGTATACATAGATCTGAGCTGATGCTGAACCCTGGCTGTACCTAGTGGAACTCAGGTTTGGTGCAACATAGGCTCACGCTGTTTTGGTCATCCGACACGCCTTGATGAGCACTTGGGAGAGCAGTACCCAAGATAGAGCTGATGCTGAACCCTGAATGTACCTAGTGGAACTCGGGATGTACCTAGTGGAACTCAGGTTTGGTGCAACATAGGCCCACGCTGTTTTGGTCATCCGTCACATCTTGATGAGCACTTGGGAGAGCAGTACCCAAGATAGAGCTGATGCTGAACCCTGGCTGTACCTAGTGGAACTCAGGTTTGGTGCAACATAGAAACACGCCGTTTTGGTAATCCGTGACATCTTGATGAGCACTTGGGAGAGCAGTACCCAAGATAGAGCTGATGCTGAACCCTGGCTGTACCTAGTGGAACTCAGGTTTGGTGCAACATAGACACACGCCGTTTTGGTAATCCGTCACATCTTGATGAGCACTTGGGAGAGCAGTACCCAAGATAGAGCTGATGCTGAACCCTTGCTGTACCTAGTGGAACTCAGGTTTGGTGCAACATAGGCCCACGCTATTTTGGTAATCTGTCACATCTTGATGAGCACTTGGGAGAGCAGTACCCAAGATAGAGCTGATGCTGAACCCTTGCTGGACCTAGTGGAACTTAGTTTTGGTGCAACATAGGCACACTTTGTTTTGGTTAACCGACTTGTCGTCGTGAGCCTATGTTGCAGAGTTCCACTAGGTGGGTCGATGAACTTTTTTCTAACTGCCTTTAAAAAAAGGACGTTCTCAGTTTGACCCGTATGTATGTACCTATGTATGTGTGTATGTTTGTTCGTGATTATCTCGCGTTTGGCTGAACCGATTTTGATGCGGTTTTCAGAAAAGTGTTTGTTACATTCTGGAGAAGGTTTTAGTGTACAGTACATGGATGGTTTGAAAAACCAATTGGACCCGGTAGGTGGCCATGCTATCGGTATACCTACCAACAAATTTATGTTGCTAAAACCGATTTAGATAAAATAGTGGGAGTGGGAGTCGGACTCGGACTGGGACTGGGAATGGGAGTGGAAGTGGGAGCAATATACATACAAATCGTTTGGCACCAAAACGTCATATTATGTTATGTCGCGATTATCATCGAGTTAGGCCATCACCAACATTAGTAGGTAGTTACTAGCCCAAAACTAAATGGAGAGCCTAACAAACTAGTATTTTAGCCCAAAACCTAAAATAAATGAAGTACCTGCCTATCACTAAAAAGTAAAAAATAAAATAAAATAAATAAAAAATAATTAAAAAAATAAAAATAAACAAAAATAAAACCATAATAAAATAGCTTAATATAATATCTTTTAAAAAAAAAGGGAACCGCCTTCAAAAAACCAACCCACTGAAAAGTACAAAATAATTTTTATATGGCACCCCTTTACGTGTCCAGTCCCTATCCCACGGCGTAAAGCAAATTTTTGCCAAAAAGTAATTAATACCTAATAATAAGAAAATTAATAATCATCCGGGTAATTACTTAGTTTTTGAAGGCGGTGCCAAACCAACAAAAACAGTCTTTACTACCAATCAGAAAAACAATACGAGTACCTAGTACCTACAAGAACTAAATTAATGAGTAAACTAAGTATGTCTTTATAATGCACGTAAGTGCAGCGTTCTTCGTTGTCTAAAATATCGGTTCTCAAAAATTTTGGTTTGGCACCGACTTCAAAAACTAAGTAATTACCCGGATGATTATTAATTTTCTTATGATTAGGTATTAATTACTTTTTGGCAAAAATTTGCTTTACGCCGTGGGATAGGGACTGGACACGTAAAGGGGTGCCATATAAAAATTATTTTGTACTTTTCAGTGGGTTGGTTTTTTGAAGGCGGTTCCCTTTTTTTAACCGCCTTCAAAAAAAAGGAGGTTCTCAGTTTGACCCGTATGTATGTATGTATGTATGTATGTATATTTGTTCGCGATTATCTCGCGTTTGGCTGAACCGATTTTGATGCGGTTTTCAGAAAAGTGTTTCTTACATCCTGGAGAAGGTTTTAGTATACATAGATCTGAGCTGATGCTGAACCCTGGCTGTACCTAGTGGAACTCAGGTTTGGTGCAACATAGGCTCACGCTGTTTTGGTCATCCGACACGCCTTGATGAGCACTTGGGAGAGCAGTACCCAAGATAGAGCTGATGCTGAACCCTGGCTGTACCTAGTGGAATTCAGGTTTGGTGCAACATAGGCCCACGCGATTTTGGTTATCCGTCACATCTTGATCAGCACTTGAGAGAGCAGTACCCAAGACAGAGCTGATGCTGAACCCTGGCTGTACCCAGTGGAACTCAGGTTTGGTGCACCATAGGCCCACGCTATTTTGGCCATCCGTCACATCTTAATGAGCACTTGGGAAAGCAGTACACGAAATAGAGCTGATGCTGAACCCTGGCTGTACCCAGTGGAACTCAGGTTTGGTTCAACATAGGCCCACGCTATTTTGGCCATCCGTCACATCTTGATGAGCACTTGGGAGAGCAGTACACGAAATAGAGCTGATGCTGAATCCTGGCTGTATCTAGTGGAACTCAGGATTGATGCGACATAGGCCCACGTTATTTTGGTCCTCCGTCACATCTTGATGAGCACTTGGGAGAGCAGTACCCAAGATAGAGCTGATGCTGAACCCTGGCTGTACCTAATGGAACTCAGGGTTGGTGCAACATAGGCCCACGCTATTTAGGTCATCCGTCACATCTTGATGAGCACTTGGGAGAGCAGTACCCGAAATAGAGCTGATGCTGAACCCTGGCTGTACCTAGTGAAACTCAGGTTTGGTGCAACATAGGCCCACGCTATTTTGGTCATCCGTCACATCTTGATGAGCACTTGGGAGAGCAGTACTCAAGATAAAGCTGACGCTGAACCCTTGCTGTACCTAGTGGAACTCAGGTTTGATGCATCATAGGCACACTTTGTTTTGGTTAACCGACTTGTCGTCGTGTGCCTATGTTGCAGAGTTCCACTAGGTGGGTCGATGAACTTTTTTCTAACTGCCTTTAAAAAAAAGGACGTTCTCAGTTTGACCCGTATGTATGTATGTATGTATGTATGTATGTATGTATGTGTGTATGTATGTTTGTTCGTGATTATCTTGCGTTTGGCTGAACCGATTTTGATGCGGTTTTCAGAAGTGTTACATTCTGCAGAAGGTTTTAGTGTACAGTACATGGATGGTTTGAAAAACCAATTGGACCCCGTAGGTGGCCATGCTATCCGTATACCTACCAATAAATTTAAGTTGCTGAGTGGGAGGCGGACTCGGACTCGGACTGGGAATGGGAGTGGGAGTGGGAGGAATATACATACAAATCGTTTAGCACCAAAACGTCATATTATGTTGTGTAAATAAAAAATTGTCGTGATTATCGTCGAGTTAAGCCATCACCAACATTAGTAGGTAGTTACTAGCCCAATATTAAATGGAGAGCCTAACAAACTAGTATTTTAGCCCAAAACCTAAAATAAATGAAGTACCTACCTATCACTAAAAAGTAAAAAATAAAATAAAATAAATAAAAAAATTAAAAATAAACAAAAATAAAACCAAAATAAAATAACTTAATATAATATCTTTTTTAAAAAAAGGGAACCGCCTTCAAAAAACCAACCCACTGAAAAGTACAAAATAATTTTTATATGGCACCCCTTTACGTGTCCAGTTCCTATCCCGTCGTAAAGCAAATTTTTGTCAAAAAGTAATTTAACTAGTAATAAGAAAATTAATAATCATCCGGGTAATTACTTAGTTTTTGAAGGCGGTGCCAAACCAACAAAAACATTCTTTACTACCAATCAGAAAAAAATACGAGTACGTACCTACAAGAACTAAATTAATGAGTAAACTAAGTATGTCTTTATAATGCAAGTAAGTGCAGAGTTCTTCGTTGTCTAAAATATCGGTTCTCAAAAATTTTGGTTTGGCGCCGACTTAAAAAACTAAGTAATTACCCGGATGATTATTAATTTTCTTATTACTAGGTATTAATTACTTTTTGGCAAAAATTTGCTTTACGACGGGATAGGAACTGGACACGTAAAGGGGTGCCATATAAAAATTATTTTGTACTTTTCAGTGGGTTGGTTTTTTGAAGGCGGTTCCCTTTTTTTAAAAAAGATATTTTAAAAAGATATTATATTATTCGACTTTACAATGATTTAGGACTTTAGGTGCGTAATCTGGGGGCACGGTAGTGCCCCCGCCAAGACGAGCAAAGCGAAGCGCAAGGGCACTACCTACCTTTTCTCGAAGCGCTTCGTCGTTTTATTGAACCCTCTTATGGGTCGTTCTACCGTTTCGTGCCGATTTCGTGTCCGAGCCCACATGAAGCGTTAAAATTATATTTTTTTACTTGTGGTTATTTTTAAAAGGTATGTTTATGTGGTACGAAAAATGCGCCAGTTTTGGAATTTAGCTAAACCTAATGATCTATTAAATAAAAATTAAAAACATGCGAAAAGTTCATTTCCCTCGCACCTAAAATGGCGTACCATTGGGTTCGAAAATTAAAAAACACTATTATTTGTAGATAAACCCTACTTTCCGTTATTGTTTATAAATAAGCACATAATCAGTATTATAATGGTACATGGTACGTATTTTTAAAGTTAAATTATCATAGAGAGAACGCACTTTTTAATTTTGTCACGCGAAAGACTTCATTTTCACTCTAAAAAATTGCCACTCATGCCAAATCTAAACGCGCCTTTATTCACGAATAACTGTGATTGCTACGTGTTTTTACTACCTTAGTCTACCGCAATACGTCAACGAAGGAGGTTTCGCGCTCTTGATTTACGAATAATTTAGGTTCTCCTCACCGGAAAGGCACTTTGTCACGGTTACTACTCATTTTTATCCATTAAGTAATTTGGTGCTATATATATATTGCAAAAAAATCACCTTGTTAATAATCTGTTAGCATTTTGGTATATCTTCATTACTTTTACTTGATGACATTCTAGCCTTAAAGACTATAAAGAAATTTAAAAAAACCGTCGAAAGTTCATTCCACTCCAATTCATCCCTCTCCATTTCTTCCAATATTGTCGGGTGAAGGAAATGAACCAGTTTGGAAGGAAATGAACAATAATTTTGTATGACAGATGTGATACCTTTTTATGTTTTTAGCCCACAGCCCAAGAGTTATATACACACATACGCTCTTAAATCATAACTCCCATGTTTTGAAACGTATATATGTCCAATTCTTTCGACTTCGTTAGACCGTTTGACAGAGTTTCAGGGTATAGGTTCTTATCTATACCAGGGATGTTGCGAACATCCGCATCCGCATCCGCAACCGCGGAACTTCCGCATTATTTTCAACATCCGCATCCGCATCCGCATCCGCATAAAATCGATGCGGAGCTTATGCGGATGCGGATGTCGAACAAGTCGGTACAGGAACGTCTTAGCGGCGGCGTAAGTGCTAGGTAATTTCGTCATTACCTATAACGAAATCGTCTAGATCCAGAAAAGTCGGCGAAGTTACTGTTTATTAAATATAACGCACCTATATTCTTGCTCAAATACTAAACGTTTCGTTTTTTTTTAATAAAAATGTAATATTGGACGTTTTCTAAGTACCTAATCTTGACATCCGCATCCGCATCCGCATCCGCGGATGTGAGCCTTTAAATATCCGCATCCGCATCCGCATCCGCATCCGCATCCGCGGATGTCAAAAAATCTGCATCCGCAACATCCCTGATCTATACCCGACAGTATGTCATGGGAATCCTGTTGGTTGTGGATATTGCATATAAATAAGCAGATAGGCGCGTAAGTAGGTTTTTTTGTCATGGCAAATATTGTAAATATATCGGATAGATACGAGGGGCGTTCAAAATATTCTCGGTATTGATATCTTACAACCTCTTCTAAAATTTCTTTCGTTACTGGCCGCTAAGGTTTATTCATTGACATTAAAAAAAAGTATAATTCGAACCGAGATGTTCTTTTGTTTTTCTGCAATTGCTGAACAAACATGAACATCATGTGGGAATTGACAATGTTAACTAAATTAGAACATCGATGCGTGATAAAATTCTTGACAAAACAGGGTAAAAATCAAAAAACCATAAAAGAGGAAATGGATTGTGTTTACCGTGAGTCTGCTCCTTCTTTATCTACCATTCAAAAGTGGTCAAGCGAGTTTAAACGTGGAAGGGAGAGTGTTGAAGACGACCCTAGACCTGGCCGGCCTGTAGTAGCTACTTCACAAGAAAATATTGATAAAGTGGAAAAACTTATATTGGAAGATGGTCGAGTGAAGGTAAAATCTATAGCACAAGTAACCAATCTCTCTATTGGTACCGTACATGATATTATCCATGACCATCTTAATATGTCAAAAGTAAGTGCAAGATGGGTTCCGCGAATGCTGACTCGGCTTCAAAAAGACATGCGTGTAGCTTGTTGTTCCGATTTTATTGACCTGTGCGGTGAAAATCCTGATGAGGTGCTGCAAAGAATAGTTACTGGAGATGAAACCTGGGTTCATCATTATGACCCAGAGAGTAAACAAGAGTCCATGCAGTGGCACATTAAGGGTTCAGCTCATCCCAAGAAGTTCAAGGTCATCCCTTCAGCTGGCAAGGTCATGGCCACGATATTTTGGGATTGTGAAGGAGTATTACTGATCGATTATAAAGAAAAAGGTGTAAATATCACAGGACAGTACTACGCTAACATTCTACGTCAATTAAAGGATGCAATCAAAGAAAAGAGGCAAGGAAAGTTAACCAAAGGTGTTATGCTTCTGCATGACAACGCCCCCGTCCATACTGCTCATATTGCCAAGGCAGCTATTGTTGAATGTGGGTTTGAAACTGTTACTCACCCACCGTATAGTCCGGACTTAGCCCCCAGCGACTTCTTTTTGTTCCCCAATCTTAAAAAGGATCTGCGTGGAAATAAATTTTCCGATGATGAAACATTGAAGGCGGCAGTGGAGGAGCATTTTTACACCAATGATAAAAAATATTTTTATGCAGGATTAAAAAAAATAATTGATCGATCTTTTAAGTGTATGAACATAGGGGGGGAGTATATTGAAAAATAAAAATATCAAACTTTTCGTACTTGTTTGTTTTCATTCTCATACCGAGAATATTTTGAACACCCCTCGTACATCATATTTCCAACATTTTATAAATGCGGAACATTTTGGACAGATGACCCGATTGAAACTTATCTAACGCCTATTAATGAAAAAAATATGCTAATTTGATAGTTCTTGAATAAAGCTCAAGAGCGAGTCCTCCGACGCCAGATATTTATGAGGAGGGTCTCACAAAGATCTGCTCCCGGGAGCCTCTTTTTGTGCTAAGTTAAAAATACAGGTTGGCCGTATCAGGGAAATTTCTTGTAACTTTGTAACCGTCTAAAGGCCAAGCTTTAGAAAAATCTAGAACGTTCATGAAACAATGGTCCAACACCATCTAGAACTGGAGAGGAGCGTCCCATTCCCACCCCTTTCTGCGAGTTCCGCAAAGAAAGAGCAAGCAGCTCGGAGCGTCCGATTGTGTTTCCTGCGAGGCTGAAAGCCGAGCTTTCGCAGGAGAGTAGACCTTAAATTGTTTCAATGCCCAAATGCAACCGATGCCGAAAGCCGGGCTCCGCAAAAGGTGTTAAAAATTTCTTTTAACTATTAGCAGCGGGCACAATCGTGCGAGGTCAAAGACTGAGCTTCAATGGACCTCAAACAAGAACGAATAGCCGAATGTTAATACATTTTAATAAAAGCAAGGCCGAAGGCCCGGGGGAGCTTCAGATAGGGGCACATTTCCGTGCAAGGCCAAATATCAATCTGCAAGAGAGCAGAACTTTGCTAAGTGAGGCCAAAGGCCGAGGTCCGCATAAACGCTGAAGGCCCAGTCCGTCTGATCACGTTGCGCTTCCATAGAAGACCTAACTTGAGAACTAAGAGAGCTTGAAATTTAACCAATGTGATCTCGGACCCTCCTGCGGCTTGACCTTTGCATTTTTCCTCGAAAGTGCGACTTGTTGAGTCTACAACCCTATGGAGTTTGTTATTTATAATAAGTATTTTGATTATTGGGGCGTACTCGGCCTTTGGCCTCTATTTACACAGGGTTTTGTGTTTCGTAGAGTACGCTCTTCGACCTCCAATGGCTTTAGAGCTCAACATCGTGTTTGCGGTCCGCTAGTTTTAATACACAACTATTTGTTGGTCTCCAGCTCTGCTGTCCTGCAGCTTTACCTCGGCCCGCCGTTCCCTTTGAAACGGCTTATCATGGTCGTGTCCGAAATATAATATTCTGGCCCACTTCATTATTTAAAAAAAACAGCATCTGCCCTTTACAAAGACGGCTAAGTCACATTACCTACATCGATACTGGATACTTTAAAATTATACCTCAGTTCTTTCCCGAATAATATATTTTATCATAAATAACGATTGTTTTTTATAAAAAATTGTAGATAATTTAAGCTTTTTTAATTTCATTTATGTAAGCAGTTTTTTACATTACAAATCTCATTATTATATATTTCTAGTTCTGACAAATAATGAGACCGAAAACGAATACTGAAA
Source organism: Cydia amplana (assembly GCF_948474715.1). NCBI lineage: Eukaryota > Metazoa > Arthropoda > Insecta > Lepidoptera > Tortricidae > Cydia > Cydia amplana. Next base: position 8,124,654 of record NC_086080.1, read on the forward strand.
TATCGTAAAAAGTATTGTTAAAAAGTAGGTTATTATATTAAACAGGTCAACAGGGTAGATATACTTTTAAAAAGCCAAGATATTTATGGTTCCATCGTTTAAAATATTATCACTTTGATTTTGAGCAATAAAGTTAATTTATATTTAATCTAATTTCATTTCCTTCTATTCGTGTTTCATTACCTTCCCTTGCTTTTTCATTTCCATCTGTGCCTTCATTACATTCCTTATTTGTTTTCCAAAAGTATAACTAGTACATAGGTGCCTTTCTTAAAATAATATACACAATACGTATACACATTCACAATATCAAACTCTACACTGTAACTTCAAAATAAAAAAAATCTCCAAAAAAGTGCCAAATCGGCACGAAACGGTAGAACGACCCTTATATATATATAGTTATCCATGCCGTAATCGGCAACGGCGACCCTAGCTAATTACGAGCGTGAGCTCTGATATGGCTGGCAAAGCCGAACTTACTTTTAAAAACTCTATCGCAGGTGGGGCAGTAAAGTTGACCAGAATTATTGTAAGTATAATTGTAGGAGGGTTTCGGCCGAATTTATTGAACCCTCTTAACTTGGGTTTGGATTATACCAGATAAACAAAACTCTCGGGATATGATGTCAATAGTGGACTTATTAAGCATAAAAAATTTCAATTGCATAGCTCTTATACTTTGGATTTTATTAATGTCTAAAAAACTCCGATTTCGTCACTGACTCATTCACTCACTGTTGATCATCAAAACCTCTAGGGTACTTCCTGAAGTCCTAGGAAGCTGAAATTTGGTATGTGAGATAGTATTAGTCCACAAACAACAAAACAATTCAAAAACTTGAAATTATTAGCCCCTAAGGGGGTGAAAAGGGGGGTGGAATTTTGTATGGGAAATCGATAACCGCGGAACCGATTTCGTTGAAATTTGGTATAAAGATAGTTATTGTTATGGGAAAGGATATAAAATAGTTTCAACCCCAAAAGAAAAGGTGAAAAGGGGTGGAAAAAGGCGTTAGGGGAAAAAGGGGGTTGAAGTTTGTATGGGGAATCAGTAAAAAGCAGATTGTATATAAAAGATGCCCCCCAAGTACGTATTTCAGGATTTTTAATAGTAAATCACCCGCAACCCTTTAAATCAGAAGATTATCATAAGCAACTTACAAAAAGATGTGAAATACCACCAAAAACATTTTCATGTAAAATGTTGCCAAGACGAAACCATAAGGCTCGCACTGACAAAAAGTTATCAGATATCTTGTAGAGCCAAGCTTCTAACTCTACAGGCCCTACCTTCACAGACTCTACACCTTAGTCAAAATATGTGGCTTGGCCGTTTTATTATTACAAGAACTATTTTATACTAAAAAATAATGAATAGTAAATACATATTTCACCTTACGCTCATGTGACGAAGCGGTCAAGCCACATATTTTGACTAAGGTGTAGAGTCTGTGAAGGTAGGGCCTGTAGAGTTAGAAGCTTGGCTCTACAAGATATCTGATAACTTTTTGTCAGTGCGAGCCTTATGGTTTCGTCTTGGCAACATTTTACATGAAAATGTTTTTGGTGGGATTTAATATAGTCTATAAAGTACACGATCGAACGATTCGGAGCTCACGTGTAACCGTGTCTCTGAATCGTTGTTGGATGAGAACTGCATTCCGCCGGTCTGGGTTGCTTCATCCCGAAAGCGTGGGAATGATATGGGGATGCGTGGTCTTGAGTCACGTAGGCCACGAGAAGTTTCTGGAGTGTTTGTGCTGTCGAAGCCATTAAGATAACGAAGGATCGCTCCGGGGTTCATGGGAACGGCATTAACAACCGCCATAAAATAGGCGACGAGTTGCAGACGCCTGCACTTGTTGAGAGTGCATATGCGTTTTTTTATCCTATTATGGGCGTCTGCATTCCTTTGGCCGAAGATAATCCTTAATGTGTTGCAATCGGTGCGTTGCTGGAAATCGGGCGTGGAAAAAGGTGCGTAGCGTCCCTTTACTCCTAGAGAGGGATGGGTAGTATCTCGCGGGCGAGATACTGTCGCGGCGCTCGTCTGCTAAGTCGTGGGTGAGTTTTGGTGAAGATAAAAAGGAGAGTAAAACTAAGGAGAGTAAGGAGACAGGCGAGTAAATCCGTATTGCCAAATATGCGTCTCAAGAAAACACGTTTCCAGGCTTAATGTTATCGTAACATATTTACCTACCTAAAGATTTATTTTTCACCTCAGCAGCTCGAACAAGGGTACTTTGATTCTTAAAAACAGTGAGCAAAATGCGATTTTGCTCACTGAGTGAGACAAAATGACATTCAAGTGACCTTTATAGTCAAATGTCATTTCAACATGCGGGGTCTAATAAAAGTTCGAAATACTTGGGTTCTATTATCTCTGTCCCTTTCACACTGTTAGCAAAAAGAAACAGACAAAAAAAGTTAAAACGACATTCAACAGTATATATTCACGGTTTATAATAGACCCCCGAAAAACTTCAGACCGCATCGTTCCAAACCACGTACGAGTATGAATTCTTAATAATTAATAAATAAAAATAAAGTTTAAGATTTCATAAAAACTGATAAAATACTATATTTTAGGTATTTTATTGTACAATTAAAATAACGAACTCAAAAAATACACAGATCATCACGCAAAATTAATTATTTTACTTTTAAGAATTTTTACCATAGTTGACAAATAGTACGTATCCGCAATTCGGACCGTATCTTACAAAGATTTTTTTTGTTGTCAAAGTTGGCGATTGAAGTGTCAGTTAATGTTTGTTATTTCTATATTATTTTACTGGAATTTATTATTACGTTTTGTTTTTGTGTTCCATTGCGGTAATTAAACTTAATCTATATATATAAATGCAAGTGTCCTGACTGACTGACTGACTGACTGATTCATCAACGCAGAGCCGAAACTACAAAAGATAGAAAGTTGAAATTTGCACACTAGGTTGAATTTATAAAGTGTACAAGAGATAAGAAGCGATTTTGAAAAATTCAACCCCTAAGGGGGTTAAAAAGGGGATGAAAGGTTGTATGGGGTACAAGTTTTATTTTAAGCTAGGAATTTGAAACTTTGTAAAAATGTATTATATTAAAAAACAAGAAAACTAATTTCAGCGTTTTTGTAAATTCATCCCCCAAGGTGGTGAAAAAGGGGTTGAAAGTTTGTATGGAGATCTAATATTTTTGCGAGTGTGGGACTTGAAACTTTGTACACGAGGATATTATTATAAGACAGGAAAAGTAATTTCAGCGTTTTTGAAAATTCATCCCCTAACAGGTTTTAAAAGGGGTTGAAAGTTTGAATCCATTACAGATGCTTTGAAACTTCTTAGAAAGGCATAATAGCCGATTACAAAAAAAAGTAATTGCAAAGTTTTTAGAAATTCTACCCCTAAGGGGGTTAAAAAGGGGATGAAAGTTCGTCTCGGGGTGCAAATTTTATTTTAATCTAGGAACTTGAAACTTTGCAAAAAGGTATTAAATTAAAATACAAGAAAACTAATTTCAGCGTTTTTGAATATTCATCCCCTAAGGTGGTGAAAAAGGGGTTGAAAGTTTGTATGGATATCAAACATTTTTTTCGAGCGCGGGACTAAAATCTTTGTATTTGGGGATATTATTAGAAGACAGGAAAAGTAATTTCAGCGTTTTGTAAAATTCATCCCCTACAGGGTTAAAAAGGGGTTGAAACTTCGTATAGGGCTCAAATTTTATTTTAAGCTAGGAACTTGAAACTTTGCAAAAAGATATTAAATTAAAGTACAAGAAAACTAATTTCAGCGTTTTTGAAAATTCATCCCCTAAGGTGGTGAAAAAGGGGTTGTAAGTTTGTATGGATATCCAACATTTTTTTCGAGCGCGAGACTTGATACTTTGTATTTGAGGATATTATTAGAAGACGGGAAAAGTAATTTCAGCGTTTTGTAAAATTCATCCCCTAACAGGGTTAAAAAGGGGTTGAAAGTTCGTATAGGGTTCAAATTTTATTTTAAGCTAGGAACTTGAAACTTTGCAAAAAGATATTAAATTAAAATACAAGAAAACTAATTTCAGCGTTTTTGAAAATTCACCCCTAAGGTGGTGAAAAAGGGGTTGAAAGTTTGTATGGATGTCAAACATTTTTACGAGCGCGGGACTTGAATCTTTGGATTTGGGGATATTATTAGAAGACAGGAAAAGTAATTTTAGCGTTTTGTAAAATTCATCCCCTAACATGGTTTAAAAGGGGTTGAAAATTTGTATGGGGTTCCGATTTTATTTTAAGCTAGGAACTTGAAACTTCGTATAAAGGTATTATTTTAAAGCAACAAAAAACTGTTTTTGAAAATTCATATCTCAAGGTGGTGAAAAGGGGGTTGAAAGTTTGTATGGAGATCAAACATTTTTGTGAGTACGGGGCTTAAATTTTTGTACAGAAGCATATTATTACAATACAAGAAAACTAATTTCAGCGGTTTTGAAAATTTATCCCCTAAGGTGGTGAAAAAGGGGTTGAAAGTTTGTATGGATATGAAACATTTTTTCGAGCGCAGGACTTGAATCTTTGTATTTGGGGATATTATTAGAAGACAGGAAAAGTAATTTCAGCGTTTTGTAAAATTCATCCCCTAACAGGGTTAAAAAGGGGTTGAAAATTTGTATGGGGTTCAAATTTTATTTTAAGCTAGGAACTTGACACTTCGTCAAAAAGTATTATTTTAAAACGGAAAAACACTAATTTCAGCGTTTTTGAAAATTGAGAAGGTGGTGAAAAAGGGGTTGAAAGTTTGTATGGAGATCAAACATTTTTGTGAGCGCGGGACTAAAATCTTTGTATTTGGGGATATTATTAGAAGACAGGAAAAGTAATTTCAGCGTTTTGTAAAATTCATCCCCTACAGGGTTAAAAAGGGGTTGAAACTTCGTATAGGGCTCAAATTTTATTTTAAGCTAGGAACTTGAAACTTTGTAAAAAGATATTAAATTCAAATACAAGAAAATTAATTTCAGTGTTTTTGAAAATTCTTCCTCTAAGGTGATGAAAAAGGGGTTGAAAGTTTGTATGGATATCAAACATTTTTTTCGAGCGCGGGACTGGAATCTTTGGATTTGGGGATATTATTAGAAGACAGGAAAAGTAATTTTAGCGTTTTGTAAAATTCATCCTCTAACAGGGTAAAAAAGGGGTTGAAAGTTTGTATGGGGTTCAAATTTTATTTTAAGCTAGGAACTTGACACTTCGTCAAAAAGTATTATTTTAAAACGGTAAAACACTAATTTCAGCGTTTCTGAAAATTCATATCTCAAGGTGGTGAAAAGGGGGTTGAAAGTTTGTATGGAGATCAAACATTTTTGTGAGTGCGGGGCTAGAATTTTTGTACAAAGGCATATTATTAGAATAGAAGAAAAGTAATTTCAGCGTTTTTAAAAATTCATCTTAAAAGGGTTAAAAAGGGGTTGAAAGTTTGTATGGGGTTCAAATTTTATTTTAAGCTAGGAACTCGAGACTTCGTAAAAAGGTATATTATTAAAAGAGAAGAAAACTTAATTCAGCGTTTTTGAAAATTCATCCCTCAAGGTGGTGAAAAAGGGTAAAAAGTTTGTATGGAGATCAAACATTTTTGTGGCTTGAATCTTTGTAAAATGGCATATTACTAAAATACGAGAAAAGTAAATTCAGCGTTTTTAAAATTCATCTCTTAAGACTTAAAGGGTCGAAAGGGGGTTTAAAGTTTGTAAAGGGTTCACATTTTATTTAAAGCTACAAACTTGAAACTTGAGAGAGGTTGAGAGAATTATATCGAGAACAATTTTATTCAGTTAGGGGCTTGAAACTTCGTAGGTTGTTGAAGACAAGTCTCATGCGTTGTATAATATTAATAATTAACAAATGATTAACCATCCTACTGCGATCTTTTGCTGCATAATGTTCTAAGCTAATGTAGAATATATAACCACCAATATACAAATTCACGCGTACGAAGTCGCGGGCAACAGCTAGTTGTTTGTATATCTTAAGAAAACATGAGTGCAGGTATTAAGTGATGAAGAAGGATTACATTTTTCAAGTTGTCTAATAGGTATGTTCTCACTGTGCTGAGGTGAAAAATGTTGTGTACTACACGAGATCAAAGTTATTTACATCTCGTGCGCTTTTCAGTCCCTTACTACGCTCAAGATTCTAAATTAGATTCACTCGCTACGCTCGTGAATCTATTATAGAATCTTTCGCTTGCACGGGACTCAAAATAAGCACTCGAAGAAATATCAAACTTTGATCACTTGTTGTACAAATAACTATTCTTTATTTATTTTTCATCTTTCACGGGAATCGGCTGGCAATTGTGACCTGCAGAGGAGAACATCCGGACATACGAAAGCATTTTTGCATGCCCAAGCAGAACGGAGATCTTCGAACGCTCGGTCAATAAACTTCAAAAGGACAAAAGAGGTGTGAAGTAAGTATACTATGCCGCACTTCCCATCCATATAGTGGGAATAACTAGTTTATGAATTATGATACTTTGTTTCTGGGATAAGATCGACAGGTTATAGGTAAGGGAAATGAAACTTTTTCGACACAAATCGTATTTACTTCGAGATTAATGTTTCTTTACATTATTTTTTTAAATAATAGACTACGAATCGAAGAGTTGCAATTTTTTAGTTTCCCTAGAAAACTAAGAAATTAAAATGTAGAAAAGAAACGTAACTGGGATCAAGATTGTTTAGCTAAAGTATACTAAGCAAAACCCGCTGGTAAATGTTCCGTCACACAGGCGGCGGGGCGTGAGCGTTAATATGTAAAAGCGACGCGCCTCGCCAGGCGTGGATTTCGTCCCGTCGCTACATGTAAGTACATGCGGCCCACACCAATTTTGGTGTCTAGCCATAAAAGTTGCCGCGCCTGTCATATCTGCCGTAATAGACGCGTTTTGTTAAAAGCGGTTTACATTTTCGCGCGAGCCACGAGCCGAGTCGCGAGACTCGCGAGCCGCGCCACGAGACGCGAGTGTAAGCGGTGGGCTCGTGGCTCGTCTCGCGGCTCGGCTCGCACTCGCCTGTCTCGCGTGGAGCGGTTTGTTGGGCACGAGCTTGCGTTCACACTCGCGTTCGGCTTGTCATTCGGTTATAAACCTTATGCCGTGCTGTTAGTGTTTAAAATATATTAGGTCGACGAGCTTACGAGCCTCGGGACAAGCCACAAGCCGAGCCACGAGGCGAGAGTGTAATCATTAGCTCGACAGGCTTACGCGTTCGAGGCGAGCCACGAGACGCGCCGCGAGCCGAGATTCTAAACCGGCTATTAGAGAGTGAATCTTGAATCTTCTGTTACTAGTAAGTATTATGTAGGTAACTAGGTACTGGAAGGGTCCTTCAGGAAGGTATGTCCAGGAGCAGCAATGAAACACCGAGCTAGCTCAATCGCGTGTATTTCGGAACTGACATACCAATATGTTTAACCACCCTCTAATCGGCGCATGTAAACTTAAGTCTACCCTATATTACATATATAACACCCCCCTTCTTAATTTATACTAACAATCTTAACTATTAGAGGTAACATAACAATTAACCTATGAAAACAATATAGTTAAGAGTGGTAATTACTTAAGAGCAAAGAATTACATTTTAACAACACATGTAATAAGTTTGTCTCATTTACTTACGTATGTACTACTAACTAAATAGGTATCTATTAGGTATATAAAGAAAAACAAAGTAAACAATAATTATGAAATATTAACCAGGATATTTAATTTAATCTATTTCGAAACCAAAACGTACAGGTGGTTTCCTAATGCGTTTCAAGTCTGGGGCCGGGGCTAGTGTCAATGCGGGCTCGGCAGGCGGCGCTAGCGGCGCGGGCGCGGGCGCGGGCGCCGGCGGCGGCGCGGGCCCCGCGGGGGCGGGCGCGGGTGCGGCCGGGGAGCGCGGCGGCGGCACCGACGCGACGTCGGGTGACACCTGCGGGGTGCTATCTGACGGAATCGAGCTTGGCCAACAATACACTATTCGCGACTTTAATTGATCTAAGTGTCTACTACATGTGGTACCGTTTTCCTTTGTCACTACGAAATTACGAGAACCCGTTACTTTTGATACTGTTCCCGGTACCCACTTATCCCTCGCGTTAAATTCTTGAATCCATACTGGGTCCCCTTCGCTCATTTGTTTAGGTAGAATACCTCCTGCTGATTCGATCTGTTTCTGTTGAGCGCGATGTACTCTCTTTTCTACTGCACTGGTAGGCTTTAATTGGTCCAATCTAGAACGAAGCGGTCGTTTCTGTAGTAACATAGCCGGAGTTTCTCCCGTGGTACCTTGCTCACAGTTACGGTAATTCAGTAAGTAAGTTTGTAATGTTTCCTCTACGTCTTGATTTTCTCTTATAGCTTTTTTTATAGCTCTTTTACACAATTTAACTGCACCTTCTGCGGCCCCATTGGATGCTGGGTGGTATGGCGCTGTAAATGTATGTGTTATTCCATTTAATCTCATAAATTCATCCATCTCTTGACTTGTGAACGGCGGCCCGTTATCTGACACGACCTCCTTTGGCAGTCCGAACCTCGCGAAAGTCTCCCGTAACACCTTAATTACTGCCTTTGCCGTTGTCCTGGTCATTAGGAAAGCCTCAATCCATTTGGTGGTTGAGTCGATCAAAATAAAAAAAGTTCTACCTTCATAAGGTCCCAGAAAGTCCACATGAAGCCTGCTCCAGCCTGTCTATATACGACGCCCAATTATCCTTGTGCCGATCAAACGCGTCCATCTTGCCCACCGGCATTTTTGCCATTCTGTTCGCACAAGATATCACTCAACCACGTTCGCGCACTCGCTGATTCGATCACGACTCGTCGCCAGATTATTATGTAGGTAACTAGGTACTGGAAGGGTCCTTCAGGAAGGTATGTCCAGGAGCAGCAATGAAACACCGAGCTAGCTCAATCGCGTGTATTTCGGAACTGACATACCAATATGTTTAACCACCCTCTAATCGGCGCATGTAAACTTAAGTCTACCCTATATTACATACCTATATAACAGTAAGTACATACTATTATTTATTCTGGCTCACGCTCCGCGCGGAAAACGCGCCTGTATGACGGAACCTTAGGTAATTGTTTTATCTAGAGCCCCCTCCAGACTACCTATGTGCGTGAAAAGCCGTGAACGCGAGTGAGGAGTCGATTTCGCTGTCTGCAAAAATCGACTCCACACTCGCGTTCGCGCCGCGATTCGCGCACGAGTGTGGAGCGGGCTTAGCACAAAAGTGTAAATGTAAGGCCCGTTACACACTATCGCACCGCACCGCGACCTTGGAGCGTCGCACGGGGTAAGTGAGAGGGAGAAAGAGATATCTGTTTCTCGCTCTCATTTACGGCCCTTACGGGTGCGACGCACCGAGGTCGCGGTGCGGTGCGATAGTGTGTTATCACTTTAAAAGAGCCAGCGATAACATTCATCGGTGCAAAGCTTTTGTTCTGTGCGAACAATGGATGGCCCAGGTAAATTAAGCTGGAAAAGGGGTCAACCTTCGGAATGACAGATTATAAGATAACGTACGGACTACGTAGTATTTGAGCTTATAGGTATTGTTCCTCATTTCGAGGTGAAACACTTAATTCTCGTAAAGAGGGCCGAGGCAACAGACCAGGGCTCGGATTCGGTTTTTTTGTAAAACCCAAAAAAGCTCAATATTTTTAATTATTTTAAGCTCTTTACAGGATTGAATCATGTATTTCGGTAACAACCAAGTAACAACTTTATATTTTTAGATTGTCCCATTAAAAAAGAAATAATAAGCCAAAGAACGAAAAAGAACGTAATATACCGGTATTTTTTGTATGAACAAAAAACTGGTTCCGAGCCTTGCAACCGACACTTAATTTTCTATGACAGGTGGCCTGGCCGGTGATAACGTGATGTTTTTTTTATAGAAAACGAAGTGTCGATTGCCTCGGCCCGGACCCCGGCCGTTTTAACGCGAGTCATCCTTTAACCTTGGCTTGGACACGATTATGACCACCTTGAGCCAACTTGTTATTTAAGTACAATCGGGGACATCACCACTTCAGAAAAACATTATACCTAATATACCTCGATCCTTACGAGCGAGCTAAACTCCGCCTCCCATACTAATCAATTACGATGCATTTAGGATTCTTTATGTTAATTAATGAAAACGGTAAAAACAGGTAATGAGACAACAATAGGTAGTAAGGACAGTTTATTAGTTGTTGTTGTTTAGGCTAAGCTTCGCCTCCCCATAAAGATAACCAATTAGGATGCATTTTGGATTCCTTATCTTATTTTTAACCGACTTCCAAATCTAAAAGGAGGAGGTTATCAATTCGGTTGTATGTTTTTTTTTTTTTTTTTTATGTTTGTTACTCCATATCTCCGTCATTACTGGACCGATTTTGAAAATTATTTTTTTGATTGTATGTATATGCATACAGATTGGTCCCGTTTTTGTCAAAACCCAGTTCTGATGATGGAATCCATGAGGAATCGAGGGAACTCCTCAAAGCTTAAAGGCACACATATAGTGATTTTTGTATTTTTATCAACAAATCAAGCATATACATTCAAAAAAGTGACATTTGATGAAGTGGAACTGCTGATGATGATCAGAACGGAACTCTTCAACGATGCATAGCACACGTCTGACGATTTGTCCTCTTCGTTATGTTTGTTAAGCAAGTTAAGTTTTTAAGCTACATTTTTGTCAAGCTCGAGTGCTGATGATGGGATCCATGAGGAATCGAGGGAACTCCTCAAATCTTAAAGGCATGCGTATAGATTTTTGTATTTTCATCAACAAATCAAGCATATACATAAACAAAGTGACATTTGATGAAGTGGAACTGCTGATGATGATCAGAACAAAACTCTTCAACGACGCATAGTTCACGTTTGGCGATTTGTCCTCTTCGTTATGTTTGTTAAGCAAGTTAAGTTTTTAAGCCACAATTTTGTCAAGCTCGAGTTCTGATGATGGGATCCACGAGGAATCATCGATCGAGGAGGCATTTTCATTAAAAACTGTCGCATTTGATGAAGTGGAACTGCTGATGATGATCATATCGGAACTCTTCAATGACCCATAGCTCGCATTTGGCTATTTGTCCTTTTCGTTATGTTTGTTAAGCAAGTTAGGTTTTTAGGCACATTTATGTCAATCTCAAGTCCTGAACATGGTATCCATGAGGAATCGAGGGAACTTCTCAAATCTTAAAGGCATCCGTATAGAATTTTATATATTTTCATCAGAAAATCAAGCATTTACATTAAAAACTGTGGCATTTGATGAAGTGGAACTGCTGATGATGATCAGAACAGAACTCCTCAACGACGCATAGTACACGTTTTGTGATTTTCAATTTCGATTTTGACTTGGATTGGGCCCCGGACTCCGGACTCGGTCCCGTACTCGGACTCGGACCCAGACCCGGACCTTGACCCGGAAAACCACTATGATACCTAAACTAAATCAACCACCATGATTACCATAAAATGTATACATATTACCAAATAAAGTATAAGCACCGTTAAGTGGGTTAGGCTAGTAGTTAGAGAAGTCGGTTTTTTTCTATTAAAGATTATGTTCAATAAACTTTACCTGCCTGAGCTAACCTTTTTTTTCAACACCCACATTTTTAGGTGCCATGTGGTCGTCGCTTTTATGATATCGCCTGACCGTCTGCAAGACGTTTCAACGAATTTTGCTTTTAGAGTCCAGACGAGCTGGGCAAATCGACCGATTAGATCAGGAAAATAATTGGCGCCAATCTCATCTAGCGTCCACACGTACACAATTTAATTACCAATTTGCATTCCATAGATACTAACTACGAAAATTGGCATTCTTGTGTCCGCACCTGCTGATTTGATCGGGGAATCAAATTGGCGTTTGCGTCCGCACGGCCTGATTCGACCGGACAATTTCATCAGATTGGCGAAAAATTGGCTCGTCTGGAGTCTACTTTAGGTGGCTCACCGGGAATGTCCCCTGTGGCGAGGCTCCCCGCCACCACCATAACATATGTATCCGTAGTATATAGGTATAGGATAAGTTAGAGCCGACTGCGCTCGGCGCGTAAGATTAGTCTCATAGTAAACACCAACTAATGAACACGCATCTTTTAATTTATTTACCGTACCTTCTGATCCCATAGTAGTACCCAATTACATATACTTACTTACATACGGTAAAGTGGTGACTCCCGACGTGTCTCAAGTGTTCCGCGCGCCAACTTAGAACTTTTGATTAAATCGGCTTCCGTACCTCGCATCACCATGACGGAGGAAGTAACTCAAGACCAGCTGCAGCCCAACCAACAACCTGTCACCCAGCAGTTCCCGCAGCAGCTGACCGCCATCACCCTCTCGTCGCGCATCCCTGAGTTTTGGCGACAACAGCCAAGGCTCTGGTTCCACCAGTTCGACGCCATAGTGGATCCACAAAAGGCAAGTGACCTTCATAAGAGTCAACTTTTAATTGCTAAGTTGGGGAGGGACGAGTTAAGGGACATTAGTGACATTTTAGAAAATATGCCCGAAACCAATAAGTTCGAAACAATTAAAGCCCGATTAATATCTGTGTATGAAGAGTCAGAGTCGAGGCAGTTAAATCAACTTTTGAACGAAATTGAGTTAGGAGATCAAAAGCCTTCGCAATTACTCAGACGTATGAGAGAATTAGGTAAAACTCGCGTCCAAGACGACACATTAAAATTACTATTTGTCGGTCGTCTCCCTCAGTCAATACGTGCAGTGATAACGGCGTGTGACTCGGGGGAAGTAAAATTAGATACTTTAGCTGCGATGGCAGATAAAATAGTAGAAAGTACCAAACCATCGGAAATGGCCGCTATAGCATCATCTTCCACAACCTCTTTTAAACCCGATAACGACAAATTATTACGGGAAATAGCCAACCTAAAATTAGAAATACAGGCCATTACCAATAAATTAAACACGACAACGACTAGGAAATCGCGAGATCATGTCCGCCGCACGCGTTTTCAAAGAGATCCATCGCGAACACGTTCGAAAAGTAATAGCTCGAATAAAATCGCATTTATGTCCCAAGTAGCAAAACCAGGTGAATCTAATTATAAATGCTACTACCATTTCACCTACGGACAAGATGCTCGCAAATGCGGTGATCTTACTAATTGTCGTCATACTTCCGGGTCGGAAAACTAACTCCGACACCGGCACGCATATACCAAGTTGTCGGTGTCGAAAATACATACCGTTTATGCGTTACCGACCATAATACAGGCACGCGATTTTTGATAGACACTGGTGCTGATGTGTCTGTTTTAGCCGGAAAAAGGCAAAACACTCAGTCAGACTACACTTTATATGCTGCCAATGGCTCAAAAATTAAGACATACGGCGACAAAACTTTAGCAATTGATCTTGGCCTACGTCGTACATTTATTTGGAAATTTATATTAGCAGACGTCCAAAGATCAATTATAGGTGCCGACTTTCTAGTAGCTAACAAATTATTAGTAGATTTACATGGTAAGAAACTAATAGATAAAATTACTCTACTATCACGAGCTGCTAGTATCTGCAAAGATGTCGAGCCAACAACTATTCGGTCAATTGACGTCAATAATGAGTATCACAAATTATTAGAGAAATTCCCTGACATCACTAAAAAAGAGAATTTCAAATTAAATCCGAAACATGAGGTCCAACATCACATTTATACAACTGGTCCTCCAGTTTACGAAAAAGCACGCCCACTTAATCCAAAAAAATACAAATTAGCCAAAGCCGAATTCGAAAGAATGACGCAATTAGGCATTTGTAGACCATCTAATAGCCCTTGGGCAAATCCACTTGTGTGTGTCGATAAAAAGGACGGAAAGGAAACAAGACCTTGCGGTGATTATCGTAGGTTAAACGCACAAACAATTCCTGACCGTTATCCATTACCAAGACTTTTAGACTTTACATACACACTTAAAGGTAAATCAATATTTTCCAAAATCGATGTGCGCAAAGCCTACCATAATATACCCATGGCACCAGAGGATATTCCAAAAACAGCTGTAATCACGCCTTTTGGATTATTCGAGTATACTAGGATGAATTTTGGCTTACGTAACGCAGCGCAGGATTTCCAGAGGTTAATCAACACTGTACTCAAAAACCTCGATTTTGCATTCGCATACTTAGACGACATAATTATTAGCTCCGAGTCAAAGGAACAACACATTAAACACTTAGAGTTAGTCCTAGAACGACTCAACGACTACGGACTTACCATAAACACAAATAAATGCGAATTTGGGAAATCGGAATTAATTTTTCTCGGCTATCATATTAGTAAGGAAGGTATCAAACCAAGCGAAGAAAAAACGCAACTCATTTCAAACTTTCCGCTACCAAAAACAGTCGAGGAACTCCGGCGATTTCTAGGAATGATGAATTTCTATAGGCAAAGCATTCCAAAAGCCGCTGAAATTCAAGCACCATTAAACGCTTACTTACATAATGCTAGAAAAAACGATAAAACTAAAATTACATGGTCTGAAAGTGCATTAGAAGCGTTCAGCCAATGTAAGAAAAGCATTAATGAAGCTTTAGTTTTGTCACATCCGGAAGTGTCCGCACCCCTAGTTCTAATGACTGATGCTTCCGGAAACTGCGTAGGTGGCGCCTTACATCAACAGATAGGTGATAAATTAGAACCTCTAGCTTTCTTTTCGAAAAAACTTACCGAAACCCAATGTAGGTACAGTACTTTCGAAGCTATTTACATGGCTATAAGGCATTTTCGTCACATGGTAGAAGGCAAAGAATTAACTGTATTAACAGACCACAAACCATTAACATTCGCACTTACAAAAAAGGTCTCACCTTCAGATTCACCTAGACGCCTCAGACAATTAGACTTTATATCTCAATTTTGTGACAAAATCCAATACATCGAAGGTGATAAAAACACAGTAGCCGACGCCTTATCGAGGATAAATGAAATATCAATACCTAGTTTAATCGATTATAAATCGTTAGCCGAAGCACAAGAAAATGACGCTGAATTACAGAATCTGAAAACTCAAAATAATCTACAATTTAAATTAATCACAATGCCAGAATCCGGAATAAAAATAACTTGCGAAACATCAACTGATAACATCCGACCTTACTTACCATTACGTTTCAGAGAACTTGCGATTAAAACAATTCACAACGTGAGTCACCCCGGCATCTCTGCTACAAGGCATGCAGTTAAAAATAGATATTTCTGGCCGAGCATGAACACAGATATCAAAAATATTGTAAAATGTTGTATTCCGTGTCAGAAGTCAAAAATTCAGAGACATACCATCACACCAATAGGCGAGATCGACAACGCTTCACGTTTCGAACATGTGCATATTGACATTATAGGTCCGTTGCCGCTATCTAACGATTTCAGATATTGCGTCACAATAATAGATAGGGTAACAAAATGGCCTGAAGTGATCCCTACAAAGGATATAACAGCCGAAACGGTTGCTAAAGTGTTCGTAGAACACTGGATAGCTCGTTTCGGTTGCCCCAAGCGAATCACTTCAGACCAAGGCCGACAATTCGAGTCCGATTTATTTACGCAATTATTAAAAAGACTCGGCATCGAACGTGTTCGTACAACAGCGTACAATCCGAAAGCGAACGGCATGATCGAGAGATTTCATAGGACATTAAAGGCCGCCATTACCGCCAAATGTAAAGATAATACACAATGGTCACAGGAACTACCTTTAATCTTACTAGGTTTACGCTCAGCCATAAAGGAAGACCTAGGTTTTAGTCCATCTCAATTCTTATACGGCACAAACCTTAGATTACCAGGAGATTTATTTACCAAACATAATACAAACATAAATACCAACGAATATGTGAATAATCTCGCTCACATCCTCTCATCCGTTCCGAGTATTGCGAACGCTACTGGTTCTCACAACAAAAACAACATCTTCATACACAAGGACTTAAACTCTTGTACACATGTATTCCTGCGTAACGAAGCTCGAAAGTCCTTAGTACCTGCGTACGAAGGTCCATTTCAAGTTTTATCTCGCCATCCAAAGTTCTTTATTATCACAGTCAACAATAAACATGTCACTGTGTCACTTGACCGTCTCAAGCCGGCTTATCTTTTAATGGCCGACGATATGACGGTTACGAGCCCCAGCATTCAACGAAGTGATACAGTAGCCGCATCTCCGGGTGTCATAACATCACCAACACCGACACCGCAGCGGAATGACACTAATGGCACCACTTCAACCGAACCGCTGGTGAGAACAAGATCCGGTCGCACGGTAAAGAAGACCGTGCGATTCAACATTTAGCATTCCATCACTCACAGTCTACATCAGTACATATTCGGACGTCGAGCTATATACATCCACTCTCAACCAAACATGGGGAACCCACCAAGCAAAACAATGATCGTGGCCCAGAATGGTGTCGCGTCGGACACCAAGCTGAGGACATCGGAGAAGGAGGACACATCAGGAGACAACACAAACTTTAAGATGTCTCTCGCAGCCGTGGTGCTGGTCAGCGCCTTAATAACGCTAGCCACCCTATACATTGGCTGGCGTTACTGCAAACAACGCATTAGAGCAACAGTGGACTATCGGATAGAGAAAACCATAAGAAAGAGGACCGCAGCCGCCGTGCAAACCGGCGCTATTGGAGCGCCGCCGCCGAAACAACAAACAATCAACCATGTGATAGTGTAAATAGTGTAAATACTTAGTGCAATCCTAAGATTGAAATAAAAAGTGCGGGCCGGATTTTTAGCAATAGTTTTTTCTAGATTTTTCTAAGGGTGGAGGACTGTGGCGAGGCTCCCCGCCACCACCATAACATATGTATCCGTAGTATATAGGTATAGGATAAGTTAGAGCCGACTGCGCTCGGCGCGTAAGATTAGTCTCATAGTAAACACCAACTAATGAACACGCATCTTTTAATTTATTTACCGTACCTTCTGATCCCATAGTAGTACCCAATTACATATACTTACTTACATACGGTAAACCCCGATTGTACCTAGGTGGTTTAACACTTGACCGGTTATGTTATAGGTATACAGATAAAGGTATTTTAGCCTGGGTGTAGGCTTTATGTGTGTTCTTGTGCACCAGGCAGTCTATTACTTTCTAAACAGGCGCAGGCCGTAGCCGTAGCTCCACACGTTTCACAACAATCACAACCAACTCGTTTGTTATGTTCTCGTAATTTCAAAGTGAGGTAAAATTCGAAGTCATATTTCCCATCGTTTCGTTTGCTATGGACCGTTAACGATTGCACGTTGGCTACGCACCCAGGGCTGGAATCGAACCAGCGTCCGGACGACCGCTCAATATTTGGCCAGTATGAAGGTTGGACGACTTGGACGTTCTAACTAAAATAAAACAACAAAATATAAACGGTTCAACGTTTATTCGCAAGAATATAAAAATATATAAAAATCTCTTATGAGTAATGGAAATTGGAAGTAATGACATAATAAGGCTTTTCTTATATTGTCCGTTGTCCACCTCTATAGTATAATGCTTAAACCTACTTATCTATTGTTGCTTTGAGCTCTGCAACGGCCAACGGCCAACGACATTGAATATTATTACTAAGTACGTAGGTAGTAGGTATATATAACCGGCACAGAGGATCATTATTTAGATATATTTTTTTCTGCTACTACTGCTTCTATTTCATCCGAACATTTAGACTTCGAAAAATCGAACACTCAGTATAGGTATCAACAAACCGACCAGGATAAAGACCGGGAAGGAGATTCCCATTTAACTATTATTACTTCGTATAGAACCGGCAAAGAGAACCAGTATTTTATTTTGCGCCATGTGTTGTTTCCGGCCGACAATAAGTAAATTATGGAAGCGGAACGTGAATCCCGCGACCTAAACGCGTAAGCGCCGTGAATGTCACGGCGCTTATGACGTTTTTGTCGCGTGGTTCACACCCCGCTCCCCTCGCCTACAGTTTGCGATTGCGACAATTTCATTGTTTGTTATGGCTTCTCTATATGAAGCACCTAACAACAACTAAATGCATACATTTATCTGACAATTCCTTCATTTCTCAATCTCTTCCTTTTCGAATCACTTCACACCACACATACTATACACACACACATACTCCACTTCACAATCACAAAAACTCAAACACCATATCCCGACTAGAACAATTACACACCCGGAAACAACGTGTATACCGATAGCGCCGCGTTTCCAGGAACATAACAGTATTTAAAAAAAC
The DNA here is from genome assembly GCF_948474715.1 of Cydia amplana. NCBI lineage: Eukaryota > Metazoa > Arthropoda > Insecta > Lepidoptera > Tortricidae > Cydia > Cydia amplana. The sequence continues at coordinate 8,142,954 of NC_086080.1, forward strand.
CCTGGCAATTTCTTAAAAACTAACCCACACAAATTGAATCATGCAAAATCTACTATTACTTTCAATTGCATGCACCCTATTCATCTCGCTATCGCATTTCACTCCGGTTAACTAAATAATCGACGAGCTAAAATGTCATTCAATAGAACTTGCTAACTATGTAAACAAAAGTTACAAGTAAATTGACATTCAGTGTCAATTTTAGTATGGCGGTTTCGAGGGCATGGCATGAGTGGTGGGGATAACTGACAGAACGGGATAGTCTTATGTATCTTTCACTAGGAATAGCAGAGAAAGCGCTATTATTGTTTGTCTTTGTCACAGTCTCATATTTTTTTATTCCCCACCGTAGTTTATGGTGGGATACAAACAATGCGTAAACGTCAAATTGGTTTGAAACATATGAACAGTGCAAAGATTATCAGGAAAAATATTGAAATCAGTGTTTCGTGTGCATGTAGTAGTACTTAACAATTCAACAAATATGGTGAATTGCTCAGTTTTGCGCTGTACAAGTGACTGCCGGCAAAAACAGGACAACGTAACATTTCACAGGTAAATACAGTATTTTATACTTCGGTCACATTATCATGCTTAGTAACAGCATCCTACAATCTATATCAATTAAAATCTGAGTAGAAAAAGCATTTACAGTAAATAATAACTCGGGTAAAAAAATTAACCTATAAATATTTCCTGATAAATTAACCGACCAAATTACGTACGCATATTGACAGTAAGCCGTCACCCTTTTAATAACGTGTATTCAATTTAGTCGCATTGCTATTATTCGAGGGATACCAGCCCGTGATGCATACAATTACCCCAAAATTCGGGTATTTTGTATTTTAATAACATTTTTATAAATAATTTTGCCGTAGAACTGGGCATATACGAACAATAAAATTGAACTGTGTTTAAATTAGAATGTAAATTATATTTATTTAAGCATTACGGATTCTTTCTAACGTTATAGGGGGTTTTGCCACGACTCAGAGAATCTAATTGATATGCTGCAGGCACTATAATTCTTAATTTTGCAATAAGAGTGACAGATTACAAAATGAATATTTCGTTTATTACCTCCAGATTTCCACAAGATGCAGGCACGCGTGCTAAATGGATTTTAGCAACCGGAAGGAGAAACTGGGCACCGACGCAAAACTGCCGAATATGCTCAAAGCATATTACGAAAACCTACCTTTTCTATTTCTTCCTGTGGCACACAGTATGCTAAAAATTCTTTCTTTAGGCGTACTTGTAATATGTATAATGAATGGCTTAATGATATAGACATTTTTGTTCATAGTTTGTCCGTTTTCAAGAATAAAGTTCGGCATATTTTGTTTACTAATAGTAATTGAAAAATTGTTTCAAGTAAATATTTTGGATTGTTTTCTTACTTTATTTGCGTGTTGTACTCACAACTATACCTACGGGTAATTTATAATTAAGTAACCTATTTACTTTTCATTGTAATAGTCAACTTAGTAACGTATGAAACTTTAGGCCTATTTTTAGTCATTTTTGTAAGACTTATTTGTAAAAGGCTGTTTGTTTTCTAAAAAAAAAAAAAAAAATTGGCCCATTGATATTTTATTCTGTCTCTCTGTGTTTTGTTCTGTGTCTGTGTTTTGTTGTGTGTTTTTGTTTTATTGTGTCTGTGTGTGTGTTCTGTGTTCGTCTTACGTAGGCGAACAACTCGCGAACGTGATTAAAATTACCCCAATATTTGATAATATTGGGGTAATTTTTAACTATATGGTATCCCCGGGTTTGTGACGTCATCTATGTCTATCCCTTACGGGGGCACGCGGTAGGCCACATCTATAGAAATACTACCATCTATGGTTTACATAGTTAGCAAGTTCTATTGAATGACAGTTTACTTATATATATTCATTTATTATATCTGTAAAAAAAATCTACATATAACTTTTCTCGCAGTATGCAGTACAAAGCTTAATTGTCCCCTTAAACTCGTTTTGTAATTATAATTAAAAGATAACAATCTGATTCAAAGATAACACGGTTGAAAAGCTTCTGAGAGTTTAAAAATTACATTTCATCGTTCATTTGATCCCAATTCCAAATGTATTTGGAATTATTCGTGTGGTAATGTGGGGTAAGTATCAAAACCGCGATTTTGCTTGTTCTTGACAGTTAGGTGGTGGAAATATGGAGAAGTAAGCCAACTACATATTATACTCATGTGTAGTTTTAGATACTGTAGGTCGCGATAAGTCCCTATTTTCATTTGGCATCGGCGCCAGGTACGTTTTCAGCCAAAACCTACGACTGTCAGTCAATAAAATATATGTATTTCTAATTGAATCTTAATATATTTCTCGCGACAGTCTTAAATGGCGAGGACTCATCTTTAAATACCGACAATACCTCAGTAGAGGTAGTATACCCTTTTGCTAGTAGGTATAGTATAAAGGCCTGTGCACACCGGGTGCGTGTGCGCAGACGTGCACATGCACGTGCGCGTTGTAATATACAGTTCCTTATGAGAGACGACACACCGCCTTGCGTGACGTGTGCGTGCGCGTCTCCAACATTTTAGCGCACGCGCACGTGCACGTCTATGTACACGCAGCCGGTGTGCACAGGCCTTAAATATGAATTATTTCAGATGATTTTTTGGGGCTCGGGTTTAAAATGCAACTATCGTGATAGTATTAAGGTTATAAAATTCATGTGACAGCTCATTCAGAGAACAATCAGGGTGGTCTTGTTGTTGGATATTGGAGATGACAAAACGTGATATCTCCGAATGCAAACAACAACCACAACTACAACATGCAAAACACCCGCGTTCGGTTCTTTCATGAATTTGAACCATATAATTAGAATTGCTTTTTAAACGGGCTTGTTCCCGTTACTTATAGTAGAAGCACGTGCGGTTTCACTTAACAATAGACAAAGGATAAGCCGTTCGGGGCCAGTTCGGAATCGACAGACTATAACCACTGCATAAAGGAAACAATACCTGTTGTTTAACAGATTAGAGCCCCATCCCGAAAAAATCACCTGAGATAGTTCATACTATAATGATTACTCGCCTATCTTAAACATAACACTATGACTAGCTAATATTCAAAGAAATAAAATAACGGAACTTTCACTCAGTTTCTTACACAAACTAAATATGTTTCTTCTAATTTAGGTTTCACAGGCGTTTTTAAACATTTTAACAATTTTAACATGCCTTATCAATGGCACGAGGGAATTATAACTATTTTAACGTGGTTCGGCAGGATAATAATTATATCTAATACATATTTACAAAAGAGCGCCATTTGAATTTCAACTTCAGTTACTAAAGTAAGAACTCTAATCACAAGGAATTTCATGAATTGTCCGGTCTGTTCCTATCTCTATCGCACGTGAGTAATTATATTGCTGTCCCGCCCATGATGCTGGCGGTCAATGACCCTGCGAGCCGGACAGCAATATAAAATATGCACGTGCGATAGAGATAGGAGCAAGCGGATAAATGTACAAAATTACTCGTGTTTACAGATTTTTTGACATTATTCTTAGTATTTAAATCTCGCTAGCACCAATAACATTATCACTTTTTATGTGTGCGTGCGTGATTCATAGAGATATAAAACCAAGATCAGATTTATAAACTACGCGAACGCTGCTCAAATGTATGAACACAATAACAAACATTTTCTTATTATTCTAAAGTTACAACTGCAAGTATTTTATCAATAATATATGTCAGTCTTTTTTCTTTTTTTTTATTCTCCGGCTTTTAAAACCTATTTAATGTAGGTAGGTACTTGTGTTTTACTGCGAACAATAAGGCGCGTGCTCACCCCAGTTGAGAGTCTAAAAAAAAACATAAATATTTAAAACAAAAAGTCTCAAATAAATAATATTACAAAGTATTTCAATATTTCCAATCAATAATAAAGGTATAAGTTGGAACCCGGCGACGTGTCGCGAGTGCAGACGACCCGACTGGTTTCTGTGTACAGATGTAGTGCATAATTGTTTTCCATCGTAGGTATTTTCTTTTCTCGTAAAAGCCAACCAGCCATAAGTTCAGCCAACTTTATGTACCGAGACGTCCGAGACTGACTGAAATAGCAAGACATGTTTGTACGTTCCCGTGAAAATACGATAGAAAATAATTATGCACTACATCTGTATTTCTATATTTTCTATGAATTAATTACCATTCGAAGTCAGCGACACATCGCCCGACTGCAGATCAGTAGTATATTTCCTCTCTCACTCGGAACCAACTGTATATGGCGCTACCATTCTGCAGTCGGGTTCGGGGTCGGGGTAACACAATTTGACGTAGCGTGGGAGTCGCCGATAAACTGCTAACTATATAATTTCTTGCTGTTTAAGAAATATATTTGCATACATAAATAATAATAAATATAAATATGGGTTCCGTACTTTTTAGTAGGTACATGTCGTTATAGCGGCAACAGAAATACATCATTTTTTTAAATTTCAACTGTGTATCTATCACGGTTCATGAGATACAGCCTGGTGACTAGTGGTGCCGGACAGACGGACAGTGGAGTCTTAGTAATAGGGTCCCGTTTTTACCCTTTGGGTACGGAACCGTACAAAGTATTAAGTAAGTAAATGAAAGTAAAGTAACGTACCTGGCATTCATAATTACAGTAGTAAACCTTCATGCAACCCATGCACATTTGCTTGGCGCTCTTCTTGCATACCACGCATGTGCCCATATCTACGAAGGCGGCTTTGTCACTGAGGGACGTGACGTGTACTATCATAGGCATGGAGGTTTCGGGCCCATGAGTTACTGTCGGCATCTGTGCATACAGTTCAATGATCAGTAAAGGCAGAAAGAAGAACTAGAAACATAAAATTAGACGGAAGTGACGTACGTAACGCATTGTAAATGTTTTAGAGGATAATTAGAAAAGACGGATTCTTCTCGCGTTGCAGATGCAGTGCATTATTTTGCAATGGTGCTATAATTAGCGATGGTTACGTACGAGAGTTCTCGAGCAAATGGGATATAGATAACACGCTGTACGTCGTTCAAAAGAACGTCTGTAGTTATCCGTATTTCTAATTACCTGCTTACGTTATGCCGTACCAATTGCATAAATCAATTACCGTTGGATCTTGTCTGGTTGGGTCGGTAGGCACGTTGAAATTCAATGGGCTTATAAATCCGCTATCGGTGGAAACCGAACGGGGAGACCCTTTCTGAATCTGTGAAGGAACCTGTCCTTGGTAAATCTGCCCTTGTTGGTGCCACTCTGTTCCAGACGCTTGTGGCGGTTGGGTTTGTTGTCTTGATTGCCATTGTCCAAACGATTTTACTTGCTCATTACTTGACTGATACGGGACCTGTTGCGTAGATTCCGTAGAAAGGAGCTCTTCCATGGTCGGCCAACTATCTGCTGAATCATCATTCAGCAGATCTTGTTGTTGTTGTTGCTGCTGTTGACATTGTTCCTGCTGCAATAGACCCACTTGGGCTTGTCGTGATTGGTTATATTTCGGCGTTGGTAAAGGCGATTGGCCTAATTGCCACGTTTGACCGTACTCCAATCCCGACTGAGATCGTACATATTGGGATTGCTGATACTGCGCTGAATTATATTGCGACGGCAATTGGTGTTGTTGAATGGACTGTGCACGCAAGCGCTGAGACTGATCATAAGGTAGCGTTGTTTGCGGCACCTGTTTTAAATGTGTTTGAAAATGTGAGTCATATGAAGGTGGTTGATGATGTACTTGTTGTGAGTATCCAAGTAATGGTGGCTTTTCTAATTGCTGTTTTAGAACGGGTGCTAAAATGCTATAATTCATTATGTTACTCGTGGTATAACCCTGAGTGTTTGAAGAAAGCGCGGGATGTTGTTCCTGTTGAGTTGGTCGAGTACAGCTTTCCGAGGCCGTTTTTTGGATAACCGGTGGACGACGATTGGCTTGGGAAGGGATGGTTGAAGATTGGCTGCTATTGGCTACAAATTCAGTTAGGCACGCTACGGCCGTCTGGAACTGGGTGGTGTTATTATTTTGTGGCCCGTTTGCATTTGTCACATTACTGCCATGGTGGGAAGTATTGTGCAAATATTTTTGCAAAGTTGGATCGATGTCAATACTTAATGCTCTTTCGGGCGGACCTGATGAAAATATGCAAATTTTTTCCGCTGCAGTATTTCCATGTGTGTTGATAGACTGTAAGTTGTCTTGTGCTGGATGTTTATTAAGTTCTGATCCAACTGAAGCAAAACTTTTGATTTGTGGTACAGACTTTGCATTTGCATTTGCAGAAATATCCGCTGATCGAATTGGTTGCTGGCTCATCTTAGCCCACATAAGCATTTCATGCAAGAGATTAGCATAATCTTGGCGTGTAGGCTTAAAATAAGGACCCCACTTTTTACGACCACGTTGTAGCGTGTTATTTAGGAAAGTGCACATAAAATCTTTGTTCTTTTCTTCCGGTAACATTATTATTACCAACATTTTATGAGATGAATTAAAATATTGCATTTTCTTTTTTCTAAACTCTTCTTTAGAAATGTGTTGTTGTCTATAGGCGACAAAGGCTTGCATGATACATAGCATGTTTTCGGAAAGCGACGCTAAACGCTCTGTGATAACCAACCCTATTTTGTCCTTTTCACTTGGATAGAATTTGTTTAAGTATGAAGAGAGATCTAACTGCTTATAGGTAGCCTGTTTATTGCTCAGACTGGACTCTACTAGGGTGGTCGCAACAGTGCTATGTTTTTCGGATTCATGGGTAAATATGTTGGGATCAAATTGAGTATTATCACGTTTGGTGTGAGTTGTTGGAATTACGGACTTTTCCTTGTTACAGTTATTTTCATTCGAGTCATGTAAAATTTTGGACTGCTTTGGTTTGCACATTTCCAAATGTTCTGTCTTTCGTTTTCTACATGTATCACCATTAAATAATACGTCGTTTAAGTTATCAGGTTGAGAAGCGTCTTGAGTATTTTGTACGTTGAAATCGTTGCACTGTGTCTCACTAGATAAACAAGGATCAGGCGTTTCTGCCTGGATTTCTGGTTTTGTTTCCAAAATGGGGAAAAAACTAGATACAACGGTTTCTTGAGTTTCCTCTTCTTGATAATCATCTGACACAATTTCTTTTTTTATAAGAGGTTCATCGAGATCGTCATCAAAACTAATCGTGACACTGATGGGAGCCTTAATGTCAAACTCGGCTAGTTCGCCAACAATAGTACCTGTAATTAAAAAAAAAACCATAAATTTATTCCTTTTCCGAACATTACAACTTTAACAGAAATAAAACTAAAACATGAAGCTACCTAGTCAGACCAAGATAACTCTGCAGCGATATTTATAGTACAGTACAGACGTGCAAGTGTTATTTTAAACGTCTAACTCCTATCAAAATACCTCATCATCATCTTCCTCGCGTTATCCCGGTATTTTGCCACGGCTCATGGGAACCTGGGGTCCGCTTGGCAACTAATCCCAGTTATTGGCGGGTTAATCCTATCAAAATAATTTACCTATGACGTTTAAATAACACTTTTGCACGTCTGTATAAAAATCGCTGCAGAATTATCTTGGTCTGCCTTTATCGTGTGTAGGTTAAGGGAAAACATAAATAAGAAATATCGCCGCGACATGTCACCTGCAGTTGTAATCTACAACCGCGACATGTCGCCGGGTTCCAACTTGTTCCTTTAGGAGAGACCTATAAAGGACCATGGGCAACTTTGTACTGCCTGCTAACCTCTGTCCAACCTGGTCCAAAAGACAACAAAGGTCACTAAATAGGTAGGTATTTTTATCTACTTAATTTTGTTCCATGGGCACCAAGCGAAATTCCATTGCAGAACTAAGATAGGTATTTGGTATTTAAGTCAGAGCCGATGTCTAACTACTCACTTGCTTTTGGTAGCTCCAGCCAGTCATCACCCTTATTACCTAGGCAATAGAGTTGACTGAAAAAAATCGGCTACGTAAGTATATAAATGAATTGCTGTAGGGCAAATGTTTGACCACTCGAAGGAACCGTAGTATTACAAATTACAAAATAGCGAATCAAGTTTCGCGCACCGCGTAGTGTGAACCAGATGGTCTACCGCGAACACCGAAGTTCGCAAATTGTGGGCATCTTTGTCTGTTACTCCAATTAAGCTGTGATTAGAGTGACAGAGAAAAATGCCCGCAATTTGCGAACGTCGGCGTTCGCGGTAGGCCCTCTGAGATCTAAGAACCGAGTACCTATAATCGGGAAAGCGACCATACCGGTTAGTCCGAGCGGTCATCCCATCAGCTGCGCTCGACAAGCTTGCCCTAAAACATTATTTCAGTTCTGCAATGGAATTAAGAGGCAACAGGAGTGGTCATTTCTCCATTCAATCGGAAGTCGACTGTTTGGAGGCGGAAACAGTCGAGTACGAAACCTCGAGATTTTTTACGCTGGATTTTTCGCTTTGTCCTTATCGCCTATCGCACTAGTTTTAGGAGCCGCTTCCGTTAGCGAGACGGATATATTTACCTAAAATATTTGAATATCAGCTCCCGTATCCTCTTAGCGGCCTAATTAACTAAATTATGAAATTAAATAATTATTTAATTTAACGGCCTCCTAGTCTAGTCGGTAGTGACACTAGTGACCGGGGCCTATATAGCCTACCTACATAGTGTGTTCATCACAAATATTTGTTCCTATAATGGACATCCATTACAGGAACAAATATTTGTGATGAACACATGAATCGTGATTAGAAAACATTTTCTATGTATTTTAGTATTTATGTACATAAAGATAGATAGATGTAGATCTATCTATTACATATATCATTGTCTGTACCCACAACACAAGTCTAATTGAGCTTAGCCCGGCAGAGCCCAGCAGGCTAGGTCGATTTGTGTAAGACTAACTGTCACTGTCGCACTAATATGGAAGAGTGATAGGGAGACACAAAGCGTTTCGTTATCGAAGCGATAGCGATTGTCACCTTGGCTAGGCCGGCAGCTATGCGGTCGTGGCTGCCGCTATCGCATTGGAGTCATTGGACTCGATAGTCATCTGCGGAAGTTCAGCAGTCTTATGGACGCTGTTTGAACCATCATTTTATTGATGTGGCCTGTACATGATGATGAATGATGATGATAAGTAAATAAAAATACCTACTTATTGAATATCTTTTAGATCTTTTGGACCATTTTGAAGGACGGTCCTATCAGAAAAATGTTTGGTTTGGACAAAAAGTTTATATCCAGAGAGGAAAATGGAGACTACATGTTGGTATAGAAAAGTCATCATCCAGTTTCCTCTTAAATTAAAATTATTGTAATGACTTACTATTTTCCATTGCCGGGGTGTCATTGCATGTTGACATCATCTGTAACAAACACATGAAAATAATATTTAATAAAAAAAGAAGAAAATTTACTTTGACTGCAAGATACCGACACCGACGCTGTGCTAATAATTATATTATATTAAATCGATTCTAAAGGAGTAAACTCTAAAATACGTGTAATAATTCTGCTACAATTAATGATTATAAATCATTTTACATATCAGGCACGTCAGGCACGTACATTTATTCAAAATGGGTAGGTAGGTATTTTATTTTTGCATACTAAGCAAATGACAGTGCCTGCTGAATCTATCTCTGGCGCGTTTGTCACGCATACAGACATATGACATTGTCATCGCTGATGGTCACGCACATAGAAGGTAGGATCCTATAGAAGTGCATGGTCTATGCGTGCCTCCGTGAGGGACAAAACATATAAATTCGACCAATCATCCATACTAATTTATGGTGGGGAATAAAGAAAAATGTGAGACTGTGACAAGGACAAACAATAATAGCGCTTTCGCTGCTACTCCTACTGAAAGATACATAAGATTATCCCGTTCTGTCAGTTATCCCTATCACTCATGCCCAATCCAGTTTAATACTAGATTCATGGTCACGCATTATGCCACCACCAGAGAATAATTCATAGATGTATTATTTTTAAAGATGGAGCGTAAGCCATCTGTCACCGTAGCCTCACACACACAGACACATTTTATGTACGATTTACAATGAGGAACCAGAGGCATGTGGCCACGACGGTAAATCCAATACGGGCGATAAATTAAACCAGATATAGAATTTATCCATGTAATCATTAATTTAGAAGTTTTTTACTTATAAGTTCCTCTTAATTATGACCCCGTTATAATTTTTTGAAAATTTGCCGACCAGTAATGTTTTGCAAACATTACGAGACATTACGAGATACCAGCTTTTTATAGGCCAACAAGCGTTGACAGTTACTTGAAAAAGCTCGTATCTCGTAACTTTTGTATTGCTTTACATTGCGGGCCGAATTATTTTGTATGGTTATTTTTTTAAATGTATTTCTAAGCAAAATTTACCTCAATACACTTCTTAGGTCCTATGCTAACCACCGTTTAAATTTTCGCCCGTATTGTATTTACATAGTAACTGTATTCAGCCCACCAGTATGATTTGTGAGTTCAATATTACCATAATCAACGGCGGAAATTCATGGTACACCGGCCCTGACGGCCCTCTTTCGAAAATGGCCTGCGAACAGGGAACACAGGGAACCAAAATGTATAAGGTACAGCAGGGGAAAAAATGTATAAACTTTGCAAGAAGTGACAGAGCCACCGAGCCCTGATGGCGATGAACCGGTGCGGAGCAACCCTGGAGGTCCGGCAGAATCCGCAATTCGCCGAAGTATTTATTCGATTATATTGGCCCGGGTGATTGTGGTGAACCTCTTTACTCTTAGCATTTATTATTTTTCTATCCTAAATGCCAAATTCATATTGTCATGTCATGTTTTGCTAATTAAAATCAGGATTGAAAATTGCTACAAAATAATAATTACTTCAATAGAAAATCCTTACGGACCGTGTTTGTGACGTTGCTAAATATTTCTTAATATTTAACTAAATATTACATTTTTACAATGACACATGCTACATATTTGCTAGTTCGATTGCGGTTATAGCTAAGTACGAGGGGTGTTCAAAATATTCTCGGTATGAGAATGAAAACAAACAAGTACGAAAAGTTTGATATTTTTATTTTTCAATATACTCCCCCCCTATGTTCATACACTTAAAAGATCGATCAATTATTTTTTTTAATCCTGCATAAAAATATTTTTTATCTTTGGTGTAAAAATGCTCCTCCACTGCCGCCTTCAATGCTTCATCATCGGAAAATTTATTTCCACGCAGATCCTTTTTAAGATTGGGGAACAAAAAGAAGTCGCTGGGGGCTAAGTCCGGACTATACGGTGGGTGAGTAACAGTTTCAAACCCACATTCAACAATAGCTGCCTTGGCAATATGAGCAGTATGGACGGGGGCGTTGTCATGCAGAAGCATAACACCTTTGGTTAACTTTCCTCGCCTCTTTTCTTTGATTGCATCCTTTAATTGACGTAGAATGTTAGCGTAGTACTGTCCTGTGATATTTACACCTTTTTCTTTATAATCGATCAGTAATACTCCTTCACAATCCCAAAATAACGTGGCCATGACCTTGCCAGCTGAAGGGATGACCTTGAACTTCTTGGGATGAGCTGAACCCTTAATGTGCCACTGCATGGACTCTTGTTTACTCTCTGGGTCATAATGATGAACCCAGGTTTCATCTCCAGTAACTATTCTTTGCAGCACCTCATCAGGATTTTAACCGCACAGGTCAATAAAATCGGAACAACAAGCTACACGCATGTCTTTTTGAAGCCGAGTCAGCATTCGCGGAACCCATCTTGCACTTACTTTTGACATATTAAGATGGTCATGGATAATATCATGTACGGTACCAATAGAGAGATTGGTTACTTGTGCTATAGATTTTACCTTCACTCGACCATCATCCAATATAAGTTTTTCCACTTTATCAATATTTTCTTGTGAAGTAGCTACTACAGGCCGGCCAGGTCTAGGGTCGTCTTCAACACTCTCCCTTCCACGTTTAAACTCGCTTGACCACTTTTGAATGGTAGATAAAGAAGGAGCAGACTCACGGTAAACACAATCCATTTCCTCTTTTATGGTTTTTTGATTTTTACCCTGTTTTGTCAAGAATTTTATCACGCATCGATGTTCTAATTTAGTTAACATTGTCAATTCCCACATGATGTTCATGTTTGTTCAGCAATTGCAGAAAAACAAAAGAACATCTCGGTTCGAATTATACTTTTTTTTATGTCAATGAATAAACCTTAGCGGCCAGTAAAGAAAGAAATTTTAGAAGAGGTTGTAAGATATCAATACCGAGAATATTTTGAACGCCCCTCGTATATTATACATCCGTAAACAACCAAGGATCCATACTTAAATAAATATCGAGCATGCCTAAAGGAGGCATGGAACGCCACATATATAAAAGTTACATTAAAACCAAATAAAATATGTTTTTCGCAATAATAGAGTTTATTATTACATATACAGTATACTGGATCAACCAAATCTTGTCAGTAGTAAAAGGCGGCAAATTTGAAAAATTGCGGGTTAGTAACACTGTGTTCGAATAATTCCAAAATCGCGTGTCATCTGTGTGTTATCTGTGGAATGTGGATCGTGAATGACAGCCATCATCTTATTGTTTACATTCTGAATCGTTTCTATTTCAAGAGAAATTTCTGCTGTCGCCATTAAATACCAAGATTATGCATGACCTCAAGCAAAGCTAAGGTGCCTACAATGTACAATCATACTCGTTGACGGTAAATATTACTAAAATTTGAGGTTATGATAATTCACTCGAACTGACGTATGAAAGGCGGAAAAATAAACACGTTTTGTTCGAAGTACATTGCTGCTTTTCCTAGCGCAATTCTGCTCTTTGAGTGTTACATGGTGTTACCCTACTTTAATTTGCAGTACATTGCTATTGACAAGATTTGCTTGACGCACTATATTCATTATCCATTAGCATTTCGAGGTTGTTTATCTTTAGTGAAGATATCGAAGCTTCAATTAATCGCTATTCCGTTCCACTGTGTAGAGAGTATCGATATACATGATGATTAAAATCGACCAATCCACATCCCTAAAAACGTGCAATAAACTCACACATACACATTTTAACGCACACATACACAGCTTGCCCACCACCAAAATGGCTACGGCTTGACGGATAAATTTTGTACTGAGAACCGAGAACGTTGGGGCCTTGGAATAATTAGAATATATATAGTCTGTCAAACCAAGTATGTCAGTAGCAATGTACAGGAAAGTGAAGTAGGGTAACACTCAAAGAGCAGTATTGCGCTAAGAAAAGCAGCAATGTACACCGGTGTGAAGTTATCGGCGATAACCCGACCTACATCGAACCAAAACAGGTAATTATCATAACCTCAAATTTTACAAATATTTACGATAAAGTGGTATCCAGACAAGACAATTTTTCGCCAATCTGATGAAATTCTCCGATCGAATCAGCAGGTGCGGACACATAAATGCCAATTTTCATAGTAATTATCTATGGAATGCAAATTGGCCAATTATTTTCCTGATCAAATCGACTGATTTGATCAGTCCCGTGTGGATACCAAGTTCATGCACAATCTTATTTAATATATTGGTATTTAATGGTGATTGCACAAATTTCTCTTGAAATAACAACGATTCAGAATGTAAACAAACATGATGGCTGCATTGCATAGAAGGTAGGATCCTATATACAAGTGGTATACGCGTGCCTCCGTGAGTGACAAAACATACGCAATGCGACACTATGATTGGTCGAATTTATTTGTTGCCCACCGTAATCCATACTAATTTATGGTGGGGAATAAAAAAAAGGGAGACTGTGACAAGGACAAACAATAATAGCGCTTTCGCTGCTAAAGATACATAAGACTATCCCGTTCGGTCATTTCCCCCCAACCCTCATGCCAGATCCAGTGGATGCAGTGGCGTAGCGTGGGTCTCGGCCGCTCGGGGCGGATGAAAATTTTGCGACTCCCTTACTTACTAGCTAACTTAGCTTACGTATTTCAATATAATAAGTGCGACTGAAATAGTTCAAATATTTATACGATATTATTGGTATTTATTCTGAAATTTTGCCGCCCCCTAAAAGTGCCGCTCGGGGCGGGGGGCGGGCCCTCCCCCCCCGCCCCCACTACGCTACGCTACTAAGTGGATGGCTGTCATTCACGAGCCACATTCCACAGATGACACGCGGTTTTAGCATTATTCGAAAACAGTGTTGCTAACCCGCGATTTTTTAAATTTGCCACGTTTTACTACCGACAAGACTTGCTTGACCCAGTATAACCACTAAATCGCGGATTCGCGGTGGCATCACGGATCATACGCAAGAGGTGAATCCGCACGCTATTTCGGTGTGTGAGCGAGACAGCTTTATGCTCGTGAAATGTGCGGCGTTCGTAGAGTAAATAATACATACTACGAAAGTCGGTAGAATTGGGAATATTACGCGAAACTCTGCGTAGGGGGCGCCACTACCACAATCATCACAATCTGAGGGTCCACCGCAAAAGAGAGAGTCTATGTTTTGTCATCTAACCTCTTTATAACTCTTTCGAGCGATAAAGAGGCAGATAGCTGAGTTTCGATTTTCGCGTTTCCCGGTAGGCCCTTTGTAAACAAACCACCTCGATGTATCGATGTCATATTTTGATATTTTATTGTCTGTGAAAACCTGACAAAAAACAGTTTAAGGCACAGTATGTATAAGTTACTCTATGGTTTACGATGGGTGCTAGTGTTGCCCTCTGGCGGCAGAACATTGCGGTAATACCCCTTATTGAGGGAAGACAACTACCCGTGACATTTAATGGCTCCTCTAAAGCAGCGGTTCTCAATCTTTTTTTTTAACGGAACCCTTTTGGAAAGCGAAATACTTGATGGAACCCTACAATAAAACAATAGTTTTTAGAAGTATAATAATATAATAATAATGTGAGCCTATATACGTCCCACTGCTGGGCACAGGCCTCCTCTCATGCGCAAGAGGGTTTTTAGAAGTGTATTTTTTTATTAATAAGCATAATAATTATGCTTATTTTATTATTCTAAATTCTTGCGGAACCCCTGCATCTCACTGCGTCTCACTCCGCGATTTTGTCGCTTTGCTACAGGTAGCTAAAAGTACATCCGTTCGGCCCCAATTTTGGGGAAAGCCATAAGCCGCGCGTGGCGCTGTCGCCACCTAGCGGCCATATCTGTGCTGATCGTAAGTATCGTAATAGACGCGTTTTGTTAGAGAGTGAGTCTTCTGTGCTTAGTACTACATATTTATTCTGTGCTGCCGGTTACAACCTCACGTTGAGATTAATAAATGGTCAAGTTTTTAAGTTGAGTTGAAAATATAGCTGGTCAAGCAAATCTTGTCAGTAATAAAAGGCGCGAAATTCAAACTTTCTATGGGACGATATCCTTTCGCGCCTACATTTTTCTACTGACAAGATCTGCTTGACCAAGTAGGTAATATAGCTTTGACTTGGACGTCATTCACATTCACAACCTTTTATCTTGTAAACAATAGAATTTCGTTTATAAGTGGCTAACTAAAGCTCCGTTTTCCTAGGATAGCGGTGCCATGCTAAATATGGATGAGTTGTAGGTATTGGTTAAAAACCAAGCTCTGGGCTATAATCGCGAAAATCGAAGTTCGTCAATTGCGGGCATTTTTCTCTGTCACTCTAATTACGTTTGAATAAGAGTAAAAGAGAAAGATCCCCGCAATTTACGAATTTGGGTTTTCGCGATAACCCCCCGGGCTCAGCACGGTTCCATTTATCGACTATCACTATGCCCGTCACTTTCGCACTTACATACTTGTTAGAACGTGACAGGCATGGTGATAAACGATAAAAATGCGACCGTGCTACTAGGGGTTTCCTAGGATAGCGGTGCCGTCACATAGGTACCTAACGATAACGGCCGTCTCCATACAAAATACCTACTTTGTAATTTGTAAAACGCATAACGAAATAGATTTTATAATGTGTAATAAACCTAAACAAATATCAAAATGTGCGTGGCGGAAATACTGGGCACAGAAAGAGGTACTAAAAGGAGACTATCCCCCAAACCTAAAAAAGGTCATTATGGATACTTGCATATTGCCCAGTTTGACATATGGTTGCCAAACATGGACCTTCACAGGCAAAATTCGAAACAAAATCACAACATGTCAACATGCAATGGAGATGAGCATGCTAAAACTCAGAAAGATACAAAAAGTCAGAAACGAGGAAATAAGAAAGAGAACGAAAATTATAGATGCGCTAAAACAAGCCCTACAACTGAAGTGGAAATGGGCTGGCCATTTGTCCCGATACTTGGACGGAAGGTGGACCGTAAGCACAGATTATATAATAGTTCTTACGAACAGATACTTATCTCTCAAAGAAAACGCAAATACCTACCGTTTTGATACCTACACAAAAATACAATGGAGTGACCTTCAACGCGCCGCTTCCCGCACCGCGCGCGCCGGCACAACGCTAGGGTTGCCGACGCTTAGAAATGATTTTACAAATAAGTAGGTACCTACTTAAACTATATTATTATATTCTATAGATTACTATAGAAGATACCTACCTAAAATATAAGTTTTAATTGTCCAACTTGCATTAGAACTTGCCATATAAAATCATAGCGTACAATAACTATACATGAGTAAGATAAGTTGCAATTAGTTATTATAATATTCCGTTTATGCGTTTTATTCCGACAAGTGACTGCGAAACATTTTAAAAGGTCATATCTTCCTGCAGTAACTGCAGTGTTTACGCCGTTTTATAAACTACTTATATTGAGAATGTCTATCATCTATACTATATTTTTCCTATCTATCGGAAGAGCAAAAACGGTTTTTTTTAAATTAATTTTGATGTTTCTAACTTTCTACACTACAAGCTGTGTTATTTGTTCGTGAAGAAGACATTTCTTTCGCATACAATTTGGCATATACGAGCCTTACGAGCGCGCGGCGACGCGACGTGCGTGCGTGAGCGCGTGTGGCAAGTGGCAACCAACTGGCTTGCTTTTCTACCGTGAAAGGGAACAGATTCGTAGGTATAAAACCGAGCTCGCGCGGAGAGTTCCATAGGCCTGCCTTAAGAGTAACAAAATGGCCAGGACCAAGGGGAAAAAGAGGCCGAGGAAAACCAAAAAAAGGATGGGCAGGCGACATCATACAGATAGCTGGAAAGAACTGGATGGAAACAGCAAAAAATAGAGAGAAATGGAAGGGTACTGAGGAGGCTTTTACCCAGCAGGGATCAGTGCAATCAAAAGTGCAACCAATATAATAAAAAAACAAATGATATTAAAGCACTGAGCAAATAAAGCTATAATAATAATAATTTGTAGGTATGGACTTTGACTTCCGTATTTTGTATATGAAAAGGCCGCTAGATATATGATTGCACCGCTATCCTAGGAAACTAGAGCTTAGAGGCCATTAGTCCATCGGTGGCTAACAAGCTTACGACTCACCTGATGGTAAGCGGTCACCTAATCCTATGGACGTCTACACTCCAGGGGCGTTACATGCGCGTTGCCGACCATTTTAAAACTTATACACTTCTTTTTTGGAGATCTCCTTAGACTTGAAGATTCAATATCGCTTGTAAGTTTGGGATCGTAGACTATTCATAGCGGCCCTTTGGACTGATTTGAAGGGACCAAGGTGGCATCTAGGTGCTCCTGCCCAAAGGTGACAACTCATTATATGGGATCTGTCCATGGTCGTACGCAGCATTTTTTAAGGGGTGGGGCAGAAGTGTGGACGTTGTAACAGGGTATGGTTGAAACAGAGATTCTTAGCTTATGGTCAGAGACCATTGTGGGACAACTGCCCCACCTTGCTCCACCGTGGGTACGGCTATGGATCTGTCTGCCCCAGAGTAAAGTATCGCCTCCCTTTATTGAGCACACCGAGTTTTTTGGATACGAGCGCAGCCTACCCAGCAAGGTGGCTACGAAATTATTGGACGTCACTGATGGAGATGTCAACACCGTGGCTCCCAATACTCCCTGACATGGGAAGGGTTGTGCCACTTGTGCCTTGAAAATGAGGTTTTCTTAGTGGTAAACGCGCAAAATTGAGCCTTGGTGGGATTGAATTTGACTAAATTCTCCCGATCCCACACCGAAACTCTGGATAGTATGCTCTCAATACCTGACACAGGTTTTTCACGGCATTCTAGTATCACAGAACGAGCGATGTTGGCACGGCATGTGTTATACAGGTTGGTCCAAACCTTGCCGTCCAAAAATTTTTTTTAAATTCTTCACGCTGTGGGCTATCAGAATATGTATGTTAGCCGACTTCTCGTAGTTTTCGAATTATGATTTTTATTTTTATTACTTTTAACTTTTGTTGAGAAATTCCGGGGTGAAGCAATTATTTATTAAAAAAACTATTGAACTTTTTTGAATATTTCTTTTTGTAACATAATCCTTCACAAACGGCGCAGTTGCTAAAAAAAAAATCAGCATCCTCACTTGGCTGAGTTGGGAAAAAAAGACAAACTTTTACGTTCAAGCATGTCAAGCTTAGATGTTGCCCTTACCTAAATAAATAAAAAATACAAGCGATTTCAAGGACTTTTGGTTATTTTAGAAACTGCTAGACCCTACGTTTTTTTAAAAGGTCAAAAAAGTGATACTTAATAGTCATAATTTGTTAGAGTCGCCGGTCAAAGGAACTGAGGTGGAAAGCTTCCAAATTAGTAATTCATTACTAAAATCCTCTTTTGTTATTTCTACTATTATTTTATGGGGTCACCTCCCCATCGCTATTTCATGTCATCAGTGCAAATACCACGAACAATTATAAGAAGGCATAAAAGCAACGCAAAGCTTCACCCCGGAATTTCTTAACAAAAGTTAAAAGTTAAACTGGAAAACTACGAAAAATCGGCTAACATACATGGGGTATATTCTGATAACCAACGACTAGGATTCTAAAAAAATTTTTGGACGTCAAGGTTTGGACCACCCTATATACAGGGTGGCTAAAAAATAACTGCATTTCCGTTGCCAGGGAGGTTTTGGGATTATACTGAGCAATTTTTACTATGAGACCAACCCCTGTCGCGAAAAAAAAAATTTGAGTGTTTCCGGACTACATTTTGGCTGGTCCATTTTCTATGGGAGGTCTTTTGCCCATTTTGGCGCCCCCCCCTTGGACGGCGCCCGGGGCACGTGCACCCCCCAGCCCACCCCCTAGTTACGCCACTGCTCTAGGGCAATTATTTATATATCCTTGTAAGTCCCCGTGTACTTGAGTACAAATTAAATTCGAGTTTTGAACTCATATGGAAATAAAAGCGCCAAAATTGCCACTTGGGTTTTACGAGGCTTAACACAGATTAGTATTATCAATATCTATGTCGGACTGTTTTGATTTTTTAGACTCTAGTGCTTTAATTCTGCGAAAGAACGCCTGCGAAGTTGCCAAGGTTGTCTTTAATCGGAATGACTTGACTTACTTGTACTTGCAACAAAGTTTTATGCAAAATCCAATTTACATTCCATGCATAAATGCCACTGACCACTTGTCACTCTTAACACACTTTCCACTGAAATAATTCTCTGCAAACATTGTCACTTGGTAATAATAAAAACATTGAAACAACAACAATACAACAAAGAGCACAAGGCACAATATTCTTTCTCACGTCCACTTGCCGCCATCGCCGTGCGCTCACTGAACTGAATTGAATGAATGTGATGAACTGATGAACTAATGAATGAAGGATTGTCTGAATGGGAATGGAACACGGCGCGGGGTCGACGGGACGGACTTGGAGCTTTCGGAAGGTATAAATAACGAAAGGTACGAATTGTGCAACGAGGGGATCAAGTAAAATTTTGCAAACGAGGGTGTTAGTTCACGGCAGGATGTTAAAGGAAATATAAGTTAGGTAAATACAAATGATATTATATAATCATAAATAGGTTATACTCATACTTGAGGAGCACAAAAAATACTTCCATATTTATTTCTGTGCCTATGAAGAAATCTGTCAATTTTCATTAATTTTCTCAATCCATCCATCTTTGTCACACTCGTTGTTAAACATAAGGTCGTCTCTTTCTCTTTCGGTGTGCGGGAGCTCGTTAGCACGTGCACATTTCTCGCTTGTCCAACCGCGACTAAAGGCAACTTGTCCAATTTGTCACAAGTTAAGTGCTTCAATTTTGGAACGCCTATAACCTATCTTGAGTTATAAATCATTGGGTAAATATCGTCGCATGATCGTCGCAGTAATTAAATATGCATATATGAAGCCATCGAAAAACAAGTAGGTACCTACCTACAGAAAAAAAAATAGATGGCACGGAACCGCCGCGGCGAGGCGCAAGTCGTATTCGCTTTTGACCGGTTATTGTTATGTTACGTTACGATAGCGTAATACCTAATTAAGTAATTACCAATAAATTAATTAAAAACTAATAAAATTAACTAATTACTCTAATTAGTATCTGATTAGGTAAAATGCTAATGACTGACGGAATGGTAATGGTACCTAATGATTGTTGGCGCACCTATACGTACCTATATAAGGAAGTTAAAACTTAAAGTTTGATTAGTGCACATCCTATTTGCATGGACTACACAAGTTGGATGTCTACGAGTACAGTAGAGTCCGGTTATAACGACGCCCAAGGGACCGCTGATATTACGTCGTACTAACCGGACGTCGTACAAAACGAACTGCCAATTTTAATATATTTTTTAAACAAAATAATTACGTCATTTTGTATTTATTAACACTTTGCGACAATAAAAGAAAAAAAAAACATTTCCTTTAAAATATTTATTTACGTTAGTATTATAACACTTTGTCTTAAATGGAGAGACTTGTGTGTTTAGAAGAAGCCACTTTTCAAGGTACGCGTAGTCAACTCACTCGTCATCCGCAAATTACTCGAATCCCGTAAAATAAAAAGTCGTAATTCTTGGGGATCTAATCCAGCTGACGTTGTTTTATCACATAGTTCCTATGTCCATCTCCTGTGTCCATAGATCAGCTCGAAGGTATGTACCTACCAAAATATTGCATTGTACCTAACTTATGTACATAAATTATGTATGTGAAGTTTAAGCTCAATTGAATAATGGGAGTTGGGTTTTATTTAGTTTGCAAGATTACGAAAAGTCACATGACTATTTCATCTTGCTGCGTATAGGCAAAAGGGGGAGGGAGTTAGGTGCGCGGGACGGAGTTAGCTTCTTACCAACTATTTATTTGTAAAAAGTAAAAACTACGTCGCTCGTCGTTGTAACCGGACTTGACGGACGGATTTTGAGTCAATTTCTGTCGTTAAAAGCGATCGGTCGTTATAAGCGGAGTCGTAATAAACGGTTGTACTTTCATAGTAGCTCGTACTAAAACCAAACAAGTGCCTATACTTACGAGGGGTATTCAAAATATTCTCGGTATGAGAATGAAAACAAACAAGTACGAAAAGTTTGATATTTTTATTTTTCAATATACTCCCCCCCTATGTTCATACACTTAAAAGATCGATCAATTATTTTTTTTAATCCCTCGTAAAAATATTTTTTATCTTTCGTGTAAAAATGCTCCTCCACTGCCGCCTTCAATGCTTCATCGTCAGAAAATTTATTTCCACGCAGATCCTTTTTAAGATTGGGGAGCAAAAAGAAGTCGCTGGGGGCTAAGTCCGGACTATACGGTGGGTGAGTAACAGTTTTAAACCCACGTTCAACAATAGCTGCCTTGGCAATATGAGCAGTATGGACGGGGGCGTTGTCATGCAGAAGCAGAATACCTTTGGTTAACTTTCCTCGCCTCTTTTCTTTAATTACATCCTTTAATTGACGTAGAATGTTAGCGTAGTACTGTCCTGTGATATTTACACCTTTTTCTTTATAATCGATTACTAATACTCCTTCACAATCCCAAAATATCGTGGCCATGACCTTGCCAGCTGAAGGGATGACCTTCAACTCCTTGGGATGAGCTGAACCCTTAATGTGCCACTGCATGGACTCTTGTTTACTCTCTGGGTCATAATGATGAACCCAGGTTTCATCTCCAGTAACTATTCTTTGCAGCACCTCATCAGGATTTTCACCGCACAGGTCAATAAAATCGGAACAACAAGCTACACGCATGTCTTTTTGAAGCCGAGTCAGCATTCGCGGAACCCATCTTGCACTTACTTTTGACATATTAAGATGGTCATGTATAATATCATGTACGGTACCAATAGAGAGATTGGTTACTTGTGCTATAGATTTTACCTTCACTCGACCATCTTCCAATATAAGTTTTTCCACTTTATCAATATTTTCTTGTGAAGTAGCTACTACAGGCCGGCCAGGTCTAGGGTCATCTTCAATACTCTCCCTTCCGCGTTTAAACTCGCTTGACCACTTTTGAATGGTAGATAAAGAAGGAGCAGACTCACGGTAAACACAATCCATTTCCTCTTTTATGGTTTTTTTGATTTTTA
Organism: Cydia amplana; assembly: GCF_948474715.1. Classification (NCBI taxonomy): domain Eukaryota; kingdom Metazoa; phylum Arthropoda; class Insecta; order Lepidoptera; family Tortricidae; genus Cydia; species Cydia amplana. The sequence continues at coordinate 8,165,455 of NC_086080.1, forward strand.
CCCTGTTTTGTCAAGAATTTTATCACGCATCGATGTTCTAATTTAGTTAACATTGTCAATTCGCACAGGATGTTCATGTTTGTTCAGCAATTGCAGAAAAACAAAAGACTATCTCGGTTCGAATTATACTTTTTTTTAATGTCAATGAATAAACCTTAGCGGCCAGTAACGAAAGAAATTTTAGAAGAGGTCGTAAGATATCAATACCGAGAATATTTTGAACGCCCCTCGTACGTCGCTATAAGCGGTTGGTTGTTATATGCGAAGTCGTACTAATAGGACTCTACTGTACTTAGTCTTACTTAGGTACCTAATTATATTTTTATGTAGGTACAATATTAAAATAAGTAATAAAAAACCGGCCAAGTGCGAGTCTGAATCTTTATTTTATTCTGTTTTTAGTGTTTGTTGACTTTGTTGTTATAGCGGCAACAGAAACAGGGTTGGGCAAAATACTGGCTTCCACGTATTTGAAATACAAATTACAAAATACATTTTTAAAAGTATTTGAAATACAAAATACAAACTACTTTGGTGACGGGTATTTGAAATACAAAATACAAATTACAGTGTTTAAAATAATGTATTTCAATTACAAAATATACCTTTATTTATTTATTTTTTTAGCATTTAGTTTTAACGTTAACGAATATCCTTTCATATAAACTTATAGGGTCATTGCGCTAGTTTTCGTCCAGCTCTAGTTTACGTCCACTTGACGAAATTTGAATATATACCTACATTCCTGCACAAATTTGGACTGATTTCAATCCTTATGTCTAAGGCGTCTAAGCAATATATCTGTCTACATATAACAATGATATTTCGCAAAAAGGAAGCGCTGGTGGCCTAGCGGTAAGAGCGTGCGACTTGCAATCCGGAGGTCGCGAGTTCGAACCCCGGCTCGAACCAACGAGTTTTTCGGAACTATGTACGAAATATCATTTGATATTTACCAGTCGCTTTTCGGTGAAGGAAAACATCGTGAGGAAACCGGACTAATTCCAATTACGGCCCTAGTTTACCCTCTGGGTTGGAAGGTCAGATGGCAGTCGCTAAAAACTAGTGCCAACGCCAATTACTGGGATTAGTTTCCAAGCGGACCCCAGGCTCCCATGAGCCGTGGCAAAATGGCGGGACAACGCGAGGAAGATGAAGATTTCGCAAAAAGTAGTAAATTAAAAATGAAATATATATTTGATAATCCGTCAAGTCGTCGAAAACTAGTGCATGGACGGAAACTACTGCAATGACCCTATTCCCTAGATTTAAACGAAAAGTTCCACGCAGAAGTTGACCTAATATAGATCCAGTATCCAGCCAATGAAAATTGTATCTCGGCTGGATCGGAGGTTCGCGGTAGGCTCACAGCTTGTGCGAGAGATTAGACATTTTAGGATTATAGAATTTAATAAAATGTATTTATAGAAATGTATTTTGAAGCTTGAAGTATTTGAAATACAAAATACTAAATACATGTGAGTGCAGTATTTGAAATACCAAATACAAAATACTTTTGAGGTAGTATTTGAAATACAAATACAAAATACTAATTTGTATTTCAAATACGTATTTCAAATACATGTAATTGAAATACTGCCCAACCCTGAACAGAAATACATCATCTGTGAAAATTTCAACTGTCTAGCTATCACGGTTCGTGAGATACAGCCTGGTGACAGACGGACGGACGGACGGACGGACGGACGGACGGACGGTTCCGTTTTTACCCTTTGGGTACGGAACCCTAAAAAACAATCTCTGTCTATTTTTATCAGAGAGAAAATGGAAAAATCACCTTTTCGTACCTAATGCTTACCCCCCTCGTTGCACAATGTACTATTTTATTTTATTAACCGACTTCCAAATCTCAAAGAAGGAGGTTATCAATTCGGTTGTATGTTTTTTTTTTTTTTTTTTTAAATGTTTGTTACTCCATATCTCCGTCATTACTGGACCGATTTTGAAAATTCTTTTTTTGATTGTATGTATATGCATACAGATTGGTCCCGTTTTTGTCAAAACCCAGTTCTGATGATGGGATCCATGAGGAATCGAGGGAACTCCTCAAATCTTAAAGGCATACATATAGTGATTTTTGTGTTTTTATCAACAAATCAAGCATATACATTCAAAAACGTGGCATTTGATGAAGTGGAACTGCTGATGATGATCAGAACGGAACTCTTCAACGACGCATAGTACACGTTTGACGATTTGTCCTCTTCGTTATGTTTGTTAAGCAAGTTAAGTTTTTAAGCCACATTTTTGTCAAGCTCGAGTTCTGATGATGGATTCCATGAGGAATCGAGGGAACTCCTCAAATCTTAAAGGCATGCATATAGAGATTTTTGTATTTTCATCAGAAAATCAAGCATTTTTATTAAAAACTGTCGCATTTGATGAAGTGGAACTGCTGATGATGATCAGAACAGAACTCTTCAACGACCCATAGTTAACGTTTGGCGATTTGTCCTCTTCGTTATGTTGGTTAAGCAAGCTTAGTTTTTAAGCCACATTTCTGTCAAGCTCGAGTTCTGATGATGGGATCCATAAGGAATCCAGGGAACTCCTCAAATTTTAAAGGCATACATATAGTGATTGTTGTGTTTTTATCAACAAATCAAGCATATACATTCAAAAAAGTAACATTTGAGGAAGTGTAACTGCTGATGATGACCAGAACGAAACTCTTTAACGACGCATAGCTCGCGTTTGGCGATTTTTCCTCTTCGTTATGTTTGTTAAGCAAGTTAGGTTTTTAAGCCATATTTATGTCAAGCTCAAGTTCTGAACATGGGATCCATGAGGAATCGAGGGAACTCCTCAAATCTTAAAGGCACACGTATAGAATTTTCTGTATTTTCATCATAAAATAAAGCATTAACATTAAAAACTGTCACATTTGATGAACTGGAACTGCTGATGATGATCAGAACAGAACTCTTCAACGATGCATAGTACACGTTTGGTGATTTCGAATTTCGACTTTGACTTGGACTGGGACTCGGACTCGGATCCAGATCCGGACTCGTATCCGGATCCGGTTCGGACCTGGACCCGGACCTGGACTCGGTATGATTACCTACCATAAAATGTAGGTATAAAGTATGAGGCCAAACCCCTCCCGCTCAAACCCCCGTACACCGCACCGCATATGCGCTGTTAAGTGGGTTAGGTTAGGTTAGAACTGCTATCCTCACAGAACCGAACAAAAGTGGGTTAGGTTAGGTTAGAACTGCGAGCCTTACAGAAACGAAATGCTACTAGAAAAGTGGGTGGTTTTACCTCCTTTTCTACATAGCGCACCATCTACAATAATCTTTCACCGGGCCGCATAGAAGTCGGTTTTTTTTTCTTAAAAATTATTTTATTACTATTGTCTAAGAAATAAATAATACGTGTCCCTTATCTGAAGTCATCTGGCTAACGCCTGGCCTGGCAAATAGGGTTATTGCTAACAGTAAAACAATACCCGCCTTTCTTCGGCAGTCTAATAAAAAAATAAACATAAAGGTCGTAGAAAAGAAACGGGTCTTCCGAACAAAAGCTTTCAACGTGCAGTTCTGGGAGTGTTCCGACATGTGCGTACCAGACTTTTTTCTGAAACACCACGCTTATCGTGAATAGGATGCCATTTTTAAGGGCCCGGGCACACTTAGCGTCTTTCGAGCGTCGGCGTCTAGCTAACTCTATAGCTGCTGCTCGACACAACGTCGGCGCAACGCCATTTTCCATAACGCTGACTAGACGCCGACGCTCGAAGGACGCTAAGTGCGCCCGGGCCCTAAGTCTCAGGAACCCGCCGACAACAAGCTGTTCCCATACAATCGATTTTGAAAAGACATGCTAAAATTACATGAAACTACTAACTATTATGTCTGGTATGGTACTAGTTTTTGTTGCTAAAATAGGTCGTATCGATCACTCGGTCCAGGTGCCAGGAGGTTAGGAATGAGAGAGTGTATTTGCAGAAGCGCAACTGTTTACTCACCTATAATCGCATCACGCGCACATGACTTGCAAAATTACTGGACTCTGATATAAACGTCCTGCGGCGATGGAGTGCTGGCAATGGCAGTGTTGCGAGCCATATACGTGCTCATCAGAGAAAATTTTAAAGGTGTCGCCGTTGTCGGATATGACATGGAGGATTATAAAACTTCAACTCGCTCTAATATCGTTATGTATGAGAGCGTAACTACGATTGAATGACGGCGGCTAGATTCGTGTGACTCATTGCCTGACGCGACTCGCAGTGCATTTCGCACGCACCAATAAACACAATCGTTCGTATCACACCTATCGATAGCAAAATTTTAAGGGCACCCCACACTAGCGTCTTTTGAGCGTCGGCGACTAGTCAACGCTATGCCAAATGGCATCACTGCGCAGTTGCGCCAACGTTGCGTCCAGCAGCAGCCATAGAGTTGACTAGATGCCGGCGCTCGAGAGACGTTAGTGTGGGGTGGCCTTCTAGATAGTAAAGCAGTTTTTTAAATGTGTTCGCATTGTTTTGCCAAATGTTTGGGAATAGCACAGCTACCTGGCGCTAGTTGTTTTATTGGTAATTTCGGAGAAGCACAAAGCTATGAAATTACCACATGGATCTTTGAAGTGACCGATGGTTAAAGTTGTATATTAATAATAAACGTTCGGTCGATGCTCGTATAATCGTATATCTACTCACAAACTCCGAGAAAGCAATGAGGTTTATAATAAATTGTATTAAGTTTGGACTGTATAAGTAGATAGTTTGACTTTTATCTAACTTTGGCATGGCAGAATCTTAATTTAACACTTAAAACTCTCGCTTTTACAATGAAATCATATAGCGGTAGACCCGTTTGTGAAATCAGAATCTTAATTTTGTTGTTTACAACTTGAGTGCTCTTTACTATGGTAATTGGAATCTTTCTGTAAGTACAGGGCGGTCCAGAAATAAGTCAACATTTAAAATTCTATTTTGAATAACAATATATTATTTAAATATATATACAGGGTGCTTCCTGTAACAGGAGCAATAAATTAAACTAAAGGCTGTATTCCTCAAACTGACCAATATTTGCTCAGCGACTTTTAATAATTATGAATCCTTTAGACTTCCTCTTTTCCATACAAAATAAATATTGCCTTCAATGTATGCTGACATCAGTGTGTTTGACATTGCTTGTCACGCTTTAAACATAACAAAATTTGCAATACATTGCGTCTTAGAATAAACTTTAAAGTGTAATCAAAATCAAAACATGAGTTATTTTCAAAAGTTGCTGAACAAATGTTGGTCAGTTTGCGGAGTACAGCCTACAGTTTAATTTATTGCTCCTGTTACAGGAAGCACCCTGTATATTATTTAGGTAATTAGGGAAAAAACTTATGTTTGTAGGAAAAGTAGACAAATTGCGGTTTAATTTTTCAAAGGCAAATAATTTCAAATGTTACCCACTGTATTGATATCCCTCTTGCAACATAACCCAGAAAATTTTCATTACAGCCTGAAAGGCATGATGGTGCCTGTCAAATTCCATGATAAAATGAGTGATATTCGCCGCCGCATATAGGTAACTGTCGCGATTGTGACGTTCATTAGGTAATATTTTTTTTTATTTATAATATAAGAAATTCGTCACAAATACCTAACTTAACTTAGTTTAGGTTAACTGGAAGAGATCCCTTAAAGGGATAAGTTCGCCTTTGTACTAATGACGAATGTTATTTTTCCTGTTTTGTTCTGATTTTTGTACAATAAAGTGTTTTACTACTACTACTACTACTACAAATTGCGTACCCCATTTGATGGTAGTAGATAAATTCGATTCCAATAGAAATGATGCAATCTACCCTTTAGCTAGTTAAGCTCTTTAAAATAATTTTTAGAGGGTAATGTAAAGTTAATAAAATAAAATGTCAAGAAGATATTTAATTCAGCGAAAAACCGGCTTTTCCGCAAATTGCCAGTCTGTATTTTGTACGCCTACTTATCTCGCGGGCGGCAGTACAGCCAAATATTTGCCCTTTTCATTTTCAGTTTTCAGGCTTCGTTTTCAGTTGAGATTCGTTTCCCGACCGAGACAGACGGCCGACGTGCGGGGAGGCTGGGGAAACTTGGTACGCGACGTGCGAAGTGTTGGTAAAGTAATTTACTAGTACCTAGTGAAAATACTGAAAATGTTAATGGATATTTTTGGATAAAGAATGAATGGTAAGTTATACCCTAGTATATATTTTTTATTATACTTCGTCACTAATGTAAAGTCGTAGGCCTGAGGATTCTTTTTATTTTTATCTACCGAAGACTTATATTAATTATTAACAACTGTGCGTTTATTTCCACTTTTATAGATAGAAAGTGTACTTGGTGTCAAGAAATTATTTTCAGTTCTTCACGCCCTGTAGTTTTTTACCCCAATTTACTCGAGGGGTTGTTGATTAAAGTACCTATTGCAGTGGTTCCTAACCTTTTCAGTTCGGTTACCCCTATGACTACTAGGGAACCTGATTTTACCCCTCCACCCAATGGTAATAAAAAAATAAAACGTGTACGTTTGTTGTATTGTTATATTAGGTTAGCTTATTACCCCCGTAAAATACCAGTATTACCCCCGTAAAATACCAGTATTACCCCCACGGGGGTAATTACCCCCAGGTTAGGAACCACTGACCTATTGCATGAGTTTCATACATATAGGTTCGAACACCATACACCTTACACCTTACACACCAAGTACACCTTATAAAACAAATTCCCTCGCCGCGTCTGTCTGTCTGTACGTTCGCGATAAACACAAAAACTACTGAACGGATTTTCATGCGGTTTTCACCTTCATCAATTAAGTGATTCTTGAGGAAGGTTTAGGTGTATAATTTGTTGACCCGTGCGAAGCAGGCGCGGGTCGCTAATCTGCACATATAACATACAAAACGTCGACATCAACCCACAATAAATAAACTAGTAAAAATAAAAATACTACGCACCCATATAAAGTCGTTTCAAATAATAAGTGGCATATTTCATGTTTCTAAATACGTCCATAGGAAAGAAGACGGTATAGTTATAGTACGTTTGTGACATTGAAAAAGAAAGCCATTTGTCGTAAGTACGCTAAAGCTAATTGAAAACCAAGTTATTTATTTTAAATGGTACTCTTGTAAAGTTTATTAGATATAAATTAATTTTATAGGTGTGCTTTTGTACGGTCTAAGCTTGAAGCAAACTGCAAAATTCTACTTACGAGTATGTAGACACTTAGGGTGACTGCTAATAGTTATTGGCCACTCTTAACAAAAATACTTCTTGGGCTTGTTTCTTTCTGATGTGTTAGGAAAAGCCAGTTACTATGTAATGGGCAATAACTATACGAGTAGCAGTTGCTCTAGGTCATTTTGGGAAGCGGGCACGCAGGCAGTTTTAGATGTGGAGCCATCAAGGATTTGAATAATGGCTCAGGGAATATATAATTGGGTACGTAAATTGGATACGTAGATTACGAATCATAAGGTAGTGTCCGTTATTTGTGGTGGTATAATAAATATAACATAAATGTATTATGTACAAATTTAATCAGTTTTATACAAAAAAATCCTAATAGTAGGTAATATTATACATTTCAGTATTACGAATGATTGATTATCGAGAACAAAATCGAAGTTGTGCGCTTGACGGGGAGATTGACAAGGGAGTTACATATGTATATCAGTAGATGTGCAGTTGCAGTAGATTCACGCAACCATAGATATGATAGGTATTATCCAAAATAATTGAGTAATAAAAGGCAGTCTGTAGTTCATTGGTTTACTACAAATAATTTACTTCTCAATGCCAAGAAAACTAAATGTGTTAGATTCTCTTTGCCTAATGTCCAGCATACAAGTAACGCACAGGTTGTTTTAAAAGAAGAAATTTTAGATTTTGAAGATAAAGCTGTTTTTCTAGGCTTAACCTTGGATTCAAAATTACAGTGGGGTACGCACATTTCTACACTAGCAGGTAGACTAAGTTCGGCAGCATACGCAGTTAAAAGAATCCGTCAACTTGCAGATGTTGAGACAGCACGGCTGGTGTATTTTGGATATTTTCATAGCGTCATGTCTTACAGCATTTTATTATGGGGCAAAGCCGCTGACATTAATTCAATTTTTGTTTTACAGAAACGTGCTGTACGTAACATATATAATTTAGGAACACGAGTGTCTCTCAAAGATAAATTTAAAGAAATCAATATTCTCACTGTTGCTTCCCAATATATTTACGAAAATATAATGTATGTAAGAAAAAATATTGACATGTATAAATTGAATAGTGACATACACAATTTTAACACTAGGAATAAAAATAAATTGGCCATTCCATGATTACGTTTAAATAGAGTAAATAATATGTCATTTATGGGGAACAGTGTGCGCTTTTATAATAAGTTACCATCTAATATTACGAAATTGTCAATGAATAAATTCAAGTCAATTGTGAAACGACAGCTGTTACAAAAAGCTTATTATTCTGTTAAAGAATTTGTAGAAGATAAGGATGCATTTATGTTAAAGTAGAACATTGTATATATACAGAGTGCTTCCTGTAACAGGAGCAATAAATTAAACTGTAGGCTGTACTCCTCAAACTGACCAACATTTGTTCAGCAACTTTTGAAAATAACTCAGGTTTTGATTTTTATTACACTTTAAAGTTTATTCTAAGACGCAATGTATTGCAAATTTTGTTATGTTTAAAGCGTGACAAGCAACGTCAAACACACTGATGTCAGCGTACATTGAAGGCAATATTTATTTTGTATGAAAAAGAGGAAGACTAAAGGATTCATAATTTTTAAAAGTTGCTGAACAAATGTTGGTCATTTTGAGGAGTACAGCCTACAGTTTAATTTATTGCTCCTGTTACAGGAAGCACCCTGTATAGTTATAAGATGACTTGTAAAAGAGCTAGCTTAAGCCTATTTACAGAATAAACGTTTTGATTTTGATTTTGATTTTGATAATGGTCTACTTGTAGAAATAAGAAGCAAATATTGGAAGGTTCGGATGAATAAATTATAAATATTATAATTATTTCTAAAGAAAATGTATTCAAAATATTTAGAGCACATACAAATTCTTAGAACCTGCCTAAGATACATTAAGAAATCGCTCATAATAACTGCTAAATTCCTACCTATTATATTTATACTAGCAAATAAAATTGGACCTGTGGGTCGATGTTGTGTCGTTACACAAATCGCGCTCATTTTATTTATAGTCCGTTTATGTAAACCAATTTCAACTTATTCACAGAAAGGCGTAACGTGGTAGATTTCCTATTGAAATAAGTCTTTAGGCGAAAGAGTGCCATCATTAGTGGCACTTATCGTCGCCACGTTAACATGGATCGTGGTATTTTAGGTATACATTATTGAAGGTCGCGTGGGATGATTACTTGTAAATTGGTCTGTCACGTACAACTCCTCTGAGAAAAGATTCATATTGCTTAAGTACTGATTTCTGAATAACTCAATTTGCTTGTTTTGATTGTAGATTCATATCAGAGCTTAATATCAATCGTGGTTTCTTTTCGGGATTGCCTTTTGTTTCATCATTTAAAATGTTTCGTTTTGTTAAAACATTAGAGAAAATACTAGTCAGTTTAGTTACTTTAGTTTAAAATTTCTAATAGGCTTCCTTTTTACGTGCCTATAGTTGTTATAGATTTGTATTAAGTTACATTTAAAAACTCGCTAAAAAACCTTTTCTCGACCGCACTTGCACAATAAAATTGAGAATACGCGATTACACATACACGGCCAGGACAAAGGGAACATAATTATATTAGGTATCTACTCTGCATCGAAGTGCATGGTCCAATGCAATTTCCTCTGCAGAGCCCGTACCATATGAGTCACTGACAGTGTCAAAACTGACATTTACGCTATCGAGAACGTAATTTACTTTCTATACATCTCGTTTGCACTAATATGCGAGTACGAGCGAGATGTATAGAAAGTAAATTATGTTCTCGACGGCGTTTATGTCAGTGCCAAACTGATGGTAGCCGTACAGGTTGTTTCGGTCGGACGTCTAATCGACATCGGCTTAAATATCTCGATATTCTCAAATAATATGACTGATATGATATCTGTGTCTGAACCAATATTTTGTATATGTAGGTAAATATCTGGGCGACCGAGCTTCGCTCGGAAAACATATAATAACTCGAAAATGCGCGTTTTCCCAGAGATAAGACCTAGCTAGATCGATTTTTCGCCCCCGAAAACCCCTATATACCAAATTTCATCGAAATCGTTAGAGCCGTTTCCGAGATCCCCGAAATATATATATATATATATATATATATAAATAAACAAGAATTGCTCGTTTAAAGGTATTAGATAGATACATATATAATGATGTCAAATGATGTTTAAGTCTGATAACACATAATGAATGAATGAATGAATGCGATGAATTACTTACGCAACCCCGCAGTGTCGGGGATGGTAGTTTCAAGCCAAAACCTAGTTCTGTATGGCTCAAAACATTACCTTACCAGCGCAGCGCTTCAACGCCCAATTCGTTACTGTACAAACTTCGGAACAGATTACAGTTTGCCCGGCCGCAATTACATTAGGTTTTACCTTTGTTTGCGCCCATTATCTCCCAAATACTCCTAAATATACGAGACTACATACGTGTATCATTACAAGAGCCTACTCAGTACACATTAACCTTTTGAACGTAAAGTCGCAATTTCATTTCTTAAAATTGGTTTTGGAAGAATCCCCTTATTTTGTCTTTTGGGTTTCGTACCCATAGACTAGGAATCCTCTAGACTGAGTTTAGAGCAATTATTTCATGAAACCGATGCTGCCAAAAATACGGGGGTGCGGGGGTCGAGGTGAGCGAATCCCGTGCCGTGATTGGTCCGTTCAATCACGGCACGGGATTGACTCGAAGATGGAGTAAAACTACCGTATACGTAACTGGCAGAGGGGGTAGCGTTACTATGCTCAGTCTAGAGGATTCCTAGTCTATGTTCGTACCATAGGTATATGATAAAAGAATATTGGTTTAATTTAGGTCACCGTCGGCCTTTTCTTTGGTTTGATGCTTCGACGTGTCGTTTAGCTAATGCTACCTACCATTTCAAAAATGATTGGAAGCAAATTTTGTGAGTGAGTTATCTAGGTATAATTATACCCACACATCTTATTCTTGTCAAACTATTTGTAGATGTAGGGCAATCAAATTAGATTTTATCGAAGAATTAATTCCCAGCAAGCCGGAAATCGTTTAAAGATCTTTATTTGGTCCTAAACGCATCAAAAAATCCGAGTTTGCGCAATCACAGGAGATGTGGATAAAAAAATCCTGAACGACTTCTTTTCATTCCATTTTTTTTGTATCTTAATTAAGCGTTATGACTTTCGGGTTTTCTGCCAGATGAGACCATAGGTACCTATATATTTTATTTAAGGGTTGGGTTGGGGTAGTTAGGTGTTAATGGTACCTACATACATACAAAATTAATCCTTAGATTTAAGGATATTGCCGTGCTAGCTCATGTTAAACAACTATGTATTACCTATGTAACACTTGTGTACTTACCATGGTAAGTGCCCGACTTTACTTCACTGTAGGTAATGCCACCACATGCTGACTTTGAAATGGTTCTCTCTGTGCAGTTTCAAGTGGAATCGGGCCATGGAATTTGAAATGGGGTACACCTTCTTACCTAAGGCCAAGAACCTTAAAGATTTTCATAAAGCCATAGCATTTGTCTCCTCGCAAAGTAATTTTAATATAAGGCACCTAAGTCTTAAGTGAATTTGCAGAGCTCTTTCTCAATCCTTCTCAATATGAAAAGGGATGACGATTAAAGCTGACTTACATTGGAAACGAAAGAAACTGCCCCGACATTTACGGATTTAATTTTTCTTATCAATGGCTTTGCCAGCAGTAGATTGGTGATTTTAATAAGTTAAGAGACGGCGACCTACACCAGTGCCGGCACATACCGGCGCCAGACGGCGCCCCGCTGCGACCCTGTCCCTGGTGTATTTCAAGTGAAGTGTTGTCAGTGCGTCAAAAAACATGTACAGGTGCAAACAAAAAAACAGTAAATTTATGACGGTCTGCGTTACGAGACCTTGCGTAGACGAAGCGTTGTTGCAGCGGATCGTTTTTAGAAGTCAAAATGTTTGACCATATGTGTAGTTGTGTACATGTACAGTCAGCAAAACTATTTCTTTATAGCATGTTACATTTAGTAATAATTTAATAGTTTTAAGTGTTTAGCGAATAAAATTTTCTTTTTTATTTATTTAATGTGGTGCTGTATGTTGATGGTTTTTGCAATAAATGATTTTCTATTCTATTCTATTCTTAGCACCCTGGCATATAAAAATATATTCAGGGGTGCTAAGTAGTTTACAGTTTTTATGAATTAATTAATTAACTGGCAACTCTGAACAAATAGGATTATAGTGCGACATAAAATAATAGAAATGGAACTAAAAAAATTCTATACTAAATTGTTGCCATGTTTAACCATTTTATGTCAAAAATGTGACAGTTATACTTGGTCAACCAGATCTTGACAGTAGAAAAAGGCGGCAAATTTGAAAAATGTAGGCGCGAAGGGATATCGTCCCATAGAAAATTTGAATTTCGCGCCTTTTTTTACTGACAATATTTGGTTGACCAGCTATAAGTATGTAGGAACTGGCGTCCTCAATAATTTTCTACGATAATATAATAATAACAAATGCACACCCGGTATATTAATTGTATAATTTGTTTTAATAATTATATCAGGCCGTGGCAACGGTAAGCTCGTTAAAGAGGTAGGTAATTATTTTACGTTTACGCCTCGTATCTTTTTGAGTTTCTGTGTTTTATTCAATTTAATTCTGTATTCGAGTGTATTGCGAAAGGCAATTGTGCCCAGGCATATTACATCGGATACCTAATACATATTAAATATCATAAATTAAATAACGAGACAATCGTTTGTGCGTTCACGGCGTTCACGCATCACGCTATTCACGCTTGATATCTTCAATCGGCTTTATTAAAATATGTGTTATTTCAAAATACGTACGTTTGATGCAGAAAGAAGAGAACTAGGTTATATAATATAATATCAGTGATCATATTGGTGCTTTCCATAAGGTGGCGACTGACTTGTACCATTTCGGTGTAATGTAACACGATACAACCCGAGCATTACAGCAGTCAGTACAGCGAACCGAGTCGCTCGACGCGAGCGCCGCGTGCTCCACTCGGCTGTCGGTTTTTACGCGAATCCCTTTGAGTGTTACATTACAAGTCAGTACAGGTTCACGAGTCGCCGCAAGAGCACGGGACTGGATTTTTCAATAAAAAGCTTCGAAAATAGAATGGGATAGAGAGAAAGTTCTATCATTTATTGACAAATACAGAGATGAGAGATGACTTAATATAAAAGAAATAGACACACAAAGCAGAACAAAAACGTCAAGAAATGTGGATCCCAATGACGTTTCGCACCATTTGCATTGATGATAAAAACGCTTACGTAAATTTTGAGTCAAGATAAATGTTTCGCACAGAAAAGAGCTTAATGTCGTAAGCATTAAGTGTCAAATTTGCAAACATAAGTACCAACACTGTTAAAAAATTTAGTCCGATGGCACTAAACGTAACGTATTTACGTCAAACAACGTCAAACGAGAATAATGAACGAATGGAGTCACTTTGGTACACTTTAATATGTATTACTGTACAGGAAAACCATTTGAAGTAATAAATAAAACAAATTTAATTTAATCGGGAGCTCAAATAAAATTAATTCGTGGTTCAAATTCAAACAAATTAAATTTTTAATTCGTAAGTATACGTCTTTAAATACTAATTTCCTTGAAATAAATTCTACTTATTAAATAACTGTGTATTTAAGATCTACATTTACTCATAGCACGGGTGCACGGGGACATTTAGATACTGATTGGATTTTTTTTATGAAGTCTACCTATGCTTTATAAAAAAAATCCGGTGGTTGTCACTGTGTTCCGACAGGTTTAGCATTTACAGTTAGTCGATATAAGCCCTTATTGGTAGTGTATATGTCGGAAACAGGGAAATGGGCCGAACACACAAGTGCCGTTTTGCCTTGTTTAAAACTGCATCACCCCTATCTCTTGCTATAATTAAATAGCAGTCCACTTTGCACGTCGCATAGGTTTTCTTGGAAATCTTGAATTTAAACATAATATTATTTCTTATGAATTCCATATAAAAATATAAAAAAAATTGACCTCACATCGACTCATTAGATTTTTGTTCCTTGACATCCCTTCTTTGGTACTAACAAATTAATTTATTCAAAACCATAAAATTACCACCAGATTACATAAATTATGTAATGCTATCCAAAGAACTAACCGAAAGAAATACATTATTTTACATATTTTTACATATCAGTAATCAGTAATCAGTGTGTTTATTGCTTTCATAGGTTATACAGGTTGGTACATTTTATTGGTTCAGCTATGAAACCCTGTAGGGCACTGCAATATAACTTAAATCTAACTTAATTATAATGACTTAAAGCTATCTCTTATAATTTTAACGGCACATTTCGTAATTGTTGACAACTTCACATTTGAGCGTTTCAAACAAGACTAAACGAAAAAGTAATGCATGATCTGTTTTGACATCACTTTTGTGGGGCCATTTTTGGCGGCTGATTTGGTATCCAGTTCTTTATACTATATCAATGGTCGCCACCTATAGAAAACGAAGCGCCGGAAGTTCAGGCCCGGCCCCTGCCCGGTCTAGCATGAGTATAAAACTGGTGTCTGCAGACAAAATACAAATATATACAAATCATTTATTGTCAGAAACACATAAAAGACATAGTTTTAGTTGACATTTCTCCTTTCAAATGTTGCTTCCATTTTACTTGTGATAATAAACACTTGTATGTAATATAATGGTTTCTATTACTAATATGTTTATAAAAAGAATTCATTACGTATATCGAGACACGAAATAATCTGTCCTATCTTTATTACTTATATTGTCGATGTTAAATTTAGGGCAGTCATAACGTCTATAGAAATCTGGAACTTCTATATAAACGAAATGAATAGAGAAGACGTATATGTACTCCGTACATAGCATCTTGTAAGAAAGCAGTCTCCTATTATGTAAAAGGATATCCTACACGTAGTAGAGCTTAACGCGCGAAGGCTTTCCTTAGTGTTAGGCTTTCCTTATTTTATTTTGGGTTGTTTGTGTAACACACCGCAATTTATGAACCACGAAAATAACACTTGTGTTGGTAAACATGATATTCTCAGTGCCATTTATGAATTCTTATTTGAATAACAAAATTATCTCTGTTCATTCATCATTATTTATTTCATTGCTTTAGGGACATCGAATCATCTCTGTCGATTCCGATTACTGCCTAATTACAAATAGCTTGTAATCACTGGCTCACAGTATACTACAAGCTATAGGGATACCTACAGTACAGGCCCAATAATTCTTGCAATCCCAGAAGTTTCCTACAGTTTTCGGGCAAATTATTTTCTCAAAGCGATATCATATCAGACAGCATTCACGAATTTCACGATGATAGGTATATTGTTGCTACTCAGGCTCCTAAGGTAAAAATTTCGGTTCCTAAGTAGTCATAATATAATTATGTTGATGTAAGGTAAAGGCAGGCATTATGATACCTATGTAAATATCACATATTGAAATGAGATGTGTTTTGTGTAAAAAATATTAAACCGTAAGATTTATTGAGTTAAGCGTGTATAAATATTAATTCTAAAACATTCCAATATTGTATTTAAAGGAAGTCGTAGTTTTTTTAAGCTTTTCTGAGTGACTAATGCCTTGGCATGGTAATTTTGAAACAGTTTTTATTGTTGAAATAGATTGAACGGTCTGCCGACAGAAATTGCCTTGAAAACCTTAAGAAAACCGTCACGTACCTATTTCAAGGACAGAAACGCCAGTATCTGCGAGTCCTGCGCTTGTTCTAAGCTTATGAACAAACGGGACAAAACTTGGAAAGAACCAGTATAAAACGAGTGCGTTTTTCTACTAAATAATGATACAATTACAAGGTCAATACGTAAAGTTTGACTATTAAGACGTGTTAAGTAGGCTGTGTTTGTTAAATTATTTTCCTTAACTTAACAGAAAAGCGTCACTTAAACACAGAGTGATGGCACTTTGATCTACACTCAAATTGCGACACAGTCATTTACTTTGATGTAATAGGTATATCTAAATGTATAAGCCGAAGGTATCTAGTTACCTAATCATAACGACAAGAGATAATGAGATTTTGTGATCTGATTACATTTCGGATTGTATTCCATGGGGATTTAATTTAATATATCTACTCATAATGGCTCCAACACGACGTATTTATTTAAGAATTTTGAATAATAAATGGTTTAAGATAAAAATAGATTTAGACAAACGATACACTGGAGTCAAATGTTTCGAAACCTCCATCCATATATTTTACCTACTCGTAATTTTAGTTGGCAGTTGCTTTGTAAAATATATATTTTTTTTATTCTTGGCTGTAGGTAACTAGGTATATTTGTTTCATATGAGTAATTTTAATTTATTTCTGACACAAACGATCCAAAAATATTCCGTTTGCCTGCAGGCGTATTATGGATCACTTTGTCCACGTGATAAAGTAACTTTTTAACTCCAAGCGATAGAAATATAAGTGACGGTTAGCGTTTTATCTCGCTGTCAAATAGACAAAAACGTATTGGTTTCATTTATGGCATTCATCATAAAATGTTATTTTATTTTATTATCCGCTGTTCTTGCTCTTATTACAATCTTCTGAATGGTAAAATTACGTTAGTCATTGAATTTCGCACCTATCAAATTTTTAAAAAAGTTTGTTTACAATCACCTGCGGGGGAGTTTGGCTTTTATTGGGCTACAATATTGATTTTAATTTATTTCACCGAATACTTGATATGCCCGTTACTCCGCCGAATGGTCTTTATAATTTTCTCTTTTCTCATTTACAGGTACATTCGACAAAATATTTAGCTTAGAACCCCTGCATACAAATAAAATATGCAGTAGTGCTACGCTAATCGCATTGCCGACGTAGTTATAACTATATATATATAGTCGCAGTGGTATCATGGTCGCGTTTTTATCACCTGTCATGTCATGCGTCACTTTCGCTCTTATATTCTTGTAAGAACATGACAGGCATGGTAACAAACGATAAAGAGCTAGCCATCTTAGGCCTTTTGAATAGGTCTAGCTGTGCCTTTCATGTCATTACGTCAAACACTAGTAACATTGTATTTAAAGTCGAGCCATAAAAAACTTAGCTCTCGCAGGGTTTCTGACATAATATTCTGCAACTCTTTAAATATAAAATAATTAGAATAAAAGGTCATCGTTTGGAACTTACCTGTCGTTATAACTAACTTCGTCTCTGCTTGCACTGAAGAAATCAGAAGCTATCATCAGAAATCCAATTTGAATTAATTACAAAACTAATTGAGTTTTCTGATATCAAGTAATTTCCACTCAATGCTTTTGAGCGTCTAAAATAACCAAATACCTATCGGGAGCCATGTTAGCCCTGTCTTTGATAATTCCGAACAAGGGGATTGAATACTCTTTGATTAAAGGGATAATAAACCTGGAATCACAGAATACGTATAGGAATATATTATAATTTCCTTAATCGGGACTTTTCGCGTAGGTACCTATTATTATTATTGTTCTCTTTATTTGTCTTCAAGCTTAAGTTAGGTTATTTTATAATATGGATATAAAAATAAAATACAAAAACACTTACAAAAACAATACAAAATACTTATAAACATATTATAAAAAACCTAACCTAGGGTGCCGCCAGCAGCGGGGCAAGGCCCAAGCTGCCGGCGGTAAGGGCTGCAGAGAGAGAGGAACCGGTGGACTATCCGCGCCGTGTCCAAGATCACCGCCTTCTGCATCTGGCCCTTGATCCAACCACCTAGCGAGAGTCTCTCAAGATGTTGGTCGAGACTCTTCCCTATTAGACCGTTCGCTGAAACAACTATCGGGACAATGATCGTCGAATCAACATCCCACATGGCGGTTATCTCGTGAGCCAAGTCTAGTCTATTATTATTGTTATTATTGGGGTGGTATCGGGCCTTTGAGTGTCACGTCGACCAAGTATTGATCTATTGTGACGGCCCTTTAAAGTTCATTACTAATGCCCGTTGCATCCAGAAAATTACAGATGCTTTGGGCCGTAACGTTCTGTACCTCATAGGGTTGCAATACGTGCCGCCCTAAGTAGGTACTTCTTTTTGACATTAGTGGTCCACAGGAACAGAGAATGTGCATTGCAGTCTCCTCTGACTCCTGGCAGAACCTGCATGTCGCATCTTGTTTCTTGCTACTTAATTTGAAACATGTGCTGTTCAATGTTCAACTTACAGTGTCCAGTCAGTATTCTAGTCACCGTGCAAGTTTTGTGCCTTTTGAGCCCCAGAAGCTCCTTAGCGATTTTGCTGTTGAACCCTTTGATTAGAGCTTTCGAGTGTACTTGTCCTTTAGCGAACTTCCACGAATCGATTGCTTTCTATTTTTCTAAGTCGCTGAGCAGAGAATATGCATCCCGTTTTGTGATTCCACAGAACGGTTCTGGGCCGACCAGGGGTGTGTCTGCGCCACTGACCATCCAGCCTCTAGACATAGCATAGTCGCGCTACCCCCTCTGCCACACATACGGTAGCGTTACTCCATCTTCGAGTCACGCCTACACCGCTTACTTCAGTCGGCGGACCGGGCTCGGTCTAGAAACTTCGGTAGCTCGAAGAAGTTTTTGCTATCAAAAATGCATTATTGTTGTGTCAAATTGTGTGGCAAGAACATTAAAAACTCTGGTGTACAAAAAAATGGCATTTCATTTCACAGGTAAGTCGATTTTTAGAGATTTGGATAAAAAAATATTTTAATTTAAGCGTCTCATCAAATTTGACAGCGCTTGAAACTCGATGACGTCTTTTAAGAAAGTCTCTTTCTATCGCGCTGCATCCGTATACATCCTTTCTTGTCTTTTATTACGTGACATTCCTAAGCCCAAACTAGTGATGTCCATATCCATAGAATGTGATTGTTTACTATTGATAAGGTCATTCAATTCAAATCGCATAGGTATTTGCGAAAAATTCACTATAAAACAAATAAATAATATGAGAATTACACTTACGGTCAGGTACCAATTTTCCCTTGAACATAACCGATATTGTCAATTCAGCACTACATAGGTACTCGTATTACTTTTAGCGATTATAAAAACATTGCAAAAATTTATCACAAGACCAATTTTATACAAAAACACACGGTTGCAATTTAAAATGCATTATTTTGATTCCATTTTTGTTGAGAATAGTGGGCGCCGGTTTAACTTTTTAATTTTTGCTTTTTTTCTGTGTACGACTGCCAACATGGCAATGATACTTGAACTTTCGGCCAAATAATTTAAACCTCATTTAGTTAGATTGTGTTAAATAACATTTCATTTACATAATAACAAATCAATATTTGATTTAAACCATGTAATAACTCTTAATAGAATTATACAGGATGTTTTTAATGGGTGGGTATAGTAGGATACCGCGAATACAGGGTGGATTTTCTTTTTGGCTCAGTGAGGGCAGCTACCAGATCCCGTACTGCTACGAGAAAACGGTCTTAAGAGACCTTCCCTCGATTTTAAATTAATGAAGATTGGCATTTACAGATTTTGGAAAAAACATACAGGATACGAGAAAAAGGTCATTTTTGACAAACTTTTTTTTATGCCAATCGATCCCATTCCTATTGAGGATCAAAAGCTTGTATTTTTTTTTCATGCTAGAAAAGCCACAAATCGAGGAAAACTTTTCCCATAATATTTGAATGAAAATGAAAACTTTTATTTTTCACATGCTACTTTTGTATGCCAATCGATTCCATTCCTATCCAGTATCAATAGTTTCCTAGGGGTCGACTTACGGTAATGTACTAAAAAGCCACAAATTGAAGAAAACTTATCCATACATTTACTATGGAGAAAACGTGAAATTTAATTCACAGTTTTCTATCTGGCCAATCAGTCCGGTCCTGTTACATTTAAGAACCATAATACTGTATGAAGACATTGCTGTACGAATGATGGGCGAGGTAGAAAATTGTGAATAAAATTTCACATTTTCTCCATAGTAAATGTATGGAAAAAGTTTTTATTAATTTGTGGCTTTTTAGTACATTGCCGTAAGTCGACCCCTAGGAAACTATTGATACTGGATAGGAATGGAATCGATTGGCATACAAAAGTAGCATGTGAAAAATAAAAGTTTTCATTTTCATTCAAATATTATGGGAAAAGTTTTCCTCGATTTGTGGCTTTTCTAGCCGGAATTTTTTTTTGCTTCCATACAAGCTTTTGATCCTCAATAGGAATGGGATCTAATTTGAAATCGAGGGAAGGTCTCCTAAGACCGTTTTCTCGTAGCAGTACGGGATCTGGTAGCTGCCCTCACTGAGCCAAAAAGAAAATCCACCCTGTATATAAAGCCGCAACCCGACTGATTAATTGACATAATTGCTCTCCCAGAAGGGGGTTCCTGGGGTATTTGACTTTGATACGGTCGTATAGAGGGGGTGGTTTGGTGACTTCCAGAAAAATCCGACTTTTGGTCTACCGGATTATCCGACTTTTGGTCACTAAACGGTGACAGATACGTGGGAGATGCTCGACCAAATGTCATAGAGGGACGCTGACAGTTTCTGAAGCCGCCATTATTTTTTCAAAATGGCCGATTCAAAATGGCGATCATTTTTCAAAATGCTCCCAGCGCGCTAAAATTTTGGTCACGAAAACTCGGGGTCACCTAGCTGTATTCCTATGGATTTTTTTTAATAAAACCAATATGGCGGTAAAAATGGCCACTTATTTTTTATGAAAAGCTTCAAAGGTGAGAGATAGGTGGGGGATGCTCGACCAAATGCCATAGAGGGCCCGAGACAACACAAATTGCATTTAAAAAGTTTCAAAATGTACTAACTAACATAAAAACACCTTGTAATACCATGGTTGCAATAAAGAATTATGATTATGATTATGATTATGAAAATGGCCGTCTTTTTTTTTCAAGTTGGTCTGAGCGCGTTGAGATTTGGCATGCGGCGAGCTTGGGGGCCCAAGATTAGTATGTAAATTATTTTTTGAAAACACTCAAAATGACGGCGGACACGGGCAAAGGAAAATTTCCAAGTAGGTTAAGCGAACCCGAAGGGCGAATATCAGGCTGGGAGGCCGAAGGCTGACCCGCCGAAGGCCCGAAGCCTTCACCCCGACTCCCAAGCGTGCAACCCTCAGTAATTTAAAGCGAGGCCGAAGGGCGAGCTGCGTGAAGAAGTGCTTCCAAGCAGGGATGTTGCGAATATCCGCATCCGCATCTCGTCTCGTCTCGCGCTTCTCTAAATCCCATAAGACGCCTTTTTACCAATAGTTTATTTTTAAATTAATTATATAAAGCAGATACACCTGCTAACGAAACCACAACGTTATGGGTTAATGTTTTCGAACGAACGAATCAACATAGCATTCAAAACATGCTTGCATATTATTACTGTTATTACATTATTGACCGTGATTGACAATGTTATTATTCAACGTGTCACATCACTAGCGCCCGGCAGATATTACTGTCTGACGCCCACGTGTGTTTGAACGGACCAATCACGGCACGGGACTCGCTCACCTCGTCCCCCGCACCCCTGTATTTTTGGCAGCATCGGTTTCATGAAAGAATTGGCCTAAGTTGAGTCTAGAGGCTGGATGGTCAGTGGTCTGCGCCCTTTCTTGCAAGTTCGTCTGCTTCTTCGTTTCCGTTAATGTCGGAGTGCCCTGGTACCCATCTAAGTGTGACTTTGTTGGAGTTAGCCAGTGCATTTAGGTTTGTTTTACAGTTCTGGACTAGTTTTGTAGTAGTTTAAGCTTTAAAATTACCTCTGACGTTTTTAAGACGACGTTTACTTCTTGATCTAGAAGAAAGTCAGTCTTGATAGCCAGTCGGAGTTGATATCAACATCAAAGAGAATATAATCACTAGCTTTAGCCACGAGTTATGCGAACTACCTGTACATGATTTTGTTTATCCACTTGAACATTTTCACAAGTCACTCGGTTGGCACACAACACTCACAATGTTCGGTTAAATTCCCGTCTCTTAGTAAATAATAATTTGTAATAGCTGTGAAAGTTTAAAATAATATTAAAATTAAAAAAAAATGCTACAAATAAAAAATGCCCGGAGGCACCATTACAATTTCTTCTTTGAAATCCGCATAGAAAAATAAATATACGAGTAATTAGCTTGTTATTTTCAAGCCGGAGGTTGTGGTTTCGAACAATTCTAACGCTGGCTCTATAAGTTCGTTTTTTTAGCATTAGAAAAAAGGTAAACAATCTTGATGTGTCTTTTAATTGAAAAACATGTTTTAAAAATAAGTCACGGCAAATATGTAACAATTATGAATCTAATACGATCATTTCTATTCTTCTGCTTTCATAAGTATAAGTTACTGATTTTTAAAAAGCGTTTTCAATTAAAAGACATGTCAAGATCGCTTACCTTCTTTCTAATGCTAAAAAAAACGAACTATAATAAATGTTCCCGGGATTTATTCTTCGATTTAGTAGGGTTTCATGCAAGTTTATTGAATTATCCCAAAGAATGAAATGAATGAATTACCCAAGATAGTTGAATTATCCTTTCAATTATCTTGGGGTTGGGCGTTGGGACCCAAGTGGTATCTTAAATGATTTGGATTACTATAAGGCTTTATATGCTAAAGTTAATAACAATGGGTTTCCAGCAGACGTCACAACTATCTCTTGTGTCTGTTCTAATTCTAATCAACCGTATCACTAACGTCCTTCAATAAGCCGCCAGACCTATTAATTACTAGTCCGGTACGGAACCACGGGAAATTGATTTTGAATTAGCATGAATGCACTGTTGATTAAGCAACTAATGTAGTAGAACTGACAAATTATACTGGAGTGGTACTAATCTAATAGTACCTACATATTGTAATCCTGAACATTTTACATAAAGTAAACTGACAGCAACCCTTAAGTCGTCACAAACAATTTATAGTAGGTACATAGTATTAAGTTCAAACTTCATTGGCAAAGTTCGAAGGTGCTTCCAAAAGAGGTTAAAGATTTACTTCACGGTCCTTGTAGGTGTAGGACGTAAATTTATTATAACTCATGTAGCCGGTGCCCTAACTTATACCTCTCGCGCCGAATTATGGTCTCAAAATGACAGTTCATTTTTATATGGAGTAGGCACTTAATTAGCTGACATGTAAAATGTTTGTAGACATATTTTTGGAAGTTTAGCACATTTAAGTTACCAATTAGAAATGTTAAGTTATAAAAATACGGTAAAAATATTCCTTGAATTATTGTTTAAATTAAGTTCAAGCAAAAAAGGTACCTACACAATACATGTGTCACATAATGCGCAGAAACACATAAATACGTTGTAGAGCTGTTGAAGCTATAACAATAAATAATAATAATTATTAGACTTCTTATGAATAACTTTTCAGCCCACTTGAAAAAAAATATTACCTACATGGAACTTTTTAACTTTTTACTTCAATAAATCCCTTTCGCAAGAAACGTGACTTCTTTCTGCGTGATTCGAGTTTTACAAGTATAAGATACGGAAGAATTCAAAATTGTATGTGACCAAAATTTGATACCATTGATCTCCTAGTGAGTATTCTATTCTTTGCCAGTGACCGTGACGACTCAGAGGTGCCTTTTTTTTGGAAGGAGTATTATCTTAAGTGCACAAGTGGTCCACCTACATATTTCATTCTGACAGTGGGTATAATAATTTCACCAATTTTATGTGAGCTCGCTGATGTGTTACCCAGATCCCACGTTTTTTTCATTTCAATGGACACTTGAACGCCCATAGCCATAGTATTTTTTGTGGCCCTTTGCTGTTTAAATAGCTGTGCCTATCCTCTAGCCGACTATACGTCAAACCTTGCCAAGCAAAATTAAATTTTATTTTGTCAACACAAAGTTCAAATTAGAATGGAACAGGAGACCTTTTTATAGGTCTCTGGGCGGCTAGAGGCTATAGTATACGTACGTATACCTAACGTATCCCCACACAATCGAAATAGAAGTGTGAGCTTCAAAAAGTACACTACGCAAGATTAGATGCACTTGGTTGATCCGAGCATTCATATAATTTAGGAACTACACGATTCATGGTATGTACCTACTTATTTATTATTTAGCGGTACATAAACGTTGGTTTTATTATGAAAATTTTATTTCATAAGTAACTATTGCGGTAACCGACGACAATAGTTGTATAGAATTGTCCGTGACTCCGTGTCCTGGCAAAAACCAGCAGTTACCTACCTAAATTCTCTTTTTCATGCGGTATTATTACCTGTACCGTACCGGGTGGGTCCCCCAGTGCCTCCTCTAATGGTCCCAATTCCCAATGTTTTAAAATTCTCCGATACCATTAATTAATTATTTTGTTAAGATGTATAAATAATGGATCTGACATCATAATATTATAGCTCGAATTAAAGTTAGTTAAAATCTTTTCCGTTCTCTATACACCGAGGTTGAACCTACGGTTTGAACATTCGAAAATTTTAAATTGTAAAATTATTACATTATGGCCAAGTCATTATACGTATTACAAATTAAAGATATCTTATTGATACGGTTTTAACACCCCCTGGCACTGATTAAAATAACCGACTTGGTTTCACATTACATCTCAAAACTTTTTTGTAGTGAAAGCCTTGCGAGACTTGCACCTTTTTACATGTAATGTTTTTGATGGGATTCATTTAACAGTTTTCATGTGGTTTCATGTGGCGATGGTTTTCCTCCGGGTCCAAAATCGATGATCTACCTTATCATCAAATACCTTACCATATCCTACACCTATATTACCTTATCATATTAATCTGTAAATCTGACATTATATAATAAATATTTTTCGCGGAATTGGCTACTATAAAATATATAAATAGTTAAATACCTATTGATTTTTAAGGATGTTTTTATAGTTATTTCCCTTATCATAATGTTCCAGCTAAGTAGTTAAGTAGTACCTACTTGTGAAGCGTTTAAACATGTTTCAGTCTTATTTAGGATATTTCTAGTTAAAGTATTATAATTCAATTATCATTTTGCAGAAAAAATCTTACATATTTAGCCAAAGTAACGCGAGCCTCCCATTGTTAGCATCATTCACAGTCTCAAATCAGATTGCATGTAACCTAGTGCCCATTGTACCACAAGCAAACACATCTAGGAACCGGCTGATTAGAACAAGCGTAGAATTTCGCCGCATAATTTGTATACTTGACACTGTCTAATCACTGCATTAAACATTTTCATTACCTACACTACAGCCCTCACGACAGAGGCAGCGTCTCCCGAGATTTTACATTCTCATATCCGAGAAAAATAATACAAGGAGTTGAACAGTCAACAATAATTTCTAGGTTTTGTCACATAATAAGTAGGTATCTGTGTTGACTACAATTCTTAAATAAAGCTTTTCTTTTTTAAAGTATATTGAAGGGTGCAAAAGAGAACTCATTACGTATAATTAATATTTAATAAGTGCGAAAGTGGCAAACAAATAAAAACTACAATTAAAAGATAAAGATAAAAGATAGTTTATTCATGTAGGCATAATTACAATGCGCTTATTAAATTTTCCAAAACGTAAGGTTAGCGGACTGGAAAATATGGAAAGCAAGCAGCAAGTATAGCGATATCCCGCTTGCATACCGAAGCGGCGTGCGGATCCGCATCCAATGTAAAGACTGCTATTATACTAGTACAACTTCGTCAATCGGTCTTCCTCCGCTTTCTCCGCTTCACGAACGCGTTTGTTTTGTTGCAGTTTTATCGCAGATAGTATTCCTGCTCGGCCTAACCACAGCGAGCCCAGGGTTGTACCGCCACAATGATACGGACAGCACGAACCGGCCATGCTCTCTCATCGAGTTCACCACGTGGGCCGCGTGCGAGCAGACGCAGCATCAGCTGCTGTGCAAGGGCGGCATCTCTAACCGGTGGATGAAGGGCATACAGTAAGTGGCAGACAATAATCTTATCCTGCTTGGCTTGATAACGATAACCCCAAGACTGTACTGACAAAATAATATGGATTAGAGCACTTATGTTAAGCACACACAGTAGAAATCGCGCTTGGGTCGACATCGTTGGCTGTATAGGACATATAATTATTACATATCTTTATATAAATCCGTTTTTTTCAAAGTGTAGATCTTGACGAATGGAATTTGTATGTCGCGTAAATCGAGCTTGCAATATTTTTAATTTTTAAACATTCGACTAATCATAACTATGCACTTCGTCACCTAATTTGTACACAGCGAAGGTAACTTTGCCGGACATATTTGACTGAATTAGATTCGTTTGTTTTGCAAAGTCGATATAATATTCAGGGTTTAATAGTGGGGACAGTGCGTGGGTTGGTGTTGGTGAGTCCGATCAGGAGCCCGATTCACATTTAACAACTTGTTATATTTTTAAACTGGTTTTGATACGATCTGTTGATACGGTCTTGACTATCGTCTTGGTGATTGGCGCGTATCTCTCGCACGACTTTCACTTCATTTCGCACGCATCATCATGAGCGATCTTCAAGGTAGTATTAATTAAGTTCAAAACTTTAACAAGTAGTTAAATCTGAATTGGGCTTCAGAAGATTAGGTCCATTAACTACATAAATGAAGAGAAGGTATTCAACGTTTCACCAACTTACATGCCCATTAGACAAGACAAATACGAGAAACGGTGGAACCGATTTGTGCAGAATGGTCGATGATGAATATTATTTAGATTAAGGCGGACATTATTATTTTAACCTTAAGCTTTAACTTAGCTTTTATTTTGCCCACAGGCACTTAACACAGGCACAGGGCACAGGCACAGGCACAAGGACTTAAGTCCGCCACATGTTCTTTATATTTTTCAAATAATAGAAGTATTTTTTTTTTCTTTTATTATGTAGGTACATATGTACTAAAAATCCGAAATGTATCAATTGTGTTGACCTTATCTTCGTTAGTATTTCTAGTCATTTACGAGTCAGGGCACGTATTAAGTTGAGTTTTAAGATTTGTTTGATCAGGGAATCGACTTACAAATTAAAACAGGGAATCAACTTACAAATTAAAACAAGCTAAAATAATAACGGTCCATTTCAAATCAAACTTGCTATATTTAGGATTGGTATTATTTATTACCTAAATAATAGGCTAATTGATTTAGAATATGAAAGATAATTATTATTCTCCATCTTGTGCTGAATGTAGTACCTAATTGTTAAATAAGTATGAAACTTAAAATTAAAAAGCAAGAAGCGGGCGGTTAACATTCTTTTTTTCACATTACTATCTTACACTCAGTATTTAAGGGTACTAAGTTAGCAGCTTACGTTTTTGATGATATAAGGAAAAAAGACTACGCCTTACCTTCGCAAATTGCAATACGTGCCAGCTGCTAGTAAAAATAACCGCTGTTTTGCCTTGGGTTAAATAGAATTTATTGCGTTTTAGGTAAATATTCTCTTAAATAAATAAATAGGTAAATGGAAAAACGTGGCATCAGTTTTGACTGTTTCATTGTTATTGTGACATAGGTGAATATTTATTATTTCCTGAGTCTCCCGTTGACCCCGAAGTCCGAACGCTGTGAAGGCTTCAAAATGTCGGGATGTAATATTAAATTCATTATGCGCGATCATATTTTTAAATAGGTAGTTTTACTTCAGGAATACCTAACTATCGCGGTAACCGAAGACAACATTAGTATAAAATTAATTAACAGAGGATTGTAAATGATTTAGATTTAGATTTATTTATTTCATAATATGAAATTACATTATAAATTATTCTAAGCTAATCTATACGAATTTATATTATGATCGTCAACTATTTATTATATACAAATGTCAAATACAGATAAAAATCATCATCAAATATCAATAGCAAAATAAATTCATCACAAAGTCAAATAAATATACAATGTCAAATGATAGTATTATTACGGAAAAGATGTAAATATGGCTACTTATACCTAGGTAAGTATCCCGTAATGATCGTTAAAACATGATGAAAACATTTTGTCCACAGGTATGAAATTACATCATTAATTCTAACGGATTGGCCCGGCACCTGCCTCAACATAGGCCGGCTGCAGCAACATTTCCCGGAGCTGCGGGCGCTGCACTTACTCAACTGCTCACTGCTACACGTGTTCAAAGGACACTTCGACGAAAATAGTAGGATAGAGGTGAGACCATCTATTCCTCGGACTATACAGGGTGTTTCCTGTAACAGGTGCAATAAATTAAACTGTAGGCTGTACTCCTCAAACTGACCAACATTTGTTCAGCGACTTTTGAAAATAACTCGTGTTTTGATTTTTATTACACTTTAAAGTTTATTCTAAGGCGCAATGTATTGCAAATTTTGTTACGTTTAAAGCGTGACAAGCAACGTCAAACACACTGAATGTCAGCGTACATTGAAGGCAATATTTATTTTGTATGAAAAAGAGGAAGTCTAAAGGATTCATATTTTTTAAAAGTTGCTGAACAAATGTAGGTCAGTTTGAGGAGTACAGCCTTTAGTTTAATTTATTGCTCCTGTTACAGGAAGCACCCTGTATACATAATTTAATTTGATATTTGCCAGTTGCACATTGATGCCAGTTATACCATCGAGACTAATCTTAATCGAAATCTAGCTTATCTAAATCTTAAGCCCGGAGAAATCCTCGGGGCAAGGGTGGGCTCCTTTTGTATACAATCTGGTATCAGTTATATAAACAAGGGGGAAAGGTCAAGTTATAATTTCAGTTGAAAGGACCTATCATTGAACTAGGCCTACTGAAATTTTGAATTAGCCATAAGCCGTGCACAAGTTGCACAACTGCACTGTCACTGTGATCAACTGATCAAAGGGTCCATAGTGACCGCTCAATCGTGCGAGGTTGTTTTTAAAATGCTGATTCTGACTCTTTAGATACCTACCTACATTATAGGCCTTTATTCGGAGCAGTTTTGGGTACGTAGGCAGCCATTTAAAATTGTACTTAATTAGGTTCCGGAGATCAAACTTCAATCCAATATTTAAGCGGACTGACTTAATTCCTAGATATTTCAATATTAAGCACTTAATATTGAGTTAGGTATTCTCTTTGAAAATAAAGTTTTCATAAACGGTTTCGTTTAAAAGGAATAATTGTAACTTAATGAACCTAAAGGTCAGACTAAAAGTAATAAAAAAGTCTGAAGAAGTTTGAATCCTCAATTATGTACCTTAGTCGACAGATGAGTTTCGTATTCCGATAATAGAATTCATTTTGCATCGAATAAGTGTTCTTGTTTAAATTTGAGCATTACCAAAATACTAGGTAATCACAACAACATCATAGGTATGTACTAGAGGATCAGCAACGCTCGCTCGCTGCACGATTATTGGATTTAAAAATTGATAGATTTTTGCGACACACCTATTTGTAACGTAAATAACTAAAGATCAGTCACCTTCATACCAACTTTATTCAATTGTTAAACGGTTTCTGAAGATATTTCAAATATCATTCTAGATATTCAAAAAATAAAATTGAGATCTAATAAACAACTAACTATATCGCCTTACCAGCCTTACTGAAATTAACACAAATATGACGACTCAATTTTAAGGGCAATTTCACCTCAATAACCCACTAAGTTATAATAACGAAATTGCCATTTAAAGTTAAATTCGAATATTCGAATAAACATGATGATGTTTGTTTAATTTTAAAGTTTTAATTTCTTTTTTATACATCGTTGAGTTTGATATCAAAATACATGAACTAGGTAGTTCATGTATTCACATTATACAATATCACTGGAGCGGCTAATAGATGACGAAGGACCAGCGGAAGGAAGCGCAGCCCGAAGATAAGATGGGGCTATGGCTATGTATGAATAAATTATGGGATTAATGGGCCGACCTTACCTGCATGTAATTTTCATTGGTTTCGGCGGCCGCCAGAAATGTGGTTCGTTATTCCTTCTTCCTTCTCCGTTCTCTTTTAACCTCTATATTATTCACACGCGAAACGTATTTTCATAATAGTTTATATTGATCGATGTATTTTTGCTCAATGACAGCAATGTCAATATTTAAATTGTTTACTTTTTATTTGCGGTTTGATAGGTCGGCAGAAAAGGCGGGTGATGTGAAAAATGAGGTCGAATATATTTATGAAAGAAAGAGTGAGCGATATGGATGAATGTGAATGATAATGAATGAAAAGGGGCGCGAACATTCTCCCCCGGCTTTAAAGGGTTCCTTTAAAGGAAACAAAACTGAATAAAGTAAGAGATAACCCTTCTCATCAAACTAAGAAACGAACATTCACAACAATAGCGAAATAACAAACTAAAGAAAAGTATTATCCTAACGAATTATACTATGTACATATTATTGGTTAGGCAGTGGGCACAATCGCACGACAGGGCGTACAAAACTTCCCTTATTTGTCCTGACAGTGACAACGCGGGTTGAGCCGTCCTTTGAAGGATGTTCTGCCTCTACAACGCCTAAAGGCCACGAAAATGGCGGCGCATTATCTACCTTTATAACAACCACAGTGCCAATTACGATAGGAACTGATGACGTGGTCCATTTAGCTCGAGACTGCAACTGATGCAGATACTCTGAACGCCATCGCTGCCAGAAAGACTGCACTATCTTATCCAGGAGGGCATGTCGGTCACGTAAATTTCCTGACTCCACCAATGGAACAGGTAAAGACAGCAGCGGAGCAGTGTTGAGAAAATGAGCCGGGGTGAGAGCTGACGGTTCAGCGGGATCACTGCTCAGGGCTGTCAGTGGTCGTGAATTTACCAGAGCCTCTATCTGCGCAAGCGTGGTCAGAAGTTCCTCGTATGACAGTATTTGCGTACCGATTACCTTGAAAAGGTGATTTTTGACTATTTTCACCATACTTTCCCATGCGCCTCCAAAGTGTGGAGAAGCGGGAGGAATAAACTTCCAATCAATACGGTTCTCCGCGAGCTCCATCTCAAGATGTGGACGTTGTTCGTCCAAAAACTTGTAGAGGTCTCGCATATAAGAATTGGCGCCAGTAAAATTAGTCCCATTATCCGAATATATGCATTGGACGGGGCCACGCCGCGCCAAGAAGCGCTTTAAAGCAGCCAAGAAGTTAGCGGTACTCAATTCCGTCGCTATCTCGATATGAAGGCAGCGCGTCGTGAGGCAAGTGAAAATGCATAACCAAGCCTTGCGACTCTTGACTCCTCTGCCACGAGTAGGTGTGTATTGCAAAGGACCTGCATAATCACACCCCGTATGCGTAAAAGGTTTATCTACCTGATTCACGCGACAGCTCGGCAAGTCTGCCATGAGTGGGAAAGACGATTGTGGATTCGCTCTGAAACACGTGTTGCATTTGGAAACGCGGTCACGAATGACACGACGAGCCGACAGTATCCAATACTGAAGCCTAAGTATAGACATCAATGACTCAGGACCAGCATGCAAATGCTTTCTGTGGAAGTAATCAACAATCATATTAACTACATGATCACGTCGCGGAAGCACAATTGGGTGTTTCTGCGAATATTCTAAGTCAGCATTTGATAGTCGGCCTCCAACACGAATCAGACCGTCTTTATCTATGAACGGTTTTAGCTTTTGTAAGGCCGGTGAGCAATACTTCTTGCTCTTAATTTTGTCAATATCGTCACTAAAGTGTTGACTTTGTAACGATGAAAGAATTTTACCTTCAGCGAACTCTAAGTCAGATCGAGTAAGTGCCGTAGAGCGCGGTTTCGGTTTAAGAATGCGATACACGTATACGATGATGCGCAATAATCGAGACCACGACGATATCCGCTGAGCGAGCGAATAAAGTGGCGACTCTGACACATCCGTAGTTGTAGCGTGTGTAAGAGGTTTAAGCTCTGGCACTTCACCGATGGACTCTCGATCGAGCTCCCTTAAAGGCCACTCTGATGGATGCTTGGAAGCCCAAGCTGGTCCCGTGAACCACAGAGGATGATCCACTAGCTTAGCAGGCGTCAGTCCACGGGACAGGCAATCTGCGGGATTTTCCAAGCCCGCCACATGATGGAAGCAGCTGGCCGGAATAGCTTCGATAATCTTAACTACCCGGTTGGCAACAAACGTTCGCCAGCGGTGTGGTGATGACTGAATCCAGCAGAGGGCAACCTTCGAATCAGTAAACGCGTAGATCTCGTTAATGTTATAACGGGATTCGAAGTTATCTTGCACCTTCCGCATGAGCTTTGCCAGGAGGACCGCAGCACACAGTTCTAACCTCGCGACGGAGACTGTTTTAAGGGGACAAACCTTCGACTTGGAACACACCAGACGGACAGTCACTTCGTCTCCCTTTAGAACCTGAAGATATACTACACCTCCATATGCACGCTCAGATGCATCACCGAAGCCTAAAAGGTTTATAGCACAACCCTGTACTACTCCAAGATGGCGCGGTATATGGATTTCATTGAGTTTAGGCAACTCCGAACGGAATCGTTCCCATAAATCCACAATATGGGGTGGGGGAGTCTCATCCCAGTCGCATTTGATCAACCAAAGCTCCTGGATGAGGAGTTTTGCATATAAGACCACTGGAGCTACTAAGCCCACATTATCCCATAGACGTGCCACTGCGGACAAGATCGTCCTTTTAGTGCACGTTGAGTCTGGTTCTTTCACTTTGAAATGGAAGTAATCCCCAGATTTATTCCAACATAAGCCGAGAACCTTTTGCGAGACCCCTGGGTCAATTTCAATGTCTACGGAAGCCCGATGCGAAGCAGGTATTTCACGTAGCACGGCGTCTGAATTGCAGGTCCATTTCACAAGATCAAATTGACCGCATTTGAATAGATCAATCAGCTCCTTAGCCGCGGCAATAGCAACAAACTCATCCTGCTGTTGCGAGTCATCTGACATAATGCTAAAGCATACGTCATCCATGTAAGTACAGGAGGACGCAATCGCTGCAGCCTTGGGAAACTTATGCCCGTCGTCTGCAATCAGCTGACGGACGACGCGGAGCGCGTGATAGGGACTCGACTTCATGCCAAAACACACACGATTAAACTCGTATGTAGTAATGGGATCTGCCGGGCGGAATCTATATAAGATTCGTTGAAACTGGCGGTCCGCTTCGCGAACACCAATCTGTAGAAACATTTGACGACAATCGGCCGAAAGCGCTATTTTGAATAAGCGAAAGTTTAGAAGGATTGAAAACAAATCCCCTTGAAGGTTGGGCCCTGAGTGCAAAACATCATTCAGCGACAGGCCTGTGCTTGTTTTGCTACTCGAGTCCAGGACCATACGCACCTTTGTCGTCGTTTTGTCCTCGCGCACGACAGCATGGTGAGGAATTATATACGCGATGGCTAGTGAGGCGTTCATGGAGTTAGTTACCTCCGATATGTAACCCTTACTGACGTATTCACGAATGATATCGTCATAGGCGGCACGTAACATACTCGACAACTCTAGCTTCCTTTCAAGGCAAAGAAAGCGCCTCTTAGCAGCAGAGTGCGACTCTCCAAGCTTGAACACGTCATCTCGGAAAGGCAATGCGACAGTATATCTACCACTAGCGTCGCGCGTGGTGGTAGCACGAAAGTAATCCTCGCATTCAAGGTCATCTTGACTTTGAGCGGGCGGAGCGAAAACTTCCTCAAGCTCCCAGAACCTTTTGAGGAGGTGGTCCATGGAGTCCTGAACGGAAGTACAACATGCCGAAGTATATTTACGCGGTGCCTGTAAAGCAGGGACCGAACCCATTAAAATATACCCCAATACCGTCTGAATAGCCGGTGGCATATGGTTCACGTCGCTTTTAACAATGTGCGGTAGCAACAAATGTGGGAATATAGTTGCACCCACCAGCACATCAATTGCGACGGGCGTATCTAACGTGTCGTCAGCTAAAGGGAGTCCATGAACATGCGTGAGTGTTGACATGTCCACGGGCACTGACGGCAAGTCGTCGGTAATGCGATCTACCACAAGACTCGAAACGTCAAAGTTGACGTTTTCGTCAAACCGCGAAAATACTTTAATGTTTGCGTTCCCTTTAACAATTTTTTTAGTTTTTCCAATGCCAAATACAGCGCTTGGTTTTTTATTAAAATTCAAACCTAATCGCTTACAACACTCCTCAGTAATGAAGTTACTTTGTGACGCGGTGTCAAGTAAACATTTGATGACTTGTGTGCCACCCTTATTATCGCGGACGATAACCTTTGCGGTGGACAGCAAAACCGTATCACACGAAGATGTTGAGTTTTGATTTGACATCTTATTGTTAGAGGCCGCTAGTGCTTGAGTCACGATAGACGTGTTACAAGATGTGCTCTCCGGCGGTGAAGACGACTTAGCCGCGGCGCTCGCAGATGTATTTGACACATCAGACGTCGTAGCCTTTTCATCCTTGTCGTTGTCAAAATGCAACAGAGTATGATGCTTTTGACGGCAAACTCGACATTTCACCTCGGAATTGCACTCGCGGGTGCGGTGTTTGATACTAAGGCAGTTAACACATGCCTTAAGCTCTTTAGCGCGTTTGAAGCGTTCGGAAGGCGTTAAGTTGTTGAGGGACGGACATTTAAATAAATGTTCATGGACAATATTGTCACACAAACATTTAGTAGTGCTCGCGCAAGCGACATAACTTTGTAGTTTTGGTGCGGCACTACGCGGTTGAGACGACTTAACACC
Organism: Cydia amplana; assembly: GCF_948474715.1. Lineage (NCBI taxonomy): Eukaryota > Metazoa > Arthropoda > Insecta > Lepidoptera > Tortricidae > Cydia > Cydia amplana. The sequence continues at coordinate 8,200,369 of NC_086080.1, forward strand.
TTTTTCGCGCGATGGATTTACGGCGGCGGAGACGGCGGTACATGGTTGCACATTTTGACAAATCCTAAACTGACTCTTCATAAAATCTGACAGATCACGAAAGGTAGGCAACTTCGTATTGCGGTGCAGCATTTCAAATGCTCGTAGAGATTCCTGGTCTAACTTTTTTAATGCTATATGCAGAAGCATAAAGTCGCTTAAGTCATCAAGCTTAAGCGCTTTAAGCGCATTCGCAGCTGTGACGAATTTATCGATGAATGTCTGAAAGTTAGAATTAACCTTTAAATTGAGCATTTGATCCATGTAGGTCGAGGCAAGAGTGCGCTTGTCTTGAAATCTGTCAATTAAACTATCGAGGATAAGATGATAATTTTCAGCGCTCGGAGTTATACCCGCGAAGACAGTTTGAGCTTTTGGTGACAATTTCCCAATAAGATAGAAAAGCTTCTCTTCGTCGGTAAGCGACAGATTGTCGTGCACTCTAGATTTAAAACTAGCGTAGAACAGCGGCCAGTTACGTATGTCTCCATCGAACGCTATCAGTTCCATCGTTGGCAAAGAAGGTCTGGCTCTCTCCACTATAGAAGGTGGCGAAGAGGCCGGCGGTGCGGCTGGTTGCAGCCGCTTAACCGCTCTCCTGATGCGGCAATACAAATCTTCGAAGGCTATGATCGGCTGATAATTAGGGACAGCAGCCGCCTTAGCCCTAAGCAACGTGCGATTATACTCATTAACAACCTCTTTGAACTCCGAGCGAAGTTCGTCGATATTTTCCGCAGCGGCAAGGAAACTCTCGCGACTGTCTGCATCTGTATCAACGACTAGCGACTTATTGTAAATGCCCTGGACGAGTTCAAAGAACATATTGCGTTTTGCTTCAAGCATCAACAACTCATCTTCATAATACGCGCTGTCGACGCTTTCGATTTTTTTTGTATCTTTCGCCATAGTGCAGGAGACGGGTTAAGTATGCGGTAAAACAATTTATGTTCCTATAAATAAGGATAAACTCTTATAAACGTAAGTATACCTAAATTGCGGTTGCGGTTAAGAAATTATATTTAGGTAACTAGTTTATAAGGGCGGCGCGGAGAATAATAATACACATATAAATAAATACCTAAACTGCGGGAGCGATTAATAAAGAATAATTTAGGTAATATTTATACGGGCGGTGCGGGAGGAGAACGATTCGCAATGAATGTATGAGGAGAGAAAAGGGAAAAGAAGAGAAGAGAATCCGGTTCGAAGGACCAGAAATGGAGCGGCTAATAGATGACGAAGGACCAGCGGAAGGAAGCGCAGCCCGAAGATAAGATGGGGCTATGGCTATGTATGAATAAATTATGGGATTAATGGGCCGACCTTACCTGCATGTAATTTTCATTGGTTTCGGCGGCCGCCAGAAATGTGGTTCGTTATTCCTTCTTCCTTCTCCGTTCTCTTTTAACCTCTATATTATTCACACGCGAAACGTATTTTCATAATAGTTTATATTGATCGATGTATTTTTGCTCAATGACAGCAATGTCAATATTTAAATTGTTTACTTTTTATTTGCGGTTTGATAGGTCGGCAGAAAAGGCGGGTGATGTGAAAAATGAGGTCGAATATATTTATGAAAGAAAGAGTGAGCGATATGGATGAATGTGAATGATAATGAATGAAAAGGGGCGCGAACAATCACGCTTATCTACATTTTCGTAAATATTACCATTTTCCTACCTTGGGATCTAGATGTTGGTTGCGCTCACAATTATTTCTCTCGTATGGCTCACGTAATCGGTTTTATTTGCAACTAGCGACCCGCTCCGGCTTCGCACGGGTTAATAAATTATACATAAACCTTCCTCTTGAATCACTCTATGTATTAAAAAGCTGACAACAAAATCCGTTGCGTAGTTTTAAAGATCTAAGCATACATAGGAACAGACTCGTGTAGACAATACTGGGTACGCAAGAACGATATTACACGGTGCGTAGGTCTTCATTCACTTCATACTATATTGCTACCAATACCATAGTAATCACTAGTCATGCGCAAAATGTGTCACTAAAAAGAAAAGATTGATATGCATCTTTCGTACGCTCTGAAGTACTTCACTCCTTTAGTTCACTAGTTCAGTTTAGTTCAGTAGCTCAACAGATCCATCTATATCAACAGTACTGGTTTCATTTCTCTCATTTGCGGATATATTGAGTTGAGTGAAGAATTTGATAGATAATTATTCATTATGAATAACTCAAAAAAATAATTTATGAATCGAAGGAATGAGCAAGTAAATGAAAAGGTTTTTAAACTGAACTGCTGAGGTAAAGAATTAAATGAATTCGAACTGAACTAGTGAATGAACGAGTGACATCAAGTGAAGTACTTCAATTGAATCTTTCATTCGCGAACTACTCATGTCTAGTAATCACCGTATTCCGTAATGGCACTATTTCGTAATGAGATGTAATAAATGTATCTTATTATTAAATTGTTCACAGAAAATTGAAATGCACGGCCTCACGTCGCTATGGGAGGTTCCACCTGAGATTATAGCCCACATGCCAGCTCTGAAAATATTAGATGTTCGAAGCAATGTGCTGCGGCATATGAAGGCGCGACTTCTTAAGGAATCTCCGCGATTGGAGTACGTTTATCTGAGCGGTGAGTTTCTACATTTGCTCCACTAACTATGGTTATTACTTGCTCGTTTGCATCGCAAGCTTTCTCAGTATGAGTATTAAATAAACTGTACCATTCTTTATACATGAAAAAGTCTTCACTAGTCGCTGATGCAAGGAGTTGTTTTTTTTATCGTTGCTATCACCTAGCTAGTGGTTTAAGGGGCTCCCCCACGCCAATGACCTTCGATCTGAATCCCTTAGTTTCTAATGTTTTTTGAAGCTTATCACATTAACAGCAACGGCTTTAAGCAATATAGTATCCCATATTTACTTTAAAAGTTCATAGTCTTCGAGATATTTTTGCATCAAAGTTGAACAATTTTAGGCCAGAAAAATTCAAATCCTAGACACGTTTTTCGAGACGTCAAAGATGAACCCAAATATGTAGATTTCGTATATCTAAGATCCTTCACAGCAATCTAGTTATGCAAAAAGTGTTTTTTTAGACAATGTTTAGAAAAATCATAAAATATAAGTATTCATTTCTTTAAAAATCCGGTAGACGAAATGGAGATTAAAGATTGAAGAACCGATAGCCGTTTGTTTTATAAATCTATCTATAGTGCAAATGTTGGAAATTCTTGGCTGACAAAGAATTAAGAATATTTTGTATACCTAAAAGAACTCTGTGACCAAAGACCAATAAACCGTTATTAAGCTTGACGCTAAGGTCTATTTTATCGTTTATCAAATAACAAATCGAGATAAAATCGTATTTTATTTTATCCACTGAACTGTCAAGTGAAGTAAAATGTCCAGCGTTGACAGAGTAAAATCCAATCAAAATATTTATGAAGACGAGACTAACAAGACTAATAATTCTAAGCCTGTCTAATAACTTGTAACTAGACGCACTAGCTGAACTAGTTAACATATAAAATGATTGACACAGCTGATCGGTCTTTAGTATTTTCATAAACCTAAAACTTCGAATATTATGTACAAATTTTAATTAAAATAAATACAAGTAAATATAATGTATGCATTCAGTAAATTATTAATAACTAAAAGCAAAATATTCACACGAAAAATCCAAACAACAAACAAAAACTTTAACTAAATCATGTTCCGTAAAGGGCCATAAATTAGAAAAAGTGATTGGCTAAACCAAAGAGAATAGATTGGAATAGAGGGTTGTTGACATGGTGAGTTTGTAGTCACCGTAAATTGGTTGTCATTTGTTGATGTAGCATTGAAACTAAAAACGAAAATGTATAGAAACATCAAAAGAATGTTTATATATGGTTAAATTATTTATATTTGTCTTTATTATTATTATTCTGGATCACCATATGATTTTGATCCATGTCCTTACATTGATATGTGTTGGGATTGTTAAATATCAAACGGTATCTTCAACACTTACCAGCCGAGTATAAATTAGGGAGGTGTGAAGCCGTCTATTCGAGAATAACTTTTTCTAGATTACCGAAGCACGTATTTCCTTAGACTTTGCGTATCTATTCCGAGTTGCATTGCATCTTTGCTAAAAATACTCAAGAATGGTGCTCGAGTTCAAAGGTAATAAATTACAAAAATCTTATTCTGGAACCACTTCAAGTGCGTTTAACGCGTCAAACACGTCCGCTTAATGGCCTGTTAGGTTATATAAACCCCAAGTTGAAGCTGGGACGGATTATTCTATTTTTATCCGTCGGATTGTCACGATCTCTGGCTCACCCGTAGACGTTAAAACAAAGGTGTTATTTTGACGGTTGAATGTTTGACATTACGTAGTTACTATGCTGCTTTTTGTCAGACTGTTCAATTGTTAGTTTAGTGTAAATACTTACGTGTGTTTTGGTGATTTTTGTGTTTTAGAGCCAAATTAGTGTCTGATTGCATGGTCAATCAACCGGAAACGCCTAACCTAGCGGATGTTAAACGGGCTTTTCCGGGAATCCAGTAGAGTGTTAGTACCAGGTCGGGAGAAGGGCCTGGCGTCAACCTTTTTACCAACACAGGTGACGAACATACTTCTTACGTTCTCTTCAAGGTCTGACAGAGGGATGTGAGGATCTCGCGTGTGGATCATTAGGAGTAATCCTTACTCACTGAAATCTGTTAGTAATTGAAGAAGCGTGGTCTTGTTATATATATTTATATATTCACATCATATATTTGGATAGGGCGCCTTATTCGTCTGTACCCTTGGCTACGGCCTACACAGCGGAGGGAGGCAATTACACAGATACTAGGGTTTGCAATACCTCGGGTTTGTCGGCCGAACGCTTACAGCTTAAAATTAGGGTCCCTCTCACACACACTCCTCCCTGTAAAGATAGAGGTTCGCCTCTAGATTTACACATTAGAATAGGTGAAATTGGGGTAGAGTTAGGGTAGAGTAATTATTTTGGTGTTAGGCTTATTTATTTTCTTTTCACATGTAATTTAATTGCATATGGTATTAAAATCAGTAGAGTGTTAATTGTTTTAAAGTACAAAATATATTAAAATCTAGTTTCAGTAGCATATGGATGGGTTGCTGGGACTCGTACATTAAATATGATTTAAAGGTAACATATTTTTATATTGGGAAAGATAGGGGAACAAAGTTATTTCAGGACATACAGGCGGAGCAGTTCACTAGTGACAATTGAGCTTTTCTATTACTAGGGTAAATAAGGGTAATTAAGTCATATTTAATAGACGATTGTTTCAGTAATTCATACATTAAAAATATATTCAGATGAGTTTCTTGGCGTTTCTTCTCGTCTGAATTTAGATAACGAAACGCTATTAAGTATATTTTACATAGTGTTTAGGAATACCTATTAAAAATAAAACAAAATAAAATGGGTATTATTTAGTCTAGGTACCTGTCTTCATCCGGGCGTGACAGTAGCTAAAGTATGTTTGTACGTAATTATTAAAATATGCAATGTTTACATAAAGTTATTTTCCTTTAGCTAGCTAGGTTAGCGAAGGGATATATGGAAGGAAAATACAACAATTTATATTACAAACAGCAAGGGCTTACTACTGTTCACGGTATCTGGTCACGGTAGGGCCCGGTAGGAGATAAATTCTAAAAAACCGGCCAAGTGCGAGTCGGACTCGCGCACGGAGGGTTCCGCACCATCAACAAAAAATAGAGCAAAACAAGCAAAAAAACAAGCAAAAAAACGGTCACCCATCCAAGTACTGACCCCGCCCGACGTTGCTTAACTTCGGTCAAAAATCACGTTTGTTGTATGGGAGCCCCACTTAAATCTTTATTTTATTCTGTTTTTAGTATTTGTTATTATAGCGGCAACAGAAATACATCATCTGTGAAAATTGTCTAGCTATCACGGTTCGTGAGATACAGCCTGGTGACAGACGGCCGGACGGACGGACGGACGGACAGCGGAGTCTTAGTAATAGGGTCCCGTTTTTACCCTTTGGGTACGGAACCCTAAAAATATAATTTATTATTTATTAATCTTATGATAGTATTGCCTTTTATAAGGAGATGTTTTACAGTAGCTATATTTATAATTACATAGGGTATTTATTTATGTAGGGTTAGTATTTAAACATCCAAATCTAATCAGTCTGCACATAAAAGACGATGGGCACTAAGGTTCACAACGTATTTAATACACTAGACGATCACATGGTCAAATTAATTTGTTTCTTAATTTTTTTTTAAATAATTCTGGTTCTTTTTATTAAAGTAGTTTAAATAGTAGAGGGTTAAGGTACAAACTTAACCTAAATGATATTTTGTTGATATGTATTTTGTAATACTTGTAATCTAGTAGGTACCTACAGTTTTTTTGTAAACAGTTTTTTAGCCATTTAGGGTTTTACTAATGGTATGAAGACTAGGCTTTGCGGGGTAAACTGTGGACCGCTTTGTTAACAGAATACTCGAAACTCTTTATAACAGATTTAGTTAAAGTTTCTGTAGCGTAGTTTTTGCTGGTAGTTATGATGTAAAGTTAAAGATGTCTATAAACAGAAAAGAAAAAGTGACCAAGCCAATCCAGTCAGTCGAAGTAATACCAAAATGATTATAATATTTTAATTTATTTCGTAGATATCTACTGGCAAGTATGTGCCTAAATGTATTTTAGGATTCCTTTTTATTTCAGGGTACGAAAATCATTGTCTTTAATTCCTTACCTATATAACGCAAAGGAGAGTAAACATTAGGCCCTTCTCTCACGAGGCTACTCTCAAGCGATTTGTGTTTCGTACGCGTATCCTACGCGTCGCTTGTGAGTACCTACCCGCCATATTTATTTCCTACGTTTCGCACACGACGAGACGCGTCGACGACGCGTTTGATATAAGTCGCACGCTACTGTCTTGCTGGTCGAACGCGACTCGAGTCGTATACGCGTTGTATACTCAAGATGGCGGCGGAACAAGTTTTTAATATAAATTTCGTTCAAGAGGTGGAAAATAACCATGTTTATACAATTATAAGCTGCCTGATTATGTAAGAAAATATATGACAGAAAAGGCGTGGCTTGAGATTGGAAAAAAAATCAATTTGACAGGTCAGGAATTATATTTTTATTTCAATTAAATCATAAATGTATACACAATAATTGGACGAATAAAGAATTGAGAAAAGAGAAGATTGTCTTCATCGCTGGAGTCACTAGACATTGTCGTACGAATGTTGTTCCGCACACGGTGCTACGCAAATGATACAAAATAGTCTCATTTGCGTAGCACCGTGTGCGGAAACGAGTAGCATACCAGTAGGCGATCATGGTTTGCAATTTGCATCTCAGTCGCGTAGCTTTTGAATAGTCTCGTGAGAGAAGGGCCTTACAGTTGGCAAATTTCTAATTCCATTACCTACTATCCGAATGAGCTTGATGAGCACTTTCTCATAATTAAATCTTGATGAATGCCGGTCACATAGGTAGGTACTGGTATTACTCACTCGCTGCTGCATTGAGACGATAAATGGAAAGTTGGATTTAATTTTATGCATAAGTTTACTCGCAGTCAATTGTTCACTCTTGGTGCATTTTCTTTTGTTAGGTACGTTGATGCGTAATTTCTTAGGCTTCTATGCAATTTCACTTTCACCTTTGTTCATAATTTAAGTACATATTTTTTTAAATCTTTACCTTAATTAAAATACACAACAGTGTCAAATTGGAGACGTAACGAGCTAGCTTACGATGGACGTGGTATCAATTCGTCTATTTCTATCGTTTGGTGTCAGAAAGTGATGCTTGATCTATCATGTCATGTCTTTAAGACGCACAAATCTAATAGACACGTGCCTGTGATGCGCTCTCAGCAGAAATGTTATGGTTACGCGGATAAATTTAATGACGTAATATAATACAGCAGCCGTCCCTGTTTCACACCGCGCGTTAAGCCATTAGTTATTCTGTGCCGGAACCCCACTGCTGCGCAGGCTACGCACGCTACATTTTGATACGAAGCGTTTTTGTACCCACGTGTGTGGGTCAACCGTCCGCAGCAGTGGGGTTCCGACTTTAACCAAAAAAAGGTGGTATATGAGCGCTATGTACTGGAAAATAAAAAAATAAGGTTACTCTAACATTTTCAACTTCCTGATACGACGGTGGAAAGGAAGAACCCCTTAAGCGACATTTAGTGAATTGTACAGGAGAGTGTTTCAAAGTTTTCTTTTTGAGAAAAAAAATCATAACTTTTTTCCTATTTGAAATAGGTAAATGAGTTCTTAAGACGATAATCTTATTTAATTTTTCTCTATTTTATGAAATAAACATTTACCCCAAAATCTTTCAGGATCCTGAAAATGTTGTCGCTTAATTGAAAAGGTCCTCAAAATATTCCCGGAAGAACCATTTAAGCGACATCATCATAGTACTATAAAACTCACTGAAGCCACTTACCTTCTTTAACTTGTCTCTAAGATATTCAATTAAGCAACAGTCGTATGGGCAGTTATTACGTGCCAATTTGAAGTGGTATACCAGAAATTTGAAACTAAATCGACAGTTTTTTGTGAATTATAACGCTAGCTTTAATATTTTTTTAAACTATTTCATATTATTGAAAAATTTAGAATATATTTGCGGTTAAAAAACGCTATATTGTGCGTTTTTTAAGGAGAAAAATAAAATACTTATACGAAATTAACGTGTATTTTTATTTTAATAAAATAAATCTACTTTTAACAAATAACTCTTAATTAAGTATGCACTTTTTTGAGATCACAGAACAGAACATAATAAAAACAACACATTACTTGTGTGGTAATTATTGTACATAAGCATAATATCATGAACAATTTATAAGGTATACTTCGGACTTGAAAACAAATATCGTCGCCTAAGAATACGTTTGTGCTGTAATCCACCTTAATCGCACACAAAATGTATAATATAATAAAACCATCCTCATACGTCGTTTTTATTTCAATTATACTTCAAAGAAAGGTATACATAATGGAACTCTAGTCTCATATAATCACTACGATAATTAAAACACAGCTAAAACTTAATAATAAAACAAATTTTACGTTAGATGTCGTACATACCTAGTCGAATCAGGCAGCGATCGGCGACACAACCGCCGCACTCCGGTGTTCGTCGCTGACTGAAGCGACCCACTGCATTCCATTGTATAAGTAAAGCACCATTCGCGTGAAATTCGCGCCAAAAATTGTTCACTGTACCGACATCAAATAGATTAGAGCAACACTTTAACCGTTATCATACCATTTTCAATCTCCACTTAACCGACGTATCGCATTTATAAAGTATACTTTAAGCGACAGGTTCGGCCGCGGTAAGGAGTGTCGCTTAAAGCAATTAAATAACAACGTAATTTTTCGTAACATTCTGTTACGGCAATACCTAAAGCGCATAGAAACGACGGCGGCCCGTGACCTTCAACCTGGCTCGCGCCTAGCGACCCGCGCGCCCATCCCCGGCTGCGATGCACCTACCACGAGTACCATGACGTCACATACATGTTATCGCGTCATGTCACCAGCAGCCAATGAGAAGCATACATCAGATATGTCGTGATCGACAGCCAATGGTGTAGCGGCTCGTCATCCCTGCGCGCACCAATGACGACACAGGATGACACTTACGAATTAGCATATCACTCTCAACTAGCTACCACGTAGCCCATACCTATCTTTTTTGTTGCTCATTTTTATTTATTTAATTTACGTAAAAACAATGTAAAATCCCGAATTAAATGTAGTTAATTCGAAGAACCTGCTGCCTTCGTCATTTCATCAACCTGCCATCCACATCAGCGCAAATCCTGGCCATCAGCCCCAACGTATGTCTATACGCGCAGACATAAATTTGGTCCTTCGAGCCGGATATCAACCAGCCTTGGATCCATGGATTGGGTGTGAGAACGCATTGGCAGAGTGCTGTAACGACCAGAGTCATCGGCAGCGGCGAAGATCTTCGGTGAGACGAGCCAGCTTACCTATCCTACCTTTCCCTTTTACGCTTGCGTCATACCGTGCTTTTCTCAATTCCAGTGCTTGTGCTTTCGTTGTGACCCTATCGCACGTCGTCGAGTCGACCTTCGCAAAAGTCTGCAAGCAGCCCGCGTCAGCTTTGCTGCTGGCTGCCTTGCTGTGCTCGACCTTGGTGGTGATTGCAACTGTGAGTACTTAGCGCCTGCCTTTATTTGATTCGCAAAATGACTGGCAAAGATGACCTATTGTTTCACGCCGCGTTAGGTCCTAATCAAGTAACGGACTCGGAAACGATAAAACATTTAAACCGTAGGCGAGGTTCCGTAAAATGTAGGCTAACTAATTTCAAAAAGTTCGTAAATACATTTGAGGGTTTAACTTTGTCCGATACCCAGCGCACAGAGCTCAATTTACGCATGCAGGGAGCTCAGGGTATTTTCGATGACTATACTGAAATTCATAATCAGTTAGAAGGTTTAATTCCCGATAGCGAAATGGACTCACTTTTTGAAAGCAGAGAGGTGTTTGAAAGCGAATATTACGCGATTTTAGCTCAGACACAATGTATGGTGAAATGCTCGGAGAAAGCTAACGAACCTAAAGTGCAAGCTCCTAATAATTTAGCGCAAACAGTTCGGCTCCCCGTCATTTCTTTACCTACTTTCGACGGATCTTATGAACACTGGTTACAATTCCGTGACACATTTTCGTCCCTAGTGCACAACTCGCAAGAAATAACCAGCATTCAAAAGTTCCATTACTTAAAATCATCGCTCAAAGGTAATGCGCTTCTTGTTATCGATTCGCTTGAATTTTCGGCAGATAATTACGCGATTGCTTGGGAATTGCTACTGAATCGGTATGACAATAGTAGATTGCTAGTGCACAATCACGTAAAGGCATTATTTTCTATACAATCGCTTAACAAAGAATCGCCGGCACTGTTAAGAAAGTTATTAGATACAGTTTTAAAGAATTTACGCGCTTTAAAAATGCTCGGTGAGCCCACAGAAAGTTGGGATACACTAATCATTTATTTAGTTGTCTCTAAATTAGATTCCACTACCGAACGTGAGTGGGAGCAATATAAAAGCACTTTATTACCAGTGTCGAACGAAAACAAACCCGCGCTTAAGGTAGATGATTTGCTAAAATTCATACGTGACCGCGCCGATATGTTGGAAACCTTATTGGTTACGCACAGCCGGTCTAACTCAAATAGCACTTATCCGCAGCATGATGCTAAAAAATCATACACTCAAAACACGCACACGGCTCCAAAGGTTCACTGCAATGTTGTTACCGAAAAGTCCGTGGACAAATCTCACTCCAAACAAATACCTAACAAAAAATTATGTTTGATGTGTAACGGTAAACATCCTTTGTATTCGTGTCAAGCATTCATTGATTTAACTTTGCAAGACAAATTAAAGTTAGTTCGCGATAAATGTTTGTGTGAGAATTGTTTACGAACAGGGCATGCGTCCAGTGAATGCCGATATGGCCCGTGTAGGAAGTGTAACAAAAAACACAATTCCATAATTCACGAGGACGAGAAGGAAGGTGCCAGTGACAAGCGCTCCGTAGCATTGCTGGCAACAGACAACGCATCAAGGTCGCCCTCCTCCTCCTCCTCGATCCCTGATAATAATGTCGCACACGCACAACACGTATTGCAGGTATCGAACGCACACATAGACGAAGACTTATACGCGCGATTGTCTTCGAAGCGTCCTGTAATTTTAGCAACCGCTATTGTCGAAATCCTAGATAGTTACGGTAATTATCATAAAACGCGAGTGATTCTCGATAATGGGAGCGAAGGTTGTCTAATTACCGAAGCGTTGTTTAACAAATTAAACCCGCCATCTATACAGTCCACAGAAGAACTAAATGGTATCATGAATTTAGCTACACATAGTTCGCGAGTATGTGAAATAAAAATAAATTCACTTGTTACCGATTTTAAAACGCGATTACAATGTCGAGTTTTACCGCAGTTAACCTCGTCATTGCCTACGTTTCCGAGCAAACGTAATCAATACCGCATTCCAGACAACGTACGTCTGTCAGATCCTAACTTTTATGAAAGTCAGCCTGTTGAGGTACTTATAGGAGCTGACCTATTCTGGGAGCTCCTCGAAGGGATAGTTGAGATAAAGCGCTTAACAAACGGATCATTCTTAGTAAATACGAAGCTAGGATGGATCGTTTCGGGTCCCGTCTCCTCTAATACGCGCAACACCAAGCCTATTAATTGTAATTTTATGCAATCTCTTGACGCGCCATCATTAGATAATCAATTACGTAGGTTTTGGGAAATAGAGGAGGTGCAGGTAAACAACAAATCGCACGATTCGCGCAGCGAAGAGGAAATTGCATGCGAAGACCATTTTGTCAAAACGACCACCCGTCTCGAGGATGGTAGGTTTTGCGTGCAACTTCCTCTCAAAGAACCTCCCGAAACTCTCGGTGACTCATTCGCGCAAGCAAAAAGACGCTTTATGTCGTTGGAAAAACGTCTCAATCGCGATCCAGTATATAAAGGCATGTACAGCGACTTTATAAAAGAATATCTCGCGTTAGGTCATATGAAACGAGTATATACCTACGGAACCCCTAATTACTTTCTGGCCCACCATGGTGTATATCGTGCACATGCACAAAAAACACGTCTTAGAGTCGTATACGACGCTAGCGCCCCCACGACCAGTGGCAAATCGCTGAACGACATACAACGCGTAGGCGCGCCTATACAAGGCGATTTGATAGCTATATTGTTAAGATTCCGCGAAAATAGGTTTGTTGCATGCGCCGACATCGAAAAACATTATAGACAAGTCTTAATTGACGAATCTCAACGCGACTTACAACTTATTTTATGGCGCGATAATCCAAGCGACGACCTTGACATATATCAGCTGAGTACCGTTACATACGGCACGGCGGCCGCTGCCTTCCTCAGTTGCAGGTGTCTAAAACAATTGGCGCTAGAATGTACAGATCCTGAAGTAGCTAGAACGATTAGAGACGACTTTTACGTAGACGATCTCATCTCTGGATCGTCTACAATTCCCGAATTGCTACGAATTTGTGATGAAACCGCGAAAGTTTTAAGTTCTGGTTGCTTCCCATTACGAAAATGGGTTTTTAACTTCAATTGTACCGACCAACGTTATAATGATGATACGTCGTCAAAAGAATTATCATTAGGCGAACACGCGCATAGTAAGACTTTAGGTCTTGGTTGGTACAACAAAGGTGACGAATTGTTCTACCATACGCGACACGAGCCAGATCCTAAACCTGTCACGAAACGCATAATATTATCCACGGCATCACAGGTTTTTGATCCGCTCGGATTATTAAGTCCAATGATAATTATCGCCAAATGTTTATTACAACGGCTGTTTTTATTAAAGGTTGATTGGGACGCAGCGGTACCCGATGACGTCACGCAAGCCTGGCACCGCTTCGTTAACAACCTGACTATTTTGCCTAGTATTCGCATACCACGGCATGTTATGTGCAATTACCCTATATGTATAGATTTGCATATATTTTCAGACGCAAGCCAAGTAGCTTATGGCACTTGCGCCTATTTACGCACGATTGATGATAAATCAGCTGTTACCGTCCGGTTGCTATGCTCGAAAAGTAAAGTGGCCCCAATTTCGCCTCCTTTGAGTACGCCTCGACTGGAGCTGTCTGCGTGTTTGTTAGGCGCAAGGTTATATAATAAAATAAAAGAATCGTTACGCGCGAAATTCAACCGAGTAATATTTCATACCGATTCAACCATTGCATTGAGTTGGCTCCGAATGCAGCCTAATTTACTAAAACCTTTCGTCCAAAATAGGGTTGCGGAAATCCACGAAATCACGAAGGATCATTCGTGGCATCACGTTAGCGGCAAGTGCAACCCGGCCGATTTGGTTTCTAGGGGAGTACAGTTGGACGCACTTCGCACCTCCAGTCTCTGGTGGAATGGTCCCGACTTCCTTCACGACATTAATTATAATGCTCAGTCTGTAGATCCGTCATTGTTGCCAGACGAGTCCCAGATACCCGAACGTAAAACTAATCCTATGACTAGTCTGGTATGCAACGACAATAACAATAATATACTATTTACATTCGACAGGTTTTTTCAGTTCAACCGTATGCAGCGCGCGGCCGGGTACGTACTTCGCTTCATTCATAACTCGCGCAATAAAGATGCACGTCGAACCGGTGCGCTCACTGTAGATGAACTGAGGGAATCTGAGATATTACTCACGCGCTTATCGCAATTGGAGTCATTATCGGATGTTCACAACGCATTGTCAAAGAACAAATGTATCGCAAAGGGGTTTTTAGCCAAATTAAATTTGTTCATTGACAATAATAAGCTTATTAGAGTCGGAGGAAGACTTACAAATTCTTCGAGGTTTGATTACGATAAGAAACACCCGATATTACTTTCTAGTAAGCACCATTTTACTATTTTATTGTTCCGATATGAACATAAAAGATTATTGCACGCGGGACCGCAGCATATATTGTTCTCGCTTCGCGAGGCCTGGTGGCCCATAAGCGGTAGGAATCTCGCTAGGAAAGTGGTTCACAGCTGCGTTGTTTGCGTTCGTTTCAAAGGTAAAACGCTAACTCCTATTATGGGTAATTTACCGTCAGAGCGATTAGAACCCGGTTTCGCGTTTGTCAATTGCGCTGTGGACTATGCAGGTCCATTTTACATTTTAAACCGCAAAGGTCGGGGAGCCACGACTGTTAAGGCGTATTTGTGTATATTTATATGCTTTGCTACACGCGCAGTTCACTTAGAGTTGGTTACCGATCTCTCTTCGGAAGCTTACCTTCTGGCGTTGAAAAGGTTCATTTCGCGTCGTGGTAAACCTTCAAAAATATTTTCAGACAACGGACGGAACTTTGTAGGTCTTATGAATGATTTTTCAAAGTTTTTAAAATCATGTTCAGGCGAAATAAAAGAATACGCGAACTCGTATAAAATTGAATTTATTATGACGCCACCTTATGCTAGTCATTTTGCCGGCCTGGTCGAGGCTGGTGTTAAGAGTTGCAAGCACCACTTGCGACGTGTGATAGGTGATGTCAAGCTAACTTACGAACATTTTAGCACGATTTTGACGCAATGCGAAGCCATCCTGAATTCCAGGCCTTTGAGTCCTTTGTCCTCAGACCCGCAAGACTACACCCCTTTAACCCCGGCTCATTTCCTGGTTGGACGTCCGCTGACAGCTCCTGCGTGCGCTGACCTCATCGGCGCGCCCGTGCACCGTCTGTCACGATACCAGCGAGTGGAGCAAATGCGACAACATTTCTGGGCCAGGTGGTCGAAGGAGTTCATATCCGAGCTGCAGGTCAGGACAAAGTGGACGCGAAATATGGACGACCTAAAGGTGGACACCCTCGTCTTGATCAAGGAAGACCATGCTCCGCCCCTCAAATGGAGCTTAGGGCGAATCACCAAGACTTTCCCGGGCAAGGACGGCGTCTCCCGAGTAGCCGATATACGCACATCCCGCGGCACTGTACGCCGAGCGTTTTCGAAAATCTGCCCGCTACCTACGCATGATGACTAACTTCATCGTCTTATCTTCACATTGGAAGTTGACTCTTCCAAGGCCGGGAGCTTATGTTACGGCAATACCTAAAGCGCATAGAAACGACGGCGGCCCGTGACCTTCAACCTGGCTCGCGCCTAGCGACCCGCGCGCCCATCCCCGGCTGCGATGCACCTACCACGAGTACCATGACGTCACATACATGTTATCGCGTCATGTCACCAGCAGCCAATGAGAAGCATACATCAGATATGTCGTGATCGACAGCCAATGGTGTAGCGGCTCGTCATCCCTGCGCGCACCAATGACGACACAGGATGACACTTACGAATTAGCATATCACTCTCAACTAGCTACCACGTAGCCCATACCTATCTTTTTTGTTGCTCATTTTTATTTATTTAATTTACGTAAAAACAATGTAAAATCCCGAATTAAATGTAGTTAATTCGAAGAACCTGCTGCCTTCGTCATTTCATCAACCTGCCATCCACATCAGCGCAAATCCTGGCCATCAGCCCCAACGTATGTCTATACGCGCAGACACATTCATTTAACCGACAATCGTTTTATTAAGCAGTTTTGAAGAACCACTTAAGTACAGAATTCAAGATATATATGCCCGGAATAATCAATTAAGGGACATTACATCGGAAACGAACTCTTTTTAAAAATAATTTATACGACTGTGGTAATTTTGGAGTAGGTTTTAAGTGACACAGATAATATTTTATTCAAATTGTGTGTTGCATAAGGGGTGGTTTTTCAAATTCAGACCTCATTCGTGAATTACTTTAAGCGACATATAAGTCATCGGATCGCCGTGAAACCCAATTCAAACGACGCAGAAAAAAACGCTGATTCCAATGATATTTATAACTCATTTTCGACCAAAATGTCGCTTAAGTGGTTCTTCCTTTCCACCGTCGATATGATGATTAATATATAAATTCAATATTATTTCAGTTAAAAAAAACAGCTACAAATGTGATACCACCGTAATTACGAGTACCTATAGTACATTATTGCAGAGGCCGGGAAAGGGCAATTCGTGGATGAGTTTCGATTTTGTCGGACGACGCGAAGCGGAGTCCGACAAAGAAGACGAATCCACGAATTGCTATTCCTGCCGAGGCATATATAGTGCTTTTCTCCAAACATGCGAGGAAATAAGGTAAAATAATAATTATTTAAGCATGAAGCATCACTCAAATCGAACCTTCACATCAAAAATTTCAAAAACAATTTCCCTCTAAAATTAATTTTTTAAAGTTTAGGGCACAAACTTATTCTGCCATTCAGTACCATTCAATATTCGTTCATTCAATATAATTGTGCAATATAGTTGGTCAAACCAATTTGTCAGTCAGTAAGAACCAGGAAAACTATACCCATCCTTTTCTTTTGGGTGCTAGTACTAGTGTAAGACAAAGATAGTATGATTCTCTCTGTCTATGTTTGAAATGAGAAAGTCCTTTGACAAACTATATAAACTTTATGTACACGGATGAGATCCTTAAAAAAATATAAAAATAATCTTTGATTTTATTAAGCACGATCATACACTAGCACAACGGTCTTGTAAGAACGAGACAAGTAAGGTCGTTTATCTTACTATCTCACTCTATCCTATAGCTTAAAATGATAGCTGATCGGGTCGTGTAGACGCGGCTCGCGGCTATAATAATTGGCTGTTTGCGTTTTTTATTTTTAAAAAGTAAAAAACACTACAGTAATAAGTTATTACTGTAGTGTTTTTTTTATTCCCGTCCGCTAGAACAGGACAGCGATAGTTTGATTTTTTTAAATTAGAGTTTGACAATAACGTAGAACTTCCCGTACTATTTTTGCTACAATAAGGTGAACATTTCCGAGCATATTGGAGAAAAGTTTTGTTATCTATAGTCCTGATCATAATCTTGTTATTTCTAATCAATTGTCTGCCTATAAATTTAATATCATAGGTAGGCGTAGAGGGTAGGTACACGTGGTAATTACATTTTGATTACTGCGTAACCTAAAAACATTATTTTATTTTTGATTCCCTTGTCATCTTCTTACTTGTTTTGTCATTTTGCTTGTTTTGAGAATGCTAACTTTCGCAATACAATATAATAAATTTATCAACATGTGTAATATAAACCAAGCATCAGGTGACACTGATGATTATTATTTCTAAGAACTCCGGCCGTTGGTTTGTAGGGTTCCGTACCCAAAGGGTAAAACTAAAAACGGGACCCTATTACTAAGACTCCGCTGTCCGTCTATCTGTCTGTCCGTCTGTCTGTCACCAGGCTGTAACTCATGAACTCATAGCTAGTTTTTACAGATGATGTATTTCTGTTGCCGCTATGACAACAAATACTAAAAACAAAATAAAACAAATACTTAAGTGGGGAGGAGGGAGGCAATTGCCCAGCAGTGGGACACTCTATGCTCATAAATAGTACATTATTGTCGAGGTTCGGAAATAGCTACTTGCAGGCTGAGGATTCCTTTTAAACGGACGACCTTGGGAGTCCGTTTAATTGAATCCGAAGCCAGCAAGTAGCCTTCCAGCCGAGTCATATATAGTGCTTTCCTCAAAAATGGTGCAAGAAATAGAAATATTTTACAGAAGCAACGTTCTAATTTTCACAGAAAAAAAGTATAACCATTAAAAAGATTTGCTTAAAAAAAAGAAGTGTATTTTTCTGCTGAAAATACGCCAACGTATTTGAGACACCTAAATAGTCACGGTACCAACATTATAATAATAAGTGCTGATCATCTGATTGGCTGTTTAATGGACCTATGCCTTCATTTGATATGGCCATTTAAAGTTTTAAAAAGTTTGGAACTCGTTAAATAATGGAGTTTGTATGCAACATTGCAGTCCCGAAATCGAGACTGCAATGTTTTTAACTTTTTAATTTTTTGAATAACCATAAACTACGCACTTCGCAACCTATTTTTTAACCGGCAACGTCGACTTTGCCGTCCATTTTTGAGAAAAATATAATATTTAAGCGGGGCTCCCATAAAAAAAACGTGATTTATTTGCCGTGTTTTGCGTAATGTTACTTAACCCTTCGTGCGCGAGCCCGACTAGCACTTGGCCGGTTTTTCTGTAACGTAAGCGTTTATCGACACTTGTCGAGTGTCGTCTTATGAACCTCAGCGAGTCAGCGCTATTGGCGTCCACGGAATACTTATACCTAAAAGTAACAATAACATTGTATTGTATTGTGCAATGTCAAGCCACGTGCAGTTCTTATAAACAGTAGTGTCAAATAACGCTGATCATCTTCAGCGTCCAGAAAGTATGGGCCCGATTCGGATTTTGAACTAGACATCTATTAGATGTCTATTAGACATCACCAAGATACGACAACGATATCTTTAAGATCTTGCCTGTCAAATTTGACATTTGTGCGATTCTGGAGATACTCTTGAACGATTTCCACATGATATTATTACGATATTTTAACGTAAAAGTGACATTTGTTGCCCGAATTGAGCTGCAAAAGAGAACTAGTAGAAATCTAAACTACAACGTATCCAGTACATATCGTATCGTTCTCTAGTCTAGAACGGATCTTGTTTTCCGAATACCGCGGTATAGTCGTTGCTTTTTGCTTGTAAAATCTGACACATGTAACTAGAATAGGTACTAATCTCCGTACCGACTTGTACTGAAACATGATTATTATTCACAGAGCGTCGACAAAGGTCTCAGTTTCAAATTGGGCAAAAATGTTTTCGTATGTACGGATTGTCTTGCACATACAAACATAACCGAACGGGACCGAAACATAAATCGCGTACCTACTCGAATAAATATCGTGGATTCGTTCTCAACTTTAGGTAGGTACTTCGTAACGAAACTTTAGCGAACTGAATGAGAGGAAAATTCGCGATTAATACAATTCATGTTGGGCTTTTCTTGAAGCCTATTAAATTTGGCCATTAGCAGTGCTCTTTTAAGAAACATCAAATTAGACGACACCTTTTTTGTAGTAGGTAAGTAATGATTGTTTTATGATCTAACAAGATTTTAGAAGTTAAATTGTAAATATTTCCTTTCTGTGTAGGTACCTACCTAATGACTATAGACTTTTACAAGCAGGTATATACTTGATTAATTCAATCAAACAAATCGGGTTTTTTCCTATCAAATAGTACCTAGAGAAATTTTTCATATCGATCCCTCCGTCATCGACTGAAGTCGGCTAAAAGTCGTGTTAGAGCGGTTTCGCACTACGTCCGATCCGAATCTGTGAAAATATGATCCGAAGTAGCCGTAGAACTATTTCTATGGTAGTTTACGCACTAGATCCGTCAGATTTCTTTCCGAAATCGGATGACGGAGTGCGTAAATTACCATAGAAATAGTTCTACGGCTACTTCGGACCATATTTTCACGGATTCGGATCGGATTCGGATCGGATGTAGTGCGAAACCGCTCTTACAAGCATTTATTAAGTGCCACTTGTCAACCTAATATCAATCTCAGTTTTGAATGATTCACGGTTAAGGGACAAATTCACGAATGCAGTTTTGTTTCTTTTTAAAAATAAAGGAATGTCTCCTTTAAGTAAAATGAGCCAGCTTAAGGATTTAAGGTAGTTTCCCTCCAGGGCCCGACTTAACTTTCCACCCTGTATATAATGACAATCGAACACTTTTTGTTCTGTTGAAGTCGATGCAATTTAGCTCAGTCGGACCCATCAATGTACTTAAGTAAAGTATAAATGTCGGAGGCAGATCGTAAAATCGGCCATATCGAGATATTCCTAGGCATACCATGAAACGCCGCCATTTCATGATCTGACTAGCGACTACCAGCCATAACGTTCAAACATCAACGTTTGACGATTTGCCTAGCGACGTTTAGGCATATCAAATGTAGGGTGTGATATTCCTAGGTATATCATAAAACGCCGGCATTTCATGATCTGCCTAGCGCGACCATCAGCCATATCGTGCAAACTCAAGGGGTGATATTCCTAGGCAGATCATGAAACGCCGGCATTTCATGATCTGCCTAGCGACGACCAGCCATATCGTGCAAACCTCAAGGGGTGATATTCCTAGGCAGATCATGAAACGCCGACATTTCATGATTTGCCTAGCGACCACCAGCCATATCGTGCAAACCTCAAGGGGTGATATTCCTAGGCAGATCATGAAACGCCGGCATTTCATGATCTGCCTAGCGCGGCCACCAGCCATATCGTGCAAACCTCAATGGGTGATATTCCTAGGCAGATCATGAAACGCCGGCATTTCATGATCTGCCTAGCGACCACCAGCCATATCGTGCAAACCTCAAGGGGTGATATTCCTAGGCAGATCATGAAATGCCGGCATTTCATGATCGGCCTAGCGCGACCATCAGCCATATCGTGCAAACCTCAAGGAGTGATATTCCTAGGCAGATCATGAAATGCCGGCATTTCATGATCAGCCTAGCGCGACCATCAGCCATATCGTGCAAACCTCAATGGGTGATATTCCTAGGCAGATCATGAAACGCCGGCATTTCATGATCTGCCTAGCGACCACCAGCCATATCATGCAAACCTCAAGGGGTGGTATTCCTAGGCAGATCATGAAACGCAGGCATTTCATGATCTGCCTAGCGACGACCAGCCATATCGTGCAAACCTCAAGGGGTGATATTCCTAGGCAGATCATGAAACGCCGGCATTTCATGATCTGCCTAGCGACCACCAGCCATATCGTGCAAACCTCAAGGGATGATATTCCTAGGCAGATCATGAAACGCCGGCATTTCATGATCTGCCTAGCGACCACCAGCCATATCGTGCAAACCTCAATGGGTGATATTCCTAGGCAGATCATGAAATGCCGGCATTTCATGATCTGTCTAGCGCTACCATCAGCCATATCGTGCAAACCTCAATGAGTGATATTCCTAGGCAGTTCATGAAACGCCGGCATTTCATGATCTGCCTAGCGACCACCAGCCATATCGAGCAAACCTCAAGGCTCAAAAGGAACGTAAACTTGTATTAAAAGGTACGATCTGGCAACACTGGCTCGGACGCAGCGCCATAGAATGCAGCGCCACCAGTGGCAAAAAATGCAATTATTTTACGATGCGATCGGTATGAATGAAGCTAGGAATTCGACGAATACATTGCTCCCATCGATCTGCCGAATCTTTTATAAGACAGATCGTGATATGCCTGAGTTAATTTTAGTCAGATCATGAAATGGCGGCGTTTCATGATATGCCTAGGAATATCTCATCAATTATTTTACGATGCGCCCGGTATGAAGCTAGGAATATCAACGAATACATTGGTCTGACCGATCTGCCGCCTCTTTTATAAGGCAGATCGTGATACGCCTGGGTTAATCTTAGTCAGATCATGAAATGGCGGCGTTTCATGATATGCTTAGGAATATCTCGATATGCCCGATTTTACGATCTGCCGCCGACATAAACACTTTATTGCACCACAAAAGAAAAAGTCAATAACAGATTAATAATGTAAATAAAGGTAGCAACAGGTGGTTTATGTCAAATATATTTTGAGTTATGAAAGGGTCAAAATTGGGTCCTAATGGTTCGGGTAATGTACAGTCGACGTCAAAGATTTGTTTACACTTTTGCACCTTACTCCTTTGTAATAAGGTGAAAAATGTAAACATCTTTGACGTTGACTGTAAACGCGGCTGCTACATCAACTTTTCATTGAACTTGGGTTAACACACCGCAGCGCACCTAGATGCGAAGACGATACAAAGACGTTATATCTATAGGCAATTATCGCGAGCGTAACATTTAGACTCATTCTTGGCTTCCTACTTATGATTTTAATGATTATTACTGCATCAATGGTTACATTTTAACCTAATTTTTTAGCTTTGTAGATAAATATATAAGAAAGTCTGAAATTCGTACTATGCGCTTGAAAAATCTCTTACTAAGCACCGATTTTCAATTCAATTCAATTCAATTCATATTTATTTCAGATAACAATAGATCCATATTACATTCAAATTAAAAAATTGCAATCACGAACACACTTAAGGTAATAAATTAAAATTAAAACTAAAACAATAATCCAATAAAAGTAAAATAAAATTAAAATAGACACATTAAATTACAATATACAAAATATACAAGTCACATTCAAACAAACACAAAATAAATAAACGGCACAACCTTCAGTCACATATTGATGACGAGACATGAAGGTCATTCCAGTGTCTCGCTATGGGGGAGTCCAAACTGCTGGCGATCACGCCCAGAATGCTGTTGCTACTCTCACGCACACGGCGCATGATGGAGGCGACCCGCTTCCGAACAATAGCATGGAAGCCGTCTACTCGCGCTTCCGCAAACATGCCCGACGCGCTGCAGTAACTGGGCAGTCCCAGCAGCATCCTGAGCGTGTAAATTTAAACTATCACAAATTTTTATCATTATTATTTGCGAAAACGGGACTATCGTCAATGCCGTCTTCGATACGTCGGAGCTAATTTTAAAACTAGATCACGTACACGCTAATAAGTCCCGCTCTTACTAAGTATTTTCCTTCCAGTGCAATTCTACGTATATCCTATTCCTCCCAATGTAAACGCGTCCTTAAAGGTTTCGTCACACAGGCGCGTTTTCCGGGCGGGGCGTGAGCGTTTTATAATGTAAAAGCGGCGCCCCCCGCTCACGCCCCGCTCGGAAAATGCGCCTGTGTGACGGAACCTTAAAATCGAGTTACATATGCATGCACGCCTCGCCACTGATGACGTAGTTACATTGCTCCGTTTACTTTAATCCTATTCGCGCTAAGCCGCCTTAAAAGCCCGATGTTTGCTATTCATTAGGCGATTAACGTGGCCGATGTATACTTTACCAATTAAAAGTTAAAAAGCAGAAATGAAAATCACGGTATTATTTGCAGTTTGGTATTTTTGGTGTAATATTTTAATTGCAGGTTATATTTGTTATCCACGAGCGCAAATGCAAGACACGTTGCAAATGAAAAACTGGTCCAATAGCAATTTATACTGTAGTTCGATATAATTACGTGATATGTCTCGGGCTAGGCAGTATCGTATAATATTAATTAATCATTTTTTCAAAAGTATAATTAAATAGTTTCGTTTTAAAATTTTATCACCGATTGTTTTTAACAGCCATTGAGTATTTACTCATCATTGCGGCGAGTACGCGTACCTTTGTCTTTGTACATAGGTAGTATAGAATAGAATAGAATAAAATTAACTATCTCATCAAAAGAAACATTTCCATACATTAGTATTTAAGTTTCGATTGCCTTTTCCCTATCAACGATTGTCATCTTGGCTAGGCCTCAAGGCCCCGTAGCCAACATGCCAATCGCTAACGCTCCGAAGGGAACGAAACGCAACTGTCACTGTCACACTAATATGGAAGAGTGATAGAGAGACACAAAGCGATTCGATGGCGAAGCGCAAGCGATTGTCACCTTGGCTAAGCCGCCAAATATCCTTCATGTTATAAACTAAATATTACATTGTCGTCCGATTTATGCATGCCTATCATCAGATCAATCGGAAATCGGGGATCAAATCAAACTACATGATTGGATTAGAGACTTACACTGGAACAAGGGAAATCAAATAATCGCGTGCAAAAGGATAAATTACCTATAATTATAAGTAAATAAATATAAATAGAATTACTGAATGAGAATGAGTAGGACTATAATTTTATTTATTTATTATTTATTTATTTTTATTTATTTATTCAAGAAACAAACAGTCTTTTATAGTTATATATAACACTGGAAATTTTCTTAAAACTAGACTTACAGTTTCCTTAATAATGAAAATATTTTAACATCATGTTAATTCAAATTGTTTTCTACAGAGTAAAACAGAGCTATTTGTGCATACAACAATAAACTAAGAGAAAAATAATAATAAAACTAAAATATAAGAGTACCTATCACAGTATTAAAATATGTTAATATTGGCACAGTATTATTTTTTATGTTAATATTGCCTCCATAGCTCACTTTAGTCATACCGTGCTAAGAATATTTAGTATTGCATTTATCTATCTATCTAATCTAATCTATATCTAATTCTTGCTTATTTATTTATGTATTTATTTATATGTTTATTTATATATTTCGGGGATCTCGGAAACGGCTCTAACGATTTCGATGAAATTTGCTATATGGGGGCTTTCGGGGGCGAAAAATCGATCTAGCTAGGTCTTATCTCTGGGAAAACGCACATTTTTAAGTTTTTATATGTTTTCCGAGCAAAGCTCGCTCTCCCAGATATTATATAATATTTTTTGTCTTAGATAGCCAATAAAGTATAATCTGGGGGCACGGTAGTGCCCCCGCCAAGACGAGCAAAGCGAAGAGCAAGGGCACTACCTACCTTTTCTCGAAGCGCTTCGTCGTTTTTTTGAACCCTCTTAACTTGGGTTTGGATTATACCAGATAAACAAAACAATCGGGATATGATGTCAATAGTGGACTTATTAAGCATAAAAAATTTCAATTCCATAGCTCTTATACTTTGGATTTTATTAATGTCTAAAAAACCCCGATTTCGTCACTGACTCATTCACTCACTCTTGATCATCAAAATCTCTAGGGTACTTTCTGAAGTCCTAGGAAGCTGAAATTTGGTATGTGAGATAGTATTAGTCCACAAATAACAAAATAATTCAAAAACTTGAAATTATTAGCCCCTAAGGGGGTGCAAAGGGGGGTGGAATTTTGTATGGGAAATCGATAACCGCGGAACCGATTTAGTTGAAATTTGGTATGTAGATAGTTATTGTTATGGGAAAGGATATAAAATAGTTTCAACCACAAAATCACCCCGTAAGGGTGAAAAGGGGTGGAAAAAGGCATTAGGGGAAAAAGGGGGTTGAAGTTTGTATGGGGAATCAGTAAAAAAGCAGATTGTATATAAAAGATACCCCCCAAGTACGTATTTCAGGATTTACATTACAAGAACTATTTTATAATAAAAAATAATGAATAGTGAATACATTTTTCACCTTACGCCCATGTCACGAAACGGCAAAGCCACATATTTTGACTAAGGTGTAGAGTCTGTGAAGGTAGGGCCTATAGAGTTAGAAGCTTGGCTCTACAAGATATCTCATAACTTTTTGTCAGTGCGAGCCTTATGGTTTCGTCTTGGCAACATTTTACATGAAAATGTTTTTGGTGGGATTAATTATTACGAAATGTCATGTCACTACCAAAAAAATCTGCTCCGCCGGTTGCCGCGGGCTGCCGCAGAAGCAGTAATTACCTAACTACTAATAAGTATACTAAAAATATTCCTATTTGCATTATTTCACACATGTCACTCACAACAGCAATACAACGTAAAATGTCTTGCACATCGAAATCACAAAGGGAGACAATTGCACTGCGAACGTTTACGTTCAACATCTTATTTTTTTAAATTTAGGGTTGGCCGGACACCACCGTTATGAATCGGTAGTCGTCTAAGTAAATCGATATACATTTTTCATTTTAGGTCGCAACAAAGCATTATTACATTTATTATATTTTCTTATTATTAGTTATTAAACATATAATTCTAGTTTTATTTAAATCGCAAATAAAAATTCATTAAACGTCACAATTTTTTATTGGATAAACCACTGTATTCTGTAAAAGAGTTTTATGAAATCACTAATTAGATTTACTTAGATTGTTGACATCTGAATTGTAAGGTTTATTATAATTTATTATTTATTACTTTAATGACGATCCTCTCATTGTGAGTCACAATTTGTGACCTTAATTATTTTTTAAATATTTGTTTTTAATTTATTGTGATACTACTGACATACGATTTGTAATTTAATACCTAAATTTTGAATGAAATTTTGATTGTGACTTATTCTTCATACTTATTCAATTATTTCGTAATGTAAAAAAACTGACAATCACAATATAAATCCCTGACAATCTACCATGTGTAATTTTAAGTGAAATTGTATATTGTGAGATAAATAAATCATATCAAATCATATCATAATTCGATACCTCAGCCATACAATCGTAATCGCTTGCTGTGACAATCGATTTGGGTTAGTTACATCTCTATAAACGTCAGTCATAATGTGTCATAAATGCAAATAGGAATGCAAATACTATAGATACGGCGTTATTCATAAACGTATGCTAAATTGCAGCTGATTATCGTCGTTTGTCCCTCTATATGGCATAGCGACAGATAAGGACAAACGACGATCACCAACTGATTAAGTTAGCAGCCGTTTATGAATAACGCCAAATGAAGCTATATTTAGGTCTTATCAGGTATATCGCCCTATCTGCCACATTATTTAACGCCATGTCATTTTGTAAAATAGGTCAAAAAAAAATTACTACGGATTACCGCGATTGTTGTTGATTCACTGATAATTCGGTCTAAATGTAGCTACGTAATCCACTTCCATAAATAGTACTTACAAGACGCCTCAGAGATTAGTAAAGTATAATGTGTAAGTTCACGTAGTATAATGCCTTGGTTACATCAAACCCTTGGCCGTCATTACCATCGGTTAGGTACGAGGGGCGTTCAAAATTTTCTCGGTATTGATATCTTACGACCTATTCTAAAATTTCTTTCGTTACTGGCCGCTAAGGTTTATTCATTGACATTAAAAAAAAGTATAATTCGAACCGAGATGGTCTTTTGTTTTTCTGCAATTGCTGAACAAACATGAACATCATGTGCGAATTGACAATGTTAACTAAATTAGAACATCGATGTGTGATAAAATTCTTGACAAAACAGGGTAAAAATCAAAAAACCATAAAAGAGGAAATGGATTGTGTTTACCGTGAGTCTGCTCCTTCTTTATCTACCATTCAAAAGTGGTCAAGCGAGTTTAAACGCGGAAGGGAGAGTATTGAAGATGACCCTAGACCTGGCCGGCCTGTAGTAGCTACTTCACAAGAAAATATTGATAAAGTGGAAAAACTTATATTGGAAGATGGTCGAGTGAAGGTAAAATCTATAGCACAAGCATGGACTAACCTTAGGTTAGTCCATGGCACAAGTAACCAATCTCTCTATTGGTACCGTACATGATATTATACATGACCATCTTAATATGTAAAAAGTAAGTGCAAGATGGGTTCCGCGAATGCTGACTCGGCTTCAAAAAGACATGCGTGTAGCTTGTTGTTCCGATTTTATTGACCTGTGCGGTGAAAATCCTGATGAGGTGCTGCAAAGAATAGTTACTGGAGATGAAACCTGGGTTCATCATTATGACCCAGAGAGTAAACAAGAGTCCATGCAGTGGCACATTAAGGGTTCAGCTCATCCCAAGAAGTTCATGGTCATCCCTTCAGCTGGCAAGGTCATGGCCACGATATTTTGGGATTGTGAAGGAGTATTACTAATCGATTATAAAGAAAAAGGTGTAAATATCACAGGACGCTACTACGCTAACATTCTACGTCAATTAAAGGATGTAATTAAAGAAAAGAGGCGAGGAAAGTTAACCAAAGGTATTCTGCTTCTGCATGACAACGCCCCCGTCCATACTGCTCATATTGCCAAGGCAGCTATTGTTGAATGTGGGTTTAAAACTATTACTCACCCACCGTATAGTCCGGACTTAGCCCCCAGCGACTTCTTTTTGCTCCCCAATCTTAAAAAGGATCTGCGTGGAAATAAATTTTCTGACGATGAAGCATTGAAGGCGGCAGTGGAGGAGCATTTTTACACGAAAGATAAAAAATATTTTTACGAGGGATTAAAAAAAATAATTGATCGATCTTTTAAGTGTATGAACATAGGGGGGGAGTATATTGAAAAATAAAAATATCAAACTTTTCGTACTTGTTTGTTTTCATTCTCATACCGAGAATATTTTGAACACCCCTCGTAAGGGCAACCAGAAGCCACCATCACGGGCCGTAACCACCATGTGTAATCTCACATTTCTTGGATAGCGCACGCCCGCACGGATACGCACCGATACACAAACACGCAGCCATATTCGAACTTTAAGATATGTCAAATATTAATTTAATATTATAACGTCACTGGCATATCCGATTTATATTGTTTCTATATCTAATATTTGACGTATCTTAAAGTTTGAATATGGGTGACGTAATTTGAAAATCTGTGGGTAGTACCCGGTACGTTACCATTCTAAATGTTTATTATGATAATTAGTGGGTAGCTCTTGATAAGGTATCTTGCAGCATAAGTTTACTTACCTTTATTTTGATAAAGGTAGGTAATAAATATTACTTGAAGCATAAAAATACAGTAAGCAACGTGTTTTTGTAATGGATGGCGGCGGCTATTATTATTATCGATTACTAGTCTAATTGTTATAAAACTAGTGAACGACTATGAATAAAATAAATAGAAATAATACAACTTACCACTGGCTTTCTTCTCGTGTAAGACACATTTCTAAGAAATTTGTCCATTTTATGGAAGCACTTTAACCTCAATTTTAATGCTTTTTTCGCTTTCTTGGAGCTGTTTCTAGGTTTAATAGAATGTCCTTTTTCTAACAATTGTCTAGTACGAACATAGGAATCTCTTAAAGCTTTAATTTTTTTTTGTATTTGTGTCACAGTCATTGGTAGGCCAATACTGAATAATTGTTCACAAATGTTGATAAAAGCCTTATGTCGTTGAGCAACGTGTCTATAATATGGTTCACTAGGATCCCACAAACATTTTTGCTCGCGGTAGAATCGAATTATCTTTAAATTAAACTTCTTCGGGTTGATCATTGTTATTGTTTACCACGTGGTCAGCGATAAGGAAATCAATACGCGTCGTAATTGCATACTAAACGGGCGGGTACTGACTTCGGATACTTGGGGTTACAGTTACACAACTGCAGTTGATATAAAAGTGGTGGGGATTTTATTGAAATCAATAAAACTATTCTATACTATACGCAAATTAAGAGCGATTCATTGGCTATCGAAGGCCGACAATATTAAACACCATTATTCGATCAGCTTTTGAAGGGAATTTAATCATTTAACTTCTTCAAATTGTAATATCCATAGGCGGAACGTTCGAATTGTTGTATCAACTGTTAATACATATTTTTTTATTGTTCCTTATTGTTTATTTATTTAAATCTCTTTACCAACCAATAAAGCGACAAAGAAAAGAAGAAGTGTCGAGAAAGCGACATGCGATCCAATATTTTCTCACAAAAAAGTGTGGATGTTTCTTGCTGATAATGGGTGGTCAGAAGGGTATCTAAGGCTACCTAGCGTAAATTACATAAGTCATATTTTTTTTTTTCATTTTAGATAACAAATGGGACTGCAGCGATGGCGGGCTGGACTGGCTGGCAATGGAAAGAGACAACGACACGGTTAAGAGGAAGATAGTAGATTACTACAAACTCATGTGCCACCAGCAGCTTTACAGAGGCAAACCACTGCATAAAGTCATGGACTTCATTAGAGTAAGTACTTACTTACATAATTTTTAGGGTTCCGTACCTCAAAAGGAAAAAACGGAGCCCTTATAGTATCACTCGTGCGTCTGTCCGTCTGTCTATCTGTCCGACCATTCCCCGCCTTTTATCTCCGACGCTACTGGGTCTAAAAAAAAAATACACAAAATAGTTCTTTACCTACAGATGACAGGAAAACCTATTAGAAATATGCAGTCAAGCGTTATACTAGGCTGCTTTTATTTCATTGAGCCGTTTTGTGTGAAATAGGTTACAAACTTAAATTCACAATAACAATTCTAGTAGGCAAGATCGCTTTTTTACTTTACCTTCCATATTATGTTTGCTTTATTTTCCAAATAAGAGCTAAACATGGCTTCAAATTTTAAGAGCGATGACCGGCCTGACACTAGTGTTGAGTCGGTTAGTTTGCGTGTTGCTGACACTGTAAAAGGTGCCGCACGCGCCGCTGCACTGCCCGCGCCCCCCGCGCGTGCCACCTCCTCCTGTCTCCTCGGAGTCACGTCAGCGTGCTTATGCTGACGGCGCCGGACAGCCTGTTGCAGCTAATCGGGTCAACGCGCCTTCTAAGGTGTGTGAAGCACGGGCTCCTCTTGAGGAGAAATCCTCCCGCACCGATGTCGATAAGTAGGGATTCACACTGGTAGAAAAGACACTGAGTGGTACTGCGGTGCCGCTTAAGACGAAACAGGAGCTGAGATTTAAATATTTTAGGTAAATATACCCGTCTCGCTAACGAAAGCGGCTCCTAAAACTAGTGCGATAAGGACAAGGCGAAAAATCCTGCGTATAAATCTCAAAAATCGAGGTTTCGTACTCGACTGTTTCCTCCTCCAAAACTTAACCAATCGTAACCAAATTTGAAAATCTAAATGATTATGAAATTATCTGTGTCGGACCGTTTTGATTTTATGGCTAATTGATATCAGTTTTGAATACCACGCCTCTCATTGCGGCATAGTCAAATAGGCCATTTTGGCCATTTTTGAAGGGCTCTAGCGCCTTAAAAAACAAAAATATCATAAAAATCTAAACGGTCCAACACAGATATGGACAATATTAATCTGTGTTGAAAAAACCATTGCTCTAGCTTCAAAACCCACGGAGGAAACAGTCGAGTATACGTTTGTATGGAGAAATGACCACTCCTGTTGGCTCTTAATTTTGGTCTATGGATTACGTATCGCGCTTGCAGTACTCCGCCGTGGCCGACGAGGAGGTGGAGTACGTCCGTCAGAAGATTGGCTACACGCACATGCTGCAGTCGCGCCGCTTCGTGCACTTCAGTTCGTTTGTGATGCGCGTGCCGCAGCCGCTGCAGAGGGGCTACCGCGAAACCCGAAATTCGCAAACTGTGGGGATCTTTCTCTTTTACTCCAATGAAAGCGTAATAAGAGTGACAGAGAAAGATGTCCGCAATTTGCGAACTTCGATTTTCGCGGTTATAGCCCTGGACACCATCGCAAGCGCGGACTTCTGGCCGAAGGGTGTTGTGTTTCGGCGGTTCCGGGGCAATACGCCGAATCCTACCCCGGATCAGACGACGCCCAAACCGAATTGGTGTTTAATTTGTGTTTTGGTTTCATTTGTAATGCTTAAGTATTTGTTTCTCTGTAATTTCATTTATTTGTTGTTACGCAGGGGCTTGGTAAATAGTAGGTCAAAGCTTAATGTTTTGGTTTTTATTTTTTATAATATGTATGCGGTAGACTAAAATGACATTTCATAGTATGAAATGACATTTTATGTTCATACTATGAAATGTCATTTTAGTCTACCGAATAAAAAAAATAGACTTTAGTTGTCTGAAATAAAAGATTTCATTTATTCATTAATTCAATGCGGTCACAGAATAAATAATAGTACTAAGTACAGAAGACTCACTCTCTAACAAAACGCGTCTGTTACTTACGATCAGCACAGATATGGCCGCTAGGTGGCGACAGCGCCACGCGCGGCTTATGACTTTCCCCAAAATTGGGGCCGAACGGATGTACTTTTAGCTACCTGTAGCAAAGCGACGAAATCGCGGAGTGAGACACGCCTGATGCGGTGTAATTAATTTGATGAATAAAAGTAGATATCAGAACACAGCAGTTCTCATTCCTATCATAAAGAGATTGTTGTACTTGGTCATTTATACAGGACTGCAATAAGTTCGAATGATAGCGATATCTACAATTACGACTACATTGTAAAAAAGGCAAATCGCTCCTTATTACCGCATGCCTAAGCCGCTCGTTCATACAGCAACATCAGTAGATCTGACCATTAGTGCGCCTTATATCTTTGCAATAAGGTTGATGTTGACGATGTGAGACGATGGTACTTCAATATTGGGCAACATTATTGGACATGGCGTTAGTGTCGCTACGCTATTGACTTGGAAATACAAAGTAAACACTGTTCGTTTTATGAGATGTAATAGAAATGGCGAGGCGAGAGTATTTAATTTAAGACTTTATTCTGCGGCTTTTTCACTTTTTTTCTAGATTGAGGCGATACTTTCCTTCCCCGGGCCAGCAATTGGTTCAAAGGTTTAAGCGTGAAGAGGTAACAGACAGACAGACAGAATTACTTACGCATTTATAACATTATTAGGACTAAATTAAACTTAGCTATGGAACATCACGCCTTCTTTGTATTTTTAAAAATATCAAAAAGCGACATTCTCTCTTCCAGATGGTCCGCCACACCTGCCCGGATCCCTGCTCGTGCGTGATGACGTACGTGGCCGAGGACAAGCATGGCGGACTGATCCCCATCATCACGGCCAACTGCACGGGGATGGGGCTCGCGGAGGCGCCGGACACGCTCCCGCCCGGCACCACCACCGTGCGGCTCGATGGGAACAAGGTAACACGGTACGATATCCCTGCTCGTGCGTGATGACGTACGTGGCCGAGGACAAGCACGGCGGGCTGATCCCCATCATCACGGCCAACTGCACGGGGATGGGGCTCGCGGAGGCGCCGGACACGCTCCCGCCCGGCACCACCACCGTGCGGGTCGATGAGAACAAGGTAACACGGTACGATATCCCTGCTCGTGCGTGATGACGTACGTGGCCGAGGACAAGCACGGCGGGCTGATCCCCATCATCACGGCCAAATGCACGGGGATGGGGCTCGCGGAGGCGCCGGACACGCTCCCGCCCGGCACCACCACCGTGCGGCTCGATGGGAACAAGGTAACACGGTACGATATCCCTGCTCGTGCGTGATGACGTACGTGGCCGAGGACAAGCATGGCGGACTGATCCCCATCATCACGGCCAACTGCACGGGGATGGGGCTCGCGGAGGCGCCGGACACGCTCCCGCCCGGCACTAAGTACCACCGTGCGGCTCGATGGGAACAAGGTAACACGGTACGATGTTTTTCATGTTGAATGCTTTCATTTAGATTTATAGATTAGATTAGATTAGATTAATTTATTTCTTATTGAAAATGTACATTAAATTTTACATACATACATACATACATACATATAATCACGCCTATTTCCCGAAGGGGTAGGCAGAGACCACGGATTTCCACTTGCTACGATCCTGACATACCTCTTTCGCTTCCGTTACTTTCATAATATTCCTCATACACGCTCGCCGGTTTAGGGTGCTTTTGACCTGGCCTTTCTTCAGGATTTCCCCGATCTGATCGAAGAAAGTCCGCCGAGGTCTGCCCCTTCCAACTCCCTCTTCTACTTCTCCCTTATACACTCTCTTTGTCAGCCTTCTTTCACTCATTCTTTCCATGTGTCCAAACCATCTCAACATACCTTTCTCAATTTTTGTCACTACATCTATCAATCAATTCAGTCCACACTTTTCCCTTATCACACTGTACCTAATTCTATCTTGTAATCTCACACCACACACACTTCTCAACGCTCTCATTTCCACTGCATTCACTTGGCTCTGATGCCTCTTCTGCCATACCCAACTTTCGCTACCATACATGAGTGTAGGCACCAACACCCCTCTATGCACAAATTTAAATTAAATTTTACATGTCAAAATAAAATGCATTTACAAAAAGATCGTCACAACACAATATATTAAACGTCCCTGTTGACCTCACAGTCAAACTCATTGAGTTTTGCGAGGCTATGATTATATTTAAGAGTAACTCTGTATTTTATTAAATAAATAAAATAAAATAATGGATGCGGCACCAACGTGAGGCAAAGTAATCAAATGCAAATTTTGAGTTGTTTTCTTATCTTTGCTGGTAGAATTGACTTTTAAATGATGATTTTGAATGATAAATATGTAATAACATTCATTTAGATTTGATTTTGTTTGATATCAAACAGTTAATATTTTATTCGGGTTGGTGTGGTAAAACATTTTGTGTTTCACTCGGGGGCAAATTTTGTTTAACCCACTGCTGCTAATGCTTTGAAACCCACGCAACAAACATCAACTTTGCCCCCTTGTAAAACCAATAAATATAGGTACCTACTACTACAAACTTTTAAGGCGCCAAGCGGTAGAAATTTTACAGGTACCTAAGTATTAGTGAAATATTAAAAATACTACATTTTTCTCTTAAATGTCTCATGATTGGTGTTGTTACCATATACGCAAGGATGCTTGAAAAACGTTACTTAATGACCGTCTGTTTAATTACGGTCACGCTCAGCAGGCGTCCTGTAGATGAAGACAATAGCACCGATGGACAGACAATTAAAAAAAATTAAAAAAGAAACAACCCTTGCATAGGGTCTTCTGTAATGGAGCGCTGTTAATGTCCCTATTTACGTATACAGATGTGTTTTCATTTACAAATAAAGTCCGTTGGGATTCTTAAAAGTAATTTATTTTAGTCGGCCTTTCATTTATAGGATGTGATTGGTTTTGTTCTACGGGATGGGTGCAAGTTTTATGTTCTCCGAACTGGCATGTTGCGACAGATGTGATTCTTCCGGGATTTCCGGGGTTCTTCTGGTTACGAATGAATATAGAGTACTCGTGATCGTTTCTGTTATGTTTGAATTATAATGCTGTGTATTATTATTCATATAACGATCATTCGTTGGTCGTCTGAAATGAAATACTGTGATGTAATTCTTCGTTATACTTATGCTGCTGATCGCGTGATTACTTTAATTAGAAATAACAATAATAAAATGCTTTATTGCACACTACAAAAGAAATGGTACAAAAGTATGAACAGGTACAAAAATGTAGGTAACAACAGGCGGACTTATCGCTAAATAGCGATCTCTTCCAGACAACCTTCAAATAGTGAGACGGCGAAACAGATTCAAGTTAACGGGGTGGTGCGAATATAAAACAAATAATAAAAATAAAATAAAATACATACACTAAGATATAAAAATATACTACATTTATTACTATATTATATAAATAACAAATAAATATGTAAATGACAAAGGAGGCTAAAGGACAACGGCGAGGAGGTATAACAATTTTTTTGAAAAAAATATGAAAGTGATAAATAATGATTTTTTAATAAGCTTTTAAAAATAGAGAGTGATGCTGATTTAGCACGTTTGATATCCACAGGCAGAGAATTCCACAGCCGGACAGAGCGAAAACTGAAAGAGTTAATGTAAAATTTAACATTTAAGAAATAAAAATACATTAAGAATATATTTCTTAAAAATCTTAAATCATTTTTTCAACTAAGCCTAATACAAATAGACTTGAAGAAACTGTCATAGGAACCATCATTCGACGCGAGAGGTATAGTTACAAAATTGTCACTGATGCTGATGTCACTATTATTTTGTGTTTGATGAAATTTTCAACCTTCCACATTCTCATGTAAAAAAATGAAAATGAAAATGAAAATATTTATTTCAGACACCTGGTATCCATATTTTTGTCTACAAAACTATATTAGTGGGTAACAAAGAAAAATAAAATAAAACTAAAACTATAAAAATAAACGTTAATGTTAGTAAAATATATAATGCTCATTGGATCTTACATGTATTGAGATCCAGTGAGTTATAAGAGGGCTATCGACCCTTTCCGCAATCACCTTCAGGAGTGTGTTGGTGTTGCCCCGCACGCGTTGCCACAGGGACGCTACCCTCTTACGCAACACTGCGTGGAAGCCGTCTGTGCTCCACTTGGCGAAAATTCCTGTAAAGTTCTGTGTATATTGTTTTATCAACCAGTTTTATGCCCTGAATTTGAGCGCCCTGAGCAGGCGCGGCCCGCCTTAAGGAGCGCTTGTGCGGTGCACTCCCATAAATAATCAAAATGAAATTATGGTACTTATTTAATTTATTACTATTTAAGATCTATCGTAAAAAACTCAATACCAATTAAATAATAACCTTTATTCATTATACTTAAGTTTATAGACAGCTCACCACTACCTACACGGCGTACTCCTATAAATTCATAGAAATCAAAGGTAACGCGCGAAGTGCAGCGCTTTGGATTGCGCTCCTATGGAAAAAGATTTAGTATTCGATCAATAGGAAATTCAATAAGAGCGCTTTCGACAGAGCTCCGCGCGTGAAACAGAATATTTTCTATGAGGGAAGAGGCAAAATCGGTGCGGCGCTCCGAGCCCGGTTGATCTGCGCGCGCATCCCGCGCGCCATGTTGATATTGTTGTCACTTGTTTCTAAACAGACCTTAGTCAATTTTAAAGTACATATGTGCGGGAATGCAATTTTGGCTTTTTTTCATTCTAAATAATGAAATAAGAGTTTAAACAGTTAAAGCACATAATTTGTTTGCTGTGAGGTATTTAAAAATGAATGAATTTAACGTGAGAATGTGATAGTTTACAAAATCGACTCGAGTTAAATTATGGACGACCTTGAACTTTCGTAGCAATGTTAGTCAAAAGCAAAAACTTATATTATAAATCAGATCAATAAGCAAAAACACCGTGGTTGTGTTGTGTGAATGTGATAAAAGTAACTAGCTTATTTTGTTTTTCGTGTTACCTATATGTTTTGTGTATGGCGCGGGCGCGGGCGACGGCTGTGCGGTGAGTTTGTTTGGACCGAAACAGGTGTGTTAACAATTTAGCACATCTTTCCATAAAATTTAAATAAAAACATTATATCCATTTGTAAAATGAACTGCAGTTGGCGTCTATCGGTCATCAACATATTCGTAATACCGAAAATCTATGAGAGAGTTCAATGACCGGGTGGACGGAAACCAACATCTAGGTACTTTGCGACGGTTAATTGAATGTGTAGGTTTAGTTTTTGTTTTTTATTGTGAGTGAACACCCATAATACATAGCTACCAGCCGCCTCTGGCCCTGAGCGTACTTGGATATAGGACATCACGGTTTACTTTAACATCCGTGTATTGTTGCTGTTTCCAAGTGCGCTCACACACTGCGCTTACGCCAAGTAGCATGTTTGACTTTGGATCTACCCGCGCTGTGTATAATTGTATAGCGGCACAAAATATAAATCTAATGTTTTGTTTTAGCGCTCACTTTGTAAATATTATAAATATCTAGTTTTAAGTTTCTCATATAAGTGAATTGTTAAAATTCTTTTGAGAAATAAAGATCTTTGTACCGCATTTGATTGCCAACAGATTGACTCGATCGGAACTCTGCTGCAGAACCCTTACTATAAGAAAATAGCGGATCTCTACTTGGACAACAATAGCCTTTCTACGGTGAAGGAGCTGGAGGGCTCGGAGTGGTTCAATACATTCCGGCTGCTGAGTCTGAAAGGGAATCTGCTCAAACAGGTATTTACCTTTATATTTTCCGTTTAGGCATTTTATTTTATCATATTTCAATATATCCTTAGGTACTTGACACGGGCCCTTCATCTAAATATGAAGTAGTACAGATAACACACCCGTTTTGTCAGTAGAAAAGGCGCGAAATTCAAATTTTAGATGGGACATCAATCCTTCGCACCAACATTTTTTAAAGTTGGCGCCTACTGACAAGCTGGTTGTGACAGAGTATAATATACGAGCTTGTATACCAGGTACTCCTTGCCAAGCTAAGGATACAGGTTAAAAACCTTTACTGTAGTGATTCTAAAAACCGCATCCATTGATTTTTTAGAAAATGGCTACAAATTTATTTTTTAAACAAACATTAATAATAAATAACATAATAACTAAAACTAATAATTCAAACTTCAAACTTCAACATTTATTCAGCAAATAGGTCACAAGGGCACTTTAACACGTCAACATTGAATTTACATACAAGCAAAAAAATAATAATTATACATTATACATCAATTATAAAATACAACTGCAACTACCAAATCAAACTAACGTAATACAATTACTTAGAGATGTATAAGGTCTCTTAATGTCAAATTACATAAAAAAACTATAATAATAATATTAAAATAAAAACAAAACAGATACATGGAAAAAAAAAGCTAAACTTATTTAGAGGTGTAAATTAAATGTCTCTAAGTGTCAGAACTAAAAGATAACATAGTTCATCAAATTATCCTTAGAGATGTATAGGGTCTCCAAGAGTCAGAATCCTGTATGATTAATACATTCATTAAGAGAAAAGAAACATACGAGAACCGAATGAGGCGTCTCACTGCAATTAAATTAAAAAATAAAGTTACAAAATATATTCGTGTTAGCTTAAACAGACCCGTCTCCACAAACAGCACCCGTTCACGAGTACGACGCGTACCTATCTCAGCCATCGCCTCCCTCAACCTTCATTCAATAAACTAAAAGACGTCTAATATGCGCCTCCACCCTACATTGTACCCGGCTCAAAAGTCCCCATGATGCCTGCAGCGTTTCCTCGCTGCACTGCAATGGAGATCTGTTGAACCAAAAATTGTTTATTTTTAAAGATATGATGCGTATCGAATAGAAAAGATATAGGTTTATATATGTTTTTTCCTTTAAGAGTATGTACGTTTTGTTTATCAAAATTAGGACTTGCTCAACCAATGGAAATATGTATCAAGTACAAAAGCTTGGAAAATATTTTGCTAGGCTCTATAGTCATAGCTCATGAGCCATTAACGTGTGAAATAATTAAGTACCTATTAGGCTCTTATGGAATTAATATCATGTACCTGTATTTTAACTTACGTTAGTGCTTTCACCTGAAGCTAAAAGCTCTTTTCATGACGAGTTAAGCTCTTTGTGACGTGTCTACCTACGGCTGGAAAAGCACAAACATAACTCCATGTAAAGGGAATGAATATTGAACATGAACTGGATATATGTACCTTTGAGTTGAGCGAAAGCTTCATTCCTAACGAGCTAAAAAGTCTAGAAGGAAATACTTTTAATAGATGCTTAAAAAACTTTTTATTTCTGATTTCTTTAATACAGTATTTCTCCAATGTACCTATGTAAAGCCGGCTTAGCATATCCTTTCACTATGTTTTTATATACATGTTTTTTCCCAAGTTAAGGGATTTAAAGATTTTCATCTACACATATATATATCATAAATTCTCTATGGTGCATTTGAAAACCGCAAATTACAACCAGCAACAAAACACACAAATAAACAAATTTCATATCAGTGAAAACTTTATTATTATTATGGCGTAATAATAACGTTGATATCGGTTTGATAATGATATGCTAATTTCGAACATCTAAATTTGTCATTGGAATTTAATTTGATCTCATTTCTAATATCAGCCGAGATGACGTTTTATTGAGTGTGTGATCAAATGTAACAATTGCGGCCGTCAATGTGAGGTTCTAAACACATCATCGAGATTGTACAGAATTAGGCATTAAAACACCCGTGTGATGTTTTTATAAAATTCGCTTTCAGCTCTTTTCACAAACCCGCGCTCATGTTTTAATGCCTCTCATTATGAAGGAGTCACTTAATATTCATTTGTTTTAGATTCCCGTCTACGCGTTCGACAAAGCGTTCCAAAGCAACAATAACATAATGCATGTGTTCCTCGGTGACAATCCTTGGCGCTGCGACTGTCACTTCATTCCGCGCTTCAAGACACTCTTGCTCAAATACAAGCGGGTGATACAGGACCTGCCTGACATACGCTGTTCGCAGTCGGATGACAAGACTTTATCGCTTGTGCAGGTAACACTCATATTAAGCTTAGAATAAATTTTAAAAGTAGAAAAATTACTGTCTTGGGTGAGACTTGAACTCACGGTCTCTGGATCGATACTCCAGCGCTCTGCCATCGGAACCACCAAGACCTTATCCATAGCCAGCAAATCTTTCCATCATATGGGTCAAGGGGACCCGAGCGACATCTACCGTAAGAGCGTTACACTTCTGCTTCTGCTGCTTCTGCTTCTGAGTTTGCTGACTATGGATGAGATCTCGGTGGCTCAGATGGCAGAGCGCTGGAGTATCGATCCAGCGGCCGTGAGTTAAGTCTCACCCAAGACAGTAATTTTTCCATTTTTAAATTTATTCTAAGCTTAATACCTTAATAGGATCGTTCTCATGACGTTTCTGCTTGTTAAAAATTAAAACACTCATATTAACAGAAAATAGGTTCATGAGCGGTCCCCATGCACTGGAAGATGTAGGAAAGGCCGCCAAAGGCAATTGACGATCTGTGACAAAGGGTAGCGTACAACAGGACTG
This sequence comes from Cydia amplana, assembly GCF_948474715.1. Lineage (NCBI taxonomy): Eukaryota > Metazoa > Arthropoda > Insecta > Lepidoptera > Tortricidae > Cydia > Cydia amplana. Next base: position 8,241,031 of record NC_086080.1, read on the forward strand.
GGTGTCGAATGTCGGTTCGGGATAGGACAAAACACAAGCAATAAACGTCACATTTATTTTCGCAGTGTTCCTCTGGATTGACCGTATGAAGAGGCCTTGCCTCCCACTCCTGATGGCTATAGCCTGACCCAGTCCTACAGTACAAATCATTTGTGTTTCTTGTCGCAGCGAAAGCGCACCTGATGTCTTGGCGTCATAGGTCGTAGGAAGTAAGCGGCAACGCAATTTATGAAGGAATGTCACCTTTAGTAAGCAATGGTCTTGGCGTCATAGGTCGTAGGAAGTAAGCGGCAACGCAATTTATGAAGGAATGTCACCTTTAATAAGCAATGGTCTTACGCATGACCTATTTTGCAATAACTTATACAACCTAACAACCATTGAAGTGATTGCCCTGGGTGGCTTTCTCTCCTCTGGGAAACCCTTAAGAAACCGTTTAAAGTTTAATTAAACCTTATAAATGAGGACCCAATTATTATTGACTGCGTTAAGTTGCGAAGGGTTCAATTGCGATTTTATTATACTTATAAAAATTATAAATTAAAATGTAATACTTTAAGTAATTGCTGTCTACAAATATTTTTGAACGAAAAGAGATTTTTGGCGAAAAAACGGCTCGCTAAGATAATAGCGAAGTATTATGACTTGTAAATAAGTAGGTAATTTTATAAAGAAGCGTTTGCTTAGTAGAAACTTATCGTTGTTAGCTAATAAGATATAAAACAATCGATCGAACTATAATATTGTATCCTTTCAATTTGAAAACCACCATTTTTACTGTATGTAATGTCGCACGTTTCCCAGGCCTCATGGAAAGCCACGTGACCAAAACGTGGCACTCAACTTGAAACTTAGTTATATTTGACATGTACGATAAAGGCCAGTATAGTAGTAGTGTAGTAGTAAGTACCAGTATAGTCAGCATTTAACGGAATTTCTAAGTTTCTAAATCTTCTAATTTGGCCATAAATTTACCAATTGGAATGATATTACTGTTTAGAAAATGTAATATAGGTATACATATGTACATTCATCTTTGTAAAAATGAAAAGGGTTTTTTGTTAAATATAGTATACCCTTGCTTGCCAATAGTCAGCCTTTAATTACCCAGCTGGAAGCTACAAAGGAAGGCAATTAATCTGTTGGCAAGAAAGTGTTTCTGCAAAGACTTAGGACCGTTTTGTTAACAATTTAATAACTAATTAAAAACAAAATATCAGAAGCGTCTCTATGCCTTAAAGACAATTCCAATGTAATATAAATTCCGTTAAAGACTATTAAAATTCCTAATTTTATTAAGAACACACATTTTCGCTAAAGGTGGCATTTGCGGCGTTACTGCTGCACCGTTACTGCTGCAGTCGCAATTAAAGATGTAACGGATATCCAGCCACTATTCGATATCCCCTATCTCAGTGGTTCCTAACCTGGGGGTAATTACCCCCGTGGCGGTAAAACTGGTATTTTACGGGGGTAATAAGCTAACCTAATATAACAATACAACAAACGTACACGTTTTATTTTTTATTACCATTGGGAGGAGGGGTAAAATCAGGTTCCCTAGTTAGACATAGGGGTGACCGGACTGAAAAGGTTAGGAACCACTGCGGCCTATCTTATCATATTTTTACCACGGTCGAATACCGAATAGTTGCGTAATATCCGTCCAGATTTCAATAGTCTGACCTAAACGCGCAGTTTTCAATATGAAACCACCAACAAAAACATCAATTCAGCATATTTATTAAAACATACAACGGTACCTATGTGTGATGTTTACATTTTATGATCCATCGAATTCCACTTGGGATAATTATGTATATTGTTTGTAGGTACATAAAACAATTCATTATCGCTCCATACAGTGCGCGCGTAACCCCAGCCGGCCGCCATGATGCTCGCTAGTGTTGCCAACGCATCTGCTTATTTATTGATGAACACCACAATATGTTTGAATAAATAAGTACGCTTGTCCCGTGCAAATAAATAGATTGAAGGCTCTACAAATTACCAACTGTCAGCGTTGTCTCTTTTTCTCGCAGTAGCGAGAAGAAGCTTTTTTTAAAAGGTAAATGTTTTCTTTTTTCAGATCAGCACATTGCCTTTGGGAAGAGTCTGCCGCAGCGGCCCCGAGATGCCCATAAGCACCATTAACATAATCAATGTGACCCTGGCCACCCTTCTGTTTATAGTCATAGGGAGGTTTCTGTATGACTGGCACAGTTTCAAGAACACGGGACAGTTGCCATGGATATCCTCTATTTTACCTTGATGAATGGAGGACCTTAGAGTACCGCGAAAACCGAAATTCGCAAATTGCGGGTATTTTTCTCTTTTACTCCAATGAAGGCGTAATTAGAGTCACAGAGAAAAATGCCCGCAATTGACGATCTTCGATTTTCGCGGTTATAGCCCAGAATTGATGGCACGAATAGTATTTTGAATAGGATTCTTGACAATCTTGAGGTCAATTCTGATTTAAAATATTAATATGGTTTTGATCTTGTTATGATACGACCATGGCACAAAGCAGTGAATCACAGCACCAATAAGTGCGAGCAAGATGACATGACTCCTAATTATGTCGCGCGCATCAATCAGCGTGAATGATCGTAAGATTGAAGGGAAAGATTTATGCCGCCTGCTGATTGTTATTTAATTTAAAAATAAGTCAGTCTTAATGTGAATTTAGGCCTAAATCTTGTAAAATTAAGTAGATGTAAAATTTATTAGGTCAGTAACATGTTAATAAAATTATACAATATTTTTTTGTTTTATTGTAAAACCATGTATCTAGTACCTTTAAACGAGCAATTCTTGTGTTCATAAATTAACATATCGTCAGGTGACAAGCGAAACTCACTAAGTACCACCACAAGTTGATAGCCATAGTGAACCATATTAGTACGAAAAGAAGGTTGATTTTTGTTTAATTATGTTTTAGTAATTAGTGAGTTTTGCTTGTCACTTGACGATATTGTCAGACCAAAGTAACTCTGCCTGTCTGTAACCTCTTCATGCTTAAACAGCTGAACTGATTTAGAAAAAATATTATATGGATACCTACTTAGCTTGAAGCTCGGGAAAGGTCATACGGTAGTTTTTATCAATTATCATCATCATTCCACGCAGGCGAAGCCGCGGGCAAAAGCTAGTTATTTATAAGCCATCTGACACTTAAGCAATGGCTGCCGCTTTTGTAAAAAAAATGGTAACGTCACTGTCGTCGACCAATCGCAAAATCCGTTAGATCATGAAATTCCTAGGTATATCATGAAACGCCGCCATTTCAGGATGTACCACCACACCAGCCGCCAGCTCCCCACATCGTATAAACTTCATAGTTTGACGATTTGGCTGGCGACGTGTATGTAGAGGCATATCGAATAAGTACCTACGGTTACCAAAGCTACAGCAAATAAAAAAAAACAAGTAATAATAATTAGGTTAGGCGAGCAGAAGCTAGTAGGTAATAGTTAGTAAAAAATCAAATTAAATATGGTAAAGTTCATAAGCAAGTCTCCAGTTTTCTTAAGCGTCAATACTTAAGCAACGTGGAAGCGCCCTCTATTAGGCCTAAAATAGGCGTTAACAATACGAAAAGCCTACGACCCCAAAACTAAGTGCTTTGTTTTATTAGAAGGCAAATTAATTACGCAACGCCTAATTACAGGCTTTTGTACTAACTTTGCTAGTAAACACGCTTTGAATTGTTTTCATTTAACATCTGCAGATCTTGGCGAGTGCGCATTATGTTGGAATGGTTGCAATATGTATCTGTAAAAGTGTCTTTACATGTAAGTGTGACTCCTTTGACTCCTCTATTTGTGTGAGACACTAGAGTTTATTTACTGCACAGCATAAACTAGGAATCCTCTAGACGGAGTTTAGAGCAATTATTTCATGAAACCGATGCTGCCAAAAATACTGGGGTGCGGGGGACGAGGTGAGCGAGTCCCGTGCCGTGATTGGTCGGTTCAAAGACACGGACGTCACACAAAAACACTTTCGACTCGAAGATGGAGTAAAACTACCGTATATTTGTGGCAGAGGGGGTAGCGCTACTATGCTCAGTCTAGAGGATGTCTTGTCTGTGCTGCACAGTAATGATAAATCAGTACTGATATTATAGTCGTGTGCGTCACTTAGAAAGCAGTGTTAAAGTGCGTCACTTAGAAAGCAGTGTTAAAGTGCGTCACTTAGAAAGCAGTGTTAAAAAGTGACGGTTATCTTATCACGTGGATAAAGCCATTCATAATATGCTAATATGGTATATATATTCTTGATACCTATATCTACCGCCCTATTCTGTAATCTGCTAATCTGTGACAAAGGGTGCAAATAGGCGTGGGTGTCTATTTAAAATTGATTTTCTACGAAGGTTCTCATCACACAAACAAAATATCATGAGGGATAATACTAAATATTATGTACATTGTTAACGAGTTTCCAAGTTTTAATGGTCCGTGTTGTAATAATACAAAGGAGTGTGAGGCGGTGAAACTTTCGTGAGGCTTGAATATTATATTTTATATATCATTTCAAGGGGTGCGTAATTTTAGACGATATATCGCCCGCAACAAGACAAGTATCCGATGAAACAGGGACCATAATCGCAGGCACTGTATAGGTACGTAGGCACTCGCTGCAGCAGGCGTATCATGGATGGCCTTTTCCACGTGATGAAACAATTGCCACTTAAACAGACCGGGTTAAAAGAGACGGACATTGACATTATCACGTTTTCACGTACACAAACGCCAAATTAATTGAAATAAGTTTTTGTCAAAAATTTCATTTTTGGTACAAGCTTTTATCGCTGACTGTACTTTTCTTACGACAGACAACTAATACTCATCGAGACAATTCTAAAAACCCCTAACATAATTAGGTTGCGTTGTTTCATCACAGAGTGCCTATGGCCAGCTCCTGTCTCCATCATCAGATCAGCTCGATGGTACCATAATATTGCATTGTCACCCGACTTACATGTGTATGCAAAATTTCAACTCAATCGGAAACCGGGAAGTGGATCAAATTTAACTTGCAAGATTCCATTACATAGTTACATACAGGTCGACCTAATAAAAGCTTGTTAAAAATGTATCGGGATGACAGATATGCTATAAGTCACGTGACTATATCGTGTTTGTGAAGCGTTAATTGTACTAAACTGACGTGACTAGTCCCTTCAATATATGTAATTTAAAATAATAAGCGTGAGGTGGTTGAACCTAACAAAGGCCACCGTAAAGCGAACCGAATAAAAATGATTTATATCAACGTACCACTCAAAGAAATAAAATACATATGCATTTATTTCATTACTTTTTTACAGTTCTGTTCTTAGAGCTGTTCATGAGTTTTTGTATTTTATAAACAAAAATCAACGCGATACACACACTGCGCTAAAAAAAACAAAAGTACGTGAAATTTTTGTGATACTTACACATTTTAGGTTAATCTAATCGAAATAAGAGGTTACCGCGAACTAATTTAGATTGGGTTTTTCATGTAGGTACTCGTAGATGTATTAATCGCTTAAATTTTAGCATAGGGTGCCTACACTATTTTCTTAGAAGTATGTCGTACCTACGTGTTTTGAAAACTGCGTTATTGACTACTTATCAACATGTTATAAATGTATCTGTTTATAACTTACTAACGACCCGCCCCGGCTTCGCACGGGTTAACAAATAATACATAAACCTTCCTATTGAATCAGACTATCTATTAAACGTCGTCATTACGTGCACTTCACCTCGTTCGTGGTTAGGGTTGCCAGATCAAAACTATTATCGGGAAAAAAAATACTTTTTTCGGGATTTTGGGACTCGGGCCGGAAAAAAAAAATCAAATTAAAGTAATTGTATTAAAAACAACGATATTTTACATTATTGGCACTACGTCAGCTGCTCTGTCCATTACGGCTCGACGCGAGTCGCTCGCTCGTTCGACGACAGTTCGGAACTTGAAATTATCGTTTTATAACGTGAAGCTGTTTTTCGGGACAATTTTCACTTGGTCGAGAATCGGGAATACATGCTAAAAATCGGGAGAATCCCGCCAAATCCCGACCATCTGGCAACCCTATTCGTGGTGCGTGTGCCGCGGCCGCTGCTGGAAACCATCGCCAGCGCGGACTTCTGGCCGAAGGGTGCGGTTCCGTGGGAATCTGCCAAATCCTACACCGGAACAGGCGACAGAAAACCACCGTGTCGCTGAAATAAAATATTTTTTAGCTTGTAAGATTTTTATTATTGTATGTATGTTAGTTTGTAAGGTATGTATCTATGGGCCTTAGTTGCCTGATAATAAATGATATTTGATTTGATTTGATTTGATTAAAAAAACAGCATCAATATCCGTTGCGTAGTTTTAAAGATCTAATCATACATACAGACAGACAGACAGACAGCGGGAAGCGACTTTGTTTTATACTATGTAGTGATAGTGATGATAAGCCGATTTAGTTTACTGTATATCAAAGGTTTTTTTAACTAAAATCTAGCGTTACCCGTTTTAGATAAAATTAGGGTGATTAGTGATTAGTTGATTACCCTATCCTATCTCTAGCTGAAAATATTACTTCTTTTTTTTTTAAATAGATCTATGATACGGGCCTCATCACAACAATCTCCATCATAACCAACAACCACGTCGTTAATGAGTTCCAAAGTTTTAAATGTTTTAATGATGGGTGTTGTATTACAAATGAGTTTGCGGCAGTTTATGTAGATTGTGAGGGATTTATGGTGTTTGAGTTTACTCCCGGCATCTCCCGGCTATGAAGACTTCAGGCGCATTAAAACGGTGTCGCGAACGCCCCACAGGTAAACAGATATTTTTAACTTTGTACAGGACGTTCGCGATATGGTGGAGATGCTAGGATGTGTATACGTATGGGGCGTTCGCAAAGAGTATACTTAATAGTAAGTGTAGTATGTGCCGACCTGTAACTATGTTATTAATAATAAATTTAATTTAATTTCATTTAATTTCATTTAATTTCATTTAATTTCATTTTCATTTTCATTTTCATTTTCATTTTCATTTTCATTTTCATTTTCATTTCATTTCATTTCATTTAGTTTGTTTAGGTGTTCTCGGGTAATTTCGGAAATTGTGTAATCCAGAAATTCATTTCAAAATCATTCATATTCCGTTGTAATCAAAGTCCTGTTTTGGAATTATGTTTTTTCGTGTATTTTCCTTTCGGAACTACCCGAATACACCTTAGGGATTTTTTGGCTTATTTATTATGATAGAAATTAATGTAACATAAACATGCTGATTTGACTCGTTCTGAAATCAGCTTATTCTGAATACAGTCCTACCCAGGGATCGGATACCGGTATTTTTTGTATGGGAACGGAAACGGTATTTTTTCGTTCTTTGCTAATTACTTCATTTCTAATTGGGCAATCTAATAATACGAAGTCGTTACGTAAACACACAACTGAGTCCTACATTTCGAGTATAAAATAATTCGAAAAATATGGTTATTTCGATGTTTTTGCAAAAAACCGGTTCCGATCCCTCCTACCATCTATGAACATTTTTATACAGTTTTAAAATTAGCGCCATCTATACTAACTCACGTGAACCCAAAGCTGGCATACAAAGTATAATCATTTCGAACCTCTGCAGCTGTGGTGGTGTTTACCAGCTTCTCGATAAGAGTGGCAGATGGCGCTGAAAATAAAATTTCAAATATGTAGTATTTAATGGTATGTTATGAGAAGTATATTATTTAAGTAAAGAGTTACATATTGGGGCGATGTTTAATATGTTTTGTCAGATTTTGATAAAAATTGCTTAGGTCCCTTTGCATTGACCTGGTCGGAATAAACAAAAAATCCAAATATGGGACAATAAATATGTATGGAAATTCTCACTGACACATACTCGTAATTAACCCACATGGCCACATTTATAGACGGGTCTATCGCGAATTTATTTTATTACCATTATTTAACGACGTTTCGACACAGGTTTCATGGTGGTGGTCGCGGCTAACCCGCCTATAAATGCGCGATAACTCGTCTATAAATATGACTTAATATGTGTTCGAAGCACGACAGTTTTAAATATTAAATTCCCACTGAGTTACGAAAATCCCATAACATTTTCAACTCAATGTAATATTCTGTAGGACATACTGTGAAATTGCGCTTATGTTGTAGAGAATAAAGATTTCTATCTACCTACCTATCCACCAAATTTTATCAAAATCTGAGAAAAATAAAAAAAAAAAACGACAGAAAAAATAAAAAATATCAAAATAATTATTAAACGGCATAATGTTCGTAAGATCCGACTTTTATATCTTGGTTTTCTCGGAAAAATAAAGAAAAATTGACAATCTGAAAATGTGGTTTTAATTTAAGAGATTTTTATGAACTTAAACGATAAAAACCAAAAATCACAACTTGCTGATCCGACTCTTTGAATTGGGACCCTCGTAGGGTAACTAATATATTTATTGGCCCCTCCATGAAAATTGGCCATTCTTAACAATAAGACTTCTATTGCCTTGTTTCTTTCTGCCTTTCTATAGAGTGGTCACAATTACTATGGAGGGCCAATCACTAAAACAGTAACCCTATTATTATTCTTTTACAAAGAATAGAGAAACCTAAAATCCATTTAATAATATAGTAAGATTGGCAGATATCGTTGCAAAAATGCGAAAAGCGGATTGTAACAGTTGTACGCAACGCAACAAGCAATAACGTTTTGAATTTCTTTGCAACTACGTACAAAGGAAGCTCGACCCGCTGCAGCAAAATTGCAAAAGATATAGCTAAACAATCACTAGGGAAGAAAATTGAAGCTATGCTCGCTGAATTTGAACGAGCCAACGATGAGAAGTGAAATTCCCAGCAGCCAAGTCGGGGCAACCCTAGAGATTACGACCGCGGACAAATTCATAGAGGAAGTTGAGTCTATGGAGAAATGTTTCAATATCTACTTTAAGTTCAATAGTTATTGAGGTACTTACTCAATTTCACTGAGGTTGCCCGCCTCGTCTCTAGTACACTTCAGCTGCTCTAAGAAACTATTCAAACAATATTTAATTTTAAGTACCTATAATGTTACATTATATTCGTATTTATTTCTGGATAATTAACAATGTAGTACATCTCGCTCGCTTGCCAATGTACGCGAATTTAGAGCCGCCATAAAAGAAAAAATCACCAACTGTCACGATGACACTTCATATATTTTGCGCGCGCCGTAACGCATCTGTCGCATAGTTATTAAAAATTAAGTTTTATCGAGTAATTACTAGTTTTTCCCATGCAGTTATACCTAAAAGGTCTATATACAGTGCAATGTGTACATGGAAAATTTGTAAATATCGCAACGTAAGTACCACGGACTGTGGTAAGTACATTGTACAGCCTTGTACATCTTTACGGACAGCATTTGTGTCAGCTAGTAAACAAAAGTAGTTTTCATTTTCTAAATTCTTGCAGCTAGAAGGTGCTAAGAGTGCTCCCGTGGGGAAACTTGGAATTCTGATACAAGTCATGTACTTAACCTCACTTTATTATAGAGTACCTATACAAAGTTTTTATACATTCTCGTGTGACGAGTTTGTCTATGTCCGTGGGACATTGTTCGAGGTGTTGGCTTAAAGATATTTACATACTTAACCTCACTTTATTATAGAGTACCTATACAAAGTTTTTATACATTCTCGTGTGACGAGCTTGTCTATGTCCGTGGGACATTGTTGGAGGTGTTGACTTAAAGATATTCACATATCGCGTAGCGACATTTTGTGCTTCGTTCTATAGAGAACATAGACTTAGGTCCGTGGGACATTGTTTGAAATGTTGGCTTGAAAATATCCACATGTTGCGTGGCAACATTGTGCTTTGTTCGTGGAACGAAGGTCAGATCTTTTTCAACTCACTTTGACTATAATATAATGCTTATTGCATAGCAAGGAGCCCTTCGTCCGTGGGACGAGCACGAGTATCACTATTCAATAATAAAATGGATTAAATGTGAAGAAACACCTCATCCGTGGGATGATAATTTGTGAATGGGAAAAGTTTTTTATTTCAATAATATAAATACGTACATACAAAACTTAAGAACTAAAACCTGTTCTGAGCCATGCCGGGTCAAAAGGCCCCAATCACACTTGCAGCGTTACATTTGTGAATTGTTTTGTATTACCTAATAATTTCTTATAATGACATTAGCACTTGAAATTCAGTGCATGAATTTCGTCACACTCATGGATATGATCCTGTATCATTTACAAGCATATTCTAATATAGATGATATTCTGTCATTAGCAAGCCCGCTAGCGGCATTAAACAAATTGTATGCTAATTAAGCATCTACTTTCTGTTTACAAATAATAACAATATTCTGGATAATGCCTCTGGATTAATGTATATGCTAAGCATTTATAATATATGCTGAACCCTTTTAATGCTTAAGAATGGCCTACCATTTTTATTATTTCTTTGCTAATCAAAACTTCTGTAACCTGCACTAATACAATAAAATAAATAAGTGCCGTGGCAGTGTACAGCACACACATATACTAGTGTACAAAAGAATGCTATTTAACAGCCTTTATAAGGACTAGATCCAAACCACTGCCTTATTGTGAAGGTCATATCCTGGGGTTAATGGCTTATACTTTTTTCACTCTTACAAGTTTACTATAGCTTGAGCGTGTTTCATAATAATATATCATATTGTGTGAATATGGATAACTTTTTCCCTTTTCAGGCAGTTTGGTAAATTGCCATACAAGTTTACTAAAAAATTCTAATATCATAACATCATAACATAACCCTTCAAGGGCTACTAATTTATTTTAGCCAAAATGTCACAATTATAGTGTGAACAAAATTATGAAATGTCCCCGGATAGCTCAGTCAGTTGAGCATGGGAATTTTAAGTTCTTGAAGCCCAATTGCCTTCGGTGAAAATGTTCAAAAGATATATAAAGATATTATATACTGAATTAAGTGAGTTTATTATTACTTTCAAATGTAAGATAATGAGAAGTATGTTGTATAAAATACAAGACTGTAGGTGAACAAGGATACAATACCGAAACTATACCTACATATGAAATCTTAATCAGTCAGCCATTGGATGGATATTTAATATCAATTAAATTATAGCCCAACGCTTCAAACTCATTTATTTATCAAACTTTCAGACCTTTATAAGCCAGTGGTAACATTTATTTATTTTTTGGAACCCTTTTACAAAATGATAGGGTTCAGTTTAGCACAAGTTCATGCCCATTAAATGGCAGACTTGAATACATTTGTGATAAGAAAGAGAAATGGTTAGGTTGGTATGTAATATAATATAAGTAGGTAGGTAGGTAGATAATTAGTTAGGTTTATAGGTAAGTATGTAATAGCTATATTACATTTCCCAACTTTTGAACAGTAGTGTAGTAACAAATCTCTATAGCAGAATCCTTGACTTTTTAAAACAGTAACGGTCTTAGCCAAATTAAGCCCAAAACATAAAATGAAGATAATATAATTACTTAGGTATTTATTTATATTTGTGTTAGAATGTTTGATACCTCTTGGTACTGTAAATTTACTTTGAACGGTTGGGATTTTAAAAGTCTAATTTTATTTTCATTATTAAAAAATAAGTTATTATTAAATAAATTATTTATTTCATTGGGGGGCTAATGATAATGGGTCAGGTCCATCGGAGACAATTATCAATAGTAGAGCTGAAATGAAAGAAGGATTGGATTCCGAAAGTAAAATTATGCTTTATGCCCATTTTATGCCATAATGAGCAATAGATATTTTTCTTTTATCTCTAATGATCTAATTAATCAATTATAAATGTATAAATAATCAGTAGTGAATTGAAACAATTTCAAAAGTATAATAAAATGTACAACAGATCATTTTGTTGCATTTATATGCTTTTCTTTATACTCTCTGTACGAATATGATCAGAAAGATCCAACAGAAAGTGGATAGATAGTTACACCTCTCAGCAGTCTTACGACTGTTCAAGCTGATCTATGAAGATATTTTTGGGCACTTAACAGAGCATTATAGACAAACTGTCGATCCATAATAACTCATGACTATGTTATATAAATAGTCATTTTCTGTTTTTCTTACTACCTATTTAGAATTCTCGAGGTGTATGCATATGTACAACATACGAAGTACGAACATATGTCACTTACAAGTGATTTGCGGTTTTTATTATGGGATAATACACGAAACGTCACAGACCGATCCACATACATATGTGTGGTTTTATAATTCACACAGTCCCTAAATAAATGTTTTACATTATTTTACCTAATTACATGTTGTTTTGGTTTAAACTGCTTATTTTGTTAGATTCTGTAGTGGTGAGAAATACTAGAACAAATAATTGAAAGAATGTTACCCAACAGGATCATCTTTTTATATAAGTACCTCTAGATATTTATAATAAGTACTTAAATAAAATATTCCCTATGCCCATGTCCAGCAGTGGACGTCCTCTTATAGTTGTGCCGTTCTCGAGAACGTTCTCAATTTACTATGGAAAATATTCTCGAGCGAGAACATTCCCCATACAAAAGGGAGAACGTTCTCGAGAACGGCACAACTATACGTCCTCTGGCTGATAGGATGATGATGATGAGGAAATAAATTATTAAAATATAATACAAAGTGAAACTTGTTGTAGCTAGGAAAGCAATTTATCGTATTTTAAGTGTAGGCTATATAATTGGTAATACCCCGTTTAGCATAATTAGCAAGTAAGCAAGTGAATACTTACTTAGCTTAGTTAAGTACTTAACAATATTTTAAATAAGGGTACTTAATCCCTTCTAACGTAAACTATCTGGTGTTAAATCACCATGTAGTAACAAATTTACTATATTTAGTTTAAACAGCTCCAAACATGTCTCAAGATTCTCCAAACGGGGAAAGAAGAGTTTATTCGGATTAGAATATGGACATGCAATCAATTACGCTTAATTGCATGCATGAGAAGCAATGCGAGTATATTTAAGGGTGTATGACACGAATAATAAATCAACTTGAGAATTTGAAACTAAGATTACAGGGTTAGTTACTTCATGTTTCAACAAATAGCTAGTACATTTATTTTTATGTTTACTTAGAATAGCAAAACTCTTTGAAGACCTTAGCTAAGAAAAATTAATAGTGTCAAGATTTTACTTACTGGGTGATGCCCAGAACCTATGACTATTGACACAATTTTATTAAAATGAAATTATGTATTTATTGGAATAAACGAATACAATATAAGAGAAAAATATGGCATCATAATGTCTTAAAACCTTGTCTTACGTATCTTAGACAAGTAACAAGAAAGTACAAGGTATTTTAGTAGCCATTCACATGTCTTCTTTCTTTTATGGAGGCTTTATATTTATATATCATACATTACTTAGATGCTATTTAGTACTAAAAGAGGGGGTAATAATATTTCTATATTTTCTTTACATATGACAATTATCATGTCTCACATTGGATAAGGTAAAGATCATAAGGGCAGGTCTCACCAGTGAATTTAATGTTTTAATATAATGGAGGGATGCTTCAGATAACTAGTCTGCTACTTTTGTTAGATACTTATTTATTAGATATATTTACATGTTCAAAATTTTGTATACAGTAAATCTTTGATTCTCAAAGTATTTACCTATTAAAATAGCAGACTCTAATTTTATTGTTGATAATTCCCATGTCATAGGAAGGAGAATTTTTATTTTAACATTGATCTACTTTAAGATGTCTCATAGCAACTTATGTTTAGTTTACCTTTGATGATATATAGAGATAGGTATCCATTATAGATATATAGATATATATGTATATTCTTACCTAAAAGACAAGTGCTTGTTTTTGGGTAGATTTTTGAGATATTTGGTTTTTACAAATTATTTAATTCTCTTCTCTAAACATCTACATTGTTAATTATCCAGAAATAAATACGAATATAATTATAGGATTAAACGAACTTACCTGAAGTGAAGTTCAATCCTGATTATATGAAGTATTTATTTCTGGATAAGGGATATCCCCACCCTCCTCGAGTAACCATGGATCCATGGTTACTTCCCAATTAGTGTATGAATACTCTAAACTATATGAAGTGTCATCGTGACAGTTGGTGATTTTTTCTTTTATGGCGGCTCTAAATTCGCGTACATTGGCAAGCGAGCGAGATGTACTACATTGTTAATTATCCAGAAATAAATACTTCATATAATCAGGATTGAACTTCACTTCAGGTAAGTTCGTTTAATCCTATAATTGTAAAATACATATTGTGTTTTCTTTAAATCAAATACCGTCAAATCGTAAACTAGAAAAAAACAGTAATAGAGAAATTGATTGATTCAATCAATTTCCTACGCCATGTCTCTATTTAACTTAAAATAACAAAAATCGAAAAAAAAACATCTATTCAACAACTGCACTGCTCAGTGCTCGGCCACTTTTTCTTTAGTATTTATCCTCTTCTTCTTCTTCTTCCTCGCGTTGTCCCGGCATTTTGCCACGGCTCATGGGAGCCTGGGGTCCGCTTGGCAACTAATCCCAGTAATTGGCATGGGCACTAGTTTTTACGAAAGCGACTGCCATCTGACCTTCCAACCGAGAGGGTAAACTAGGCCCGTATGGGGTTAGTCCGGTTTCCTCACGATGTTTTCCTTCACCGAAAAGCGACTGGTAAATATCAAATGATATTTCGTACATAAGTTCCCAAAAACTCATTGGTACGAGCCGGGGTTCGAACCCGCGACCTCCGGATTGCAAGTCGCACGCTCTTACCGCTAGGCCACCAGCGGTAATTATCCATTTCAGTTTATTATTTTCATCTAGTTAAAATAAAAGTAATATAGAAACTAATTTAATTAAGCTTATCTTTGAATCATGTTTGCTTAACCTTAAGGTCTCAAGTCAAGAATTTATTTTAATATCGAGACAGGTTCGCTCGACGCTCAATTTATTTCTAACACTCCTCATTTATGGCAGCGCAATTGGAAAAAGCAGCCGTCGCCAGTCTCTGTCCCTATTTCCATTACCAGGCAGACAGGCCGCACAATGGTAAGCAAGCTGTTAGGGCACGGGTATAATGAAGGCATTGTACTAGCAGCAGGGATAGGGGACTACAGCAGGTCTGGCGTAAATGTGAAACTATAGGACTTCAAAATTAAGCATACCTATCAGTAGAAAATCCACTACGAACTCTGCAGATTTTAGCCTGGGATTTGATCATATCGCCTATCCGAGTATCCGCATGATCAAATCTCATCTTTTTCTTTAATATCTTCTTCTTCAGTCGGTCCCTCAATACTGAGGATCGTGACATCATGTCCTTCTGTTGAAGACCAGGTTCCTCCATAGGGTTCTGTTCCCCGCCAAGCGCATGGCCTCGTGCAGTTTTAATTGCATAGGTGCCGTTATTTGAGAACACCATCTAGTAGGGGGAGGGGCCTGAGGTCTCGAGCCTTCAACTTTGCCCGTCATTATTACTCTTTCCAGGCTATCAGGAGAGCGACGTGAGAGGTGTCCGAAGTATGCAAGCATTTGGTCCTGGCATATCGTTGACAACCGGCGTTTTATGCGTAGCTCCTCCAGTATGGAGAGATTGGTACGCATTGCTGTCCACGGTATTCGTATATATACAGGGTGGATTTTTTGAATCGGGCACTGAGAGCAGCTACCAGGAGCATGATTCTGATAGGAATGTATTGTTTTGAAATTGTTATGGAGAAATTAAAATGAGGCTCTAGATCTACCGCTACGCCTAATAGCACCTTAGAAAACTTTCTTTAAGAAAGTTTTGTGTCTATTTATTTAATTCCAGGCCAGGAGCAAAACCTTCTTAGATACCAACATAGTTTCGTTGAGATGTTCTTAATTAATATTAATTAGTATTAATCCTTTCACCCAAAACATACCTGTCTCGGTTGTTTCTTGCTTTCAATTAGGTACGTTCATTTCCAAACAAGGCTTTAAACGTAGTAGTTTATTTATACCAAAGATAATTGGGTTCTCACATATCAAAGAAGTAATTACTTTAACTATCATTACTAGAAACAGGAGTAGTGAGTACCTCCAACATCGAAAAAGCTTCAAGCTTCAATACGTAGAACAAAACAAGTAACTTTATAGGTTCTTCTTCTAAGTAACTATATCTTGTCACTTTGTACGTGACTGTGGAACACAAAGTATAATTATTAATTAATAATTAATGAGAATAGGAATACTACATACATTGATTTATTATTGCTTAGATTAGACGTTCTTCACATTGGATGCGAATTTGCACGTCGCTTCAGCGTGTGAGCGGGACATCGCTATATACCCACGTGCATATATCGCTTTCACGTTCGTACTTCAGAGCGACGTGCAAATTACCGCGTTACCTATCCAATTTCATTAAAAGTATAATAGATACAATCAGTCAATACCATGAACTACTCGTAAATAATAAATAAATAGTACATATTATGTATAGCCTGACCAGTAATATATGATAATTGTCAAGAGGGCGCTGTTATTCTCATGTATAGGGTGACAATTCCGTGTAGTATGAAAAAATTAGTTCCAGTGAAATTCCGCAACATGGCGCACCCTCAATAGATCCTGGTTCACCTATACTACACATAAGTCTCATACATAGGTAGTATTTGAGAGATACCTAGGCATAAGATACCACATCGTCGTCTGGTACCTTTACCTGAAAATGGTTTTATAAATTTAACCTTTTGGACGCCAATGACCGATATATCCGCACCATAGGTTCAACGCCAAAGACCGATTAATCGGTCACAGACAACAAAGCAACATCGACCTACGACCTACATAAAGTTCAACTTCAGTTTTGACACTTCAATGATGTGGCGTCTGAGTGACAGCTTTTGTGTTTGACACGGAGTGGAAAAGGTTAATAAAAGTGGAAAAATTACTGTCGTGGGTGAGACTTGAACTCACGGCCTCTAGATCGATACTTCAGAATAATAACATCGGTCGGTCGGTTAATAGCATCGGTCGCAGACGTTTCTGCTTCTTAAAAATTCAAATTTATTTTAATTCAGGTTACTTATAAAACCTGAATTAAAACAAATCATACTTAAATTCTTGTAATTAAGGTAGGTAGGTACTTAGTATTTTTTTTAAATTAATTAGCTTTAATTACCAACTAAAGCTTGGCTTATGAGTATGTGAACTGAGCGTTTTCCAAAAAAAGTGTACATTTCATTCATGTCTTCAAAATATTGACTTCTTGGGCTCATTTTACTCAGAATCATTTGTACATTCACGCCTCATACATAAAAAAATGTGTCCAAAAAATTCCTTTCCAGATCGTCACATTCTTGTATGAAATAATTTTTTATTTGTATGAACGTGACGCACTGGAAAAAAATTTTTTCACACAAAATTTTGGGACACATTTTTTCATGTATGAGGCGTGAATGTACAAATGATTCTGAGTAAAATGAGTCCAAGAAGTCAATATTTTGAAGACATGAATGAAATGTACACTTTTTTTGGAAAACGCTAATCTGCTCCGAAGCTACACTACAACAACTTTATAGCCACAGACGTGATTCAGCATGTCGGTTTACGTGTAGGTACCGTATGGGGCAAACCTACTGCGTCTCCGCTGTCGCCAGCCAGATTGACGTCATTATCCGCAACCTCTCGCCGACTCAGCTGCCACGCCGTCGCTGCTCGCTGATATATCGCTTAGAGAACCCGATTTATTGGCTCTGCGTGCCCGATTGTAATCGCGTAGACTTAAATTTCGATTAGTCAGTGCGGATATGAAAAAAATCTGCCGGTATTTCAGTTATTTGCGGATTAAAGATGGCCGAAAGAGATTTGATACGTGTGAGAAGGCCGCGTTGCCGTCGTTTGTACTGTTTTGATTTGATAAGATTACGGAACTGTTAATGTTTATAGAAAAGCAAATACTATTTGTGAGAATATCTTTAATTTACGTCTCAAAGCTATCTGGGCACCCTCCCTAGCAACGAAGACTTATTTTATTTATTTAAAAGTTTTTAGTTTAACCCTTTTCCAGGCATAGTACGTCTTTAAATCATATTTTTCTACAAAAACCTTGCCGATTACAGCAGTACCTATTGTCACAGATTGTACAATGTAAGTCGCCACATAAATTCGGGCGTATCGTTCGGATGTAGGAAATGACTGGACTCAAATGACGGAAACAAGTTCAGCTTATTTTGTGCCCGGTCCGGATACTCTTTAGAGATTTCCGCAGCGAACTACACTTGAAATTTATTTACTTTCGGGGTTGTATTTCGCGTCATACTGTTGGTTTCGAGAAAAATAGATTGGGTATACTTACCTATTGTCAGCATCCCCATTTTGAACGTTTATCCTTGTTTCAAGGCAATCGGGGTAACCAACCAATTCAGTATGGTACTGGAAGTTGCTGTTGGTGGTGTTGGAACTAACAAAACTAAATCTATCTTATTCTTACAAGTATATTGTTATACTTTCTCTTTCACACATGTAAACTAATGAATGAAAAACAACCTAATCAAATCCTAATCAAAAGGACTTCGCTTGTGCTTTAGTACCTTGGTAGCTATGAATAGGAACACACCTTGCCTTACAATATTGCGATAATATATTTCAACTCTTATAAATCGCTATGTGCCTTTTAATTAATAGCCCAAACCTAATAGGTGGATGATTATTCTAATAATTTGGTAAACTTCTTTACAGTGATGCTTATTTAGTAAGGTACCTACATATTAATTGGCCCTAATATGTTTCTTATCAACATACTCTTTTTATGAAGAGGATAAGTAGGTAGGCACTTAGATATTTATTCGGAGTTTCTTCTACCTTTTATACGCATAAGAATAATAATTATGATTTGGAAGACACGTGTTATATAAGACTTGTTTTTCTAAAGATAATATCACATCACTTTATTATCTTCCTGTATAATAATAGTGGACAATCTCACAAAGATCAAAGCACCCCCAAACTAAAGCGAGTTGTGTAGGTAATAAATAGTTAAATACATATAGGTACCTACCGTAAAACGACCCAATTATACGAGTATGTAGTCGTACTACAACTATGGTCCACAAGCGTATTACGTAATTCAATATGTGAATACGAGTATGTGAGTATTTTTTCTTTCATTTATATAAATATTTTGCCTTAGATCTACGTCATTGAAATAACTAATAGTTACGCGTGAAGGAAGATATTTGAGTTAATTTTGGACTATATTTACGAGGTTATGGACTATGGACTACGTTATGGGTTACGTAGCTGGTTTAAGGTATCTATTCAAACACAGCTTCTTAGATTGGGTCACTAAATATTACCTGTCCTTTGATAATTTAGATGGTTATAATAACACATAAAAATCATCTATTTTCGCTTAGGATAAAACCTAAGTAGTTTCCATAGTACTTTAAGCGTTTTATGCCAGTAGAAGGTTAGGTACTTAGCCGTATCGTATGCTGAGGCGTTGGTCGGTGTAAATCAAGTGAAACACAATTTATAGCATAGCTCGTAAATTCAATTACAGCGGGCGCAATGGTGATTTAAGTGCTTCATGTTTTATTGATTTTAAACGTACCTTTATCGATGTGCTTAAAATTGTTCATTTTGGTTAAAAAGCCAACGGTTTCTTAAATATTAAAGCCTAGATAATTCATGTCAGCGTGAGTCGAATTTATACCTGCGTCGATAAAGCATTAGATTATATGTTAGGTAAGGCTAATTTACCTACCAATTTGAAGTCGTTGCTAATAAATACAATGAAAAATACACTAAAGTGATCCTCTTGAATTTTTTCTCATCACATATGTTTCTAAATTGAGTTTTTAACGGACTAAACGGATTTTACGATATCATGAAAAATAAAAACCAATTTGCTGTAAAACGCCTGATAAATTGCGAGCAGTTTTTTTCATGAAATGGCTCTTTCATGCTACATTACACCCAAGTAAGTTACAATATAAGCTCCTATTTACATTTTCCATTAAAACAAATGTGCCGCACAAGAATATCTTGAGATATATGGCTTTATTTAGTAACCGCGAAGTCAGCACTCGCCGTCTAATTCTCATAGGTTGCGTGAGCGTGGGCGAGAAGAGCCTTCGGGTATACTGAGGCCCATCGAACTCAAAAGGGATGTCAATTTTAACTATTTGAATAGTTAATAAAATAGTTAAATGTGTTTTAGTTAAAGGACTGTACTTAGTGTACTTACATTCGCGGCCGTAAATCTCGGTCGTACTTACATATACCTACGCGAGCAAGATAAAACAGCGGTGCCGACAACCATGGCCGCTGTCCCTTCAGGTACAGCGAGCCGCAAAATTGCATGGACACATTATGAATGGAAATCATTCATAAAGTGGCATAATATATCAATAACCAATATTGACAAGGTTTTATTTACCAACACAACGTAAATTGGGTGCCAATGCAATATTTAGTAGGTATCATCGAGCTGATCTGAAGATGATTACTGGAGTTGGCTATGACAACTCCTATAAATATCCTAAGGTATAATATATATGTATAGCTTCCGATGGGACTTCTGTGATTTAAAAAACGCAACCTCATTGTGTTTGTGTTACAAGTATTGCAGCGCAGCAGGAAAAACCTGAGGGTTATAAACTGATGATGTCTTGTAACTTGTAAGTATACTGGTTCGCCGTAGCAGTGAACTCGTCTGCGGCGCCTGGCAAGCTACTGGAATGGTGACTCCCCTCGACGCTGCCTCGCTCCAGAGATTTATTAGCGCGCACATATCTTCACCTAATTGGGTTAATCTATTTCAACCCGACTCTCCTGCAGATATCTTATCAAAACTACCAGCTCTACCGTTGGAATCTGTTTCGATTGTGAACTTGATAATAACCACGCTTAGTTTTAAATAATTTGTACTTGTTAATCCTATAGTTATTATCATAAAATAAAATAACGGTTTGCACTCAGGGAGTGCCGGCAGAAATGAAAATTCAATGACTGTGATGTATAATTGAGGTTAACGCCATCTAGCGTTAGCGTTAATTACTTGAAAACCCTGTACATCACTGTTATGTTAGTACTCGAGTTATATTAATACCAGTTAGAGCAAAACTCATTAGATGGCATTTAAATCAATAAAGAAAAACTCAATGACATTACATGTAACATGTAACAGTTTCAGGTCACGTGACCGTAAGACAATCGTCTTAGAGTAAGACTAAAGAAAGTCTGCAGCGCAATAATTTGACAGCGAATTAAAAAACTATATATGGCAATGTTTTTTAAGAGTCAGTAAACGTCATTCACTACGGTATGTGTTTGTCAATATCGTTTAAATATTCGTTGTGTTTTGTGATGAACGGAAAAAACCTTACAAAACCGGCGTGCGGGAGTTACTTTTCCGCATGACGAATAATTTTACACTAGTAAATAATCAGCACGAGGCGATTCAAGCTCAAAAACAACAATGTTTACAAAATTGGGAGTTGATGACGGGTAAGTGGAATGAAACATCTTAATACTTGCACCATATTATGTAGATAATATAATATTTGTTTAGACTAAGGTTTCACAGCAAATTGAACACACCTAATAGGTATAGGCATACTTACCTTATGAACTTCTTCTAACATTTCGAGAAACTCATTGATTGGTACTAGCCGGGTTTCGAGCTCGAACCCACAAGCTCCATGCTTGTGCTTACGGCATGGGTACCTACTAGTTAAAGCTTAAATTTATTTTTAATATAATGATGATGATGATGGCAGGTGATGGGCTCCTTTGCGTCTGGAGGGGCGCGGGGCGAGTTTGGTGGATAGTTTTAGTACTTGTTAGTTTAGATTAATATTTAGTAGTAGTGTTTAGTTTTAAGAGTAGGTACCTATAGTTGATTTTAATATAATAATATTATGTTTATTGTTTTAATGGCGGTTTATTTAGTTTTTCCGAAAAGCGAAGTTCGCAAATTGCGGGCTATTTCTCTGTCAATCTAAATACGCCTTGGTGGGAGTAAAAGAGAAAGATGCCCGCAATTTATGAACTTCGGTGTTCGCGGTAGGCCTTCCGTACCTAATTACCACTGGGCCGCCGCGGATATTACAAAAGCTCAATAAGTTTGATGGTGCCAAATGTCACATTTTCCCAATGTTATTTTTCAATACCTATTAGTATATGTATACATATTAATAGTGACATCTATTGTTGGAATTAAATTTATTTAACCACTAGCGACCCGCCGCGGCTTCGCACGGGTTAACAAATTATACAAAAACCTTCCTCTTGAATCACTCTATAAAAAAAACCGCATCAAAATCCGTTGCGTAGTTTTAAAGATCTAAGCATACAGACAGATAGACAGCGGGAAGCGACTTTGTTTTATACTATGTAGGTAGTGATAATGCACAGCTTAATTTTTGCATAGACAGTAAATATGGTAGAAATTTCACAAGTATCAAAACAATTTAATCCATTTTCTCTGGTGTTGTCACATATAGATTTTTAATAACTACTTTTCATTTAGCGCTGCAGACTTTCTTTGGTTTTACTCTACGCTGTCTCGAGTTTAACATTTTTTCCCCACCTCAAAAAGTGCACAGCGCCGCTAAAGAAGTTCAAAAATATATACATTTACATATAAACAATGTTTAATTTGGCGTGGTTAGTGTGAAGTAGGTAGTATTTTAGAAATTAATTTTAAATTATGTTTGGTCACACGTAACGTCATTAGTAACCTAAAGTACCTAATGCACTAATAAGTTCCATTTTTATCTTATCAATT
Organism: Cydia amplana; assembly: GCF_948474715.1. Classification (NCBI taxonomy): domain Eukaryota; kingdom Metazoa; phylum Arthropoda; class Insecta; order Lepidoptera; family Tortricidae; genus Cydia; species Cydia amplana. Next base: position 8,263,846 of record NC_086080.1, read on the forward strand.
TTCCAACACATTCTACCTCTTTAAAATGCAGGAACACGCAGTTTACCTCAATAAATCATTATTTACTCAGGCGGACGTTTTTATCATCAAAACACCTTAAATCAGGACTCAAGGAGCACAATTTTATTTATTGTTTGTACAAAGCCGCTTTTAAGCACTTATCTGGAAAACAGGGTCGTATAAAAGGGTGTAATTTTTCTTAGTGAACAGACAACGGGGTATCTGAACAAAGGAAAGACATCTTGGGGGATAATAACCTGGGATCGACCCCCGTAATGGAGACGTTAAATTTAATTATTCTCACGAGTTATCTGCAAAAATATAAAGACTAGGTCCAGTGGCTGTAGCACGGTCGCATTTGTATCGCTTGTCACCATGCCTGTCACGGTCTAACAAGTATACAAGTGCGAAAGTGACGGACATAGTGACAGGCGATAAAAATGGAACCATATATGCTGCGCCCGCAGGCCAGGTGATTAAGAGTGAAATATTAACGAAGGATAGTGACATTATATAACTTAAATTTTAATTAGGATGAAATAATATTAGCAATTCGAAAACGCAATCTTATCGTTCGATTAATGCTACAGAAAGTTCTGGAGACAACGTTGTGTTCGTCAAATTATGGCATATTGTTATACATATAAGTAATTACTGAATAATTGCCTATATATAAATCCTCCTAGTAAGAAACATCCTTTATTTTGTAAACGCGACTTAGACGAACCAATACTAAAGTTACACTTCCACGGAGTGCTATCTACAAAGCTATTCATAGACAATTTTCCGAGAAATATGATTTAGATTTAGACTTATGAAACGTAGGTAGGTACTCATATTTTGATATTTATTTATCAAAAGAGAGAACGCTTAGAATTGTTTATAGTATAATGGACTTTTAAATATCCACAAATAATAATAGATTCTATTACTATGAACGAGTAGGTATTTATTCACAAAAGTTTATTACACGGTATTTTACTTAAACCTTGGAGTGCAGCTCCGTGTTATTATTTGACGGCTCATAATAGTGTATCGTCGTAATGTGTCTGTGAAATATTTAATATAGCTTGATTTTACTGAAACGAAAGTGATATTTCGTTAATATAGTAGTATGAGCTAAATGTGTAGTCAGCCAGCCGCCCGAATGTGTAATTTGTTGATGAGGTACCTACATAGTATTAAATACACCGAGCAGTTTCGATTTTAAAAACTTTAAAATTTTCTCAAAGTAATTCTCAATATTCCTGATAGGTTTTTCAAATTTTTAGGAGCAAGTTCGCGTTTTGATAACATGTTTTCAAACAATCGCCATGTCGCGAGTTGTCACTACAACAAGTCGAATTGCCACCTTTATACATGTAAATAGAGTTCTCCGAACCGTTTCTTACTCGCTCGCGTTGAGGAATTTATTTTCATTTGTTCCATTTAATATTTATAGACAGGTTTTAAAAAGATTGAAAAGCTTTCAGGCTTGTCTCAATTTAAGCCCTCACTTCAGAAGCGCAGGTAGAAGTTATAATGCACTTTCGGTTAACTTTAGAAATATGGAGAAGTTTCCAGAAAGTTCTTTGTTCCACCTATTCTACGTGATGGTAATAAGTTTTTCGATGTTCGTTTTGGAGCGTGCTGTCTGGACTGAAAAACCCATATGATTTAAAGATAACGTGTAGTACGTGATACCGTGCCGTGCCCAAATAAGTGATGCCAGGTTAATTATTTGTAATAATTGATAATCTAGTGTAAGTGATTTTTCCGTTATTGACCTTTTTGTGGCTTGACTCATAAACGAATATCTAGCAAAAAATGAATTAGGTTTACCTGCAGGCAACGAGTGCAGTCTGATATAGTCTGAAATGCACTTGGCCGTTTTATACTTGTCATTTTGCTTACTCCCCAATAGATAAAATAAAGTTATTTTATTCGATCCTGTAAGTTGAACCACGTTTTACATTACGTACAGCATCATTCAAGACGTGTCAGAACTCGCGCGGTGTCTCTAGAGCTAAATAAATAAAGTTAGGATGTTTTCGCTACAGTGACATCGGAAAAGCGTGTCGAAACTTTAAGACCTGTCGTTAATTTTGGCGATGTGATATGTAGGTACATACAATACATACACGCGGCTGATTCTGTTTTAACAGTTTTGTATGTGTTAGCGGCTCACGCTGATTGGTGCTTTACTAAAATGCAATACAGATCCATATTCGGATTCTAATAAAAGTTTATGAATTTGATAATTAAATATACAGAGGTACAACAATACAAATAGGTACTAAACTGAATTTATAAATAGCTTAAAATTACAAAATCACAAAAATCTTAACCTAAACTAACAACTAACAAAATTAAATACAAAAACTATTCACAAAATTCGCCCCGTGCCCCTCCAGATGGAAAGGACCCCATCAGCTCGCCGCGTTGCCACGTTGAACCGCGATGGACAACCTTTGCATAAATGACCTGTCATGTGTTATTGATATGATTTGTTTTTGGTTGAAGAAATGTTACTTTGACACTATTTAACCAACCATATCCATAACAAATCCAATACGAATTCATAACTTAATATTACAATTGTAATAAGCCTCCAGGAGTCGTCTCATTTGGCATTCCGCTCGCACTTACCTATTGGAACCGGCTCTGCCTATGTCAGCGGATGTCACGAAGGGAGTCATAGAGAAGGTAAAAGAGATGGAAGCACAGAGAGAATGGGAAGAAGAGACTGGATGTAGACAGTCGAAGATGATGATCAAAGGTTTAGACCACAGGAGAACCAGGTATCTTTTGAAACTAGGTAAGACCAGTCTGAGACTACTGACAGGTATCATTGCGGGTCACAATACTCTCAACAGACACCTTTAGATAATGGAAATTAGTAAAGACGCCTCCTGCCCACACTGTGGTAAGGAGGAGACTAGGTTACATTTACTAGCAGAATGTACTATGTACGCGGCACCGCGATACAATACATTCGGTAGAGAGAGACACACTGAAAGAACACGAACTAAAGGACGTCGAACTCAAATATGTCCTTCTGTTCTGCAGGAAAACAAGAAGATTCGAGGAGAATAGTGTGGGAATGCCGCCGGGACAGTAACCTGCAGCTCCAACTCCAGGGAACAGGGCTGAATGAACGCGACACGCGATCGACAGCCCGCCTGCTTCCGGCCGGGCGTCCCTACACTACATCTACATCTACCTATTGGTACGCGTGAGATACTGACGACACGACGCAAGGTCGTATCAAAAAGATGACAAACCATATCAAATTTAGAAAGCACAGTCGATCTCCATGTCAATGGCATAGCCACAGCCATGTTTGTGGCATTTGTGGCAAGATGCGCCTTTGCGCACACTGATGCGTATCAGCACGTCGCACCGGTGTGTGAACGAGACAGATATATGTACTTAACGTATATAGCGTGTGATGACCGGCTAAGGGTCTGTACCGGCCCTAAGCGTGATCGCACACAAATAATTTTGAACTACCTGTGCTCCACCCACGTGGCATTATCTCATCTCCGTGGGAGGTGAATTTACAAAAAATAGTTACCCGATGTCCACGCGCGCGCACGGAGACTTTCCACGTGGCAAATTCTATCAAAGTTTATTCTGTAGTTTAGCCAATGAAAATGCAATATACAATAGGTAAGGGAGATTAAGTAAGCTACCTGAAAGTAAATAAATAAATAAATGTCTATACGTGTACAGGTGCAAAGCAAAAGTGGAAGACAAAAATATGAATATAATTTAGGTACTTCATAAAAAACAATCGCCCCTTTTTTGTGTATTAGGAAGGAACCTAAATAATGTTATAATTTAATACATATTATATCTGGGATAAGAGTATATTTCTGGTAATTTTCTTGAGATATTGGATGATTGATAGTGACACAGGTAATGTCATATCAGCCATCAATCAGGGCTGTCCTTGGCCGAGACAGATTTATGGTCTCCACGGACTTGATTATCTTCTTAAATATCATAATCTGACTTGGAAAATAAATAAAATAAGTAGGTAAAACAACGACAGATCTTTCGCTACTTTAATATTTTTGTACGCTACGCTGTACGTATTATGGCGTACGTTCTACGGCGTAGCACCGTTCTGCTGCGATTGTATGGTTTTTGTATTAAATGTGTCTCCGAATGGGCCAAATAAAACCGGAAAGGAAACTAAATACTTTATACTAAAGCAACCGAATGATCACTGTACTCATTTTTAGAAGCAACAAAAAACATATGTACGGCTACCATCAGTTTGTCACTGACATAAACGACGTCGAGAACGTAATTGGTCCCCTCTTATTTTTAATCATAATTAATGACCTGCCCGAAATTGTTAAGCATTCTACCGTACTGATGTTTGCGGATGATATCAAACTGATGGCTAAATCAATCCAGGATACATCTGATGCTAGTAAACTCCAGTCTGACATAGATGCCGTTCATCGGTGGGGTTTAAATAATAGTCTGCACCTAAATACCGCTAAATGTGCAAGCATGTCATATTCGAAGACAACCCTACCGGGCTCGCGGTCATACACGCTGAATGGCGAGGTCCTCCAAAATGTACAAACTATGCGAGACCTCGGCACGTGCTTCGATACCCAACTTAAGACGAAACAGGAGCTGAGATTTAAATATTTTAGGTAAATATACCCGTCTCGCTAACGGAAGCGGCTCCTAAAACTAGTGCGATAAGGATAAGGCGAAAAATCCTGCGTAAAAATCTCAAAAATCGAGGTTTCGTACTCGACTGTTTCCTCCTCCAAAACTTAACCAATCGTAACCAAATTTGGAAATCTAAATGATTATGAAATTATCTGTGTCGGACCGTTTTGCTTTTTTGGATAATTGATATCGGTTTTGAATACCAAGCCTCTCATTGCGGCATAGTCAATTAGGCCATTTTGGCCATTTTTGAAGGGCTCTAGCGCCTTAAAAAACAATAATATCAAAAAAATCAAAACGGTCCGACACAGATATTGACAATATTAATCTGTGTTGAAAAAGTCATTGCTCTAGCTTCAAAACCCACGGAGGAAACAGTCGAGTACGTTTGTATGGAGAAATGACCACTCCTGTTGCCTCTTAAATTCGATCAAAACATAGTGCAAATCTGTAACAAAGCGCGTAAGTCTCTTGGATTTGTTTTAAGGCAGTCCAAACATTTTAATAGGCACCATGTTATTTCGTTACTTTACAACGCCTATGTCCGTAGTGTGCTTGAAAGTAACTGCATCATATGGAATCCGCATTATCAAAACCATGTCACCTTAGTTGAAAGAGTTCAAAAATCATTTGTCCGTTACCTCTACTATAAATTATATGGCTACTACCCTTACTTGTACCCGACACTGTTTGTACTAGGAATGGTATCGTACCAAAGCCTTAATGCGTAGACGACTTGCTATGGTAAAATATTTCTTTAAACTGATACGAGGCACATTGATTAATCCTACCTTATTGCAATTTGTATCGCTTAAAGTACCACTACTCATAAGAGGTTCCCTCCGTCCACGCCGACGGCCGCTATTCCTGGTCCCGCACGCCAAAATAAATCTGAGCAACTCTCCTCTGTACGCGGCCTTGAACCACATCAAAAATATTCTGCTCTTTGACCCAACACTGGACTTGTTCTTGCAGTCGGAGTCGAGATTTCTGGCCACAGCCACTCGCTATTTTAACTTAATTCACACTCCTACCACAATACAGTATTAATAGAGAACTTGTGCATATATGTTACGTCTGAATGTGTACCAAAATTAATGTACCTATATAAAAATTTAAGTTGACACACTACCTATAAATTGAATTGTATGCATGTTTAACAAATAATTTAACAATATGCTATCTATATTATTAATAATTTTATATTTTTTGTACTGTGACCTATAACTTTCATGTTTGGCAATCTGCTGTAAATGTAAGTTGGTTAAATAAATAAATAAATAAAGTAATTTACTTTCTATACATCTCGCTCGTACTAGCATATTAGTGCAAACGAGATGTATAGAAAGTAAATTACGTTATCGATAGCGCTAATGTCAGTTTTGACACTGTCAGTGACTCATGGTACGGGCTCTGCTGGCGAATGTAGAATAGTAACAAACAATTTCTCCAATATACGACAATTTCATAGGTACCCAACTTTTATAAAATCATATTCCACTCTATAATACCAACGTCAGACACTTGTAACACTAATCAAATTGCTGATATGTGCCTTTACAAATGAGTCCAACTTCACCCTCTGATCAGACTGAATAAAATCGATGCCAATTAGTGTTACCACTGTACTATACTTTTCTCAATAAATTATTTGTATTTGTATTTGTATTTGTTTGTTACGAACAGTCCGAACATTAATAACTTTTGATGTATGCATTACGTCCAAAGATATTCTATATAGAATTTTACTTGAATACATCGCGTCTTGTCCCAAAGACATTAATTAAGGCAACCTGCCAGCGCAAGAAGGCGTTTCTACGAGATCAGACAAGCAACCTCATGTCCAATTTAAGCTGACCTGCGCTCGTTTCTCCTGCAAATTTTATTTCGTGTAAGCATGTTGATACACAGAGCTTAAGTTACGCTGGTATATCTCGCTATATGCGCCCAATAGATTAGTTTAATTATAACGCGCTTGTAGATGAAAACTATGTTGCTAGCTAAAATAATTATAATTATGTAAATTTATAAATTAATATTCTTAAGACTAACTTTCGATGGATTGCTAGTTTCTGTTATTAAAGTCGTACAAAGCACGCTTGCAAGTTGGAGTAATAGTTAAATTATTCAGGCGAGCAATTCGGTTTAATAGCAGTCTAGGTACTAGTACCTAAGTTTAGTATAGTAATAATGTTTGCACATACTGCTTGGCTATATGGAAGATGACGTATTAACTCACGTTTTGCTACTTAACTTTACTGCATACTTATTGTTTTTATGATACTATACTATAAATTCAAATTCACTGACTTATAGTTAGTAGTAGAGCAATAATTGAAATGTATATTAAATTAATTTAAATAGCCAATCTAAGCCTGGAATTGCTATGAAGATCATGGGGAGCCATGGGTGTCTTTAGGAACGTATCCGGATTACTTACTTTCAAGAACGGTACAGTATAACTTTTTAAACATATTTACTAAGAAAGCTATTATTTAGGTAATACATCTCCTATTCAGATTAAAAAACCTAGTCTAAATAACCTAAGCGATTAAGTATAAATGTTTTTTTTAAATTATGTCACATGTCTTTATGGTAACAAGTGTTTAAAGTTGGTGAATTTATTTTTGTTACATTGCAATTTTTCACTAGCAACTACGTAAATAAAATATAAAAGCTGAATAAACCTTCATTATTCCGTACTTGAAACGTTTACATTTCAAGATATGAAAAGCGGTAAATATGCACAGCGAATTATTTGTATGAAATCCGTAATTGCTTCATTATTCATACAGGCAGTAAAATATCTATACAAATTATTGTCTCATTCCGAAGCCATAAAGTGGAAAGTTGTGTATATATTTATGGTGTCGTCGCATGTAAACTCAAACAGTAAAATACTTAACCGTATTTTACTTGTCGTGCCGGTGACAAATATCAGCCGTTGTCATCGATCACAGGCAGTGAGCGGGAACGGGGAAATTGATGAAGCATTTTTCGAATCCGGACTCCGAACGTGATGCCGATAGGGTCACCAGATACCATTGTGTAAAGTTCTGAGAAAAATCTGAGTCATGAATGAAAATCTGACGTTTGGATAGCCTAGGGCTGTATAGTTAGTGGGTCAAGTTAAAAACATAAGAATGTTTGAAATTTAAGGTTAAATATCCGAGTGCTCGGCAATGTTCTATTCATACTTTTACTAAGTACTTTTAATATATGAAGCAAAAAATACTAAATTAATATGAATTATCGCATAATGGGTTATCAAATTACCATTTAAGAAAAGTTCTTAAAGTGTATATTCTGTGTGTGTGCAGTGACCAGAAAGGTTAACATGTGATTTTTACTTATTTAGTACCTATTCTATAAAAAGTAATGTTAATAATGTTCACATATAACATTTTTAAACAGTGTCTAAGATTGACATATTGGATTAAATCTACGTTATAATTTAAAAACAGTGATCAGTTTTATTAAATAACTAATCACTATTTGTATAAAAACAAAACAATCTGTCTTTTTCGTATTTTGACCGAAATTTCTGTCACCTTACATTGATGAGTGGCAACCCTATGTGTCGATATCAACGCATTCAGCACGTAATAATACCTCCATTATGCTGTGTTAGCATGTTTACTTTTGCGACTGATATGCGTCGTTCGTATGGTAATTTGGTAGGCATTTGTTCTTAACTTGTAACGCCTTACAAGATAGGGAGTTTGTATATCAGCTCAAAACTTTTGTTTAATTTATTCAATTTCGCTTTAGACTGTTGTTTGATTTAATACGTATGTGAACACTCCTAAACAAAAAAATAAGTTGATCACTAAGTGGCCTTTCTAAGAACTTTCAGTGCTGCCTTCATCAAACATCAAACATCAACATTTATTCAGCAAATAGGCCACAAGGGCACTTTTACACGTCAACATGGAATTTACATACTTACAGCAAAAAAAACACATCTACAATTATAAAATACAACTTTCTAAGCCGCAAATATAAAATCAAACTAAAGTATTACATAGAGATGTATATAGTCTCTAAATGTCGAATTACAAAAAAAACGCTATAACAATAGTATTGAAAAAAAGAACACAAAGATACAAAACTATAATCTAAAATTATTTAGAGATGTAAATGTCTCTAAGTGTCATCATAACTAAAAGATTACAATATATAGTAGTTAATCAAATTAATTTTAGAGATGTATAGACGATATTGACGACCGGTCTGGCCTAGTGGGTAGTGACCCTGCCTGTGAAGCCGCGGTCCTGGGTTCGAATCCCAGTAAGGGCATTTATTTGCGCGAGGAGCACAGATATTTGTTCCTGAGTCATGGTTGTTTTCTATGTATTTAAGTATTTGTATATTATATATATCGTTGTCTGAGTACCCACAACACAAGCTTTCTTGAGCTTACCGTGGGGCTTAATCAATTTGTGTAATAATGTCCTATAATATTTATTTATTTATTTATTTATAGGGTCTCTAAGAGTCAAAATCCTGTATAATAGAATATTTCCTTTGTAGAATATGTACCTAGGTAGTACCTACGAGTATGCGTAAGACAGCTAACGTGAGTGAGCCTCAGACGGTCATATCGGATCGCCTCCTGATCAATTCACAAGACATTTTGTCTCGACTGTAAGCACGTTCCGGAATGGTATAACTTAACCTCAGAATCCACATGTAACAACTTTTTTCTTAAAAAAATAATATGTTTTTATCTTGTTTTGATCCGACCTTCACAATTGTCTAGGGGCCCAATTCGGATTTTGTAATAGACATCTATTAGATATCTTTTAGACATCGCCAAGATACGATAACGATATGTTTAAGATCTAACCTGTCAAATTTGACAGTTCAGCGATTCTGGTGGATTGGTGGTCGTGGATTCTGGATTTTAGTTATGATGACACTTAGAGACTCTTGAACGATTTCCACAAGGTTTACTTAGATATCTAATTCACATCTAATAGATATTATCTAACACGATCATTCTATCGTAAAAGTGACATTGGTTGTCCGAATGGCGCTGCAAAAGAGAACTAGTTGAAATCTAAACTATAACGTATCTAGAATGGATCTAGTACGTGTCGGCTCTTGTGAATATCTTGAAGTTCGAATACGGCAGTTGTTCGCATCTCACGCACGACTTTCATTTTTCGCATGCACCAATCAGCGTGAGCCTTCAAGGCGGTGTCAAAACAAGACCAAAATAAATTGTTAAATGACAATCGAGATGGATACTGGATAGCTCGTTTCAAGTTGATTGTGAAAAAATCCACACCAGTTTGCATACGCATGTAGTGAAAAGCGATCGTTACCTTTATGGTTTCTACTCGTGTGCCCAATAATCTTTATGCGATCTAGAGACTTTCAGTTAGAGTGACATAAATAATATTATCATTTGAGTTTTCATTGTTAATTGTAATAATAATCTTATTATTACTGATAAGAACTGAAAATAAAAATACCTACGTTCTCTTTGTTACTTTACGAGTATACGAATAAAATGCCCAAAAACAAAGATGACCCATAAGGCCTCTGCCCACTACACCGTATCATACCATGACCGTGCTATGAACGTATCAGGCATGGAATGTAACGCGATACGGACTACTATGCCCACTACACTAGAGTGACATAAATAATATTATCATTTGAGTTTTCATTGTTAATTGTAATAATAATCTCATTATTACTGATAAGAACTGAAAATAAAAATACCTACGTTCTCTTTGTTACTTTACGAGTATACGAATAAAATGCCCAAAAACAAAGATGACCCATAAGGCCTCTGCCCACTACACCGTATCATACCATGACCGTGCTATGAACGTATCAGGCATGGAATGTAACGCGATACGGACTACTATGCCCACTACACTGTGTCCACATTGTTTCATATGCGTACATAACGGGTTTAGTGCCCGTAGTAACTGCGTATCATCCCCACAGCATCCGCCTATAATCCCCGTAGCATCCGCGTTTCAACCCCTTAGTACCCGTGTTTTATTCGCAAGAGCCAGACTCGTCAGAAAGAGCGAGCGAATGGTTATCATACTGGCAAGAGCGAGCAACAGATACGGCAACGCGTTTATAACGGGCTTAGAACGTACACCATAGGCGGTTATAACCCGTATGCTCACCGTTTCGCCGACTGCACGCACCGTTCTGGCAACGTTGCGTGCCATGCACGTAGCGTTTCGGCACCGGCAAAATATCCTCGCCGACAATTTTTGACGGTCCGTGCATGGCACGCTACGGGTATGGTCGGTGACGGAACGGGCTAGTGGGCATAGTCTCATACTTTTAAATACAAATAATATTTTTTTTCCTGACACGTTCCTACTACGGTCATGGTATGATACGGTGTAGTGGGCAGAGACCTTATGTTAAACGTATTGGTGCCCGACGCGGTCCCAGTACATGTCTTCTTTTGAGCATTAGCATGTCGAGCACTAGTACGTTTATAAACGTACTAGTGCTCGACATGCTAATGCTCAAAAGAAGACATGTACTGGAAGACATTATACCTTATACTGATTTTCAGTAGGCGTCGTTTTGTTAGCCTTTATGAATATCAGCTAAGCGTCGGCTTACACGTATGCAGTTAGTGCGGAGTGGCCATACGGGCACTTGCCTTGGTATCGCTGAAACCCAACCCGTGTCGAGATATTTACCATTACCGTATTTTCTGTTACGTAGCATGGTCTGGTCTATATGGTTGATTATAATATTGTTTGCTCGGAAACGCAATAGAGCCCGTACCTACCATGAGTCACTGACAGTGTCAAAACTGACATATACGCTATCGAGAACGTAATTTATTTTCTATACATCTCGTTTGTACTAATATGCGAGTACGAGCGAGATATATAGAAAGTAAATTACGTTCTCGATGGCGTTTATGTCAATGCCAAACTGATGGTAGCCGTTTAGGTATATTGTTGTACAATGTGCAACTGTACAGCCAGCCACAAAATTGCATGGCCACTTTATGAATGAATGTATTATGCAATTTTACAATTCGCTATATTACTTCTTAATTGGTTAAAGAAAAGTTATTTAGCTATATGACATTTATATGATCGATTAAATGAAAAAGGCATATCGATTCGATTTTCCCAGTACAAAGGATGATAAATTAGGCTACTAAAACACGTAGGTAGTGTATATGTAGGTGGGCACTCGGGCAGGATTGCAAAGCTAAAAATATACCCAGCCCCTGCCATTCGCAGTAAAGATCGATCCCTGGTTATTGGAATCCAACAAACAAGGCAATATCGGGACGGCAAGTTTTGATTTTAATCTTAAAAAAAAAAAGTTGAATTCAAAAAGGATTATACCAGGAATCATTAAATACCTATTAATATTATACCTATTATATACGCTAGCAACTGATATATTTGAAGTCGGTGCCAAGCCAAGTCATAATAGCGTCAGTCGGGTGTCGGTATTCTATGAGTTGCTAAATAGCAACATTGAGCTTCAAACGTGGCTTTAGCATCTAACGAGCATTGGCAACACTGGTTATCGAGGCCGTCAGAAAGACGGGGGTACTTAAGTGCTAAACTAGCCCGGACAGGCTGCTATCGGCCCCGGCAGCCGATGATTTACGAGTAATCCCCGAACATTGCCGAATGCGCGGTCCGTATGACGTGCGGAGATAACTCGTAAGCCCGATAGTAACCGGCTTGCACGCTTTATCAGCTTTTTTTGGCAGGACAGTGCTCGTAAAAAAGAGACATAATAATCTATTTGACGATCACTTTAGCCTTGTGAGACCACTTAAGTTGATCCTTTATACAAAACTGAGCCTCCTAAGTTTGAACTTATTTATAATTTTTTATATGTTGAGTGTTAGGTTAGACAGTGAAGCCGAGAGGGTAATGCAGGTGCTGGGCATCCCTGCGTTTCCTTAATTCCGTCCCAGGCGGTGTTAAGTCCGGCGAGGTCATTGTCTCTCCGATTTGCACCATAAATCGTCTGCAATAGACACAAAGGCCAATGGATTAGGTACGAATATTTTTTTATTGTAGCGTAAATACACCCATTTAAAATTACTCATAACATAAGCAAGTATTTTCGCAAACCTCTTTGTGATACCCGAGGCAAGGAATGTTCTAATTAGAGAATAAGCCGTACTAAAACTGGAACAAAAGGTCTAATAAAAACTTGTATGGAAGGTAAGACTAGGCTTTATTTAGCAATAAAAGTCGAACGCTGGTGTTATTAAAATCCTTACATGTAAAAATAAAAATAGGTAGGTAAAGTCGGTCTTGTGTACTATGTACGAGCAACCCGCCCTGGCTACGCACGGGTAATTAAACCAATTTAAATACACAAAACATTTACAAATTATACACGTAAACCTTCCTTAAGAATCACTCTATTGACATGTGAAAACCGCATGAAAATCCGTGCAGTCGTTTCTGGGTTTATTGCGAACATACAGACAGATGCGGCAAGGGACTTTGTTTTATAATATGTATTGATACTATTGATACGTATATTACGTATGGGTAACCCCGAGCATAGATAAGCGCGATGCGATGTCAAGATGCGATGATAAGCGTTGCAGTAGCGTAAGTGTTGCTTAAGTATGCTAAAGTCTGTATATAGATATTACCCATTGTCAAAATTATCCCGCTTTCTATGTTACCCAATACACCTCCAATAAATTTTGGTGACAATCTTACACAGATCGACCTAGCCCCAAACTAAGCAAAGCTTGCACTTGGGTACTAATATTAGACAATATACATACATAAAACACCCATGACTCAGGAACTAATTATCTGTGTTAATCACACAAATAAATGCCCTTACCGGGATTCGAACCCGGGACCATGGGTCACCCACTAGGCCAGACCGGTCGTCAAAATAAAAATTAAATCTAAATAAAATTTAAATCATTACTAAAATTTAGTGGAATAAAGTTGCTTTTGTTTTGTTTCATTTAGCTTTAAAAAAACTGGCCAAGTGCGAGTCGGACTCGCGCACGGAGGGTTCCGCACCATCAACAAAAAATAGAGCAAAACAAGCAAAAAACGGTCACCCATCCAAGTACTGACCCCGCCCGACGTTGCTTAACTTCGGTAAAAAATCACGTTTGCTGTATGGGAGCCCCACTTAAATCTTTATTTTATTCTGTTTTTAGTATTTGTTGTTATAGCGGCAATAGAAATACATCATCTGTGAAAATTTCAACTGTCTAGCTATCACGGTTCGTGAGATACAGCCTGGTGACAGACGGACGGACGGACGGACGGACAGCGGAGTCTTAGTAATAGGGTCCCGTTTTTACCCTTTGGGTACGGAACCCTAAAAAATAAAACAAATTCAATTCCACTTTCTAATAACACTCACTCAAATTTGACTGTGATTTTTTTTTGCATGGTGGGCCGCAAGAGGATAATGTGATTCAGTATGTAACAAAAAATTACAAACCTACGCAAACCAAAAGAAAAGGAAATTAATCAAATGCTTTCGAAAAATATTCTTGTATTTTGCGATATTAAGGCGACAAAAAAGGGCGTGTCAGCGTTGAGGGTTTAACCTTTTAATTTGGACGCCAATGACCGATATATCCGCACCGTAGGTTCAACGCCAAAGACCGATTAATCGGTCACATACCACAGAGCAACATCGACCTACGTGCATATACATAAAGTTCAACTTCAGTTTTGACACTTGATGTGGCGTCCGAGTGACAGCTTTTGTGTTTTACACGGCGTGGAAAAGGTTAAAACCCACAAAGGATTTTTAACTTGTTGGCATAGGCCGATGATGTTTATTATTTATTATTTAAACTTTATTGCACAGTAAAAATATACAGTAAAGATTTACTTTTTATAATAAACAATTTAAAAGGTCGAACTCGAACCATACTGTTCTACATTAGGGGTGGCCAGAGGGCTTCAGTAATAAGTGCAAATAGGTATGTACTTGGAAAAATACGACATATGCCGCCGAATGGCACAGGCACCTGCCGCGATAGCAGAGAACGCAGGTTCGATTCCAGCCTGGGGCACTGGAGGCCTTGGTCACTTTTTCTTAGTACCTATATGACATTTATTTCAGTTTATAATAAACCATTTGTTGTACGACGGTTGTTTGCATTGCTATAATTATTTTTTTTAAATAAGCTTTTACAATCTTTTTCGTTGGGTCTCTAGTGTAATCCATCCACGCCCCATATTATGTGTAGTTGTCATTTGAAATACAAACTAATCATCTTATCTAGCTGTAATCTCCGACAGTTTGTTTAGTGCTGACGAGAAACGCTCGAAAGCAAAGGTTTGCCGTGCTGTCATGAATACATACCGCGCCTTCTAATAAATGTAAGAATGGATGTGTCTCATCAAAAGGGAACTATTTACGTTAATTTATGGAGTACAATCGCACCCCTGCGCAAAAAGCGATGGTGGCCTAGCGGTTAGAGCGTGCGACTTGCAGGTCGCGGGTTCAAACCCCGGCTCGTACCAATGAGTTTTTCGGAACTTATGTACGAAATATCATTTGATATTTACCAGTCGCTTTTCGGTGAAGGAAAACATCGTGAGGAAACCGGACTAATCCCAATACGGGCCTAGTTTACACTCTGGGTTGGAAGGTCAGATTGGCAGTCGCTTTCGTAAAAACTAGTGCCTACGCCAATTCCTGGGATTAGTTGCCAAGCGGACCCCAGGCTCCCATGAGCCGTGGCCAAAATGCCGGGACAACGCGAGGAAGAATCGCACCCCTAGTGTAAATTTCATTCGATAGCGTGACAGGTCTAATTTTGTATGGGTTTTTGAACAGCGCGCCAAGCGGGATGTTTTGAAAACTCAAAATTTCATACAAAATGAGACTTAACGCAAACGCGTACGACACGCCACGCTATCGAATGAAATTTACACTAGGGGTACAGTTTAAAAATATATACTTAATTTAATTTTAGGACCTGATTGAAATGAGGTGATTCGTTACCGTTGGTGTCAGAAAGTTGACGTTTCAAAATTGACGTCTGGCGGCTGGCATATCTAGTTAATTTAAATGATCAAGGGCACCCGCTAGCTGGTGCGTGTGCACGCAATGGGTGCACGCACGCGGGTGCCATTCTAGGTAAAATCCGTCGCACGCGACTGCGGCAGTTAGCTTTGCTCATGCTCAATACTATTTTACATTAACCCGCTCGCCCGCTCCGTGCACCCGCGCCAGCTAGCGGACGCCCTAAAGGCCAAAAACACATCGTATACTCATTCTCATTCTCACAGAATTCGCCCCGACTTCATCCCAGCGCAGTACGCAAAACAATAGCAGTTTATTTATATTTGCACGGCTGAGCCTTGCCGTGAAAGCTCATTAAGCGGACAAAGATTCTGATTATTAACTCGCACCTCGCCCTTTGTTATTATTTGCAAAACTGGGGCTTTGAAAAACCTGTAATGTGTTTTTAACGATTTCTTTTCCAACGGAAAAGTTTCACGGGAAACTTGGTTGAGATATGGACTAGTTATAATAAAGACAGTTATTGTCCATAGCCGAGTCTACAGTTTGTCGCTTTCATCTAATAGTATAGTATATTTTAGATTACAGTCCTTACACCCTGGCGGATACACGAACAAGAGCAGCATCCGCTCGGTGTGTATTTAATTTGTCGTAGGGGCCCAAATGTTGACTTCATCTTTAAGCACGCCTCCCAAAATGTCCGGATCACCATTTATCCGTGTTCCGTAAGTACCTACAGGCGCCAGGCATACACGGCATAAAAAGTAACACTTAATTCGTCTCATTTAGGCAACAAATCGTTTATCACTACAAGTCAAAAATATTTTTAGGTACACATTGGCGAATCGTAGAGTATAGGGTGAACAGGGTGTTAGTCCCACTCACACAGTGGCTGGCTTTTCTGTGGTGAATTCGCGCCGTACCACAGTGTAGTCTTGGCATTTCCAAACGGACGACTTATCGGAGTTGTTTAGATTGAGTGTCCTTTGTATTTA
This sequence comes from Cydia amplana, assembly GCF_948474715.1. NCBI lineage: Eukaryota > Metazoa > Arthropoda > Insecta > Lepidoptera > Tortricidae > Cydia > Cydia amplana. The sequence goes on from NC_086080.1 coordinate 8,280,519, forward strand.
TTTGTCTCTGGTTAAAATTATTATTACTTCCTGGTTCCGGGTATGGTATGAAGTCCAGTAAATACATAATAATAAAGGAGGAAACTGTTATTGGAGCGGAATCTGAACGTCGTTGTGAAAACGGAGGTGAGATTCGGAAGTAAATAAGTAGTTCGTAACGTTACTATAACTCTCTTCTGTAAGATAAAGGTCCTTTCTCAATTGCACTGCTCTAAATTCCAACAGGATTACATTTTTGTTGAACCTTACCTTCTACCTTTTAATTGTGGGTACCATACCATCTAATTAGTTATACGTACACCTCTTTTTTAAAAGAACGTGATAAGTCCCTTAGATCAAATTTAAGAAAGCATTAATTTTATTTTGTATACCTGTGTTGTAAATCATGTGAGAAGTGTAATAAAAAGTTAGTATTGTATTGTAAAAGCGGTGGTGGCCGAGTGGATATGACGCCCGACTTTCAATCCGGAGGTCGCGGGTTCAAATCCTGGCTCGTACCAATGCGTTTTTCGGAACTTATGTACGAAATATCATTTGATATTTACCACTAGCTTTTCGGTGAAGGAAAACATCGTGAGGAAACCTGTATACATCTGCGAATAAATTCAAAGGTGTATGTGAAGTCCCCAATCCGCATTGGGCTAGCGTGGAGACTATAGCCCAAGCCCTCTCGCGCATGAGAGGAGGCCTGTGCCCAGCAGTGGGACGTATATAGGCTGAATTATTATTATTATATTATTATTATTGTATTGTGAGAAAAATAGGTATTATTTATTTATTTAGAAATTTAATTCAGGCAACAAGGCCCATATTACAAATACCTTACAGACTAACATACATATGTATTTTATAAATTTAAAACTAAACACTAGTTATTTAGTCGATAAAACGGCGTGGCTCCGTTGCATCGGCTGCTCCTGTGTCGGATTCGGCAGTTTGCCCCGGAACCTCCATATCTATCGTGAGATGTTTATCTTATGAAGACTTCGCAAATATTAGGGTCGTTCTACCGTTTCGTGCCGATTTGCCACTTTTTTGGAGATTTTTTTTATTTTGAAGTCACAGTGTAGAGTTTGATATTGTGAATGTGTATACGTATTGTGTATATTATTTTAAGAAAGGCACCTATATACTAGTTATACTTTTGGAAAACAAATAAGGAATGTAATGAAGGCACAGATGGAAATGAAAAAGCAAGGGAAGGTAATGAAACACGAATAGAAGGAAATGAAATTAGATTAAATATAAATTAACTTTATTGCTCAAAATCAAAGTGATAATATTTTAAACGATGGAATCATAAATATCTTGGCTTTTTAAAAGTATATCTACCCTGTTGACCTGTTTAATATAATAACCTACTTTTTAACAATACTTTTTAGGATGTTTCAGTATTCGTTTTCGGTCTCATTATTTGTCAGAACTAGAAACATATAATAATGAGATTTGTAATGTAAAAAACTGCTTACATAAATGAAATTAAAAAAGCTTAAATTATCTACAAATTTTTATAAAAAACAATCGTTATTTATGATAAAATATATTATTCGGGAAAGAACTGAAGTATAATTTTAAAGTATCCAGTATCGATGTAGGTAATGTGACTTAGCCGTCTTTGTAAAGGGCAGATGCTGTTTTTTTAAATAATGAAGTGGGCCAGAATATTATATTTCGAACACGACCATGATAAGCCGTTTCAAAGGGAACGGCGGGCCGAGGTAAAGCTGCAGGACAGCAGAGCTGGAGACGAACAAATAGTTGTGTATTAAAAAGCAAACTAGCGGACCGAAAACACGATGTTGAGCTCTAAAGCCATTGGAGGTCGAAGAGCGTACTCTACGAAATACAAAACCCTGTGTAAATAGAGGCCAAAGGCCGAGTACGCCCCAATAATCAAAATACTTATTATAAATAACAAACTCCATAGGGTTGTAGACTCAACAAGTCGCACTTTCGAGGAAAAATGCAAAGGTCAAGCCGCAGGAGGGTCCGAGATCACATTGGTTAAATTTTAAGCTCTCTTAGTTCTCAAGTTAGGTCTTCTATGGAAGCGCAACGTGATCAGACGGACTGGGCCTTCAGCGTTTATGCGGACCTCGGCCTTTGGCCTCACTTAGCAAAGTTCTGCTCTCTTGCAGATTGATATTTGGCCTTGCACGGAAATGTGCCCCTATCTGAAGCTCCCCCGGGTCTTCGGCCTTGCTTTTTAATACATTCGGCTATTGGTTCTTGTTTGAGGTCAGCTCCATTGAAGCTCAGTCTTTGACCTCGCACGATTGTGCCCGCTGCTAATAGTTAAAAGAAATTTTTAACACCTTTTGCAGAGCCCGGCTTTCGGCATCGGTTGCATTTGGGCATTGAAACAATTTAAGGTCTACTCTCCTGCGAAAGCTCGGCTTTCAGCCTCGCAGGAAAGCGCGCCACAATCGGACGCTCCGAGCTGCTTGCTCTTTCTTTGCGGAACTCGCAGAAAGGGGTGGGAATGGGACGCTCCTCTCCAGTTCTAGATGGTGTTGGACCATTGTTTCATGAACTTTCTAGATTTTTCTAAAGCTTGGCCTTTAGACGGTTACAAAGTTACAAGAAATTTCCCTGATACGGCCAACCTGTATTTTTAACTTAGCACAAAAAGAGGCTCCCGGGTGAGACCCTCCTCATAAATATCTGGCGTCGGAGGACTCTCTCTTGAGCTTTATTCAAGAACTATCAAAAGTTTTCAGTATTTTAATTAGCATATTTTTTTCATTAATAGGCGTTAGATAAGTTTCAATCGGGTCATCTGTCCAAAATGTTCCGCATTTATAAAATGTTGGAAATATGATGTATCTATCCGATATATTTACAATATTTGCCATGACAAAAAAAAACCTACTTACGCGCCTATCTGCTTATTTATATGCAATATCCACAACCAACAGGATTCCCATGACATAGTGTCGGGTATAGATAAGAACCTATACCCTGAAACTCTGTCAAACGGTCTAACGAAGTCGAAAGAATTGGACATATATACGTTTCAAAACATGGGAGTTATGATTTAAGAGCGTATGTGTGTATATAACTCTTGGGCTGTGGGCTAAAAACATAAAAAGGTATCACATCTGTCATACAAAATTATTGTTCATTTCCTTCCAAACTGGTTCATTTCCTACACCCGACAATATTGGAAGAAATGGAGAGGGATGAATTGGAGTGGAATGAACTTTCGACGGTTTTTTTAAATTTCTTTATAGTCTTTAAGGCTAGAATGTCATCAAATAAAAGTAATGAAGATATACCAAAATGCTAACAGATTATTAACAAGGTGATTTTTTTGCAATATATATAGCACCAAATTACTTAATGGATAAAAATGAGTAGTAACCGTGACAAAGTGCCTTTCCGGTGAGGAGAACCTAAATTACTCGTAAATCAAGAGCGCGAAACCTCCTTCGTTGACGTATTGCGGTAGACTAAGGTACTAAAAACACGTAGCAATCACAGTTATTCGTGAATAAAGGCGCGTTTAGATTTGGCATGAGTGGCAATTTTTTAGAGTGAAAATAAAGTCTTTCGCGTGACAAAATTAAAAAGTGCGTTCTCTCTATGATAATTTAACTTTAAAAATACGTACCATGTACCATTATAATACTGATTATGTGCTTATTTATAAACATTAATGGAAAGTAGGGTTTATCTGCAAATAATAGTGTTTTTTAATTTTCGAACCCAATGGTACGCCATTTTAGGTGCGAGGGAAATGAATTTTTCGCATGTTTTTAATTTTTATTTAGTAGATCATTAGGTTTAGCTAAATTCCAAAACTGGCGCATTTTTCGTACCACATAAACATACCTTTTAAAAATAACCACAAGTAAAAAAATATAATTTTAACGCTTCATGTGGGCTCGGACACGAAATCGGCACGAAACGGTAGAACGACCCATTAATGAAGTGAAGCGTGTTTGAAGAGGGCGAACCTGATCTCAAGGCATGTTCTACTTAACTTACTTAAGCATTTAAAATTTATACACTAACTGAAATGCGATACGATAAAATAAAATAAATAATAAGTTAAGTACTCCAGAAAATACAGAGTAGAATAGCCAAAGGCAGTGGTCGTAAAGCTGCCCTAACCTTCCCACATTTTACTGAGAACCCGCGTAGCAGGTGACGGCCATTTCGGACTTATTTATCGTAATAGCGACCGGTCGTTTAAGTTCTTTTGCGTGCCTGTCCGGTTAACGAAGCGATTTCATGGGTGTCGGTTTTGATTTCCAGTTTCACGAAAGCTTGTATCTTGTAAAAAATAAGTCTCTTTTTGCGGTTGGATACCTTGTTTTTATTAAGATTAGAAAATTGAAAAACTGGCTAAAAGGTATGTCTTACTCTCAACGCGATGCCGCGCGATGTCACGTAACAGAAGGCTGCTTTTATAGTATTTATGTAGGCTCCAAATATAATATCTTATATTACTTTGTTCCATTATACATATTTTTTTTTAATGTGCCATATCATAATTTTAATATATAGAAATATCTAGTACTAAAAACTAACCTTGCTTGCTACTCAGATATGATTTTTTCCGAGTAGTACCAGTTGGCGAGTTTTCAATATCATAATATGTCAACGCTAATGTTTTATGCTACGTGTCACATGACTGATTCTACTCTCATATATTAAGATAAGAAATGTGACCTTTATTTCACGTAAAGTAACTACTAAAGAAATATTATAATCATGAAGGCAAATTCATAATAGGAATCCAAAGTTAATCTCAGTTCAAGACTTGCTCCAAGTATCAGTAGCAATATGAAGCAAAATGTGCCCTGACGCGCAAGTGAACGGCATTTTATTAAGCTAAGTCAATTACGAGCGTGAAAACATATGGTGGTCCATATTTCACCTCAAATAACACTCATTTTCATCTACAGCCGAAAGCGCAAATGGGAAAATTTCATTAATGCCCAAAATGGAAAATGGTGCCATGATTGTGCCATAAATATCCCTTAATTTTTTAACTTTTATTAAATATTTTGTCTTTCTAGGAAGTCGTTATTTTTTATGAGATGGTAATTTTATGGCAGGGAGCAAAGGAGCTACGTTAATAGGTGTTTGTTTTTCTTTACCATTTGATGTAGGATCTACATTTTCGTTCCGCTGTTGTTGGGTCCCTATACCACGTCCAACAACAACATACTAAAATGCTAGTTCTGGATGCTGGTATCTGTAACTTTCGTCATTTCCATACTTATACTAAAAAGGTAGTTAGCTAAATTAACGCAAGTTTTACGTCTAGAATACGTATGGGTGCGTAATTGTATTATACATACACACACTCACACACACACAGCAGGTATATTGCTCGTTTCTTCGGGCTTAGGCTTTATAGAAAACCCTGAATTGTACCGTACACGAGTACACTTGCATTCAAATAACATAAGTAAACATTTTTATTTGCGAAGAATATGTGATACCTACTCTGAAATCAATAGATTACCAATTACTTATAACGCTAGCGGTTCGCCAAAAAACGCTGCAAATGGTGTTAAAGGTATGAAAATTGGTACTAGCACTATTAACCTTTGCAGTACAATAGATGTGACATTAATGCCCAAACCATTTAATTTAGCGCAAATGCCACAAGAAAACGATAAAGGTTAATGTGGGTATAGTTTATACGATTTTTTCCAGTCTTATTTCTGCAAAACACGCTAAGCTTGCAGATAACGTTGGTATCAATACATAGTATAAATCAAAGTCGCTTCCCGCTGGCTGTCTTTATGCTTAGATCTTTAAAACTACGCAACGGATTTTGATGCGGCTTTTTTTAATCGATAGAGTGATCAAGAGGGCGGTTTATGTATAATTTGTTAACCCGTGCGAAGCCGGGGCGGGTCGCTAGTTACTAATACAACGTGGTGACTGTGAACTAGTTAGTGTACAATATCTTCGTGTTATCGGCTGTCGTCGGCATTTGGCGTTGAGTCAGTAGGTGATCAATCAAGCGGCGAAGAACACGGGGGCGACGGACGGATAGATCCTGTCTGTGACGTCACCCACGTTGACTTCGAAATATATGTATTATGAAAGGCTGTAATACACGACACAATTTAACATCATTTTATACTACATATTACCTACCTATAAAGTTTTATTTCTGAAATGTAGAAAACTTACTGAAATAGAGAAAAAATAAAAATGTTATTTTGTGAGTAGTACTCGAGTGCATTTGAGTTTATACAAAGAGTCAAAAGGTATTTTGTTTTAGATGAAAAATGTCTTTAACATGGGTCAGTGTAGGCTCTCTTGCAAAAACCGATATCCGAAACCAGTTATTCCGAATACTTCAGAATGGTGAGAAATCCCGTATATGGGGACACTAAATATCATGCAATTATCAGGTGATTTTTAAATTTGTTCTACATACATTCTAAATGCACCTTACTACAAAAATGCGGCTTTCTTAAAATACAGCGTGTATTTTTGTTACGACCTATGTGGTCGTAGTTAGTAAGCTCTAATTAAAGTAAGTTATTGCATGTTTATTAAAAAAATATTTTCCCTTACAAAATAATTCAGCACGCACTATAATATCATCACTAGTTTGTTGTTGTTGAAAACGTTCTTACTGACGCGACGTCACAGTTATCACTAGTGACGACTAAGCAATATATTACTCGAAAAAAAAATACTACTTTCTTTTAATTCAGGCTAAATAATAAATAGAATCCAGGCTTCAATAAAAAAGTTACAAAGTGTTGACGTAATCGCACCCTAATCAGCATTAGAAGTGCCAAAGCAAGTGCATAAACTACTCCCTAAACGCGCTGTCAAGATGTTGTAATTCAAACTAAACTTAAAACTTTAAAGAGCGAAAACTAACGTTAAAAATGAATAATAAGAAAATTTCACACATTACATTTGACGCCATTTTTATACCATTTACAAATTTGAAATTGAAATAAAATAAACGAAGGGTGGTGAACCGCGGTAAGGCGTACGACCTTCAAACCGAAGGTCGCGGTTTCAAACCCCGGCTCGTACCAAGAGTTTCTCATTTGATGTGTCAGTCATATTGCCCAGTGGAGACTTAGAGAGCCAAGTGAGCAGTGGAAAAAATGCCGGGACACCGCTCGGCTAGAAGGATGATGAGAAAAAAACCGGCCAAGTGCGAGTCGGACTCGCGTTCCAAGGGTTCCGTACATTAAGTCCGACTCACGCTTGACTGCACATTTCTAATAGGTTTTCCTGTCATCTATAGGTAAAGAACTATTATGGGTATTTTTTTCAAAATTTTAGACCCAGCAGTTTCGGAGATAAGGGGGGGGGGGTGGATGGTCATTTTTTGCCTATTTTCTTGAATAACTGCTAAACTATTTATCCTACAAGTAATAAAAAATTATATTTGATATTCTTACAATGAGCTCTTTCATTTGATATGTAACACGATATAGTTTGAAAAACTTTATTTTTTTATTTTCTCATTTACCCCCAAAAATGGCCTCCATTTTTAAAATTCATTTATGTATTTACGTTATACGTCCATCACACACTTCCATATGTGTCGGTCACAAACTTACATATGTGTGCCAAATTTCAACTTAATTGGTCCAGTAGTTTCGGAGAAAATAGGCTGTGACAGACGGACGGACAGACAGACACACGAGTGATCTTATTAGGCTTCCGTTTTTTCCTTTTGAGGTACGGAACCCTAAAATACAAACCCATCGACATAAAAGTTTCAAATTGCGGTTGTTCCTACAGATGAGGTCACGGGCTCGACCTTGAGCCGAATTATAACAACACAATTACGTAAGCCGCTTAGGGGTTGTCTAGTTAGCTAATTCTGTGATTGTTAGGCGTACTTAGGGGTTGTAGGAACTTCCGTAACAGCCCTGCTCCCGATTTTAGGAAACGGAAATTGCTAATTGGTGTACCTATTCTGCTTGTTAACTTGTTGTCAATTATGTACTTGTTATAAGTATATATGTAGTAGAGCCATTTATTTCAATAAATATTATACATATTTAACTTACAAAACATGCCATGGTTTTTTTTTCTCTAAATAAATTTAGTATTCATAATATTTATACAGCTATAAATATAAGTACTGAATTTCGATTGTTACATGCATTTTTATAATTTAATTTTATAAGTAGTTTAATAATTAATTAATGATGTATTGTTTTTATTTAGTTCTGAAATATTTATTGAGATGTCCATTTGTGGACACAGTAGGCCTCTTCCATCGTGTGCCTTATCTAATAATTTTATATTTTGTTATTTTTGTGTACTTCTGCTTCAACGGAGGGTTTTAGTCTAATACTCCCGCGGCGACCACCCGTACTGGGAGATATAGAGGGTTCTTGCTTGTCATTCTGTTTTGTTGAGAGAGACGGGGATGCTGTTGGTTGCTATTGATCTTTGTGTGACGTGCTATCATGCAGGAAGCGTTTTATATCATATTTGTTCTTTTTCGAAATTTGCTGAGTGGTTGTCCTTCCCGTGCTCCCTATGTTGTCAGAGGTTGGTGTGATTTCTGGCGAGTTGGATAAAGTTCTTTTATTGTTCGGTTTCGGGGTGTACATTTTACTGTTGCTGTTACCAGGTAATATGACCAATTTATCATATTTTAGTATCGCAAAATTCCCTTTCTTTCTTTCTTCTTCTGCTTGTTTTTGTAATTCTTTACGTTTATTTAATACCTGCTGTGGAAAATCTTCGTTAATATAGTACCCGGTATCCGCCAGCATTTTCTTTCGTTTTAGTAGCTCTATCTTCTTTTTCGCAGTCGTAAAGGTGACAGGTCTGCATTTGTCAGTCCTTTTGCCCAGTCTCCTTAAGCTGTCTATATTTTCGCTGTCGCACTGTACCTTCATTGTTGTGTTGATTGTGTCTAAAATTTGTTTTTCTAAAGTTTTATAATCATTTTCATTTTCTTCTATGCCAAAAAATAGTAAATTCTTCTTTCTGGACTCTTTTTCTAAGTTTAGAATAATACGTTCTTGTTTTTCTAATTTTTCTTCTAGAATTTTGTATTTAGATTCGATGTGATCGAACTTTTCGTTTATGTTATCGTTAATTGTATTTATTATGCTTTCTCGCATTTCATTCCTTTCTACTTTCTGCTCCACCATATCCTTTTGAATTTGTTTTAGCATGTTTTTTATTTCATCCATTTTTGTTTATTTTTATGCAGGCAATCTCAGAGTTTGTACTGATTTTCAGTGTTAATTTAATTTTGATGTCCACGTCCTCTAGGGGCCAGTAGCTGTTTGTTCTAATTTGTAGTATTTATTTTATGTTGATTTTCATGCCCTCTAGTGATAAGTAGTTATTTGTTATGTTTTGTAGTACTTGTATGTCCACGCCCTCTAGTGACGAGTAGCAGAGGTTCATCAATCTTCTAGTAGATGTCACGAAACGACGGTATGTAAAATAAAGTGTCAAATTTTTATTTTGAAGTTTTTTAGGTTAAGTTATATTTGATAGTTTTGCACTAAATTCACTTGATTTAAAGTAGTTTATAGTTATTTTCACTGGATTTAATTGTCAATGACACTCATCGCTTTGTGCGCAAACACTGCGTTTGCATTTACTCCACTAATGTTCACTTCTGACAAGGTCCGTTGTTCACGTATCTAGAGGAAAATATAGTTAATCTTGTTGTTTGGAGTTCCACTGATATATATATTTGGTAAAACACTTTTTAATTCCACTTCATTGTCGCTCTCGCGACATTTTGAGGCAATTTACTATTTTTAAACACAAACAATTACGAGCAAGAAGTACACTCGCCGACACACCAGCGCCCTCTCAGTATATATGTATTTACATTTTAATCCTTTTGTTAAATAACCATACTGGCCATGCTACATTAGAAACTAATAAAAAACATGCTGGATTAAATTAAGTCTGGTCCTGTCTGCAACGATTAGGGGAAGGAACGTCAGAGGAAAAAGAATATCGTGGCTTAGAAATCTGCGCTAATGGTTCCAAAAACCTACACAGTCACTTTTTAGAGTTGATGATGATGCTGAACTGCGGCAGCAAATGGCACTAGAAGAAGACAAAGAAAAATAGGGATTTGTGTTTGACCTCATAACTACTGGGTATGATAATACATTCTTATGATGTTAGAATTTATCTTTATCCGTAACTGAACCTGATTTAAATTTCGCCAAAATGTACCAAAAAGAGTATAAAAATTTCAACAATTCAAAAAGCCAATCAAAACAAACATTCAAAAGGATCGAAATCTGCAATGTTCTATCGAATTGATATTAACTAGTCGATACCGAAGAAATGTCGGCGGGTATTGTCGGCCGCGTACAGTGGCCGGGTGATAAATATCGCAATGAATCGTAATCGGAGTCCTCTGTTGACTAATGTTTGGACGGGTACGTTTGCAAAGGAGCTTAGGCTTAGCGGGTTTCTTATCGTGAAAAATTGAACGGGTCCGATTCTAATCTCGGATAATTTTGGTTTCGTGGTTTTTGAATTAGCGGTTTTAGGTTATACTTATTAGATCATGCGCTATGCTACATGAGCAGAATACTATTTCTGGCGTTATATCTAACGAGTTTAGAATCCATCTAATCTAACTTAACGCCGACTTTTACGTAACGACGTGTGGAAGTGCCATTAAAACGTCATATTTTCATAGAATTGTGATTTTTATCGTGACAGTCCAAACTATTTCACCGAAAAGTATGTGCAGAGTAAGCTTGGTCGGACTCTAGCATGGTTAGATTATCTCTTGTTAGAATTTAAAGTGGTATTCTGTAAACGGCAAGGAACTGAAATAGTTCCGTCTCATATCTCGGCAAAAATACTTGTGTCCCAACTAGGGTTGTACTTACCTTACGTAATCTTTTTTGTCTTTATTTTATTTTTACATGTCGTCGCATAGTTATGAGGTCAGGAGGTCACTATTAGGTCCATTTTAATGACTTTTTTTGTCAAATATTTAGTGTTTGTGTTTGTGATTTGGCCTGTGATTTTTTATTTAGCATCGAAACTAGTAATATAGATTAAAATAATCAAAAGTGTATTCATTAAGTAGTTAAGATTTAGCTCCAGGTTTTTGGTTAGGGACTGAAAATCAGCAGTTTCGCTGAGTCTCACCCATTTTATAACACAAATATTTTTGTAAATGCTAATTGTTTTTGTGTTGTGATGTAATATGTTTGTGTTGGTAAATAAATAAATTGTCAACAATCTTCCTAAGGCAATTATTCCAATGTTTAGAAGATCATTCATCATTTTCATTCAGATTTTACATTGCACTTATGGAAGATCATTCCATAAGTGCAATGTAAAATCCGATTGCGACATCCCTACAACAGACTAAGATTCGCCACAGAGAGCTTCAATAAAGTCGACGTCTCAAAAGCAATTTAATCAGCTTTGTTCTTTATAAATAAGCGACCCATGGCAAACTCCACGAATTTCCGCACCAATAGAAATCTTCGGCCACATTCTCGCATGTGCATTGGACGTGTCTAAATTATACCGAATACGCGTTTTTTCGGTAGGTATGTGTTATAAAATTTGTCTGAGTGATTAAGGCATCGGGGTTTTTATTGCACTGTAAGACGTAAGCGACCTATGGAGTCGACATTAGTAATAAATTCAACTCATATTCATACTCATAGTCATTCATTTATTTAATTCTTGGTTTTAATTTTATAATCAAGGACCAGAACCTTGACGAGTTTATAAGCGATCTTTTAATTTTGCCTCGTCTTAAACTATAAAACTGTGATATTTATGTTTTTGTTCATGGTCGGTGTCGCAGGCACATTGTTGCATATCGAATTGTTTTTTGGCTAACGAATATTTATTAATTTAAGTCTTATCTTGTCATTTGTAACTTCCATGACTATACGACAAAGCGCAGCGTTTCGCCATACCTTTTACACGTCCTTATTGTCAGTTATTACACAGATTGACATTGACATTATATATTTTTTTAGATTTATATTGACATTATACTTTTGTTTCTGAATACCGCCGCTAGCAAAGGTTAACGAAGCATTAACGTGAGATTAGAGATCGCATGTGCATGTTGGTAATCAATGTTTCACAATTGAGAAAGTTTCCGCTGAAACGATTTCATTGAATGGGTTAACAATGAGAATGAGATTGCATACTTTTAATGAAGCGTGCTTATTTGACTAAATGCTTTGTTTTTATATCTAGAGTTAGCCCAAGCTTACTTGGCAACGATTTTGATAGCACAGACTGTGCAAATACTTGCAAATAATACAATTTGAAACGTAATAGTTTCATAGATGCTTGACGTTTAAAATAACACTTGAACAGTCTGTGTTATCAATATCGCTGCCAACTTACTTGGTCTAACTGTAGTGGCATTTATTAGTAGGACGGCAAATTGGGATATGATATTTTTCGTTCGCGGTTCATTATTTTTTGAGCGTGACACAATGACGTTGGAATAAAATTTATATCAAGCTCTGGGTTAAGTTAAAGACGTCAAAATCAGGTCAACGTTCACGATCGTCCCGAACCGAATTGGTTTGTATTTTTGGCATATTTCTCCTATTCAAAATTATTCTAAATAAAACAAGCAAACTTTATGCCCCAATCTTATGAAAGCTCATAATGCACATAAAATAAAAGAAAAAATACAATTATTTAATATTTTTACTGTAGGTATATACATAACCGAGTCCGTATACGTAATCCCAATACTAGAAGCCGCTAACCCCAAGTCGACATTGACGCGCGTATTCTGACAAATAATCAATCCAAAGTTTGATAGACGGCACGTACTCAGTTCGTTATCTCGTTCGAACGCGCTGCACCCGCACTGCGCGCGGTCGTATTCTGATGCAACGTTCGGTAACGTCGAGGAAATTAAACGTTTAAAATTTTATATTCTTTTTTAGGAAGAGCGAGACGTATTAGGAACTCTTAACAGTGGCAGAGGGCAGAAGAACCGATTGGCGATTACTCCACCTACATGAGCGAGGCTCTTTAAAATGATGACTATAGTTAAGTTCTTCTTAAGGTGACAGTCCATTTCCAACCGCAGCTGCACTACTGTCCATTTTACTATGGAAATTGACAGTAACAGCGACGCGTTCAGTGCAGCTGCGGTCAGAAATGGAATGTTACCCTTAATATCTTCACTTTCAATCACAAGTGGTGGTCGTCCGCTCTTATTTCACAAGGATAGTAAGTAATCAGCCTCGGTTTTACAACACAAACGCATGCTTTTCTAATTATTGCTGATCATCTAAGCCATCTAAGGTATCGTTAAGGCATGGTCTAAATACCCGCTGGAAATCAATATAGAGTTTGTTCGGAAAGAGAAGAGTCGTGGAATGTATTGGGCCCCATAGGTACATTTCACGACTCTTCTCTTTCCGCATAGACTCTGTCAGAACAAATATCAGCAAGACGGAATCGATCTGACTTTCGACTTAGCACTACAATAAAACTGTCGTTACCTGTTTCGTGCAATAGTTTATTACTTACTTAGAAAACTCAAAATTTGAGTACTCTCTTACTATATGGATCAATTGGATACACTTCCATTAAACAAGCTCCGGGTAAGTACAAGTCATGCAGATGAAATCATATATGATATACTTATTCTACTTATTATTATCCAGACTAGTTTGCTTATATGCCTGGGGTGGTGATTACCAAATTATTCCCAAAAACCATAAACTTTCTATTTTTATTAGTACACCTAACTTGTGCATTTTTGATAATGCAAACACTTAAAGAAAAATACCCAGATCTGTTTAAGTAAATATGTATATCAAGTGATGCAAGTACTAGCAATACCATTGTGTATTTACAATTCTACATCCACAGGAAGAAGCGACTCCACGTTATTGCCGAGAGTAAAAAGCAGCACCGCAATACGCAGAGCAATACACTATTCCCATCGACACAATACCGGCGCAATCTCGTTTCGATTCCAGAATAGATAGGGCCCTGGATGTTTTCAATGCAGCACCTGTTCGCCAACTTGCTAACTTCGATGCACAAGTTTGCTTAAAGTATTACGAAATTTCGAGCGTCCGCGTCCCAACTTACCCACATTATGTTTGTGAACCTGACGATATTGACGTCCTTGCAACTTTTCACCTCGGGAAAAAATCATATTCCTCGTTTTATACATATAAAAGAAATTGGAATTGAAACTTGGAGTTAACTTGCTCCCACCCTGGCGCAGCGAAGTTGCTCAGTTACTTTTGCAAATATCGGATAGTATTTCACAAAGAGGCATCCGATAACTTGACAAAGCTTGAAAGTTGTTTTTGAATTTCTACCCGTATTCTGAATATGTACAATTGTACAAGTATGCTTTGTAGCTGCTACGACTGACTTTAATACATGTTTGCCCTTTTAGAAGTGGTATTTTCTTTGTACCTTCGCAGTCAGGAATGTGCGGAAAAAACTACCCATCGCAATTCTTGAGGGAAGGATGTATAAGTATGAAGGTTATATAGCTAGATAACTTTATGTGAGATGGGATTCTATTTACTTACTTATACATACAGGGTGTCCCAAGAAGTAGTGATATACTGAAGCTGGGAGGTAGAGGACCTAGAGGGCTATCTGAATCACCCCATGTATGTTCCGCGATTTTTCGTATTTTCGGAGTTATGATTTTTTTTAATTTTTCACCTATCGCCGAGTACGATGAGATTTTTATTTATGGTGACGTGAATTATTGCGGTAGATGCTTGATTTTTTTTGTATGCTACGCTGATTTATAGGCCAATTCAGTGTGGTAACATTTACTATCGTTAGATCTTTGAATGGAATTAAAAAAAAAAATTAATGCCAAGAAAGATAAAATTACCCAGTATGTTCACAACTTCAAGGGCGCTTAGAAAAATAAAACATACTGGGTAATTATATCTTTCTTGGCATTATTTTTTTTTTAATTCCATTCAGAGATCTAACGATAGTAAATGTTACCATACTGAATTGGCCTATCTATCAGCTTAGCACACAAAAAAAATCAAGCATCTACCGCAATAATTAACTCCAAAAATACGAAAAATCGCGGAACATACATGGGGGTGATTCAGATAGCCCTCTAGGTCCTCTACCTCCCAGCTTCAGTATATCACTACTTCTTGGGACACCCTGTATATTTCCAGTTAGTTGGCTCCAAAACTAAAACCGTGTAGGATATGATTTTCAAAGTGATATTCCAAATTAGAAAGTGTAAACTGACAGCAGTTTTAAAAAATGTTTTGAGATTCAGGCATTTTCAGCGAAAACAATTATGACAAGTTAGGTATATAAAATATGAGCTGTGTTATAGGTACTTATATGCGTATGCAGATAATTAATTGCAGAAAATTTATTATTCAGCATACTTGTCATAACAATTTTACGTGTTTGTCGTGCTACTTATTAACACTAATACCTATAACTAAAATGTCGACAGAATTTACTACTACAATTTCCACGCAAACTTTAATAATTAACATCCACATCCTATATAACATAGGTGCATATCTATTTTGTAGAAACAACAGTCTAACTAACATAACACACAAAACAATATAATCGTCGCGTTGCAGCAACGAAGCGTAATCTTTGTCCAATTTAAAGTAACAAGCTGAATGCATGCGCGCCTAATATAGCAAGCTGTACGTGTCATCGGCTTTTGGAGCTAATCGCGAGAGAGACGGTTGATTGCATAGCGTGCATTTTTCTTTTGCGTTCGCGCCGGCGGGAACAAAGCAACTATCCGGATTATTAAGCCAATTTACTATCTAGCTGAATAAGCACTTTGATTTTCTAATAATCGAGTTTTCCTATCAGTCCGAGCCAAATTAGCTCGGCTTTAACAAAGAAGCAGAATTATATGCATTTTCTTCTTACTCTTAAGAGGATAGCGGACGATCGCGTCTCCATACAAACGTAGTCCCCAATTTCCCTCCCTGGATACTGAGTAATACTGACATTATGGAAAATTACAGGTAAAAATGGGAACTACGTTAGTATGTAGAACCAGTCACGTGACTTCATCCCCTTTCGTCATAACAAAAAATATATCAACATTGAAAAAAACCATTTGCGATACAATAAAATAAAATAAATATACGTATTCGAATCAACATTCAAGGAATAAATGAACAAATAATTCAAGAAATGTATTATTCATTATTTTGACCAAAGTATAACGAATGCTCGAATATCTCAGTGAATAGAAATATTATCCTTCGTATAATTGGACCTCATCACCGAGTGCCTTTGATATTTTCGAATTATTCAAAGACTTCTAAATTGTTAGCGAGCTTACGAAGTTAGGCGCGGATTTGTTTGTGTTTTGCATTAGTTACTATATTAGGTACCATAGCTTCCTCCTAATAAGACCCAGCTGAAACATTGTCCAAGTGGATATCAGAAACTATAGGGGCAGTAGCCAAGGTAACAATCGTTTGTAGATAAATGCTAATCTAAAAGTAAACATGTTTCGGGATATCTGATACAAGGAAAACTCACGCAATAATTTTAATACATTATATTGGCGATTGGCGTCTTCCATAAATAATCGTCACTTGGTGCATTAACTCTTATTCTAGTTTTTAAAATAATAACGAAACTACTTTATTCATACATAGATTTAGAAAACAACCTGATCTCATTTATTTAAGTAGGTAAGAAGACGAGGCCAGCATATCCAAAGTAAAAACGGAATTTTACTTATAACTTGCTCTTAAACATTTTCCACTTAGAAATACCAGCTTGAATTTAACAAAGAGGCTATCCTCTAGTCTGAGGCTACTAAAATGAAACTTAATGATAAATGCTCTGTCATGTAAAGTTTCACAATCAAATTTTGCAAGGGCTACATAGGACATATTACTCGGCCGGCCACAGCGTCCTAAAACGTTAAAATTCATCAAAGCCCAATTTTCTGTTTCATGCACCACATGGTAGAATAATAAAGGCGCACGCCCGGTCATTAATAATATGGCAACCTCAAAACGAGCCATCCGGACCAGTTGACAAATTACCACCGTAACTAAGGTGTCATGCAGACCTTTAACATATAGAGGGGATGATTTTTCAATCCGTGCCCATTATCTAGCGATTACAAGGGTGGGCCCAGACGGATTTGGGCTGTTTTTGCGCGTGCGGCCGACCAATGATTTATTGAGGCGGCCGCCGAATCGTTTATATTTTTTAAAACTTTGTTTATCTTTCCGTTTTTTCGGATCAGGGTGGTTTATTGAGACCCCACCTTCGGCTTCCATCTGAAAGCAATTTGGCCGAAGGTTTAAAGTTTTGTAAATATTAGAGGTGAGTTTCCTGTTATGGATTGTTGTAATCAAAGTTTCAACTTTTTGAGATTATTACAGTAAATAACAACTGATCTTCTCTGAGTAAACTGCCGTATTAGAACATCAAGATATTCACAAAGAGACGACACGTACTAGATCTATTCTATATACGTTATAGTTTAGATATCAACTAGTTCTCTTTTGCAGCGCAATTCGGGCAACCGATGTCACTTTTACGTTAGATAGAGTCAGATATCTATTAGATGTGAATTGGATCTCTAAATCATATCCTGTGGAAATCGTTCAAGAGTATCTCCAGAATCGCGCAAATTATGTCAAATTTGACAGGTTAGATCTTAAACAAAATCGTTATCGTATCTTGGTGATGTCTAAAAGATATCTAATAGATGTCTATTTCAAAATCCGAATCGGGCCCAAAGTTAAAATCATGAAATGGCTCTCTGAAAATATTTGATTGATCACTCAGTTATATTTCTGACCATTTAGTATAACGTCTCAGGTCTATTTATCACACGGGTGTCGGAACGGATCATAGCATCAATGCATCTTACCTTCCCGCAAATTGGATGGCTAGTCGACGTCAGAGCTTATAGTAGTGAGGATTTTTTGCTTTGTTTTGGTAAGGATGTTCCGATATAGGTACTCTGAGAATATCATCTGACCAAATATAAATTAAAAAAATGTCACCGATTCGTAAAATATTTTTCCAAACTGACCCAATTGTCTTTGAGAAAGTGGGGAAAAATATAATAATAATCGTCCTTTTAAATCTTGCATTCGGTTTAAAAAAAATATCATTGAGACCAGCTTTAAGCGAGGTTCAATCAATTCCATATTTTCTCATATTCGTAGTCAACTATTCGAAGGCCACGCTACATGAGCTACGCCGTAGGCCGTAGCAGCATTTTTTATTAAGTAGGTAGCTAATAATATCATTGTGCCAGATAAAGTAATATAGTGCAATGCAGAGAAAGTAACGATACATTTTGATTTCAATGAATGCTTACAATGCTATCAATTTAATAATGTAGTAGTCTCTAGATAATTTTGAGATTACACTTTTACTGGTTCACACGAGTTAAGTTACGCTCGTTTACGTAACGTCATCAGGCGGTTAGAAGGCGGCCTTATCGATTTAATCGCTGTCTGAGGCTTGACGAATGATCACGGCTCGCGCTCTGATACCGTATGATAGCTTATAAAGAAAACGAAAATAAAATTGAAGTTGAAATTCTTGGAAGAAAAATGGGTCTTAAAAACTACATACTTTCCATATCAGATCTACCGTCATACTGTCTAGATAATATTATGTATCTGCCATTCCATAGGATGGTCCACGGCAGCAACTCACCTGTCCCTAGATTATGCAAGGTAGTAAATAGCTGTAGCCATATAATGGATATACACTTTGACTCTGCGTATCACTTTAAAAAATCTGTTCGGGCCTGCTTAGCAAAAATAATAGTATAAGTGAGTGATATCCACTCGATGTAATAATGTCTGCCCCCTTTATTAATTTAATGCCTGCATTATTATTGTAAACGGTATGTTAAGTATATGTAATTTTAGTAGCTTAGTCAATGCAAGTGGTGTTTACCTGTAAGTAATTGTTACGCTTAGCATAATTACTCAAAACGTTTGTGGTTGTACTTTATATAGTGTAAACTATTGTTGGTGAACCAATAAAAAAAATATATATATATATATATAAAAATTCCACGAATAACAACCGTGTGTTAACCGAGAAGACGGTAATATATTGTATGAGTTTTAGAAAATTACTACTATGGCTATTATTTACGCTTAATCCCAGTTCTTGCTAACATATCGATACAAATCGCATTTCATGTGACAACATTTTACGGCATTTAGAATGGCGAATAAACAGATTCAATGCTTCAACCATCAAATAGTAACAGTTGAAACCGTTCGTATAGTAAGTGCGTGTATCGGATTACTCAACCGACCCGAGCGTTTACTCGAACATTGGACGCGTATTCAGCTTTGTAAAATATGTAACCAATTTGATTTCAATGAGCGTCATGCTATTATTATATGGTCATGGGCGAGCTATATTAGTTAAGTGTACTTAACTAACAGTCGCTGTAGAGATCTCGTGCATTCGGCTGTTGACGTATTTCGGCTTTATGGCGCTTGCACCAGTGAGTGCAACCGCAGCACACTGATGTTGAAAACAAACTGTTTGATTGCCTTTGAATTATAAATTTCTGAATATACCCCGCTCTCATGCCTACTGCGACATGTTTGCAAGTCAGATTAATTTGCATAAACAGTCAAATACAAGTCCCAAAGTAAACCATTCTAAATTCGATGGTCGGAAAGTTGTATCTCAGCAAACATGGACATTCGTAGCAAATGTGACCTGAATTAATATTTGACCAGCCGTGTTTGAGCCGAACTTGTGCCTTCATTTGGCTGCGGGGCTTTTCGGTCGGCATAGATCACTTTACCCTACTCGTACCTATTGAATAGGGGTCTTTTTTGAGTCGACACCTCTTTGGGACAAGAAATCTTTGGCCCTCCTTTCAATTTTACTGGTATATGTCCGAAACGATTTCCACATGACTTTGAAGGTTATAGCGGCTAGTTTGGTATTTCACTATGATATCTTCTCCTGCATTAGACGGAAACTGTGAGAGGAATTATGGTCACAATCCTAATGGATGTAACGTTAGTACGTTTCTATACTAATTCAGTTTATTATTAAGTCTTATTACAATTGCGAGCACATTTACGCAGTGGCGTAGCTAGAGGATACGGCGCCCGGGGCAGGCACCAAATTTGCGCCCCCCCCCCCTCCCCCAAACGAAATGAACTAACGAAAGGGTTACTTTTTACTTATTATAAGTTTACTTTTGATTTAGACATTTGTTTTTTTTAGTCCATCGGTGGCTAACAAGCTTACGACTCACCTGATGGTAAGCGGTCACCGCATCCTATGGACGTCTACACTCCAGGGGCGTTATATGCGCGTTGCCGACCATTTTAAAACTTATACACTTCTTTTTTGGAGATCTCCTTAGACTTAAAGATTCAATATCGCTTGTAAGTTTGGGATCGTAGACTATTCATAGCGCGCCTTTGGACTAATTTGAAGGGACCAAGGTGGCATCTAGGTGCTCCTTCCCAAAGGTGACAGCAGTACTCATTATATGGGATCTGTCCATGGTCGTAAATACGCAGCATTTTTTAACGGGTGGGGCAGAAGTAGGGGAGGCTTGGGACGTTGTAACAGGGTACGGTTAAAACAGAGATTCTTAGCTTATGGTCAGATACCAGGGTGGGACAACTGCCCCACCTTGCCCCACCGTGGGTACGCCTATGGATCTGTCTGCCCCAGAGTAAAGTATCGCCTCCCTTTATTGAGCACACCGAGTTTTTTGGATACGAGCGCAGCCTACCCAGCAAGGTGGCTACGAAATTATTGGACGTCACTGATGGAGATGTCAACACCGAGGCTCCCAATACTCCCTGACATGGGAAGGGGATCCTGTATACAGGCCACAGGATGGCTAAAAAATAGCTGCATTTCCGTTGCCAGGGAGGTTTTGGGATTATGCTGAGCAATTTTTACTATGAGACCAACCCATAAGTCGCGAAAAAAAAATTTGACTGTTTCCTACATTTTGGCTGGTCCATTTTCTATGGGAGGTCTTTTGCCCATTTTGGCGCCCCCCCTTGGACGGCGCCCGGGGCACGTGCCCCCCCCAGCACCCCCCTAGTTACGCCACTGCATTTACGGCTTCTGCGACCATGTCTTACTTAAATATGTGAAATGGCTTGGAATGAAACTGAATGTCACCATTTCACCTCATGGTGTAGCTCGCACTAACTACAACTAAATATTGGTATTGCAACCTCTATAGTCCCAGAGGTCCTTATGAAGGCTTTATTCCAAAACGTAATTTGAACTGTAATTAATTGAAGCAAAGTTCCAAATTCAAAGACCAAACTAACGATTCTGGGACTTAGGAGAAATGCGGAGATTGCGGAGTCTCTTGGAGATAGTTCATGATAGTGGGTAATTTTGTATGAACTAATTTTCTGAATTAACAGTTCCAGTGTGCTGGTGCTCCGTACAGTCGATGACATAGGTAAATGTACATACATATGGTCACCTTATACCTAATACCAACGACGTAATAAGGTGAAATGTGTTAACACATTTATTATTTTGATCATAGAGGGAATGATTAATTCTAGACCACAATGGATATCGTCGTTAAAGAGAAACAACTCATTTGGTATTGTTATCTAGTTGCCAATTATTTTACTGTACCTATTACGGTAGGTTTACTTACGCTTAGAATTCGTCGAAGTGGGAAAATTGTTGGGGTCAAAATGTCAATTGAAATACTGTCATCAGCATCACAATCATCCTTACAGCGATGTCCCTACTAATAATGTGAAATTTTGTAAATTTTGTGAGCTTATTTAATAATATAGTTACTTAATACCTACTTACATTTAAAGTTTGGCTTTAGTTTCAAGCTTAGCTAGCAGCAAGCTGTTGGTTTCGCCGTCTGACTAGTATTACA
Source organism: Cydia amplana (assembly GCF_948474715.1). Lineage (NCBI taxonomy): Eukaryota > Metazoa > Arthropoda > Insecta > Lepidoptera > Tortricidae > Cydia > Cydia amplana. Next base: position 8,302,372 of record NC_086080.1, read on the forward strand.
TGCCGTTTCTTTGCACAGTAACCTACAACCGGTACTCTAAAACGATAGTTTTATAGTGTAAGGTACTTATTTGAGACTAAATCGTAAACAACGTAGTTTACTGCTACCTGCAGTAGGGGCGCACTCAGGGTGGCATTAAATATTTGATTTTAGAGAAGTTTTTATTGCAGTCTCCGAACGTGTTCGCGATAAACGGAGGGGACGTGACTAGAGCACGCTTAGGTGCCAGCCCTGGGCTGTTGTTGCAATTACTTTTCCGACACACGTCAGATTAACCACTTTACTGACAATAAGTATGAAGTACCTAGACTTATGACGAACAATTTAGTCATATTTTTCTAAAATAAGGATAATGGCGCAATTATATTGTTAAATACCCTGAATTTGTTAGCTGACATAGATGTCACATTATACTAATGAAAATGTGACTATACCCTCCAGTGATGGAGGCCGGATTCAAACATTTCGAACCGGCGTCTTCACTTTACGCGGCTAACGCCCTGGAACCCTAGGCTACCTCGTCACGGCGGTACCCGTACAAACTTTTCGAGTACATACATCTAAGAAATACAAGGATAATTTGTTCCCAAAGTTACCCTGCATTTGTGGATTTTTAATGTTGGTTTATTTATACTTACATTTTTAAATATTTCCCGAGAAATATGTTGATATGATAATTAAAATTAAAAAACGCATTATACTGGTTATATATAAGTGCTCGACTGACCTGTGCTCGGTACGCATTTAAAATACTACGTATAGTAAAATACACTGCAAGTTAAAACTTTCCATTACAGAAGTAATACCCGCAGAGAGAGTGCTAAGTCCCAAGAAAATGTTAAGGCGTTAATGGGAAAGAAATACCATTTACTGAAAACGGTCAATTCTAGAAAAATATGACGGTCTTAGCGTAAACTTTAAAGATGTTACATAGAAATAGAAATATAAACTTATTGTACAAGATTTTACTCTCACACTAAACATCACGTTGCAGTTGAAACCAGGGATGTTGCGAACATCCGCATCCGCATCCGCAACCGCGGAACTTCCGCATTATTTTCAACATCGCATCTGCATCCGCATCCGCATAAAATCGATGCGGAGCTTATGCGGATGCGGTTGTCGAACAATCGGTATGGATCGTCTTAGCGGCGGCGTAAGTGCTAGGTAATTTCGTCATTTATAACGAAATCGTCTAGATCCAGAAAAGTCGGCCAAGTTACTGTTTATTAAATATAACGCACCTATATTCTTGCTCAAATACTAAACGTTTCGTTTTTTTTTAATAAAAAAATACTAAAAATTTAATATTTGACGTTTTCTAAGTACCTAATCTTGACATCCGCATCCGCATCCGCATCCGCGGATGTGAGCCTTTAAATATGCGCATCCGCATCCGCGGATGTCAAAAAATCTGCATCCGCAACATCCCTGGTTGAAACATCAACTAGACATCTAGGTCTATATATGTAATGGATAACTCCAATAATTTAGCCAATTAAAACACCTTTTGTGAATGTTGTTCGATTAGTTAAAATATTCCGTTAATAATACAAAACTCGTATAAACTTCAAAAAAGAGGCTTTCATATCTCGGCCACTTCATGCCACTTCTCACTAATGAAATAGTGCAAAACATTATAGCCAACTAAATTCAACTTTTATTGTGACCTTTTCACGGCAATGCAGACTCGAAAATACTCGTGATTTGACATTACTTTCAGTAGATCTCACTCGCACAAATTTATAAGTACAAGCGAGATACACAGAGATATAGCGTATCAAGGCCGTATTTATTATATTAGAATGCAGTTCCAGGGAATATCCGACGTGAGAGTAGGGTCGCATACTCGATTTCCGCCGCGGCACAAACATTTGAATGGGCGAAGGTGTGGACTTTGTCCCTCGTTATTCCTATCGTAGTTTGCGGTGTATGTAATAAATAAGTAAACAACTAGGGATTGAAGCTGGCCGTTTGTGTGTTTTTTTGGATAAGAGACACTTGCGAACGTTCATAAATATAAGGCAAAGGAAGGCATTTTGTTGGGATAATTTCATACCTGTGTCGTTTTATGTTGATGTTTCATAATTTTAATAGGGATGATGACACATGTTGAATTTTATAACAAAATCTAGTAAAATAGATAGCAAATGAGCAATTAATCACAATATTATAGTAGTTTATGCAACAGTGATATAATAAGGGTTCTTAAAATTCAAGGGTCGAAGTTACAAAACGAGACGTAGTCGAGTTTTGTAAAAAAAGACCCGAGAATTTTAAGAACCAATTATGAGCTGTTGCATACATTACTTTTTCTATGACAGCTGCAGCAAAAAAAAAAAAAAGTTATTATTAAAAAAAAAGAGTTATTATTAAAAAAAAGAGTTATTATTTAAAAAAAATTGAGTTATTATTTAAAAAAAAAAGAGTTATTATTGTAAATGAAAACATACCTCTTTCAATCAAGATGATCGGAACTTGTATCTTAAAAAAAAATAAAGCAGTTGTATTATACTCATAAGATGACTGCTAGCAGTCATCTTATGAGCCTATAGACAAATCATTCAAATGACATTGCTTTAGATATCACTGTCAGTCATTTAATTGACACATTTAAGTGCTGGAGTAGAAAAAATATATTAGAAACGGGTCACTCACGTATTTTAAGTCGAAAAACGCTCGACATGTTTCACTTCGTACCGAGAAGTGTCATATACGTGAGTGACCCGTTTCTAATATATTTAATATGTCTTTGTCTCACGGAAGTTTTGTTACTAAAATTAATCACAATATTGTGGAAATTAAAAAAAATATATGGATATGATACAAAAATACAGCACCCTGAAAGTTTCATAATTTAAGTTTTTTTTTTAACTTCCAAAAACGAAATAAGTAAGGATACCATTCGATTTCTCACAATTTACCCAAAAAAAGGTTGTATAGCAACTATATACATAAACACAATATTTCACCGACAAAAACGCAATTTACTTGTTTTGTTCATACTTCAAGATGCGCTCTCAGTGACCTTGACGTCACGTTCACATAGCGATTTGTTCAGGGCGTTTCGCGAGTGAAGTACGACTGTCAGACTTTGACTATGATTTCTGACTTTTGTATTGCTTTAATGCAGCGGTCGGCAACCCGCGGCACGTGAACCTGTCACTTGCGGCCCGCGAGCCTCCCTGGCTATTTTGTATGTAATATTGACAAACGACAATGTCTGATAAAGTCATAAATATTAACAAAGTGCGGCCCGCGTCAACTTCGTTAACTACTATGTGGCCCTTGGCTGCTAAAAGGTTGCCGACCGCTGCTTTAATGCAATGGGTCCCATAGAGACATTTGATGCTAAAAACAAACCTGAATGAAAATTTGTCATGTAGCCTATTGACCGTCCCTTGGAACTTTGAAGTTACATTTGGATCGTCAATTTAGTTGCTGATGTCACCGCATATATAGGTAGCTGTCGCAATTGGAACGTTCGAGTCCGTCACCAAGCGTACTAAGAATATTGACAGTGATATCGCTCAAGATTGCTTATTGTTCCTATCTTGATTTTAAATATTTTAATGCTGGATCACTTTGTTTTGTAACTCGATAATGCTAAGCTTTTTTTTATTTGTATTGAATAAAATTCAGGTAAAATAAGTTAGCAATATCTGGGAGACCGAGCTTTGCTCGGAAAACATATAAAAACTCGAAAATGCACGTTTTCCCAGAGATAAAACCTAGCTAGATCGATTTTTCACCCCCAAAAACCCCCATATAGCAAATTCCATTGAAATCGTTAGAGCCGTTCCCGAGATCCCCGAAATATATATACATATAAATAAATAAATATGCAAGAATTGCTCGTTTAAATGTATTAGATAAATACAGCACCATTCTGTAAATCATAGACAACATATCACACAATAAATTTTAACATAATACTAGGTTGGGTTCGATTTTCCTGCGTTTCCCAACGTAATATTAGATCTAATTCAAGTCAGATGCAAGATTCCCACGCCTCAGCTTAGATTCCTCAGAATTCCAGGAGGGCGATTCGAATTTAACAATTTGGAACAGTTTTCATTTAGATTATTTACTAAAACGTTTATGTTTGGCGTTTCGCGGACGATTATCAACTTGAACGTTTTGAACGGTCGACAAACATCACTAATGATAATCGGTTTTTCAACCGGCGATATTTGTTTCTGCTTACATTTACTAATGATAATCATGTGTTACAATCGTGAAAGGTTTTATCAGGGTTTTCATTTTGTTTTGATACGACCTTGAGTCGTGTGCGAGCTGATTGGTGTACGCGAAACGCAAACTCAATTTTTTTTAATCAGAATCAGCCTCCACAGTGACGTAGCACAACTAATTGCGCCACATATGTCACTCAGGGCCTCAAACATTTATGGCACTCGCTAGTGAGTGACGGGTTCCTGCTTTCTAACTCGTGAAAGTATGTAGAGGGGGTATCCACCTCGGATTGTTAATGTTAGTGCTATATACGGGTTCCTATTTCTCTGTTAATAACTATTTATAAACCCATTCTATTTCTATAATACTACATAGATAGGTATATGAATTTTTTTCATTATATGAATGAAGCAAAACTATTAAAGAATTCGTAGAAAGAAATTGACTGCACCGTGCTTATGCATTATGTTGATATTAATAATTATGGACGATTAAAGTGTACTAATTATGTCAAGTAAGTAGCGGCTACAAAATCCTTTACTTGGGCGATTTTCATTTATCATAAATTCATTTACCTACAGATGATACTGGCTAAGCCACCAATTTAAACATAAATCTCAAGGCTATATTTTATTAAGTTATCGCAAATCTTCAATGATCCTCTCAGATTAAGGGGTAGCCCAAAGTAATTAAGTTCTAAATAATCGTTATTCCGATGCTAGTCTGAAGAGATTGCTTTGAAACCTTATTGCGAAAATATATTCTAGACTTGTAAAAAACACATACAACAAACTGACAACAAATATTAAGAACTAAGTTATTAAATGCTGTAAGTATATGTTATTATTTACATAAGCAGCGCTGTGAATACTAATACACATGTATATGTACATGTAAACGTAATGTTCACGAAATTAGAACAAAATACCAAATTGCAATCTTTAATTACAAACATAACCGTTAGGTGTGTAAACCGCAATATCATTGTGCAATTACGTACACCCGACAATTTAGTCAAGCTCCCAGCTATAGGTACCCCAGTAAACCTTATGCTACGGTGATAAATGCCATTTTAGTAAATGAGAATTATTCAAACAATCTTGGGCACGCCGTACGGGGAAATTGGTCATAAAGTGCAAATCTGTATTAGCTTAGGGACCCTGAGCTATGGTTTATAATTAACTTTCGTTTATTTATATGAAGCGTTTGTTTTTATCAATGAAATTAAATTACTTAATAATTCACCGTTGAACAAGATTGTCTTATGAATAATAAGTGTCTCATTTCTCGAGGAAATTATAGATGGACAGAAAAAGCTCTGCTGCGAAGTTAACCTCTTGATATAGGAGAATATGTGGTCCAGAAAAATTGACCCTCAATTTTTGATCGGATGTTTGCCATATCGTCGGGTGAGAATACGTTTGTGCCATACGCTACTTACATCGGTTTGCAGTACTTAAAATTATACATTGGTATGCAGGAGAGCGATGAGAAGCCAAAAAAAATTTTTCGGATAGTTTTACATATAGGAAATATAGAACTTATTTATTTATCATTTGTTTACTACTTATAGTACCATACAAATATTTTGAATATAGTGGTATTCAGGAAATAAAAGCATTTTTACTATTGCCATATCCGTATTTGATGAGAAAAGGTTAAACTTACAGTGTATGACATTACGCATAAGGATATGTCACACATTTGTAATAATTTTCTGTCAACAGAGTGTAATTAACCTATAGTATAATGCGGATATGGCACAACATTTTTGAAAAATAATTGTTATCAAAAATCGATTAGTGTCAATTATAGCATATTTTTTCTTATTTCAGGAATCATAAAAAAACGATGTTGCTTAAAAATGGATATGGCACAAACGTATTCTCAGCCGACGATATTTACATTTTTCTTTTACATATTTGTAAAAAAAAGGCATTTCGCCGGTGCCGTACTGGTTTTCTGGAAAATAAACTGAGAAATTCTGTGTTCCAATTTTGCCAGACCAATTTCACACACGTCGCTACACAAATTTGCCTCAAATAAGTGTCCTGCGCGGTTATCGAATATTTACAGCTAAGTAGATACAAATGTGCTACTATATACTTTGCGTATGAGAATTTGGCTTACAGAATTTGCTTTATAAAACAACATTACCTGCAAGTTGCAGTGTTATAAACATTACGCTCATGTTACTGTAAAAACCCGTTCTAAGTGAAACGCGCGTTTTCGCCAAGGCAATACGGAAAACTGTTTTTAACTATAAACTAAGTAATTTCATCTAATACCTTTAAACGAGCATTTTTAGGGTTCCGTACCCAAAGAGTAAAAACGGGACCCTATTACTAAGACTCCGCTGTCCGTCCGTCCGTCCGTCCGTCCGTCCGTCCGTCCGTCCGTCCGTCCGTCCGTCTGTCACCAAGCTGTATCTCACGAACCGTGATAGCTAGACAGTTGAAATTTTCACAGATGATGTATTTCTGTTGCCGCTATAACAACAAATACTAAAAACAGAATAAAATAATGATTTAAGTGGGGCTCCCATACAACAAACGTGATTTTTGACCGAAGTTAAGCAACGTCGGGCGGGGTCAGTACTTGGATGGGTGACCGTTTTTTTGCTTGTTTTGCTCTATTTTTTGTTGATGGTGCGGAACCTTCCGTGCGCGAGTCCGACTCGCACTTGGCCGGTTTTTTTTGTATATATACAGTATTTGAGGAGTATATTTGCTATATGGGAGTTTTTGGGGGAGAAAAATCGATCTAGCTAGATCTTATCTCTGGGAAAACGCGCATTTTTGAGTTTTTATATGTTTTTAAGCAAACCTCGGTCCCCCTGATATTATATTTTATGAGTAATAAACCTAGTTTAGTGTTCGTTAGATTTTTATGTGTAAACACCAACGTACTATCTCATGTTATGTTTTAAACGAATATCAGTTGCTTACTTACTCAACCTGGTATGTATTCATTTGATGTTATTGCATAAGCAACTTTACTCTGTGCGTGTTAAAGTTCACTTTGCTTAATATATTTAGCGACACATATGGGGGCGAGTAGGTAATGCTTCGGTATTTGGTGTAGGTGATAAATCATGGTGACGTTTCGGCAAGCGACGCCGACATCGGTCGTTAGTTGCTATCGACTGCCGATAACAGGAAAAAACAGGGTCTGCCTGAGCCAAGCTAAGTTTCTGGCCAGTATAAAAGTTGTTATTCAGACTCCTAATGCCACATTTTGTTAAAACCGTACCATTAATATTAATTTCTGGCTATATACATAAATAATATACCCCTGTTTTCCTCCTAATGGTTCTCCCACACTGGCAGTTATACATTATAACGTTATATAACTTCGTCATAGTTATACATTCGATTCCCATTTGTTATTTTAAAAGGACACCTGGACTAAGTTAAAAAATTGCTAACCGTCATGTAAATTTTCTCAAGTGTGTTATCAAGTAATACTTTATTGTATTTTTCTATTGAAATACCTAGTTGTCCTCGATGACTTTCAATACCTAAATATGGCTTACAATAAAATAATACTCATATTAAACTGCATACCAAATCCCGAAGGATTAAAAGACGATTGGCTGCTTTGATTGATCACCAAATACCTGTCTGTTACAGATAACCAAGGACCATTATGTAGCAAATTTTGACAGATTTGTGATTAAGATACATTAAAATTAGCGAGGAGGGAATAAACCTAAATAAAATTGTATTTCCGGATTTGTGCTGCGATGCCAAACGCGCATGTAGTTAACACCTCTGGAGTTGCAAGCGTCTATTAGGCTACAGTGATCGCTTACCAGCAGGCGAAACATTATGCTTGTTTGAGACCGACGTGTTAAAAAAAAAGAGTCATTTTTGTTCCACCATAAATTGACAAAAAATGATGTAAAGAGACATTATCATTCGTTGGCTACAATTTTTCACATTTACGAAACCTTTTATTAGTTTTCTGTCATAAAACGAATTACGAAAAAGTGGATGTTTATTTTAACTAAAAAGCATGTACACAAAACAGACTAAATTATAAAATATAATTTACTTTACTGCGACAAAACACTTAAAATTCACCTTCAGAATAAAGTACAAAGTTAAGAAGCCCTTAACGACTTTACGACGGAGACAGTCTAATTACTAAAGTTGCCTTACAGGCTAAATAAAGCAGGATACAGGCCTTAATATCAGTTCTAAGCGCGAAACCCCAAACTTGGACGGAATACATAAAACTCGGATCAATATTTCAAATGTTCTTGTAAGTTATATCGTAAAGAAACAGTTGAGTGCGCTTTTCCTCACTTGGCGGGCAGTCCTTAAAAGTTGGGATAATTCTTGAGTTTGGCCCAATTTTATAGAAGGGAAGGTATGGGAAGGTGTGCAGGTTTGCGTGCGTGTTTGCTTACGATTTTATCATTTGGATTCATAATACTTAAATAAATAAATAGGTATGTCACAGTACTCATGAAAATTAACAGCTTTTTTGCGTTTTTGGCCTTAGCCCTTAGCGTGAACCGATGATAATTTATTTCATCGTCAATTTTGTATAAAAAACGAGTCTCTATATAGGAGTGTTATAAATATAGGTATATACAATTGAAGAATTTAAGGCAATTATGTGTTACTATTACTACGAGTATATGTATATATATTCTTTCTCCCTTTCAGGAACCAGATAATAGAATCTTGAGGTCGCATTTGGACCACAGTCTTTTGTTCTCAACGGAAAATCAAAGAGCGTCAGAATAAAGGACGAGACCCTTTCCAGTCCGACAAATACCCACCTGACCCCGGCGTTGAGGCAATTACAGATTTCTTTGAAAAAGATTGTGATTTCCAGATTAATTGCCAGACGAACGATCATAAGCAATAATGTCCTATTAATGTCCTGATTGTTTTACTGTAGGTACTTAATCTAAAATAGTATGAGGTAATCTGTGAATGAATGTGGGTTGAAAGCGGTATTTAAGGGTGCGTAGCCGAAAAAATAAAATTTTATTTCAAAATATGGTTGCCCAAGTCAACGCTAAATATTGACATAATTTTTCAGAAGTCCCTGCTTTTTTTCCAAAAATTACCTACACCATTAAGCGTATTTATCGTTATACAAATATTTAATGCTTAGTAAAATTACAGACAACCTTTGGATTTGACCGTAGGTCTTTTCCATTGAGATTTTTTTTATTAAACTGTTTAGACGACAACGGTTTCACTCACTTGAATTTTTAGTCGCTATTGGCGACATGTTTCGAGCCCTTCAGGGGTCCAATAGCGAATAAAAATTCAAGAGTTTAAAATATGTCTCACGAAAGTTTAATATCGATTTTCTTTATTGTCAACAAGAAAAAACGACTACAAACATCGTTCATCTAGGTCATTCTAATAATCCATCAATATTCAATGACGCAAAATACAAGCACGTGCCTAAGCATCGGCATGCCTCATTAACCTGATCAGTCAAATATATGTACTAATCGATTCGCCAGAAATATCCGAAACACCCGTCAAATTGAGGGGACGCCTTATTTGAGCCTTGTCATTTCCCGCGAGGGCATTCTATGAATTCGACCGCTCAAATGGCTCGAGTATAAACTTTGTTTACACGCGCGTTATTACCTACACAATACATAGAGGTCAGATAACTTTTATAAAAATTAATGTTAAAAGCTCGATCGATCCTAAACACAATAACATTGCGATGTTTTATTAGGTACAGAGTTTAGAACTACGAGTATGTGCACCTCTATACAAAATTTCAATCTTATTTAAAACCAGGAAGTATTATGTAGTGTCAGTTTCGCTTACAAGATTTGATTAAAACCAGACTGGTGAAATTAAAACAAAGAGCTACGGTTACCTGTATAATGATATATACAGTCAGCTGCAGAGATAGTATCTCTGCAGCTGAATGTATACAAAAAAAATTGAATAATTCGTGGATACAAATTACTTTACATCAATTGTGTGATTATACATTTTCCAAACAATTCAATAAGGTTGAAGTAAAATACTTACTAACAACAACATGAAACGTAAAACATTGAGCTCGATTTCATCCAAACTTAGTTATCAGGAGTTGCGCTCGTGTTTGAAATTAAAGGGTCCGGTATTATATCGCTTACATAAGGACATTAAGAACAAATTAGGGTCAACCTGAATTCGGTGTAATTTTATTCGTACAATCTGCGCGCTGGACAAACTTATTATTGATTTATTTATACCAGATGAATACCAGTTTTATAATCACGAAAATAATAGGTTTAAAGATCGAGCCAAATTTTTGGAAAAATGCTTAAAAACAATATAGCAATGTGGCATAAAATGTGATGCGTATGAAATTATCCCCAGTGTTCAATATATAGGTAGACTCGAACAGTACTGGAAAATATATTAAAAAGGCAGAAAAAACGACAAATTCTCACATGTCACGGTAAATATAATTTCGCTTTATAAATGGAGATAACCTTTGGCAAACCAAAATTGCGGCTTCAAACATTACCTTCGTCAACGCGCGACGACATGCATATGTCAACCGATTGTTTCGCTTAAAATTGATTTCTGGCCCGAACGTCAAAATTTTCGACGATATTTTTTTCAGCTCTCGGCTCACTGTCCGCAGACTAACTCCCGTAGACTGTAAAATGCCGTTATCGTTATTGGTATTGATATTTTTATTACTTACTTTATGTCATCAAATTATATGTATCAGGGGCCCGTTTCTCAAGAGCTTGTAACTTGTAATACGAGCGGATCTTACTTTTTGACAACTTTTGTTAGAAAGGAACTTCCACTTGTATTACAAGTTACAAGCTTTACGTTCTCATATTTATTATAGGTGATTACTTGTGCCATTTACCACATATATTATGTTCTATCTAGCGGGGGATGGATCTGTGCTACGGTCCCGATGGACCGACTGTTATCACAGAAAACACCGACCGACCCAGCCACTAAGGTAAACATAGCTTTGTCAAATATTTTACGGATGAAATTTCAAGTATTTTTTATTTATTCCGTCGTTCGGGTTCAGTTTTCTTTTCCGGAGATCATAGGATAAATAATAATCGTAGGCGTGACATTGTCAACAATGACATGAGTGGGATGATAGCTGAAAAATAATCGGTCTCTTTAAAACAACAATTATTAGGTGACCATACATAGATAAAGTTAATATTTGCGACTTATAATATAGAAAAGCACGGGATGCTAGGCACCGCAAGCTATATGTATAGAGGGGTCGGCAAACTTTTAAGAAGAAGAGCTAACCGGAGGAGAAATCAACAATTCTAGCAATATCACATTTATTTTGTTGGTTTGAAGAGCCGCATGCGGCTCGTGAGTCGCGTTTTGCCGACCCCTGACTGCCAGTAGGGATTATAGTTAGCCAGAGGTAGTCTTTTCTGTAGAAGTATGATTATAAAAAACAATTTGATTGACTCTTTAGCAAGTCTGGTCATATAAACGAGCCGAGAACTTTCTAATGGTTCATAATACCAGCAAACGCAACATTCAGCAATTCATTTTGAAGGATGGGAAAACAGTATGGTATAGTAAAAGGTTAAGCTGCACACGAATTACCATATATTCTGTAAGTCAAAAATACTTAACCCGTGGAGCGCCCTAACAAGACACGTGTGCTAGTAACTAGTATAGGAGTTCCATACTACGGTAATTCTGGGGCGCTCCAGGGGTTAAATCTCAAAGCTGCCTTGTAGCAACTATAGTAACTATATAATAAAGAAACCCTCTGCGCACTGCATAACAACCTCACCTACCATTTGAGTCGTCGTTCGGTTGTAAAAGGCGAAATGTTGATTTAAACTAGAAGTCACTTCATTCCAGGCATTGTTTATTCTCTTTCGTTGCACAAGTCGAGTCATTGAACGAGCTAGTTTAATTGGCTTCTAGATCTGTATCTACCAGAAGGCGCTCCCAATTGGTTCCAAAGTGCGATCGATTCGCCTAAGCTCGGAAAGCGATTGGCACGAAGTTCCAGTACACTAGGCAGTAGGCACGTGTAAAACAACCTAAATACACTTGAACACCGCTTCTACCGGCATGCCGAAGCACGGTCAGGATTTAGACCGAGTCACACACGGATGCGAACGACAGCGAACAAAATGTTGCAACCGAGTTTGTAAGTACACGACTTATTTTCTCCTAAGTATATTGCATGTAAACATGAAACTAAATTTTCAAAGACAATGAAATGTTCCGTGTAAAACTAGGAATAACAACGAAGGCGAATAAAAACAATATGTCTTGGAAATTTTATACTTTTGCGATGATGTATTTTATTCTTTATATTCTGCACTATTTTTAAATAAAAAATAGGTATGCTAAAACAGATTATAATCGACAAAGTCAAACGATGTTTTAATATAATCTAGGGTTCCTCTTTCATGTGTGGTAGACAATGGTATCTTAAGAAGACATTGTTAACCCAATTCTTATGTATTGTGGTAAAGTCTTTTCTAAGTAAGTAGTTGACATAAGAACAATTTTTAATTCGTGCTATTGTAAAGGATTGGAGGTCTGAGGTTAAGGAGTTAGAAGATTATTATTATCAGAGAAAACCACTCGTTAATCTTAGTAAATGCCTAATTTTGGTACATAAATTAGATATTGGATTGCTTACATTAACGTGGTTAGTTAGTTAGTTAGTGTTTCTGGGCATTTTCCGCAAATCGACAACCATTGTGCCTATTTTGCGTGAAACGAGGTGGCGCTACTCTAACCACCCCAGCTCTTCATGAAACCTAGCAGTGTTTTCAGGTTGCTGACTGCCTCTTTTAGTGTGCTCGGAGTTCCTAGGTATTTGTTCCTGTATGTTTCTACCTGTTTGCAGTCTAGGAGTATGTGTTTTGTTGTTTCCTCTTCTTCCATGCATGCTCTGCACAAGGGGCTGTCCGTTTTACCCATATTGTGTAGGTGTTTGTTTAGCGTGTTATGTCCTGTGATAAGTCCTATTATTTTACGTAGTTGTTGCCTAGGTGTTTTCAGTAGTATTTTGGTGAGCTTGTAGTTCAGTTCCGGTAAAATATCTTTAGTCTGCCTGCATGTGTCCATTTCATTCCAGTACTTATTGTGCAGTTGTCTGTGATGTAGGTCTAGTTGGTTGTGTATGTAGGATATTGGAAGGGGTATGATGGGCTCGGGTCCGTATGCCGGTGTCTCTGAGCCTTTCCTGGCCAGTTCATCCGCTGCATCGTTTCCTCTTGATCCACTATGCCCCTTTATCCATTGGATTGTTACTTTGTTGCCTTCCTTGCTCACCTCAGTAAGTCTTCGATGACATTCCAGTATAAGTTCTGAAGTTAGTTTGTCACTGCCTAGCGCTTGTAGTACTGATTTACTGTCTGACAGTATTAGTATATTCTCGTGTTTCACTTTTCGTCTTGTTATAGCATTGCAAGCTTCTATTATACCTACGCATTCAGCTTGGAATACTGTGTTGTATTCGCCCAGGGGTTTTGAGATGTGTATGTTCAGGTCCTCTGAGAAGACACCACATCCTGTTCCTGTGTTTGTTTTTGAGCCATCTGTGAATATTCTTAGTTTTGTTTGGTCTAGTGGTTTTGCTTCTTTAGGATCTTCTGATAACGATATGGCGTAGTCTTTCCAGAAGATCATAGTTTTTGGTATTTGGTCAATTGGCGCTTCCAGCATGGGCAGTTTTGAGATCATATTGTCATAGATCCTCTTGTGCGGTGAGCTGAAAGATGTCCATAGGTTTAGATTTATACATTAACGTGGTATGGTGTAGGTCCTCATAACCCAGAAACCGTACCAATGATTTTGTTAGCTAGATTAAGGCAGACACTTCGCTAAATACAATATTAAATAGGTCCCTTGTCGCCCTCTTTCAGCTAACTCTCGTTAACTTCGCTTGTTGGTCAAACTTGTATTATGCCTTTGACACAATCCCTTTTCACCCAATTTCGCAAATTTAAATAGGCAAGAAGTACAGATCTTAAACAAACACGATTTTACTCTCAGACTAATAGGTTTATCAGGCGAGGATGGAACAAATTACTTAATTGAGAAGCAAACAAAGCGAATTGACGTTGAATATCTTAGGTACTCGTTGTTACAAGATTATCTCGTTATTAAACTAAAAAAAAAGCAACAACGGTTGCACTCCGGGAGTGCCGATACAAGTGAAAACTCACCTCACTACGTTACCGACGCCCGGTAACACGATACATACGTTTAGCGGAGGTATTCTATTTATTTATTACGGGTTCCCCTCATCTGGCATAATATTGTTTGTCAGAAATACATTTCGCATAACATGTATCGCATAAAAACACTTTTAGTCGAATGATAATTTTGCACAACTATTACTTGGCATTACTATTTACTACGCATACAATACATTTTGCAGCATATCATTAAGCAGAAGATTACTGTTGCCGACTTTCATTTAGCATAATTTTATGTACCATAACCATCCTGCAGCATACTCTTATTAATGATTCTTTCTTGGCATAATGATTTTTTCTGCTAGCAGAAAAGTGGGTTAAGTTAAGTAAGAACTGCGACCCCAACAAAATTGGACGTGTGCCAGAAAAGAACGTTAGGTTATGTTAGAATTGCGACCTCCTACAAAAACGAATGGCTGTCAGAAAAATAGGTTAGGTTAGAGGTGCGACCTCCTACAAAACGAATGGCTGTCAGAAAAATAAGTTAGGTTAGGTTAGAGCTGCGACCTCTTACAAAAACTAACGGTTGTCAGAAAAATAGGTTAGGTTAGAGCTGCGACCTCCTACAAAAACGAACGGCTACCAGAAAAGTAAGATCAACTGCCATAAAACCAGATTATGTTAGAGCATACTAGGTACCTACTGCAGCACATTGGTAAGTCAATTAAAACCATTTATAACATCACCTTTAATTAAACTTGATAGCTTTATGCCACCAAAATAGTATGCAATATGTATGCAATACATTTATCTACGCAATCAATATTCGTTTAAAATACTATTATGATCATCAACAGTATGCCAAAATATGGTTCTGGATTATAAAACTCTGCGAAGTGATTGTATGCTGGATGATACTATGCGAAAGGTAATTCTGCCAAACGACATTTCTGCCAAGTAACATTAAGCAATACAAATATATGCCAAAAAGCTTTCTGCAACACATTAGTAACTCATTTATTATATATTATTATCATTCTCAAATAAGATCACACTTTTTCATTGACATGTTTATTTACATACTGCCATGACAACGTCAAATTATTTAACAGACTTTACATATTATGTAAAGTCTTGAAAAGGAGTCCGCAACATAAATGTCTTTATTGATTTAAATGCCATCTAAATTATGAGTGGCCTTTGACCTTACACCCCTTACGGTCACGTGATCGCCTTACGCTGTCTCGTGTTTATGATTTTTTCCCCACCTCAAAAAGTGCCCAGCACCGCTAAAGAAGTTTTCACTTCAAAAATACAGCTGAAATGTGCAAAACTTACTAGCAAGAGTAATCTACTTACAAACGCGTTGACTAATAGATTTTCTTGAATTGTAATTTTACGACTCAGGCGGCCTAGCCAAGATGACGATCGCTATCGCTTCGCTATCGAATCGCTTTGTGTCTCTCTATCACTCGTCCATTAGTGTGACAGTGACAGTTGCGTTTCGTTCGCTACGGAGCGTTAGCAATTGGCATGTTGGCTACGGGGCCAGGTCTCGTGCATTCTTTTCGCTGAAGCGACATTCTTTCGATAAAACCGAACCAGCACAGCGATAGCGACAATATTAAAATCATTGACCCGTTCGGCAATTTGTTTATCATTACGATATTTTGTAACAAGTTAGATTGAAATGACGTATTGCAGTTGGTTGGTTCGTAATTGCAATATTTAGGTTTTAACCGGCGGTCCGCGGACCACTTGAGAAAATATCGCTTTATTGACCTTATTCCTTTTAGGTTTCCAAAGCAAGTTCTAGCAAGTTTTTTTTGCCTGGCCCATTATCACTGAAAGATCGATCCACTGACTTATCGTCGGTGCGAATAAAAAAATCGCTGTTTTTTTTACGATTTTTAGATTTTGGCATATTCTAATTCCTTTTTCAATTTCCTGTCGACCTATATCAATATTTTTTTATATCTATATTAGTTTTGAAAATAACTAACAAAATTTGTACAAAAAAATAGCTATGTGATTTTTTTTGCACATAACGAAATTAAATGCCTTGTTTTCCGTCGAAGGTGATGGCGATAATGTTGCACATGGCGATTTATTGACCCTAAAATCCGCTATGTATCATTTCTCGTGCTATGTTACTTTGGCAACAAATCGCTATGTGTAAACTTTACACATGACGATTTTAAGTGAACCAAATTTAAGTCGCTATGTAGCAAAATTCTGGTTAAACTGATTTATATTGTAAAAATTTACGAAAAAAACTGTTTATTTTCTGCATAAGTATCATGTAAAAACCATTGATCTACCAGAAAAAAAATACAGGTGCAACAAATATATTACAAACAGGAAAATAAACAGTTTTTTTTGTCTCCTGTAAAGTAACTAAAAAATACATGGCGATTTTTTTATTCGCACCGGCGTTATTCGTCTGTGAATGCGTGGAGACACTATTTGTCGCGGGGTTGTTACTTGGTATTCTTACGAACAGAACATGGGCGCCATTGCAAAGGACGACAACGTCGTACTTCCGGCATCGGTAGACACTTGGACAGCATCGACGCGATTGCCGGCGCCATCATGGCAACCGCCGCCGTTCGGGAGGTGCCGTTGCGTAAAGAGCTTACATCCTTATTTGAGAGCTAAGTTTTCTCAAATGTCCACCAATGTGTCGCCAAAAGTGGGTAAAAGGGGAGGTGGGGGCCGCCAGTTGATCCGATCGCCGGGAAGCGCTGATTGATGACACCGATTAGTGATGCCCAACTCGACCCCCGAATAAATTGTCGACCTTTTTTACTCAACTCTTTGGAAACCCTTCTTTTTTGCGTCTGGATTTTAATAAGAGGGTTTTAAAGCTAAGTGTGTAATTAATTCTCCGGAGTAACGGAAATGAAATACAAATTGAAAACGTTTCCAGGAATCGGGTCGATTCTGTCATTTTGTTAACGTTTCATTTGATATTGTTATTACTTGGAAAATATTTCTTCATTCAACGCCTTTGTTGGACAGTACGGGCATAGGTATAATTGAATAATACCTACTATACGAAAATCTTATGTTGACTGCTTTGAACTTAATTTCAGACTTAACAAATTAAGTATGTGTTAAGTTTTGTTAGAACTGCATAAACTAATATTTAACTAGAACGACGATAGCAAATACGCCTAGATATTATTTTTATCCTTGGTTAGTAGGCTTCGTTGCTTGTAGATGTTACAGACACCAAAGGCGTCACCTACACGTTGCCAATCATTTTACGTATAGGTACCTACCTCAGGTTTATGGTGGTGAATTTTCTGTGTGAACACTGAACAACTCCAGGCTTGTTAACACAAAATTAGTAGGTAGTACTTGAAACATTCATGCTCCTGATGAAATGCTTACTAAAATTCGATTCGAAATTTATTTTTGAAGATTCGATTTAGTAGTTGCTTTAGAGGGAAGAAGGTAACTTTATTTGAAAAAGAAAAAAACATTCATATATATATATATATATATATATATTATTTTATTTTCTAAATTTATTCCTGTCAAAGGTGAAAAGTCTGTGAAATTTAAGTTTAAAGAAAAAGTGTTGTTAAAACAATTAAATTATATATATATATATGTCGGCGACGGATGGTCCTAATGGCGGTGGGCGCGTGGGGGTAGTACCTAGATGTATTACTTCACAGCCAAAATAGTAGGTATGCAACCCACGCATGAAATAAACATTCAGACTTGTTAACCATACTAGTGCCTACTATATTTCAGTACTAAATTATCAAAACGACCAATCACTATTCTAAAATGATTTTATTTAAAACTAGCTGTGCCCGCGGCTCCGCCCGCGTGGAATTCGGTCTGTGTCAGTAAGCTAATTCATCCCTAATTTCTCTTTCTCTCCCCTGGAGGCGGAACTTGAAGTAAAGTTGACAGATGGATACGATTAGCGGACTGATAGTGTTATTTATTAAATAACACTTAAATTTAAAAAAATTGGCCTATGTCGTAGTCGCTTGGTAGGGTGCCCAGAATGGCATCTTTATTAAAGTAGGGCTTAACCCATAAAATGGTATTAAAAACGCGAGCGTAGCGAGCGCGAATTTTTTTTGATAGAAAAAAAAAATTCAGAGATGCTATGTCAGGGACACAGCCGCAATGGTTTACGTGAAACGTTGGTGTGGATATCTAATGCGAGAGCCGAAGGCCGAGCTCCATGTAGGGCCGAAGGCCCGAAACGTCCAGGCTGTCAAGTGCTTTAAGCACAGAACAATAGTATAAGTGTCTAAATACGAAGGCCGAAGGCCGAGTTTCGTGTAGGGTCAAAGGCCCGAAGCGTCCAGGATGTCAGTGCTTAATCACAGAACAATGGTATCAGTGTCTAAATGCGAAGGCCGAGCTCCGCGTAGGGCCAAAGGCCCGATGCGTCCAGCGGGCTTAGCACGGGCGTATCATATTGCACGTGGTATGATACGTTGTCTTCTAACGTTATTGGTAAATTTGTCATATCGCTGAGCATGGCCCCGAGCTACGATAAGCCTACCACGTCGATATTGAATAAAGTTATCGACTATCATACGATAGTGACCACGACTGTCTATGCGTAGAGCTTATGAAAAATCTATTCAATGGCTGCCCTTATTCATATGTCGGACGTGTGTCGGACATAGTTTGAACATGAATAGTCAATTTTATTACTACACTTCCAAATTGAAAAGTGTTTAAATGAGTGACAGCTTTATACAAATTGACCTACATTATAACATGCACGGATAATCGTGTTTGACAATTGAGTCAATTGACAATAATTTGACATTGACAAGCATCGCGTACGCGCGTGATCAGTGAAAATATCAGAATACAAACCAAGTTGAAGAAAAATACTGATTTGCTGTGAAATCTAAAGAAAATGCCACGCATAATGTAAGTTTCTCTAAAAACCAATAATTTATTTACAGAAAAAGTTATAATTCGTTTGATCATAACTGATTTTGTCATGAATATGTTTTTCAGTCGATTCTTTGACGCAGAAGAAAATGCTAGCAAAATATATAACTCAGCATCCCCTGTTCGCTTACAGGGAGTACAGGGAGGACCATGAGCCTCTCGGAAGCCAGAGATAAGTGCAGTGCTGCATACAAGTTCTATGAGAGCACGATCCGTACAGATCAGTGGCATCAGTGGCAGCAGGCATGGAAGTCGGTAAGTACTATGCTAATAATTAATACAGATCAACCTCATCTCAAACTAAGCAAAGTTTGTAGTATGGACACAAGAAACATCCATAACTTAGCATTACTTAAAACATTCAGTGCCAGCGCGAGCTACGCGCTACGAGTGTAGCCGATAACACGGGAAAAACCGTATGTAGCAAAAAGCGCCTACGAACAGTGAACTCCCCTAGTGAGTCGCTGGCAGTTAATGTGTTAATGTTTGTTGTTTATCTTGTTGATATTAGCCCAAATCCAGTTTCTAACTACCGTTGCAGGTAGGGTCATCAAGTCATCACTGAATACAATTTAGCTGTTAAATGTGTCAATTATCTATAAATTCTATTTTTATTGTCAGACTTGTCGTTAATTGAGCTGCAAAGTTAGAAAAATCAATGTGGCAGCAACCCAGGCTCCGCTAGCAGTGAGCGGTAACTCAACCAATTACCGGGAGAACTGGCTTGTCTAAAATGGATCCAGAAGAATCAAGGATTGGAGATGTAAGTACACCTTTCTTAAACTAAAATCATGAAGAGTTTATTGTGCCATTTAAAACTATTGACACTGATCTTCTACTATGACTATGTTCTACTAAGTGACAAAAGTTTGTTAAAAACTGTTCTATGACTACTATAATTGCATGAAGTTGTCATGGCAACAATGGATGTTGTAAAAGTTGATCCAACTGTAGATTAATTACCTAACTAGAAAGTTCTAGTTTGTTATACTTGTTTTTGGTAAACTAGAGTTAACAACATTGAAAGATACACTACTAAACTACCAATTGACATTTTTTTCACACTGCAGAAAAAGGTCATAATGATTGTAACAACAATTAAAAACTTTGGAACCCGTAGACCTCACTTTCAAAATTGTTTTTTTACCCTGTCTGAATATTGTAGAAGCTGGTTTTGTATGTAAGAATTCAAGTGTATCGACAAAAGAAAAACACCACCACACTTTGTGCCATGAATCTAAGACATAAGGATAAAATATTATTAATATTTAATTTTTATGTACAGTCTAACTGCACAGGTAAAAAGGCATTCGACTGCAGTTTCCAAACCGGCTTTACCTGTGCAGTTGAACTGTACAGTGTACATGCTAAACTGCGCAGGCATAGCCTAGTGTGTATTGCCAGCAGTTTAATTGAAAGATTTAAGTAGGTACTCTTATTTTAAATGTTTTCATTTGCAATACCCTAAGTGGTTTGATTGTATACGTGACAATGGGAAGAATTATGATTTTAGCAGCCTATGTATGTAGGTATGTATGTATGTGTGTGGGTATGTTTGTGTCGTGTATTACCCTAGCATAAAAGCTTAACTACTGAGACAAATATTGTTGAATAAGATGTTCATTGGTATGTTTTTATGCCGCAGGTGGCATAGACTACACTTTAATACATAATAGGTACTCTTTAATAAAATAATAATAACAAAAATGCTTTAAATAACGGATTAATAGTTACTGGAACAAAATTTATTTTATTTTCAGTCGAAACGAAATCGGACCAATGAAACTATAAAATCCCCCTGACTTAAAAACGACAGCTTTCTAAAAATGACATTAATTTCTTATAATTTGCAAATGAACCTCTGTACTAGCCTGCGCCACTATAGAATCATGACCTCATCTAATCTATTTGTTTCTGTTTCAGTCATAACATATTGGAGGACACTCAAGTTATCGAGGACACGATAGAAATTAACTAAAATCTGCAGCCTCAATTATTTAATGACTTATTTAGAAAAGGGATAGTCATAATATTTAGCTATAGAACGAGAGAGTGCGCCAAAAAAAAGTTCTGACTTTCTGCCTGGAACACACTTCTCAGCAGGCACGTCCATGCATTTCGAAGTCAATAGTAAAAGTGTTTATTTGTTAAGCATATGTAGGTGAAACTATTACAGTGGTATTTAAAAGGTTTTTTCTAACAAACCTTTAAGTTGCAATGTATGTATCAAGTACATATTACAAGATAAATTAGACCCCACGTCTCTTTATTCGATTGAGCTAAAACTTAATATACATTATTTAAGTTGGGTGATAACTGATAACGCAATATTATGGTACCACCGAATATCTGATGATGGACGCAGGATGTGGGCAAAGAAACTCTTTGATATATATAAAGCAACCTAATTTGTGTTTGGGTTTCTTAGAAATTGTTTTTATGAGTAGGTATTAATTGCCTGTTAAGGCCCCAGTACACAATGCGCCATTCTGGGGGACGCATTTATGCGTTAGAGGGAGCAAGTGATATTGCTATCTCATTCTACCGCATGGCTGCGTCCCTTGGTTTGGCCGGCGATGGCCCATTGTGTACAGGGGCCTTTATAGTCGGCAATAAAAACTTTTATCAAAAATATCATTTTTATTTGACAAGATATGTACTTACCACCTTATTCATAAAACTTTACGGACCTGATTTAGTTAAATAATTTTTTATCCCTTTCTTTCAAATACATAAGGGAGCCGGTCTACCTAGCTTTATTTGACGTTCATAAGCGCATTGTAATTATGCCTACTTGAATAAACTATCTTTTATCTTATCTTTATCTAAGTCAAAATGACAGATAAAGACAAACGATTCATAGCTAATTCAGGGCAGTAACACTTTTATGAATAATGCCACTAGGCTAAGCGTATTATGAGACGCAGGCGACGCAGTTCATGCAGCGCAGCACAGAGCAGATTTTGTAAAGTATGGAACGTCCTTACTCTGGAGTGTGCGTACCTAAAGGACGTTCTATACTTTACAAAAATCGCTCTGTGCTGCGCTGCGTGACCTACGTCGCCTGCGTCTCAGCATACGCTTAAGTTTCCGTCACACAGGCGCGTTTCCCGGGCGGGGCGTGAGCGTTTTATATGTAAAAGCGGCGCGCCCCGCTAACGCCCCGCCCGGAAAACGCGCCTGTGTGACGAAGCCTTTAGCCTTACGGCTTGGCCATGACATTGCTCGACTGGCTTCGGCTAAGGCGACAACCATAGGTTGTAGCGAGACACAGCGATCGGACCTTTCGTTCCCATCTAGCCTTCCCTGCCTTAGCCGGAGCCAGTCGCGCAATGTGGCCAACGCGTTAGTATTTTTATAGTTTACCCCGCGACATCATTAGTAGTTTGTTTCAGTTCTTATAAATTGAAATATATGTCATACACTAAAGATAAAGTGATCAAGTCCACCGGTGGCCAAGGCTGGAAACGAGGCAGGGTACGCGGCTAACGTCCCAAATTCTCTTATGTAAGTACATATATATGTTTTGACGACCGGTCTGGTCTAATGGGTAGTCACCCTGCCTGTGAAGCCGCGGTCCTGGTTCGAATCCCGGTAAGGGCATTAATTTGTGTGATGAGCACAGATATTTGTTCCCGAGTCATGGATGTTTTCTATGTATTTAAGTATTTGTATATTATATATATTAGTCTAAGAGCTAGCCACGGAAATAGGTACTTATGCAATTTATAGAGCAACGAAATCCCTCTAGTTAGTGGGCCATACTATCATTATTAATTAATCCAGCATGGCAGCAGTTCAGCGGTGGGTGTGTGAGTGGATGGGCAACAAAGGGGTTGTAAAATGATATCATAGCTAATTATATATTTAATTCAAATATAACAATGCCAGGCGTTTTATTTGGGGGAATAGTAGTGTCAGGTGATGAAAGTACACAAACCACTTGAGCGCCTGCAGGAAGACCATGAGCAAATTCCACCTGACTCACAATTGCTTCACGCATAGTTGTATATGTCTTCTACTTTTTCTTAACACATACCTAGGCGTAATCGAACAGAGTAGTACTATTATTTATTCTGTGACAGAGTACAAAAAGTACGATTGCGAAAAGTACGAGTGGATTATATACGTAAAGCAAAAACGCCTGGCATTGTTATATTTGAATTAAATACATAATTAGCTATAATATCACACCAAACACAGAGCTCTATAAATTGCACACCTTCAGTTGATTTTACAACTCCGTTGTTGCTCAACCACTCTCACACCCACCGCTGAACTGCTGCCAGGCGACCGGATTAATTAATAATGATAGTATGGCACACTAACTAGAGGGATTACGTTGCTCTATAAATTGCATAAGTACCTATTTCCGTGGCTAACTCTCCGGTTATATCGTTGTCTGAGTACTCTGAGTGTGTCTGAGACCAAAACACTTTTTCCCTTTTCAGGTCATTACTATGTATACCTATACATTACGGCCCTCGCTCCGAGCCGTTCCTGGTGCAAAAGCTGCCCATAGTAATCCTGCGTTGAAAAGTTGCTAGCATCATGGGCACTTTCGCACCGGGGACGACAATTAATGATTTGTTTGTATACCATAATTTAATGTGAAAATAAACTTGGTTTATCTTTTTGGCAATAGTTGTGTTATTTACCCATTTATAATATTCTCTCCAGCAGCACAGAGCCGATATTGTTAAGAGCCCATCAACGTGCACACTAGCGCCACTGCTAAATAATCGTGATTATTTCAAATTAACGTCAGGTATTTAAAAAAGGGGGCCGCTACGTACTGTATTTTGTATTTGGGGCATTATCTATGAAAAGGGACCTTATTGTCGATGGCGCTTACATCGCGCGGCATTATATTTATATCGGAGCATCTTTAATAATGACGTAAGCGCCATCGACAATAAGGTCCCTTTTCATAGATTCCGTCACATTTAAGTACCTCTTGAATACATCAAACTAGTTTTTATGTTGCTGGATTCTTCAATCTATGCGTCCAAAGTTAAAACGGCCGTTTTTGTTTTAAGTTCATAGATCGGCGAATCCAGCAACATAAAACTAGTTTGATGTATTCAAAAGTTACTTTAATACTATGTAGATACAATACGTAGCGGCCCCCTTTAAAAAAATCTTTCGTTAAATTTAAATTATCACGATTATTTAGCAGTGGCGCTAGTGTGCACGTTGACGGGCTCTTAACTTACCTAGTAAACATAGAAGACTGACAACAGTGCCAACGCCGCGAGAATATTGACATTGTTGTTAATGGATTTAACATAGTTTTTTAAAATTTAACATTAATTATTAGAGTATTAAACTCTGTCTGACCGTAGTTATAGTTACTAAAGTAGGTAGACTTATAGCATAATAGAGCATTTAGGAATATTCTTATTTAACCTTTTGACCGCCACAGACTAACTAGATGCGTCTTTAAATAAGAACGTGCTTAAAATGCTTTAATTATACTATAGTGTATATATATGAAAGTCGGATTAAATACGTTTAGAAGCTATAAGTAGTAACAGTGACAGATTTTGTACGCTAAAATGAAAAATAAGAATAAGCGACACCTACATGCGGGGAATGCTGTTTTGTATGAAGATTGACCATAGAAAAATAGGTAAATAGATGAGGTAGGTATTTGTGTGATAGTAAAACATAGTTGGTTATAGGCGAAATAAGTATTTATTAAGCTGGCTCGCACGCGCACATTCTCAAGAGCCCATCAACGTGCACACTAGCGCCACTGCTAAATAATCATGATTATTTCAATTTAACGAAAGATATTTAAAAAAGGGGGGCCGCTACGTACTGTATCTTGTATTAAAGTACCTTGTGAATATATCAAACTAGTTTCTATGTTGCTGAATTCGTCAATCTATAAACTCAAAACAAAAACGGCCGTTTTAACTTGGACGCATAGATTGACGAATCCAGCAACATAGAAACTAGTTTGATGTACGAGTATTCAAAAGGTACTTTAATACAAGATACAATGCGTAGCAGCCCCCTTTTTTAAATATATTTCGTTAAATTGAAATAATCACGATTACTTAGCAGTGGCGCTAGTGTGCAGGTTGATGGGCTCTTAACAACAGCCGGTTTTGTGCATGATGCTTAGGAAGTCCTCGGGGAGCGCCTTCCTTAATTTCCCCCTGTATCCACGAGAAGTTTTCTGGAAGAAAAATAAGGAAATAAGTAACAGCAGGTTCATGTGGCAGCTATGAATGAAATATTTTCACATGAGTGCAGGCTATTTGCACCCAAAATATAGCTACTAGTAACTAATCGACGGGAACGACCATTTCGGGGAATAATATCCATTGGTTTTTATATATATTATCCGCTAGTTTTTATATATATGTATTATCCATTGGAGTCTCGTGAAGAGCAATATGAACGCTTACTGATGCACACCAAAAATATGAAAGTTAAGTTTTGTCCTAGACTCGAGGTTGCTGCTTGCTGCGCATTCCGCTAGTCATCAAGCAATAGGCCTGTATTATTTTTTTTGAATAAAAATATGACTAAGTATGTTTGTCAACAATGCAGCACATTAGAACTAGAACTGGATGCCTTAGTTAAACCTTAAATGCATTCCCAGATTATGATATGATATGATTTATTTATCTCACAATATACAATTTCACTTAAAATTACACATGGTAGATTTTCAGGAATTTATATTGTGATTGTCAGTTTTTTTCACATAATGAATAATTGAATATGAAGAATAACAGTATGTATCCTAGACCCAGTAACTACTTAACATAACTATCAAACAATAGTTACCTATCTCATTGCACAATACAGCCACACTCATACTTATTCAAAAAAGTTACTAAGACACGCCTAGTGGAACGTCACAGTTTTTTATGTCTAGTAAGTACTTAATTCAGTGCTCAAGAGAACTTACCTTCTGTGTGCAAGTTGCTCGAGAAAGATATTGACTTACAGTAGTCTGGCCAATGGACAAGCCATCATCTTGACTAGTCCCGCGTTGGTAGTTGCCATCAGCTACCAGTATTACAGCTAATACTGTTAAAACCTAAAACAAATAAGAACATAGATGTAATATTTGTACCTAGGTAAGTAGACTTTCCCCTTTAGGTTAGGATATGAATGTTGAGGTAAAAAGTGGCTTAAATAAGTAACCT